>NC_064641.1:150868205-152215080 GCF_023864345.2 Schistocerca serialis cubense
CATGACGCTTCGTCGCTAAATAGAACGCGTGCAAAAAATCTGTCATCGTCCAGTAATTTCTCTTGTGCCCAGTGGCAGAACTGTACATGACGTTCAAAGTCGTCGCCATGCAATTCCTGAGGCATAGAAATTGGTGCGGGTGCAATCGATGTTGATGTAGCATTCTCAACACCGACGTTTTTGAGATTCCCGTTCTCGCGCAATTTATCTGCTACTGATGTGCGGATTAGCCGCGACAGCAGCTAAAACACCTACTTGGACATCATCATTTGTTGCAGGTTGTGGTTGACGTTTCATATGTGGCTGAACACTTCCTGTGTCCTCAAATACCGTAACTATCCGGCGAACGGTCCGGACACTTGGATGATGCCGTCCAGGATACCGAGCAGCATACATAGCACACGCCCGTTGGGCATTTTGATCACAATAGCCATACATTAACACGATATCGACTTCTTCCGTAGTTGGTAAATGGTCCATTTTAACACGGGTAATGTATCACGAAGCAAATACCGTCCGCACTGGGGGAATGTTACGTGATACTACGTACTTATACGTTTGTGACTATTACAGCGCCATCCATCACAGAGCGAAAAAGTGGTACAATTAAAACATTCATATTTATTTACGTACCACACGAATATGTAATAATAAATGGAGGTTCCTATTTAAAAAATCGCAGTTGATATCCGTTTGACCTATGGCAGCGCCATCTAGGGGGCCCCCCTTCAAGCTAGACGAGTTTCGTTCTTTGTAGTTTTTTCGTTTGATGCTTATTTCGTGAGATATTTGGCCCGGTCACTATCAATGGACCACCCAGTGTAATTGCAGTTTGGATTCAAATGCAAATATTTTGTTAGTCATTTGCCCAATTATCTTGTTTGTTCCTTGTTATTCCAAGTTAGGTGTGTTGAATTTTTGTGTAACATCGGTCAAAAAAACTGTAAGTATCCACCATTCATCCACTTCGGCTAATTTTGCCACTTTAATGTAAGAATAAAATAATTTCAGATTTCAAATTGACAAACCGTTTCAATACTTTTCCTTTGCTTAACCATCTGACAGCAGTATGTAGAAGAACATCATTGTAACAAGCTTGCAATTCCTGCAGAAGTTCTTTAAATTTTCGATGATTCAGTTCACAGGCACGAATGAAATTTATAACGCTTATAACCGTTTGCTTGACATTCTTCAATTTGGTATTTGAAATTTGACATGCCAAACTTTCTTGAATCAGTAAGCAGCAAATGGAGAGCAAATTTGGCAAATTACATTCCTTCTTAATCAGTGCTATTAAACCATTGTTGACGCCCGAATCAGTGCTATTAAACCATTGTTGACGCCCGTTATTGACGGACAACCTTCTGTACATAATAATATTAAATTGCTCACAGATAAGCCATTTTTTTGCAAATTCTTTAACTGCATCCTTTTGTGTGACCTGTCATGGTCATAATTGCTAAAAAATCTTCCTCTATTACCCCATCATTTGTGCAGTAACGCACAAATAATGAAAACTGAACCATCGAAGCTAAATCTGTACTGGAATCACATGCAAGACTGAAGTATTTGCATAGTATGACTTTATTAATTACTGCCTCAAGCATATATTTTGAAATATCTTCTATACGTCGTCGACAGATGGATTCTGAAAGTGTGAGCTTTTTTATTTCAGCTGATATTTGTTTACTGTTGGAGAAATTTTGAAATGAAGTTTCAGAAACAGTCATCATACATTGCTTCACTAATTCAGCATCAGTGAAAGCTTTCACGTTTTTTTGCCAGAACATTACATACTTGGTATGATGCTCTTGTGACAGCGTCACTTTGCCCAACTGATGTTAACATAACGTTTGTTGACGACGAATGGTAGATTTTAAATGAGCAATTTTTTCCTTTCTTTCATTTGAATTCAACGGAGAAGCTACTGTAAATGAATTGTGCTTACTTGTGTAGTGGCGAAATAAATTGTATCTCTTCAGTCTGTAATATGACAACGTGCCGTCTAGTGAATGCCAGGCATAGTCTAGGCGCAACGGTAGAGAAAGTGGATGCTTATGCCATCTGTGGGCCAGAATCGAAGGCAAAGCGTAAGTGCTTCCGCCGGTGGCAGCTAAATTAAAGAAAGCTATGCAAGAGACAGTGTCTGGCTTGTGCTGCACTCAGACAGCGAAATAACAAAAGAATTAAACTAAATAATGTTGTTAAGTGTAGTAAAAATATAAATGTAATATTACTTTAATATATGAAAATGACTGTAATTGAATATTGTAACGCTATGGTATGTTTAATTGTAAATAGAGAACTTGGCATAATGTAAAACAACGTTTAGATGTGGGGGGAATCCCCAAGAATGATAACAGTGTACAGGTTGCCGCGTAATATTGGCGGTAGAAGTAAGTTGGCGTAGCTCTGAGGCAGAACAAGTGTTCAGTGGCGTAAAAGTGACTGCTGGTGTGTGCTACGGTAACGTTGCTAACAGACTATTTAGAAGTGAGCTGAAAACAGATATGGACTTCGTTTATCGTATGGCTACAAGCTAAATGGACACTAAGGCTTGTTAAGACGCGGTATTTCGACGGAGATGGGCTGTGGCACTGCATGGTGCAATGCTGTGTTAATTGCGACGAGTTGCTTGTGCCAACGCCGAGGTGTGAAGGGACCAGTAGCCGCATCCAACGGCATATTGTGATCTCAATAACTGATGAGGTCCATTGGTGAGATCACTTCAGTAGCAACGAACTATAAGTTATTTTACAAGTGTATTATTATGAACAGTGGTTGTTTTACCGACGCCATTACCAGTACATTTATATTTTGTGACTCATTTTGTGTAATAGTCAAACCAAGTTCTCTACAGTGTGTAAAGTTTGGAGGCAATAATAATATTGTGATTTAAATTGCATTCCCCGAGTGTAATCATTTATTTTAAGGAAATAGCTCATTATTACCCCATATCCAGTGATTTCTACGTGCTGCAACATCAGTGAAAAGTCATGGTACGTGAATATCGGTGTAGCTATATTACAATAAAAAATTTCGGAATTAATGCCGAAATTGCCAGCAGACGCCGCTTCATGCAACGGATGGAAGATGCCAGGTACTTTGCCACCTTAATTTCTATCCAGCTCGATGTGGTGGCTTTTCAGTACCTTGCCATAGTCCAAAATTACTCGGTTCCATCTGAGCAATGTGATTCTCAATTAGCGTTTTCAGAAACTATATTGTCAAGCAGATCTACATTGTTCTTTAATTAAGCGTTCAAGGAAATTAATTGCTGCCGCCACAGTGCACATTGTGCCTTCAGCACAATGCAAGCTCAATCACATTAAATTCAGTAATTGCAATTTGTGTAGTTTACATTAACCTAAAACAAGTTCAATTGTTTATCATGTGTTTTTATGTATTGGTAAACGATTTCAGGCTCTGGTATTGTTTTAAATGAATAATGTCCTCCTGCTAAGCAATATCAAACACACGAATTAAGTGCTCCCTGTTCAGTCACTTCAAAGAGATTACCAGTGCTACTAATAATCAAATATAGACGTAAAAATAAGTTTATAAATCGCCATTAACATTATTTATTCCAAAAATTCCGTGTAGTAGTTGAGTCACCATAGGGTGTCTATTCAAACCTATTACATGCGAGAGCCGCTTTCCGAAGGACCGATGCCGCATGGTCTAATAATAACACGGTAATTTCGGGTAGTGGCATCGCAAGTCCCACAATCGTATCCCGGCATATTAAGCAAGTAGCAGTACTTATAAAGCGAAACTCTCTTTCTCATATTTCTTGGAAACGTCTTTTCTCTTCACGTATTTTTCTCTTAGTCACTGTTCTTGAGGATACATCAGACATTATTTATTCCACTAATAATCATATCACTAAATATGAGCACAAATACACTCAATGCGCGACGAACGCTCAGGGGTACAGAAACTTAGGTCACAACTGACACACTGACAAGACAAAGCTAACAATGAGCCGGCTGCGGGACAAGCCCGCCGCCGACAAACGAGCGGCCGTGTGCACGCGGCGCGTTTGATGCACGGCTCACATCCTTGGCTAGCAGGCCGCTCACACCTTTAGCGCTGCGGAACACCGACAAGTGGTGCGTTAAATGAAAGTGGTGGATGGTTTACAGTTACCTAATTACTTCTCCGATTTTAATCACAATTCTATGCAGTTTCCGTAAACTAAACACCGCTACGCCAGACAAGTAGATAACTAATGCTACCCATGTGAAGCCGAGGAGGGTCGCGGATCTCATGAAAACATGATCTGGGCCGCATGCGGCCCGCGGGCCTCGGTTTGACGACCACTGGTACAGAGCTTGCAGGTGGCGCCACTAGTACCCTTGGTGTGCGCCTGCGCTACTACACTCCTGGAAATGGAAAAAAGAACACGTTGACACCGGTGTGTCAGACCCACCATACTTGCTCCGGACACTGCGAGAGGGCTGTACAAGTAATGATCACACGCACGGCGCAGCGGACACACCAGGAACCCCGGTGTTGGCCGTCGAATGGCACTAGCTGCGCAGCATTTGTGCACCGCCGCCGTCAGTGTCAGCCAGTTTGCCATGGCATACGGAGCTCCATCGCAGTCTTTAACACTGGTAGCATGCCGCGACAGCGTGGACATGAACCGTATGTGCAGTTGACGGACTTTGAGCAAGGGCGTATAGTGGGCATGCGGGAGGCCGGGTGGACGTACCGCCGAATTGCTCAACACGTGGGGCGTGAGGTCTCCACAGTACATCGATGTTGTCGCCAGTGGTCGGCGGAAAGTGCACGTGCCCGTCGACCTGGCACCGGACCGCAGCGACGCACGGATGCATGCCAAGACCGTAGGATCCTACGCAGTGCCGTAGGGGACCGCACCGCCACTTCCCAGCAAATTAGGGACACTGTTGCTCCTGGGGTATCGGCGAGGACCATTCGCAACCGTCTCCATGAAGCTGGGCTACAGTCCTGCACACCGTTAGGCCGTCTTCCGCTCACGCCCCAACATCGTGCAGCCCGCCTCCAGTGGTGTCGCGACAGGCGTGAATGGAGGGACGAATGGAGACGTGTCGTCTTCAGCGATGAGAGTCGCTTCTGCCTTGGTGCCAATGATGGTCGTATACGTGTTTGGCGCCGTGCAGGTGAGCGCCACAATCAGGACTGCATACGACCGAGGCACACAGGGCCAACACCCGGCATCATGGTGTGGGGAGCGATCTCCTACACTGGCCGTACACCACTGGTGATCGTCGAGGGGACACTGAATAGTGCACGGTACATCCAAACCGTCATCGAACCCATCGTTCTACCATTCCTAGACCGGCAAGGGAACTTGCTGTTCCAACAGGACAATGCACGTCCGCATGTATCCCGTGCCATCCAACGTGCTCTAGAAGGTGTACGTGAACTACCCTGGCCAGCAAGATCTCCGGATCTGTCCCCCATTGAGCATGTTTGGGACTGGATGAAGCGTCGTCTCACGCGGTCTGCACGTCCATTACGAACGCTGGTCCAACTGAGGCGCCAGGTGGAAATGGCATGGCAAGCCGTTCCACAGGACTACATCCAGCATCTCTACGATCGTCTCCATGGGAGAATAGCAGCCTGCGTTGCTGCGAAAGGTGGATATACACTGTACTAGAGCCGACATTGTGCATGCTCTGTTGCCTGTGTCTATGTGCCTGTGGTTCTGTCAGCGTGATCATGTGATGTATCTGACCCCAGGAATGTGTCAATAAAGTTTCCCCTTCCTGGGACAATGAATTCACGGTGTTCTTATTTCAATTTCCAGGAGTGTATGCTAATCAAGTGCATCTCTCGTCGCTGCAAACGTGTGCTGTGAGTTTCAGCTGACTTGGATGCTTCCTTCAGGGTGCTGCATTTTAGGTGGCCAGCACTGTAATTATGAAACGGGCAATTCTGTCGTGCTTTCTGCTTATTCCAACACAGGCTGAGTGAGACGTCGGTGCCAGCTGGCGACGGTCTGAGAATGGTATTAACATCGTAAATCGCGGTATGAGTCTCGAGAGTGCGGCGCTGGACTGCGGCAGATAAAATTTACGCAGCTCGATACAAGCCGCAGTGGAAACGCTAAGGTACGAAACTTCACGAGTAGCACTTGCGGATAGCGCGAACTGTACCTTTGCCCTTGTGGTTGTGTTTGTGCCAGTTTACAGAGGAAGGAGGGGAAGGTCAGAAGATAGGAGGAAGGAAGATTAAGGTTTAACGATCTGTATACGATAGGGTCGTTAGGGACGGAGTACACGTTCGGATTGGCGAAGGATACGGAAGTTAATCGGCCGTGTCCTTTTCGAAAGGATCATCCCTGCATGAGGAGGTTTGAATTTAACGTAGCATCGATATACATTAGAGACAGAATGAAGCACTGACTCACTTCGTTAACTACAGGGGAAGAAATAAATCACGGCCTGATGCTTGAATCATTCTCGCTCTTCTGAATTCCAGTGTCTTAGCCACAGTGGCACTTCACTGGCGTGACCTTTTTGGATAGTTATTTAGGGCAGTGCAACTAGTCATTAGCGAAAATAATTTAAAGCCCTACAATCATAAGGTTATGACACTAAACCTGTCATGATAATGCCAATATACCACTCCAGGGAGTTAGTATAATAGTAAATACACCCTACAATGCTACCTCTTTAATTGGATTCAGTGTTTGACCGTGATCGTGTATGTCGATTATAGTAATCGGCCTGTAATTCGTCACCATAGGGTTAATTTTGAAAGAAACAAGGGAATGGAATCTATGGTATGTTGTTACGAAGTGAAGTTATGGCCATTCAAAATAAAAGACTGTGGGCAAAAGTAATTTAAAATAAATGTACAGCAAACAACGTAAACTAATGGCAGTATTGAACTTTATTTCAATTAGAAGTCTATTTAGTAATCTGACGCGAAACGTCAACAAATATCAGCAAGACAATCAGACATGAACTAAACTGCTATATGTTTTGGTATAATGGCAACAAGATACGTCACATACACTACTTGGTTTATTGTGTAAGGAGCAGTGCTAATTACACTGCTCCAATCAAAGAGGAAAAAGTACTGACAATCTGCACGTGAGGTTGCTCTGAAGCTTCACCACTGAGAAACGGTGAAACTGAAACAGTTACAGCTGTTATTTTAACTAACATGAACACTGTTTTTATAGAATATAAATAAGCCTTTGCACTGCATAGAACTTGAGTTACGTATGGGAGCCCTGAATCTGTTGTAGTTTGGATAACTTACTGTAATTCGTAATTTCAATTCACGTTCGAGCCATATTTAATCGACTTTTCCAGAAATCCTTGCCTCACTGAGCATTCGATGTGTTGACTCTTCAAAGGCTAGCCACAGACTGTATCTGGCCACAAAGATTTCACGTGTCACTTCATTCCTGTTAATCTTTTACAGACCCGTATAAATCCTTTCGTTGCAAAGAGACTTCTCTCCAGCTTTTACGTCTCATATCGATCGTTCTACATTCCCTAAGCATGAACCAGCTAACGCTATATTACATGGAGGGTATTTGTGCGCTCCATTACAGCGTCTTCGGTCGCTCGGTATACAGGCAAATAGCAAATGAATAAGCTGTCACAATGACACGCAGCGACTTCCAGCACTAGCGTCTACGTAACAGTTGAAACACAACAAGCTTATTATCTTTTGTTTTTGAGTGGAAAACATGAAGTGAAATTGTAACCAAATTTCCAGATTTCTGGAAATTTATCATAATTTTCCAATATTATTGAAGATTAGAAATAAAGATTATGAAATTACAAAACTTGTAGACACTGAGTTTAACCAGCTGTTTGAAGAACTGAAGATTGGAGGTCTCGTGGGGAATTAGGATGCCAAACAGCCCAAAACCAAAATTAGAACAACAAACAATGTTTACAGCAAGGAATGTTCAAAAATTATTCGTTCCAAGATAAGTGGTCAGGGAACAGATTATGTTAATATACCAAAACTTGCGTGGTTTGAAAATGTGGAATTTCTCAGAGAGGTGATATCTACGCAGAAAACACAATCAAATCTGGTGACTTCAAATTATTTATAAGCACAACTAATTTCAAGTTATGTTGTTATAATTTATGGTAATTTTATCTCTAAGTAAATCCCGTTAAAATGATAACATTGTAAGAATCAGCAGGCTGCCTATTCTGGGGAGTCTAGATACCCACAAAAATTGTTTTCAGAACTTACGTAAAACATGTTATTCAACGTCATCCATTGCCATGTCAAATGTTTAGGCCTACATTGTTAAAGTGGTTCGTTAATTCCGACTCTTTTCCACTTCCTGCATGAAATATTCAGTATATGCTCGTGAGCGCATTTTGGCTTTTCTTTGATAGCTATTGCTTCCCAAACGAGCTAATGATTGCAGACCAACTATATACTCGTGGCATTCTCCTGGAATATCCCCCGCTCTATTAAAAGCTTCTTGGTCAACGTGTGCTTGAAAATAGTTTGGCGATGTCATTCTTAACCAATTGTGTAGAATGCAAGCAGTCCAAATCACTTTATCAGTTGTAGGAAATTTAAATCCAGTTGGCCTTAGAAATATTCTAAGCCGCCATACAAGTATGCCAAAAGCATTCTCCACTACTTGTCTACCTCTCGATAGTCTATAATTAAATATTTGTTCCGCATTTGACAAATCAGTTGTGCAATAAGGTTTCTTTTTTTTCGCAGGACAAAGGCATCATCACCTACAGTCACTGATTTTTCTGGTATGTCAAGTACATTATACTGCATTGCTATATTGACAGTAGAGTCAAAGGAAATAGCACTTTCACTAGCACGTCCATTTCTACCCACATCTAAATACAGGAAACAGTAATCTGCATCAATGAAGGCAAATAAAATAACACTAAGCTGGCAGCTGTGGCCAAGTAGCTCTAGCCACTTCAGTTGCGAACTGCGCTGCTGCTACGGTCGCATGTTCGAATCCTGTCTCAGTCAGGGATGAGTGTGATGTCCTTAGGTCAGATAGGTTTAAGTAGTTCTAAGTCTAGGGGACCTCAGATGTTAAGTCCCATAATGCTGGAAGCCATTTTTTGAAAATAACACTAAACGTTCCCTTACAGCTGCAAAATGTAGAACCACTTCGTCGGAGACACTTTATTTGGACCTGCTTCCCATCAATTGCTTCACAGAACCCTGGTAATGGTGGAAACTATTTGAAATTTGAATTCATGCATGTCTTTTGCGTGTAATAATAATAATAATAATAATAATAATAATAATACTATGGAAGAGTTACAACTACTGGTTTATATAGCAGCACTCACTACACTAAATATACACACTAGGCAGAGATCAGAAGCAACCAACACAAAGAAGAAACCCACAAAACCAGTATGGCTACAGATCAGAATAGAAAAACTGAGAAAAGACATTGGACAGCTAACACTATTTATAAGAAATGAAACATCAGACAAAAAACGAAAACGGTTAGGTAAAATCTCACAACAAGAAGCGATAGAGCAATTAGATGAAAAGAAGCAGAAATTACAAGCGTTGACCAAACGACTTAGAAGATACAAAAAAAGTGAAAATAGAAGGAAACAAAACCAAACATTCAACACAAACCAAAAGAAATTTTACCAGACAATAGATAACACACATACTGAAATAGACAATCCACCAAACACATGGAACACTTCTGGAGCAACATATGGTCAAACCCGGTACAACATAACAGACATGCACAGTGGATACAAGCAGAAACAGATACATACAAGATGATATCACAAATGCCTGAAGTGATAATTTTGCAACATGAAGTCACCCGAGCAATTAATTCCACGCACAACTGGAAAGCCCCTGGAAAAGATAAAATAGCAAATTTCTGGCTAAAGAAGTTCACCTCAACACATTCAGATCTAACTAAATTATTTAACAGTTACATTGCAGACCCATACACAGTCCCTGATACACTTACACAAGGAATAACTTATCTGAAACCTAAAGATCAAGCAGACACAGCAAACCCAGAAAAATATCGCTGCATAACATGCCTACCAACAATATACAAAATATTAACTTCAGTCATTACACAGAAATTAATGACACAACACAGAACAAAATTATAAATGAAGAACAAAAAGACTGCTGCAAAGGAGCACGAGGATGTAAAGAGCAACTGATAATAGACGCAGAGGTGAAATATCAAGCTAAAACTAAACAAAGGTTGCTACACTACGCATACATTCATTACCAAAAAGCTTTTGATAGTGTACCCCACTCTTGGTTACTACAAATATTGGAAATATACAAAGTAGATCCTAAATTGATACAGTTCCTAAACATAGTAATGAAAAATTGGAAAACCACACTTAATATCCAAACAAATTCAAATAATATCACATCACAGCCAACACAGATTAAGCGTGGAATATACCAAGAAGACTCATTAAGTCCTTTTTGGTTCTGCCTTGCTCTGTACCCACTATCCAACATGCTAAATAATACAAATTATGGATATAATATTACAGTAACATACCAACACAAAATCACACATTTGCTATACATGGATGGTCTAAAACTACTGGCAGCAACAAATCAACAACTCAGCCAATTACTAAAGATAACAGAAGTATTCAGCAATGATATAAATATGGCTTTTGGAACAGACAAATGTAAGAAAAATAGCATAGTCAAGGGAAAACACACTAAACAAGAAGATTACATATTGGATAACCACAGCGACTGCATAGAAGCGATGGAAAAAACAGATGCCTATAAATATCTAGGATACAGACAAAAAATAGGAATAGATAATACAAATATTGAAGAAGAACTAAAAGAAAAATATAGACAAAGACTAACAAAAATACTGAAAACGGAATTGACAGCAAGAAACAAGACAAAAGCTGTAAATACTTATGCTATACCAATATTGACCTACTCATTTGGAATAGTGAAATGGAGTAACACAGAACTATAAGCACTCAATACACTTACACGATCACAATGCCACAAATATAGAATACACCACATACATTCAGCAATAGAAAGATTCACATTAAGCAGAAGTGAAGGAGGAAGGGGATTTATCGACATAAAAAACCTACATTATGGACAGATAGACAATTTAAGAAAATTCTTTGTAGAACATACAGAAACTAGCAAAATACACAAAGCAATCACTCATATAAATACATCGGCTACACCACTGCAATTTCATAACCACTTCTACAACCCTTTAGATCACATAACATCAACAGATACGAAGAAAGTAAATTGGAAAAAGAAAACACTACATGGCAAGCACCCGTATCATCTAACACAGCCACACATCGATCAAGACGCATCCAACACATGGCTAAGAGAAGGCAATATATACAGTGAGACAGAAGGATTCATTATTGCAATACAGGATCAAACAATAAACACCAGATATTACAGCAAGCATATTATTAAAGATCCCAATACCACAACAGATAAATGCAGACTTTGCAAACAACAAATAGAAACAGTAAATCACATCACAAGCAGATGTGCAATACTAGCAAATACAGAATTTGCCAGAAGACATGACAATGTAGCAAAAATAATACATCAACAACTTGCCATACAACATAAACTAATAAAACATTTGTCAAAAGCCTTTCCCACTGTTGACCACAGCATACTTTTGGAAATGCTTGAAGCTATAGGAATCAGAAGACCGGTAAAAAAGTGGTTTGAGTCTTATCTGGAAAAAAGGATGCAGGTGGTTGAAATTACAGCACCAAATATTAATCAAAAAATTAAACTAAAATCAGATCCAAGGGAGGTCACAGTAGGAGTACCCGAAGGAAGTGTATTAGGCCTCTTTCTGTTCCTCATTTACATTAATGATGTTCAGGTGTCAGAGAGAAAAGCTAGAATCATGTTATTTGCTGATGATACTAGTTTAATAGTTAGTGATATGAAGCAGTCATTGCACAGTACTGTGGACCATGTCCTACAAGATATACAAAAATGGTTTAGTGCTAACAAGCTAACACTGAATGCAAAAAAACTAATTATGTGCAATAAGGAAAAATAAGTGAACAGGACGACCTAAATCCCACCATGGAGGGCAAACAACTTGAAAGAGTAAAGTGTGCAAAATTCCTGGGTATGCACATTGATGAGAAGATTAACTGGAAGGCCCATGTGGTGAGCTTAGCACTAAAACTAAATTCAGCATGTTTTGTACTTAGAATAATATCAAGAGTTTGTAGTAATGACTGTATCAGGTTAGTATATTTTGGCTATTTTCAGTCCATTGCATCTTATGGGATAGTATTCTGGGGAAAAACAAATTGTTGTCTAAATGAGATTTTCATATTACAAAAACGTACTATTCAAATAATGACCCACAGCCCACCTCAAACACATTGTAGGCCCCTTTTTAAAGCTTTGAAAATTTTAACAATTCCATCATTATACATTCTGAAATGTATGTTGGTGATCAAAAGAAATCAGGACAAAATGAAAACCAATACAGACTTCCATAATTACAATATACGGCAATGTAAAGATCTCCACATACAAGCTGTAACAAGGACCTAAGTCAGAAACAGGTACGTAATCAAGGCATCAAACTTTTTAATGCACTACCAAAACATATCAAAGAGCTGGAAAATGAGGATAAATTTAAAACTGTTATAAAGAACCACATGCTTGACAAATGTTATTACAGCATAAGTGAATATCTCTGCACAACTGTATAACAATATATGTTTAAGTTAATGTCACAAATGAAACTACATCAGTGCATAAGAAATTATGTTATAAAAATGCTTATTAGTTGTACATTTATTAAACATAAGATAGATTAATATGAATTCAGCACAGATACAAATTTTGTAAGGATATTATATAGTTGTTAAAATGTACCCTGACAAATCCGATATCACAAACGTGATCATTGGGACGATAATAAATAAATAAAAATAAATAAAAAACATGTTCCCACATACAAGTATGCACCACAAAATGTACTGGAGAATGATGAATACAAATTATACTGGAACAGAACCATTATAACAGATAAAACAACACCACATAACAAACCTGACATCATACTCACCAATAAAAAGAAGAAATTAACACAACTAATCGAAATATCCATACCCAATACAACAAATATACAGAAGAAAACAGGAGAAAAAACTGAAAAATACATCCAACTGGCTGAGGAAGTCAAGAACATGTAGCATCAGGATAAAGTTAACATTATATCAATTATACTATCAACTACAGGAGTCATACAATACAATATCCACCAGTACATCAACACAATACAGCTACATCCAAACGTATACATACAACTACAGAAATCTGTAATTATTGATACATGTTCAATTACCTGAAAGTTACTAAATGCAATGTAACATATACCGTACAGTTAAAAGGAAGTCACGCTTGATCAAGGTCCACGTCACTTTCTATTTTTAACCAGGTAGAACGTCTGAGAAAGGAAAGAAATAATAATATTAATAATTTGTTTCAGAAAACGATCTTGTCGACAGAGGACTCCTTGGAATATGACGAATATGAATGTAGTAGTAATGATTCACAATTGGAATCGTCTCTTGAAGCAGCAACTACCTCAACTAAGAATCACCAACTAAAATGAAGTCCCCCAGCAAAGCCAGGACGGAACATGAAAAAGAAATAGCCGTCACTAAGTGACGAGTCGTTAGAGAAGTTCAGTAATATTGACATTGTCGACAAGTTACAAAACAAAGACGCATTTGACAATTTCGAAAAATATGTAACACTGAAATTGAGGTAACTTACTCAGCATTCAGTAATTAAACTCCAGTTTGAAATCCAGAGATCAATTTTGGATACTGAACTTTCCGAGTTGAGAGAAAAAGAATGTAGTGAGAATCTTTCTGAAGCCCATTCACCAAATGTCCACTGTTTTCATTTGACACCTTCAGCAAAGGGTAACAACAAGACTATTGATATTCCGAAAGAAACTGTTGCTGTTTCATTTATAGACAAAGACGATAGACTGTTTTACTCAAGTAACCACTGACAATGTTATCACAAACCCTAATTTCGATTTGTTATTTTCATTCCCCTTGCTTGCTGTAAAATGTAATGCGTAAAAAAAATATTTTTATATTGTTCGTGACAAACTATTTGAAAATATTTAATAAATAAGTAAGTAAACTTAGTAGTATATTGGTTTTAAAACTTCTGCAATTTTGTCAAGGACTTGTGGAATGAACTTGGAGATGGAATATTGAGGTATATGAAATAGGTATTCAAGTGTTCTGAAGCTATCACCCTTCGCCAGACAATGCAGTTGTGGCGACTATCGACCAAGTCGCGTGTAATATCTTTGTTTTTGGCAAGCTCTTTGCCCCAGTCGGTGGTCGCGCGTGAAAGTGTACGGACGTGTACCGAGAATTCAGAATGGAAACAACTGTATATGTGTGCTTACGAGAAATAAAAATAGTGTTTATTACACGTGGTGTAGCGTGCATCATTGGATTCGGCAACCCTACAACGCTAAACCCATACTGGTGACCCCGAATTTTGTTCGCGAGTGCTACAACGAAATCTTATACCGTCGAGCAGTACACAATGGATCGCTTGCCGCCTGCTACACCGAACACGTGCCAACTAAGTGTTCCAACGGATGCTTCGGCATGGTTTTACAATTATCCACCGGGCGTCCGCAATAGTTCTACGCAGTTTCCGAACACATCGACTAGCTGTACTCAACAGGACAGTGTTTATACAATTCCACAGCCACGTGTGCCGGCATCAGGTACGAACAATAACTTTCCGTTACCGTACATGAGTCAGCCGTCGTGTGACAGTGTTCCGTACCATCAGAACGTTTTCCACGCACAAAACTTTGAATATGAACGTATTACGTCCAATACGAACTTTCCACGTGTTCCAAGTGCTCAACAGCCGACACAATGTGCTCAAACCCCAGTGACTATGTTTACAGGTTTCCCAAGTGCAAGTGTGAATTTTCCACCCGAATCAGTGACTGTACAAATCGAGCCGGACGCTCAAGACAGGAGAGTTCATATTTCTGCCGGAACTCCGGATTTTGCACCAACCCCCCCTACACCACCAGCGTCCGCTTTACGAGTGTTTCCGACGGCACACGCCGTTCCTGCCGCGTGTGTTCCACAAACATTAGGTGATTTTAACTATTTTAATGCACCTGTAGGGGAGGGGCCCGGAAACTGTATTCCGTCGTTCGCCGCACATTGGTCGACTACGGTCGATTCTACCGCGCCGGTCCATTCTACGCCCGCCGGCCGAAGTGGCCGTGCGGTTAAAGGCGCTGCAGTCTGGCACCGCAAGACCGCTACGGTCACAGGTTCGAATCCTGCCTCGGGCATGGATGTTTGTGATGTCCTTAGGTTAGTTAGGTTTAACTAGTTCTAAGTTCTAGGGGACTAATGACCTCAGCAGTTGAGTCCCATAGTGCTCAGAGAGAGCCATTCTACGCCCGTCGGCGTTACTCCGTCGACCGCTCGATTCGTTGATTTCTCGACCAAGGTCGAGCCAGCCGCGCCTACCGTGCCGCGTGCCACTGACAGTGGCGGAAGCTGGTGCACCGCTACTGCACCCGAGACAATTACGTTGCAGAACTATGGACAGGGAGAGACAGTTTCTGATAAACATTTATGTCAAGACTTTCCCACCCGTTGGCCGAAGCTACCACCCCTTCGCAAGGATCACCCACGCACATGGTTTGCCTTGGTCGACCACGTCCTGCAGCTACACGGCGTCGCCGACGACAATTCGAAGTTCCTATGCTTACTGTGTCACCTCCATGACGAACTGGATCTGATCTGCGACATTGTGGCTTCGCCCCCCGCTACGGACAAATATGCGTTCGCCCGGCGCACCATCCTCGAGCGACTATCCACATCGACAGAGGAAGCTATCCGCCTCATCAGTCAGGAATCGCTGGGATCCAGGTCCCCGTCGCAACTCTGGCGTCATCTCCGCGCTATGATTGACACGCATCACATGCCGGACATTACACTTTGGACCATCTGGTTGCTGAAACTTCCCCCGCAAGTTCAACTTCACCTTCTACATGTAACTTCGGCCCCACTTGATGCCAAACTGAAGATCGCAGACCAGGTTTACAACATTCTGCCCCCCCCCCCCCCGCATACCCCCCCAGGGTGCCCTCAGGCCTCAGGGGTTGACACACCTGCGCGGCAGTTCCCATCCTGCAGTACAGAGTGCGCACGACTCGCTCCACGCATGCGCGCGGAGCCAACGCCGCCTGGCAACCGCCGCAGTAACTCCTCTCCTACCAGCACTACTGCAGCGTCGCCATCAGAGGGAACTACAAACAAGTCCTCCTCCACTGCCGCTTCGACCTCAACCAGCGCGACGGGCGATGCCACGCGCCGCCCCACTTGGTGTTATTTCCACTCCCGCTTTGGCGACGTGGCTAAGAAATGTCGTTCTCCATGCGCGTTCCCAAACTAATAACGCGACCCAATTCAGGCGCTACGGGCCGCGTTGCACCGCACAGACGCCTATCACTAAATACTTCTCCTCACGCGCCAGGACGCTTGTACGTGAAAGATGCAGTGTCTTGCCTTTCATTTCTAGTCGACACGGGGGCCGAGGTTAGTGTGATACCTTTGTCCGCAGGAATTAAATTCGAGCTTCAGCCTTGCCCCCCGCTTCGAGCCACCAATAATTCCCTGATCCGCTCTCATGGAATAACGAATTTAAGCCTTAAACTGCAGGACATTAATACAGTGGACTTTCGTTATCGCGGATGTGGATGAACCCGTGCTTGGGGTAGATTTTCTCTTAGCCCACGCACTGTCACCCAACCTACAACGAGGTACACTAACCTTTAACTCGGGAGACCGTACCACCGGTTCAGGTATCTTACCCCTCTCATCCGAAAGCGCCATTCTGCTGTGTGAGCTAGCGGAAACTGCTGTTGCAGTGCTTTCTCTTGGATCACACAACGACGAACTTCGGGACAGCAATGGGGCCCTCCGCTTACGCATCACCGCCGTGCAAGCCAAGCTCACGGACGCACGTAAGCAGACCGCCCAGCTGTCGCACACGGCCCCCCCCCCCAACCCCCGCACCACTTCCTCGCACCTGCAGCCGGCGCCGTGTGACATTTCTACTGCCGGACGGAAGCTGTACCCGCGACGCTACCAGGTACCCCACCGAGCTCTTCGACAAGGACTACCAGTGGATCACCATCACTGCTGCTGAACTGCCGGCCTTGGACACACACACGTGTGCATTACAGGTTAGTCACAGTGCAACGGGTGCTGGTCCAGCATCCCCATCGGTGTTCGCGATCAATAACGGTACTGTCCACAGAATAAATACCACAGAAGGCCCACCGGTACGTGCAAAGGCTAGGCGTTTAAATCCGGAAAAACTTAAACACGCTAAAGCTATTGTTCAGGAAGTTTTAGATAATAAGACTATCCGCCCTTCTTCTGGTTGTTGGTCGTCACCCATTCATTTGGTGCCCAAGAAAGATGACACTTTCCGCCTCTGCGGTGACTATCGGGCGCTTAACGCCAGAACAATTTTAGATAATTATCCCGTCCCAAATATTCAAGACTTTGCTTCCCAGCTGCATGGGGCACAAATTTTCAGTGTAGTCGATTGTCATAAGGCGTACCACCAACTGCCAATGGCACCTGAGGACGTTGAAAAGACCGCTATCATCACCCCGTTTGGGTTGTTCGAGTATTTGTTTATGCCATTCGGCCTTAAAAATGCTGCACAGACGTGGCAACGGTTCATCGACTCGCTGGTTGGAAAACTGGACTTTGCATACGCGTACCTGGACGACTTGTTAATTTTTTCTTCCTCCCTCGAGGAACATGAACAACATTTAAATACAGTGTTCCAACTATTAAAAACAAACGGTATCGCAGTGAACAATACTAAGTCACAACTCCGCCGCACCAGTGTCACTTTTCTGGGCCACAGAGTTTCTGGCGACGGCATCCGCCCCCTAACTGAACGGGTGGAGGCCATTAGTACGGTGCCTTTGACCAAAGATTTTCAGGGCCTCCGCCGCTTCCTTGGAACGGTAAATTACTACCGTAAACATATTCCCCGCGCCGCCGACATACAAGCCCCACTGACGGATGCCCTCGCAGGAAAAAACACATCAGGGTCTCGGGCGGTCGCATGGACTCCAGATATGCGTCGCGCATTTGATAATCTAAAGTCAGCCTTACAGACAGCTGTTACGCTTACTCACCCCATTCCTGATGCTCCCATCTCGCTTACTACAGATGCAAGTGATACAGCAGTGGGGGCAGTACTTCAGCAATCCGTGGGTTCTGTTGTACAGCCGCTCAGATTTTTCTCCCACAAACTGACCGCTTCCCAACGTAAATGGTCGACCTTCGACCGGGAACTGTTTGCTATTTACGCTGCTATCAAATATTTCCAAGACGATATCGAAGGTCGCCATCTCGTGGTATTTACCGACCACGAGCCATTGGTTTACGCTTTCCGTAACCCAGGTAAGGACTCATCCCCGAGACGTTTTAGGCATATGGACCTTATATGTCAGTTTATGAATGACATACGTTACGTCAGAGGCGCAGACAATGTCGTCGCTGATTTTCTGTCTCGGGTGTCGGTTTTATCTTCACAACTGGACCTCAGTGAGCTCCCTAAATTGCAGACAGAGGATACTGAACTCGCAGCATTGCGTTCCGATATCAAAACAGGACTCAAACTAGAGTTACGGACACTTCCTGGGTTTTCATCACCCATCTGGTGCGACATTTCAACAGGACGCATACGCCCGGTGATTCCTGCACCTCTCCGCCGGGACATATTTAATAGTATCCACGACTTGGCACACCCTGGCATTCGTGCCTCCGCACGTCTGGTATCTGAACGTTTTGTTTGGCCCGGGGTGATAAAACAGTGTCGCAGTTGGGCACGAGCATGTGTGGCTTGTCAGCGCGCAAAAGTAGGACGTCATGCACAGCCCCCCATGGGTACGTTCGATGTGGCAAAAAGAAGATTCCAGCACATACACATCGATATCGTCGGGCCCTTACCCCCCTCAGGCCCCTTTCGTTACATACTGTCCGCAATTGACAGGTTTACCCGCTGGGTAGAGGTAATTCCTCTCACTACTATCACAGCCGATGCAGTGGCCCGACCCCTGCTGTTAATGTGGATCTCGCGCTTCGGCTGCCCAGTCTCTGTCACCACCGACCAGGGCCGCCAGTTCGAGTCTGCCCTCTTCCGACAGCTTTGTGAACTGTGTGGGGTGAAACGATTTAGGACTACAGCATACCACCCCCAGAGCAATGGGCTTGTGGAACGCTGGCACCGAACGCTTAAAGCTTCCCTGATGTGCCACGGAGGTGAGTGGGCCGATGCCTTACCATTGGTAATGTTAGGCGTTCGGGCCGCGTACAAAGAGGACCTTGGCGCATCCCTGGCAGAGGTACTGTATGGAGAACCCCTCACACTCCCGGCAGAGTTAGTCGAGCCTTCACTTCCTCCAGATCAAATCTGCGACTCGACATTCGTCGGGCAGGTCAAGGAGCTAATTGCTAACATCCGCGTGCCGCCTCCTCGACCACACACGCCCCCTCCCGTATTTCTGCATAAGGACTTGGCGTCGTGCACTCATGTCATGGTGCGTGATGACACCATCCGACCGGCACTCAGACCTCCATATACGGGCCCGCACAGAGTCATATCACGGCGTACCAACACGTTCGAAGTGCTCATTAACAGCACGCCTCAAACGGTATCCGTCTGCCGCCTCAAACCTGCATGGACTCTGGGAGAACTGCCCGATACCCCACCCAGTCAGACCCCATCCCCTGCTGCACCCACCTCGCATGAGGCATCTACCGACAGTCCATGGATGAGCGACGCCCATTCCCACACGTGTGACGTTCCCCACTCCCAGTCGTGTGACAGTGCTACAGGTGCGTGTGACATTCCTATGCAGAGTGATGCGTGTGATGACTTACCCTCCTACAGGCAGCCCCTCGCCTCTCCCCTGTTAGGATTCAGTGATGTATCAGGGACCAGCCTCAGAGCGTGTGATGTCACTGATGACGACTCGTGTGGAGATTCTGTCAACCCGTATAAGGAAGTGGTAGTGAATGTCAACACAGATCTTATTTGCAGCTCTAATGTGTTTTTTGTTATGCAGCCGGATAATGTGTACATCTTCTACGAACAAGCCAGCTTCCCCAGTGACAACTTAACTCACATTCATCTCCTCCAGTCTGTCCCCTTGCCTGTTGGTACTGACCCATCAACGGTCAAAGTCCTACGTACCGCCACAGGCATTCAGATCCGCTATCCTGGCCCCTCACAACCCACCATCCCCTCCCCAGATCCCTCAACTGCTGTACGAGGATTCACCCGGTCAGGCAGGACCATTCGCCCCCCTCGCTGGCTCGAAGACTTCAATTACTAATGTAATGTAATGTAAGGTATGGTTTCTGATTAAACACCCTCTCCCTCCCCCCTGGGTGTTCCCTTTACATGTATGCCCCAATATTTATGTTTGTACTCCACACTCTAGGGGGGGGGGGGGCTAATGTGGCGACTATCGACCAAGTCGCGTGTAATATCTTTGTTTTTGGCAAGCTCTTTGCCCCAGTCGGTGGTCGCGCGTGAAAGTGTACGGACGTGTACCGAGAATTCAGAATGTAAACAACTGTATATGTGTGCTTACGAGAAATAAAAATAGTGTTTATTACACGTGGTGTAGCGTGCATCATTGGATTCGGCAACCCTACAACGCTAAACCCATACAGTGTTACTTCCTGTTTTTTCCTTGGCAAGATCGTCATCCTCATGACAATGTTCTGTTTCCTTATTTTATCCTCTACTATTTCCCATAATCTATCAAAGTTTTCTGATGTCATCCTCTTCATATTTCATTAGGCAGATGGATCGTCGTACGATAATTCACTCAAAAGATTTGCATAAGCACCATATTTATCCCTTCACTCAATCCACCATCTCATCCATTTTCGTTTATTTTTTCTGCTTTTCCATTTTGTTTTTATTTGATTATCTGCTCTCTTAAGATTGTTGCCAGTAACACAACAGCACCAGCATTTATGACTTCTTCCAACATTTCCACCCAGCTGATGGCTACTTTATATGCTCATGTATATGACATGGGTCGACCAATACCGGGAGGTGACCAAGGAAACCGGCGACTAGCGAATACAGTAGAGCACACTTTAACTTTTTACGCTCTCGCTTCGGAATAGCGGCTTTGCTTGCTGTACGCTATTACACAGAGCAAATTAGCAACTGCATCCAAGCACGCTACCGAATAGTGAACAAATAAGCTCCATGTAACATAGTCTTTATAAATATGTTACAATTTAGTACATACATTACATAGTTCTAGAAAAGACATCTACAAAAATAGTTCTCACTAGCTGTACCCAGCCATGCTTAGCTGTGCCTCAGTCTTCTTAAATGGAAAAGAAAGGAAAGCACACGTTTCTCATATGCTTGGGAATTTGATATACATCCTGATTTCATTCTCTCCAATGTCTCTGTCAATGAATCCCTCCCCCTCTCTCTCTGTCCATCATTTTCTTTCCCTCTTTCTGTCCCTCTTCTCCTCCCCCCCTCCTTCTCTATCTCCTCTTCTCCCCTCTCCTCCTTTCTCAGTCCATCACCTTCTCCCCCTTTATGTCTATCGTCTCCTCATCCCTCTTCCTCCATCTCCTCCTGACCCCTCTCTTGCCATCTCCTCCTTCCCATTTTCTATGTCCATTCCCTCTCACCACTCTGTCCATTTCTTCTTCACCCTCTCTCTGTCCTTCAGCCTTATTTATTGTTACTGCAGATTCAGATTCTGTACTTGTATTCTAATGATAAACTAATAAGTCATAAATATAACTTTCCTGTTTGCTAACAACGTTTCACTACTGTCTATTTTATAAGTTCCTATACTATTATATTTGTATAAATATATCTATTACATAAATTTAAAAAACAGGTAAATTAAACACACACTGATACCGAAGGAATGTGGTGTCAAAATTTCAAACACTCGGTCAAGAACTTTCGTAGACTAACGATTTTGAACAAACCAACATTTACATTGTTATAACGTTTTCCCGTTTATTAAATATATATTACATACAACCCAGATGGCGTTCCACAATGTACATATTAACACCTTAGTATTAGAATGCAACGTTGTGTCAAAATTTCAAATAATCCATGAAGAACTTTCGGAGATTTTGAAGAATCGAACATCTACATTTATACTTAAATACAAGGGCAAATCAGGATGTTTTGTCCAAATTTTTTAGCCAAATTACGACTGTAAATAGGAAGTCAACATACCCATTCCTAGCGTTGGACCTTCGTTGGTTCGTGCTGGCCTTGTCTGCTGGTAGTTCCGCCGCACGGCGCTGCTATCAGTTGTTAAAGATGGTGGTTGTGCTTCACACGTCCACAACGTTAGAGCAACGAAGTGTGATTCGTTTTCTATGGAGCCAGGGACGAACGCCCACCGAGATCTGCAGGGAAATGCAGTCCACATATGTGGAAAACTCTCTCGCATTGCGAACTGTGAGGTAATGGTGTTGTGGGTTCCACAAATGCCGTGAAGTCTTGCATAACAATGAGCAGTTGGGGAGGCCGTGTTCATCGCTGACAGATGACAATGTTTCGCGTGTGGAGGCAATGGTAAAAGCAGATCGATGTGTGCACATCAATGCCACTTGGGATATCATATTGCCGTACAGTGATTCCCAAGTAACAATGAAGCCAAGACAGCAGTCCAACAGTGTTTCCACAGTCAGCCAGACAATTTCTACCGCGAGGGATCTCAAATTTAGTGCTACAATGGGAGAAATGTGTGAACTGGTGTGAAGACTACATCGAAAAATAACGTAAGATACGTAGAACAGGATGTGTATTTGTCATTACCTGTATGTACTTTACATAGACTAATAAAAAGCAGGAGTAAGACTTTCTGATTTGCCCTCATAGAAATTGTACATGTTCCTAATTGCAAATCTCTGAAAGTTTTTCACCGATTGCTTTGACATTTAGATACAACATTAAATTGGAACATACCAATGTTTTTATTTACCTGTTTTTTAAATATGTGTAATACATAAATATATTAATATAATAACAGGGAAACATTATAACAAAACATATCAAAAGTTGCATGTACATATATTACACTTCATAATTATATGAAAGAATTGAGTAGCAAAATGCACACATATTTTAGAATTCAACATGTGTCAGAATTACGTTTTGCACAAACCAACATTTACATTTTTATAACATTCCCCTTTTACTACATATATATTACATATGAATCATATGGAACTCCAGTAGGTATGTAAAACACATGAGTATTGGAATGCAATGCTATACAAAATATCAGAGCAATCCACGAAGAACTTTGGGAGATTTGAGATTTTGAAAAAACGAGCTTCTATGGCTGTGCTCGTACTTATACAGAAACTGTTAATGTTCCTAATCGCAAAGCTTCGAAAGTTTTCGATGGAATGATTTGAAATTTTGACACAACGTTGCACTTGAATATATGTGGCTTTTCTTGTACCCAATTTTTAGTATATTTGCTACATAATTTTTTAAAAATTTAATAATATGGCAACATTGTTACAAAAATTCTCAAGAAGTTACACACACACACACACACACACACACACACACACACACACACACACACACATACAGGGTGGTCCATTGACCGTGACCTGGCCAAATATCTCACGAAATAAGTGTCAAACGAAAAAACTACAAAGAACGAAACTTGTCTAGCTTGAAAGGGGAAACCAGATGGCGCTATGGTTGGACCGCTAGATGGCGCTGCCATAGGTCAAACGGATATCAACTGCGTTTTTTTTTTAATAAGAACCCCCATTTTTAATTACATATTCGTGTGGTGCGTAAGGAAATATCAATGTTTTAGTTGGACGACTTTTTTCGCTTTGTGATAGATGGCGCTGTAATAGTCACAAACGTATGGCTCACAATTTTAGACGAACCGATGGTAAAACGTAGGTTTTTTAAATTAAAATACAGAACGTAGGTACGTTTGAACATTTTGTTTCGGTTGTTCCAATGTGATACATGTACCATTGTGAACTTATCATTTCTGAGAACACGTGCTGTTACAGCGTGATTACCGGTACATACCACATTAAAGCAAAAAATGCTCAAAATGATGTCCGTCAACCAATGCACTTGGCAATACGTGTAACGACATTCCTCTCAACAGTGAGTAGTTCGCCTTCCGTAATGTTCGCACATGCACTGACAATGCACTGACGCATGTTGTCAGGCGTTGTCGGTGGATCATGACAGCAAATACCCTTCAACTTCCCCACAGAAAGAAACCCGGAGATGTCAGATCCGGTGAACGTGCGGGCCACGGTATGGTGCTTTGACGACCAATCCGCCTGTCATGAAACATGCTATTCAATACCGCTTCAACCGCACATGAGCTATGTGCCAGGCATCCATCATGTTGGAACTACATCGCCATTCTGTCATGTAGTGAAACATCTTGTAGTAACGTCGGTAGAACATTACATGGAAATCAGCATACACTGAATCATTTAGATTGCCATCGATAAAATGGGGGCCAATTATCCTTCCTCCCATACTGCCGCACCATACATTATCCCACCAAGGTCGCCGATGTTCCACTTGTCGCAGCCATCGTGGATTTTCCGTTGCCCAGTAGTGCATATTATGCCGGTTTACGTTACCACTGTTGGTGAATGACGCTTCGTCGCTAAATAGAACGCGTGCAAAAAATCTGTCATCGTCCCGTAATTTCTCTTGTGCCCAGTGGCAGAACTGTACACTACGTTCAAAGTCGTCACCATGCAATTCCTGGTGCATAGAAATATGATACGGGTGCAATCGATGTTGATGTAGCATTCTCAATACCGACGTTTTTGAGATTACCGATTCTCACGCAATTTGTCTGCTACTGACGTGCGGATTAGCCGCGACAGCAGCTGAAACACCTACTTGGGCATCATCATTTGTTGCAGGTCGTGGTAGACGTTTCACATGTCACTGAACACTTCCTGTTTCCTTTAATAACGTAACTACCCGGCGAACGGCCAGGACAATTGGATGATGTCGTCCAGGATACCGAGCAGCATACATAGCACACGCCCGTTGGGCATTTTGATCACAATAGCCATACATCAACACGATATCGACCTTTTTCGCAATTGGTAAACGGTCCATTTTAACACGGGTAATGTATCACGAAGCAAATGTCATCCGCAGTGGCGGAATGTTACGTATCACCACGTACTTATACGTTTGTGACTCTTACACCGCCATCTATCACAAAGCGAAAAAAGTGGTCCAACTAAACCATTATATTTCCTTACGTACCACACGAATATTTAATAAAAAATGGGGGTTCCTATTTAAAAAAACGCAGTAGATATCCGTTTGACCTTTGGCAGCGCCATCTAGCGGGCCAACCATAGCGCCATCTAGCGGGCCAATCATAGCGCCATCTGGTTTCCCCCTTCAAGCTAGACAAGTTTCGTTCTTCGTAGTTTTTTCGTTTGACGCTTATTTCGTGAGATATTTGGCCTGGTCTCGATCGATGGACCATCCCATCCCACATATATATATATATATATATATATATATATATATATATATATATTGGTATGTTCCAATTTAATGTTGTATCTAAATGTCAAAGCAATCGGTGAAAAACTTTCAGAGATTTGCAATTAGGAACATGTTCAAGACTACGGCCCAATCACGAACACATAGTTCAGTGCCATGGTGACTGAAGCACTCCCTCTTCAACACTGCAGCAAATTCTTAATTCAGTTGGTTGGAACACTTGTGTCGACTATCGATATTGTAACATCCGCATTCTGTAACTTCTTTGACTTGAGATGCATGCAAGGAGAGAGAATGTCTCTCTCTCTCTCTCTCCCTCTATATATATATATTCTGTAACTTCTTTGTCTTGAGATGCATGCAAGGAGATAGAATGTCTCTCTCTCTCTCTCTCTCTATATATATATATATATATATATATAGAGAGAGAGAGAGAGAGAGAGAGAGAGAGAGAGAGAGAGAGACACATCCTATGTCCTTGCATGCGTCTCAAGTCAAAGAAGTTACAGAATGCGGATGTTACAATATCGATAGTCGACATAAGTGTTCCAACCACCTGAATTAAGAATTTGCTGCAGTGTTGAAGAGGGAGTGCTTCAGTCACCATGGCACTGAACTATGTGTTCGTGATTGGGCCGTAGTCTTGTGCTAACTTGCCGCCGGTGACAGGCAGAACTTGATTGGCAAGACGCGTGATACCAGCGCATTTGGACGTATTCAGGTGGCAGTGCTCCGAGATCACACAGTGCCGCCCTGTCAAGGGGGATATCGTGACTACCTTACAGGAAAGGGTACGACTTTGGAACAACATTCACTTGCTTCGGATTGCTACCTACCTCAGGCTAGCATAAAACACATTGTAATTGTCACTGTCTGTTGTCTTCACTGTGCTGATTATTGTTTCGCTTGTTTAAATCCACTTGTCGCATCACCTTTCAAAACAAAAAAAGCAGTCGGCATGCTAATCTCAGCACTGTGTGCTAAACTAGTCAGCTACTTTTGTGCCCTAACGGACTTTATGATCCTACTTTCGCAAATAATTCCTGGATTTATGTGTCTGTGATCCCGCCTTGTAACATGCACTGTGTGTGGACCACGTGGTTCGTGTCGTGTGCTTCCAGTTTCCTCTCTCACACTAGTGCTAATAATACAATGCTACTTTCTGATATCACAGAACAGATTACAATTCGGATTTTGTACTTTTTTGCGTTATAATAATAATCTGTCGGCAGATCTTTGGCGTGGTTACATCTAGTGATTTTTTTCTAAGCATCATCGAGGGGTTATGCTCCCGACGTTCACGTCTCGTCCCTGAATGTAAAAAAAGTACGGGCCATAATCCGTAATTTCATATGGACGTAGCTGTCATGCGTCGGTAACACCATCCTAATTCTGATAGAGTACGCCGTTATCTACCGCTAAGCATCTGCCTAAATTACGTTCCAGCAGTAGCGTTAGCTTTACGTGTTCTTTGTGCGTCCTCATTTGTCATATCTCGGATAAAATGGGGTTTTCGACACCATGTGTTTAGTCTGATCAGCGACGTAATAAACGAGGAGACAATGTGTCAGCCTGTGTAATCTATATAGAGACACCAACGTCATATCTTTTACCATATTTTGAACTGCAAACGAAACGTAGATTTCGTCACGCGAATTTTGTTCATAGGAAAAAAGGACACGAATTGCAATTACGGCGCTCACTAACAGCTTAATGAAAGAGACACACTTTGGAAAGATAACGAACGGATTATCGCAAAACAAAGCACTACTGCTAACGAGTACGATACAGAATGCTCATTTAGTTACATAGGATGAACATTAATAAAACCGACAAAGTGCAGGGACGCATTCATGACTGGAAATGGAGGAAAAGAGGTCTTACGAAGATGTGTCCGGGATGCATCATTGCCACTGTAGATGGCGCTGACAAATGATAGTTCCTTTGACCACGTGCTATGTGCTCCTTATGTGTTGCAGGCTGTGTGATTAACGCAGCGCAGTGTATGCAACAGAATGGTCCGGTATTCATGTCGGGAACAAGCCTGGATGGTGTCTGTGTACGGTCAAGTAGATATAAACGGTGTAGAGGCAGCACTACAACACCAAAATACGTATCCTCACAGACGCCAAACACATCACAAAACAATTCAAGACGTTTTTAGCATTTGTGTGATAATGGGCTCTTTGAGACAGATGAACGTGCAGAGAGATGGCTGATTGTGCATACACCACATTTGGAGAACTCGATTTTAAGTGATATTGAGACAAACCCTAAAAAAATGTCCAAGCAACTGGCCCGCCAACATACGATTATGTGTATCCTGCATGACTACGGCTACTATCCCTGTCACCTGCATACCCATGGAGGCCACTTTGAACATTTTATGACGTGGATGCGATGTAGCTCTGTACTGTCAGGCCAATTTGTCGTCGTTGTACGCACACCGTCCATTTCCAGACACGTGTTCATGCTACAGTTTTTCCTCCAGTTCATATCAGGAATCCGTCCCTGCAGTTTGACAGATTTATTAATGTTCACCCTGTATGTAGGGTGAGTCACCTGAAACTTGCACTGCAAATACTGTGAAAATGGAAAGTGCTATTGATGTGCCGTTTTCACAGAATGAATTGGTAGTCTGGGACTCGCGTTGTCAGCGAATCAACTGACTGTAATAATATTTAGAAATTGTATCTTTTGTGCAAACACAGACTATTTTAAATGGAACAACGCCTGTTGACATTGTTGTTGTTGTTGTTGTGGTCTTGAGACTGGTTTGATGCAGCTCTCAATGCTACTCTATCCTGTGCAAGCTTCTTCATCTCCCAGTACCTACTGCAACCTACATCCTTCTGAATCTGCTTAGTGTATTCATCTCTTGGTGTCCCTCTACGATTTTTACCCTCCACGCTGCCCTCCAATACTAAACTGGTGATCCCTTGATGCTTCAGAACATGTCCTACCAACCGATCCCTTCTTCTAGTCAAGTTGTGCCACAAACTCCTCCCCAATCCTATTCAATACTTCTTCATTAGTTGTGTGGTCTACACATCCAATCTTCAGCATTCTTCTGTAGCACCATATTTCGAAAGCTTCTATTCTCTTCTTGTCCAAACTATTTATCGTCCGTGTTTCACTTCCATACATGGCTACACTCCATACAAATACTTTCAGAAACGACTTCCTGACACTTAAATCTATACTCGATATTAACAAATTTCTCTTCTTCAGAAACGCTTTCCTTCCATTTGCCAGTCTACATTTTATATCCTCGCTACTTCGACCATCATCAGTTATTTTGCTCCCCAAATAACAAAACTCGTTTACTACTTTAAGTGTCTCATTTCCTAATCTAATTCCCTCAGCATCACCCGACTTAATTCGACTACATTCCATTAGCCTCGTTTTGCTTTTGTTGATGTTTATCTTATATCCTCCCTTCAAGACACTGTACATTCCGTACAACTGCTCTTCCAAGTCCTTTGCTGTCTCTGACAGAATTACAGTGTCATCGGCGAACCTTAAAGTTTTTATTTCTTCTCCATGGATTCTAATACCTACTCCGAATTTTTCTTTTGTTTCCTTTATAGCTTGCTCAAAATAAAGACTGAATAACATCGGAGGCCGGCCGGAGTGGCCGAGCGGTTCTAGGCGCTTCAGTTTGGAACCGTGCGACTGCTATGGTCGCAGGTTCGAATCCTGTCTCGGGCATGGATGTGTGTGATGTCCTTAGGTTAGTTAGGTTTAAGTAGTTCTAAGTTCTACGGGACTGATGACCTCAGCAGTTAAGTCCCATAGTGCTCAGAGCCATTTTTGAATAACATAGGAGAGAGGCTAAAACCCTGTCTCACTCCCTTCCCAACCACTGCTTCCGTTTCATGTCCCTCGACTCTTATAACTGCCATCTGGTTTCTGTACAAATTGTAAATAGCCTTTCGCTCGCTGTATTTTACCCCTGCCACCTTCAGAATTTGAAAGAGCGTATTCCAGCCAACATTGTCAAAAGCTTTCTCCAAGTCTATAAATGCTAGAAACGTAGGTTTGCCTTTTCTTAATCTATTTTATAAGATAAGTCGTAGGGTCAGTACTGCCTCACGTGTTGCAACGTTTCTACGGAATCGAAACTGATCTTCCCCGAGGTCGGCTTCTACCAGTTTTTCCATTCGTCTATAAATAATTCGCTTTAGTATTTTGCAGCCATGACTTATTAAACCGATAGTTCGGTAACTTTCACATCTGTCAACACCTGCTTTCTTTGGGATTGGAATTATTATATTCTTCTTGAAGTCTGAGGGTACTTCGCCTGTCTCATACATTTTGCTCACCAGATGGTAGAGTTTTGTCAGGACTGGCTCTCCCAAGGTTGTCTGTAGTTCAAATGGAATGTTGTCTACGCCTGGGGCCTTTTTTTGACTTAGGTCTTTCAGTGCTCTATCAAACTCTTAACGCAGTATCATATCTCCCATTTCATCTGCATCTACATCCTTTTCCGTTTCTATAACATTGATGGCAATAAGTACATCGCCCTTGTATAGTCCCTCTATATACTCCTCCCACCTTTCTGCTTTCCCTTCTTTTCTTAGGACTGGGTTTACATCTGAGCTCTTGATATTCATAACAAGTGGTTGTCTTTTCTCCAAATGTCTCTTTAATTCTCCTGTAGGTAGTATTTATCTTACCCCTTGTGAGATAAGCCTCTACATCCTTACATTTGACCTCTAGCCATCCTTGCTTAGCCATTTTGCACTACCTGTCGATCTCATTTTTGAGACGTTTGTATTCCTTTTTGCCTGCTTCATTTACTGCATTTTTATATCTTCTCCTTTCATCAATTAATTCAGTATTTCTCCTGCCACCCAAGGATTTCTACAAGCTCTCGTCTTTTTACCTACTTTATCCTCTGCTGCCTTCACTACTTCATCCCTCGAAGCTACCCATTCTTCTTCTACTGTATTTCTTTCCCCCATTCTTGTCAGTTGTTCCCTTATGCTCTTCCTGAAACTCTGTACAACCTCTGGTTTATCCAGGTCCCATCGCCTTAAATTCCCACCTTTTTGCAGTTTCTTCAGTTTTAATCCACAGTTCATAACCAATAGATTATGGTCAGAGTCCACATCTGCCCCTGGAAATGTCTTACAATTTAAAACCTGGTTCCTAAATCTCTGTCTTACCATTATATAATCTATCTGAAACCTTGTCAGTATCTCCAGGCTTCTTCCATGTATACAACCTTCTTTTATGATTCTTGAACCAAGTGTTAGCTATGATTAAGTTGTGCTTTGTGCAAAATTCTAGCATGCGGCTTCCTCTTTCATTCCTTAACCCCATTCCATATTAACCTACTGCGTTTCCTTTTCTCCCTTTTCCTACTACCGAATTCCAGTCACCCATGACTATTAAATTTTCGTCTCCCTTCACTACCTGAATAATTTTTTTTTATCTCATCATACATTTCTTCAATTTCTTCGTCATCTGCAGAGCTAGTTGGCATATAGACTTGTACTACTGTCTTAGGCGTGGGCTTCGTGTCTATCTTGGCCACAATAATGCGTTCACTATGTTGTTTGTAGTAGCTTACCCGAACTCCTATTTTTTTATTGATTATTAAGCCTACTCCTGCATTACCCTTATTTGATTTTGTATTTATGATCCTGTATTCACCTGACCAGAAGTCTTGTTCCCCCTGCCACCAAACTTCACTAATTCCCACTATATCTAAGTTTAACCTATCCATTTCCCGTTTTAAATTTTCTAATCTACCTGCCCGATTAAGGGATCTGACATTCCACGCTCCGATCCGTAGAACGCCAGTTTTCTTTCTCCTGATAACGACGTCCTCTTGAGTAGTCCCAGCCCAGAGATCCGAATTGGGGACGATTTTATCTCCGGAATATTTTATCCAAGAGAACGCCATCATCATTTATCCATACAGTAAAGCTGCATGCCCTCGGGAAAAATTACGGACGTAGTTTCCCCTTGCTTTCAGCCGTTCGCCGTACCAGCACAGCAAGGCCGTTCGGGTTAGTGTCACAAGGCCAGATCAGTCAATCATCCAGACTGTTGCCCCTGCAACTACTGAAAAGGCTGCTGCCTCTCTTCAGGAACCATACGTTTGTCTGCCCTTCAACAGATACCCCTCCGTTGTGGTTGCACCTACGGTACGGCTATCTGTATCGCTGAGGCACGCAAGCCTCCCCACCAACGGCAAGGTCTATGGTTCATGGGGGGTTGACATTAACAAAGCTAAGGTAGGGTAAATCAAAAAGGCAGTGGTGTTTGTTGCGAGATTCTGCTGCCAGTCGTTTACGAGATATCGTATTTTGAAAAGCTCCCACATCGTCACTTGCACAATACCTATGGTAGGACACACTAAGCAACAACCCAAGTGCATACACTCGTCATGTCGATTCTGACCAGTAACGAGACAATTGACCAACACAGATTGTGTTTAAAATGACCACTAGCAGCGGCAATAGACGCTACCAATCTGGAACGGAACGACTGCTGCACACTTGTTTGGATCTCAGCGGAGATGTCCGAGCAGACTGCAGTAATACGCCGTTGCATACAATCGGGTGTAGTTGGTATGTCCTTGCAGATAGCGTCTTTCAGCTTTCTCCGCAGAAGAAAGTCTACAGGCGTCAAATCCGGCGAATGGGCTAGCCAAGGTCCAGGGCCTCTGTGTCCAATCCAACGATTTGAAAGCAATTCGTGAAGACATGCTGTAGGACTTCCTGCACTATGGGCTGGACAGCCATCATGCTGGTACCACAGGTTCTCCCTAGTCTGCAGAGGAGCGTCTTCTAGCATCAGTGGAAGGTGGTGTGTTAGAAGACCGCTTTACTTGTGCGTGTTCAGTGTTCCGTCTATGAGAAACGAGCCTATGTGCTGATGGTTCACTATCCTACATCATACGTTTACACTCCACGGACCCTGACGTTCCAACTGACGAAACCAGCGGGGATTGTCAACAGACTAATCGTGCATGTTTCGGCGGTTAACCTGGTTATTATTGGTAAGTGTGGCTTCATCAATAAACAAGATACATGATGCATCTGGAGTATCTTCATGCCCATGTAGAGAAGTTATCACATTTCTCATAATCGTTTCCATACAGCACTTGATGGCGAGAGGTGTGATAGGGATGGAACATATGTCGATGGAGAATGCATAGGATACTTGCCTGAGTCATGTCTCTTCCTCGTGCGATTGCAATGGAGCTAACGTGCGGATAAACTGCAACAACAGCAAGAACATTAACTTTCCTCTTCTCTGACGCTATTTGTTTCCTTCTATTACGTTAAGTAACTGCTGAGATGGTTGACGCCTGTTGGTATATCTTGTCGCATACACCCTACAAGAACGACCTGCATTCTTCCTACAAATTCCATACAACATGAGCATGTAGCTTTCCTCTGCATTGGTAAAACTCATCATCCACTCCCCCAGCCTACAGCTTGGAATGTCACACAATAAATGACTAGCAAAGTCACAGTGCACTGAAGGGACACACCAGAACACTGGAAGCAAACATAATAACATCGTACCTAGCAACTAGGTAGGTTGACTGGCACAAACAAGTGTTGGTGTGTAAACTTTTCAAAATACTATATCTCGTAAAAGACTCGCACTGTAATCCTGCAATAAACACCACTGACATTGTAGTTTACCACACTTTCAGTGTTTCTTAATGTTGATAGACACTGGTTTATATAAAAAAGTGTATGTTTGCACAAAAAATACAGTTTCCAAGTATTATTACAACATATTCATTGGCTACTATATATATATATATATATATATATATATATATATATATATATATATATATATATGTGTGTGTGTGTGTGTTTCACACATCCCTCCTAAACGAGTGGACCAATTTCAACCAAACTTGATGCACATATCATGTACTGTATGAAAGAATCACCATGGGACAGTGCTGGGGGGTAGGAACCACCTACCCATAATCAAAGGGGTAGGTGTGAAATCAGTGCAGCGAATGACGAGAGAGTACCCAAACCACAGTCATCCAATATTTGAGAATGACAGCACTTAGAGATTTGCACAAATTTCACTCATAATTTCAAATGTTCACGAAAATTTTTCTTGCCGACGAGCACCACAAAATGATGAAAGGAAAACAGTTTGTCGGTTACTACGTTCTCGCTGTTCATGCTGTGAAACTGCCACATGAAGCATGACGTTTTAATTTATTACTTATTTACTATTAACTTTATTCGTGACATATTTCGCACACAGTATTCATATGCACCACTGAATGTACCAGGAAAATTACATTATTGGAAGACACTTACTTTAACAGATACTGCATTATAAACACTGAGTGCGTCAAAAACTACCGCATAATCCAAGACGTTTAAATTTATCACTTCAATCTACTAACTCTATTCGCAACACTCTTCACTTTCGCCGCTGACTGTGAAACCTTCCCGTCTCCTCTATATCTCTTTTGTTATGCAACCTTCCCTTCTATGATAACCTTAGGATTTCTATCTCTTGCTTAATAACAACAAATGAAATCAGTATTTTTTACACTTTTATCACTTTGAGAATGAGTAATTATTCTGCAGGACATTGTCTATAATTAGCACACGCAACAAAATATATTACTGTTCAAAGCGGATTCAACACTGAACAAACACTTTTCAACGCAGAATCAATAGAGCAAACAGAATTGCCGATGGGCTGTGAATTAAAGGTATACACTGTAGTGTAAGCGTTGCGCCACTTAACACTAGCTTATTCATAGAATTGTGAGAGTCAGTATATTCATTTTCGTAGTAGATTCACTAGTTTTACTGATTGGATGTCGACAAGTGAAACCTTCCCGTCTCCTCTATATCTCTTTTGTTACGCAACCTTCCCTTCTACAATAACCTATGAAACCTTCCCTTACAATTTCTATCTCTTGCTTAATAATGACAAATGAAATCTTCCCTTTGAAATTAATTCTCTTTCTCAATAATAATAATAATAAGTACAATCTTCGCATACATATTTAAATGCATGCTTATTAAAAGTGATCTGCTGATTATTTCGACGAAACATAGAATGTGTCGTCGTCGTCGTGGTCCTCAGTCGTTACCTGCAATAACCCAAAACTGTTCCTTACCTTTTTTACTGTTACTGGATCGCCATCTGACTGCTACATCGAACTGCGACGTGAATATACTTACTGTGTTTTACTGTACTCTATTAGCTGCTGGTGGGCTGTCATAATGAGTGGCTGTATTTATTACCAAAGCTGACGTTATTCTTTAATAGCAAAGCTGACTATTCTTTAATTAATTTGACTGAAGTTACGTAATTCATAGTTAAACTTTTTCTTGACAACAATAAAATTTTACAAAGTTTTACATTGATGGTTTTTGGGATGGATTATAATCAGTAATGCAATATTGCTGGCAAAAATTAATTATATTCTGAAAACGATTCTTCAAATATTTACTGTTGGTAATGAAATGATTCTACAAACGTTCAAATGGGACTTACTTTTTACAATAATCTTACAACTAGCATTGCGCAAACATAACTTCAGTAACCTTGAGTTTCTCAAAAAAATAATTCAGTAATATTAGTTCCGCTTATGATAATAGTTAGCTGATGTCTCTGTACATCCGTTTATTATCTCTTGTAAATCACAGCTGGTTGCTGACAGGCACACCGCTCCTCTGAACCTCTCGCTTCAGATCTGCTACCAACTCGCTTCACATCTCGCTTACTACTGACTTCCTACGAACGCTGAAGTGCGGTCTCTCCCGCCAACGATGCTTTCTGATGCAGACAATCCCTGCTACCATTACAGAATGTATCAATACGCAGTCTTTCCCGCTCTTTTCTTAAAATGTATCCATACGCGGTCTCTCCCGCCCTTTTTAAAATTATATCAATGTGCGGTCTCTCCCGCCAACAATACTTTGGTGCAGACATTCCCTACTACCACAATTATTTCCAAAATGACAAATATTAATTATTCCTACTTAATCCTGTAAATAAAATACAAACATCTTTCATAAATTGTGGTTTGACAATAGACAATAGAAATATACACGTCTTACAATTATAACTTCAGAAACATATCGTTTTACGACACATAGTTCAGGAGATATGACGTCACAAATATTAAGCTTCGAGAAAATGAAACTGCAGGGTGAAATCTGCTAGACATAAAGTTGAAATTCATGTACAAAAACGCGTGAAATATGTTAAATATGTGTGAAGTAAGTTTGACGTGTGCGTATGCGAGCGAAGCCACAGGTAAAAAGCTTATCCTAAACCCCGGGAACAAAGTCAATCAAATTTGGTACACATATTAGTTACAGTCTAGAAAGAGATACTGGAAGTGTAGAAACCACCAGCCTGCTACTGAGGTGAGTATAATAACGTGGCGAGAGAGGGGAGGACGAGAAGGTGGACAGACACCAAGGGGAAAGGAGGAGACAGGCACAGATAGGAGGGAGAAGAGGGTGGAGGAGGTGGGCAGACAGAGGGAGTGGTGGAAATGGACAGTGAGAGGGAAGGGTGGAGGGGATGGGTAGAGAGAGAAGGGAGGAGAGGTGGATAAAGAGAGACAGGGGAAGGAGGAGGTGGATAGAGGGAGGGGGGGGGTGGAGATGATGGACAGGGCCGGGGAAGAGGAAGGAGGAGAAGTGGATGAAAAGAAGGAATGGGTTGAGAGAGGGGGAAGTAAGAGAGAGAAAGAGGGGGAAGGAAGAGATGGACAGAGAGAGGAGGGAGGAGAAGATGGATTAATAGAAGACTGGAATAAGTAAATACTTGATATATAATGTTTCAAAACTACTTTTACAGGCTTTGGGAAAAGGTTCTTCACACCAAAACAAGAAAAAAAATGTTCACATAAACGTATGTCCGAAAATTCTTCGTTTTGGAGTTATTAACAAAAGTTGACATTCAACATCTATCCACGTACAACCCATCAACTTCACTGATTATGTTCCTCCCATTTTATCATTGTATCTCTGATGGCGTTATGTTGCAAGGGAGATTTGTTTACATTCGTCATTCGCCTGCCTTTCACAAGTAGTGAATTAACTGAAAGTGCTCAGTTTAACCATAGCAGGATATTCATTTCATGAGCAGGCTCACATGATTTTTATGTACGGCCACACGAACAGTAATGGACACGAGTCTGTACCATACGACTCACCTTTGGTGCTGATTATCGTCGCGTTACCGAGACAGGATCCGTAGCATAACATACTACTGACTGAGGAAGACTACATGATGCTCATGCGTCCGACCAGGAAGAGCACGTTCTATGGGCTGCCGAAGAGGAGCCACATATCAACGCAAAATAGGCGGCCTTAGCATGTGGAACATGTCAAAGTTCAGCATGGAGTAACATTCCCAAGCATCTTCTGTACTTGCATCATCTCCAACATGTGCAGGGCCATATGCCTGCCGATAACCCATCACGAGAGAATTTTTGCCGATGCTTTGTTGCATAAACTGAGAATCCGTTGTTTGTCTCTTCAGCTTTGTTTACAGGCGAGGTAACGTTTGGAAGAGATGTGATAACAAATTTCCCCAATCAACACATATGCAACGATTACAAACGACATGCCTCAGTAAGGGCTAGACATCAGCCTCAGTTTAAGATTAATGTGAGGGCTGGAATTGTAGGTGAGTATCTGATAGTGCCATACGGTCTCCCAGCATGTCCAAGACATAAAACAAGATTTGCCCTTGCAAATAAGGAGAAACGTGTCATGTATGCATGATGGAGCTCCAGCACATTTCAATCTCAGTGTTCGAGATGCTCTGACTGCTACCTACCGTGAAAGACGGGTAGGTAGAGAAAGACCAGTTCCGTGACCTGCACGTTCCCCCGATTTCAGTCCTTTGGATTATTTGAGGTCACCTTAAACAGTTGGTCTATGCGGGAGACCATCTTGATGCAGAAATTCTTTATTGACGTGTCACAGAAGCCTGCATAACAATTCGAAGGGAGCATGCCTCATTAGTAGCAAAAGCAATGCATTTAGAACATTTATTGTGAGGTTGCGTGTTGGTGAGCTCCAATCACCTAACTAGTAAACTTTCATTAATAACTCTAAAACCAAGGATTTTCGGTCAGATGTGTACATGAACATTCTTTCTTGTTTTGCCGGTCCCCAAAGTTTGTAAAAGTATATTTAAATCATCTTACACACACACACACACACACAGATATATATATATATATATATATATATATATATATATATATATATATATATATATAATTGTAACAACAAAAATGTAGAGTAATGAAATTTCGGGAATACATTTGTCTAGTCATATTTAAGTGATAAACACTGCAAGATCACAGGTTAATCTAAGTGCGAGATGAGCCACTGCAAATGTGAAATGGTGGTACATTAATAACCGTTGTAGCCGCCATAATGTTGAAAGCAAGCCTCCAAACGTCCATGCGTTCTGTTGTACAGGTGCCTGATGTCAGTTTTGTGCGATGGAATTCTGTGCCTGTTGCAACAGGTCGGTCAACATAGGGACAGTTAAGGCTGTCTGTGGATGATACTGGGGCTGTCGGCCGATATTGTCCCATGCGTGCACGATTGGAGACAGCTCTGTTGATCGAGCACGCCTAGAGAACATGTCGACACCCTGTCGAGCAGGATGGGTTACAATAGCGTATGTAGGCCAGCGTTATCCTGTTGCAAAGGATCCCCTGGAATGCTGCTCAGGAATAACAGCACAACAGGTCGAATCACCAGACAGACGTGAAAATGTGTGGTAGGTGTGTGGGATAACCACGAAAGCGCTTCTGCTGTCATATGAAATTGCAACCCAGGCCATAATTCCAGGTGTAGGTCCAGTATCGAGCGCGCATACAGGTTGGATGCAGGCCCTCAATTGGCCTCCTAACCAACACACGGCCATCACTGGCACCGAAGCGAAACCAGCATTCACTAGAAAACGCAATGGGCTCTCTCTTGACACCACTGAACTCACAAATGGCGGTGGTTTGGGGTCAATGGAATGCACTATAAGATTTCGTTGTTTCACTGTGGGCCAACTGTTAATCAAATTGCTGCTGCAGATGCAGTACGGTGCTTCACAGCCGTAAGCCGAACACGGTGGCTACTGCCACCAAGTTTTTCTGCAGTAGCGAAGAAGGAACATCCAGCTTCTAGTGGCCCTATTACACGACCTCGTTCAAACTCAGTGAGGTGTTGATAACGGCCTTTTTGTTCCCTTAAATGAATTCTTGACTTACATCAACTCACCAAGTCCAATCTCAAAGGTAACTAACGCTCACGGCCGTTACGCCGTGTATTTAAAGCAGAACTGATCTACATCCTCAAGTAACGCTACTAGCGCCACGTTTATGCGACTGGAGCGAAATTTTAACAGATTCGTTTATGTCGCACAGTTCCTTCTTGGTAATGCGATTTTTTTCCGTCATTGTATATGGGGTTTTGCAGGGTAGGGTGTGCTCTGAGACAACGGTTTAGGAAAAAAAATCGATATGTTGCGCCGTTTCCGAGTTAATTAGTAATGAAGTTAGCCAGTGAGGTGGTCGCACGACCAGATTCAAGCAGCCCTTCAGAGACGGTGTCCCCAAAGCTGTTCTTCGTTTGGTTTCCTAAAACCGAAAAAGAGGTCGATGCAAAAGCTGGATGTAGGAAGCTAGTGAGGATCGAACTCGAGCCAGGCTGAGCGGTCTCGGGCGCTGCCACCTACTCTATGACAACAACCGTCACTGATTTTATTGTATGTGGAGGGCCGCTTGAATTAGCGCCTGCAGCTGATTGATTGAGCGACTGTGACATGATTTATAAATTATAGAGTGCAGCAATCAGTCGTCCTTTTTTCAGGTTTTATTTGGCAAATCCAGATTTCGGCTAGCGCCTAGCCATCATCAATGTACTATTTTCTAGTCCTCAAAAAAGGACGACTGATGCAGAACTTTATAATTTATAAATACGCCCTTACATGATTTTCAGACTGTTCCTGATCACGCTGTATATGTTTGTTTTAACACGAGACAGTTAAATATCTCGAAAACGACGTATCGTACGAAAAAAAATATTCTGGATGACAAGCTGGTATCAGTCTATGCTACAACTGGCCACCTAATTATTCCTCCTGCATGGGCGGTATAAACATGATATTTTCAAGTGGGAGCATCCCTCCTCCTTTTTATATTGTATATTCTGATTCTGCGCCAAAAATTACGTACAGTTTACTCAAACCATTGTTATCCATTCGCGGTAGCGGGCGTTGTAATCGACAAATATCAAGTCTGCCTGTTTTCGCAATTACAAGTCAATGCATTCGATTCCACATTTCATTTACGTTGTAAATGTAAACCTTTGTGTTCTAACGGTTGCTACTAAGGTTCAAACGGTACTTGAGTGTTGCAAACGTTATTGTACAGTATTCCATTTCCGGTTGGCTTGTCGTAGGCATAAACCATTCCCTGGGACCACTGTTACAAGTGACGAAAAATGTGCTTGTAGGCAACATTAAAGAAGAGGAAAGAATGGCAATGTCCACCGAAAACAACAACACCCTGTGGAAACAAACTGCCATCCTTCATCTTTCATCATGAACTGCCACGAGTAAATGAAACAATTAAAACTGTTGCGTATGTTGCTGAGATAAGAGGACCCGCTGTTGCTATTGAAAACACAACACCTGGTAAACCTTTGTTGTTACCGTTGTAATAAGGCACGAACTTAAGCACCGATCCTACATCAATATTCAGTTTGCTAAATTTTGAATAATTTTTGTAGGAGGTGAAGACTTCAAACTTGTAGCTGGTTGCGAGTTAAACATTGAAAAAATTGCAAGAAAGCGACCTTTTCCAACTCTAATACATGGAAAACGAAGTGCACACGCAACTTTGGAAAGATCCACTGACGAGCTTATTTTGGTTATCCGTGTGTCCAGCAGTTTTCGAAATATGACGTGATAGTTTTGAAGCAGTTTCCTGAATGGCAAAATTACAGCCTTTTCAAAGACAAGTATCGTAACTGGAGCCCACAATTAAAATTTAGAAAAGATTTTTAATCCGTTGAGAGACATAGAGATACATTCAATTTTAAACTTTACGTAATTTTTGTAGCAGATAAGACTTGAAGCAATTTTATTTCTCCTCAGAGGATGTACCACTGTGGTAGCTGCCTGTAGACCATATCTGTCGCGACAATGTCGCAGATTTGGACCTCACACAACAGGCGCCAACAGATTTAAATCAGACTATAATCTTCTCAGCCAATTTCAGAACAGCAAATCTCGTTTGTGGAAGTTCACTTATCAACTATCGCTATCTTCAGGAGTATCAGTAGAATGAGACACAGCAATCTGGGCTGCAACATCTTCTAACGTTTCGGTAAAAATGTCTCACAGCCCCACAAAATCATACAACTATAACCGAAACAGAAAACGGAGAATTTTTGTCTGATACACGGTAGACATAAAAAATCAGCTGTTTTGAAACAAGCGAAAATACGTAGATAAACAACGAGAAAAATACGATTCAAAATTCATACCAAGAAGTTACATCACAGCAACCGTTACCATTATATCAAAGGTCAAGCCCAATGGTTCGAGTCGCAGTTTCCTTTTCACTCTACCGGCAATATCTCATACGCATCCACACTTGCATCCACGTCGATATTGGTCTCTTCGTGACCGTGCCCGGTTCCGCGTTTTTAATCTAACTGAACATCAGATAAAGTGTAAATTCCTGTCCCAGCTGTCTCCTTTGCCCGGTGACGTAGTGAACATGCGTCAGACTACCTAAATAACATGGCGACTACGTCATATACTTGGGTATATGTCGATACATGGAAAAACAGTTTTCTCTAGAGCATTGGGGGTAAAAAACGAAAGAGGAAGTCGCCTGGTAGAATTTTGCACGGAGCACAACCTAATCATAGCTAACACTTGGTTCAAGAATCATAAGAGGAGATTGTATACAAGGAAGAAGCCTGGAGATACCGACAGGTGTCAGATAGATTATATAATGGTAAGACAGAGATTTAGGAACCAGGTTTTAAATTGTAAGACATTTCCAGGGGCAGATGTGGACTCTGACCACAATCTATTGGTTATGAACTGTAGATTAAGACTGAAGAAACTGCAAAAAGGTGGGAAATTAGGGAGATGGGACCTGGATAAACTGACTAAACCAGAGGTTGTACAGAGTTTCAGGAAGAGCATAAGGGAACAATTGACAAGAATGGGGGAGAAAAATACAGTAGAAGAAGCATGGGTAGCTTTGAGGGATTAAGTAGTGAAGGCAGCAGAGGATCAAGTAGGTAAAAAGACGAGGGCTAGTAGAAATCCTTGGGTAACAAAAGAAATATTGAATTTAATTGATGAAAGAAGAAAATATAAAAATGCAGTAAATGAAGTAGGCAAAAAGGAATACAAACGTCTCAAAAATGAGATCGACAGGAAGTGCAAAATGGCTAAGCAGGGATGGCTAGAGGACAAATGTAAGGATGTAAAGGCTTATCTCACTAGGGGTAAGATAGGCCGGCCGGAGTGGCCGTGCGGTTCTGGGCGCTACAGTCTGGAGCCGAGCGACCGCTACGGTCGCAGGTTCGAATCCTGCCTCGGGCATTGATGTGTGTGATGTCCTTAGGTTAGTTAGGTTTAATTAGTTCTAAATTCTAGGCGACTGATGACTCAGAAGTTAAGTCGCATAGTGCTCAGAGGCATTTGAACCATTTGGTTGAGACAGATACTGCCTACAGGAAAATTAAAGAGACCTTTGGAGAAAAGAGAACCACTTGTATGAATAGCAAGAGCTTAGATGGAAACCCAGTTCTAAGCAAAGAAGGGAAAGCAGAAAGGTGGAAGGAGTATACAGAGGGTCTATACAAGGGCGATGTACTTGAGGACAATATTATGGAAATGGAAAAGGATGTAGATGAAGATGTAATGGAAGATACGATACTGCGTGAAGAGTATGACAGAGCACTGAAAGACCTGAGTCGAAACAAGGCCCCGGGAGTAGACAACATTCCATTAGAACTACTGACAGCCTTGGGAGAGCCAGTCCTGACAAAACTCTACCATCTGGTGAGCAAAATGTATGAGACAGGCGAAATACCCTCAGACTTCAAGAAGAATATAATAATTCCAATCCCAAAGAAAGCAAGTGTTGACAGATGTGAAAATTACCGAACTATCAGTTTAATAAGTCACGGCTGCAAAATACTAACCCGAATTCTTTACAGATGAATGGAAAAACTAGTAGAAGCCGACCTTGGGGAAGATCAGTTTGAATTCCGTAGAAATATTGGAACACGTGAGGCAATACTGACCCTACGACTTATCTTAGAAGCTAGATTAAGAAAAGGCAAACCTACGTTCCTAGCATTTGTAGACTTAGAGAAAGCTTTTGACAATGTTGACTGGAATACGCTCTCTCAAATTCTGAAGGTGGCAGGGGTAAAATAGAGGGAGCGAAAAGCTATTTACAATTTGTACAGAATCCAGATGGCAGTTATAAGAGTCGAGGGACATCAAAGGGAAGCAGTGGTTGGGAAGGGAGTGAGACAGGGTTGTAGCCTCTCTCCGATGTTGTTCAATCTGTATATTGAGCAAGCAGTGAAGGAAACAAAAGAAAAATCAGGAGTAGGTATTAAAATCCATGGAGAAGAAATAAAAACTTTGAGGTTCGCCGATGACATTGTAATTCTGTCAGAGACAGCAAAGGACTTGGGAGAGCAGTTGAATGGAATGGATAGTGTCTTGAAATGAGGGTATAAGGTGAACATCAACAAAAGCAAAACGAGGATAATGGAATGTAGTCGAATTAAGTCGGGTGATGCTGAGGGAATTAGATTAGGAAATGAGACACTTAAAGTAGTAAAGGAGTTTTGCTATTTGGGGAGCAAAATAACTGATGATGGTCGAAGTAGAGAGGATATAAAATGTAGACTGGCAATGGCAAGGAAAGCATTTCTGAAGAAGAGAAATTTGTTAACATCGAGTATAGGTTTAAGTGTCAGGAAGTCGTTTCTGAAAGTATTTGTATGGAGTGTAGCCATGTACGGAAGTGAAAAATGGACGATAAATAGTTTGGACAAGAAGAGAATAGAAGCTTTCGAAATGTGGTGCTACAGAAGAATGCTGAAAATTAGATGGGTAGATCACATAACTAATGAGGAAGTACTGAATAGGATTGGGGAGGAGTTTGTGGCACAACTTGACTAGAAGAAGGGATCGGTTGGTAGGACATGTTCTGAGGCATTAAGGGATCACCAGTTTAGTATTGGAGGGCAGCGTGGAGGGTAAAAATCGTAGAGGGAGACCAAGAGATGAATACACTAATCAGATTCAGAAGGATGTAGGTTGCAGTAGGTACTTTGAGATGTAGAAGCTTGAGTAGCATGGAGAGCTGCATCAAACCAGTCTCAGGACTGAAGACAACAACAACAAGAGCATTTACTGCATCGGAGGAATAGATATTTCTATTTACAGTTTCAATGCGCAGTCGCAGATTAATTAAAACAACTCAGAAAGCAAAATACATTATTTCGCAAAAAGAAGTTCTACACCTGTGTAGATACCAAGACACAAAACACGAAATTAAAAAGAGAAATCATGTGGATCGCAAAGAAATTGAAGCATCACAAAATACACTTTAGATCTATACCTATATCTATCACAAGTAAGTCGAAATAGTTACCACTGTATCTGGTGAAATGAGCTGTACTTGAAACCAAATTTTAAAACGTAGTTGTCACAAGAAGAACCTTAGCTAACTATCGGAAACAAAACCAAGAGAGTATCTTTATACTACTTCTTTCGTCTTGTAATGGACGCCACGATGTATTATATAGGATGAAGAAACGTTTCCCTACTCGGACGCCGGCCTCGGTGGCCGAGCGGTTCTAGGCGCTTCAGTCCCGAACCGCGCGACTGCTACGGTCGCAGGTTCGGATCCTGCCTCGGGAATTGATGTGTGTTATGTCCTTAGGTTGGTTAGGTTTAAGTTGTTCTAAGTTCTAGGGGACTGATGACCTCAGATGTTAAGTCCCATAGTGCTCAGAGCCATCTGAACCATCTGAACCTACTCGGACTTCGCAGCGCGAATACAAAAATATCTCTCACAAAATTTGGTCCTTCGCGTATTTTCGGTAGTAAATAAATGGACATTAAAGATTGGCACTCTCGCAACGCTATAATCACATTTCCGAGAACTAACTCTATAAGCGTATCGCACTAGGGTTGAGCTTTTGGTTCAAGGGCTAGCGTTTTGGGTTAGCACCCAGGAGGTCGAGGGTTCGATTCAGAGTCGAGGCGTATTTGTTTTTGTTGTGTCTAGACAAGACAGCCTAGACACAATGAGAGGAAGCCGAAAGGCACGCGCTAAGCCAAAGCAGGGTGCGTGAGGTCTGAAACAGGATACGTAATGAATGCTATAAAGAAAAGTACGTAGCTTCTGGAATACTTAACTTTAATCCATCCTTTTGGTACATCTGGAGATTGTGGCGGTACAAGTGAGACTCTTTAGATACATGCAATGTTACTAATGGCGCCTTGCTAGGTCGTAGCCATTGACTTAGCTGAAGGCTATTCTAACTATTGGCTCGGCTAATGAGCAATGCTTCGTCCATGTAGTCGCTAGCAAAGTCGTCCGTACAACTGGGGCGAGTGCTAGTCCGTATCTCGAGACCTGCCTTGTGGTGGCGCTTGGTCTGCGATCACAGAGTGGCGACACGCGGGTCCGATATGTGCTAATGGGCCGCGGCCGATTTAAAACTACCACCTAGCAAGTGTGGTGTCTGGCGGTGACACCACAGTTTTTATATGCTAAATGTAGCCGGCGTGGTACGGTAACTGTCGCCTTAAATGTCATACAGCGATTACAGCGGATCTCCAAGCCGGCCGGAGTGGCCGTGCGGTTCTAGGCGCTACAGTCTGGAGCCGAGCGACCGCTGCGGTCGCAGGTTCGAATCCTGCCCCGGGCATGGATGTGTGTGATGTCCTTAGGTTGGTTAGGTTTAATTAGTTCTAAGTTCTAGGCGACTGATGACCTCAGAAGTTAAGTCGCATAGTGCTCAGAGCCATTTGAACAGTGGATCTCCTATAAAACATTTGCACTTACATACTACGAACACAGAAATGGAAGTACATTCGTTTTCATTGGTCAGTTTTTAGAGGAGCCACTTGCACGTCGTGAATGCGAACTGTTTTGCGCCACTGCATCTAGTAGATTCGAAATCTTCATTCTGTGTACCCTCCTCCAATGGTACCATCGATTAGTACCAACTATTATTCGGGTCCATTACATTTCGTTAAGGCCTTGCGTCTCCAGTAGGGCTAGCAATGTGCTTTACAAATAATTTCCAAACTCAGCTACCATTTGTATGTATTATTAACACGGACCCAATAATTACGCCTTTCAACAATGAGTATGATAAGAGCATGCTGTTTGCTAAGTATCTCCAAGCGTCATTTTAGTTATAATTATAATTATTATCGATGGAAATGTGGAAACATCACGTCCATTACCGTTAGGGAAACACTGTAATTCGTAAACGAACATTTCACAATTAGCAGTGTCGGGATGAATCACGCAGGACAAAAGCTGTGAAAGAGGTGATGAGTGATAGGTGGAACAGGCCGCCGCAACTAATGATGAGTTCGTACTGTATGCGCTGTCCACCAAACAGAGACTAGTTGCTAGCGGAGTAACGCGCCCGTGACAGACTCCATAAACGTTCGTAAACATAATGTATTTTCTTCTTGTCTTATTCTAAAACAGTGTGGCAGACGTATTGCATACACAAACGATGAATATGTAGATATGCCTCTGGTCCTTGGTGCGTGTGATAACCGGGCTGATGGTAGCGCTAGTGAATATGCAGATACATATCCTGGTTGGCGTCATGCAGATAAAAATGTAGTTCGTCGTCTGGAGCTTCTGCCATCGAGTGACAGAGGTCGTCCGTGGACTCGCCACACTACAACTACTGAGGAAGTTATTCTGGAGGTCACACGTCAAGAACCCCAGCTAAGTACACGTAGCGTAGCAAGGCAACTGTGTGTCTTGCAATGCACTGTCGTTGACGTGCTGCACGAGCATCGGATGCTTCCCCATCATTATTCTTTAACGCAACACCTGCATCCCGCAGACCACCGTCCGCAGATGCAACTCTGTGAATTGTTCCTACAACAACAAGAAGCCAATGACGACTTCATGAACACTATAATGTCGTCGTATGTTGGTGTGACGTTAACCAGCACCTCACCCGCGACAGTGAATATCAAATACGCTTTGGCATATTGGAACTTTGGAGATTGGGTCCCTACGTTTCACGTGGCCGGTTGTCTACACGAAGCTATCTTTTATTCCTCTCGAACTATTTGCCTGACGCACTGGAAGATGTTCCACTCCATCTTTGGCAGAGGTTATGAGGCGTCTTGTCACGGTACGCGCTGGTTCCCCCCCCCCCCCCTCTCCTCTCTTCCTTCTCCCCCCCCCCCCTTCCCACCCGTCGGACCTTCGAGTCCACACCGTCGGACCTTCGAGTCCTCCCTCGGGCATAGGTGTGTGTGTTGTCCATAGCGTAATTTAGTTTAAATGAGATTAAGTCGTGTGTAAGCTTAGGGACCGATGACCTAAGCAGTTTGGTCCCACAAGATCTTACCACAAATTTACAATTTTGCAACATGAAGGTGCACCTCCGCACTTTGGAATTAATGTGCGACGGATTTAGACAGAACATTTCCAGAGAAATGGCTCGGTCTTGGAGGTCCAGTTGTATGGCCTCCGTGTTCAATTGACCTAAAACCTCTGGATTTCTTTCTCTGGGGTCACTTGAAGGAGCACGTGTATTCTACTCCTCCAACGCACGTGGAAGAAGTGACAGCGTGTGTTCATGCTGCTTCTGTATCTCTAGATGCAGCCATGATGCGAACAGTGCAGAGCTGTATGATTCAGGAGATTGCTCAATGTCTGGTAGTGCAGGGGGTCGCTTTCAGTACCTGCTCTGAAAACAACGTTTTCTTTTGCAGACGCATGCCTTTATTACTATGGAAATTATTATTGTCACTGGTTGCTAATGCGTTACATGTGAGCGGACGTACTGCATGTAGTATAAATAACTACTAGATGTTGAGTTATTTACATGTGTCATCATTTTTAGCTTCTCCAACCAGATATTATTTTTGAACTTGTTCTGTCCTATGACAGGTCATTTGTTTCAGCTGTCTGTTTCTGACTTGTGTGGCCACGTTTTTATTGTGTTCACCGTTACAGAACACTGTACTAGGTAAATGTCGGATACACGTGGTTTAATAAATGGCGAATGCTACAGTATTATACAGTACAATGAAATTGGCAGATAAAAACAAATATGCCTCGACCCCGAATCAAACCTTCGAACTCCTAAACGCTAACCCGAAACGCTATCCACTTCACCAACTGCACAGCACTACTGCTGCTATCTGCTAACAGAGGTAGTTGCCATACATGTGATTACAGTGTTGCCAGACTGCCTATCTTCAAAGTCCATTCACTGCCGGAAATATGTGCAGGGAGTAATTTTGTGAGAGACATTTTTGTATTTCTAGTACGTGAGGAATCGCGCTGCAAAGTCTTAGAATTTCCGCCGAGACAGACGCGACAGTTTTTTCTCATACACAGCATAGATTACCGGTACAAAAATAATTGCTCAGTTCAAGAGGAATCTACGATAGTCGTGGCCGCTTATAGGATGCCTACAATGAGTCATCAAACACCCTCGGACGACCATTACAGGTATTGGAGAAACCATTTCCTACAGTAGAGCTGAATAAGCATTGGAATCAAAGGCTAATAACGCCTCGAGGACCCGACCACCTAACCTACTCTACTCAGTGATCCCCATACCATCGGGTTCTGTTTAAAAAACTGCTCATGGAAATCTATAATGTGGTGTGGAGTACCACTATAATTCTGTCGGAGTGGAGAACACATATATTCATCCCTAACATGAAACCGGGAAAAAACCCATCCAAGGCCTCTTCATATCGACCCATTTCCTTGTCGTCGTGGGTCTGTAAGACATTTAAACAGATTAGAAAAGCTCGTTTGGAGAAGTGGTTAGAAAAAGCACGCCTTGCTACCGGAAACACGATGTGGTTTTTAGAAAAGAAATACCACGCAAATCTCAGTATGCTAACACTGGACATCTAACGCACCTTTCTATTAAAAGGATATCTAATAGCAGCATTCCTTACGCTAAGCGGGGCTTACGACAACGTGGAGCTAAGAATTCTGATGCGAAAACGCCGAATTATAGGGCTACCAGAAATATATGTCCGCGACATCTATGCAGTGCTGTTCAGACGAATACCTTATTTACGACAACAGCATGATACACTCTATGGCCCACGTATCGCAACTAAACGGCTACCTCAAGTAGTCCTTCCGACTTCATACTGTATACGTAGATGACCTCGAAGACATACGAGTATTTCCTCCTAATACTAAAGTTTTCCAGTAAGCAGATGATTTATGCAGTTACGTTAACTCTGCATTTTAAAGGAAAATCATTTTGGTTTAACGATGCAATGAATTACTACGCTCTTTGTCGGGATGCTTACTATCGGTAGACAAATCACGGGCAGTTAGTTACCTTCACAGGGAAAAAGCTAAAGCCGACACCAGATAATACGCGATTGAGTCCGTATAGCTTCCTTAATAAACCATCAGTAAGGTTCCTAGGGCTATACCTGGAGAACAAATTGTCGGGGTACCGACACATCGACTTCGTAACGCTGAAAATTAATCAAGGCCTGAATATTCTCCGATTCGCCGCACGCGCCGTGTGGGAATCTGACCTGAAGCCTCTTCTGAGCCTCTACAGGTCGCTATTACACTTTGTTCTAGGTTATGTGTGTATACCATACTGTTCTAGGTTATGTGTGTATACCATACGGGAACGTCCGAAGATACGTATTAAAGAAATTGGAGAAGCTGCAATAGAGGGCAATGAGAACATAGTTAGGTGCCATGTCGGCATCACCGACAAATGCACTGCTTGTAGAAGGAAAAGGAATGCCTTTCTACATTCTAGGACAGTTACTAGCACACAAGTACTTACTAAAAAGGCTCACGAACCCTAATAACGCGACGATCAGCAAAATTCTGCAGTTACATCAGACCAAGCGGCTCAAAAGCGAAAAAAAACATCTCATAGAATTCTGTCACCAGCTCCGAGCATTATTACCATTAGTCTTACAAGACGATGGCATTCCCGGATAGAGCAATCCATACGAGTCAGCTTCCTTGGGGAAGGAGGTATTCTATTCGCCTATATCGTTAAATAATACAGAGAACAGAAAGACAACATCGCCCGTCATAGAAAACGGATGGCCAAATTACGTCCAGACCTACAGGGACGGCTCCAAGGCACCGGAAGGGGCAGGATTTGTTTTCTGTTGCTCATTAAGAAACATCACGGGGAATTATGCTGTACCTAATGAAGCGTCCATTTACACTGCGGAAATAACAGAAATTCGTGAAGCACCTATCTACGGAATAAGGAAAGAATTTTAAAAAGTCAAAAGTCTTAATCTTAACAGACTCTGAAAGTACTCATCAGAAGATAGAAACGTCATATCAGAATGCGACCACCACTGTTTACGTATAAGGTACATTAAGTTTGATGATAATGCAAGAAAGATTGACACTGATGTTAATTTTGCCGGCGGTGTGGCTGAGCGGTTCTAGGCGCTTCAGTCTGGAACCGCGCGACCGCTACGGTCGCAGGGTCGAATCCTGCCTCGGGCATGGATGTGTGTGATGTACTTAGGTTAGTTAGGTTTAAGTAGTTCTAAGTACTAGGGGACTGACGACCTCAGATGTTAAGTCCCATAGTGCTCAGAGCCATTTTTTTATGTTAATTTTTTGTGGATCAAAGGGCATTTAGGCATCACTGTAAAAGAAATGGTCGACAGATATGCTAAGGAAAGCATAACTGAAATCATTTTTCAAGGAATTAGTCTCCTCTATAGTGACTTTATATGGGAAGTACGCCTACAAGCACAGCAAGTATAAAACGGGGAGTGGACATTAACTCAAAGGAGCAAAGAAAGACTTTAATATTTGTTACTGTTCTGTCTCTTTCCCAGTCCCATTCTCCTTCCCTCACAGCATAAAAAAGCGCGAATATGTTCGCATGCCAAAATTTTTGGGAAAATTTTTAAAGGTGGTGAGGGAAGAAGAATGAGGCAACTGGCACCCCATTTTTCAGTCACAGTCTTTTAAAGAGGAGCATATCCGCCTATTTTGTGCTCAGATAGCAACATTTTAATGCTAGTTAATATATGCTTGATCATAATATTTCCAATTCGAACTATATTTTCCCACTATAGTAAATTCTCGTATCAAATCTGCCTGTGTTACCTACGTTTCAAAATGTCGCCAATCATATGATGTAAAAGTCAGGATCTTGTTTATGTCGTCCGTCATGTTCTTTACATCTCTGGTCAAAGACGACAACAAGTATCTTAACTTTAGCTTTCTCCATTCCTTCTCCTAAGCAAAGGAAATATGTCAACGAATAACGATATAAAAAATTAAATTCAAAATACGCACCACAAGCGACGTCACAGCAGCCATTACCACACCTCGCTTGTCCAAGCCAACGGATGTCGAGTGGCATGGACAGTATCGACTACTATCGCAAATTCTTCTTGGCTGTAAACAATAATACGTTGCCGATGAGTGCACTTAATAGCTTGTACGCGTTCGCGTCTGTACACATTTGCGATAGTCCTCCAATATTCACGATGCCCCGGCGCCGTGGCTCCTTCCCAGCTGTTCTTGTGACCATGCACGTCGACAGGTATTGAGATGCCGAGAGAATGCTATCGGGACATGCTACAGAACAATGCATCTCTGCATAGTTTGAAACTTTTAGAGCGGCGAACGATAGCGACGTCTATGGAGCGGTCGTTGCTAGGCAACTACGTGACTATTTTTAAGTTTCGTTGTATATCATTACTCTTTGGTGTGGTGCGATCAGCGCCTGGTCGCTGTTAGTAAACGCTCCCTGTCGCTCGGATTGATTGAAATCACTTTGCAAACTGTATTCGTATAATATCTGATTAGTATTGTTGCTATGAGCCTAACACATATGGTATCATCTATGAAGTAAAATTTACGTGAAATGCACGTCTTTTTGTTTACCTTCGCGCGTTTACTTCAGCGTGAGGTTCAGTGCAAGTCGTTACTCCGTGTACAGTTGGGTAAGTACTATTTCACGAGTTCATTAGTTCTCTTCAGCATTGTAGATGTAGGCAGCCGAGTCGTAGAACACTTTGTTTCCAGTTCTGTTATATTCGCAGTGTAGTACTGAGGAATATGCATGACTGTATAAAGTATGTTACATTCTGCGTTTACTTTCTGCCCAATTTCGCAGTAGTATTCGCGTGGTATTGTATTCCGGTGCAATGTACTCCGTAGTTCAGTTAACAGCTTAAGTTACGTATTTGACCTCCCCGCCCCCTTGCTGAATATAACATTCGTTAAACAATTAACATGACATTTGTTGTAGTATATACCCTGACTTTATCTTGAGTCACACGTATGGTTTTTATGCACTTAATTATTACGAGTAAACAGTTATTAACAGTATTCTCTATAATACGGATTGTATGTTAGCAACAGGAGTGAGAACATGTATTTGAAGCATTTGTAATATCCTTATTGGTTGTGAGTAGCCAATCAGAAACAACATGACTTTTCCGGCTCTCTGATGGAGGTAATGACAAACCTTAAGAGGAAAAAAATGTATGCGGCGCCTTTATCGGAATAAGCATCAACATGAATATCTTGTTGCATTTGCAGCGCCGCTGGCGAGGAGAGATGCAAACTTACGAAATAAAAGATCTACGATTCACCTTCAGTGCAATATTTTGAGTTTGCAAGAGCACTCGCACTACGTAAACACCACGTACACGTATACTGTGAAGCAAAAATTGACTTCATTAGCAATGGCTCTGAGCACTATGCGACTTAACTTCTGAGGTCATCAGTCGCCTAGAACTTGAACTAATTAAACCTAACTAACCTAAGGACATCACACACATCCATGCCCGAGGCAGGATTCGAACCTGCGACCGCAGCGGCCACGCGGTTCCAGACTGAAGCGCCTTTAACCGCACGGCCACACCGGCCGGCGACTTCATTAGCACAATCGCTACAAAAGCACGTGTGGATCATCAGCAAATGCCAACCGAAAACGTTATCAAAGAACGTAGTTTTATAAAGATGCACTGCACAAGGTGCACTGCCGATTATCGAATGTGTCATTCCCACAGAGCCCTCTTCCCCCCCCCCCCCCCCCCCACCCCTCCTTCGCCGTACCAAAGTGCGAAGCACCAGCGATTTGAACTCACAGCCTCCACGTGAGCAGACGGTCGGGCGATGTTGCTGGTGAATTACTCCGACGATGCCTGCTGTCCTGTGGTGTGAAGTTTGGACATGGCACAGCTCCTGTAGCAGGAGCCATGCAGGTGAGGTCGCCGAGGAAGTGTCTGAAGATGTCAGAAATACCCAAGCGAGTTTGACCAACTCGATGGAAACCTTCGTTGGTTTTTCCTGGAGAAGAGTGTCCATTATATGTGTATGTCACGTCGTAAAACGAGCTACAGCCCAGCGTATAGAGACTGTAGAGGGTAGCGTACAAGGTCCATGCGGGACACGACGCGGGAACAGTTTTCGGAAAATTTGTGCACAAAAAGTAGGTAAGTACTGTGTTGCGATGCTAGAGTACGATGAAGTTTTGCAACGTTTTTCCAGAGCTGTGGCACCAGGTTGGATAACTGCGTCTCATCAGGAGTGTAACGGGTGTTAGAAATTCCAAACTGTGTACCAACTCTGCCGACTAGAAACCAATGTCAGACTTCAACACAGTATGTAGACCTAACAGCATCCGTGGCAATGCATGCATCCAGGAATCTTCTTGGCTTACCATTACAGCCTTTAAGGTGCAATGCCACCTTTCCATCAGGCTGTTGCTTGCTGGGTGGTAGATATCAGGTCCAGAAGTATGAAACCGGAATTTCCCTATAGATGGTGCTAGCCGTCAGTGTAGGGCCCAGGAGACAGCGTCTGTGGCCCCATCTGCTTCCTATAACAGAGCTGACGACAAATGTCAGCACACAGTAACTCAAGTTCCATACATCGGTATCTGTTTCAGACCAGTAAACATGTCGAATTATGTGCCTAAGAACTACGATTTGCAGCCAGCATTGGTTTTCTGATATCATTTGAAGAAAACTGCTGCAGAATCGCATCGAATGCTTGTCGAAGCTTCGGCGAACATGCTCTTGGGAAGACACAGTGTTTATGGCGGTTCAAAAAATTCAAAAGTAGTGATTTTGACACGAGAAACGACGAACGCGGGAAATCACCTAAAAAGTTCGAAGACAACGAATTGCAGGCCTTATTGGATGAAGATGATACTCAAGCTCAAAAGGAAATCGCGGAACAGTTGCATGTGACTCAGAGATTAGATTAGATTATGTTAGATTGAGTTTTCTCTTCGCTTGAAAGCTATGGGAAAGGTGCAGAAAGCGGGAAAATGGGTTCCACATGAACTGAATGAAAGACAGCAAGCAAATCGAAAGACCACCTGTGAAATGTTGCTCGCCTGATACAAAAGGGAGTTGTTTCTCCACCGAATAGTGACAGGTGATGAAAAATGGATCCTAAGAGTCATAAATCATGGATGAATCCAAGCAAACCATCGACATCCACTGCAAGACCAAATCGCTTTTGAAAGAAGACAATGCTCTGTGTTTGGTGGGATCAGAAGGGTGTCATCTGTTATCAGCTCCTAAAACCTGGTGAAACCGTTAACACTGATCGCTACCAACAGCAAACGATCGATTTAAATCGAGCATCACGTGAAAAACGACTGGAATATGGAAAAAGACAACACAAAGTCATATTGCTCCATGATTACGCCCCATCACACATAGCAAAACGGGTCAGGGAAACGATCGAGGCGTTCAGTTGGGAAATACTAAGGCTTGAGGCTTGTTCTCCAGACTTGGCTCCGTGCGATTATCATCTATTTGCATCACTAGGACACGCTCTCGCTGAACAACGCTTTAGTTCGTATGGAAATGTACGAAAATGGCTTGCTGGCTGATTCGCTTCAAAAGAAGAATTATTGATTTGGTGTGGCATTCATAGTCTACCGGAGAGGTGGGAGAAATGTATAAATAGAAATGGAGATTATTTTCAATGCAATATTGTTAATCAGTTTCAAACAACAGACGTGTAATTATTGCAACCAAATTCCGGTTTCATATTCTACACCTGGTAGTGGGTCAATTACGCTGAAAGCCGCATAATCTCGATAATTCCTGTAAAAGTGGTGATTCTAATTGGCGATCCTGGTCGGTGTAATCGAAATCGGACACCCAAAGCTCGCCATACAAGCTTCAATGAACGATCATGCTGTTGTCTCTGCAGAAGTGTCTTTGATCGAGACAGTCTCTGCCCACCAAGTACAAAGGTCCACAGCCGTTGATAAGTACCTTAGCCCTCGGAGGGGGGAGGGTCCCTACTAAATCAACGTGGACATGCCTGAATCGCGAAGTAAATGTCAGGAATTAACCTACTGGAGTGCGCATGTGGCATCCCACTTTGCCCAATCCCGCGAATCTTTCTTGAACGAAGACCATACAAAATGATCCGTCACCAATTTCACCGTGGTGTTGGTTCCAGAATGTCAGGTTGTGGATGAAGTCGAAAACCACTTGCCGGAACTTGGGTGTAATGTATGGTTGAGGTCTATTAGTAAAGACATCACACAATGCTTTAGATGAGTCAAACAGTGCTTCCAGTAGTCGTAAGCATAGGTCGGTGAATGAGTCAGTTAACAGCCTCTGCGGTTGCGGGTCAGGAAAAAAAAAATGGTTCAAATGGCTCTGAGTACTATGAGACTTAACTTCTGAGGTCATCAGTCCCCTAGAACTTAGAACTACTTAAACCTAACTAACCTAAGGACATCACACACATCCATGCCCGAGGCAGGATTCGAACCTGCGACTGTAGCGGTCACGCGGTTCCAGACTGAAGCGCCTAGAACCGCACGGCCACACCGGCCGGCGCGGGTCAGAAACCTGGGTACTGACAAGCTCTGTATAGTTCAACCCTGGGGTTAGCCTGGAGAAATAGTCTGAGAAAATTTTCAAACGATCTCGACCCATAGTATTTCACCTATTACGTTTTTAGTAGTACGTAAGCGCCAGGCGCCGCGCTTTGTGATGGCCTGGCAGTCCCAGCGTTGTACTGATTTGATTAACTGTGTTGTGATTCGCTCCATGTCGTTTAGTTTGTGTGTAAGTAGCAGATGTATCACTCGCAGGGGTAGCATGCACACAGGAAGTGTTCCGCACCATACTGGCGAGTCCATCCAGTAATGTGTGTGTGTCACCCTTTTCCGTTCCTGTTGCAAGGAAGTCGGTGGTAAGTGCTGCTACTGTTGTTGCGTATGTTCTGTTGTTATAAATGCATAGAGGTCCCTAGGGCCCTCTGAAAAGCTGACTGTCTCTGCTGGTGTGCATGTCGCTGACAATGGTGACGATGTTGTGACCTCTGATGTTATTGTAAGTGTGCGATGTGAGCTCGTTTGTTGTCAGGAAAATTCATGGGCATCGCCAATCCACTTGGCGCCAAAGAAAGATGGTTTCTATAGATTTTGCAGTGACTATCGTTCACTGAACGCACGTTCGATACCTAATCACTACTCTGCACCTACCAGGGCTTCTTACACATCTTGGCGGATGCTACCATCTTTAGTGGAGGAGTGCAAGAAAGTGTATTTACAGATTCACATGGTGGGTGAAGATGTACCCAAAACTGCCATAATAGCACCATTCGGATTATATCAATTCATGCTGCCCAAATGTGACAATTTTTTATTCACGAAGTACTGTTATAGTCCCTTTTCGTTATCCTACCTCGATGACATGTGGTTTTCTAGCCATCGCCCCAAGTACACAAGAACATCTCAGCTGTATTTTCGACACACTAGAAAAGCACGGCATTGTGATCAATAACGACAAATTCAGCTCTGACAGAAATAAGTTACATTCCTTGGTCACTCAGTCAGTCATGCGGTAATTCGACCTAAAGCAGAAAGCATCGAATTATAAAACTCACTCCCACGTCTTAGCAACTATCACGAATTAAGGAGATTTCTTGGCGCTATTAACTTATATAGAAGATATTTGCCCTGAGCTGCGGTGATACAAGTTCCGCTTACTGATGCGCTAGTGGGGAAAAATGGACGAAGGAGATACAAAGAGTTTTTGACAATATCAAACTGAGTCTGAAGCAGGCTGTCATCTTGGCTCATCCTGTCGAGAATGCACCCTTGTCAATCACAGATGATGCCAGCAAAAACAGCAATTAGGGTTGTCTTACAACTAGTAAACGGACAAAAGCAGCCGTTACGATATTTTCACAAAACCTTACCCCTGCTTAATAAATGTGTTCCGCATTTTACCGGGAGCGCTTGGCCGTTTAAGAGGCTGTGTGGCTCTTCAAAGTGGAGGTGGAAGGCGGGCCATTTACAATTTATACGGACCATCATCCACTCGCCGAAGCTATAAGAAACCCGAGTAATGACTGCCCCCCTAGAAGTTTGCGCAACCTCGACCATGACAGCCAATTCTCCACTGACATTCAGCACATAAACGGTGCTGATAGCTTAGTGGTGTACTACTTCTCATGCATTAATATACTGTCTATGGTCATTAACTATTATGACCTTGTATAATCTCAGTACCAAGACACACAAATACACTCCTGGAAATTGAAATAAGAACACCGTGAATTCATTGTCCCAGGAAGGGGAAACTTTATTGGCACATTCCTGGGGTCAGATACATCACATGATCACACTGACAGAACCACAGGCACATAGACACAGGCAACACAGCATGCACAATGTCGGCACTAGTACAGTGTATATCCACCTTTCACAGCAATGCAGGCTGCTATTCTCCCATGGAGACGATCGTAGAGATGCTGGATGTAGTCCTGTGGAACGGCTTGCCATGCCATTTCCACCTGGCACCTCAGTTGGACCAGCGTTCATTCTGGACGTGCAGACCGCGTGAGACGATGCTTCATCCAGTCCCAAACATGCTCAATGGGGGACAGATCCGGAGATCTTGCTGGCCAGGGTAGTTGACTTACACCTTCTAGAGCACGTTGGGTGGCACTGGATACATGCGGGCGTGCATTGTCCTGTTGGAACAGCAAGTTCCCTTGCCGGTCTAGGAATGGTAGAACGATGGGTTCGATGACGGTTTGGATGTACCGTGCACTATTCAGTGTCCCCTCGACGATCACCAGTGGTGTACGGCCAGTGTAGGAGATTGCTCCCCACACCATGATGCCGGGTGTTGGCCCTGTGTGTCTCGGTCGTATGCAGTCCTGATTGTGGCGCTCACCTGCACAGCGCCAAACACGCATACGACCATCATTGGCACCAAGGCAGAAGCGACTCTCATCGCTGCAGACGACACGTCTCCATTCGTCCCTCCATTCACGCCTGTCACGACACCACCAGAGGCGGGCTGCACGATGTTGGGGCGTGAGCGGAAGACGGCCTAACGGTGTGCGGGACCGTAGCCCAGCTTCATGGAGACGGTTGCGAATGGTCCTCGCCGATACCCCAGGAGCAATAGTGTCCCTAATTTGCTGGGAAGTGGCGGTGCGGTCCCCTACGGCACTGCGTAGGATCCTACGGTCTTGGCGTGCATCCGTGCGTCGCTGCGGTCTGGTCCCAGTTCGACGGGCACGTGCACCTTCCGCCGACCACTGGCGACAACATCGATGTACTGTGGAGACCTCACGCCCCACGTGTTGAGCAATTCGGCGGTACGTCCACCCGGCCTCCCGCATGACCACTATACGCCCTCGCTCAAAGTCCGTCAACTGCACATACGGCTCATGTCCATGCTGTCGCGGCATGCTACCAGTGTTAAAGACTGCGATGGAGCTCCGTATGCCATGGCAAACTGGCTGACACTGACGGCGGCGGTGCACAAATGCTGTGCAGCTAGCGCCATTCGACGGCCAACACCGCGGTTCCTGGTGTGTCCGCTGTGCCGTGCGTGTGATCATTGCTTGTACAGCCCTCTCGCAGTGTCCGGAGCAAGTATGGTGGGTCTGACACACCGGTGTCAATGTGTTCTTTTTTCCATTTCCAGGAGTGTATGCACGCTACTGAAGGAGCAGTCGAGTGACTTGATATCTGAACGTCATCTCTTCCCAGATCTGATAAACAAATCTGGTGTGACGTATCACAAGGGAGAGATCGCCCACTGACACCCCTTTTGATATGATATCACATCTTCCAATTTTCGTCAGTCTCCACCATTTGACACACCCTGGAGTTCGACCACCTAAGGTTCGCATCATCTAGAAAGGCGGCCCACTTTTAAACCGTTCTGCGCATCCACCTCCTTTAACAGCTGATAGACAATAAGCCCCCCCCTCCCCACCCCCCCACCCCCATGAATCATGGACCTTGCCATTGATGGAGAGGCTTGCGTGCCTCAGTGACACAGATAGCCATACCGTAGGTGCAACCACAATGGAGGGGAATCTGTTCAGAGGCCAGACAAACGTGTGGGCCGGCCGCGGTGGTCTCGTGGTTCTAGGCGCGCAGTCCGGAACCGTGCGACTGCTATGGTCGCAGGTTCGAATCCTGTCTCAGGCATGGATGTGTGTGATGTCCTTAAGTTAGTTAGGTTTAAGTAGTTCTAAGTCCTAGGGGACTGATGACCACAGCTGTTAAGTCCCATAGTGCTCAGAGCCATTTGAACCATTTGAGCCAAATGTGTGGTTCCTGAAGAGGGGCAGCAGCCTTTTCAGTAGTTCCAGGGGCAACAGTGTGAATGATTGACTGATCTGGCCCTGTAACACTAAACAAAATGGCCTTGCTGTTGTGGTACTGTGAACACCTGAAAGCAAGGGGAAACTACAGCTGTAATTTTTCCTGAGGGCATGCAGCTTTACTGTATGATTAAATGATGATGACGCAACAGCCTTTTCAGTAGTTTCAGGGCCGATAGTCTGGAGTATTGACTGATCTGACCTTGTATCATCAATCGAAACAGCCTTGCTGTATTGGTACTGTGAACTGCTGAAAGCAAGGGGAAACTACATTTGTAATTCTTCCCAAGGATATGCAGGTTTACTGTATGGTTAAATGATGATGGCGTCCTCTTAGGTAAAATATTCCAGAGGTAAAATAGTCCCCCATTCCAACCTCGGGGCAGGGCTACTCAGGAGGACATCGTTATTAGCAGAAACAAAACTGGTGTTCTACAGTTTGGAGCATGAAGTGTCAGATCCCTTAATCAGGCTGGTAGGTCAGGAAATTTTAAAAGAGAAATGGGTATGTTAAAGTTAGATATAGTGCATATTAGTGAAGTTCGGTGGCAGGATGAACAAGACTTCTGGTCAGATGAATACAGGGTTATAAATACAAAATCAAGTAAGGATAATGCAGGAGTAGATTTAATAATGAATAAAAATAGGAACGTGGATAATCTACTACAAACAGCATAGGTGAATGCATTATTATAGCCAAGATAAACATGAACCCACACATACCATGGTAGTGAAAGTTTATATGCCAACTACCCGCTCTACAGATGGTGAAGAGACTGAAGGAATGTATGATGCGGTAAAAGAAATTATTCAGATAATTAAGGGAGATGAAAATTTAATAGTCATGTGGGACTGCAATTCGATAGTAGGAAAAGAAAGAGAAGGAAAAGTAGTAAGTGAATATGGACTGGGGGTAAGGAATGAAAGAGGAATTTTATACAAAGCATAACTTAATCAAAGCTAACACTTGGTTTAAGAATCATGAAAGAAGGTTGTGTTCATGTAAGAGGCTTGGAGACACTGGAAGGTTTCAGACAGATTAAATAATGGTAAGACAGAGATTTAAGAACCAGGTTTTAAATTGTAAGACATTTCCAGGGGCAGATGTGGACTCTGACCACAATTATTGGTTATGAACTGTAGACTAAAACTGAAGAACCTGCAAAAAGGTAGGAATTTAAGGAGATGAGACCTGGATAAACTGAAAGAACCAGAGGTTGTACAGAATTTCAGGGAGAGCATAAGGGACCAATTGACAGGAATGGGGGAAAGAAATACAGTAGAAGAAGAATGGGTAGCTTTGAGGAATGAAATAGTGAAGGCAGCAGAGGATCAAGTAGGTAAAAAGACGAGGGCTAGAAGAAATCCATGGGTAACAGAAGAGATGCTGAATTTAATTGAAATGAATGAAATGGGAGATATGGGTTTGACAGAGCAGTGAAAGAGCTAAGTCGAAACAAAACCTCGCGAGTAGACAACATTCCATTAGAACTACTGGCAGCCTTGGGAGAGCCAGTCCTGACAAAACTCTACCATCTGGAGAGCAAGATGTATGAGACAGGCGAAATTCCCTCAGACTTCAAGAAGAATATAATGATTCCAATCCCAAAGAAAGCAGGTGTTGACAGATGTGAAAATTACCAAACTATCAGTTTAATAAAAAAAAAAAAAATATGTGTGTGTGCAATCTTATGGGACTTAACTGCTAAGGTCATCAGTCCCTAAGCTTACACACTACTTAACCTAAATTATCTTAAGGACAAACACACACACACCCATGCCCAAGGGAGGACTTGGGACCAGCCGCACAGTCAGTGACTGCAGCGCCTCAGTTTAATAAGTCACAGCTGCAAAATACTGACTCGAATTCTTTGCAGATGAATGGAATAACTAGTAGAAGACAACCTCGGGGAAGATCAGTTTGGATTCCATAGAAATGTTGGAACACGTGAGGCAATACTGACCCTATGACTTATCTTAGAAGAAAGATTAACGAAAGGCAAACCTATGTTTCTAGCATTTGCAGACTTAGAGAAAGCTTTTGACAACGTTGACTGGAATACTCTCTTTCAAATTCTGAAGGTGGCAGGGGTAAAATACAGGAAGTGAAAGGCTATTTTCAATTTGTACAGAAAGCAGATGCCAGTTATAAGAGTCGAGGGACATGAAAGGGAAGCAGTGGTTGGGAAGGGAGTGAGACAGAGTTGTAGCATCTCGTCTATGCTATTCAATCTGTATATTGAGCAAGCAGTAAAGGAAACAAAAGAAAAATTCGGAGTAGGTATTAAAATCCATGGAGAAGAAATAAAAACTTTGAGGTTCGCCGATGACGTTGTAATTCTGTCAGAGACAGCAAAGGACTTGGAAGAGCAGTTGAATGGAATGGACAGTGTCTTGAAAGGAGGGTATAAGATGAACATCAACAAAAGCAAAACGAGGATAATGGAATGTAGTCGAATTAAGTCGGGTGATGCTGAGGGAATTAGACTAGGAAATGAGACACTTGAACTAGTAAAGGAATTTTGCTATTTGGGGAGCAAAATAACTAATGATGTTTGAAGTAGAGACGATATAAAATGTAGACTGGCAATGGTATGGAAAGCGTTTCTGAAGAACAGAAATTTCTTAACATCGTATATAGATTTAAGCGTCAGGAAGTCGTTTCTGAAAGTATTTGTATGGAGTGTAGCCATGTATGGAAGTAAAACATGGATGATAAATAGTTTGGACAAGAAGAGTATAGAAGCATTCGAAATGTGGTGCTACAGAAGAATGCTGAAGATTAGATGGGTAGATCACATAACTAATGAGGAGGTATTGAATAGAATTTGGGAGAAGAGGAGTTTGTGGCACAACTTGACTAGAAGAAGGGATCGGTTGGTAGAACGTGTTCTGAGGCATCAAGGGATCACCAATTTAGTACTGGAGGGCAGCATGGAGGGGAAAAATTGTAGAGGGAGACCAAGAGATGAATACACTAATCAGATTCAGAAGGATGTCGGGTGAAGTAGGTACTGGGAAATGAAGAAGCTTGCACAGGATAGAGTATCACGGAGAGCTGCATCAAACCATTCTCAGGACTGAAGACCACAACAACAACAGCCAATAAGATTCATTCTCTTTCCGAGCAGCTAGCCATGAGTTGCAGCTATATTGCGAGAATCTCTCTCCTGCATACTGCACCGTTTCCGTTCTTCCCAACAGCTGAATTACTCATTCAGCTGTCAATGGCTTTTTCTTTATTTTTAGCAAAAACGCTGTGAATGTGTATTTGTAAATTTTTAGTGTGATTAAAAAATGTCTGGTTACAGCAATAAACATGAAGAGCTACACAAGCAGGTGAGGGGGATTACTTACCGCATTTATAAGTTTTTCAAAAAGGGTCTCCTAATGTTGGCATTTAAAGACCCAAGAACAGACACCGGAAACATAGAGAACTGTAAAGAGAACTATAAACAAAAGTGTCAGAGCTATAGGAGCCTTAGGAAAAGTTAGTTTTGTTTTGCTTGGAAAACATCCAAATCGCAAGAAGCCTGTAACACAAATGGATGGGTTTAACAACGATGCTTTAAGGCACTTCGTGTTGATGATGAATACCCAACATCACAAAAGCTTGTTACATTCATGCATGAGGAAATTGGCTTCATCAGTGTACAAAATTTTAAAAGACGTTGGTTTCAAATATATTAAGAAAAGAGCATTTAATTGAAAGATGTGACACAGGTGTAGCATGAATCCCATCCCTTTTAAAGGCGCATGATACAAGAGAAGGTGGTAGTTCAACTGTGCATAGTGTGAATAAGAGTCATTCCAGCAAGATCTGCTGGAAAATGAGTGCTGGTTCTGGTGGTTGTAAAGTTCTCATAGGAATAGGTTCTCGGATCATTATACTGTATGACGGTTCTTCTTCTGGTTTTGTTCCAGGATCTAAATTTATATTTAGGTGTAAGAAAAACAGCAGTGACTACCATTTGTAAATGAACGCTATCGGTTTCATGAAGTGGTTCCCTGAACAATTCTTGCCATACCTTGCTTCGAAGTCAATCATAATAATTACCATATCAGTTATCATTCAGCTGTTAACAGAGAAAGCACCCAATACACACACTAGGAAAGCAGATATTTTGCCCTGGCTTAAAAATAAACATGTTTCACTCAACATAAATCAGATTCGTGCTGAACTCCTGCAGCTCGTTAATTTATGTAACTCACAGGACAAAACTTACAAACTTTACTTTCCTGCATGTGAATGTGGTTATTGTTATTGTTATTTACTGAGCATCCGTTTTATCATATACAATGATATAGTAGTTGTCATGTTACATTATATGAGTTTGTAATTATACAGTAAATTAATAACATAGGCCTATAATGGTAAGACATATATAAATATATATCTCTTGCAGCGTATAGCAGAGAATAACAAAACAAACAATAATTAATTATTTATAGTGCATACTATTTTCATACATTTGTTTTTCAGATATGACTTACCATTATCACTGACCACTATAGTAAAGAATAACACAACAAACAATAATTAATGAATTATAGTGTGTACAGGCAGACTATTTTCATACATTTGTTCAAACATGAATTATAATTATCATTGACCACTACGAATAACAGAACAAACAATGATTAATTAATTATAGTGTGTACAGGCAGACTATTTTCATACATTTGTTCAAATATGAATTATCATTATCATTGACAACTATGTCACTATGTTCTGAAAATCCATGTACTCTGCAACACTGTAAAAACATTCTCTTAATAACATTTTATTAAGCTCATTTTTAAAAATGTAAAACTTTTCTACCTTTTTGATGCTTAAGGGAAGAGCACAGAAAAGTATTTTAGGGTGATATATTGAACTTTTGTGATATTGGGCTGTTTTGTATGTTTCTCTGTGGAAATCATTCCTGTGTCTTGTTGGGTAGTCATGGCACTCACTATTTAAAGAAGAAAATTGGGGGTGAGATTTGAAAAAGCAGATACTTTCATAATTATATAAAGATGGAAGTGACATTATTTGAAATTCTTTGCAAATTTCCCTGCAGGGCTTTCTTGGTGCGGCCCCTTTCATTATTCTTAATGTTCGTTTTTGAATAATGAATGACCAGTTTTCCAGACTTGAATTACCCCAAAATAAGACACCATACCACAGTAGACTATGGATAAGAGCATAATAAGCACATATTACTGTTTTTTCACTGCAGAAGTTTTCCAGCATTCTGAGTATATAGCAGCATTTACTTAGCTTTTTATTGATCATTTCAATATGTTTATCCAACTTTAGATGCTCGTCTAGCCAGATACCTAAAAATTTTGTGTTTGAAGTTTGTACAATTTTCTGTTCACAAAGTTTCAAAACTATATTGGGCTTTACATTATTCGATACATGGCTGAAATTCATCCATACTGTTTTCTTTCTCATTTACAAATAAACAGTTATCTCTAAACCATTTTCCTGCTTCTTCTTTTGTTATTTCTACTTTTTGTTGCAAGTCAGTCTCATTATGAGCTTTAATAATAAGACTTGTATCGTCTGCATACAATAATGCATTAGCTAATGTTAAACAGTTTGGTAGGTCATTTATGAAAATCAAGAACAAGAGGGGTCCCAGCACAGAACCTTGTGGCACTCTGTTACTAACTTTCTTATATTCTGAAAAGTAAGAGGTTCCTTCTTGAACTATTTCTACTTTCTGGTATCTGTCTGACAGGAATGATTTAAAACAGGCTGTAAACAGTACCATGTACACCATAGCAATATAGTTTCTCAAGCAATAATTCATTATCAATAACATCAAATGCCTTTGATAAATCTAAAAACACCCCACAGTTTACTTCGTAATGATCTACGGAGATCAGGAGAAGTCTTAGGAAATTATATACAGCTGTTTCAGTTGACCTATTTTTTCTGAAGCCATTTTACTCACTGACTAATATTCTACTTGTGTTCAGGAAAGCAGAGAGTCTTTCATGCATTATTCTTTCAATAACTTTTGAGAGGCAGGATATCAAGGATATGGGTCTGAAATTTTTTACATCATGAGGATCACCATTTTTTATAATGGTTTTATTATTGACAGCTTTAATTCTTTAGGGAAAGTGCCAGTGCTGAAAGAGGCATTAATTATGTCTACAAGGGGACAAGCAATATTTATGCTGTGTTTAAGTACGTTATCTGGAATGCCATCAGCGCCTTAAGACAATTTTTTTTAGTTTGTTGATTGTATTCTGTACTTCTTGTACACTTACAGGGTATAAGAACATAGTTTTAGGATTTGTGGAGAGGTTATGTTTAATCTTTGTGTGTCTTTGGGTTTTCATGAGGCTTTGTACAATACTTGCATAATGAAGGTTGAATATATTGGCAATACATAAAGGATCACTTATAGTTTTGTCCTCACTTTTAATAACAAAGTTGCTGTCTCTTACTTTACTTCTGCCTACAGTTGTATTTATCACATTCCAAACTGATTTTATTTTCTTGTTACCCTTGCTTCTACTGATGTATGAGTCATTATGTAACTTTTTTGCTGCATTAATGACTTTCCTGTACAATTTTCTGTAACAGGTGACACACTGTTTCAGAGCTGGATTTAGCCTCGCTGATTTGCTTAGCTTTCTAAGTCGCTCTCCAGAGTTCCGTATCCCCTGTGTTACCCAAGTATTAGGCTTGCTTTTTATTTTAATTTTCTTAAGAGGGAATGCAATTTCATAGTTAAAAATGACTCAAATTTCATATCCACAGTGTCGAGTTTGTCTAAACCCCAGTCTGAGTTTTTTAATAAATAATTAAAAACCCTAATATTGTCCTCATTGATACATCTTCTGTAGATATATTTCTCATGTATTCTAGAATCACACAGTTTTGTGTTTAGCCACATATCCCTGTCAGAACAATCCCATGGAATTAATTTGGGCAAAGGTTAAAGGCTATGTGCCAAAAACAAAAAAAAAAGACATTCAAGATAACAAACACTGAATTGCTTGTGCATGAAGCAATAGAGAACATTCCCCCTTCAGTGTGGGCATGCTGGAAAGCTTCAGGAAGCATACTTTGGCTGGGAGGTAAAGATGTATATAAGCCTTGAACCTATCTTCGTAAATTTACAATCAGATGATTCTATCAGATGCTATCAGACTCAGATAGCAGTGACGATAGTATTATGATGTAGACTTTGGAACAAAGTAAAGTGATAAAATTTCCTAGTTTTAAAGAACCATGGTTTAAAAAATTGTTTGTCAACATTTCAACTGCATACATGTAGATGAGAACTTCCTAGCATTTATTGATCAGGAATTTGTATTCTATTAAATATGCAGACTATAACATGTAACATATTGCCAAAGAAGTTATGCTTTCCCCAACTCATTGTAGCCTATGCTCTAATAACTCGTGAGAATACAGCCCAATAAATTTGTCAAGAACTCCGTTATTTCCACAGGCAAATCCTTATCAGTTTCAAAGCACGAATTGAAAAATGCCTGAAAATGACAGGGACGGTTACCTGTCGAGATATCAGTAGTTTTTGATGTTATCAGTCAGCATTCCCTCAAGTTATAGTTGCAGGAGATGGTTAGTTGTTCGCTTGATCAGTCGATTATAAATGCGGTCTCTCACTGCAATGTCGAACGAATTCGTTTACATTAATAACACCTGTTGACAACTAAAACGTAACATCATCATGACCATTTTCACTGTAGTCTTTTACATTATGCTGTTCTACCAGTTTTCTGTTTAATCACAGTGATTACATGTAACTACAATCAGACATGCCTGCATACATGCATTATACACATTTTTTTAAAAATTCTGTGGTGTAGAAGCAGTTATTAAGCAAATAGAATGATTTTGGTTTTTGCTTGAAGTTGATTTTGTTGTGTATTACATTTTTATTTATAATACAGTCCAAATCACAATCATTGCAAGCAGTTTCAATGACCTTGTCGTTAGTAAATTGTCATTTTGAGAAAAATTGTACTCAATGCCATTGCAAAGGTGTGTTAGCTGTTCTCAGACTAAAGCTGTGGAGCACTACATACATACATACATTAATCCTTGTTCCATAGATCATGAATACAACATTTAATTTTTTTATTTTTTTATTTTTTATTTATTTATTTATTTATTTTTTACAGTTACTACGTCATATCTAAGAATTCATCTACTGAGTAGAAGGAGTTGTCATTGAGAAATTCTTTTAATTTGCTTTTAAATGTTGGTTGGCTATCTGTCACTTTTAATACTCTTTGGCAAATGACTGAAGATTTTTGTGCCTGCATAATTCACCCCTTTCAGTGCCAAAGTCAGGTTTAATCCAGAATAATGAAGATCATCCTTTCTTCTAGTGTTGTAGCTATGCAGTTCGCTGTTATTTTTGAATTGGGATGGGTTATTAATCGCAAATTTCATAAGTGAATATGTATTGCGAAGGTACTGTGAATATCCTGAGTTCCTCAAATAAATAGCTGCAAGGTGATCTTGGGTGGGCTCCAGCTATTATTCTGATTGCACGCCTTGTGCAATGAATACTTTCTCTCTTAGTGACGAATTGCTTCCAAATATAATGCCACATGAAAGCAGCGAATGAAAACAGGCATAGTAGGCTAATTTACTGATATGTTTATCACCAGAATTTGCAATAACCCTAATAGCATAAGCAGCTAAACTTGACTGCATCTAGGTGTCCTACCCTCCCTCCATCTCATCTTTGTATGCTTCTACAAACAGCACTTTACCTTCCCCCACCCATACCCAGCTTTCCCTCCCCCTCCCAGCCTCAGCCTCCACCTTACCCCCACCATCTCTCATCATGCGCAGTTGCTCACAGACTGGGACCAGCAGCCAGATACAGTCGTTCACGTGTGTGTGAGCTGCATTTGCAGAATTTGTGTATGTTGTCTATTTTGGCAGAAGGCCTTCTAGCTGAAAGCTTACATGTTTAGTAGTCTTTTTGTTGTGCCTGTCTGTGACTTAACACCACCACTATAAGGTGTGTAACAATGTATCCTTTTCATAACCCTGTCATCATTCTGTCTTGAATTTTCCATTGTTTGATGCCAAACTTTTCCTTAATCAGAGACTATTGCCACTTTTTGTGCCATACAGATATTGTACTAAGCCATTTTGCAATTGGTTTTGATCTTTGATCATTTTGCTAGATGATAAATGACAACATCATCTCCAAACAATCTAGGAGGGCTGCTCAGATCAGGTAACTATCATGTGTGAGCACTGAGGGCCCCATAATCACCACATAATCTGTATGTTCTGTCTTGCTTGGGAACTAAGTGTATGGGCAAATCCTGTGGGCTATCTGGCTGCCTGACTAAGCGAGCTTGCTGTAATTCATTAATAGGAGTTTCGAAATAATTATGAAAAATCCGCCTTGATTGCACAAATTACCTGGTGTTTACCTAGGTTTCAGCGTGGATAACCACGCCTTCTTCAGAACAAATATAAAACAGTTTGCCTAAATAGGCATAGTCAAAGGCTAAAATCAACACCTATAGTGGCAAGACCCCATAACTTTTTTTTTTTTACAAATACATGGTACATATGTACCGAGTCAATGTTACTTATCTCAACCCTGTATGTGCTGCCTCGCCCCAGCCGATGTACGATAGTCACAGGCTCTCCACCGAACTGAGGCACCGCGGGCTGCTTACATGCGCGGCTGTCGAAATCACCGTGCATGCGCGCGGCCAGGAAACGTTCTTCTTATGCATGGGAGCGGGATTACAAAGTTAACACAGATCAGGAGATAACTGATTGCCAAAAGTTCTGCACAAATAGCAAATTGAGCAAGTGATAAAAGCGATGATGCGGGAATTAAGACATATTTAATAGCAATGCACGACAAACTTTGTGCATGGATGGTAAATCAGCCACAAGCTAATATGAAGGCACTAGAATTAGGTAGAAATTACAACTAAACTAAAAAGATAGCTATGCTAAGGACATTATTGTTAAATGGATAAAACCGCACTAATAATATCTGCAACAGAAACAACCATAGTCGCTACGTAACCATAACACTAAGCGGCTGACCAGGTCATAATCAGAAGACGTTAAAGATTTATAACATACCTTGGCTCCATGATCTTACAATTACATAGAAGCCGACGAAGATACATAACATACCTCCTAAAAGCACGCAGCAATAAGAAAATACAAATGGTGTTCTTCTAGGCTAACCAAACCCTCAACACAGTAGGAGGGAAAACGTACCAAAATATTTGTATGTTCTTATTGCTGCATACTTTTAGGAGGTATTTTATGTATCTTCGTTGGCTTCTATGTAATTATAAGATCATGGAGCCAGGTATGTTATAAATCTTTAACGTCTCCTGATTATGGCCTGGTCGGCCGCTTAGTATTATGGCGATGTAGCGACTATGGTTGTTTCTGATGCAGATAATATTAGTGCGGTTTTATCCCTTTAACAATAATGTCCTTAGCATAGCTGTATTTTTAGTTTAGTTGTAATTTCTCCCTAATTCTAGGGCTTTCATATTAGCTTGTGGCTGATTTACCATCCATGCACAAAGTTTGTCTTGCATTGCTATTAAATATGTCTTAATTCCTGCATCATTGCTTTTATCACTTGCTCAATTTGCTATTTGTGCGAGAACTTTTGACAATCAGTTATCTCCTGATCCGTGTTAACTTTGTAATCCTGCTCCCATGCACACGAAGAACGTTTCCTGGCCGCGCATGCACGGTAATTTCGATAGCCGTGCATGTAAGCAGCCCACGGTGCCTCAGTTCAGTGGAGAGCCTGTGACTATCGTACATCAGCTGGGGTGAGGCAGAACACACAGGGTTGAGATAAGTAATATTGACTTGGTACATATGTACCATGTATTTCTAAAAAAAACATTTGTGGGGTCTTGCCACTATAGGTGTTGATTTTAGCCTTTGACTATGCCTATTTAGGAAAGCTGTTTTATATTTGTTCTGAAGAAGGTGTGGTTATCCACACTGAAACCTAGGTAAACACCAGGTAGTTTGTGCAATCGAGGCGGATTTTTCATAATTATTTCGATACTTACGATTGCTGACATGCTGCAATGCTGAAAGTTCGTAATAGCAGTTTCAGCTGCTTGTAGTCTGGTGCCAGTCTACTCACTTAGTTGAGGAGAAGCGGAGCAGATATAATATTAATTTTGTGCCCAATTCCATGTCTATGCCTCTCTGTTTAACTGTCACTTGCATTGACTGGCACACTTGGGAGACCCACATGGGAGACATATGCACACTGTTAGAAAATTTCACTGTACTGACATGTGTTTGTGAAGAGTCATATATTGGAGCATGTTCTGTTTATATGTGTGTATCATTTGCCGGCATCACAGCAGGTGCTGTCTCATTCACACTGGTATTTGGAGACAATGGGTCCCAGGTAAGGAGGCTTGGCATTCACTTCACTAACAAAAGTGTTTTGGTGTGAAACTCAATATCCACATTGCATAGCCTGAGCTTCTCCTTTTTGACCTCTTCATAACTCATTGTCACCTCCTGTATTTCTGATTCTAAAGCCTAACACTTTTTAAGGAGTTTGTAACTGTACTCATTCATCTACTGGGATGTGGAAAACCGCTTAAAAACCACATCCAGGCTGGCCGGCACACTGGCCTCTGTTGTTAAGCTGCCAGGCGGATTCAATCCAGGGCTGGCGCACCTATCCGAGTTCAGGAAGCAGCGCATTAGCACTCTCGGCTAACCTGGTGGGTTATATTTTCACCTTTTCTGCTCTCTATCAAACAACTTACAAGGATCTTCCTTTCCAGATGAAAATGCTTTGTAAACATAGCTTGGTGCATTATCTGCCTCAAAACCAATTGATTTCTACAGTTGTTGATTCAAAATGTTACCTCAACATTGGCTGACTATTGTTACTGATGAAAGAGAACGTATTATTTATGAGTAAAGTCTCTGTTATGTGTATCTGTTGTGTTTATTAAACTTATGGAAAAATGCTATGAACTGATGCACTAACCTAATATTTATGTATACAAGTGTTTGGAAATAACCAAAAAAATACTTTTTTTCTTTTTTTTTTTTTTTTAATAGCTTCAAAAGCCTTTGACTCGGTGTGTATAGAGCTCACAAGCAAATAGTTTTAAATAGCATCATTACTGCTAATTGTTGACCCATGGTTGATATTGTTAATAAAGTTTCCTTCAAAAGTGCTAATTTTTAAATATTTTGGAATTAATCAAAATAATTGGAAACAGGCTTTCACATGTCTGAAACAGGTAGTTCATGTTTCAGCATCACCCATATGGAATGTTAACAGTGGGCACTGTCCACTATATCTGTCTTCAATATTTTAAATGACATTTGTATGGTAATGTATAGTTTTATAATCTGAAGAGATTTTACACAATCCATCTCTTCCAACTGCGAGATCACTAAAATGATCCATCACCAATGTATAGCTTTAATGGGACATATTTCTCATCCTATCACATTAATTTATTTATTGTTATACCAACAATATTTTATTTTATTTAAGCTACTTATTTATTTTTTAACTGCCGTTTTCCACAGATTTCAACTGAGTCACTGACTGCAACACTTTTCAGTAATAACTCTGGTGTTTACATCGGTACACATCTTTCTAATTATATTACAACAATGCAGCATCCATACAGTTCAGTAAACGGCATTTTAAATCAAATTCTTAATGTCAATGAACTGTAAATGGAACAGTTTGTAAATTATTGATTTCAAATATGAAGTACAAATTATTTGCACACATAACTCTGGTACAGTTTGGTCAGAAGCCTGCAAATATCAGTCATGTGGCTTCAGTAATGACACCTTTATGTTGTCCATATTGACAGAGAACTGAATGAATTGGCAAACATGCAAGGCAGGTGAACTTGAATAGATACAAAGCACCTGCTTCGGCTAAGCAACACGACAGCAAGCTGCAAGACTTCCTCACACATCTATCCAGTTTAGAGGTATCGTGCATTCAGTCTCCTCATGAAGAAGGAGACTGTTAGAACCAGACAGAAGAGGGGCAGATAGCATTAAGAGTAAATGATACATTGATAACACCTGTGTGCTGTGTTGCAAAACTTTTTAAAAAATGTTTCATAACTGTTACTGAAAAGATGGAATTTTCAGGTTCAGCAGATGCTGCCATGGAGTACCTCAGCCCAGACAGTACACAGAATTTCTCTAAAATGAATATCACCCTTATTATACAGACAGAAATAATGTCCATCATAAAATCTTTAAAATCAAAAAATTCTAATGGTTATGATAAAATTCAAGAACATTAATTTAAAAATGTGGTTTTGAGTTTAGTAGTATATTAAGCAATCTTTGTAACCAGTCATTTATCAGTGGAACATTTCCTGAATGGTTGAAATATGCTGAAATTAAACCTTTGCTTCAGAAAGAATATAAAGAAATGCCGACAAATTTTCATCCAATTTCCCTTTTGCCAGCATCCTCAAAAATTTTAGAAAAGGTCATATACAGTCAGACTCTTAACCATTAAATAAGATATTGCCCAAGTTTCAGTTCGGATTTCTAAAAAGTTCTGATATTGAGAAGGACATCTACACATACAGTGAAAATGTACTTAATTTGTTAGACAATAAATTACAAGCTACTGGTATATTTTTTATTCTGTAAAAGTCATTTGACTGTATAGATCACAGTATTTTATTAAGTAAATTAAAATGTGCTGTAACAGAAAATACTGCCAAATGGTTCAGTTCCTATATCTGACAGGAAGCAAAGGGTGTTATTAGGAAAGAGAGATGAATTGAGCTAATTACATGTGGCATCTCACAAGGTTCCATCTTAGGGCTGTTGCTTTTTCTTGTGTGTATCAATGACCCATCAGTAACATTACCTGATGCAAAATTTGTTTTATTTGCTGATGATACAAACATTGCAATAAATAGCAAATCAAGTGTAATCTTAGAAAGATCAATTAATAAATTTTCATGGACATCAATAAATTGTTCCTAGCCAATTCCTTGTTGCTGAACTTTTAATAAACACAATACATCCAATTCTGAACGTGTAAGTGGTTTCCCACCTGTTACATGCCTAAAATATGATGACAGATGGATGGAAGAAGTGGACAGTGTTAAATTCTTGGGATTGCAGCTTGATAATAAATTTGTGGCCATGTAGAACCACTGGCTTTACCCCCCAATCATACTACTGCCCTTCCACAGCAAGAACAGCTGTATCTTTGCCAGATCAATTCTCTGTAGTACATGCTCTATGTTATACGCATTGTGTATATGCTGTGAGAATAAAAGTATTCATAGTAAGTGACGGGAGTGCGAGTCATCATTTATCATCATAATTACCACATTTGCTCCCCCACTACCTACAAATTCAATTGGGAGAAGCACACGACAGAACTGCTGAAGTGGCTTAACAAATCTCTATTTGTAAAGCGAATGTTGTCAGACATAAGGGATATAAAATGAAAAAACTGACATACTACACTTGCTTTCATTTCATAATGTCATATTGGATTATCTTTTGAGGTAACATGTCAAGCCAAGCTAAAATTACAGAAATGTGTAATAAGGATTATTTGTCGTGTGAACTGAAGAACGTCCTGCAGAGGCCTGTTTAGGCAAGTAAGAATATTAAGTACTAATTGCCAATATATTTATTCCTTAATGAAATTTTTCATTAAAAATACATCTCTTTTTCAAATGTCTCTTTTTCAAACCAACACCTCTGCTCATGGAATGAATACTTGAAGTAAGAATAATCTTCACAAAGATTTAAAGTAACTTACTCTGGTCCAAAAAGATGTCCATTATTCAGGAACACATTTTTTCAAAAACTTCTCATCAGCCCTAAAAAGTATAACGCCCAAAAAAGATCAGTTTAAGAGGAACCTAAAGTATTTATTTGTGCCCAACTCCTACTCCACTGAAAAATTTCTTAGTAGGAACCACTGACATGTGTGTGTGTGTGTGTGTGTGTGTGTGTGTGTGTGTGTGTGTGTGTGTGTGTGTGTTCTAATAATATAAAATGGTGTGAATATTAGTACAGTCTGACTTCTATACAAATTTAGTGCAGAAAAGCAATCATTGTAAATAATTGTTGTAAAATTATTCTTCTGTTCAGTGCTTAATACCTTATAAAATGGAAATGTGTTTAATTTTTTTTTCCTCATTCCACCTTTATAATAATGATTCCACTTGTGATTTGTGGAAGGTACATTAGCATACTCGTATTTGCTTTTCATTGTAAATATTTGTTGTGTATTCTTGTTCTTCTGACACATTCTACATCCTGGAGGATGTCCTCACTACAGATCAGTTGGAATGAAAAGTACATCTAATCTAATTAGATGCCTCATTCAAAACTAACATTGTATTGTGGTGTTTGTACATCAACTGTATACCTGCTTGTGACAATTAATGTTTATGAACAGATAGTATTGCAGATGGAGACTGTAAAGCTTTTGGTCACAAGTGTATATCCTGTCAACATAATAAGATCACCCCCACATTACTGCTGCTCTTGCCACATTCATCCCACCCAACCAACGATTTGATCATGATTACATTGACATTGTTGGACCTCTACTGTCATATGAAGGACACACTTACCGTATAACCACCACAGACTGCCTCACCTGTGGACCTGAACTTTTTCCTACAGATGACATAATAGCTGCCACCATTGCCACCACCTTATTTTGCATTTCAGACTTCATTTTTGTATCATCACCAGCCAAGGTAAACAGTTTCTGTTCAAATGATTTGCTGGTTTATCAAGCATGAAGCATATCTGTACTGCCACTTATCAGCCAGCGGTTTAGTTAAGCATTCACACCACCATTTAAAATTGTCTTTAATGTCCCCTGAGACAGAATTCTACAGAAACTCTCCCCATTCTCATACTGGGTCTCTGCACTATCATCAAGGAAGATTTTAATGCTACAGCAGTAGAACTGCTTTAGGCCACTATTTTTGCTACCCAGTGAATTCTTCAGCAATATGCTTCATGACCTCATAGAGTCATCAGACCATATTCAACAATGACATTCACACATTCGCAACTTTGGCCAGTTGCACCAAGAGAGCATCATACTCATTGCCCTCACATTTTTGCTGATCTTTGAACAATTAAACAGGTCTCAGTCAGGTATGACATTGTGTGTAAGCCTCTACAATCCCTACACAATGGATCCCATGTGTATCTTACAGCTGAAAAGGCAAGACATTTAAGGTCAACGTCACTATCACCCCAACTATTACGAGAGTCGTTCAATAAGTAAGGCCCCACACTTCAAAAAAAAAAAAAATTCATTAATATATATAGGCAAATATCCTGGTTGGTGCTTCACATTTATGTTTGTTCTGTGTGTCAGTGAAGTTTAGAACCATTCTGGCAGATGGCAGAGCCATAGTACAGTGTCAGAATGGCATCTATGCATGGTATAGATATGTTAGACATTTCAGGATTTAAGCTAGCTTCCTACTTCTGCAGAGTAGATATGGATGAAGAAGGAGTTGCCACATTTATTAAAAACTGCCATAAATTCAATAACATTCACGTTAATAAATTCTGTTTAGAGCAGCACCTAGAAGCATGTGCAACAGAAGTAGAGTTCCATAACAGATCCTATATAATAGTAACTATTTACCGAGCACCTGCAGGAAATTATAATCTATTCATAAATCATCTAGAAGCTCTTTTGGGTTATTTAACAGGAAAAACCAAAGAAATTTTGATTGCTGGTGACTTTAATACAGATTTTCTAATGCAATCTTCTAGTAAACATTTACTGCAGTTAGTAATGTTGTCTTTCAATCTAACTCACACTGTAAACTTTCCAACTAGGATCACTAAATCCTCAAGGACAGCCATTGATAACATCTATATAGACAAATCAAAGGAACAAAATCATATCATAAAGCCTGTTATACATGGACTATCAGATCATGACATGCAGCTCCTTGTTTTAGATGTAAATTCTAAGCAGATTAGCAAGGCTGCTAAATCTGAGTACAGGAGAGTAGTCAATCAACCAAAAATTGAGTGTTTCAGAAAACTGCTCAAAGATATGAACTGAAAAGATGTTTATAGGGCTCATGATATGAATGAAAAAATATAACACATTCATGAACAATGTCAGTACCATGTTTGAAAACTGATTTCCTCTAAACGTTACTCAAATTAAACAGAAGTCTATAATAAAGCCATGGATTACACAAGGAATAAAGATTTGCTGTAAGACAAAAAGGAAAACATATCTGTCGACCAAGAATAGCTCCAATGCTGATGATTTAGCTAAATACAAGGAACACTGTAAAATATTAAAAAAGTAATTCAGACATCTAAACAAATGCACTACGAGAAGAAGATAGCAATGTCAGGGAACAAAATAAAAACAATATGGGATATAGTGAAAGAGGAGACAGGTAGAACCAGAGAGGAGCAGGAGCAAATAGCACTAAGGGTAGATGACACATTAGTAACCGATGGGCATAGTGTGGCAAATCTATTTAACAAGTACTTTATATCTGTTACTGATAGAATGGGAGTGTCAGGATCAGTAAATAATGCCCTTGAATATCTGAAACTAACCTTTACAAATAGCTTCAGGTACATTAATATGTCACTCACTTCACCAAAAGAAATAACTTCCATAATAAAATCTTTAAAAACAAAGAGTTCTAGTGGTTATGACGAAATATCAACAACATTAATTAAGGCATGTTCTTGTGAATTTAGTACAATTCTAAGTTACTTGTGTAACCAGTCAATTATAAATGGGACATTTCCTGACTGGCTAAAATATGCAGATATTAAGCCTCTATTCAAGAAAGGGGATAAAGAGATACCATCAAATTACAGACCAATTTCACTTTTGCCAGCATTCTCAAAAATTTTAGAAAAAGTAATGTACAAGCAGCTTCTCAACCATCTGACCACAAATAACATATTGTCAAGAACACAGTTCGGATTTCTGAAGGGTTCTGATATCGAGAAGGCTGTTTACACCTACAGTGAAAATGTACTTAATTCATTAAATAACAAGTTACAAGCAGCAGGTATTTTCTGTGATTTGTCAAAGGCATTCGATTGTGTGAACCACAACATCCTTTTAAATAAATTAGAATTCTATGGTGGCATGGGCAGTGCTGCAAAATGATTCAAGTCATACCTCACTAACAGGAAACAAAGGGTATCAGTGCAAGGGACTAGTGAATTAATTTATCAGTCATCATTAGAATGGGAAGAAATTACACGTGGTGTCCCACAAGGATCCATCTTAGGGCCATTGCTTTTTATTGTGCACATTAATGATCTCTCATCAGTTACACTGCAAGAAGCTGAGTTCGTTTTGTTTGAAGATGACACAAGTATTGCAATAAATAGTGTGTTGAGTGTATTTGTAGAAGATCTGCTAATGATATTTTCATGGATATTAATAAATGGTTTAAAGCCAACTCACTGACATTAAACTTCGAAAGGACTCGCAATTCAGAACCTGTAAAAGGTCTCCACCCAGCATATGCATAAAGTACGAATAAGAGCAGATAGAAGAGGTTGACAGTCATAAATTCCTGGGATTACAACTTGATAACAAATTCAGTTGGGAGGAGCACACCGCAGAACTGCAGAAACGCCTTAACAAATCTGTATTTGCAATTCGAGTGTTACCAGAGATAGGCGACATAAAAATGAAAAAGCTTGCATACTTTGCCTACTTTCATTCCATAATGTCATATGGTATAATATTCTGGGGTAACTCTTCAAGTCAAACAAAAGTTTTCCGAGTCCAAAAACGTGTAATACGTATTATTTGTGGAGAAATTCACGGACGTCCTGTAAAAACCTCTTCAAAGAACTGGGTATACTAACTACTGCCTCTCAGTATATTTACTCCTTAATGAAATTTGTCCTAAATAATATATCTCTTTTTCCAACAAACAGCTCAGTTCATACATACAATACCAGGAACAAAAATGATCTGCACAAGGACTTAAAAGCACTTACTTTAGTTCAAAAAGGGGTCCACTACTCAGGAACACTCATCTTCCATAATTTGCCAGCAAACATAAAAATTTTAGTTACAAATAAAGATCAGTTTAAAAGGAGCCTGAAAGACTTACTAATGGCCAAGTCCTCCTACTCCATTGACGAATTTTTTAATAGAAACAAGTGATGTATGTATATATTTATACTATTAGTATGTAATTTCAGTTTTTTAAAAAAAAAAAAAAAAAAAAAAAAAAAAAAGACATATTCCACATCCATGAGGATCTCCTCAGCACAGATCTATGGAACGAAAAAATAATCTAGTCTAATCTAATCTATGACTCATGGTACAAGCGGTATGCTGTTACTGAATCCTTGTGTATAGAGAAAAAAAATGTGGTGAACATCTGTAAATGTTTGTGTGCAATGTATGGTGATGCTGCAGTTTTAGTAGTACAGCTGGGCAAAGAAAGTTACAGCCTCAAGAAACGGAAAAACAGAGTCAGTGCACCACAACTTGACAATTAGCTCTACAATTGTCAGCCAGCATTGGAAGTGCATCTGCAATGATCAAGACTCCCAGATATTCAAAGACATGCTCACAATGGGTTCCATGAAATTGAATTGTTAGAGCATTTTCAGACCAACAGAGAGGCCTTTCTGTCGTGGATCATTACAGAGTATGAAAGCTGGGCACACCACTTTGCACCAGAAACACAAAGGCAGTCCATGTGATATGTGATTTATTCATCTCATTATGTACAATTTTCAAATCATTTGATTTGATGTGCAGGAGACATGTCAAGGTTTACAACAGAAACTTTTTTTCACTTTTTTTAAGAGAAATACAAAAGTTTACATTATATTTTACATTTCTAAGTTACAGCTACACATGTACATAAAATAATACATGTAATACAATCCCTGTGTTCAGACTGTGAAGCTGTCCTCAATGAATTCATCAACAGAATAATAACACTTTTCCACCAGAAGAGTAAAGAGCAATCTTTTCAGTGAACCAATCTCCATTTTAAATATATTACTGCCTTTTATTTAATTGAAAATTTTTAACCCTATATGCTCTGGTGTTTGGGCATAAAGTTTTAAACGATGTGTTGGAAGTTTGAAGTTATCTCTGTGGTGAGTGCTGTAGTTGTGGTCAAAACAGAAAGTGTCTAGTGTATGTTGATTTTTATATAGGAACATCACCATCTCATATATGTAAAGTGGGGGAATAGATAGTATTTTTAAATTTTTTAACAGTGGTCGACAGGATTCCCATTTATTTTTTTTTTTATTTTTTTTTGCAACACACGTTTCTAATTACTTTCTTTTGTAATACTAGGAGCCTAGTGACATTTGCTGAATTTCCCCAGATTATGCCATAACGAATAACTGACTCAAAGTAGCAGTGATAAACTATCTTTCTGGTATCCATGATTGTGGCACCTGACAAAATACACATTGCAAATGCTAAGTTGTTCAGTTTATTTGCTAAATAACCTATGTGTACCTTCCAATTTAAATTTTTGTCAAGATTTAGGCCTAAGAACTTCACGTGGTTTGCTTCTGTGATATCCTGAGTATTGCAATTTATCTTTATTTCACTCCTTTCTACTGATTTAGCTTCAAATTGCATCATTTTGGTTTTAGTTACATTTAGTTTTAGTCCATTTTGATAGAACCAAGATTGAAGTTTTTCTAAAGTATTTTTGGCTTTTTCTGGAATATTTTCAGATACCTCATTTTCGATTAGAACTGATGTATCATCAGCAAATAAGACTGAATGAACTTCAATAGCAAGTGGTAGGTCATTTACAAAAAAAAAGAAACAGATAGGGGCCCAATATCGAACCTTGTGGGACTCCTTGGGGGAACTGTTTTCCAGTCTGATGAATAATTGGTTCCATTTGGAGTTAAAATTACTCTTTGTTTCCTACCTGACAGGTAAGAGCTAAACCATTTTAAAGCAGTGTCCCTGATTCCATACATCTGCCATGGAATGGCATCATCCTCACTCACCACAAAAGAAGAAGTTCAAGACAACCCCCTCTGCCATAAAAGTCATTGTGACAGCCTTCTGGGATTGTGATGGCATCATTCTCATGGATGTGATGCCAAGAGGGTCAACCATCAATTCAGAGGCACACATGAAGCCTCTGAAAAAAGTCAAGAGCCATTGCCGACATGTTCGATAGGACAAGAATCCAACAGAAATCTTGCTACAACATGATAATGTGTGCCCACACACAAGTCAGAGAACCCAGAAACACATCACCACATTGGTCTGGACATCATTGCCTCAACCACTATACATTCCAGACCTGGCACTCTCAGACTTCCATCTCTTTGGGCCACCTAAAGATTCTCTACAAGTAACACACTTTGAAGATGATGAGAGTATCAGTCTTGCAGTGAAAACCTGGTTACACCTACAGGACAAGCGCTTTTACCAGTAGGGAATACATGGTCTTTCACAACGTTGGCGTACAGCCATAGAACATGATGGAGACTTCGTAGAAAAATAGGACAGGGGCAGGGCATGTTGATGTATATTGTCACGAAATTCTGATTCTTAACAATAAATATGTTCTAAGAAAAAAAATGTGGGGCATTATTTATTGCACGGCCCTTGTATTTCCACTGATCATCTTAAACCAGGTTTCTTTACCTCTGACACTGGTATCTGAAAATCAGACAAGGCACAGCAGATGCCAGACAAGAAACCTGATGATTCCATGAGAGACATGTCAGACTCATCAAACACATAAAAGATTGGTGAAGAAGAAGAAGAGAGATGTAGAAATGGTGAAGGTTACAAACGAACGATAAAGCTGTGAAATAAAATTAGAGATAAAGAACAAGACTATGTGACATGAAGAGCATGTGAAGCATATAACATGCTGACTTCTGCTCTAAGTAACTTTCAATCCTCAGTACATTTTAACTGTATTAATACAACAGCTAATGTAGTGCTTTAAGATTATTCGCAGGGGACATGTCATAAACACAATACAAATACTGCACCACTAACTTAGCAGAGTCAGGAGACAATTTTCAAACTTGCAAACCTGACATATGACTAAAGATGCAAAAATAAATCGTTTCTGCTTCAGATTATTTCAGACATTTATTACAACATCTAGTTGTAGCACCGATTTTGAGAGAAATCCTAACCACACCTCAACCACATAAAGAATACCAAAAAATACTGAGCAAAACAAACACTGAGCAATAATGAGCTTACAGTAACATATACATGAGCTATTTACAACAACTTTAATAGTATGGAAGAATGTACTATTATTAATACATCAAATTACAGTTAAAACTATTAATTATCAAACTATGTCCAACTTCTAATAGTGTTTTTGTGTGGCTTAATTTCAGTCTCAATGTTCAAAAAATAAGTAGAGAATTACTAAAATGTTTGCAGATTTACAGGTTCATTTATTGTACTGACAATTTACATATAAAATGATTCTTAATTTAATGCTAAAATTTTCATAAAGATTTTACTGTCAACATAGAAATTTATGATTCCATGTAAGTAAGATTCAACTGAAACGGCAAGGAAGCAACTTAAAAGAATATTCCCAGTTATCTAATTGCATCTTTTCATTTCTGCATATACAATTCTTAAAATATGTTTTTTATTATTACTAAAATGTAATTCAAAAACTGTTGAAATAGTGCATATCTTCTACTTACAAGCCATTATTTACAAAATGTAAAATATTATAAGAAGTGAAATTAACTAAAAATAAATATAAAACATTTAGAATACATTTGAGTATAACTCCATGTAGTATAATATAACATATTCTGTAAGTGAATTGATGCAAGTATGAAAAAAATACACCTGGTATCACATAGTTCACTAACTGAGATTTGTAGCAAGCACAAGTGGAAAATCATGTCAAACTGCTTGTACCATAAAGAATAACAGGAATAGAGCACACAGTACAGCCAAGAAACAAAGGAAGCAGCAAGAAACGAACACGTCAAGAATGTTAATAAGCCTAGAAGAAGGAGAATAAAGTTTTCCATTTAGCCAAAAGAAGAACATGACAGGAGACACTGCAGAATCTACAAGTCTTGAATGTACTCATTTTGGAACAAGATAACAGAGTGAGTATGGATGACAATGATACAAACAAAACAGTACTACAAGGAATATGCAAAGAAGTTGGAGACAAATAAGAGTAATATGGTTAATAAGTGATCGTCACAATAACATCAAGTATGCAGCATGGAAGAGCAAAACATGCAACATAAAAATGACACAACATATATTACAACATGACATGGCAGGCAGCTTGGCCGGCCACATGCAACTACTAAAGCAACCACAAATGATATTGTCCCACACAGAGTGATACAGATAGCGCACAGAGAGGGCCGAACTGAATGGTGTTGATGACAGGTATGCAGCACATATAAAATGTTGAAGTCATGCCAATATTAAGAGATGAAGAAGTAAATTTACTAGACTTCAACATATGAACATGCTAAATGGATAACAGTGCAGGTCATTTGTAAATTAAGACTCATCAAATCAGAAAGGATATGGCTACGGGATGCAGGATGTCATTCATATAGGTCAAATTGCTCCCAGTGTGCAGGAAATGCACCAACTGTGATTTGTGGTTGTACCCAATAGCACCCCATGCCATAAGGCCTCAAGTTGCTGGTGTACGTCTTGTATGAATGCAGTCATGGTGGTGCCGCTCCCCCTGACTGCGGCGAACTAAAATGCAGCCATCATTTTCAAACAACCAGAACTTGTATTCATCCAAAAACACTATCTGATGCCATTCCTGTTCCAGTGATGTATATCCATACACAATTGCCATCTAGCATGTTCCTGCATATTCATCAGAGGTAGGCAGAGAAGTGGATGATGCGCACATACCCCATGTCGTATTAAGCGGTGACAAACTGTCACTCCTGATAGTGTGTGATGTGTTCCACTGTTGTGTCAGAGTCACGAAGGATGCAGATCTGTCCTGCAATGCCATTTGGATAAGGTGTTAATTTTGTCAGGGGGGATGGGGAGTGGGTGCGGCATGATGAGTCTCGTCATGTTTTATGGCCTGCTGTGAACCATTCTGCACGTACCTGTTGCACTGCCAAAACACTTCAGCTCCCTTGAGCAGCAGTTTCCCGGATGGATGCATCACATTCTCTTCACACTTATATCTGTGAGGCATCCTGCATGTCTGCTCAAGTCACACTGATCCACTACCTTTGGTTTATAGCTACAACGAGAGCCACAGGAACATTTTACCTGTAGGTCATGTGGTGCCACAATATTGATGTTGACCTTGAACCCACAGGCTGACATGGTTCAATTGCTAATCATTTCTGCAAAACATAATAATGTACATGGCCTGTGAATATGAACTTCCTTCCTCTAGACTTTGAAGGTGTTCTGTTTTTATGAAAATAAGCATATTTATCATGTCAGCTAGAAACACAATGAATAAGAAAACATGGCTGTAGTATTAATTTTACTTGCTATTGGTTGGTTTGTACTAGTTACATATAATGCATATTTACTGGTCAATCTGTGTGAGGTCATATTGTATCAGTGATTGTCTAAATACAACACAATTAACTCATGACAACAAACTAACAGAGAATGGATTGACTGACAGTAAGAGATGACAGATTGGCAGATTATAAGAAGAAAGATGTGACACAGAAATAAGATTTGAAATAATGGTAGAGCTGTTAAAGCCCTTGTGCTCATCAAGGTGCACATAACACACAAATTATGTCCCTCTGAGAGTCATGCGCAAATACAAACCCAAAAATAATAGAAAAATCAAATGAGATATAACCACAAAATAAGAACAAAATATATAGAAATGGAACAATTTGTAGGAGGAATTTTGTGCTTTCACAACTTTAGGTTGGCATTAATGGGATGAGCCAAGAACAGATGATTGATAAAAACTGATTTGTTTATAGTCTCCATATTGCGTTTAACAATGGTATGTTCACTCTAACTTTCCAAATCATTTAAACAATGTTCAGTGATCTATCTTTGCTTTCTGAAGGTGAAAACCCAGCTACAATCTCTTCTTGAATCATTTAAAGGTGTGGTAAATATCATATTAACTGCAGAAATTTTTATAAGCAAGTATAATAGTTCAAAGATGGTCAAACTTCAGTAACTGACAAGCAGCATCCTGGCTGGCCAGTTGAAGAGTCAACTCCTTCACTTGAAACCTTCATTGACAACATTCATGAAGTCCAACGTGTTACAATTGAACTTACAGGAAAAACCATTACATGAAATGTTGGCACACAATGTTATCAGTAACAAGCTCAAATGCAGCAAAACATGTGCAAGGTGTGCCCCAAAATAGTTAACACAACATCACAAGGAAACAAGACTCAAAATGTTTCCAGCCTTGGAAGAACACTATGAAAGGGAAGATAACTCTTTTCTAAACAAGATTTTAATGTGTGATGAAACCTCGGTTCACCATTTTTTACCAGAGTCCAAAAGAATAAGCATGGAATGGAAGCACACCAGCTCATGTCTGAAAGAAATTCAGAAAGCAACCAGAAGCAGGAATAGTAAGGTTGACCATCTTTTTGGATGCCTTAGGTCTCATCTTTTGTGATCAGTTGGATGATCAGCATACAATAAAGAGGGCTTACTACTCAGACATGCTGATAAACAAAGTAAAACCGGCAATGAGAGAAAAATATCATGGATCTCAAAGAAAAGGCATGATATTGCTACGCGACAATGCTTGCCCTCGCACCATCCAGGGGGACTGATGACCTTAGCTGTTTAGTCCCCCTTAAACATCCCAACAACCACCACCACCATCACCACCACCGCACCATCCAAGTGACCCAAGAAATCAATAAAAAAATAGGTTTGGAGATACTGCCTCATCCTCACTACAGTCCAGATTCAGCTTCCTCAGATTTTCATTTGTTTGGTCCATTCAAGGAGGCATTTTGTGGAAAAAAAGATCAGTAACAATGAGGATGTCAAAGAATTTTTGGGAGAGTAGCTCAGACAAGACAAAGACTTCTTTGCATCATGTATAGAAAAACTACATCATCATTTGGTCAAGTTTATTAATATTAGTTGGGACTATATTGAGAAGTAGTGAAGTCTCATTTTGTAAAAATATACATCTTTTTTCCATTAATTTGTCTCTTTAATTATTGAATGTCCCTCTTAGCTCAATTCAGTTCAGTTCCTATCAAGATGTGAAATGCAACACAGTCATCAAAGCATCTATACTGCATTATACTGCATTGTAACTCTCTGTATGAAACACCACATAGCACAGACAAGTAGTTAATCAACATGACACAACATGTTTTTGTTGTTGTGGTCTTCAGTTCAGAGACTGGTTTGCTGCAGCTCTTCATGCTACTCTATTCTGTGCAAGCCTCTTCATCTCCGAATAACTTCTGCAATGTACATCCTTCTGAATCTCCTTAGTGTACTCATCCCTTGGTCCCCTCTATGATTTTTAGCCTCCACACTTCCCTCTAATACTAAATTGGTGATCCCTTAATTCCTCAGAAAATGTCCAACAAACCGGTCCCTTCTTCTAGTCAATTCCTCTTCTCACCAATTCTGTTCAGTATTTCCTCATTAGCTACATGATCTACCCATCTAATTTTCAGCATTCTTCTGTAGCACCGCATTTTGAAAGCTTCTATTCTCTTCTTGTCTAAACTAGTTATCATCCATGTTTCACTTCCATACATTGCTACACTCCATACAAATACTTTCAGAAAAGACTTCCTGACACTTAAATCTATACTCGAAGTTAACAAATTTCTCTTTTTCAGAAGCACTTTCCTTGCCATAGCCAGTCTACATTTTATAATCTCTCTACTTCAACCATCATCAGTTGTTTTGCTGCCCAAATAGCAAAACTCATCTACTACTTTAAGTGTCTCCTTTCCTAATCTAATTCCCTCAGCATCACCTAGTTTAATTCATCTACATTCCATTAGCCTCATTTTGCTTTTGTTGATGTTCATCTTATATCCTCCTTTCAAAACACTGTCCATTCCATTCAACTGCTCTTCCAAGTCCTTTGCTGTCTCTGACAGAATTACAATGTCATCAGTGAACCTCAAACTTTTTATTTCTTCTCCATGGATTTTAATTCCTACTCAATTTTTTTTTGTTCCCTTTACTGCTTGCTCAACATACAGATTGAATAACATCGGAGATAGGCTACAACCCTGTCTCACCCCCTTCTCAACCACCACTTCCCTTTCATATCCCTTGGCTCTTATAGCTGTCATCTTTTTGCTGTACAAATTGTATATAGCCTTCCACTCCCTTTTTTACCCCTGCTACCTTCAGAATTTGAAAGAGGGTATTCCAGTCAACATTGTCAAAAGCTTTCTCTAAGTCTACAAATGCTAGAAATGTAGGTTTGTCTTTCCTTAACCTATCTTCTAAGATAAGTTGTAGGGTCAGTATTGCCGCACGTCTTTCAACATGTCTACGGATTCCAACCTGATCTTCCATGAAGTCAGCTTCTACCAGTTTTTCCATTTGTTTGTAAAGAATTTGTGTTAATATTTTTTGCAGCCATGACATATTAAATTGATAGCTTGGTAATTTTCACACCTGTCAGCACCTGCTTTCTTTGGAACTGGAATTATTATACTCTTCTTGAAGTCTGAGGGTATTTCGCCTGTCTCATACATATTGCTCACCAGATGGAAGAGTTTTGTCATGGCTGGCTCTACCAAGGCTGTCAGTAGTTCTAATAGAATGTTGTCTACTCCCAGGGCCTTGTTTTGACTTGGGTCTTTCAGTGCTCTATCAAATTCTTCATGCATTTCATCTTCATCTACGCCCTTTTCCATTTCCATAATATTGCCCTCAAGTACATCGCCCTTGTATAGACCCTCTATATACTCCTTCCACCTTTCTGCTTTCCCTTCTTTGCTTAGGACTGGTTTTACATCTGAGCACTTGATATTCATACAGGTGGTTTTCTTTTCTCCAAAAGCCTATTTACTTTTCCTGTAGACAGTATCTACCTTACCTCTAGCGATACATGCTTCTATGTACTTACATTTGTCGTCTAGCCATCACTGCTTAGCCATTTTGCACTTCCTGTCAATCTCATTTCTGAGACATTTGTATTCCTTTTTGCCTGCTTCATTTACTGCATTTTTATATTTTTTCCTTTCATGAATTAAATTCAATATCTCTTCTATTACCCATGGATTTCTTCTAGCCCTCGTCTTTTTACCTACTTGATCCTCTGCTGCCTTTACTATTTCATCTCTCAAAGCTACTCATTCTTCTTCTACTGTACCTCTTTCCCCTGTTTTATGTCAGTCATTCCCTAATGCTCTCTCTGAAACTCTCTGTAGCCTCTGGTTCTTTCAGTTTATCCAGGTCTCATCTTCTTAAATTCCTACCTTTTTGCAGTTTTAGTCTACAGTTCATAACCAATAAATTGTGGTCAGAGTCCACATCTGCCACTGGAAATGTCTTACAATTTAAAACCTGGTTCCTAAATCTCTGTCTTACCATTGTTTACCTCTATCTGAAACCTTCCAATGTCTCTAAGCCTTTTACACGAACACAACCTTCTTTCATGATTCTTAAACCAAGTGTTAGCTTTGATTAAGTTATGTTTTGTACAAAATTCCTCTTTCATTCCTTACCCCCAGTCCATATTCACTTACTACTTTTCCTTCTCTTTCATTTCCTACTATCAAATTGCAGTCCCACATGACTATTAAATTTTCATCTCCCTTAATTATCTGAATAATTTCTTTTATCGCATCATACATTTCTTCAGTCTCTTCATCATCTGTAGAGTGGGTAGTTGGCATATAAACTTTCACTACCATTGTATGCGTGGGTTCATGTATATCTTGGCTACAGTAATGCATTCACCTATGCTGTTTGTAGTAGATTATCCACGTTCCTATTTTTATTCATTATTAAACCTACTCCTGCATTATCCTTATTTGATTTTGTATTTATAACCCTGTATTCATCTGACCAGAAGTCTTGTTCCTCCTGCCACTGAACTTCACTAATCTGCACTATATCTAACTTTAGCATACCCATTTCCCTTTTAAAATTCCCTAACCTACCAGCCTGATTAAGGGATTTGACATTTCACACTCTGAACTGTAGAACACTAGTTTTGTTTCTGCTAATAACGATGTCCTCCTGAGTAGTCCCTGCCCGGAGATCTGAATGGGGGACTATTTTACCTCTGGAATATTTTACCCAAGAGGACACCATCATCATTTAACCATACAGTAAAGCTACATGTCCTTGGGAAGAATTACAAATGTAGTTACCCTTGCTTTCTGCAGTTCACAGTACCAACACAGCAAGGCTGTTTTGATTGATGATACAAGGCCAGATCAGTCAATACTCCAGACTGTTGCCCTGAAACTACTGAAAAGCCTGTCGCCCCTCTTTAGGAACCACATGTTTGTCTGGCCTCTTAATAGATACCCCTCCATCGTAGCTGCACCTACGGTACAGCTATCTGTATTGCTGAGGCACACAAGCCTCCCCACCAATGGCAAAGTCCATGGTTTCCACTAAAAGGTATTACATAGATAAAATCAGCATAAATGTTGCTATAGATCACAACATAGCAAAATCAAAGTTAATTTAACAAACGAAAATAAGATAAAAGTATTTCAGTTGCCCCTTGGAGGCAAATTTATGTACTTCACTGATTCCTCCCAATTATCACACATTAGCCAACCTGGTGGTTTTCTGACTCTCAACTTTTTGGCCCCAAGTCAGTCAGTCCACAGCCAATTTTTAGAGGGAAATTATGTATTGTTTCAAGTGGAATTAAGTCTGTTCAATAGTGTCACACGTACCGTATTATTCTGCAAGAACTGTGAGGTTAGGCTTTGACTGCTCATAGATGTTCAACAGTAAACTATTGTAGCAGTATGTTGATGTTTGCCTGCAAACTATTAATGAGGCTTATCAAAAGTTAACCAATAGTGAACTGACCATATAACTGTAATATTGTGGGGTTGTGAACAGTGAAAGTAAAGAACTGCGAAAAGTGACTGTGCAACTGTTGGTTACATTGTGTACTATAGTCAGTGTTGAACTTCCACTCCCAGCCCCTCCCATTTTTCAGCCAGTATAACAATGCAGTACATTGACACCAAGATCTATCAATGAAGAAGTAGCGCAGGGGAACATCACATGCTGACCTCCACCTCAAGCATGGCTACATCAGTACCTTTGTCCATATCAAACATACCAGCCACCAAGATAACTTCCATTTCAATGGGTGCTGCTAATTCCATACCAAGAAGTCCCTGCCATACAGCCTAGACACCCATAGCCATCATATCTGTAGAGACGAGCAGTCCCTCTCCAAATATACCAGATGTCTTACTGAGGCCTTCACAGACTGAAACTACCCTCCCAATGTTGTAGAGAAACACATCTCCCATGCCTGTCTGTCCAGTCACCTACCACATACCACCTCCCACATACCTACTGTCGAGCCACAGAGGAGCACTTGCCTCATGACTCAGTACCACCCAGGTCTGGAGCAACTGAATCACATTCTCTGCCAGGGTTTTGACAACCTCTTGTTGTGTCCAGAAATGAGGAATATACTACCCACTATCCTTCCCACTCCTCCCACACTGGTATTCCATTGCCCATCAAACCTACCCACCCCTGCACCCAGCCCCTTTCCTCATGGCTCATATTCCTTCAACAGACCTAGATGCAAGATGCGTCCCATACAACCTCCCACCAGCATTTATCCCAGTCCGGTCACAGGCATCTCCTATCCCACCAAAGACAGGGTCACCTGTGAAAGCAGTTATGTAATCTACAAGCTAAGCTGCAACCATTATGTTGACTTCTACACGGGCATGATATCTAATAGGTTGTCTGTCTGAATGAATGGCTGCTGACAAACTGTGACCAAGAGACAGCTGGACCCCCACTCTGAATATGCTGTCCAACACAGTGTGCTTCGCTTCAATGATTACTTCACAGCATGTGCCGACTGGATCCTTCCTACCAACACCAGTTTTCTAAATTGTGCAAATGGGAATTGTCCCTTAAATATATCCTACATTCCTGTTAACCCCCCCACCCCCCCCCCCCCCAACCTGAACCTTCATTAGCCTCAGTCCTTCACCCACCTACTCTGTTCTCTCCTCCTCTCTCCTCCCACTCTAGCACTACGCTCCCTTCTATTCCACCAATGCATCCACTAGTTTTTCCCCCTCTCATCATCTCCCCTTTTCAGCTCACCCCCTCCCTCATTCTCAAACCTCATGACTGCACCTAGCAGCCCTAACCCTACCCTATTCCTATAGCATCCCAGCATTCTCCCACAAGCAGCACTACACCTTCCCTCACCCTGATGTGCATGACGTAGTAGGTCACTGTCATGCACATCCTATAGCCTGCCAAGTTAGTTAGTTAGTTAAACAATGGAAAATGCAGGATGGAATGTAACACGTAAGTGTGGCTTCAACTGCCAGAGGCTGCAGTCACATGTGTGTGAGTTACATTTGCATGTGTGTTTGTGTGTGTATCTGTTGCCTATTTTTGACAGAGGCCTTGATGGCCGAAAGCTTATATTGTGACAGACTTTTTGTTGTGTCTATCTGCATCTCAGCATCTCCACTATATTGTTAGTTAATTAGTTAGATACTTAGTTTTATGTTCTGTGGATCATTTGTATTATTAATCACACTGATGAGGAGCGAGAAATTTTACATTCAAGTCACACATTCAAATGTAAATATAGATACATGCTTGTCATCTAATTTATTATTATTTTTTTTTTTTTTTTTTAGTGCTGTTGTGGGTTAATAATTCCTACCAATTAGCTTTTACACATTACAAAATTAGAGAGTCTTCTACATAATAGAAGGAGTTATCAAGGAGAAGCTTTCTCATTTTGTTTTCAAATTTAAATTTGCTGTCTGTCACTCATCTTATATCATTGGGTTCATGATCAGGAACTTTGCTTGCAGCATTGTGCACCCATTTTTGTGCTAAAGACAACCTTAATGTGGCACAATGAATGTCATCTTTTCTTCTTGTGTTGTAATTATCTACATCATTGTTCTTTTTGAACTGCAGTGAATTATTTACAACATACTTTATGAGGTGATAAATATACTCTGAAGCAGTAGTCAAAATGCCTAACTCCTTAAACATATGTCTACAAGATGACCATGGATGAGCACCACATATTATTCTTACAGTATGTTTCCGAGCAACAAATGCTTTCTTTTTTAAAGTTGAGTCACTCTGTGAGAAGTGGGATACCAGCAGTATGGTACCAGAACAGTGACACTGCATAGAGGTACAATTTCCACACTATTTATTAGTAAGCATGCATACATAATACGTGGAAGCGTTACGAGCATACAGAACACACTAACCCCCACTGCCTTGCAGGGCAGTGATTCTCATTTACAGGGTCAGAGATGCTACCATGTGCAGAAAGGCTGTGGCGGTGCGTCATCTGTCTGAAGTGATGTAGGCAGCCATGTGATTGTGGATGCAATGGTAGACATTTCATAGTCAACATGGTGTGCCAGAGGGTGCAACTATCAGGTTGCCACCAACAGCATTAGCAGATAAAGAAGTAGTCTCAGCAGTGACTAATTGTTGCTGGCTCAATGGTGGCATTTGAAGAGAGAGGCATGTTAGCTGTGTTATCTTACATTGTTGCATCCACAGGAGGTGTTTTGGGGCCAGCAACAGTGTAAGCCAGGGTGGTGATGATGAGTGTAACATCAACTGAAACATAAGTGATGAGCCATGCTGTGTCAATTTCTGATGCAACAGGGGTGGTGTGCACAAAACTGTGTGTGAGACTGCTTGCACACAACTGCCTATCCCTGTAGGTAGTGGTAATCATGAGGTTTGCATCACATAACGTGACGGATATGTCATCAGGTAGAAAATCATGAAGGTTCACACGCATTTAGAAATGTCTGTTGTGACAGGCCTGCTCAATTTCATGCCATTTTAAGCCAGTTCACTGACACTGTTGTTTGCTTTCCAGCAATTACTATATCAAAAGTATTTACATCAAGTTTCAACAGTCAATATGGTCCTGTAAATGGCGGTTATAGGGTGGATTTTACTGATTCTGTATGTAGCATCACATTAGAACACGTCAGGTCTCTATGAATAAAAATTCGTTGTGTCTTGATGGAAGGGGAATGGCACATGGATGCTTCGTATATGTGTGTGCACATGTGTGACTAAATCTTTAAGTCCTGGTCTGTGGACACCATTTCATGTGCTATGAATCTGTGAATTCAGGGGGTAGAGAGACAGGCTCACTGTATAGTGTTTTGGCAAGGGACGCATCAAGGTCATCTTTATGTGCCATGTGAGAACCCATGGAAGGTCCTCCATCCCTGATTCTGAGTGACACATGAGAGCAGCTTTCATCATCTGATGCCATCATTCCACAAGGCCATTAGACTGACAGTGGTAGGCCATTGCGTGGAACTGGCACAGCTGCATGGGTTGCATAAGTCATTGAACAATTGGGATTCAATCTGCTGACCCTGGTCTGATGTTAAGGAGGCTGGGCAGCCAAATCTGGCAATCCAACTGATGGTGAAAGTTTTTGTTACTGTCTCTACTCATATGTCAGAAATGGGTGTGGTCTCCACCCACCATATTATGCGGTCTCTCATTGACAGAATGTAGTGGTAACCATACAGTTCAGAGAGTGGCCCTACGATGTCAGTGTGGACATGCAGGAACAGCCCTTTTGGAATCAGGAATTTGTTGAAGGGGGTCTGAGCATGGTGTCCACTTTTTCCCTGTTGGCATGGAATGCAAGTCCTGGTCCATGTGGCACAATCCACATGGTGAGATGGTGCAGTAGTTAGCTTACTGAACTCACATTCGGGAGGATGGTAGTTCAAACCCGTATCCAGCCATCCTGATTTAGGTTTTCCGTGATTTCACCAAATCGCATGGCCGACTTCATTCCACATCCTTCCCTAATCTGATGGGACTGATGACCTCACTGTTTGGTCCCCTCCCCCAAATCAACCAACCAACCTTTTTTATGTTAGGCCAGACAAACCATTCTGTGATGAGGTGTATGGCAGGGTACATGCCCACATGTGCAAGGTTGTTGAGAAGGTCAAAAATTGTCCTGTGATATGACTCTGGGATGACTGGTCAGATCCATCCATTTTATATGTCACACAAAACTTGTTTGGTCATGCCAGGTAGCAGCATTGTTGCAACTGGAGTTCAGTGTCTGGTTTGTTAAACAAGCTGTGGAGATCAGCATCTGTCACTGGTGCAGCTGCGATTCTTTCACAATCCAACTGGGCGGAGGTAGCTGCAATATGCGAAAAATAGTCTACCACAATGTTATCAGCACCTTTAACGTATCACATGTCAGTAGTGAACTGAGCTACAAAATCTAAATTGTGGAATGGTGTGGGTGCAGAATATGCTGATGTGTTGAGGAATGCATCTACCAGTGGGTGATAGTTCGTATATATGGTAAGGGGTCTCCCCTCAACATCAACTTGAAAGTGACGAACACTTCATATATGGCTGGTAGTTCATGGTCAATGTGAACCATTTTTCCTGGATGTCGGTAAGTGTGCATAAGAAATACCTGAGTGGCTGAGAGATTCCTCCAATCTTTTGTTGTAAATCATCCCCTATCATGTGATCATTAGCATCAATGCAATAATTAGAGGTGCATCAAAAAGGTTCAAATGGCTCTGAGCACTATGGGACTTAACATCTGAGGTCATCAGTCCCCTAGAACTTAGAACTACTTAAACCTAACTAACCTAAGGACATCAAACACATCCATGCCTGAGGCAGGATTTGAACCTGCGACCATAGAGGTTGCGCAGTTCCAGACTGAAGCACCTAGAACCACTCAGCCACAATGGCCGGCGATGTGCATCAGGTGATGGGTGGGCTAGGGTCATGGCATGTAACAGGCATTCATTTATTTTGTTGAAGACTGCCAGCATTTGCAGTGTCCAATGGAAGTGTCATTTACCAGATGTATTCTTGGTGTGTAGTATTTGAGTAAGTGGTAGCTAAGTCTCAGTGGTGTATGGCAATTAGTTCCTGTAGAAATTTACAACTGCCAAAAACATATGCAGTTCTTGGTAGTTGTTGGGTGGTGGGAGGAGGTGTATCTGGTCAGTTTTCTCAGGAGTAGGATGCACCCCCGATGCATTGATGTTGTGACACCCAGGGTTTCTCAAGTTCTCAATTATTTTGGTTTATCATGTCCCCTTGAGATGCCAGCTTATCAAGGACAATACCCAGGTGGTTGTCAGCATCTGGCTTGTTTTGCAAAAAGATTATGATATCATTGGGATAGGCTTAACAAAAAGGCATGTTGAACAGTACACTATCAATAAACCTTTGCCATGTCTGCGGCACATTTTTTCGTCCATTTATCCCAGTTTTTGGTAAATCTTCATCTGTTATCAGAATTTACAGGTATGCTGTTTCCAATCAACAATGTTAAAAATTTTTGTCCAGCAAGACGTGGGAAGAATCATGCAAGTCTGGAAAAGGGTAGCTGTCAATGATTGTACGAGCACTGAGGCAGTGACTGTGTTGTAGCAGACACAAGAGCAGATGGTAGAGTGGTCACATCAGTCCTGGTATCAGTGAGGAAATATGCGGATGCCTGTCATGGATGAATAGTTGGAGAGCATCTTCCCATTGAAAAGCTGTGTCAGTGCTATTTTGTTGTGCTGTGCACAGACATCTTGTTAATGAAGAGCGGCCTGGTATTCTATGTAAGTTCAACGTACTAGCTTGGGCAGGTTCAGTGACCAGCTGGGAGGGCAACAACCTTGGCTGTCACGGTATGCGACTGTTACCTGCTGGAGCTGTGAAAGGTGATTGGGGTGTATCTATGTTCTATGGCAGATTTAGGAGCCAAAGTGTCTTTAGCACATAATCAGGCAGGAGCTGTGGGTCAATTAGGACTTGTAAGTGTTGCCAGAACAAATACGGTGTACTGTTGCCCAAAGTAGGCTGTTGACAAAATGTAGCTACTGCTCAGGTGTGCATGTTATTCATTATGGCAGTAGGGTCTTGGCAGTTTCGTATTTGTAAGAAGCCAGAACATCCAAAAGCAAGTCACTTGTAAGTTCCACTCTGTCTCCGAAGTGGTTAAGAAGAGAGGCAAACTTCTCATCATCCCCAATAATGCCACTGGCTAGTGATGTAAAGAAGGCACTGACACCATGCTTTGACACTGGTGCCGGAGCATGGTGCCAGAGATGGCGCGGCGACACAACTTGAAATGAACCAGTTCCAGTGGTACTGGTATAAAAATAAATCTGCAAAACCATGACAAGAATAAAAAGGTCTGTAATGTGAACATTGGCCTTAAAGGGCAACTCCTTATTTGGTAAGGGCAAGAACACACATCAGTCAAGCTCTCTTTCCTATGAGTTCATCAAATGGTATGGTGGGTGCGAGCAATGGCATTTTTCCCTAGCAAAGCCAATGGCATGGCACTTACAGACCATTAATTTCAGATCCATGCCATTATCAGTGGTAGTGTCAGGACAGATTTCTTCTACTAGTTCTCACGCCCCATCAGATGCTGCTGGACCATGCCACACTATGCTTTATTCTCTTTCATTATATTATCAATTGTCTTGAATTCTGTGTCAGTGGTAGACAGACAAAAATCTAGCCCTTTGTGGAGCTATTTCACTCCAGGTATAAAAACCAATGTATAGCAGTGTGTGATATTTGTAAACCTTGTGTATCGTTCATATCAACAATAACACGTTTAGAATGGTATATGCTACATCGCCACCCAGTTGTGATTTTACCTCGAGGTGGAGAGCTGATTCAGATGCTGGGAAAACAGAAATAAGAGTGGTCCTCAAAAGAAGAAAATAGACCTCACTTTATCAAAAAAGAATCTACATGGATTTACAGCCATACAGTTTGGTAGAGGCCTCTGGATTTGTGGAGTGCACTCAAGCACTGAAACTTGACTGTGAGCTCCCATCAAAATATGTTTTAAATAATTCACTGATAAATTCTCAGCATGAGTCTTGTCAGTTTAAAGTATGAGAATATTTTCATCTTGCACCTTCTGACTGTCTAACTACTGACTGTTGGACATCACTTAATACAGGAATTTTCATGGCTGTCGCCTCCCATTTTATTTTGCCAGACCTGTGACCATGCAGAGTGTCTTGTTAGACTGTTTTTCATATTCAGAGAGACATATTGCAAAAAGTCAATATGTTCAGCTTAAGCACATCACAAATGAATGAAACATCAATGAGAAATTTGTTGTTTCACTCATATGTTGAACTTAATAGTACAATTTGCATTCTACATCTACATCTATATCTAAATCTACATCTATACTCTGCAAACCACCATGAGGTGCATGGAAGAGGGTGTTTCCCATTGTACCAGTTATTAGGGTTTCTTCCTGTTCCATTCACTTACAAAGTGCTGGAAGGATGCAGTAATTATTCTAATCTTATCCTCATGAGTCCTGTATGAGTGATATGTAGGGAGTTGTAGTAAATCCCTAGAGTAGTCATTTAAATTCAATTCTTGAAACTTTGTCAATATACTTTCTCGAGATAGTTTACATCTGTCTTCAAGACTGCCAATTCAGTTCCTTCATTATCTTTGGGGAACTCTCCCACAGATTACACAAACCTGTGACCATTTGTGCTGCCCTTCACTGTATACATTCAATATCCCCTGTTACTCCTATCTGGCACAGATCCCACACGCCTGAGCAATATTCTAGAACCAGCTGCACGAGTGATTTGTAAGCAGTACCTTTTGTGGACTGAGTGCACTTCCCCAGTATTCTATGAATAAATCAAAGTCTACCATATGCTTTACCCATTATCGAACCTATGTGATCATTCCATTTCATACCCCTACAAAGTGTTACACCCAGGTATTTGTATGAGTTGGCCAATTTCAGCAGTGACTCATTGATATTGTGTCATAAGATACTTTTTTTTTTCATTTTGTGAAGTGCACAATTTTACATTTCTGAACATTTACAGCAAGTTGACAATCTCTGCACCACATTTAAATCTTATCAAGATCTGACTGAATATGTATGCAGCATCTCTCAGACAGTATTTCATTATAGATAACTGCATCATCTGCAAAAAGCCTGATTTTACTATTAATATTGTCTGCATGGCTGTTAATGTACAACATAAACACCAAGGCTCCCAATACATTTACCTGGGGTACACCTGAAGTTACTTCTACATCTGATGGCTCTCCACCCAAGATAACATGTGCCCTCCCAACCAAAAAGTCCTCAGTCCAGTCTCAAATTTCACTTGATACCCCATACCATCATACTTTTGACAATAAACATAAGTATGGAACTGAGTAATATGCTTTTTGAAAATCAAGAAATACTACATCTACTCCATTGCCTTGATCGAAAACTTTCTGAATGTCATGTGAAAAAAATGCAAGTTGGGTTTCACATGATCAATGTTTTCGAAATCCATGCTGGCTGGCATTTAGGAGCTCATTCTGTTTAAGATACCTTATTATGTTTCAGCTCAGAATGTGTTCTGAGATTCTACAACAAATCAATGTCAAGGATATTGAATGGTAGTTTTATGGATCACTTATACTGCCCTTCTGGTTGATGGGTGTGACCTGTGCTTTTTCCAACAACTGGGCATGGTTTTCCTTTCTTTTTTAGGGATCTATGATAGATTATAGTTACAAGAAGGGCTAACTCAACCACAAATTTAGTATAGAATCTGACAGAATTTCATTGGGGCCTGGAGTTTTGTTCCATTTTAACAATTGTGGCTGTTTCTCAACACCACTGACACAAACTTATTTCATTCATCTTTTCAGTCATACAAGGAATAAAATTGGAGCAATCCTGTTGGGTTTTTCTTTTTAAAGGAATATTTGAAAATGGAGTTAACCATTGTAGCTTTTGTTTTGCTACCCTCAATTTTAATTCCTGTCTCATCCACCAGGGATTGGGCACTAACTTTGGTACCACCAACAGTCATTACATATGACCAGAATATTTTTGGTTTTTGTGAAAGGTCATTTGACGATATTCTGGTACAGTAGTCACTGAAGGCATCAGGCACTGCTCTCTTGACAGCCAAAGGCATTTCATTCAGCATATCTCTATCTATAGCCCTACACTTTGTTTTATATCTATTATGCAGTAATCTCTTTTTCTTTAGAAGTTTATTTACAGTGACTGTATACCATGGATGTTCCCTCCTATTATGAACTGTTCTACTGAATACATATCTATCCAGTGCATGGTCAACTATTCTTTTAAACCTGAGCCACACTTCCTCTACATGCTCTTGCCATGCGCTGAAAGTTTCAAGTTCCAAGATATGACACTACTGATTTTTTATCTAGTTAATTGAACGTATATCTTTCTGCTTGTTTTAGTTGTTCTTTGTACTTTGGTAATCATTGTTGCCACAACTGTTTCATGGTCACTGATACCGGTTTCAGTGTGGACATCCTCAAAGATGTCAAGCCTGTTTGTTGCCATTAGATCCAAAATATTTCCATCATGAGTGGGGTTCCTAACTATATGTTCTAGGTAGTTTTCTGAGAAGGCATTCAGTAAAGACTCACAGGATGCATTTTCATGCCCACCACTAAGAAAACTGTAATTTTCCCAATTAATTGTTGTATGATTTAAGTCTCCACCAATGGTTATAGTATGATTAGGGATCTTACGTACAAGTGAACTGAGGTTTTCTCTAAAGTTTTCAGTTACATCCGGAGATGAGTCTGGTGGGTGATAAAAGGATCCAATTATTATTTTAGGTCCACCCATGATACTGTGTCTTGCCTAAACAGTGGATTTAAGTTTTTTGTCTACTGCAACAAATACAGCACCTCCATTTCCAGTTTGCCTATCCTTTCGTGTACACTTACATTTTCCCCAAAAAATCCACTGCTGTCAATTTCAGATTCTAACCAGCTTTCTGCACCTAGTATTATGTGAGCTTCATTGCTTTTCATGAGTGCTTCAAACTCTGGCATTTTATTACAAATGCTTTGGCAGTTTACCATTAGGATTTTAATACTCTCACCGGTGGGGGCATTTCTTTCAATATCACACTTATACGTCTGGGTTGCTCTCATTATATGGACTGTATGGAGAGTTGACTAATCTAAAAAAAAACCTTATGTGCACCTCACTCACAGCCAGCTACCATAGTAGCAGCCTCTGGTGTGTAGTGCACATCTGACCTATTTATGGGAACCCTACGGTTCTCAACCCTATGGCGCAAGTCCAGAAAGTCACAGCCTAGCTTGTCACAGGACCTTCGAAGTCTCTGGTTCAATCCTTCCACTCAACTCAAAATCAAAGGACCACAATCAGTTCTGGAGACAATACTGTGAATTGTGAGCTTCGTTGAAACTCCAGGTGCGAGGCTGGTCTTCACAACTTTCTTTTCCAGTTGCTGGAATGACCCAAGAATGACCTCAGACCCCTGACAGCAGGCATCATTTGTTCCAAAGTGTGACACAATCTGCCATTGTTTGGACTCTGTTCCCTCAACAGCTGCCAAAATAGCCTCTTCAACATGTTGAATGAGGCCCCCAGACATACACACTGAGTGCACATGGTACCCTTTCCTGTCCCTTGTTGCCATTTCCTTAAGGTGTACCATCATTTGCTGTACATTTGAACTGCTGATGATTAATAGACCCCTACCCTTTTGCGTTTGCATCCTCCTGACACCAGACAGAGCAGGTTTCCCCAAACCATGTGAAGTGAATCCCAATGGCTCAGTCACTTCCAGTGAAAGACAGCATCTCAAACTAGTTGATTAGGAGGATTGGTCCTCCCTGCTCCCCACCCCACATGTCACCCAGATCTATCATTGACACACCAGTCTGTAAAAGGACACCCTCCTCTTACATTACCTTACTTCAACAGAAGAAATCGATACCAAAAATATTTTCGAATCTTGTATAGGTTAATATTACCTCTGCCATTTACCTAAAGGACTTTCATATGATTTTGTACATGATGTATTATATTTCAGGATAAAATGTACAAAAACAAATTAATTTATTTTTGTTGTTACAGTTGTTAATTACTATTGTTTTAGAAACATTTGAAAATAAGAAATATTTGGCACACTTAAAATTCCTATTGTTAATTGCACAATCTGACAATATTTATTAAATTTAGTTCTGGATGCATTTGTAAAATAATGATATACATTAGTCGACATTAATTTGTCAAGAAAATTTGTAAGCTCTTTGGAATATTGATAGGGCACACAGAATGAGAAGAGTGGGCATGCCTCTATGTGATCTGACATGTTTTTAATTTTGGCAATAGCAATGTAATTTTCAATTCAAAAGTGAAGATTTTGAAGATGGTGTGATATAGAAAAATGTTAAAAAATAAAAATCAAGATAAAAACAGGCAATTCTTCAGTATTATCATGTCATTTGGAACTTATAAAGTCAAAAATTTCAGTCTCAAGAATCAACCTCTAGATGTGATGAACTGGAGCCATTTATGAGAAAAGAAGATACGTAAAAAAGTTTATTTGTAAATCTTACTCCTCTCAAAGCTTATTAAAAGAGTTAATTACTTTGAAGACTGACAAACAATAAATGATGTGAGGGTAAGATTACAACTCGCAGCAGCCAAGTGGACAAATAATGACAGATCCTGTACTCTCTGCAGAGGAGACAGGATCCACAGGAGAGGATGGTACTTGAGATATCTCTGATACAGGTATCACAGGTACATGACTCTCAGGAGCTCTTCCAACACTCTACAGCAGCTACCAATCATTTGACAGTAGTCAGGGTGATGTCCATCTACTTACAAATGTTAAGTGACTCATCCCATGTTTGAGAACAGCATTCACAGTGGGGTTGCATTTTGGCAGGCATAATGTATTAATGGCAAGGAAAGCGTTTCTGAAGAAGAGAAATTTGTTAACATCCAGTATTGATTTAAGTGTCAGGAAGTCATTTCTGAAAGTATTCGTATGGAGCTTAGCCATGTATGGAAGTGAAACATGGACAATAAATAGTTTGGACAAGAAGAGAATAGAAGCTTTCGAAATGTGGTGCTACAGAAGAATGCTGAAGATTAGATGGGTAGATCACATAACTAATGAGGAAGTATTGAATAGGATTGGGGAGAAGGGAAGTTTGTGGCACAACTTGACCAGAAGAAGGGATCGGTTGGTAGGACATGTTCTGAGGCATCAAGGGATCACCAATTTAGTACTGGAGGGCAGCGTGGAGGGTAAAAATCGTAGGGGGTGACCAAGAGATGAATACACTAAGCAGATTCAGAAGGATGTAGGTTGCAGTAGGTACTGGGAGATGAAAAAGCTTGCACAGGATAGAGTAGCATGGAGAGCTGCATCAAACCAGTCTCAAGACTGAAGACCACAACAACAACAACAATGTATTACAAGGCAATGAACAAATGACTAAATGAAACCTGCTCACTATCTTCTAATCTGTTGAGCTAAAAATTTGCTGCTGTATAAGAATTGAAGCAGGTACACAAAATGAAATTTCTATTGAGGCACCACAAAACCTGTGATAAAAATTATTAGTTTTCTAAAACGTTTTGATGTAAATTATGGTTGTTAGCAAACTCTAAAACAGAGTTAATTTATCATAAATGCAGATAATATATAGGGCTACTCCCCCTTAGGAGAAAAATAGATGTAACACAATATGTTAGTTAGAAAATCTGCTATAGGAACTAAATCACAAGCCCCGATTTGTCACAAATTGCTCATACATTATGCAGAGGGCAATGGTAGCTTCCGAAAATTCTCAGAAATTCATTTTTATTTTGCTTTAATACATAATGAAATTCAGGGGTGATGTACTTTGGCTGAACTGTGAACCATACACACTGATTTGCTATGAATTGATTTACACATCCAAAACATTTGTATCACTAACTTACAGAACTATGGTTTTGTAAGTATCTGAAAATTCTGAAACTAACCTATTTCTCACATAATTGTACAATGACATTAGAGAAAGATTGTTCTGAATGAGGCTAGACCTACTGTACTTAATAATTTTAAAAGAGCACAATTTAGTTTAAGCCAACAATTGACAACAAGAGTACCAGTTTATTGCAGCACACCCAAATGTTCAAAATTTCACAATATATCACAATACAGATGGGTATTGATACAGTCAATGAAATATTAGGCAGGAAAAGTAATGAGAACAGTAAAATATGCCAATATAGAACTTTAAATCAAAGTGCAGTATTGTACAAGCGGTCTCACACAAGGCGAAATTCCTATGTCAGCTTTTATATATACACTGAAGTGCCAAACAAACTGGTATAGGCACGCACATTCAAATACAGATGTATGTAAACTGGCAGAATACGGCACTGTGTTTGGAAATGCCTATATACGACAACAAGTGTCTGGGACAGTTGTTAGATCAGTTACTGCTGCTACAATGGCAGATTATCAAGACTTAAGCAAGTTTGAACGTGGTGCACAAGCAATGGGACACAGCATCTCTGCGGTAGCGGTGAAGTGGGATTTTCCCATACAACCATTTCATGAGTGTACCATGAATATCGGGAATCCAACAAAACATCAAATCTCTGACACTGCTGCAGCCAGAAAAAGATCCTGCAAGAACTGGACCAAAGATGACTGAAGAGAATCGTTCGACATGACAGAATTTCAACCTTCTGTAAATTGCTGCAGACTTCAATGCTGCGCCATCAACAAGTGTCAGCGTGTGAACCATTCAATGGAACATCATCTATATGGGCTTTTGGAGCCAAAGGGCCACTCGTATGCCTTTGATGACTGCATGACACAAAACTTTATGCCTCACCTGGGCCCATCAACATTGACATTGGACTGTTGATGACTGGAAACATGTTGCATGGTCGGATGAGTCTCATTTAATTGTAACAAGCAGATGGACATGTACGGGTATGGGGACAACATCATGAATCCATGGATGCTGCTTGTCAGTAGGGGACTGTTCAAGCTGGTGAAGGCTCTGTCATAGTGTCGGACATGTGCAGTTGAAGTGATATGGAACCCATGATACATCTAGATGTGACTGTGACTGTTGACGTGTGTGTAAGCATCCTGTCTGATCACCTGCATCCATTTGTGTCCAGCGTGTATTCCGACAGACTTCTGCAACTCCAGCTGGACAACGCAAACCCCACACATCCAGAATCGCTACAGAGTGGCTCCAAGAATACTCTTCTGAGTTAAAACACTTCTGCTGGCCACCAAACTACCCAAAAATGAACATTATTGAGCATAATTGGGATGGCTTGCAACGTGGTATTCAGAAGAGATTTCCATCCTCTTGTACTGTTACGGATTTATAGACAGCCCTGCAGGATTCATGGTGTCAGTTCCCTCCAACACTACTTCAGACATTAATCGAGTCCAAGCCACGTCATGTTGCAGCACTTCTGCATGCTCGCAGGAGCCCTACATGATATGAGGCAGGTGTACCAGTTTCTTTGGCTCTTCAGCATAAATAAACATGTGTATTGCACAGAAAACACTTCTATACAGTCATGCTGATGAAGAACACTGCAGCATAAGTTTAACTTGATCAAAATCATAAAATGTGCAGCACCAATGATGTACAGTGTATCATCTAGGTAGAACTTGACATTTTACATGATCAGACTCTTCCATAAACTTTCAAGTGCTGTGAAAAGCATGGCTGCTTTACTGTATAGATGCTAATCACTAAGAGTCCCACCATTGCAATGGAAGAATGGCTCATTATTCATGATATATGTGCAGTTTTGAAGCCATTCAAAATAGTGACAGATGAAATAAGTGCAGATCAATATGTATTGGCACTGAAGGTGATTGTTTGAAGGAAGAGATTACTTCAATTCAAAGAAGTTTCATAGCCTCATGAAGCAAGTTATAGACACACTAGTGTCAACCCATACATTCTTGGATCCTAGGTTCAAGAAAGAAAGCATATTTTACAATCTTATTGATGCCAGAAAGATCAAGGAAGATTTAATCATCAATGTAGCAGACCTAATTTTAAGATCCCATCCAGAAGAGAGTGCATGGAAAACTGGAAGTCCTGTTGCTGCATACACAGTTGCTGATGAACATGAAATAGGCAAATTTTCACCATGGGCTACCTACAGTGAGGACTTAGCAAGATGTCAGCAACCACAATTTTCAACACCTATGTCTCAGTTTATAGAAGTAAATGGATAAGCAACCTAAATGTATTTTTATTGCTACTATTATTTTAGTCACTTTAAAATATTCAGAGTGACATTCTACTGAAACATGAACTCAGTCATTGGACATTAAGATTAGAGAAATAACATTTATTTTTATCTTTTTATGACAGATACCAGTGTAAAGGTACACCCTTTTCTAACATGACCTTTTTTTTTAAAGAAGTAGCCGATACCATGATTAATTTCGAATCTCATATAGGTGAACATTATCTTGGCTGTTTCACTGAAAGAATTTCATATGATTTTGTATATGATGTATTATGTTCTAGACTAAAATGTATAAAAAGAAATTAATTTGTTACAATTGATACAACTACAATTACTCTTCTTTTAAAAATATTTGAAATTACCTAATGTCTGGCACATTTAAAATCATATTATTAATTGCACAATCTAACACTAATTATTAAATTTGTGGCGTAGAGCGCCATAAAAATTGATATTTGTTCTGTGCGTAAGTGTGCTATCTTTGAGGAGAGGGCTTTGGGAGAGCATGTTGGACGCTAAAGGCAGTTAGCCTCCGGACTTGTATCTGTGTAGACGCTAAGTGTGAATAAATCTGTATATGAGAGAATTCTAGTTGTTTACCTACAACTATACCATATTCCCTCACTGGTGACCCCATTTTTGTGTAATACACGTCCGAGTTACCGCCTGAAGGTTATTTACCGAATTATAAATTTTGCCAGCCATAATGGAGCTAGGGGCGTTCTCAGTTACCAAATACCGGTGCAATAAGAGAGCAACAGTATTTGACAGTAAAATGATGCCCTATCCGTCTAGCATACGACATTGCTTGTCTCTGCGTACGCGGACGTGAGGTCATCTCGGAAATGAAATCCGAAATATAGATTAAAATTGTTGTATTCCCGCCCGGGATCGAACCGGGGACCTTCTGCGTGTAAAGCAGACGTGATAACCGCTACACCACGGAAACGACGGTTCTTTTCATGTACCACCCGGAGACTCGTAATAGCAACAGTTTGTCTTCTGTGTTAGCAAGGGCATCGGCTACGAGCTCCCTCCGATTCGTGAAGTTCCTGTAGTAAAAGACGTCGATGAAAACAATCCAACCGCGACAGACAGGGAGAACGCTGGCTGAGCTGCAGCCCTACATGGTGAGACCATCAAAGGTGGCGTCATTCACATGCAGTGCGTCTTCGGAACGAATAGGCTCCTTGGTCTAGGGGTATGATTCCTGCTTCGGGTGCAGGAGGTCCCGGGTTCAAATCCCGGACGAGCCATTGCGTTTTGTACAACGGTGTGGTAACAAATCGCATGGCGGCGGCTGTTTCACGCATTTACAGGCCTCCAAGTCAGCGCTAAAATCCGACAACCAGTTCTGAAACCGTTTCGTGTTTCATTTGAGCCGTGTGCACCCTGCTGATGTAACGTTTGAAGTTGATTTAAATGGTCACAGTAGAGATCGTAGCAAGTGTCTTGCTGAGTGCGCCGAAAACGGGTTTCCGCCCGCAATTGAACCGGGGACCCTCTGCGTGTTAGGCACAGCACCTGGGCTCGGCGGCAGCTGCTGCTCTTTCCTTCCTTACGAGATACCGTCGATTCGCGCAGTCGTTATTGCAAAAGATGTCACCAAAGGCAATCGCTTCGTTAGCGGCACGGTGCCTGGGCTCAGCGGATTTCTCCATGAATGCGAGGGCCTTTGTTCAGCTCCAGACAATGGCCTTTCAGCATTCACCGCCACCCGGATTCCAGCAACATCTCTCCAGCACTCCTGCCGTCGTAGTGGACATGCCGCAAGAATCTTCGGAATCCTTCAGCCAGAACATGCAGTGGAATTCATCGAGTGCTGCCAGTTTCTTCCAACCGCCAACGGTCGTGGACTCTGGCTTTGTTAGCCTGGACCTTCCCACGTGTTCTCCACAGAGTGTTGGTTGGAACATTTCTACTCTTGTGTCGAACACACAATTCAATACAGTTCATGGGGTCGAGCGAGGTTTTGCTACTTTGGAAAATCCAGTAGTAAATTCAAACTCGAATCAGTTCCCGCCACGTGTGTATCCTTCCGCGCTGGCTAGTCAACAGGTGTTCAATGCTCGCCAAACAGCAAATATCAGACCAAGTCTGCATCCTAGTGGACGTGTGTGGGATCCTTGTGTTGCTTCTAATCAGGTCAACAATTCTGTGCTGGATAGTAATTACTCTGACATCTACAACCAGCCCCACCACTCACGGTCGAGTGAATACTGTGTGCATAATGGACATTCACCGGCGTACTTAAGCACTTGTGGATTCTCTCCGAGCTACCACGTCAATGAGAATGCACATTTTGACTATGATCCTCACACCGTTCGAGTGTCCGTCGCTTCTCAGCCGCCCCCCCCCCCCCCCCCCGGCGTCAAGTGAATTTCGCGATTCCCGCATTACGGGACGCCAATAATCCGGACTCACAATCTTCTGCATGCTCTACTTCCGTCCGAAGTAATAGGTGCACCTCCACAGTGACTGCAGTGCCGAATCTGCCGAAATTACCAGACTTCAAACCCGCTCACCCGGAGTTCTGGTTTAACCTGGTTGAGCAAACATTCAATGTCTGTGCTTTGGACAACGACGCACACTTCGCCTGCCTCATGAACCATCTTCACGACCGCGTCGATTTAATTTATGATCTGGTCAAAGCACCCCCCCCCCCCCCCCCCTAGCAGGGAAGTATGCTGTGGCGAAACAAACGATACTGGAGTGCATCTCTAAAACCAGGAGAGAAAATGTGCGACAGCTCATCTACGAAGAGCGTCTCGGCGACAGGTCTCCGTCCCAGCTGTGGCGGTGCATCCATCTTCTCGTCGATGAGCAAGTTATGCCTGATGACATGCTCGCAGAAATCTGGACTGAAAAGGTGCCTTTGCCTGTCCAGACTGCAATCTCTGCGTATGAAGATAGGCCAGTAAATGAATGTTTATGTGCCGCCGACAGAGCATACTCCGCCAGGCAACGTGAGCTCTGTGCACTGCATTCTGTACGTGACCGCACTAAGATGCTTTCTGACGCCATGCCCTTGTCTGGTGCTGCTGATAACAAGTTTTTTAAACCAGCCGCCCTGCCTGCACCTTCAACTCCTCGCAACAACAGTGCATCGGCCTCTGTGGAAGACTCTGGGGCACATACTCCGTCACCTAGCAACTACCCACAATGGCACAGGCCCGCCCAACCTTACTGTTTCTTCCACGCGAGATTCGGGGAGCAAGCTCGCAAATGCCAGTCACCGTGTTCTTACCCAAACTCCAACCGCAGGTAGGCTACGGTGCCACCTCCTGCGATGTAAACAACGGGCACCATCCCACGTTGCACTCCGTTTTGGACAATAACAGTAAGTGTGGTCGAGTCTATGTCCGCGATTTACGATCAGGTGTATGTTTTCTGGTAGACACTGGCGCAGACGTCTCTTTGCTGCAGGTTCGCCTAGCAACCAATAAAGTGCAACCACACAAAACAGTACTTCGTACAGTGAACTTGTCTACCCTACAGTGTTCAGGTTCCACTTTGTATACAGTGAAACTTTCGCCCGAGTGCAAGCTGGAGTGGACGTTTCTAGTGTCAGCAATTGAAGAACCTATTCTCGGAATTGATTTCCTCAAGCACTATCAGTTGTCACTAGATTTTGTGCAAAATACTGTGTTTTACCCCTCCCTTAACAAACATACTCCTTTTGCTTCGCCGAGTGACAGTTCGGCTAACACCAAACATGTGTGCTGTGCTAAGAAGTGTGTAAACCTATCCTTGGAGCTGCAATCTTGGACAAACAAGTGGCTAGTGGAGTGCGCCAAGTCTTCTAAGTTGCGGATGGAACGTATGGAAATGCTGCTGCATCTCCGCGACATACACCACGAGTTGGCCTCCACACAACAACGCCTCGCGGCAGTACAAGCAGACGACTCGTCGGCTACAGACAAGGTCAGTCCATGCCAATCTGGTGTTCCCGTGCCCGCGCACATTAACGACAATGTTGTGAACTCTGTAAACTGTGTCAGCACCCCCTTTTGTAATGATAGGGTATGCCCGAGTGCTCATGCTCCTTGCGTTCCAAATAGAAAATTAACTTGCCAAGCTTGAGGCAATGAACTATGGCCATCTGCTGTCCGGCCACGCCCTCTTGTGCCTACAGCGCTCGTAGCGGCACGGCCCGCTACCAAGAACCAGTGTACCAACCTCGCCCATGTTAACACGTGTGCGGCCTTTACGCACCCTACGAGCGGGTGGCACATCTGTACTTCCATGCCCTCAGCGCCACAGCTTGGCTCGTCCGCCACTGCCTGCTCCACTTCACGGACATCTGACTATCGTGCCGCGCCACGTATTGCAGTAGTCACTAACGGCACAGTTCATCGGTTACGTCTAACCGATGGGCCGCCCATATCGCAACGTCCACGCCGCCTCAAGCCGGAATTTATGAAAATTGCAAAAGAACAATTGGACGATCTGTTACAAAAGGGAATAATTGAACCTTCTTCCAGTTGCTGGGCTAGCCCTATCCTGTTTGACCAAAAGAAAGACGGTACTTGGCATATGGTCGGAGACTATAGGCGTTTAAATGCCCGCACCATCATTGATAAATATCCGGTCCCACACATCGCAGACTTCAATCATGCGCTCGCAGGTGCAAAGTACTTCTCTGTTTTGGACTGTAAGCACGCATTTCATCAGATTCCTATGGCTCTGGAGGACATTGGAAAGACTGCCATAACCACTCCCTTCGGGCTGTTCCAATACAAATTTATGCCGTTTGGGTTGAAAAATGCACCCCAAATGTGGCAGAATTTCATCAATCAAACTTTATCCCATCTAGACTTTTGTTTCGTATATATGGACGACATATTGGTTTTTGCTTCTACTTTAGAACAGAGTGAGGAGCGTGTTCAAGTCGTGACAGATATTTTAGCAGCCGTTGATATTGAACGGAACAATAAAAAGACTCAATTGCACCAGTCATCCGTCACATTCCTAAGTTATGTTGTGTCATTGGACGGTCTGACACCACCACAGGACAAGATCAAGCCTGTTCTCGAGATGCTACGCCCTCAGGCCTACAGGGAATTACGCAGGTTCATTGGAACAGTTAATTATTACCGGAAACATTTGCCAGCCGCTTCTGCGGTGCAGGCTCCTCTCACAGATGCTCTCGCTGGCCCACAAACTTCTGGCACCCACCAGGTACCATGGACACCAGACATGGACAAGGCATTTAATGAACTCAAACAGCTGTTGGCTTCCGCTGTCACTATTGCTCACCCACGGGCGGACGCCACAATGTTTATCACTACTGACGCTAGTGACAATGCTATTGGCGCATTACTGAGTCAGACATACAACGATGTTACGACCCCCCTGCAGCTTTTCTCAAAAAAGCTAAACAATGCGCAGAAGAAATACTCAGCATTCGACAGAGAACTACTTGCAGTTTACGAGGCCATAAGACACTTCAGAACTGATGTTGAGGGACAGGATTTCTATGTGCTCACTGATCACAAGCCGTTGGTTCCTACCATAAAAAATCCTGTGGCTGATCCGCCCCCACGACGCTTTCATCACATCGATTACATCTTGCAATTTACAAATGACATTCGCTACATCCGAGGAGCGGACAATGTGGTCGCTGATTTTCTCTCGCGTGTTGGTGCTGTCACAACCTTAATTGACTTAACAGACCTACCTCGGTTGCAATCGGCAGACCCCGATACCATGCAGTTAATTTCAGACCACAGCTCCTCTCTCCAACCGGTACGCTCTACTTTCCCTGGCATATCTGACTTAGTGTGGTGTGATGAATCGACTGGTACATTGCGGTCATTCATCCCTAAGCCCCTTCAACGCCAGGTCTTTGACAAACTACACACATTAACACACCCCGGTGTCAAAGCCTCCACCCGTCTGGTAGCTGAACGGTTTGTCTGGAGAAACATGCGCCGTGACTGTCAGTCTTGGGCAAGGGCATGCGTGGTGTGTCAACAGAACAAAGTTTCCAGGCACACTTCTCCACCCATTGGCTGTTTTGCCCAACCTCCAGGCCGGTTTCACCATGTTCATGTCCACCTCGTAGGCCCTTTGCCCCCCTCCGAGGGTTTCCGTTACTTGTTTACAACTATTGACAGGATGACTCGGTGGTCTGAGGATGTGCCTATTCCAAACATTACCTCTGAGACAGTAAGTCGAGCATTCCTAGATTCGTGGATCTCTAGATTTGGCTCACCTGTTTACCTCACCACTGACCAGGGGCGACAATTCGAGTCTTCAGTTTTCTCTGACTTATGTAAAATGTGTGGTATTGTCAAAATTCATACTTCTGCATACCACCCCCAAAGCAATGGGCTTGTCGAGCGATGGCATCGCACCCTGAAGTCTGCCCTGCGTTGCCATGACTCACTATGGACAGAGGCACTGCCCTTCGTGCTTCTTGGTCTTCGTGCGACTTTCAAGGAAGACCTCAAGGGGTCCGTAGCCAAGTTTGTATATGGCCAACCTCTGGTTTTGCCTGGAGAATTAGTCACTCCGACCCCACTTCCACAGCCCTCTAAACTCCCTTCACTTCTCGAGCGGGTGCGCTTGCACTGCAGCAAAATTCAGCCGCCACCTCCGGCTGCTCATACACCTCCGTGCATGTACGTACCATGCACGCTAGACTCTTGTGAGTACATGTTTCTCAGAGACGACTCAGTCGCCCTACACAGGTCCTTACAAGGTCGTCAAACACTCTGAGAATAACATGGATCTCCTCATAAAAGACTCTGTAACCACGGTCTCACTCAATCGAGTGAAACCAGCTTTCATTGAGCCTCAGGTGAACCTCCCTGATTCTGCTCCTATTTCTCCCACAGCGTGTTTCTCTGCCAAGCACTACTCCTTCTCCGCGTTCATCTAATTCGAGTGGCCAATCTTTTCGGGGCTTCACTCCTCACAGCCCTCGCAGTTGAACTGCCAACCACTCGGATTCTACCATTGTGTTACCATCTTTGTGTGACAGCTCTTTTTCACGCCGTTCAACTCACGCTGGCTCCTCGTTGCCTTCGGTCATGCTCCCTCGTCTGTCAGCTGATCGCCCGAGGATGTCTCCTGCACAGTCTAGTGCACCTGCCACCCCCCTCTTAGCAGATGCTTCCCCCTGCCATGGCTTTCCCACACCTCCCTGCCTCCCTACCATTGCTCGTACAGGTGCCATCCAGGAATTCACAACACATGTGCACCCTGATGACATACATAAATTATCTGTTGTCGTAGATGGCGATACAGTGTGTGTGGTACTCGCGTGTGACAATATTGAGGGAGGAAGTGCAGAATCTTGTGTGGTGCGCCGCTTTAAATTGAGCAGAAGTGCTGCGTGTGGCAATTTGCGTGCCTTTGTTAGGCCTTCTGGCAAGGTGATTCTCCGCCTGCCGGCTGACGAAGTGCTACACCTTCACTCCAGGACGGGACGTCGTCTCCAGCCGCCGGCGTCACTTGCTGACTTCGCCGTCGATGTACCAGGCTTCACCCCCCGGTCTCCTACCAGTCGACCACTTCCGCCTGACGCAGAAGAACTGTGCATTACCTTCCTAACTTCTCACCCCCCCCCATTCACAGGGACGTACTCCATACTGCGCGGGGGGGGGGGGACTATGTGGCGTAGAGCACCATAAAAATCGATATTTGTTCTGTGCGTAAGTGTGCTATCTTTGAGGAGAGGGCTTTGGGTGAGCATGTTGGACGCTAAAAGCAGTTAGCCTCTGGACTTGTATCTGTGTAGACGCTAAGTGTGAATAAATCTGTATATGAGAGAATTCTAGTTGTTTACCTACAACTATACCATATTCCCTCAAATTTATTTCAGGATTCATTTACAAAATAATGTTATAACTTGGTGATGATTCTTCCTTTGTCAAGCAAGTTTGTAAACTCTTCCGTTTTGTAAGCTCTTTGGAATATTCAGAATGAGACTTTCACTCTGCAACGGTGTGTGCGCTGATATGAAACTTCCTGGCATATTAAAACTGTGTGCCAGACCGAGATTCGAACTCAAGACCTTTGCCTTTCTCAGGCAAGAACTGTACCATCTGAGCTACCCAAGTATGACTAACGACACGTCCTCATAGCTTCAATTCTGCCAGTACCTCATCTCCTACCTTTCAAACTTCACAGAAGCTCTTCTGGGAACCTAGCAGAACTAGCACTCCTGGAAGAAAGGATATTTCAGAGACATGTCTTAGCCACAGCCTGGGGGATGTTTCCAGAATGAGATTTACACTCTGCAGCAGAGTGTGCACTGATATGAAATTTCCTAGCAGATTAAAACTGTGTGGCATACTGAGACTCAGACTCAGGACCTTTGCCTTTCATGGACAAGTTCTGCTAGGTTTGCAGAAGACCTTCTGTGAAGTTTGGAAGGTAGGAGACTAGGTACTGGTAGAACTGAAGCTCTGAGGACAGGTCATGAGTCACGCTTGGGTAGCTCAGATGGTAGAGCTCTTGCCCACGAAAGGCAAAGGTCCCAAGTTCAAGTCTCGGTCCGGCACACAGTTTTAATCTGCTAGGAAGTTTCTTTGGAATATTGTTAGTACCACAAAATTTAGTAGTAGCGGGCATGCCTCTGATGGAATCAGAGGTTTTTTTTTTTTAATTTTGTCAACAACAATGCAATTTGTGGTGTATAGAATTGGAAATTGTAAAAACCGTGTGATATTTAAAAATGTGACAAAAAATAAAATTCAAGAGTAAAACAGGCAAATCTTCAAACATTATCTAGTCATTTGGAACCCACTACATCAAAATTTCAGCCTCAAGAATTTACCTCCAGTTGCGAGAACTGCAGCCAACAACTAGACAAAATGAACATAAGTAAAAAGTTCTTCTTTTTTATATCTTAAGCCTCTCGAAGCTTTCGAAACTTTTGCAGAGACAGAGACATTTAATGGTGATGTCTGGGTGAGTCAGGTTACACCTGAAAGACCCCTTAATAGCTAGGCAGGCAGATCTGTTAAAATGGTGTTTTGGAAGAAAGGTGTGTGTTGTAGCAACATCCATCCCTGCCAAACATGTGTTTTCAAAAGCTGGTCAAATTTTTACTAACAGACGAAACAGTCTGTCAGTGAATAAAGTGAAAAAAATACTGTTCTTAAATGTGAATGGAACGCTTATCTGAGGATTATTTTAAAGTATTTCGCTTGTAAATATTAATATAAATTATGGTACATTAATGTGTAGTTCCTTTTTTTGTCAATACATGAAGAATGAATGTTTTTATATGAGTGCAATGAATAAGTACGCATCATGGCACTGACAGCACAGTGGCACTGGTGTTTTGGCATGGAGATGCATATGGCACTGGCAATAAAATTTGCATCGCTACCACTGGATGACATCAAACAGTTGTTGAGCACAAAAAACATTGCAGGAGAATTCATGTAGAGCAATGGTAGTTTCAGCTGATAATGGATGGTCTGGTGCATGTCAGTGGTTTGACTGTAAGGCACCATTGCAAGGTGGGTGTGGCATGGAGTGGAAGGAATGGGAGTGTGGGTGTGCAAGACAGGCAGGAAATGCGGCTTGACATGGGGTAGCATGTGATGAGGCGGGTCATGTCGTGGCACGGATGGCTTCAGCATCGTACTGCGATGTGCATAGAATTTGACTAACTGTTCAAAGAACAGCCATACATGTGAGTGTAGTTCTGGGGCCAATGCGGTCGGTATGACTTTCCCAATGTCATATGTCTGAGATGGTGGAAAATGGATGCACATGAGCCCCTGGAACTATAATGAAGAAAGGTACAGTCCATCTATTATCCAGCGGCACTGTCTGTGTGTCATGGAGTTTGTGCAGATGTGCAGTCATTTGTGGCATGGCTGATGCAGGTTTGATGTCACTCAAACTAGAAAGCAGCAGCATCTGACCTTGCTGAGGCAACGTAATGAAAAATGCATTCTTGGAGTCCATCACTGGTTTGGTGCTGGGTGCGGCTGATGCAAATGCGAAGCATAGTGCTGGACTGAAAGCAAGTAAGTTGTGATGCCTGATGCCTGGTGGAGTTGGGATATGAGAGACACCACAGTCTGTCTCGTGGAACTCGCATTTAGTCACAATGGTCAGAACAGGATTTGCAAAATTGGAATGCAGAGATATTGAAAGATGATACAAACCTTGACCCCACAGTCTGTTGTCAGATGAATGATGAAACAGAACAACAGAGTGGTATGGTGCAGGCCACTGTTGTTCAGCCTTAAAAGCACTGTGGGAGGTGTCCATATGGTTCAGGTCATTAATGTGAGTGTCATAATGCTCATCATCACTAGCATTGGAACCTGTGATGTTTTACCCTGTGTGAAAGTCGAAAGTACTTAGATCAACATTTGTTATGGAGGCAGGAGTCCATTGTTTATTGTGACTCTCTGCTGTGCTTTTGTCTGAAATATCAGGAATAGATTCATTTGGTGTCAAATCTGGAATGTTTATCATAAAATCACTCAGTAAATTTGACACTCATCATGGCACAGTTCACTCGCTGGTATCAGCAGCAATACAAGATTGGTCCAAAGATGTGGCAAACAATGAAGGCATTGTCGCTATATTATCCAGCCCTTTAGTATTGTCCAGGCCTTGGTGGATATTTGGTGATTTTGCACATGGGTTGGAATTCATGAGCACTGGTTGAGAGATGTTGTCGATATTGCCAAAGAAATGGTGAAGTTGTATTATTTGTAACAGCAGCATTGTTGATGGCGTAACTGGCGCAGCAGGTTTTCAACTTAACAGATAAAATTTGGAGTGACATGTAAATTCAGGGTAGGGGTATTGCCAGTGTGATAGCAGGATAGTGACACAGCATAGAGACACTGTTTCCACGCCATTTATTAGTAAGCACATATACATAACATGTGCAAGCATTACGGGTATACACAGCATACTAACTCCCACTGCCTCATGGGGCAGCGATCCTCATTTAGAGTCAGAGATGTTATGCCACCAAAACTCCGTAACGTTATTCCACATGTTGTTGAAAGCAGATATCCAAAATAAGGTAGGTGGTGAAGAAGTATGCATTTATTGGTTTTACTAAATATTTTTAAAAAACTTGTAGCAATAAATTACTCAAGCAACACCTACTGTAAAATCTTGGTAACATTGCGTGAAAGTTTCATTGTCATATAGTTATTATTAGAGGAGTAGTAAAAGTTTTCTTATAAAATAATTTTTTGTATTCTTACCCAATGCTGTGGGATAAGAGTTTGTGGCCTGGGGGGAACATGCATACTTTTACCCCTTATTGAAGGAGATACGAAGGATTACAAATAGGTACATGGAGAAACAGACCACGAACTTTTATTTTTCAGGAAATTCAAGTAGTAAATGTCATAACAGTCTGAGATTAAGGCCAAAAAAGTTTTTATTGAGGGAAATGCAGCGCCACTCTATTGCTTGTCCTCCCTCCAATGAAAAAGTTTTTGTAAATTGGCTGAGGTGCTCACTACCTTTGCCAGTTTTAAGACTTTTCTTAAAGTAGCCTCTAAAAGCCCAGTAGCTTTGGCTGCTTGTAGTATTGAGCTCCCACTTTCAATTAGTTCAGGAAGTTGATGGTTGGTTGGCTCTATTAATGGCTGTTGAGTTGATGTTCTTGATTGGTTTCTGGAAAAAAATAGCACTCTCTGATTATGTTTGAGGTGTGTTTGAGAATAGGGTTGTTTGAAAAAACCACCACCCAGTGAAAGAAAAACTACAAAAAGAAAAATTAATTTAAGTTCTCTAAGGTGAATAGTGAGGCATCTAAGGTAAGTAAACATCAATAAAAAAACCTAGAATTTGCTAGAAGGGACTGCACAAGAGGTTAGGAGGTAAAAGTTCACATTATATTCTTGATAGGGTAAATATATACCCTGTGATCTTTGACCTCCATTAGATCTGTGTACTTCTACCAATTTCCCCTACACCTTTTTATGGAAATCTAAAGATAACGCACTAACTACAGTTGAGGAGATCAGGAGGATACCGGAAGCTTATAGCTGACAGTTCTGGTATCTGTTTTTTACATAGATTTAGGTACACCCAACACTTAATGAAAACTATACAAATTTCACATAAAAAACATACAAAAGTAACTTACAACACTTTCTCCGGTTGTGAGAGCTTGACTGCCACAAGGTGCAGAATAGAACTCAGGATATATTACATATTTACTGCCTCATGGAAGAATGCTGCACTCCTGCTTTAGGCAGTGGCTGCTCATGAGTCTACATTCTGGTGTTCACAAATTTATAGATTTAGATAAATTTGAGAGTGTGAAATTAATAGCATCTGCTGTACAATAGTATGGGAAACAGGAAAACGGATAACTGAATACGCAACAAACTGTTCCCATATTTGTTTATACATACATATATTTCAGCACAAAGAAAGATACACGTGTACACTGTGACGCCTGAAGGGAGGTAGTGTGGGCGTCAGCGTCAGAGTGAGTAGTGCGAGGTGGCAAGCGCACGACTGGAAGCTCCATCTCAGTCAGGGCAGAGTTCGAAGGCACAGTGACAGGCTGCAGGTCCACATCGTAATCAGACAGCCAGCTGAGGTGGATGATGTTTTGACTGGCCTGGGAGCAGAGGTGTGGGGAGGGGTGCAGCATGCGAGCGTGCCTGCTCCTAATGCAGGTCAAGCCATCCGAGGAGATGAACGCACGAACTCTTGATAGATCGCACTCTCAGGGGAGGGACAGGCTATGCACTATCTTGACATCCAGTTCCTCGTTGAGTGTCGAGTCTGCAGGATCTGTGAGGAGCAGGAGCACACAGTCATCAGAAGTGACAATCGACACATTTTCGATGCAGTTAGGTGGTAAATTGCAGCGCAAGTTGAAAGTCGGGGAGCAAGTCTCTGCAGTAGATGAAACATCATCAAAACCTGCGCATGGGGTTGATGACGACATGCTTGGGAAACCCGCAAACTGCGGTGACAAATCATCAGAAAGAGAAGACCCTACCACGGGATAACTCATTATCAGGCTCGGCAATGGAAAATTTGTCCATATGGTTCAACTGGGACAGCAGAGGGGTGTCAGAGTCTACAAAAGCAGGCTTGAGCCTGTGTAGTGAAACAGTCTGCGGGCAATCTTTAACCATAATGTTGAACGTCATCTCGCCCCTCCGGAATACTTCAAAGGGGCTGAGGTATGGGGGTAGCAGGGGTTGTCTAACGGAATCGTCCCTGAGCATAACGTGGGAGCATGTGTTGCATGAGGTTGGCATGTAAGTGTCCGGCGGGAAAGGACTGACAGGCAGGTGTATCTGTGCATGTCTAAAGTGGGTGCCTATTCTACAAATAAAGTCTGGGGAGGTGGGGAAATCCTTGGGTGCTTGAGGCAGGATAAGTTCCCCATGTAGAACCGGGTTATTGCCAAAAACGAATTCGGAGGTGGTTCCCTGTAAATCAGGTTCAAAGGTCGAATGGAGACCGTGTAACATCCAAGGAAGCACCTCAGACCAGAGGCAGTCATGGCACCCAAGTCCTGTTTTAAGGGTGTGGTCCTATCATTCCACTAAACCATTGCTTTGTGGGTGGTAGGCTGTTGTATAAATTTTTTTAATACTGCAAAGGTTACATAGAATCGTGAAAAGAGCAGACTCAAACTGTCGACCCTGGTCATTGGTGATGGTGGACGGGCAACCGAACCTAGCGATCCATGATGAGACGAATCCCTTGGCCACAGTTTCTGCTGTGATGTTGGGTAAAGAAACAGCTTCCACCAACGAGACATGCAGTCGATTGTGGAGAGGATATATCTGTGGCCCTCTAACGGTGGCAGAGGGCCAATAAGGCCAATATGTACATGACGAAAACATCCTTGTGGAATGTCAAACTTGCCAAGGGGGGGAGAGGTGTGGCGTCTGATTTTGTTGCATTGGCAGGAAATGCACCTGTGTGCCCAGGTTTGACAGTCCTGCTTAACATTTTTCCAAACAAAATGCTCGATAACGAGGCATGTGGTGGTGCAGATGCCAGGGTGGGTGAGGTTATGCAAGGCGTCAAAAGCTTGTCGGCGCAACATGGGAGGGAGCAACAGCTGCAGAGTGCCGGTAAAAGAGTCGCACCACACTTCATCCGAAATGCCGGGGAACTTGGCTTTGGTAAACACAAGCGATGTCTGAGGATCTGTGAGGAGAGCTTGAGATTCCTCGTCAGAGGCCTGGAGAGCAGCTAGGTTGGATAAATCAATGATAAGTGAGACAGTATTGATCCATGAAAAGAAATCAGCAGGGATGTTTTCCGTGCCTTTGAGGTAGCGTACGTCCATAGTAAATTGAGAGACCAGGCTGAAGTGGTGGAAATGCCCAGGGGGTGGATCCTCGAGAGGGTTGCAGAAAGTGTCTGCCAGTGGTTTGTGCTCAGTAAGGATGAAGAAAGAATGGCCCTCGATGTCAGGTTGAAAGTGTTTGACGGCTTCATAGACCACCAGAAGTTCTCTATCATAAGGGGAATATGTCTTCTGTGCTGTAGACAGTTTTTTAGAGAAGAAATGAAGAGGTGAAACCGTGTCGCCTTTGTGTTGCTGTAATACTGACCCGACCGTGAGGTCTCTGGCATCCGTAGTGATGAACATTTTGGCAGACGGATTGGGGTGGGCGAGTACGACGGCATGAGCTAATGCTGTCTTTAGAGCCGAAGGCCTCTAGCGTAGGTTCAGTCCAACAGGCTGGCTTAAGGCCCAAAGTCTGTTTGCCAGACAGCAAGTCCATCAGGGGGGCCTGCACGGCAGTGGCAGAAGGTAGATGTCTACGGTAGTAATTTATAGTACCCAGGAAACATCGGAGTTCTTTGTACGTAGCTAGGGGTGGCAATGACGTGATAGCCTGCACGCGGGATTTGGGAGGCTGTATTCCGTCTGTGGAGGTGGTGTAACCCAAAAATGTCACAGAAGACTGACGCAAATGGAATTTATCTTTGTTGACCTCGACACCATTGGAGTTTAAGGCCTGGTGGACCTGGGTTAAATGATCTTCGTGGTCCTCAGTCGACTTGCTGAAAATGAGGGTGTCATCCAGGCATGCAAAGCAGAACTAGAACTGTCATAAGATTGAGTCAATGAAACATTGCCACATTTGTTCCGCATTCCTTAAGCTGAATGGCATGAAGTTGTATTGGAACAAACCGAGCTGCACGATGATAGCAGTCTTTGGAATGTCTTCCAGCGCTACGGGAATCTGGTGACAGGCACGTTTACAGTCAATCACACTGAAGATTGTGGTGCTCGATAACATATGGGTGAAATCGTTTATGTTTGGCACTGGGTAATTGTCCATGATGGTACGAGCATTTAAGCATTTGTAATCACCACACATTCGAAAAGAACCATTGTGTTTGGTGACAAGATAAATCAGTGAAGACCAATTGCTGTCCAATGGCTGCAGAATGCCTGCCTCCAGAAGTTTCTTAATTTGCTGCTGGGCCGCGCGCGCAATTTAATGGGGTTGAGGCATCTAATCTTGTGCCTAATAGGAGGGCCAGCAGTGGTAATTATCTTGTGTGTCGTTCCGTCAGTGACGGAAGAGACAGAACAGCACACGAGACTGAGTAACATCCTGACGTCAAGTTTTGGGACGAGTGGGGTTCGATTAGGTGTAGCCATTAGCACAAGTGGGAAAAGGCAGCATGAAAGTCACATGCCTATTACATGAGCATGGCATGCGCTTGTATGGAGAGGTCGGCTGCGTGTGCAGCATGGAGCGGATCGGGGCGTGCAGCGACTGTCTGTTGTTAGCTTTGCCTTGAGTAACCGGCGTGGGCAAGAGAGGCATTGGCATCATGCGGGGAGCAGCAATGGCCACTGAATCACGTGGCTGGCGCACAAGAGAGGGGGAATGTTTACCAGCATGTGGGGCGGCTGCCTGCATGGTGGGTGTGTTCACATCGTGCGCGCGACTGTCATTAGAAGCACTGTTTGAAAGATATGGCACTGCACGTAGCGGGCGTGTGGCGGGTGCTTTGGCGTTTCTTGGAAGTCCTGCTGTCTCATGGTAGGATAGGCTGTCCTGTAACCCAGCACTACACTACTGGCGTGAGCGTGTTACTAGTAAACATGTCCCGAACAACGGCCAGTTGCAATGTCCCTGATGAGTCACGTAAGCACGATATGTCAGGCACGGTCGGTACCATGGGAACAAACGGATGAGTGGCGCCCTCCGTCTTAACTGCAACACTTCACTGTCCACCACTCCCACCATACTATCCCTCCCCCTCCCTGCCCCAGCCTCCTCCTTACCTCCACCCAGTTGCCACTCCCATCATGCACTGGTGCTCCTGCTCACAGTGTGGTTTCAGCTCTCTGAGACTGCAGACACGTGTGTGTGTGTGTGTGTGTGTGTGTGTGTGTGTGTGTGTGTGTGTGCACACGCGCGCACGCATGTGTGGATGTGTGTCTACTGCTGACAAAGGCCTTAATGGCTGAAAGCTATAATTGTGTTAATCTCTTTGTCCATCAGTTTGATGGAAATTAACATACATAGCAATACTTAAATGGAGAATTAAAGTTTATTTGCAAGGAAACCAACCATTAAAACTTCAATGTAGGAGTGGTCCACTCATAAACATTACAGGTTAACCTTCCTAGCAATAACAAGAAACAATGTACAAAGTCATTTTAAAGAAAATAATCACATAATAATCAAACAAAATCAAATAAGTCAAGGTATACCATTACTGGGGCCTCTTAGGGACTAATAGACACCGTAATTTGGATATGCACCAAATGGCAGAAGGCAGTTAAAATGTACATGTGTAACCCAAAGGCCTGCTCAACATGGAGCAAGCGAGTGTGCAAATACAAGCACGCACACACACATTACCTGCATGTACATACCTTTAGGCTTAGCGCAGCTTTAGTTACAGGTCAAATCCAATAACTCGCCCCAGGAAGGGCCATGAGGTCTACAACAAACAGAAGTCATGATCAGTAGTATAAAATACTCAATGATAACAAATAATGATTTCAAGTACCAGATTAACATTGCAAAATATTAGCTTGGCACTTACAGAAACCTCGGATTGGCACACACAGCCCCAAAGGGGTTGCTGAAAGGCATAAAGGAACCAAATTCCTGGTCACCTTACACCAGGGCAGAATTAACATTCTGTAAGTACAGTACCTACTGAACAGTCTTCATATATAATTTCAAATAAATGCCAAGGAGGCTAATAGCTTCAGGACTCCAGGTAGGCACCGGATAATAGTGCCTTCCTGCTCATATCTGCTAACAAGTCGTTTAGTACATCTCGGTGTATGGAGTAGACCACAACTGACTGATGCACTTCATAACCAGGTTACATTCGATAAGAGCTGCTCCTTGCCTGCTAACTCTCTGGTATCAATGGACAATACTGCAGGAAAATGCATTCCCCCATAGCCCTACAGTCAATAGTTTCATCTCACTGCAATTACCGGGACGCCGAGTACTCACCCCATCTATCCAGCTCCATGTCCCACATGCCACTCACTACCACATTGTCCCAGAGGGAACACATAACCAAGCAAAGATGGTACAACAAGGGCCAGAATCGATAGGACATGCACGCAAGTGGCGCCAGTAGGATCGCGCATGTGCCCTCACAGAAGCTGCAACAGCTCAGCGACCTATGTGAAAGGACAGTCTAGTAATTAAACCACATACCTGTATAAACATATTCTGTTTAAACTAGAAGTCACCAGTAAGTGTAACATATCTAGTGACCTTGAGTGATTGGAAGAGGCTTATTAAAATTACATTGAGTATAAAGGTGAGATCAAATTGAACATTAAAGAACAAGAATAGGTGTCAATGGTTTTCAGATCTCCATGGAAAAAAAACCAGCTACTCTTAGAAATAAAGAAAACAGATACAGAATCTAAGAAATCAGAAGGGAAAGCAATTTCAGAACCTTGGAAAGCAACAACCAAATTTTTGCAATCAGAAATAAAGCCCAGGAATATTAGTGTAGATTCTTTGAGGAAGGACAGAATAGACATCAGAACAGATGTTGGTTCAAACTGGAATTAGTTGGGAGGGACCATAATCCTACTAAGAGGGAGGTTTATGAATGCATCAGTATATCAGCAGGTGAATTGAAATGACAGAAAAATAGAGTAGATATCAATACTGTTATTATAAGGGTTCAGTCAAATGAAAACCAAACACCCACCACAACAGGACAATGAAATGGTTCCATTCAAAAGTAACCACCACATGTGTTAAGACATTTATCCCACTGGGAGACAAGACAATCAGTTCCTGTTTCGTAGGACACAGTCAGCTACTGACAAATCCACAGCCGCACCCACTCTTGCACTTCCTTGTCCAACTGAAAATAACATCCACATGTCTTTCTTCAGGTTGTCAAAAATGTGAAAATCATACAGTGAAAGATCCAGACTGTATGGAGTATGTTGTAGTGTTTCCCAACTAAATCACTGAAGTGGAGGCATGAAACGTGGAACCACAGTCAGTGCACAGTGCTATGAGGACACTTTGCAGAAACTGTTATGGGTCATAAAGTCAAAACACCCAGGAATGCTGTCAGACACAATCATTCTGTTGCACGATAAGGACTACCTCCACACTGTTAATTGGATGAAAGCTATGCTTCAGTGGTTTGGTTGGAAAACACTGCAACATTCTCTGTAGAGCCCAGCTTTTTCACTGTGTGATTTTCACAACTTTGGTGACCTGCAGATGGATATTGGTTTCAGTTGGATGAGGAAGTGCAAGATTGGGTGTAGTAGTGGACCCGTCAGCGGCTGACGGCATTCTCTGAAACACAGATTGATCATCTCCAGCTCCTAGGGGGATAAATGCCTTAATGCATATGGTGATTACTTTTGACTGGAACCATTCCACGGTCCCATTGTGGCAGGTGTTTGGTAGTCATTTGATTGTGTCTTGTAGTTCAGAAAATTATTGTCCAGAAGAAATATGTAAGAAAAGGATAATGAATATGATGAAACATTGGCAAGGAAAATAGAGCAGGAGGGAAACAAGAAAGATAGTGATTATGACAGTTGAACTGAGTCAGATGAGATAGAATCAGGTGATGAATCTAACGAAGGTGGCAGAAGAGATTATAGTATCAAAGAGTAAAGTTAGAAAGGAAAGAAATGAGCAGCAACCGATGTGATTGATTCAGATGAGGAAAATGCCATTAGTATATATATAAACGGAATATGCTACAGATTGAAACAATGACAAGGAGAAACAGGGTCTTATGGAGCAAAGGTACTGAGTTAAGTCTTGGTAAAAGAAGGAGCAAGCAGCCCTCTTGAGCAGCACCTACCACATGCTGCTGTCTCTTTGTTGCATGCAGTGGCATCAGCCCAGTCAAACAGGAGGTGGTAGCCAGCAGTAGCCTGCCCTTGCCCACAATGGGCAGCTGGCAGGTTGTGATTTTCCCCAAAGGTTGTTTGATTTGATTAGATTAGATTAATTATTCATTTCATAGACCCAAAAAAGAGGGGATCCTCCTGGGTATGGAACATGTCAGATAAACACATTACAAAAATGTAATTAAAAAAATTGAGTTTCATTAATTTTAATGATCCTCAGTCAATAAACAGTAAAATTATGTACATGAATTGAAATTAAACTTCTAATATTTACAAGTTTAATACTTACATCTGCTTTCATTAAATCCATCATTCCACAGTAGCTAGTTACTTGGCTATTACAACCAAGTATTGTCAAAAATTAAAGTATAATAAATTTTCATTAAAATGGTCTACTGCACTTGAGAAATTCATGGATGGAATAGAAGGAGTTGGCCACCAAACATTCTTTTCAACTATGTTTAAATTGTGCCTTGTCTGAAACTAAACTCTTAATGTTTGCTGGTAACTTATTGAAAATATATGTTGCTGAATACTGGACTCCTTTCTGGGCAAGAGTAAGTGATTTTAAATCTTTATGTATATTGTTCTTATTTCTATTATTGATACTGTGTACTAAGCAGTTAGTTGGAAAAAGAGATGCATTATTTACAACAATCTTCATTAAGGAATAAATATACTGAGAAGCTGTGGTTAGTATGCCCAATTCTTTGAATAGGTTTCAACATGATGTTCTTGGATTTACACTACACATTACTCTTATTATACATTTCTGTTCTCTAAAAATTTTTTCTCGGTTTGTGGAGTTCCCCCAAAGTATGACACCATATGACATAATGGAGTGAAAATAAGCAAAATATGCCAGTTTTTTTATATGTATATCTCCTATGTCTGACATCATTCACATTGCAAACACTGATTGGTTTAGGTGCTTTAGTGGTTCATTAGTATGTCACTCCCAACTGAATTTATTATCAAGTTGTAATCCCAAAATTTTACGCTCTCAACTTCTCCTATTTCCATGTCATCATATTTTATACACACACTAGAAGGAAATCTCTTGGAAGTTCTGAAGTGCATATTGTGGGTCTTTTCAAAGTTTAATGACAGTGAATTGGCTATAAACCACTTATTAATGTCAGTAAAAATTTGATTAGCTGCCCTTTCTAAATTTATATTTCATTTACTATGTATTGCAATGTTTCTATCATCTGCAAATAAGACAAACTTGGCATCTGGTAATGTAACAGATGACAGGTCATTAATATATACAAGAAAAAGTATTGGACCTAGTATGGAACATCGGGGAACACAACATGTAATTTCTTCCCAGTTAGATGATGTCTGATTGCTTACTGCTGAAGTGTTACATAATGACACCCTTTGTTTTCTATTAGTAAGTTATGGCTGAAACCACTTTGCCTCACTACCAGTGATGCCATAATATTTTAATTTACTTAAAAGAATGCTGTGATTCACACAGTCAAAAGCCTTTGACAAGTCACAGAATATGCCAGTTCCCTCTAATTTGTTGTCTAATGAATAAAGGACATTTTTACTGTAAGTATAAATAGCCTTAGAACCCTTAAGAAGCCCAAACTGTGACTTTGACAGTGTGTTATTTTCACTAAGGTGCTTAAGTAGTCACTTGAACAGAACCTTTTCAGAGATTTTTGAGAAATCTGGCAAAGGTGAGATCGGTCAGTAATTTGACAGCATTTCTTTGTCCCTTTTTTGCCAGTCCGGGAATGTTCCTGTGATAAGTGATTGATTACACAAATAACTTAAGGTATGACTAAACTCACATGAACACTCTTTTATTAACTTTGTTGATATGTTACCACAACCACTAGAATGCTTTGATTTCAAGGACTTTATGATGGATTCTATTTCTTTGGGTGAAGTAAGTGTCAATTCCATTTTACTGAGATTGCTTGTGTGCACTGGTCTCAGATATTCCATTGCATTATCTTCTGAACCTGACAACACCATGCTATCAGTAACAGAGACAAAATACTTGTTTAAGTGGTTTGCAACACAACATGCATTTGTTACCAGGATTTCATTTATTTTTAGAGCTATTTGTTCCTCCTCATTTCTGGTCCTACCTGTCTCTGGCTTAACTATATCCCATATTATTTTTTATTTTATTGCTGGATGTATTTATCTTTTCTCATAATGCAGGTGTTTAGATTTCTGGATAACCTTCTTCAATATTTTGCAGTAATTTTTGTAATGAGCTATAATGCTAGTGTCAAAGGTGTCCCTACATATCAGAGAGAGTTTCCTTTTGGTCTCACATGATATCTTTATCCCTTGTGTGATCTATGGCTTCATGGCTTCTTATTAGACTTATGCTTAATTTAAGTTACCTTCAGGGGAAAACAATTTTCAAATAAGGTGCTAACTTTATTAATGAATGTTTTGTATTTTTCATTTGTGTCTTGTTTACAACATCCATCCAATTAATTTCTTTGAGCAATCTCCTAAATTTCTCAGTTTTTGACTGTTTTATTGGCCTTCTGTACTCCATTGTGATAGATGTTTTACCCTGACAATTTTCAAAATTTAATGTTAGGTGTTGCATGTCATGGTAAGATAGCCCATTTACTACTGGTTTTGTAATGTGGCTTAGTTGCGTAGAATTGTCTATAAAGATGAAAGGATAGACTTCTACTCATTATATAGAGGAGACACAGATTCTTAGACGGGCACAATGAAAAGACTTTTTGTTATACTTGTCTGCGACTCAGTGTCTCCTCTTTATGGACATTAGCAATCTATCCTTTTTCATAACGTTGTTGTTATTTCACCCTGGACATTCCAAGTGTGAATACCTTGTTACTTTGCAACTTATTACTAATGAAATATTTCAGAAACTGGTCTTGTACAGCACAAGAAGAACCACAAAATCTTTCCTTTAACCTTTATGTGTTTGAAAAAGTATTAGCTGGTCTATTATCAAGCTGTTCCTGTTAGTCAGTAAGCATATACTTTTTACCATTTCAAGGGAAGTTACATAAGTTATATGAAGCTTTGGAAACAACTTTCACCATATTAACTTGTAAGTGTATCCACCTTAAACAGATTCTCCACTTCTAGGTGAGTATATTGAAAGTATTTTCCACCACATGATGTGCCCTGCATATTTGTTTACTGAAAATTTCTTTGAAGGATCTTCCCTTTTGTAATTTAAACCTTTCATCATCTATCAGCATATGAGAGATCCCATCTATGTTACCAATAGAGTTAGGAAATTGCCTCCATTCCATGAAGCTAATCTCAATTTTCTTTGAAATTTCCTCCATTGGTTGAGGTAATTATGGTCATCATAAAACATTGTGCAATTCTTGACGGACATATTTGGCTACATGTAGACAGTTGTTCTTCCCATGTAGAGTGAAAATTCAGTGGTGTGGTGTGATTCAACAGTGGCTAAATATTTGTAACTGCAGTTCAAATGTTCAAATGTGTGTGAAATCTTATGGGACTTAACTGCTAAGGTCATCAGTCCCTAAGCTTACACACTACTTAACCTAAATTATCCTAAAGACAAACACACACACCCATGCCCGAGGGAGGACTCGAACCTCCGCCGGGACCAGGTGCACAGTCCATGACTGCAGCGCCTTAGACCGCTCGGCTAATCCCGCGTGGCTGTAACTGCAGTACCAGCAGCTAACCGGTCAGCTGCATTTTCAAATACACACACCACTAGCTATGCTGCTGCATTTCCTACTGCCATCACTGCAGCATGATGACACTGCCACTAATGATTACGCTACTGCCAGTGAGATGCAAGCATACTACCCTCTGTGGACCATAGCGGTGGGTGTACTTAAGTTAGAACATTCATTCATTGAGCCTATTTTGTGTGTTTGTCAGTTGAGTAACACTTAAAGTCTTTCATAGTGGCCAGGGTGCATCATCTTCTAAATAGAAACTGTATTGAACAGTGACAGATTTTGAAATCTTTTGTATCTGTACATATTTCTACATTCAAATCTACTGTTAGCAACTGACGCTGCAACTACAGAACAAAGTTATGCATTATTTTTACTATTTGATATTAGATATAGAAATAATTAATATCTTGTGACGATGTTGCCTGCTTTATCTCTTCATTGATTGTCCTTGGTGTTGAAGTATTGGCTGAAAAAAAAGGGGTAGAAGTTCAACTACTGTCTACTGTAAATGATGTATCCAACAGATGCACATTTGCATTTCACAGTTTTTTACTTTCACTGTTCACAACCCCCCAATATTACACAGTTATATGGCCAGTGCTATATTGTTTTAACTCTCCATAAGTCTCATTAATAGTTTGCAGTTGAACAGCCACATACTGCTACAATACATCTATGACCAGTGAAAGCCTAACCACACAGTTCACAGTCTTTCAGATAAATTGAACAGACACTATCATTTCTTTCACACACAGCCGATTGGTGTAAACTTATTTCACTGTTAAGTTGATACATTGTTGTCATTCTAACCAACACAGGTTCCTCATCTGAAACTCGGCCGTGGACTGACTGTCTCACAACAAAAAATCAGGCCCTTATACGAGGGTCACTCAAAAAGAAATGCACACAACTTTTTTTTTAAATCCATCTTTTATTCTACATGTTTGAAAGTTTTACAGTGTGTAGATACATCCTTTAGAAACAATATTTTCATTTCTCCACATAATTTCCATCGCTCTCAACTGCCTAACACCATCTTGGAACCAGCTCCTGTATACCCGCATCGTAAAATTCTGGACCAACCTGTTGGAGCCACTGTTTCACAGCGTGCACAAGGGAGTCATCATCTTCAAACCTTGTTCCAAGAAGAGAGTCTTTCAGTTTCCCAAAGTGATGATAGTCACATGGGGCCAAGTCAGGACTGTAAGGCAGGTGTTTCAGTGTTGTCCATCCAAGTTTTGTGATTGCTTCCATGGTTTTTTGACTGACATGTGGCCGTGTATTGTTGTGCAACAGCAAAACATCCTGCTTTTGCCAATGTGATCAAACACGACTCAGTCGAGCTTGAAGTTTCTTCAGTTTGTCACATATGCATCAGAATTTATGGTGGTTCCACTTGGCATGATCTCCACAAGCAAAAGTCCTTCGGAATCAAAAAACACCGTAGCCATGACTTTTCCAGCAGAAGGTGTGGTTATGAATTTTTTTTTCTTGGGTGAATTTGCATGATGCCACTCCACTGATTGCCTCTTCAACTCTGGTGAAAAATGATGGAGCCATGTTTCATCACCTGTCACAATTCTTCCAAGAAAATCATCTCCACCATTCTCGTACTGTTCCAAAAGTTCACTGCATACCGTTTTTCTTGTTTCTTTGTGAGCCACTGTCAACATCCTGGGAACCCACCTGGCACAAACCTTTTTTAACGCCAACACTTTCAGTATTCTGCAAACACTTCCTTCCCCTATCCCAACGTAGTGTGACAATTTGTTCACTGTGGTGCGTCTGTCAGCAGTCACCAATTCATTAACTCTCTGCACATTTTCTGGAGTGTGTGCAGTACGAGGCCTGCCACTGTGAGGACAATCCTCAATATTGCCGTGCCCGCTTTCATCATGTAACCTGCTTGCCCACCGACTAACTGTACTGCGATTGACAGCAGCATATCCATACACCTTTTTCAACCTCTTGTGGATGTTTCCCACTGTCTCGTTTTCACAGCACAGGAATTCTACGACAGCACGTTGCTTCTGACGAATGTCAAATGTAGCAACCACCTTGAAGAAGTGCTGTGATGGCGCCACTCACAGAAACAGGTTGAACTAAGTTTGAAAACAAGTGGGAAGGATGTATCTACACACTGTAAAACTTTCACACATGCAGAATGAAAACTGTATTTTTACAAAAATAGTGTGCATTTCTTTTGGAGCAACCCTCGTATATCCTCACAATAATAGGGGCCGAAACTACACATTGTTCAAAGTTAAATTTATAGAAATTACAATTAAAACTTTAGTCATTAAATTAACTGAATACATCAAAAACTTCTGCCTTTTTAGCAGTTTTTCCTACCACAAGGTTTAGGCAGAATTATGTGTTTAAATGCTAAAATTATCAAATATAAGCACTCAAACAATACTTTTGACCAAACTGTTAATTACTTATGAATTAATTAAGGCCTGTCTTTGCTAACATGTTTCCCACTAAAGCCAAATAGATACTTTAAGAATACTAGCATTTAGTTTTCCAAATGTTTACGATTATCACAGAATTTATATTTGTTTATATGTCAACAATAGGATTTAAGTTACAAAACAGTTACTGATTTTACCGTATAATGAAAGATACTAAGTAATAGTCAAGATAAATTAAAAAATCAATTACGTGCATAAAACTAAGCACAAAATTAGATCTGGTGTTACATTCTTTAAGACTAAGGGCCAACCTTTTTCTTTTGTGAAAATGCAGATTATACTTGTGTATGTTAATGGTAATTAGTCAACATGAAAAAACGAATTTAAAGAGGCAGATGGCAAAACAAGAAGGGAAGTAAAAATATCCCAGCTTGCTTCCTCACAATCTGAATTCTCTGTTCATGAACAGTATCTGTTCCTTGCTCCTGTATCCAATAAAGAATCCCATGGCATGCAAAGAAAGTTATAACAGTAACAAAATGTACTATATGTCCCTGCTAGTTATGCCAAACAATGCTTTTCTCTCCCTGCACCCATACCCTGGTATCCCTCCCCATTCCCTGCCCCACTCCAGATTACCATTCAATGTGACAGTTACACTTTGGTCGTCTTACAGTGAGTAGCAATTTATGCTTTTGCTAATGTAGCTGTACTATGTGTTAGTAATAAATGCAGCACATGAAATAAAATCAGTAATTTGCACATGGTTTGATTGACAGTAAGGCCATATAAGTAAAATGGTAGAACTTTCAAGACTGCTGTAGCAAATATCCAAAATTCATTAAGGGAGGCACAGGTTCAGCCAAAGTGATACCAAAATTGGCCATTGGTAAGTCAGCTGGAGTTTCTTTCTGCTACACTGTCACCACATCTTCCATCATAGAATGGTAAAGAGCTAGTGTAACCACTGCCTGATTATGTGGCTTGAGAGAAGAGTTGTCAAATGAACCTGCAATGTCAGCTCCTCTAGCGAAAAAAAAAAAAAAAAAAAAACAAATCAAAAAGAAATGAAAGAAGCTGTGGCTGGTATCAGACAAAATATGCAACTGGATTGAGGATTCCTAGGTAGGGAGAACACAGCATGTTATCTTGAATGGAGAGTCACTGAATGTTGTATATTAATGATCTTGCAGGTGGTATTAATAGTAACCTCGGACTTTATATAGTTGATGCAGTTATCCACACTAAAGCACTAGCTTAATGAAGCTGTGTAAGTATTCATTCAGTCCTTTATAACATTTGAAAGTGGTGGGCAGTTCAGAACCATGATTTGTCTCTGAACACAAGGAAACACCATTCATCAGCAGTCAGGGCCTCACTCAAAATGCAGCCAACTGTGTCGTGATAGCAGCCTACGAGTGACACAGAAATTCGCTAGCCCACCTATTGATAGTCTCCAACTAATGGTTTTAGGGAGTCCATTACTTCTTCATGGTTGGCAGGCACAGATGTGAAGTGGTTATGACACGCTTGGTGCAAAGTATGACATTTCTCGCACATGGCAGTAAGGTGTTTTCATGACGAGTATGCCTGCACTCATGTTCCCTTTTAGTCCAACATCAGACAACTGTCACACCTGAATGTCCCAAAAATCTGGATATTACATGATTTGACCATCCAATGAAGACTCACAATTAGGCCCCTTTCAAGCTCTGCCATGTGCTGATAACGCTGTCTCACACAAGTATGTTCTTCACAGTGATCATAACATCTGACACTGTTCATGCCCCTCGTATTCCCTACCAGGGCTGGTAACAACATTAAACATGAACATGACTACTGCATGCAGGTAGAGCTGTTCTATGTATCACAGAGAACTGCAACTCTACTCATTTGGAATCCTCCAATGGCATATAAGTGTACAAAGCTCCAAGTTCCACTGACATCCAACCATGTCTTCTGTTACAGCACTTTCCTCGACACACAGTGCAACTGCATTTTTATGATTATTAATAGTTTTGAAAATATGTAAGTAGTGAATTAAATCTCATTATGTTACAGTAAATAATGAAAAATAGTAATAGCAATAGAAGAATAAGCTATCATAGACAATATACCTCAAATAAATTTACATTATTTCCTGTGAACTTTCTCCAGTTCATTTTGAATGAGCTCATATAATGTTTTGAACTGTTTATGAGCTATTCAAAAGTAACTGAAGAAGTGGTCTTCATGAGACCACAGTTCCTTGCAAAGATTGTTGAAATCACATACCCAATTTCTTGACTTCCTCAGTAAAAGTGCAAATAAAAGCAGCAGTCATTTGCCTGCAGAACTGCTGGTCATGTTTAGTGCACAGCAGCTGACTCACTCACAACAATCAACATTTGACAACTGAACTGCAGCATCTTGTGCGTGCTCTGTTTGACTGCAGCTGACTGCGGTGGAGAACAGCATATTCTGACTGAGTGGGTGGCCTGCTCTGTTTGATTGCGCCTTCAGATGTTATGGATGGAAGGAGGGAAAAGTCACCATACAAAAGGTTTCCAATGACATTGGAAAGTAGTGAGTCACCTCAGAAGCATAAAACAAAAGGGTTACTGAATTCACCCCTGAAGCAGGCATGTGTGTGACATACATGGCTCCTCCAGATTTTTGCAAGTCACTCTTTTTTGTCAAATTGTAATCTCTTAACTTTAGTTCTATTCTGTAAGTCCATTAGCAACATTTGACTGTAGAATCTATCACAGAAATTGACATAAAAGTAACCAGGAAGAGAGTATAAGTAATACTGGAAGTCGATTGGGATGTAAATAAGCAAGCAAAATACAAAGGAGATTGTTTGGTGGAGGAAATTAGATCAACAAGATCTGGGCTGGAGAGAGAAAAAGGTGTGTTAGAAAGAGTGAAAAAAAGGTCACATAATGGCTACATAGTTTGTAGCAAGAAAAAAGAAAAGTAAACATTGATAAGGACGTTATGAAAGAATAAACAAGGACGCTTATTAATAAGAGAAATCTTGAAGGAAAACAATAGTGAAAAATGTAGATCAATGTTAGCATTGAGATGAAAAGTAGTATGACCTCAGGAAAGTCAAAGGAACTTAGAAAATGATGATGTAACAAAGAAGAGGAGAAATGAAATTATAGAGGAGAATAAGAGAGGAAAAAAGGAGGAAACGGAAGATTAGGAATGACTGATGAATTAAAAAGAAGAGAGAAGGAAAGTCTAAAAAAGGCATCAAAGTCAAAGTAGTCCCATACTCTGGAGATGGATGTATGGCAGCAGATGGAGGAATCTTGTATTGCCATTCAAGGCAAGATCCTAGTGGAGATGATTATTAGTTGCCTTCCTGTGACCTGTTAGGAAGTGTCAAGTGTGTATCTGTACTGTATGTATGATTGCAATGATTGCTCGTATGGTGTAGTCTAGGTTTTGTGTCGTTATAGATGAAGGCAAGAGAGAAGGTGCAAACCACTGTCGGCGCACAGCTTACTCTTGAATAACACCAAGGGGATCAATGAATTTAATGTCCCTACCTGACAGCTGGATTACCATCAACATTGCCACATGCCCTTGCTTCATTCTCACTGTGGAGAGGTTTGGAATTTGATCCAGGACAGTGGTGCAAAGACTGGTGATCAGCAACTTTATGCCATCTCCTGGCATTTGCCTTGCCCACAAAATATGGCAGTGAAAGATTTTCCACCACCAGTGTTTCAACAGGATTACTTCCACATCAAGTGCCACCATACAGTCATGCATTAGCAACCTTGGCTGCAGAGGCAGTGAAAGAAGCACATTAAACTGTGAAATAGATGTATTAAGGATTAAAATAGGAATAGTAAATCATTGGGCAATGATGTTAGGATCCATTAGCATATCTGAAGATGATCAAAAGAGGAAACTGATATGCAGAGTTAAAATGAAGGACAAAGGAATAATGGAGGCTTCACAAAGCAAAAGAAAAAAGTCACAAGGGTACCTTTCAGAATGTAGAAGTAGATTCTAGTGCAATTCCCCCATCTCTTTCCATTTCCCTGCCCCTGTCTGTGTCTGCCCAAGTGTTTTATTTAAACAATTTTGGACATATTTATTTATTTATTTACATGTGGTAACTATCAATAGTCTACCAAGCCAAAAACTTTGGAGTTCAGTCTGTATTAGATGTGATGTACTCTTGTGCTCTTGTATATACAGTTTATCCAGACAATAAAGTTCACATTGTTTCTTATAACTGAGTGGCTTCTCTTACCTCCAATGAGTATAGGGATAAATACCCACATTGGTAGCCCTGGATTATTTTTTGTTCACAATTAACTATTTTCATGTGTTACCACTATTCAATGTCACATTATGTAGATAATGGATCTGTTATGTGGAATACTTCGGATCCCACTCTTCTTGCTATGGTCAAGACAGTGATTGGGTGACTGTAAAGCACAGATGCAACAAAGAAAGTGCCAGTTTCAGCTGCTCACGTACAGTCTTTTGATATTGGCCCGTATGTGCCTAACTTAACTGTGACTGCACCGGCATGGTGGGAACCTCATACAGTGCTGTCATTGCACACAGCAACGTATGCTGGCTGCCAAGCTCTGTTTACCAGCATTGATTGAGGTCTGCATCATTTGAAGCAAGAATTCACCTTGCAACCTCTTGGTTCTAAGTATCCACCGCCTTCGTCAGTTTGTCACCCACAACAGGTAGTGGACACTCATTACACACAAGTGCAGCGTTCCATTCAGCTGCACAAGTAGTTTCTCACAAACTTTCCGTCTTGCCTTCTGACAACCATGGTCATCCCACCTGTGTCTGTCGGATTCACTCCCACATGCTGTGAAGAAACCATTGCAACCAACCACATCGCCAGCCCTCTTCCATCATAAACTGAGCCAACCAACCTCTATGCAACATTTCTCAGCCGGCAAATTCCCCAGGTTACGACAGCTCCAGAAGGAAAATCCCAAGGCATTGTTAGACCCTATGGATAACATTCTCCACATACACTCAGTCCATATGGTTGGTAAGCCACCTTCATGACCATACCGACCTCATTAGTGACCTGATTTAGAGCAGTCCAGAGGCAATTCATCATATTATCCACAAGGAACAGCTTGGTGACAGAAGCTCTCAGGTTTTCAAACCTCGTCCAGTGCAGTCGCCAAAAATCAGTCTTTTCTTCTCACCCAGTTAGGTAAGTCTCCCATGATCCGCAGTTCTGGACGACTCTTCTGAAATCTACCCCTTTTTCCTAGATTTCTCTAGTCCTTTTCTTTCATCCCTCTTCCTTCCCCTTCAACACTTCTGACTTTAGTATAGACATAGTCATTCTTAGCAATTGCAAGTACGATTATTCATAATTAACTGTTACATTATGTAATTGCAATTACACACGACATTTAGTGACCTCATGTTTCCGAATCACACCATAATGATTGCATTGCACACCAGAAAAACTATGTCACATGCAGGGAACGGTTTAATGCACTGTACGTAAGTTTCACATCATCTGCCCCATGCAAAATCACTCGAGAGCAAACCGTGTCATGTAATCAATGCGTACCATGACTAGCAATGACTTACCAGTGATAAACGCAAACCTTAGTCCAACTGCAGTGAATTCCCCACCCTTCTAGCGGGAAAATTCAGTACTACATTTCGCCCAACTTTACAGCCAATTTATCTTGGTCCACATCTCGTCAGACAAAACTAAACACAGTTCTGTGGTGCCTGCATTTAATGAGCAAATGGCTATAGAACTACAAGACATCCTAGCTTTGCCGTCAAATACTGGAAGATGTGCCTCTATCAACCACACACTTGTCTCAGCCAGAAGCTAGGACACTTGAGAAATTGCTCTGCACTGAAGAACTCGGCGACTGCACACTATCTCAACCACTTTGCTGTCTTCGCACAGTGGCAGGCAGTGCAATTAACAACAGTATTATGAGGAATATTTGGCTGTCATAGTTACCTGTGGATACACAGAAAATACAGTTTGCACTGGTGACCTTGATACTTTAACTCAAACTGCTGACCTAACAGTCAAGACGTATCCATCAATGAATGTTGCAACTATCTCTGCCAGAACAGGGACAGTGACATATTACCATCAGAAACAAGTGTTCACCAGGGAGAACATCAGCTGATATCACAAAAAAATTTGGAGCTGAAGCTCGGGAGAGTTGGCCACACTACAAGGGAAACACCACCAGAAACTGGTAATGAATGCGACAGATTTCAAACTGGACAGCCATTGACTGCTTATAATTGGGCACTTTGTTGCCAGGGCGCTGTACCTGATCATTGGTATGGACTTATCTTTTTAGTGTCTCCTCTCAGATCTTCACTATCCATGCCTGCTTGATTCTACGACAAAAATTGTCTACTCGTGGTCACCCTCACCATACCAACCAGCTGGTATCAGAGGGACGCCAGGTCATTCACCATACAATGACGTGCTTTGTCAGTTCCCTGTCCATCACCTACTCCAGCACCACTAAGACAATTCAACGGTACATCACACTATTCAGGATTGCCAGTTCACACATGGCCTCTTCAGCTGTGTCTGGAAAAAGTAAAGGTCATAAAGCAAGAGTTCTCTTTCATGTTAGCACAAGGGATCAAATGCTCTGGGTTTTTCCACCGCATATAGTTCCTGAAACCTGGTACGCACATCCATGGTAAGATTGTTTTCTCCACGACCATCTAGCGAGAGAGCATGTAGCATATCTACACCAAATATTCACTCGACTATAACATGGTTTAATGACATTATCGATGTTTTAAAGCAAAAGAAGATTGAGTTATCTGACAGAAGTGTAGTTATCTGACGTAATTGTATATATACAGGGTGTTGAAAAAAAGGTGTCATATATTTTGAGGGGTGGTAGTACTCATAAGCCCAGTATACATGGTCTCTAAAATACATACCTTAAGAGGTATCAACACTTCTTCAGTAGAATAGAAGTGTTTCATAGTATTGAAGAGGAACAGACGTGCTTCTCAAAATTTTGGACACTCCTGTATTTGTAAAGAAAGAACCAACTGTGTGCCTACTATGTCAAGTGTTTGTCGCTGGTTTGGATGCTGATATAGTGTTTATTGACACAAGTGGATCCTGTGTTCAAACATATGTCTGTCACATTTGCATTTGGTGCTGCAAAAATTGGTGCTTTACTTGTTGTCATTTTGCACAAGTCAGTCTCAAGAATATTACACACACACACCTTTCATTCTGCAAGAGAGTATTCAGAGGGGGCTTATCAGAAGCTTTTTCAACCATAAATATTTATGTCAGATGACAGCAGCACACAAAGAAATGCTGAACAACTTATCTGCATCATCATCATCATCATCATTTAAGACTGATTATGCCTTTCAGCGTTCAGTCTGGAGCATAGCCCACTTATAAAATTCCTCCATGGTCCCCTATTCAGTGCTAACATTGGTGCCTCTTCTGATGTTAAACCTATTACTTCAAAATCATTCTTAACCGAATCCAGGTACCTTCTCTTTGGTCTGCCCCGACTCCTCCTACCCTCTACTGCTGAACCCATGAGTCTCTTGGGTAACCTTGCTTCTCCCATGCATGTAACATGACCCCACCATCTAAGCCTGTTCGCCCTGACTGCTACATCTATAGAGTTCATTCCCAGTTTTTCTTTGATTTCCTCATTGTGGACACCCTCCTGCCATTGTTCCCATCTACTAGTGCCTGCAATCATCCTAGCTACTTTCATATCCGTAACCTCAACCTTGTTGATAAGGTAACCTGAATCCACCCAGCTTTCGCTCCCATACAACAAAGTTGGTCGAAAGATTGAACGGTGCACAGATAACTTAGTCTTTGTACTGACTTCCTTCTTGCAGAAGAGAGCAGATCGTAGCTGAGCGTTCACTGCATTAGCTTTGCTACACCTCGCTTCCAGTTCTTTCACTATGTTGCTATCCTGTGAGAATACGCATCCTAAGTACTTGAAACCGTCCACCTGTTCTAACTTTGTTCCTCCTATTTGGCACTCAATCCGTTTATATTTCTTTCCCACTGACATTACTTTCGTTTTGGAGATGCTAATCTTCATACCATAGTCCTTACATTTCTGAACTAGCTCCGAAATATTACTTTGCAAACTTTCAATCGAATCTGCCATCACAACTAAGTCATCCGCATATGTAAGACTGCTTATTTTGTGTTCACATATCTTAATCTCACCAAGCTAGTCTATTGTTTTCAACATATGATCCATAAATAATACGAACAACAGTGGAGACAGGTTGCAGCCTTGTCTTACCCCTGAAACTACTCTGAACCATGAACTCAATTTACTGTCAACTCTAACTGCTGCCTGACTATCCATATAAAGACCTTTAATTGCTTGCAAAAGTTTGCCTCCTATTCCATAATTTCGTAGAACAGACAATAACTTCCTCCTAGGAACCCGGTCATATGCCTTTTCTAGATCTATAAAGCATAGATACAATTCCCTGTTGCACTCATAACACTTCTCCATTATTTGCCATAAGCTAAAGATCTGGTCCTGACAACATCTAAGAGGCCTAAACCCACACTGATTTTCATCCAATTAGTCCTCAACTAATACTTGCACTTTCCTTTCAACAATACCTGAGAAGATTTTACCCACAATGCTGATTAAAGAGATACCTCTGTAGTTGTTACAATCTTTTCTGTTTCCATGTTTAAAGATTGGTGTGATTACTGCTTTTTTCCAGTCTGATGGAACCTGTCCCGACTCCCAGGCCATTTCAATTATCCTGTGTAGCCATTTAAGACCTGACATTCCAATGTATTTGATGAGTTCCGACTTAATTTCATCCACACCAGCTGCTTTACTGCACTGCAATCTATTGACCATTTTCTCCACTTCCTCAAATGTGATCTTATTTCCATCATCATTCCTGTCCCATTCTACCTCAAAATCTGAAACATAACTGATCGTATTTTCACCTACATTGAGCAACTCTTCAAAATATTCCCTCCATCTGCCCAAGGCATCCACCGGATTCACCAGCAGTTTTCCTGACCAGTCCAAAATACTTGTCATTTCCTTCTTACCTCCCTTTCGAAGACTGCTAATTACACTCCAGAATGGTTTTCCAGCAGCTTGACCCATAGTCTCCAACCTGTTTCCAAAGTCTTCCCAAGATTTCTTCTTGGATGCTGCAATTATCTGTTTGGCTTTGTTTCTTTCTTCAACATAACTTTCTCTGTCTACCTGAGTTCTAGTATGTAGCCATTTTTGATACACCTTCTTTTTCCTTTTACAGGCTGCCTTGACTGTGTCATTCCACCAAGCTGTTTGCTTCTTCCTACTTTTACACACTACTGTTCCAAGACATTCTTTAGCCACTTCTAGTACTGTGTCCCTGTACCTTGTCCATTCCTTTTCCAATGACTGTAATTGACTACATTCAACTAACTGGTACCTTTCTGAGATCGCTGTTATGTACTTGTGCCTGATTTCCTTATCTTGAAGTTTCTCCACTCTTATCCTCCTACATATGGACCTGACCTCCTGCACTTTCGGCCTCACAATCCCAATTTCACTGCAGGTTAAATAATGATCAGTGTCATCAAAGAATCCCCTGAATACACGTGTGTCCCTCACAGCCTTCCTGAATTCCTGATCTGTTATTATATAGTCAATGACAGATCTGGTTCCCCTGCCTTCCCAAGTATACTGGTGAATGTTCTTATGTTTAAAAAAGGAGTTTGTGATTACTAAGCCCATACTGGCACAGAAATCCAAGAGTTGTTTCCCATTCCTGTTGGCCTCTATATCCTCTTCAAATTTACCCATAACCTTTTCATACCCTTCTGTTCGATTTCCAATCCTGGCGTTAAAATCACCCATGAGCAGAACACTGTCCTTATCCTTTACTCTAACAACTACATCACTGAGTGCCTCATAAAAACTATCCATCTTTTCTTGATCTGTCCCTTCACAATGCGAATATACTGACACAATCCTAATTTTCTTGCTAGACACTGTCAAATCTATCCACATCAGTCGTTCGTTTACATACCTTATTGCAACTACGCTGGGTTCCATTCCTTTCCTGATGTAAAGCCCTACACCCCATTGTGCTATTCCTGCTTTGACTCCTGACAGGTAGACCTTGTATTCTCCCACTTCCTCTTCTTTCTCACCCCTTACCCGAATGTCACTAACAGATAAAACGTCCAGCCCCATCTTACTTGCAGCCTCTGCCAGCTCTACCTTCTTCCCAGAGTAGCCCCCATTGATATTAATAGCTCCCCATCTCATTACCATTTGTTTGCCAAGTCGTATCTTAGGAGTCCCTGGTTTGTCATTTAGAGGTGGGACTCCGTCACCTCCAAAGGTCCGAGGCATTTTGCTCTGATTGTTGCCAGCATCATATTTAAAGTACCAGGGAAGCAGGTTGCTAGCCTTACTTGCCCTGAGTCCTATTGGGTTTTACCCCTAATGGTTGAGGGACTAACCGGTGGATTTGGTAGCCTTTGCCGTATGAGCAAAAAGGTGACCACGACTCAGAATATGTCCGAGATGCCCAGCCTTCTTCCAAAGTAACTGGTATCCCGACTGTCGGGACCACTTACTTGGCCACTCATACGTTGCCCGTGGTTCATGAACTAGGACATGACTACAGGAACCCACACCATGAACTTATCTGCATATTTCACATTAATCAAGATCTTTGGCATCAGTTATTGCAAAGTGACTATGACCACAGTCTAATTTATTAGGCTGTGCTAGGACCATGGAGGAAATTACCTCCATAGCTATGACATTATTGAAGACTACCAATAACCAGCTATGAGCAAATTCCAAACTGTACTGTGTGCCAATGCAATGCAACAAGTTTGAGTGTGTGTGTGATTTATTAAATGAGGAGAAAGTGCAGATAAGTAAAAAGTCCGAGAAATACCTAACAAATTTGTGGGGACAGTTTGAATGGTGTTTACCACTGTCACACAGAGATTAAATATTTCTGTGAATTGTAAATATGAATTTTTAGACATAGAACTATGGCACTGTGAAGGTTTTAAAATGTGCGCATTAGTGTACTTCACTGCAAAGACCTTTGAAGCATACCACAAGGAAAGATTTATTTCAGTTGCCAATGGGAATGCGAGAAGTCTTATGTTAGCATATGGGGGGAAAACAAATACCAAGGAAGGAGCAGTATTAGAGATGTTGAATGTATGGATGACAATACTTACTTTGTAAAAGAGAAGCCTCATCAAAACGTCGTCGCTTGAGATTGGCAACAGGCGATTTCATCCATATGAAGCTTGGGCCAACATTGTAAACATCTATGCAGTGGGAGGGGAGGGCATCGCTATATTTAAGTGATTCTTATTGACACCACTGCAAAATACACTTTGGGTGGCCAATTTTCAGCACCATTCTTGAAAATATCACAGGAAAATCAAGTGCAAATAATGAAAGCAAGCCAGACCATTATATAAGGTGAAGTACCACACACTTAAACTTCCAATAAATCAAGAAGACAGCAGCATAACTGTCAATAAAAACCTACAGTACTGCTCAAAATAGTAAAGCCTACTGACAAAGTATTGCTGTTATATTGCAAAGGAATTCAGATGCTGAACACACAAAAATTCTCACCAAGTTTGGATCTGATTTGTGGAAGCTACAAATTCTAAGTACTATATCATTTATTGTAAAAAAAAATCTCAAACAATTGAAGTATAACCTACATCGGTGACTCTCAGCAAAAAAAGGAATCTACTATGCTGCACCAGATAGATTGAATAAGAAGTCAAACCTGAATTAATGAAAAGAAAGTGTGTTCACAAAATTGCATCAAATATTGAGGATAATGAACCTACCACCAAAAAATACTCATTTAATACAAAAAGTGTTGTTATATTTTTGTATGTACCTAGTTACGATGACTGCCTAACATAACTTATACATCTTTGAAGTTTTATTTCTATTCTATACAATAAAATAAAACAATGTGCATTTTATTCCCTATCCAAAACACACAAAAAATGCCCCAAAACAAACATGGATTTGTAGCACCCAGTCGATGCACATTGTCACCTCATGCAAGTCGGTCAATGTAGAAATGGAAGCACTGTCATGTATGCCTCAATCCAAAGATTCAGGCGCACGCTTAAAGGTACACTTTTACATTTCTCACAGACCACTATCTAAATGTGTTGTTCACTTTCAGTCAGAAGCCAGACTAAGGGTTGCTGCACCAGTTACCACATCTGGACTTCATTGCAAAATTTACTGCAGGCATTCGTCTACATTTACTTGGCTACTCAGCAAATCACACTTAAGGCCTGGCAGATGGTTCGTATTATCCCACTCTCTAACAGCACATGGGAAAAAAGACTAGCACCTGTACCTTGCTGTGCAAGCTCTGATTTCCCTAATTTGTTATGATGGTTTCCCCCTAGGTAAGTCTGCATCAACAAAAAATTTTCACTTTTAGAGGAGAAAGTTGGTGATTGAAATTTCATGAGAAGATCCTGCCACAACGAGAAATGCCCATTTTAATGATGTCCACCTCAAATCCGTTATCACGTTCATGATACACACTCACCTATTTCTCAATAATACAAAACATGCTGCTCGTCTTTGAACGTCCTTTGATATATTCCGTTAACCCTACCTGGAAAGGATTCCACATTCTGCAGCAGTGGTTCAAAAGAGAGCAAACAAGAGTAGTGTTGGCAGTCTCTTTGCTTGATCTGTTGCATCCTCTGGAGTTACTGCCAATAAAACAGTCTTTGATCAGCTTTCCCACATTTTCTCTGTTTTCTTTTCAATTTAAGTTGTTCACAATTGTAATTCCTAGGTATTTAGTTGAATTTCCAGCCTTCAGATTTGACTGACTTACAACGTAACTGAAGTTAAATGGATTCCTTTTATCACTCATGTGATGACTTCACACTTTTCATTATTCCAGGTCAATTGGTAATATCTTGCACTACACACACATCTTTTCTAAATAGTTTTGATCTTGTGATGACTTTACTACTTGATAACGGAATCTGCAACAACCTAAAAGGGCTGCTCAGATTTTCTTCTAAATCAATTATATTGATAACAAACACCATAGCACCTAGTGCCTACACACTACCTCGGGTAATGCCAGAAATCTCATGTTTTACTCAATGACTTCCTGTGTTACCACGAACGTACTCCTCCGACAATAAATAACAAATCAAGTCGCATAACTGAGATAATATTCCATAATCACGCAATTTGGTTACAAGCCATTTGTGAGGTATGGTGTCAAAAGCCTTCTGGAAATCTATAAATACAGAATCAATCTGAAATTCTTTGTCAATAGCACTCAACATTGAGTAAGCAGCTAGTTGTTTCACAAAAATGTTTTCTAAAGCCGTTGAGTACATGTCTATAGACCTTTCTATTTGAACATACTACACATTCCAAACTCCTGTGCCATGTCAACGTTAATGATATGGACCTGTGATTTATTACATTACCCCTACTACCTTTCTTGAATATTTGTGTGGCCTGCGAGACTTTCCTGTTTTTGGATATGTATCTTCTATCAAGTGAGCAATTTTGCACTATTGTCAAATATTGGGCTACTGCATCAGCATACTTAGAAAGAAACTTAATAGATGTGTGATCTGAACCAGAAGACTTGCTTTCATTCAGCGATTTAAGTTGCTTCACTACACCACGGATAAGTTACTGATGTGGCAGCTGCTCTCGATTCCAATACTTTGTTTTCTTTTCCCCCCACAGAATTTCAGAGGGCTGTGTTTTATCAGCTCTGCTTTAGCAGCACTGTCAATAGTATTTCCATTGGTATCGCACAGTGAAGGCATGTTCTGTGTGAGCAGAATGGACCTGCAGATGCACTATTTTGCACCAATGCCATCGCAAAGTAACTTTACATTGTAGCACTTGCAAACATCCAGGAAAGAGACAAGCTGAAGGCATGCCTCAAAGCATCATCAGGCTTACAGCTCCAACACATCCAAATACCGAGCTTCAACGTAGCACTATACTGTGATGTATCAATGTCACAAGCGCAACCGTTATCTACGGCAGATTTTACCAACCAAGTGATTTAGTCTATTCGTAACCTCTCCCATCCATAAGTATGGGCTGCTGTGCGACTGGTGAAGGCATTTATTTTCGCAAATATTGGAGAGGACTGTAAGGCATTTGTTCACCAATGCACTGCTTGTTAGTGCAACGAAGTAACTTGGCACAAAATGGCTCTGCTAGGTACATTCGCCCCACCAAGTCAACACTGTTCATGTCCACATCCACATCATTGGACCTTTGCCATGGCCAGGTTACAAATATTGCCCGACAGCAACAGACTTTCTCTCATTGGCCTGAAGTGTATCATATACAAGACAATGGCAGCAACTGTAGGTGAGTTATCCTGTATGGAGTGGATCCCACACTACAGCATTCCTCTCTGTGTCACTACTGATCAGGCCAAGCAATTCAAGTCTCATCAGACTGACAGCCTACATGTTGTTCCACTAGGCCTTCCAACAGCCTTCAAAGATTTCAACACAAGTCTACAGGCAGACATCAATTGCTACACGAATTCTTTATTGACACATCAAACAGTATTATTGAAGCATCTTATTTTACACAATATCTTCATTTACAGATCTGCAAGCTCTGTCATGTGATTTCCAAGCACATATTCCTTTCCTGCAATAAACTCATGCACAAACAAGTTATTGTCCAACATGATGCTATTTGGGAACCTCTTTCTCAAACAGCAATTGATCAGGAAAACTACAGTTAAGGAATCACCGAATTACAAATACATCTTCACTTCCCATCCAAATGATCTCTAATGTACACATGAATGTTTCAAACTTTCAATACCCCCCTACATGAGATTTTTTCCTAGAGGCAATTATTATGGAATTAATAGACAACTTTATGCTGTACATGTTTTCTCTGTGGAAGACATTAAAAAGCTTGCTACACACCACGACATTTCAGCTCAAGATTCGTGTACAGTCACACGTGACATGGACCTCAACAGACTGGTGTTTGCATGTGCCAATTTGAACTTTAACTGCTGCCTTACCCACAGCCTATATACTTTGTGAATTTGGAAGTTACATTATCATCATAGCAAAGATTATATCCATCACTCGTTACAATGTACCTCTCTCTCTCCTTTTTATAAAAAACTTAAATTTTGATGTACAACATCCAGGTTCATAATTTTGCTAATTTAACTGAATTCTTAATTAGTGAATTATATGGAAAAATAAAGGCACCACTTGATTCAGATATATTAATGCAACATAAGTAAGTCAAACCTATAAACTAAGCATACTTATAAGCTTAAATCCATGAAGCACTTAATGGGTCTAGCCAAACTTTAATTCCAGCTATTTCCTAAGATAATGAGTGTCTTCAGAGGGAAAGGGGGGAGGGGGGGGGGGGGGACTGGTTACTGCATAGGTTGAAATAAAGGGCATAAAACTAGGTGTCCCAATCCCCTTGAACTTACTGACTAGATCATGAATTCTGGCCACATGGCACCAAGATAATTTCAGTTGCAAATCACTTTTTATGAACAAGTATTAAGAGAAATTAAATATGCCACTACACTCAGCAAGCTGGAAACTTCATGAACAATTCAGATTATGCAATAGTCTTGGGTATAATTTACACACATATTGCATGTTTATTTGGCCACAGTTTAAAGACAAAGAAAAAAAACTTAGTACTGAAAAGAAGTAGAATAGTAACAGGTAGAATAAGAACTTTGCCATTGCAAATGACCTTGCAGAATAACTCAGTCTGATGTTTAACAAAATAAAAATACAGCTCCAATCAATTGTACAATTCAAAATGAATTCACTAAACATTATTCAATACAATAATTCACTGATGAGTTGCTGTGTTATTACAAAGTTAAAAAGAAAGAAATATAATTATAGATATGTCTGGAGTTAAGAGCTTCCCACATTACACCAAGTATCTCAGAAGCCATGAAATAATTGTTCAAGTTAAAGGAAGAAAAACAGCATCTTGAAATTTTACTGCACTAAAAATTTAATCCTACAACAGAATTTCTCCATCCTGTCCAATATCAAAAACTTATTGCAATGGTAGAAATGGTACCTAATAGAGGTAGTTTTTTATATTGACTGGAAATGTCAACTCTCCAATCACCTACGATTTACTCTTGAGTTACTATCATTTGCACCAGTCTTCAGTCATTTATACGCAATTGAAAATCAAGTTGCATGCAAAATTACTATGGAGACGACATATCTGTAACCCAACATTTCCACCAGTTATCACAATGAATGACCCAAGGCTTACCTGTCGTGCCTTACACTATTGTGGTCATCTGGATGACGTCTTCGAACTGTTGTGATATTCTCCCTGTGGTCCCACCTGTTACAGGCTGGCAGACCAATAAATTGCTGAAATAGTTTAGTGCCTAGTTGGGCTCCGAAGCATAAGTGGCAAATTTACTCTGCACACCATTTCTATATTAAAATCATAGCATTCATGTTGCAATTTCAATGTTGTTGCCATCTAGTTCCAGAGCTATGAGGTAAAATTTAAATAATACAAGTCCATAATACTGAAATCTTTTTATTTTATTTCATAGAAATATATACAAGTAAAAAAGTATTGCACAGTCATTTTCACACAAGCCACTTATAGCCTGTCTAGACAGTTATTGGGTAATTGCATATAAAAAGTCCCAGCCATAAGGAGACATTTGAGAAGTAATTTTCCATATGCAAACTCTTTAGATACAGTCTGTTCAATTATAGCCACAAATAAATAAACACATGCATAAAGTGACAGTATGGAAGTAAAGTTACACGAGTGGAAATGGTGATTGATGAATACTACAGAAATGACAGAGACAAACACATAACAAAATATACAAATTTACAAAGGACCACAGGTGGACAAGGAAAGAGTATCACTTTTCAGAAATCAGCGTCTAGTGTGAAGACATTTTCTTCTTTGCTCGCCATTACACCACACTTCTGGTACTCTCCTACTTTCTTCTCAAAGAAATTAGTCTTTCCCTCCAAGGAAATGTGCTCCATGAAGTCAAATGGGTTTTCTGAGAAGTATACCTAAAAGACAAAATATGAACATTATTTTATTGGCAATGGGTCTCAAAAGTAACCTCAGGTATGTAAAAGTATGCCTCTATAGAAAGATTTATGCTACTGACAGAAAGGGAGCATATTTAATGAGTTCAGAAATACCACAAAATTGTATTATATGCGCGACACACAATGTAAGTACACGGAATTCTAGCAACACTATGCACGAAGTATTTATAGATCACTTTAAGTACAACATGATAGTCCACCATCTTGCAAATGAGTGAACGATGTAATGGATTTACACTATTGAGTGAGCTGTGTCTGATAACTGCTGTTATCAGATGCAGCCAATGTAACTGAACTGTTCTCTGTTCTTTGTCAACAGTGTAAACCAAATGAACAAAGGCGTATAATTTTGGACAAAAATAACCTGATTGTACAATAAACAATAACTGAATCAATACACAAAAATTCCTTAGGCAGCGAGAGCAGCAGCAAGATTACAATTAACTAAAACAGATGCAAGAAAGAAGTATTTTCTAGAGCTTCCACATTTACAAGCCACATTGTGTTTACTACACAACGTGGATGCTACAATGAACAGAGGTACGACGCACATACAGGCTTTGATGTCACTGCCAACACTGCCCTTCCTCATTGCATAGCTTACAAGCACAGGGCATCTTAGTTAAAAGGCCATCATTCATTACACCTGTTTCTTAATTTTCTTGTGTTTTAGCATTAACTAACATGAAATAAGCACAAATTTTAACTAAAGGTAATCTGTGATATTATGCATGCATACAATTAGGCGTATTACCCCTGTAGTGAGTCAGTCTGTGGTTAGGTATCAAACAGTGAAGGTGAAGACTGCATAATCTGCAATTAGTGTTACGTGATCATTACATTATGCTGTCTGTCTTTAGCTACATGAATGTGCGGTCCATACCTAAACTGCTTAAATTAACACGTTAAGTTCGCCACCAAAGAATTTAACGATATGGTGCTTATTGGTGTAATGTATGGGTCTAATATTTGGACGTCTGTTACAAAACATTAGACAGGCAACATTGTGTGTAAATAATCATGAAGTGATAGAAAATCAGTCCCTGAAGGGCCAGTGTACATAATTCACATATGCCCATCAAATCCAGTAACAGCTGAAAGACAACCAGAGACCAACAGTCGGCTGAGGGTTAGTACCATGTTACTGATGTTATACCATATCCACTTTTACATTTATAACAATTAATTCAAGTTCTATAATTCACTTAATACCCTAAAGTTCCCAGTAGGTGACTTGCCCTACACTCAGAGGGAACAGCCCAACCCCTTTATTAATATTTATAAAGTCTTTCTTACCAGGAAAAAACAAATGGTTAATGGTCTGTCCACAAGCGTACTGTAAATATGGAAGTTCGATCAACTTTACAACCACTTCTTGAGTGAGCAAACTAGCAGATTTTATTTAACTTCAATTGTGAAACCTCACGATTCCTAACAACTTTAATGCATACAACCAAATCAAAGTTGTAATATATAGGCTATGTCACTTTTCCTGCTAAATTTCTGATGGCCATACCTTCCACTTGTGGGAATCTTCTGTGAATCACCTCTACGTGCGCAAAACAGTTTACTGTACTTTTGACCTTGAGAGTTAGTTAAGTTTGACTGTGTTTCATAATATTAAATCTTAAATCAAGGAAACCTGGTGGAATACTGAAGTGCCACAGACTTCTTTTAATAGTAACTGCTTTAGGAAGAAGCAATTGAAGTACACTCTTTGGGGGGGGAGGGGGGGGGGGGAAGCCTCACTATGGGTACACAAAGTAAATTTGCAGCCCTTTCAACATCTTCGGATTATCAATTACACTGTTCATTGTCTCCCCCCGCCCAACTTGTCATGCGACACATTCAATCATTACCTAAAGACTGTTTTATTTAAAACCACTTAGCACTTCATGTCGTGAGGCAATTCTGTAACTATTCTTGAGCTAATGTGACTATTGCATGAAGTCTTTTCTGTTTTCCTATTCTTTGTATCGACACTATTACACAGATGTCTTGCGCTGTGTTCTCTGTACTAGTGTAATTAGTGAGTAATGAAGTGTTACCGTCTCTAAACTGTGTGTGTACTTCATATGAATAGTATACAAGAAGTACCCACAAATGGTGATCCAAAGCGGAACTGTTTACCTTGTATGTGCATACTGATATATACTACACACCACTACAGTGTATCTCTCTTCCTGAGGAGCATCATACTTCCAGAACTGGTATCAACTAAGGCACCAGCCTTTAACAACAGTATTTGCAAGGGAATCAAGAACAGAAGAATTCCACCTATCTGGCCAACCAATGGTCAATTGTGCGTAATGCCAAGTTGCACAATTTTTCGCTTGCAACATCGAGAAATTTATTATGATGATTTCGCAACTGGACCTTATGGTTAGCAAACAGACAGATGTGTGCGACATCAATCTTCTGCTGTTCTTCTGAACACCATCTCTGAACATTTCGTGCTGCCCCAGAATTGCAGCTCTCAAAAAAAAAAAAACCATCACCACGTAGACTGAGGCAGTAACTGGTACTTCCTCTTCGAAGTGCTCTGCTGCCACCTGCCCTTGTTGACAGAAAAAGGCCTGTTACATGGACAATCAATAGAGCTTTTATGGTTCATAGGTTTGCCACTACCCGTTTGGACAACATTGTCATTTCAAGACCTACAAATTGACTTAACTAGCATGAAAAGCAGACACACTGCCTATAGATTACACAAATCCAAGTTTGTGTGAAGTGAAATCTTATGATATGGTGAGCAGCCCCAAACCAAGCATTACAGCCTCAGTAGTTTCAAGGAGCACTGTTTCTCTGCCAGCACCCACTCCAAATCTGCAACCACCTATGGACCATTTTATCACCATATTTGCCCACCTAATGCCAGGTGCAGCGACAGCAGGATGCAGTTTGCGACGAAGCAAGCTGGAATAATTGCAATCCCCCCCTCTTGTTTTGCCATCTGCCTCCTTAAATTCGTTTTGTTACTTTTATTTGCCAGTAACATACATGAATATAATCTGCATTTTCATAAAAGAGAAAGACTGGCCCTCAGTTTTAAAGAATATAACACCAGATCTAATTTTTTGCTTAATTTTATGCATGTATGACTTTCCAATTTATTTTGACTATTCCTAGTTAATCTCTTTCATTATAGGGCGAGATCAGTAATTGTTTCATAACTTAAATTATACTGATGAAGTATAGACAAATATCAATTCTGTAATAATTATAAACATTTGGAAGACAAACTAATAGTATACTTGAAGTATGTATTTGGATTTATTGAAAAACACGTTAGCAAAGCCAGCCCTTAATTCCAAAGTAATTTCCAGTTTCGGCAAAAGTACTGTTTGTGGAACCATATATGTTAATTTCATCATTTAAACAAATAATTCAGCTTAAACCTTGTAGTACAAGAAACTTAAAAAGAGCCAATTTTTCAATGTATTCAGTTAATTTAATGAAGTTTTAATTGCGATTTCTGTAAATTTAAATTCAAACAATATGTAGTTTCAACACCTATTATTGCGAGGATATATAAGGGCCCAATTTTTCGATCATGAGACAGTCAGTCCACAGCAGAGTTTCAGAGGAGGGACCTGTGTTTGGTAGAATGACAACAATGCATTAACTGAACTGTGTAATAAGTGTTACACAATTAGGCTATGCATTAGACCAGTGACAGTGTGTGCTCCATATGTACCTTTCTATTCTTCGAGAACTTTGTGGTTAGGCTTTCACTGCACGTAGATGATCAACAGTAATCTATTGTAGGAGTATGTGGATGGTTCACCTGCTAACTATTAAAGACGCTTATCAGAAGTTAGAACAATAGTGCATTGGTCATGTATCACTGTATTATTCGCGCGTTGTCAACATAGACGGCAATGAAATGCAACTGTGCATGTGTCGGCTACTTTATTTACCATAGCCAGTGCCCAAATTACAAACCTCATTTTTCAGCCAGTGTAACAATGCAGTATGTTGACAATCAACAACTGAAGAAATAAAGGCAGGTGGAACTGTTAAGGCCACATCTTCCAACGACAGCCATGCATGCAAATGGGGCTGGTTTTGTAATGTTTTACTACATTATGTGTCTACCCAAACATCCCGAATGAGTGCCAGTAGGTGCGCTTACTCATTGAGGTCACTTTAAGCACCTACAAGATGTAGACAACTGTATCCACAGTGATGGAATCAGACATTTTGTGATGGACAGGCACACTGGAAATTAGCGTATTTGTAGCAGTGCAGTTGACCTTCGATTTATGTGGTGAGCCACAATCTATCTGCTTGGTGATAAAGTCGCAATCTTATGCATTCATTTCTTCTGTCCCCTAATGCATACATCTTTCTCCTACTGCTGCCACATTGTATAGCATTATGAGTGATGCCATGGGGCTCCATCACTAGGATACCTGCAACGACCACACCAATGTTATCGCAACAGTAGAATTTGTTACCGTTCCTGCATCCATATCCATGCTGACTGCACATGAGAAGATGCAGACTGTTTCCTCTGCTCAGATAAATCAGCTGCAGGAGAGTTGTCTCATGCTTGTGGCCAAGTATCTCACGAAGATGTTTCAGAATGTTCACGATCTTCATCTCTCATCTCATGGACTGATTCTTTGCACATGGTTAAGGGGGGGGGGGGGGGGGGGGGAGGGAGGGAAATGGGACATGGCACTTCGGTGTCAAGTATAAGGGCCTTGATTTCTGTACAATTCCGGGTGATTACCCACTTTTGAATGTAATGGGGACTAACTCAAATGTAGTGGGCTCGTGCATCTTCAGTGTTACTGATCTGCAAAAGCTTTTCTGACATACTAATGGCAGAGAAGGTAAGCATATAACTGCCGAAACTATGCCAACTGGGCTCCTCAACACAAAACAATGCATTTCAGCCTCCCCAATGCAGCACAAACATAGCAACTATTTATGCTGTTACATGGATGGCATTCTCAACCTTTTGCTTGCTGGCAAATGCACCTGTGGAAACAGGTGTTCCGTGGACTCCTGTGGAGACTTCTGCCACTAACACTATAAAACTGGCAATTGACAATGCTACCTTACTGGTACATCCTTATCCAAGGGGCACCTCTGGCTTTAATGGTTCACTCTTTCATACATATGTTGCAATAAGAATAGCATTGGATTGCCTTTAACAGACAACAGCTTGCAATTTTTCTGACCAATTATTTCAGACCATGGCTTGAAGGGTACATTTTTACAATGTTCACAGAACATAAGCCACTCACATCCCTATTTCACCGAATTACAGAGTTTAATTCGCCTAATCCATACCACCACAATGATTACATTGTGCAGTTCACCACCATCAGGCACATCACCTGCCATACCTATGTCATGGCTGACTGTTTTGTCACAGGATTGTGCAGTGCTCACAGCTATCAATTGGGATGCTGTGGCCACCGATAAAGAATCCAACCCCCTCCTCCTGCAGTGTCTTCAAGGTCCATCATCCACAAGATTGCATCTGCAGCTCCTCCCTCTGCAAGGATCTAAACGAAATGTGTGGTGTGCTAGATCTTGCAACAAGGTATGCCTCCTCATCCTTATTTGATGGTGCCACCCAATTTTTAACACATATCATGACCTAGCTCGTAAAGTAGTCTGACATGGCTTGCAGCGCAACTGTTGCCAATGGGCAAGCTGATGTGTAACCTGCCAAGCTTTCGAAGATCATACCATGTACCTGTTCTTGTTTCTTAACCATATCAACTTTTAGATTTTAGGCCCTCTTCTTGCTTCACAGTGTTTGCATTACTTTTTAACAGTTATCGACAGAGTTACACATTGACCTGAAGCTAGCCAAATTGTGAATATTTCTACTTCTTTCATTACTTGGGCTTTCATCGCTACATGGTTTTCATGTTTTGGCATCCTCATGCTATTACTACAGACCGGGGCAAACAATTGAAGACAAATATTTGCAAAGGTATTTTATTTGTGTGGGTGTCGCCTCACCCGCACTACTAATGACCATCCCGTGAATAATGAAATGGTACAGCACCTACACTGTACCTTGAAGTCCACCCTGGACTGTCACTGAATCTTAGCCTGATTTCCTCCACAGGGTTTTCTTTGCCCGCATACAACTTAAAAGGAGGGCAGCAGCTGTTCCCCACGAACACGTTTATGGCAAAGCTCAGGAAGTTCAGGCGATTTCTTTTCTCCTTGCCCCATGCCCCACATACAATTTGGTGACAAAATTTTTCCTACACGAATTGCAATCTTATACAAACACGCCTCCACACCCCTGTGCATCACAATTCAAAGCCTGTCCGTTGTTGCAAAGACTTTTGTTACTGCTTTTAGTCCGGGCTTGTGAAAGGCAGTTAAGCCACCAGTCTTCCCTGTATACAAGCGTCCACTTAAAAAGTACTGCGTGGTTCAAACAAAACCTTTGTCCGTGACATTAATGGGCAAAATGATACAGTTTCCACTGACCACTTTAAGTCAGCACATAGAGGATTTCGGTATGAATAATGTAAGCCCTCAACAGTCACAGGTACCACAGCCTGTTATGTCCATTATAATTATCCGGGTCGGTTGATGAATTCCGTGGTGATTCCCAACGTTTCGTCTCCGACTGCGGGAGACATTTTCAAGGGGGTCTGTAGCTTGATGGAAGGTCCAACATACACACTGGCTCGCTACAGCCTGTTACAGTATGTGTTTCCCGTCACCACCACCACCACCACCACCTACATGAACCAGTAGGCAGAATAAGTGCCACTTAAGGAGCTCCAGGTTATAGTGCACCAACTGTTTTGAACTGCAGTGCCGTCATATCATTATGGAAACAGGACAGCGGTGGGTGGTGTGGCGACAATGGTGATGCAGTGGACCAACGAGAGAGAAGACTTGTTACAAGTAATATATTGTCTGTTTTGTATGACTTGTATTAGATGGTGTGTGTATGCTCTGGTACACATGTCTTGTTTGGTGTTCTTCAAGCTCTACATTGTGCTTTTACTTCATATGAGTATACAGCAAGTACCCACACTCATTACAATCTCTCAGATCGATCTGGGATATAACGAGATGTAACAGCATCAGCCTATGATTTTCATTTCAGAGGAAGATTTTACAGTTAACTCATGAAGACTTTTCCATAAACTGAATCATAAGAATGTACTGAGTAGACGAAAACTTAATTCCTAATTATTTTCCACTGTTCATAGTGGTTAGGACAGCTCCCTATCACCCTGAATGACATCGTTTTTAACTGGAAACGATTTGAAACACACTCACAACACCCACCCAACCCCCGTCCCACTACAATGTAATTGTAGTATTTAATTGTCAGCAATTGCCAAGACCTCACACTTGCATAGCACATAAGCAATTGCTTATAATTATTACTGACCCACAGAACATAATGGCAATACCCTACTATAGCTGGCAGGAGTAACTGACTTGCTAAGACCAGATGAAACGCTATACTAACAGTAGTCACTAATGACTGCTTTGGTTTAGGCTTCTTGTGTGTACCTGATGCCACACATTCTCCAACAACCATTCAGTAGTTGTCTGAGCATTCCTGCTGTAAACGTTTTAGCCAGTGTGACCATTAAATGTCATCTTAGGGAGTTACTTAGTGACTTTTCCCATTTGGTACGAGTTCTTATGGCTTGTTAACGTTGGCGAGTGACAGATTCTATATAAACAAGGGAGAGAGATCATTACAGGATACATGCTTTCTTTAAACGTTAAGTATAAAACGGTCGGCCTATCACAGATGTTACCAAATCTCAGGATATTACTGCAGAAGCAAGTGGTGCCAGCTTGAGGACTGTTAGCAGATTGCCAGTCAAGCTAATTTATTAGTGCAGAACTGCAGGTGCCCAGTTTTTTTATCTCCAAGAAACAACAGCAGTGAAAAGTCAAAACATAATAACTTTAAGTTACTCAAGCTTTAACATCCAATGGTAACTTAAATAATTACTTAAGCTAAGGGGCACCCCAAAGAGAAGCAACATTCACACAAGAAACAACCATGCACACAAACCTGAAATGTTGAAGGTATCTTGTGGGAAGAGAGACCTTCAACATTGCAATTAATTTCATATTTATTCTGTGAGAGTGAATATTGCACTCTCTAGGGAGCACCCTTAATGAAATCCACACTTTTGTATTTCAATTTTGAGGAACTGCACGGCAAAACTTGCTCACATCTGCAAGGATACCTCTTCACTGTTGAGCCAAAGCTCATCCTCATCCAAACTATCTTCCCTACCATGACCTATGGAGTAGAATCTTCAACTATGATGACTGCACACCTTCCCAGGACTGATGCCTGAACACCTGGTGCCTTAGAAGATCTTTCTCACGTAACAAGAAATGAAGTTGTCCTAAAAAGTGCAGGTGAAAAACTCCGTGCAAAAGTATTACAATATTCTGAAACCTTGACCCTTTGTCCACTGATCTTTATATAAGACAGCACCAAAAGTATAGCTCAGTCGCAATTTTCCACACACACACACACACACACACACACACACACACACACACACACACACACACACACACTGCTTATCACTCAAAATCTGTACCTATTTTGTACAAGAAGAATGTATGGGCATCTCGCTATCTGTATCTTGACAGGCACTGCTTTCTGTTAACTTCTATAATTATTTTGAAGCAAACTTAAATGATAATGTGATAATTGACAGCCAATGTGTCCTCACGAAGTCTACAGTGTATTCTTTACATTCTGCAGTTTCCTGTAATTCTGTTACTAATAGGTCACATTTGTAGAGCACGCAAGACATTGTGGAAGCTCAAGGGGAAGAACTAAATTATTCTTTATCACAGGGAGAAATATACAAGTGGTACAGCCTGAAGAAGACAACTATTCAGGTAATCTGCAGCCTGGTAAAAATCTTTCCATTTGAATAACATTGCTACAGATACTGCTGCTGTAATTGAAATTTAGTTGTATCTTTGTCTTAATGTGATTTTTTCACAGGTCAATATCGTGATGAAGCAGCATCCAACACAGGATTCCAAGATTTGATTTGAGAATTTATGTCAAAACAAGCAAGAAAGAAAGAAACTGGTGTCAGCTCTGATGGCAATGTATCTCTCTGCACAACAGAATACTTCAGACTTTTCCATACAGAAGTCAATAACATGTAAAAACCACTCAAGATTTTATCTCACTTTTGTAAAGGGCAATTACTCCTAGCATCACTATCATAAAATTTATAATCTAAAAGATGAAAAATAACCCTTGAAACTTTGTCTTTGATGTGTGTAACCCCTTAAGATTAACTCAAACACAGATGTGTCAGTAACACTTTGAACAATAGTGCAAATAGCCGATTTTCGTTGTACTGTGAATATAGTAGGGTCTAGTAATCTAGAAAAACCTGTAGTTCCGCTGCATCAGGACATGCTTAGGAACTATGCACACCAACAGACTTTCAGCTACCAGCAGGTAACATATTGGTGTAGCTGTCAGATTGTTTCAAACCAATCTCAAACTAGCCATGAACTTTAACATATCCCATAAAAAACAACAGATTGACCTCAACTTGAAAAATAAACAAGGAAAGCTTAAATGCGACTGACGTGAAATTTTTGAGACCACCTCTTCAGGATGATCTCAAACGGAACACACACATCCAGCCTAACAGGTGAGCTGTCACCTATTTGCTATATGCTGCTGATACTGAACTCAAGTGGAAATAGAAAAACAGTACCAAAGGTGTATCATGTGAGTTTCCAGTCTGCAATCAGATATGGACTCATTCTGGAGAAATTCACCAGGTAGGCAAACTATATTCGAAATGCAAAACAGAGCTGTTAGCATTATTTGCAACAAAGATATTGTCATTCTCTTTTTGAAAGATTTAACATCCTCAACCTTCTGCTCTTTGATTTTCATGTAGCAATTTTCTTCATAAGAAGATTTAAACCACCCAATGCTTCTAAACTAAACAGCTCTGTAAATCACCATGAAACAAGAAAGTGCAATATTCTTATCTCATACCAGAATGTCTGCCTACCAGGAAAGTGTCTTATAATTTGTGATGAACCACAATTTCTACTCTGTTAATGAATTTTTCAGCAAGTTAAGTGAACACTGTATACTCTAAAGTAAAATTACAGATCATAGCAAATATTACCTTTATCTGACTAACATAAAATAGCAAACATGCACATAGTAAATAAACTGCATAAATGTGATAATACATATGTATTGTCTATAGGAATTATTCACGGAATGTAACATTATGGCTATGGCCGAAAGCTTGTATTGTGACAATCATTTTGCTGTGTATCTGTGGCTCAGCATCTCTTGCCACATGATGAGCAGCCAATTTCCTTTTCGCAAATTACAAAATTACCTAGATTGAATGTGTAATGATGATTAATTTCTGTATCATTCCAATGTGAAAAATGTGCATCGTTTTATGTCTGCATTGTATTTTGACTTGTGCTGTAGAGTACAGAAAATGACACAGGAGCAAATAAAAATAATTAATTCATACGGGGTAAAAAGGAGAATGAAAATCTCAGTTAAAATTTATGTAGGTGAAAGGACATCCTGACATTAAATATAACAGTATACGCAGTGACTGGAGAAAAACTACTGCTTAATATGGCAATTTTGAGAATAGCTTATTACTGCAATCGGAGCTGAAGACCATATCATAAATAACAAGACACCAATGGGAAGACATATCAATCATGACTGATATCAATCGTCAATATACATTAAAGGGAAATGCGTCACAAAGGATGTGAAGCAGTTATGCAAATTGGTCACAAATTAATATTCATATGGAAATGCTGAAACTGTAAACTTTGGTAGCCAATGGACGAATGTATGGCACTGTTACCGTAATCTCACCATGCAGTCAGCAAAAATGTAAACAGGGGTATGTTGACGACAGGGCGTAAAATCTTCACGAATTTCATTCCATTTACTCAAGACAGCAACGACAGTTTTAGGCAGGCATGTGAACAACATATGCAGATGTCAGCATATGAGAGGAGTATAGTTCTGCAAAGCAGTATAACATTAGACAGCAATATCAGTGCCTAATGAAGGTTGGAACCAAAAATGTGCTAGTAGACTGTTTCTCAATGTAACTGAAAACCTAAGCAGAAATAACCAGAAGTAAAATCCAACAATTTATGAACTAACTTTGTATATCTTGAAAACAAATCAAATTGTAAATATCTTTAATTACAGGCTAACAATATCACTACTTCAATAAAGCAAAAAGTACCTGCTGAGAAAAACTTTCATTTTCTTAAACTGGCCATTACAAAGCAAAAATACCCTCTCAAAGTGTTTGTAAGAGTGAACAGCAGAGTAACCTTTGATATGAATGGAGTAATAAATAGTTGACCAGTATGGGGTAATTATTACAGAAGTATCCGATGCCATCGAACTGCTCTGACTCACGACGTCACCAATATGGCTGAAACTGCTACCTTCAGTGTATCCAATACGGTGACAATGATGTCAGTACATACATGTGGAAAAAAACTGCATGATCCTAAAGCAAACAGTATCCTAAAAAGAAAGCCAGAACTACAGCATTCCACTACACCAATGAAAATAACGGGTATGTGACATTTCCCTCAACCTATACAGCTCAAACTCATCTTTCTATTCCTACAAACCCCCCCAACATTTACAACTACAGAAAGTGGAACCAAAACACCAACATCTCACCAACCGAAAAATCTGACAACACCACAGCAATCAAATGACCATCAACCTACCATAAATACACACAAGCACCACAATTACTATAAAATAAACCCAAAACCAAAATTACTTACCGGCAACAACATCCAGCAACATGATTTAAGTTTGCAAGTGAACGCAACAAAAACACACACTTTCACACCACCTACAACCCACCCACATCACCATTCAACGAATTCCCCTACCCACCCCATTAACTGAACAACAACCAATACCAACAACCTCTCCCCCCCCCCACCCCTACCAAAAGAAAAAAAATTATTTCACAGGGACCCTCTTCTGCCATCATCAAAATGATACTGCAGGTCGGAAGATCACCTCTTCCACCCTCCCCCAAAACATCTGTCTTGTTAGTGCAAGCCACAGTTTCACAATCCTTGAACTCCATAGAGTAATAAAGAATTAATCGATCATAACCCCTCTTCCCCAAACCCCGGTAGGACGAAAATGCATTCAAAACTGAAGTGCTCGCCTTCTGAATATATTCAATCAAATCCACAAATTCCCTCTCAGTACAGTCCTCCAAAACCCTAAAAAAACACAATCAGCATACCCAGTTCCCAAAACAACGCCCGCCGCCCCCTCCTCCTCCAAACCAACCTGAGAACTACCACTCCCATACTTCTTAGGAACTGTTAATTTATGAACATCAACAACCATCCCCTCCCCACCCAACTTCATCCTGTACTTAACATGCTCAGAACAAACCTCTCGATAAAACGAAAACCAATCCAACTCGTGGACAAAAAACTGATAGAAGACCTATAACAAAAATAGTACGCCAGCAAAACAAACAACAGGCCAACCTAGTTTTCTCGAACCAGGTACTGTGTTTAATCGACTTCCAGATGTTATCCCCGTAACACTGCTACATAAATGCGACCCTGGTCCAAGATGCCGGGAACTCGTAAGACTCATTGTTGCCATAAATGTTGCACCTGACATTCTGTAAGGAACCCAAATAACTGCACAAACTTAACAGACATTACTTCAAGAATGTCCACACATTGTGCCAGTGAATTTCACTGAAATTAAATTTTTGTGACCTAGGCTGTTATTGTTTTAATTTCAGTGGAAACCCTTTCAAACTCCATTATCCACCAACTATGTACACTCACAGCAACATTACAACTGTCACAACAAAGACTCAAATGACTCCAATATGACACATTACATTCAGCACATAAATGTATACCATCAAAAGGCATAATCAAACAAAAACAACGCAACATCTACAACACAACCAACACGAGAACTCTTGAGCTGCAATGAAATGGAATGTCGTGTGACAAGGGCCTCCCGTCGGGTAGACCGTTCGCCTTGTGCAAGTCTTTCGATTTGACGCCACTTCGGCGACTTGCACGTCGATGGGGATGAAATGAGGATGATTAGGACAACACAAAACCCAGTCCCTGAGCGGAGAAAATCTCCGACCCAGCCGGGAATCGAACCCGGGCCCTTTGGATTGACAGTCTGTCATGCTGACCACTCAGCTACCAGGGGGACATAGTACACAACACCATTACATCACAGGTCAAAGCAGACGTGTGGAATCTGACAGTTCCGCTGATTCATTACAGCTACAGAGACAGATATTAGGTGAACTTGAAAGTCAAATGCTGCTAGACACAGGAACACGTAAATCAGTATGTGTACTCTGGAAAATATTTCTTATGCCACAGACTTTGACAACTGAACAGGAACAGCATGTCACTATTAAATGGTACAGTAATAAACGGAAGATTGAAGTAAATGCAAAGAACTCTGAAGCATGTGTACAATGGAAAGTCTAGATTACACTTTTAAATGTAATAAAAGCAAAACCACAGACACCTTGCAGTTAATACACATTGTACAATCTGAATTATTTTTTACCTCAATAGATGACTAGAAGACGCAGTTAAATTTTTCTAAGTTCTAAAGATCAGGTCTGTGATATTTTTGAAAACTTAATTGCAATATGTTAGGAAGAGAAGTTGGAAAGAAGATGAACACTATCCAGTCCACACTAGGATGGGGTTGCAGAGAAATAGGACTCTGCTGAAAAGCAAGAAGTATGTTAACTGATACTTTGTTATCAACATGTTTTTGGCTGGATGCCATTTTGACAGCTATGTATTTGACCAATCTATTGCTTCCTATAGCTGTAGAAAATAGAAATCCCTATGGAGGGTGGAGAGGGAAGAACCCAAATCTAAGCAACTACAAAGTCAAAATATGATTAGTCTGGTTTCAGCTGCCAGAGACTGGTCGTGTGTGTAAGACGGCAACAAACAATTCTATGAACATAGAAATTCCGGAATGTGAAGAAAACATTCTTCTTATAGACCTAAACCTAAGGAATACTGATATGAAATTTTTGTAGCACATTCTTTAAATAATTAACCTAGAACAGATGAAGATTCTAGGAGTGGCCTGAATTCTCAACAATGGAGAGAAGCTACCGAAATAGAACTGGGGTCAGTTCATCACAATGAGACTTTTGGATGGGCTGAAATATAAAGAAGGGGAAGGGGGGGAATTTTTTTTACAGAGTGACTGGTTATAAAATTGACAATTTCAAGAATGGAAACATTTGACTGAGTACAACTAGAAGAAACAAAGATAAATCTGAGTTGACACGATCTTCCGAGCCAAAACTAGAAATGGTGAAAGTTCTGCCCCCACCCTCACACAGCATCATAACTACTATGTCACAGTATTTAACACTAACTGCCATGAAGTCATCACATGCAACAAGGCAGCCAATCTGTTGGCCTAATGAGTCATGTTTAGTACTAATTCCTAGAGACAACATAGAAACATCATTTCTAAGTATCTCCCATTTTCACAACAAGCACTCAGTAGGTTTTACTGGAAGACTATAATAAACATACATTACATTACAATTTTGTATTAATTTAAAACCACCTTAGTTTTCAGAGCTGCACTACTATATAAAACATGACAGCAGAGCAAAGGGTTACACTCATTGTTAATGAAACATCAGCGTAACCAAGGTGGAAGGACTACCATTTAAGTTCTTTAACTAGAAGGGCAAACTTACCTTTGAACAGCCTAACTCCACAAGAAGTCTGTCAGCAACAAATTCAATGTACTTCTTCATAAGGTCACAGTTCATGCCTATCATTGCTACAGGCAATGCCTCTGTTAAAAATTCTTGTTCTATTTGAACAGCATCCTTAATAATATTAGTTATTTCCACTTCTGTGGGCTTCTGCACAACATGCTTAAACATGAGGCATGCAAAGTCACAATGCAGGCCCTGCAATAGGAAATACTTATAAGTAACAAAAACTAAGATTTTACATATACTTAAAACACTCATTTATTTGTAAAATTTACCTCATCCCTTGAAATAAGTTCATTGCTAAATGTAAGGCCTGGCATTAAACCTCTTTTCTTGAGCCAGAAAATAGCTGCAAAACTGCCAGAAAAGAATATGCCTTCCACAGCAGCAAATGCAATTACACGTTCTGCAAATGTTGCAGATTCATCAGCAATCCACCTGAGTGCCCAATCAGCTTTCTTCTTTACACATGGGAGCGTTTCAATTGCATTAAAAAGAAACTCTCTGGAAAAGCAACATAGGATACTCAAAACTATTCATTCATTGATTCATATATGTGCTCCAGTGATAATGGAATTTTATCACAAACCTTTCAGCAGAATCCTTTATATATGTATCAATGAGAAGACTATACATTTCAGAATGCACATTTTCCATAGCAATTTGGAAACCATAAAAACATCTTGCTTCTGTTACTTGCACTTCTTGGCTAAATCTTTCAACTAGGTTTTCATTAACAATGCCATCACTAGCAGCAAAGAAAGCAAGGACGTGGGAAATAAAATGCCTTTCTTCAGGTTTAAGCTGCTGCCAGTGAACCAAGTCCTATGAAATAAAGATGCAAATTAAATAGAATGTTCCTGTTTGAAATATTACGGGGCGACCATGACTTAAAATAGTTGAACAGCTACGAGCTAACCATAACGAGGAAAATTATAGCGAATGTTTGAGTATGATACGTTAATTTAAGTTAGTTCAACGTAGCTAAGAGTACTACGTTGCAGTTCAGCTTTAATGCGGAAAACGGGAATCATTCACACTATGCCTTGTAACAAAAAACACCGAACTGACACTTTAAGAGATGTACCTTCGATAAGTCTACTTCTTCAGCCGTCCAGAACGAGGCTTCTGCTTTTTTGTACATAGCCCAGATATCATGATACTGAATCGGGAAGATGACAAATCTTCTTGGGTTCTCCCTCAATAACGGTTCCAGCTGAATATCGAATTTTCTGAAAGATTTCTTGTCTTTCTCAATGAAATTCTCGTCGCCCTGTAAAACATATACTCTGAAATACTCTAAACAACAATATTCAAAACATAACTAAGCATTGAAATAAAATTGTCTTCCTTACGAAGCTGATTTGTTGGGCTATATTGTGCCGCGTTGTCACATCCAAAACTGCATTTCGATGCTTTCCGCTCGAATTCACCTAAAAAATGAAGTAATTAGTCGTTGGAAAACAAGTCAGCACAACATATAGAAACTCCCCTCAGAATAATAAAATGAATACAATACTTACATTAGGATTAATCTTTAACGGAGACAGAGTAAGCGGCACATTTTCTTTATCACCAACCGCTTGAAAAGGCATCTTAACAACGTTTACACCTCGACTGCACTACAGCAGAAACCCAAGCCAAACTGACCAAGTTAGTGCATGCTCCCTAGTTATAAACACGAAAAAGGCGGGAAACAAGCATGCCTACCAATAGGAGCTTAAGGTCTCAGCTGGTGTTAGTACAGAGAAGCCAATTTTCCCAAACAATGCGCTTCATAGCACCAACAAAAACCTTATGCAATAACCTTTGCCCATTGCATGTAATATTACTTTTTATCATAGGGAACTACAATCATAAAAAAACAATGCATCATTTAATCCAATGCACAATCTCACACTGACCATCATAATTTGGCAACGTTCAGTCCCGCCACTTTATAAATTTTGCCGGGAACCAGTTAACGATGTTCCCGCCGAATTGTTGTTTCGAAGACGTCACAGTGTCAAAGAGTACGTGAAAGTTAGAACAGTTCTGCCATGTTGTTACTCGAAGTGTGGATTTACCTTGTAACTAGTTCAAATTATATTATAAAATATATCGCCACATAATTGATATTTCTAGAATTTGTTATAAAGTATACATAATACCGATTATAATTAATGATATTTCAAGACAAGTAGGACTTCTTGGTGAATATGCGAAGTACGATTTGATTCATTAGTTAATTTTTTTACGTGGCATTTCGAATGTCACACTTAACCTTCGTTTTTTTTCCACATGCATTTACTAGTCGTTAATGAATGTTTAAACACGAGTTAACGACAGCAATTGCCTACGAATCTTATCTTTGATCGCTGTCATAGAGGTTCATGACTTCGTAATGATCGCGCTGTTGGTTTATGCGTCCCGCACAATAAAAACGGCAGGAAAAACAGTAGAAAACTGCGTTACTTGAAGTCAGTGCTGTTAATAAAAGGAACGCCCGTCGTTGACGTATTTGGTATAGGATATGTAATTTTATTTTCTGTTTCTGTTACGCGCCAGAGCGCGAGTGTTGCTAGCGAACCAGTACGAACGGGTAGACACAAATACGTTTGTACTGGTGTAGCATTTACCCTTTATAACAGTTATTATTGTAATCTACTGGCGCGTAACACAAACAGAAAATAAAATTACATATTCTATACCAAATACAACGCCATACACATCAGTGGAAGGATATTACCACAATGGTGCCCCACTGTGATATAGAACTTAACTTTTATGTTTACCCTTGAGGAAAAGCGCTTCCAACGAGTGTCCGTTATAGAACATGTCACGTAATTAAAAATTCTGTTGCTTTTGTAGTACAGTACAGTAATATACCGGTACTGATGGTTGCAGAATTATGTTAGGCTAATCTACAGTGACGTTGTGGTTCTTATGGCAAATGATAATGTACATATTGTATCAGAATGTTTAAACCCAGGGATGTGACTTTAACAATAATGCTTACGTCAACTAGATCATGACATCAATAGTATATAGATAGGTGCCTGTGTTATATTACCAAATGCTTTGTTGGAAGTATTACTAGATAAAAACAGTAATATATGTGGAGCAGGAATGATTTCCTTTTTGAAAGCATCCATTTTTCTTATAGTATCAAGTAATTTAAAAGTAATTCACATAATTATGAGTGAAAGGGTAACCCAAATCATTTTTCATTCTAGTGTCGTACTTGCGATCAACTCTGTTAATCTCAAACTCACAATTGTCATTAATGACTAAATGTACTCTAAGGCTGTGGTTAATATTACTAGCTGATTACAGAGATGCCTGCAAGATTTAGACGAGTGAATACGAAACATAATTCTAATTACTCTCTTTGGTGGAATGAATACTCATTGCTTAACTGAGGAAATATCCCAGAATTAGAGAGCAGTGAATGGAAATGTGCGAACTTACTGACTTATGTACCCTTGAAGTTGGCAGTTATTCTAAGGGCAAATGTAGCTCTCTAAGTGTTTTAGCAGACCTAGCGTATAATATGGCCACCATATGTTTTCATCAATATGCACACCAAAAACCTTTACATCATCACATACCATTTCAGTCTTGCTACTTGCTTCACTACATTACCTACTTTGTGCTATATGTACTCCAGTATTATAGTTTTATTTGATATATTGGTTTATGGTGTGATGATAGCTAATGGTTATTATTTTCGTGCACCTGATTGATGATTTCACATTACACCTGAAGATGGTCCTTTTCTGACTGAAGCTGGTGGATTAATACAGTGACAAAATAGCTGTGTGCCAACCACAATTTTTCAATTTTTTTTCTAATATGTTACAGTAATGTACATGATATGAAAGTACTTCTGAATCTTTACTTGTTCTGGTTATTCTGCAGAAGTCTTTTTCTATTGTGAAGAGACTCTGATATCTGTAGTGATCAATGGCTTTCTGTAATGAGTTCCCATTTAATAATCTTTCTCATTTAATATTCTTTTAAAAAAAATTGTTTTCAAGAACAGACACAATCTCATTTAGAAATATGTTGAAAGTGGAGCTAGCTTAGGCTCATTGTAAACTTCACCGTAGTCAACAGTTTTAAACTTTCTTTAAATTCCTCAGTAGTTTTGCCATTTATCAGCATCACTGCATTCTTAGTTTTTCTGACTTTACATGGAGCTAATCTGCAATGTGAGTGACTGTGCATTATGATCTGCTTATCAGTTTCGTACAGGATAGGCATGCATCTCTTTAGCTTCTACCGGCTGTATCTTCAGCAACACTGGTAGAGAAATTTGTAATTGATACTTAATTATAAGTGGCTGACAGCACATCTAGATAAATTTTCCTGTCCAATTGCTTCAAGAAATTTACAGTAACCAAAAAATAATAATCCTTTCTGTGTGACAGCACAATGTCCCCTTAATTCTTTTCATGAAAATTTCTATTATAGACCTGCTATTGTAACAAGCACAAGTCTTCCATGTCCCAGTATTAACCTGCAAGCCCATGCTTCAATATTGTAATGTATATAGAATATAATGTGGTTATTTTTACATTTTTGTATTTTCCACTTTTATGAATGTGACAACTTCCCCTTTATCTATAATAGTTCTACATGAATATGCAGCAAATATATAACAACTTCCGTTAACATTTTTTATCTCTGTGGTTGTATGATGTTCAGACAGACAAATGACATCAGTTTCTTTCCGACTACTAAAATCTTGCAAACAAATTAACGGCTCATTTACTTCATTTTTTATCCTCCTAATACTCTGTTGAAATAAGTTGGTTGTGCTTTTCACTCTATTATTGTAAGTTTAACTGGAAGACTCTTGTCAATTTAATTTCCTTTAACACTGCATTTCTGAATTTGATCAAAAGTGTCAATGTCTCATCTGACTACAGTAACCACAGGGATTTGATTAACTTCACATGTTCCATATCCCTAAAGGCTTCCATTCATGATGGAAAATATGAAAAATAATGTATAGGCCTAAATAAAAACGGAGATTCAAAATGTTAAGATAATTTGTAGTAAGAGTGGTCAGTGATATACTTTCAATCTAGCATTGGAGGTACAGAGCTTTGGAGCTCTGTCTTTCGCTAGCAAACTTAGCAAAAGTACTCGTATTCACACACACAATCAAAAAGACAACAAAATGGCTGTGCTCTTTGACACAATGAGAGTGTGGATTTTGTAGCTGTGTGGTTGTGTGTACTTTCGCTAGGAAAAGAGAGAGAGCTAAAAAGTTAGTGTGGATGCATGGCTGTGTGCTCTGTACATTGGTCCACTGTTAGTGTTTACCTTTCCTTTATGTATTCTCATATTATGTTTGGTAAATCTTATTAGAATGATTCCAACTGTCTTATGAAGCTTTAAATATTGTCAGCGGCTCGTACACATTTAATATTGTTCACTTGGGTGTTCCCACAGCCACTCATGTAGCACATCATTCAAAAGGCTGTTCGGTGTTCGTTGACATCTAGGACCTACATTTTAACTGTAATTTTTGTTTAAACAGCAAGTCCCTCTTTTCTTTTGCTTTTACCATAACACTTTAACACTTACTCTATTGTTATACAGGCAGAATCTTTCACCTATCATACTTACTGGGTACTGTCAAGTGTTTCACCTCAGATCTACAGTACGCTATATCTACATCCACCGCTGTACTCTGCAAACCAGTGTGAAGTGCATATATCCTCTTGTACCAATTATTAGGCTTTCTACCAGTTCCATTAACTTATGGAGTGCAGGAAGATTGATTGTTTGAGTGCCTCCGTGCATGCAGTAATTGTTCTAATCGTATCCTCACAATTCCTACGTGAGTGAAACATAGGGGGTTGTGGTATATTGCTAGAGTCATCATTTAAAGGTGAGTCTTATTGATAGACTTTATTGGGATAGTCTACATCTGACTACAAGAGTCTTCCAGTTCAGTTTCTTCAGTATCTCTGTGACACACTTCCGTGGATCAAACAAATCTGTGACCATTCATGGTGCCCTTCTCTGTATATGTTCAGTATCCCCTGTTAGTCCTATTCAGTATGGTTCCCACATGCTTAAGCAATATTCTAGAACCAGCCACATGAGTTATTTGCAAGACATCTCCTCCGTAGTCTGATTGACTTCCCCAGTGTTCTACTAATGAACCAAAGTTTACCACCTGCTTTAGCCATATCCCTATAAAGTGTTACAGCCAGGTGTTTCTTTGAGTTGGGTGATTCCAGCAGTGAATCATTAATATTATAGTCATAGGACTATTTTTCCCCCATTTTGTGAAGTACACAGTTTCACATTTCTGAACACTCTTTGGATCACTTTCAAATCAATAGATCTAACATAATATGTGTGCAGCTTTTTTCAACAATATTTCATTGTATATAACTGCATCATTTGCAAAAAGTCCAGTTACTTTTAATATTGTCTGCAAGGTCATTAATATACAATATGAACAGCAAGTGTCCCAACACACTACCGGGGGTACGCCTGAAGGCTTCCATATCTCACAGTGACTCTCCATTCAAGGTACCATAATGTGTTCTCTCTACTTAAAAGTCCTCAGTCAAGTCAAAAATTTCACTTGATACCCTATATGATTGTACTTTTGACCACAAGCATAAATGTGGTACTGAGTCAAATCTTTTCAGAAATCAAGAAATACTGCACCTAACTGACTGCCTCGATCCCAAGCTTTCAGTACGTCATATGAAAAAAGAATAAGATGGGCTTCACATAATTGATGTTTTTGGAATCCTTGCTGGTTGGCATTGAGGAGGTCATTCTGTTCAAGGTACCTCATTTTGTTTGAGCTCAGAATATATTCTAAGATTTTACAACAAATTGACATCGGGGATATTATACACTAGTTTTGTGGACCCCTTCTACTACCCTTCTTGTAGACAGGTGTGACCTGTACTTTTCTCCAAGAACTGGGCACGGTTTTATGTTTGAGGGATTTGTGATAACTATAGATAGAAAAGGGGATAACTGAGCCACAAATTTAATATAGAATCTGACAGGAATTCCATTGGGTCCTGGAGCTTTGTTCAATTTTAACAATGTCAGCTTTTTCTCAACACCACTGCCACTAATACTTATTTCATTCTTCTTTTCAGTGGTATTAGGATTAAATTAGGGCAGTTTTTCTCGATTTTCCTTTCTAAAGAAACATTTGAAAACATTGTTAAGCTTTTCATCTTTTGCTCTGCTACCCCCAATTTCAGTTCCTGTCTCATTCACTATGGATGGGCACCAACTTTGGTGCCTTTACACACGAAAATAATTTCTTTGGTGTGTAAAATATCATTTAACAATATTCTGCTACGGTAGTCATTGAGAGCATCTTACATTGCTGTCTTTACAGCCAAACATGTTTCATTCAGCATCTCCGTATCTGTAGCCCTATGGTTTGTTTTACATCTGTTATGCAGTAATCTCTGTCGCCTTAGAAGTTTCTTTACAGTGCATCTGTTGAATGGAGGCTTTTGTTTGTAACATGAAGCTTTCCAGTGGTTATCAGTTGATACACATCTGATTATGATGTCACAGTACGCCTGAATATGGTCTGTTCACAACTGAAACTGGTTGTGTAATAAATCGAACAGTACAGCTGCATGCCACCATGACTTTCACCAACTTTCAGAAGCGCTGAAATGTAGCATATGAAAACAATAGGCTTTATGGAAGGCTAGCACAAATTGAGCTGTGTGACTTTTAAACTGCATAACTCTGACAACTTACATTGATGTGAAGCAGTGAGTAGCAATAACTATAGAAGTATTTGTGGGTGAAATACTGGGGAGTGAATATTCATCTCGTCTCCTGTCACAGCAAAAATATACATAATTACAACATTAAGTGTACACAAATAGACTTAATTCAAGTGACAGAGAAACTGAAAATCCCACTTGAAAGCTCTGTCTACATTTAAACAAAAACTAAGATGTCACCTCATCTCACCCTGTCACTTCAGTGTAAGGGAGTTCTTAGATGCAAGTACACGAACTCGTTAAATGAGAAAATCCACAAATTCCATGAGAGATCATGTAAAGATTGTGACATTCACCTGCTTTATATCTTCGTTGATAGTCCTCAGTGTTGATGTACTGCATTTTTATACTGGCTGAAAAATGGAGAGTGGAAGTTCAACACTGACTACTGTAAATGATGTAGCCGACAGTTGCACAGTTGCTGCTTTTCACAGTTCTTTATTTTCATTGTTCACAACCCCACAATACTACACAGCTATATGGACTGTTCACTACTGATTAACTTGATAGCCCTCATTAACAGTTTGCAGGCAAACGTCAGCATACTGCTACAATAGTTCACCATTGAACATCCATGAGCAGTAAAAACCTAACCACACAGTTCTTGTAGAATAATACGGTACATGTGGCACTAGTGAACAGACACTGTCATTATTTTTAATATCCGGCCTATTTGTGTTATACTTATTTCACGGTTAAGTTGATGCATTGTTGTTGGCCTAATGAATACAGGTTCCTCGTCTGAAAATCGGCCGTGGACTGACTTGTCTTGGGACCAGAAATCAGGCCTTTATACATCCTCACAATAATAGGAACTGAAACTATACATTGTTCAATGTTTAATTTACAGAAATTACAATTAAAACATAACTCATTCAGTTAACCAAATAAATATAAAAATACCTTCTTTTTAACACACTTCTACTACATCAGTTAGGCTGAATTATTTGTTTAAATAATGAAATTAACACATATAGCTATACAAGCAATATTTTGGACAAACCTGTTAATTATTTAGGAATTAAGGGCCGGTTTTGCTAACATGTTTTTGAATAGAGCCAAATAAATATACACAGAATGCTAGTGGTTCGTCTTCCAAATGTTTATAATTAGTACAGAATTTATATTTGTTTATAAGTCAATAATAGAATCTAAGTCATAGAACAATTGCTGATTTCACCCTATGATGAAAGATATTAACCAGGAATAGTCAAAATAAACTAGGAAATTGATGACACACACGCAAAACTAAGCACATAAATAGATATGGTGCTATATTCTTCAAAACTGGGGGCCAACCTTTCTCTTTTATGAATATGCAGAATATACTCATGTATGCCAACAGTAATTAGTCAAAAATGAATTTAAAGAGGCATATGGCAAAACGAGAGGAAGTTGAGATATCCCAGATTGCTTAGTCACAAGATGTGGTGGCCACTGTATGTATGCCCACCACCACGCCACGCCATCTTCTCATCCATCAGTCCCTAGAGTTTGTGAAAACAGTCACCCTGTGCGTGGCGCAGTGACTGTTTTCACAAACTCTAGGGACTGTTGGATGAGAAGGTACAGAGCAAAAAAGGTATATGGAACTTAGGTCCAGAAACGTACAGTTTCCATGCTAGAGACCATTTATTCAGTCATATGTTGTTACAGAGATTGCGGTCTAACACACGCTGTACCATGCAGCTACAGTTACAATATGTTTTGAAAATGGTTTCCATGTCCCTCAACGCATCCGTGTATGTGCCATAGCATATTCTGTCTCAGATGTTCACATCACCCAGGCTGATCTGAATAGTGTCAAAGGCAGCTTGTATACGCTGCTCCAGTGTCTCCACGTCTGGAATTGGCTCTGCATGCATGATACTTTTGAGATGGCCCCATAACCAGAAATTGCTTGCGTTGGGATCCAGTGAATGAGCAGGCTATGCAACTGGACCCCCTCGTCTGACTCGTTGACCAGGGCAGACATGATTGAGATGCATCCAGACATTAATGGCGAAGTGGGCTGGACCACCATCATGTAGTAGCCACATAATCCTTCGAATCATCAACGGCACTTCTTCTAGCAGGGTAGGCAAAGTCACCCGCAAGAAACACTGATAGTTCCAGCCTGTTAGGCGATGTGGAGGTAAGACTGGTCCCAAAATACGGTTGCCAATTATACTGGCCCACACATTCCATCTGCACTGATGCTGATGATTCGCTGTCACCATATCATGGGGGTTCTGCATACTATCCCACAGATAAATTTAATGAAGGTTGAAGATACCACTCCACATAAAGATGGATGACAGAAATCCCAGAATCGTGGTTGCCTGGTGAAGAAGCCAGTGACAAAACTGCTACTGATATGGAAAGCCTGTTGCTAGTAAGCCCTGCACAGCTGTAAATGATGGATAGTAACAGTAGCTATTGAGAATGTTCCACACAGTTGTCTGTCTTACCTTCTACTGGCAGGTCAACTGCCTGGTATTGACATAGTGCTCTCCTTTCATCATGTTAATCACATTTTCATTCAGGTCTTGTGTTTGAACATTTCGGGTAGGTCTTTCATGATTTTTCTGCTTCCTGAAACTCCATATTTCAAACAGGAAAACACTGTTTCAAACATTGAATGCTGTGGTTGTTGTCGGCAGGTATAGGTCTCCTGATACAACCTTACTTCCTTCCGCTGGTTGCCATTTGCCTGTCCGTAAGTAAACACCATGTCTGCAGACTCTTGCTGTGTACAGTGCTATACCATGTCAACTACAAGGTGAGTCAGCAAGAGAAGTGAATCAGACACAACATTACCAATGACTATGGCAGGGGAGGGCACTAGGGCATGACGTACAAGCGACAGTACCACCATCGAGGAGGAAACCATGCGTGGCTGCATGGTACAGTGTGTATTGGACCACAGCGTCAGTAACGAGATATGATTGAATAAATAGTCTCTAGCATGGAAACCATGCTTTTCCAAACATAAGTTCATTAGACCTTTTTTCTTCCATATCCTCTCATTAATCAATCCCTAGAGTTTGCAAATGGTGGAAAAAAATAATGCTGTATGTATCTATACTGAACTGTAGTGGTTCCACGTTCTAGGAAGTCTGTAAGATGGCGAGAGAGCAGTGTGCTTATCGCATACGCCATCTGCACAATGTCACAAGGTAGAGGATGACATGGTGGCTGATCGACATTCCTTGGACCTTCGCGGCATGAATGAAGAGCTAGGTAAGCTTAGAAATGAGGTTTTTCCCAGAACTGGCAAGGAAGTGATCATATGGGAAACACTACCTCGAAAAAGAGATATGATGATGATGGAGTGTGTTAAGACTTCAGGGAATAATGCTCACAGTTATAGAGGACAAAAACTGGAGAGGGAGAGAGAGTTTAAAATGCATACCACAAATAGAGTATTTTGGATGTAAGTATTGTTCTGAGTGTGGGTTAAAATTAATAACAATTGGTTGTATGTCACACCAAGAATTAGCCTCCATAGTTCTAGTTTATTAGAGGTCAGTTTTAGTTGAGCTGTAGTAGACAAGGAATGATCAGGGGGAGTGGCTAAGACTCGTATAGTGTTTGTTTCATAGCATAAAAATGCAATATTAATAACTAATGCTGGTAATTTACTATAGAATATGAGAGTGGTATATTTATGCCAGTTTTCATAGCAGCTGTAAATGCTTTAAAAGTTAAAACCGTGGTTCTGCTAAGACTAAACATTTTGCCAAAAATAACTAATACAATTAGAATTGATATTCCTGTCTTTGTGTGACAATTTAATGTGCATTAGTATAGACATGCTTGACCTGTTTCATTTTATTACGATAAATGTTGCATTTGGCAACCTCATGGCGAGTCATCGTATTCATCTATTATCTACATCTTTGGAAAATTTAAAGATAGTCCACACACAGAAATGCTTTTAACATCTGGTTACTAAGTTACATGTATCTCTTACAAATGACCAGTTTTTATGTGCTCACCTTTTTTTAATCTCCTTTGGTGTTTTGTCTTTTCAACTAATTTTTGTCCACGAAGTATCTGCCCAAGTAAATCTCATGCATTTATATTTTGTTGTTCATGAAGGGGTGCAGTGCTTGCTGCCACTATCAAGTGGTAATCATTGAATGTAGTGGTCCAAAATTTGAAAGTGTTGCCATGTGTTCCAAAACTATATTCTAGGGTCTCAAATCCATTAGGGTCAGTATTTTTGTTTCTGTCTTGTTTAATAATGTTTCAAATTGTTTTTACCTTACTCTCAGAGTGTTTTAGTTTCTTTGGTTAGTATATAAGTTTTGCCATTATAATGACAAGAGTTGATGATTTTCCAATAGTCATAGTAATGGAGTTTCAAGTCTTGACAGTAGCTCATCCTCTGAATTAGGTAGAGCTCTGTCTTCCTACCACAAGATACGTTAATCCAACAAATTATCCACTCCTTGTTCTTGCTTCTGTTCAGTTTTGCCCTTATTTGTTTTAGGGGAAAATAAGATGCAAAGTGCTGTAGGAATATCTTTAACAAAGGGTTAAACTTCCTGTCAATACTCTCTACTTTATAATTTTCTCTCCAACATTCTTCGGGTGATAAGTCTTCGTTTTTGATTTTATGATACAATACTTTCTTTCTGTGGTCTGTACCTAAATGATCAGTATATTTTATAGTTGTCATTTGTCTACCATTGGCAGATAAACCATTGGCTGGTGGTTTTACAGCTAAATCACTGAAGATTTTTGTGTCTAAAACCAAATGCTAAATAACTGCTACACTTTGTCCATCCATCCTCATATGGAATATTAGTGTGGAAAATGTGCAAAGCTGGATATCGACTACTCTAGGGCCTCTCGGTAATATCGGAGAGAAACTCAGCATTACAATCTCCACACATAATGATTTTCCAGTTAAGTCAGAATAATCGTGTTAAAACTGTTTATAGCTGCTTTTTGAAACTTAAAATGCTTCGTGCTGGTTGAAGTACATGTTAGTACTTCAGTGTGGTGTTTATCCTGATACACTATTAGGCTTTGCATTCTGAAAGCTCTTCACACAACACGAAGTTCTGACATGCACAAGAAGTGTTTTGAAATTCCATCTTTTCTTTTCGGTGTATTGATATGAGAAGTTAGTCTTTTTTGAGGCTTCTGATATTTTGATGTAAGACACTAATACCGTGGCCTTTGTCAAAGCTGCAGTATTTTGTTGTGCTGGTATCTGTATAAATTGTGGTTACATTTATTCTGCAGCTCTGTCTTTTGCATGAGTTTACTTCCAAACAAGGGCTAGATAACACATTGGGAGCTGTGGGATGGGTTGGATACTGCTTTGGTCAGATTGAATGTGTCTGGCAATAAGCTGTACAAATAGCCTGTTCCCAGTAGCGTTCAGGTGCAAAGCACGGTTTGTATGATGCACCAAGGGAGGGGTTGTGCATCACTCTCAACATTATGGGAACATCCTTCTCTCCCTGAGCAATTTTCAAAGCTCTTCTTCCACAGAGCATTTTAAACAGATCATGCTGCTCAAAGAGTGACACAATCTTCTCACTAGTGTCTACATCTACATATATACTCCACTAGCCACCAAGCAGTATGTGGCGGAGGGCACAGTTCGCGCCAAAGTCATAATTCCCCCCCCCCCCCCCCCCTGTTCCACTCGCGAAGGAAAAAAACGACTGTCTGAACTCCTCAGTACGAGCCCTATATTTCCCTTATCTTTGAATGGTGATCATTGCGCGATTTGAAAGTTTGTGGTAATAATATATGCACTACATCCTCGGCGAAGATAGGATTTCAGAATTTAGTGAGCAGTCCCTTCCGTTTAGCGCGTCATCTATCTGCAAGTGTGCCCCACTTCAAACTTTCTATGAGATTTGTAATGCTCTCGCGATGGCTAAATGTACCAGTCACTAATTGTGCCGCTCTTCTTTGGACCTTCTCAATCTCTTGAATCAGACCCAACTGGTAAGGGTCCCATACAGACGAACAATACTCTAAGACTGGACAAACTAACGTATTGTAATCAATTTCCTTTGCTGAAGGACTGCATCGCTTCAAAATTCTACCAATAAACCGCAATCTAAAGTTCACCTTGCCCGTTATTTGTGTAATCTGATAATTCCATTTGAGATCATTTCGAATAGTCACACCCAGATACTTGACAGATGTTACTGCTTCCAAAGACTGGGCATTCTGACTAGTGTGCCTGATGTCATCCTCAGTTGTGTTATTAAATTTACAATCCAAATGTATTGTAAAATGACCTTTTTTACCAAGATGTTTCCCTAAAGAGCCTAATCAGATGTGACATTGCTGAGCCCTACACTTGTCTTAAAAATTTTAGTTATATGATAATCACTCCCCACATAATTGTGTGCCAATTTTGACATTCCTGTCCTGTGAGTAGTACCTAGCAGTAAGATCTCTTGTTAAGAAGATCTGAAGCACACCTTAGTCTTGTGGACTTACATACACATTGAAAATCCAATGCAGTAGCCCATGTGACAGGGAAGGATCATCATGTACTCTCTCAGTTACAGCCCCCCTGATCATGCAGGCATCATATTGCTGATACTTGAGCTGTAAACTTTCCATACAAGCCATGAAGCAAGTGCTCATCTTTCCTTGGACACTGAGACCCAGGGCAGTGACATCTGTGTCAAGTAACCATTGTCATGGCTGGGTAACACAAGTGGAGAGAGCCTCCAACTGGAGTGGCATGAGAGCAATAGGATGTATCAAACTTACGGAAACAAATGACTGTACGAGAAAGAAACTTCTGAATAAACAGAGGCTACTGTATAATAGGTATAAAACTAAGCATAAGGCTATAGACAGAGATGCTGAATGAAACATGTTTGGCTGCCATTAGTGACAACAGCAGCAGAATGGTGCTGGAAGATCTCTCACAAAACCCAATGAAATGATAGCCGTATGGCGTCAAAATTAATGTCCAGTCATTCACAGATGAAACAGGAACTGAAGTTGAGGACAGCAAAGCAAAAACAGAAATGCTTAGCTCTGTTTTCAAATGTTCCTTTACAATGAAAAACCAGAGGTGTTGCTCTAGCCTAATTCTCATACCGCAGGAAAGATAAGTGAAATAGGTATTAGTGGTGGAGGTGTGGAGAAACAGCAGAAATCATTAAAACAGAACAGAGTCCTAATGTAATTCCTAAGAGGTTCTACATTGAATTCGTGGCCAAGTTAGCCCATCTTCTAGCTGCAATCTTTCATAGATCCTATGAACAAAAACTGTGCCCAGCAACTGGAAGAAAGCCTGCAACAAGAGTAGCAGAAGCGATCCACAAAACTACTGTCCAATAATCTTGACATCCATACAACATATTCACAGTTCAAACATAGTGAGATATGCTATCTTGAACAGCATGACGTACTGAGTTAGGTGGCGCAGTGGTTAGCACGCTGGACTCACATTTGGGAGGACGACGGTTCAAACCCATGTACGACCATCCTCATTATGGTTTTCCGTGATTTCCCTAAATCGCTTCAGGCAAATGACCGAATCGTTCCTTTGAAAGGGCATGGCCAACTTCCTCCCCTATCTTCCCCTAAACTGATCGGACAGATGACCTCACTATTTGGTCCCCTCCCCCAAATCAATCAACCAGCCAACTGAATGACCTCCGAAAACATCGATGTGTGAAATCCAACTCTCACATAAAGTACTGGAAGGCATACGTCCTGGCAGTGAGTCAGGTAGGTGTTCCTCGATTTCCGAAAAACATTCAACCCAGTACCACTTCTACTCTTATTATCTGAAGTATGGAATATCGAGCAAAATCTGTGATTTGAATGAATATTTCTTGAGAGGGAGAACACAGCATATGGTCTTGGAAAAAGAGTCATCACCACTTTTAGAAGTAACTTCGGGAGTGCCCCTGTGAAATGTGTTGGAACAGTATTTATTAATAGTAGCCCCAGACTTTTTACAAACGATGCAACCATCTATAATGAAGTAGGCTACTGCCTGAAAGTAGCAGTACAAATATTCAGTCAGATGTTGATAAGATTTCAAAGTGGTGCAAACATTATTGGAAACTTGCTTTAAATGTTCAGAAATATAAATCTGTGCACTTCTGTAATAATTTAAAAAAAAAGTACTATCCTGCGACTACAATATCAGTGATTCACAGTTGGAATTGGTCAATTCAAACAAATTCCTGGGCATAACACTTTCAATGTGTATGAAATGGAACAACCACATAGGTTAAGTTGTAGGCGAAGCTGGTGGCAGACTTCGGTTTATTGGTAGAATTCTCGGGAAATTCAATCTGTCTGCAAAGGAGATTGGTTACAAATTACACTACAGGCCATCAAAATTGCTACTCCACAAAGATGACGTGCTACAGATGCAAAATTTAACCGACAGGAAGAAGATGCTGCGATCAGCAAATGATTAGCTTTTCAGAGCATTCACAGAAGGTTGGCACCGGTGGCGACACCTACAACGTGCTAACATGAGGAAACTTTCCAACCGATTTTTCATACACAAACAGCAGTTGACCAGCGTTGCCTGGTGAAACGTTGTTTTCATGCCTCGTGTAAGGAGGAGAAATGCGTACCATCACGTTTCCGACTTTGATAAAGGTCGGATTGTAGCCTATAGCGATTGCGGTTTATTGTATTGCGACATTGCTGCTTGCATTGTTCGAGATCCAATGACTGTTAGCAGAATATGGAATCGGTGGGTTCAGGATAATATGGAACACTGTGCTGGATCCCAACAGCCTCGTATCACTAGCAGTCGAGATGAGAGGCATCTTATCCGCATGGCTGTAATGGATCGTGCAACCACGTCTCGATCCCTGAATCAACAGATGGGGATGTTTGCAAGACAACAACCATCTGCACGAACAGTTCGACGACGTTTGCAGCAGCATGGACTATCAGCTTGGAGACCACGGCTGCGGTTACCCTTGACGCTGGATCACAGACAGGAGCGCCTGTGATGGTGTACTCAACGACAAACCTGGGTGCACGAATGGCAAAATGTCATTTTTTGGATGAATCCAGGTGGTGTTTACAGCATCATGATGGTTGCATCTGTGTTTGGCGACATCATCGTGAATGCACATTGGAAGCGTGTATTCGTCATCACCATACTGGCATATCACCCGGCGTGATGGTATGGGGTGCCATTGGTTACACATCTCGGTCACCTCTTGTTTGCATTGACGGCACTTTGAACAGTGGACATTGCATTTTAGATGTGTTACGGCCCATGGCTCTACCCTTCATTCGATCCCTGCGAAACCCTACATTTCAGCAGGATAATGCACGACTGCATGTTGCAGGTCCTCTACGGGCCTTTCTGGATACAGAAAATGTTCGACTGCTGCCCTGGCCAGCACATTCTTCAGATCTCTCACCAATTGAAAATGTCTGGTCAATGGTGGCCGAGCAACTGGCTCGTCACAATACGCCAGTCACTATCCTTGATGAACTGTGGTATCGTGTTGAAGCTGCATGGGCAGCTGTACCTGTACACGCCATCCAAGCTCTGTTTGACTCAATGCCCAGGGGTATCAAGGCCATTATTACAGCCAGAGGTGGCTGTTCTGGGTACTGATTTCTCAGGATCTATGCACCCAAATTTCATGAAAATGTAATCACATGTCAGTTCTAGTATAATATATTTGTCCAATGAATACCGGTTTATCATCTGCATTTCTTCTTGGTGAAGCAATTTTATAGGCCAGTAGTGTATTTGTATGACATATCCTAGAATATATCTCAAGTTTGTGGGACAAGTATCACACAGGATAATAGAGGACAGTACTACAATCCCCACTTATCCCTCTCATAGGATCATGGGGACAAGATTAGATTAATTACAGTCCACATAGAGGCATTCAGAAAACAGCCAGCAGCTTAGGACATGACTCCCCTGCTGAATCACTCCATGAAGCTCACAACATAAGAAAAACATAAAATAGAATTAAGCAACAATGAACCCAATATGAACTCAATAGACTGATGCATGCCAGATCCAGAGAATCTTCCTTTCAACATGAATCCACAGTTTTTGTCTTTGCACATTTCATATACATACGTTCTTGACACATCAGTGTAGAAGCCACATCAGAACTATTCAACCATTTGTTCTCAAACTAAGAAGAAGCCAATAAGCTGCTTCTTGTAACATTACATCCACCTGGATGTGGGATGATCTAGCAAACATAGCAAAATTGTGGACTATATACAACAGAAGAGGATGTAAATTGCATCATTACAGAGATTCTCAACAATACTGTTGACTGCAGCAAGAAGATAACATTCTACAAATTGTCAGAACACCAGGTAAATAATCTGAGGTTTTTTACTCCAGTGGGGGTTTACTGTCTTAAGGCGAATTCCAGGATTCAGTAGTAATAGAATAAGACCACCTTAATTTAAAATTAATCAAATCAAATGAGTACCCATATTTGAAAATAAAAAGTGCCACCACAGCATAACAGCAATTGGCGGCAAAGAGCTCCACCCTCCTGCAGTCCACCATTTTCAGAGGAGGATGATTCAAAAAATAAATGCTTATGCTCTGTTTTGCAGTGTGTAGATGTATAAATACCAGTCAATTGTCATTACTGAGTTATCCATTGTTAAGCCTGAGGCTGTTGATAGCTAACTAGAAGACTGCAATACAGGAAACCAGAGACACAGTGCAGGCGGCTGCCATAGGTGGTGGCGTATAAGCTACATGAGGTAAATAGTAACAAAAGATGCTTGCAAACTGCAAACATATGGGCAGTGCTTCCAGGGTAGGAGTGTCAGTTCAGAGAACCAACTGATAACTTCGTACAGTGTCTTAGGCACTGTTGTAAGGTGTCACAGCAGACGTTGGTCACAGATATGATCGTCTTAGCATATACAGCATGCACGATTGCTGCTCCTTAGAACAGCAATATGAGTGGATTCACACAGGTTAGATCTAGACAGGAAATGAGTAAAAGGGCTAGAGCAGTGGTCCACACTCCCAAGAAAGAAGTCTCTAGCCTTAGGGTTGGGCATAGTGACGCAAAACACTATTCCTGCTGGCTGTAGTAGAAGGGTGATGACTTTCATCTGAACGCTATTGCTATGAAATATGGAGTTTGTTAGTGTAAAACCCTCGAACGCCCCTACCTGTTACAGTAGGAGAAGGGGAAGGACCTTAGTGTGGTTGGTCATAGATATCTTGGAGGTGCAGAGTAACATATGAGAGTAGCTGATGCCTGTAAAGTGGCAATGGATTGGTTGAGTGACTACAGACAGGAAGAAACAGTGCACCACCACAGTCCTTGAAAAAACCCAGAACTTTCATATTTAAGATTGTTCTCAGTCAGGATGCCTACTCCATATTGGTCAAAACCCGTCTCAGGTGGGCTCCAATTCACATCTGTTTTCTAACGTGGAATGCAGCTCTCGAACATCTGTACTTTAAAAAGCTGCTACAGACTGCTGCTTCTGTTACTTCTCAACTCCATATATGCAGGTGCAGACTCCTGTTGTGCCAGCAGTCGAATTATTTGCATTTTCTAATACTTAGACATAGCATTCAGTGTAATGGTTAGTCTGAATGCAATAAAAAAGTGTTATTCAGACCCTTGAGAGCCTTGGGTCTCCTAAAAGTAAGTCCCAAAATCCGCACTTTTCGTAGGTGCTGTGTGGCAGTGTTTGGTGCTGATCCAAGAAATCACCTGCCATCACTGGAAGTTTGTCTTTCTCCATCTGCTACCAGTGGCTCATAAATTGCAAACTAGGGATGGGCTATGATCGCGCTCGAGAAATGCGCGACGTGGAGGCAATTTCTCGAGAATGTCTCTGGTACGCTTGAGGAGTTGACAGTGCTACGCTCTCTGAGAAATTGCGAAAACCTTCAGTACACGAAGCACTGAGCCGCAGTGGTCGTACTCGTCGTACGTACGTGCACGGAAAACGTTGAAATTCTATGATTGATATCAACTTTACTAGTGTTATTAATGTGTACTGAAGTATTAGTATATGTCTCATAAGACAAAAATCATAGAATTGTTGTTAAAACAAAGCACAGAATTCGCATGAAACAGAAGCTTTATTCTTACAAAATAAATTACCTTGTACATTCTGCATGTATGCATGCATGCTTAAACGTAAAAGAGAAGTGCTATAGCCTTTTATATACAGAGACTGCGTACATGCGTTTACGTGCTGAAGAAAGAAAGGAAACAAAAGTTGTGCAGCAGAAGACATTTTTACATCCCATTGCTGCACTGCCGTCGATTTTTGTTTAGAAATATGATTTTATTAACCAATTGGCCTTTTAGTCTGATTCTTTGTTTGTTTATAAGAAGTGCTGTTTTCGAAAATATTCTTTCACTGGGAACAGAAGTTGCAGGTATTGCAAGATATTTTTTTGCCACGACAACTAGACCTACGTAACTGTTTTCATTTGTTTTTCCAGTAGTGTAAAGGATTATCCATGCGTTTGTAGGTACGGTTCTTCCAAATATCGTTGTACCTGCAGGTCTATGATATCACAACCGCTTTTCATTAGATTTTTATTGGAAACCTCTCCATCGAAAGAAGCCCATAAGGAACTACTGGCGTTTTGTACGAAATGGTACTCATGGCTAGTGTCGTCAGCAACCGAATGAGTAGATCGTACGGTCTCTACCACGTTTGTGCACTCTGCTATTAGGCTTGCAATGGCATGTGTTGAATGAATGGGATTCGTAAATGGTAACGTTTTGAATATTGGGTCGAGAACTGTGGCAACGGCATGTACTTTGTCTGTTTCTATTAATCCTAGCCGGGCTATTAGTGAGTTGTGCAGATGCTGTAGCTATTGCGCTGTCGTGGTAGCCCACTTCCCATTGCATAGGTTAGGATTAGCTGTCTGATTATCGGAATAGCTTTCGAAAGAGAGGTATAGTTTTTAGTTGAGATTCACTTATTACCACTTCAAATGGCTCCAGTACACACAAACATTCGCTCAAAATTCGCCATTCGTCAGCTGTGAGGTTCTCTACACCTGAATACAAAGATGATAAACAGGCTGCAATACATTCCTTTTTCTCCACTAGACGTTGTAGCATATAAAACGTGCTGTTCCATCGGGTTTCGGTTTCCTCAATCGATTTTTGAACAGGTTTTTTCATTAGATCCTGGATCTCATGGAGTTTTTCATTAGCATTGCAACTTGTTTTAAAATAGCTAACAATTTTTCTGGCCTTTTCCCGCATTATGCAGAGCTCGCTGTTCAAAGAACTTTTCACACCTAAATTGATGGTGTGTGCTAAACAAGGCACATGTTGCTAATCTATGTTGCCACTGTGAATAAATTGTACTGCTGCCGTCATGTTACTGGCGTTGTCAGTTGTGATGCTTACAACTGTGTTTTCAATGTTCCATTTTGAAATCACGTTATCTAACGCCTCACTCATATTTAGCGCTGTATGCTTTTTCGGGAAACGGGATGTCTCGAGAGTTAAAGCTTTCAGGCACCAATTAGTGTTAATGAAATGACTAATTACAGCAATATATGCCTCACTATTGAGTGAGGTCCAAATATCGGTCGTTAAAGAAACTCAAGTAGAGTCTTCCACGGCCAAGTTTACAGTCTCTTTCTGTTTATGGTAATCGTCCTCAATCATGAGGCGCAACTTTTTTCGATTTGGTATCGAATATTGTGGGTCCAACAGTGAAACAAAATGTCGAAAACCAGTGTCCTCGACGATTGAAAGCGGTTGAAAATCGTCTGTTATCATGGCGACTAGTGCTTCATCCAGCTGTTGCCGTTTACTTCCCTCTATGGAGAGAAACGTAAGATTTAGTTCAGTGCTCCAGCAAGGGGATACGTTATGCTCAACAACTAGTCCAATAAAATTACATATCGTATCGTGCAAAAGCTAGAATAGTATAGGTTTGATTTAGGGGTATGTTGTATGTTATTGGAATACGATTAAAAAATCAATGTTTTTTAAGCGTGGCGGACCGCTTCGGACACTATCCGAATTTTTTTGCACGGAATTCACCTTTTGTACCATACGTACCTGGATATTTTGTCTGCCTCGCACTATTGGAAGAACTAGCCTTTGTACCCACGGACGTCGCTGTTTTATTGCTCGATAAATTGTGCAGTTTAAGATGTCTAATCATGCCCATTGTATTTTTTGATACATTACGGAGATTTTTACGAGAAATGTTGCAGGTAACGAATATCCATCCTCTGTAAAGTATTGCCAGCACCATGACGTTCGTTTTCGAGTGTCCATATTGATTTGAATAACAACTTTAGTCGAATGAAACCTGAGACATACTAGTTACGAGCACAGCGAGCGTGTTTGTCTAGCGGCGGCATTCAATTCATAAAACAACAGCGGCGCGGCGTATGTTGTCGCAGCCAACTGGCGCGCAGCGGCACACGCCGCCGAGCCGTGTCTCGTGAGCTTCTCGAGAATTGCTTGAGAACTAGAGGATCGAGGAATTCTCGGTGCGCTCGAGTCGCCGCGCGTCGCCATCCCATCACTATTGCAAACACCTGAAATCATCTTTAAGTCCTCATACACTTCATGTATCCTATGCCAGGACACGAAACGATACCACTCTGCTTAAATTCTTCATTGTGATTAAGGTATCATATTCTGCATAGATCTTACCATTCAAACTGATGACGAATAATGTGTACTACTAGAACAATGAGGAGTGCATAGAGGTCCAAAGGACGATCGGAAAATGGTGTTTGCATTTGAAGAGACCCTTCTACCCAGAAAGGTTAAAGTCATCGTCTACAAATGCAGTGTCAGACCCTATGTATCTGCAATGATACGTCACCAGTGCAAGCATTTCAGAATGTGCACTGCGTAAGTGAACCAACTTGTCGAAATTATACAAGAGTGCAGCATTAAGACAGACCATGTGAACAACCTTCTGAAGTGTGCCTGGAGCTGTGTTGTTTCTGAGGCCATTTTGGCTGATCTGTGACTGTCATGAGGGACGGACATTCCACTCCACCCATCCTTCTCCTGTGTGTGCAACTTATCCCAACCCCCATAACCATGACAACAGGGGAATGGGATTGTGTATGTGTGCATATACACTGAAGAGCCAAAGAAACTGATACACCTGCCTAATATCGTTAGGGTTCCTACGAGCACACAGAAGTGCCGCAATACGACATGGCACGGACTTGACTAATGCTTGAAGTAGTACTGGAGGGAACTGACACCTTGAATATTGCAGACTGTCCATAAATCCGCAAGAGTAGAAGGGGGTGGAGATCTCTGAACAGCGTGTTGCAAGGCATCCCAGATATGCTCGATAATGTTCTTGTTTGGGGAGCTGCGTGGCCAGTGGAAGTGTTTAAACTCAGAAGAGTGTTCCTGGAGCCGCTCTGCAGCAATTCTGGATGAGTAGGGTGTCGCATTGTCGTGCTGGAATTGCCCAAGTCCGTTGGAATGCACGCTGGACAAGAATGGATACAGGTGATCAGACAAGATGCTTACGTATGTGTCACCTCTCAGAGCTGTATATAGGTGATTCAGGGGGGTCCCATATCATTCCAACTGCACATGCTCCACACCATTAAAGAGCCTCCACGAGCTTGAACAGTCCCCTGCTGACATGCAGGGTCCATGGACTTGTGAGGTTGTATCCATACCTGTACATGTCCATCCGCTCGATACAGTTTGAGATTAGACTTGTTCCAACCAGGCAAAATGTTTCCAGTCATCAACAGCCCCATGCCGGTGTTGCTGGGCCCAGGCGAGGTGTAAAGCTGTGTGTTGTGCAATCATCAAGGGTATGCAAGTGAGCCTTCTGCTCTGAAAGCCCATATCGATGATGTTTCATTGACTGGTTCACACGCTGACACTTATTGATGGCCCGGCATTGAAATCTGCAGCAATTTGCAGAGGGGTTGCACTTCTGCCACGCTGAACAATTCTTTTCAGTTGTCGTTGGTCCCGTTTTTGCAGGATCTTTCTCCGGCCACGGCGATGTTGGAGATTTGATGTTTTACTGGATTCCTGATATTCATGGTACACTCATGAAATGGTAGTACGGGAAAGTGCCCATTTCATCGCTACCTGGGAAACGCTGTGTCCTATCGCTTGTGTGCCGACTATAAAACCATGTTCAGACCTACTTAAATCTTGATAACCTGCCACTGTATCAGCAGTAACCGATCTAACAACTGCGCCAAATGCTTGTTGTCTTACATAGGCGTTGTCGACCGCAGCACCGTATTCTGCCTATTTACATACATCTGCGTTGGAGTACGCATGCCTGTACCAGTTTCTTTGGCACTTCGGTGTATAAGATTTATCTGTGGGATTGTGTGGATATATATAAGGCTCATCTGCAGGGAACCAGCTATTCCATCTAAACTACTAGTTTGAGAGCAGTTTCACGTCTGCTTTCTGCTATAACGTACAGGTTGACCTCCAGTGGCTCAAAACATGTGATTGTCACCTTGGCATCTGATAAAAGTTGTAACTGAAATGAGAATCGTCGGCGGAATATGAAGATACCGTTCACTGAGGTGGAATGGGACCAGTTCTTTAGAAATTTGACCTCCAGTGGTTCCAAACATGTGACTGTAGGCCTGGCACTTCATAAGGAATGTGAGGTCATAACTGAAACAAAGAATCGTCTGTGGAATATAAAGGTGCTGTTCAGTGAATTGGAGTGAGACCAGTTGTTTAGCAAATTAGGGTACGTTGCATCTTTGACCATGGAATAAATTCAGTTTCCTCCAATAGTTAATATCTTTTATCACACATTATCTCTCCTTAGTATGTGAGGTGTTAGTACTCTGAAGATAGCACCAAAAACAGGAAGCTGTACACAGTGCATCGATCTGCAGCTTCCTAGTGTTGTGAACTTACGTAGTTTGTGCCTTGCATTATATGTTACTTGAGGCAGATTGAGTCGTTGGCTGCCACAAGTTCAACGATTTTGTGTAGTATGGGACGAAGCATTACGTTCAGGAGGAGGAATCATTAGACCAGCGCTTGAGAGAGAGAGAGAGAGAGAGAGAGAGGAGAGAGAGAGAGTGAGAGTGAGTGAGTGTGAGTGTATGTGTGTGTGTGTGTGTGTGGTATGTATTAGTCTGTTAGCGCTCCTATAGACTCGAATTCCATACTAGCTGAATTTACAGCATGGAAAAAGCGTTTGGTTTAAAGTGTGGCAAGAAAATTAAAAAAAAAAATTCATACTGTTTGCTGTGTGTTTATTTGCATGAAGTATTTTCAGGAGCTGCAAAATAAGAACGGGGGCTGGTTGTAGACACCTGTCAGTCTAGTCCTGTAGACAGTCTCCTCGCTCAGATGAGGATCTTACCTCTTCAGTTCTAACCAACTCTTGCTCACTCACACAGCACTACATGTTTACTTCATAATCACGTGCGGTGTTTTCATGGCAGAGCTTAAAGCCACCAACAGCGTCCTATATTTTATTAATGGGATCTCCCTCGATGGTATTTTAATCTATAGTGGCACAGTGAGCAGCCTCTGCACTGTTGTGTTGTTTTAGTCTTCTATACACTGTTTTCGCTCTTATCTTAGTCGTTCTACCTGCTCAGTTGTCTTTCTGTGGGTCTGAAGTCACATGTGTTTCCTGGGAAATGAACTGACAATCGTTTGGCTGGAGAAATGAGTACTCATCCAGCATTCACTTTGATGAACTCAGGTGCGGATTTGTGGGTGTAAATAAGACCTCTGCTTACTGAGAGTTACAACCACCTTTGATGGGCTACTGTACTTTTACTAAACAGAGAACTGTCAAGGAGACAATGACTTTATGGCACTCCTCCTCCTGTTCCTCCCAGAAATACTCCACTGTCCCACATCGTTTCTACATCAGTCATACCAGATTGACCCACAGTTTTATCTTACATAACGAGCCACTCCACAAGTTGTCTGTGAAACATTATGGAGAGCAGCTCACATCCTGGTGGAATGCAACCTCCGTGTGGCTCTACATGCTAAGCATGATCTGCAGTGTTATTCTATTGACAGATGAAATAAAAACAACTGAACTGTTTCTTCGTTTCCTCAAAGAAAATGGTTTATATTCTAAGATACAGAGATGTTGGTTGGTTGGTTGGTTTGGGGAAGGAGACCAGACAGCGAGGTCATCGGTCTCATCGGATTAGGGAAGGACGGGGAAGGAAGTCGGCCGTGCCCTTTGAAAGGAACCATCCCGGCATTTGCCTGGAGCGATTTAGGGAAATCACGGAAAACCTAAATCAGGATGGCCGGACGCGGGACTGAACTGTCGTCCTCCCGAATGCGAGTTCAGTGTCTAACCACTACGCCAACTCGCTCGGTACAGAGATGTAAATTGCTATTGGGATGGGGGCAGGGTTGTGGGGGTTGGTATGTCTCACACCACTTGCTGGACCTTCGGGTGGGCCTCTGCACTGTATCAACTCTGCCAGTCACTGTAGTCATCCTTCTTGCTGTTTTAGATCTAATTGCTTTTAGGTGTGGTTAGTAGTTTCTTCTGTCACACCCTCTCTTGCTTTTTAGGAATAGCTTTCTGATGAAGGCAATATCTGAAGGATCCTTTATCCTTTCATCTATACCTTCATCATACTCTGCAAGCCACCTGACAATGAATGGCAGAGGGTGCATCTGGTACCACTAACTGATCGCCTCTTCCCTTTTCCACTCGCTTGTGGTGCCGGTGGAGAATGATTGTTAGTAAGCCTCTCTATTAGTTCTAATGTTTCGAATTTTCTTTTTGTGAGTTGTACGTGGGAGGAAGCAATATGTTATCTGACTCTTCCTGGAGAGTGCTTTCTCGAAGTTTTAGTAGTAAACGTCTCTGTGATGCACAACGCCTCTCTTGTAACATCTGCCACTGGAGTTTGTTGACCATCTTTGTAACTCTCTTGCTCCAACTAAACTCTAAACTATTCCATGACTAAACACGCCGCTCTCTCTCTCTCTCTCTCTCTCTCTCTCTCTCTCTCTCTCTCTCTCTCTCTAACTCACACACTCTACCTACCTACTAGTCCTACCTGGTAAAGGTCCCAAATGGATGAACAATACTCAAGAATTGGTCGAACAAGCGCCTTTTATGCCACTACCTTCGTGGATAAGTTATATTTCCTTAGGATTCTTCCTATAAATATCATTTGCTGTGTGTGATGATTCCACTCAAGATCGCTGTGGATAATTAGTCATAGACGTTTTATGGTAGAAGCTGTTTCCATCAGTTTGTCATCAGTAATGCATTTCTGCAGTAGTAGATTTCTTTTTGTATGTATGCGCATTATGTTACATTGATTGACATTCAGGGTCAATTGCCAGAGCCTGCACCATTCACCAGTCCTATGCAGGTCATTCTGAAAATCGATACTCCCTTCTGGCGAGTCTGTTTTCTTGTAGACAACCGCATCTTCTGCAAACAGCTTTAATGAGCTTCTGATGCTTTCTACTAGATCATTTATATACATGGTAAACAGTATACATGGCAAACAGTAATAGTCTTATCACACTCCCTTGGGGAAATTGTATTTGCATCTGTCGATTTTGTTCCTTAAGGAGCGACGTGTTGAATTCTGTCTGCAAGGAAGTCTTGAATCTAGCCACAAGTATTTGGTAAGGTCGTATTTATTTTTACTAAACGGCAGTGCTGGACAGTGTGAAACGCATACTTTAAGTCAAGGAACATGGCATCAAAATGAGCACTATTGTCTAACGCGCTACATATCTTATAGAGGAATGGAGTTAGCTGACTTTCGCAAGATCACTGTCTGCTGAATTTATGTTGATTTTTATAGAGGAGATTTTTGTTGTTCTCCAAAAACGTCATAATTCTTGGACATAAAATATGTTCCATAATTCTAAAATAGAATGACATGAACGAATAGGCCTATAATTATGTGCATCTGTCTTAAACCCTTCTTGAAAACGGGAATGACCTGTGCTTTTTCCCGTCGCTAGGTAGCTTTCGTTGTTCCTGTGATCTGCCTTAAACTGCTGCTAGAAGGGAAGCAAGTTCTTTCACACAATCTTCATAGAATCCTATTGGTTTCTCATCTGGTCGTGATGCCTCCAATAGTAACCGATTGTAATTGCTTTTCTGTTCAGCCATCGGTTGTCTCAATACCCGCCATTTCGGCTTTCAGTGTCCTCTATACTGGCTGACGGCGAAAGAATAGTTGAACAGGCTTTTAAGCTTCCTCTGAGAGAGATGAGTCTACTCCTTTATTTAATGCGTTCGTTCAAAAGATCGGCGGTTGGACGGTGGTCTCAGGAGCAGCCCCAGTCGTACATGAGAGCCTTGGGGGTATACTGACTGTGTCTGCCAACCTACTGGCCTGATTATTTTTCTGAGCTTATTTTACCATTATCACTCCAGCTGATTTCGTTACGTTCTTAGCCTTCTCACTTCCACTTTCCCAGCTGGAAGGCATTAGTTATTCCATTGCTGGCAGGGGAGACATATGTGTTTTTCTTGCCACAGGTGAGTCCTGTGGGAGATCTCGTCTGCTCTCTGACCTGCATTCTGGCCCAACCTATACGCAGGGTTACTCGTAAATACCTCCTGGGTTTCAGAAGATGACTGTGTCAAAACTGCTAGACATACAGAAAAATGAGATTCACCAGTGGATAGAGCATGTCTCCAAGTTTGGATTCGTAGTGAACGCCATGGCATAGTAGCAGTATTGCGCCAGTAAAGAGTATGTGTAATGTGAATTAAAAACTTGCAGAGCTGCCCTATCCACTGATAGATATCTATTTTCTGCATGTATCGTAGTTTTCATTAGAAGGACGAATGGGAGAAGAGCAACATGGCTTCAGAACAGGCAGGTCCATGGTGGATCTAATTTTTGCTGTAAGACAACTGTAGGAACAGCACTATGAATATGGAATAGATCTATTATTGACCTTCCTGGACATTGAAAAAGCGTAGGATAGTGTAAGTAGAAGCAAGGTGTGGAAAGCCCTGGAGACCAGAGAAGCAGCAAAACAGATTATTTGGAGGGTAAGGGAAATGTACCATGGAAGTGAGAGCTGTGTGAAAGTGGGAGGAGAAAGATCAGCTTGGATTGTACAGAAGAATAGCTTGAGGCAGGAAAGTTCACTTTCACCATTACTCTTCACTGTAGTGATGGATGGTATACTATGTACAGTAGCACAAGTAATTAGTGAAAGGAAGATGAAAGCTATGGTGTTTGCAGATGATTTAATGATTTGGAGGAATAAGGAGGAGGAAGTACAAGAGCAGTTGGACGTATGGGAACGAGAAGTACAAGAATATGGGATGAAATTTAGTATAAGTAAGAGTGAGATGATTATCACACCAAGAAAGAAGGAGAGAGGAACAACTGGAATAACAATTGGTGGAGAACGATTGAGGAGAGTGGAGAGTTTCAAGTACCTAGGAAGCCTGATACAGGAAGACGGAAAAAACAACAGAGAAATAAACGAGCGGGGGAGAAAAGTGGAAGCATTTCGGAAGTGTGTCAGAAGCCTGATATGGAGAAAGGATGTAGCCCAAATCAGTAAAAAGGTTATATACCGATCATACTATGTCCCGATCCTGACATATGCATCAGAAACCTGAGTTATGAAAGCAAGAGAGAAAAACAAAGCAAAAGCTAGTGAGATGAAATTCTTGAGAAACAGTATTGGAGTGACAAAGACAGACAGGTTAAGAAATGATAGGATCAGAGAGTTAAGGAAGGTGGAACCTTTACAGGAGGAGATAGAGAAATCAAGACGGAGATGGTATGGACATGTTAAGAGAATGGAAGGGAAGACAGTACCCAGGAGGATACATGAGATGAAACTGGAAGGAAAGAGACCAAGAGGAAAACCGAGAGACAGATGGCTGAAAGGATTAGAGGAGTGCGCCCAGAAGAAAGGAGAAGTCTGGACCAAGGTGAAAATGGAGAGATGGTGGCAAGACAGAAGACGATGCAGAGGCCTATGTTCCATACAGACCTGGCTGGAGGCTGGAAACTGTCCAAGATAATGATGATGGCAGTTTTCATGTGGTCATGTTCTAAAACCATGGAAGTACTTACGAATAATCTTGTAATTTTACCTCCTTTTAAATTATTTCTCATCTCTTGTATCAATATTGTTTTGAGTGTTTCGATTTTATCACTTCTACGTTGATCAAAATTAGATAAAATTTCCAGGTGAGGTCACTAACTCTGTATGGATTATATCTTGAGCGAGGGGCTGATATAACCCTACTGCTTAGTGCCTTAAAAGATCCCACTCCCGTTACTTCCTCCACAACCAATCAAACAGAAGAAGCTCATTCTCAGATGAACTTGCTGCACTCCTTTAGCAAAAGGCAGACAGGTAAACTTTGCACTTCCGTTTAATGTGAATGCTGCCAACAATAACGAAAACTGTAAACGCATGTACCTGAATGTGAATTAAAAGAAATTTATTACAGTTGTGACTTTGGTAGAAGATAGTACTGTTTTTTACATTTGTGAAATCATGTGGAACAAGATGGTTTGCTTTACTCCCTCCAGACTATGTTTGTTCCCCTGAAGTCGTATTTCGAATCTGAAAACAAATGTTCATTGGTTATCAAATAACTCTTTGAAAAACCTTTATGAGAAACTGTACTCGCTACACAACCAAATATCAACTTCTCACATGGCAATTCAAAGAGTAGAGGCTGAAACAATTACAGTTTTTGAAGTAATTTTTGTGTTAAACGATTAAAAAGGTAATTCAGCTTCCAAAGGTGACGATTGTTCCACAATATCAGCTGATAGGTCAGTATTTAGTAAATTGGGAAATGAGGGTTTATCATCAAGATTACAGAATTTGAACAGATTGTCCATACATTTCATCAGATCACTGCTGAATATTTAAATAAGTGGCTTGACCCTATTGACAGTTTGTGGGACTGCAGTTGGTTAACACTTAAGGCAGGAGTGCTCCAATGGAAGGATATACAAAGACTAAGGATTTCATTCGTAAAATGGCTCCTTCAACTACAACAGACGACACTGGTCTGTATAATTAGTAAGTGCATATTAAAAATGTATATCATCGAAAGTATTTAAAAAATTGAAACTGGGATAAAACATTACCTAGCGATTGTTGTATAGAAATTATTTTACATCGTACAAATAATATGGACAATGTGCCTTATACAAATTTTCTTGAAATATTGGAACTTATTCTTTGTTTTACTAACACCACCACTGAATGAGTGTTTTCTCATGTGTATGGTTTGTGGTCAAATGATCCCTTCAGTGCAGAGTTTCAAAGTCATGTTGATTAATTAGGTGAACTTTAGACTCATTCTGTAAATTTTTACATAATGCTGTGTGGTAAAGAGATCTTAATGAAGAAGATCTGTTCATTAGCAAAATATCAATTAGGAATGACTCCTGCACTAATAATTCTACAGGACTGTTTGGCTGGAGTGCTTTCAGAGCTACTGTATATGTTAAGTTACATATTATTTATGTATTTACTTATTATTGGTTTCAAAACCATCGTATTTATGACGAAACAATTTTACACATTCTCTTTTGACCCTTCTTTCATTGGGAAATATAAAACGTCTGCTTTTCTTGTTTCAAAAATATGGTCATCTTAGGTATGGTATAAAAGGGGCATTAACAGCATCAGCTGTTGATTGATCATTGTGAAGGATGTGGACATGTTACACGCTTATGTGAGACACTGTTTTCAGCACAAGTGGATATAAAAGAAGGAAACTGTTTTAAAAGGTTCCTAAGTGACTCAGCATACCGTTTGTGGTCTGCATCGTCTGGATAAAAATATGTTGTTTGATTCAGACGGATTGGAATTGTTATGGCTTACAACTACATTCACTTATGTCTACATTCACTTCTTAAAGAAAATAAGCTTACATATATATTAGACACAACCGCCAAGGAGCAACATCATACTGCAACAAGGCTGTCAACATATCACTGCCATTTCAGCCCAAATGAGTTAGTGTGGTGAGATGTGAAGATGAGCATAAGGAATAAAGACAAGACTTTTGCAATAAAAGAGGTAGAAAGGCTGTTCTGTGATGGTCTTGTACTGTGGATGCAGCCTCATGGAGGGGAAAGGTTTAACACGTCAAAAAACTTACTCAAGCTGCGTAGACCGTGGAAGCTATCATCAGTGGCCATGAACAGCTAATGATTTGCCTTGTTTCTAAAGGTGGCAGGAGTAAAATCAGGGAGCAAGAGGCTATATGTAATTCATATGAAACCAAATGACAGTTGTAAGAGTAGAAGGGCATGAAAGGGAAGCAATGCCTGAGAAGGTAGTCAGACAGGATTGTAGCCGATGATGATGATGATGATGATGATGGTTGGTTTGTGGGGCGCTCAACTCCACAACCATCAGTGCCTTTCCTATCTCTAATGTTATTCAGTCTGTTTATTCAACATGCAGTAAAGGCAACAAAAGAGAAATTTGGAGTGGGAATTAAAATCCATGGAGAAGAAATAAAAACTTTGAGGTTTGCCGATGACATTGCAATTCTGTCAGAGACAGAAAAGGATCTGGAATAGCAGTTGAATGGAATGGACAGTGTCTTGAAAGGAGGATATAAGATGAACATCAACAAAAGCAAAATGAAGATAATGGAATGTAGTCGAATGAAGTCAGGTGATGCTGAGGGAATTAGATTAGGAAATGAGACACTTAACATGAGTTTTACTGTTTAGGGAGCAAAATAACTGATGATGGTCGAAGTAGAAAGGATGTGAAATGGAGACTAGCAATGGCAAGGAAAGTGTTTCTGAAGAAGAAACATTTGTTAACATTGAATATAGATTTAAGTGTCAGGAAGTCGTTTCCGAAAGTATTTGTATGGAGTGTAGTCTTGTATGCAAGTGAAACATGGATGATAAATAGTTTAGACAAGGAGAGAATAGAAGCTTTCGAAACGTGATGCTACAGAAGAATTCTGAAGATGGGTGAGTAGGTCATGTAAGTAATGAAGAGGTACTGAACAGAATTGGGGAGAAGAGGAAATTGTGGCACAACCTGACTAAAAGAAGGGACTGGTAGGTAGGACACGTTCTGGGGCATCAGGGGATCACCAGTTTAGCACTGGAGGGTATTGTGGAGGATAAAAATAGTAGAGATAGACCAACAGATGAATACACTAAGCAGATACAGAAGAATGTAGGTTGCAGTAGTTGCATTGTACTGTATGGAACCAGGGACCTAGAAATGACAGAGGCTTCATCCCCGCTCTAGTCCGCAGTGGTACACAACCCCACAATAGGCTACAGTAATCCACCCACCACACCTCCGCCCCACACCGAACCCAGGATTATTGTGTGGTTTGACCCCCAGTGCCCCCCCTGCCGTGGGACCATCTCATACCAGACGAGTGTAACCCCAGTGTTTGTGTGGTAGAGTAATTATGGTATACATATATATATGTTTGTGTAGAAGTTGCCGACATAATGTAACAGAGGTGGAATAAGGAGAACCACCTCACATTCACTGAGGCAGATGGAAAACCGCCTTAAAAGCCCTCCACAGACTGGCCAGCACACCGGAGCTGGACACTAACACTAATCCGCTGGGTGGATTCGTGATGGGGACCAGCACGCTTTCCCGCCCGGAAAGCAGTGCATTAGACCGCATGGCTAACCAGGTGGGCTGCAGCAGTTACTCAGAGAGGAAGAAGCTTGCACAGGATAGAGTAGCATGTAGAGCTGCATCAAACCAGTCTCTGGACTGTAGACCACAAGAACAACATGAGAACATCTGTCAAATTTTGCAGTAACACTCCTTTGCCTACTACTGTTCTTGCATTGATTCCAACAGTTTTTTCGGCAGGATTTGATGGCTGTCCATGAATACAAACATACTCTTCCCCCTGCTCGTGTAACTCATGAGTTCTCGATAGTACCCCCTGTGGTTGGCTCTTTTAGTGGCACACCTCGATGCAGATGATTGTCACTAGGCAATGAAGTATTGTCAGTGGTATTTTAAAAATATCAGAACTTTATAAAGCATAGCGAAACACAGAACAGTACAACACAACAATCTAAAGTTTACAGGAATCACATTTCATTCGTAAGTGAAGCCGTTCAAGCAATATTTCCTTTTGTGTACATCTATATACAGAAGAAACAGTTACACTGTTTACTTTTATTGTAGTGGCTTTATTTTGGCCATTTGACTTTAGGTGTGCCCTACTTCACTCAGCAGCCTTTCTTCCTCTTCAAGCCTGTGTTTTCCACTGCCTTCCAAATCGCAAACGTTCCGATATCCAAGCCACACTGTATCAAGTCTCGTCCCAGCACAACCATGCTGATTGTTGGAGCAACATCTCAAACATTAAATTCCTCTCCACGATATTTATTCGTTGTTCACATTTCCTTTAAAAAAGATTCTGGCTAGAACAGCCGGAGACAGCAGTCGTTTTTGAGTGAGTTTTGTTCGTATGATTGCATGAATATGTGTGTATGCTTTGCTTCCTTTCTGAAGAAGGCTATGGCTGAAAACTTACGTGAAAACTCTTTTCTTGCCTGCTGCTCGGTTTGTGAGAAGCAATCTGTCCGTTTCACAGTATAGTTATTCTCTTACGAAGTTTGTTGTAAATAATCGACTGCACTTCATCAGGAGCAACAATGCACACGATTACAGTACCAGAAGAAAAAAGTGACATTCATTACACAACATTAAGGTAGTCTGTAGCACAAACAGGGATCTAAAATGCTTCAACTAAAAGTTTTCATTACTTACCCATTGATATAAAATGCCAGACAGACAGCAAAGTAAAATCTGAAACTAAACGGAAATTATCTCTCTTTGACAGCTCCTCCTATTGCACAGAAGACTATTTATTATTGTAATGTGTAAACGGTGACAGGTAGGAATTACTAACATCTGTCTTTAATTAAAAACAAAAACAGATAAATGATATGAATGAAAGCTTTACAAAAAATAATATTAATGCAAAAGGACTCATTCCACATCATTACAGTTTATCGCACAAAGATACATGGGATGGGAAACTAACAAACTGCTGGTATCTCACAAAGTATGGTATAGCCTTATATACTTCAAAAACCTCAAAATGAAATTCAAAAGTAAAATCAACCAGATGATCAAACTAGACATACATTGCAATTGTGATACATGTATTTTTGGTTACTCCTGAAAAAATCGACGGAGTTACTGGCGGAAAAAGAGCAAACGGGTTATTCTTGGAAACAGGCCTACATGTTGCATTACTAGAAAAATGGCTTACATACTTGTTAAAGCAAAACATCCATTTATGGGCTCTACGTGTTCGAGACTATTCCTTTAATTACTTTTATAGCATTGCACAATGTTGGAATATATTTAAAAAATCATATCACGTTTTTACCCTGTGAATTGCTATTATTGGGCATACATGCCATACATGCATCATAGGTAACATTTGAAAGTGAGAAGATATGTAAACCACAGTGAGACCAATGCACTGACAATCGAATAAAACAAGAACACTATTTTGCATGGAAGTATACCTCTAAACAGTAATGTTTCTTTCACATTTCAATAATTGTCACTTTGTTGATATGTACAAGATACGAGAGCATGCCTTGCTTCTATTCTCAGTGCACACTTTCATGGGATAACGAAGAACACATAGTTACGTTTTTTCCAAACGTGAACACTGTATATGTTGTGCATATGAAAATGTAACGAACAAGAAATAGTGTCAGTAAGCTAACAAGCATTGATTCTGGAGTTCCAGCTTCATTTCTATCCATACAAAGACGGTGAAAGTGACATTACATGGATTACGAAAGCTTGCTTTTCCAGTCACTTCCTTTTCTTCTTGGTTATTGGAGATACATCAACAAAAACAGAGTTCCATTAATGTGGGAAAATGTGTTCTATTACTAGCACAAACACGCATTAAAGAACAGATGAACGTTCGAAATTACCTTCTTGACACTATGTTATTCATGTAACCAATGTAATTGTTAGTATTTAAAACTGCATTTGGGCCACGCGACACAAATAACGAACAAGAAGCAGTCGTAAACAGTAGTCTGCCAATCACAAGGGTGGTTTGAAAAGTTTTCAGAACGGAATAGAAAAAAATTACTTACATCACTGAAACTTTTTTTATTTTTCAATGTAGTCTCAGTCTAATGATTTGGTAGGTTTTGGCTCATTACCTCAGTTTTGGCTCATCTCGGAGTTCTCCTCGATTTTGCCAAAAACTTCGCCATTTAGCCAAAACCTACCAAATCATTCTACTATATTTCCAGAAATTTAGGTCTAAATCCCCCATTTGCAGTTAAAAGAATATATTTTGTACAAAGATCCATGTAAGAAAAATTAATTTTATTTTTTTATTTTTTATAAAAGGTGTATGTAAGAAAACGATTAGTGGATGTAAGAAAATAAATGGCACATGTAAGAAAATGAATAAATTAATTAAGAATCAAGACCATGTTAATCCAAAATAGTGTAAATCATTTGAAAATTTTGGTAGGACTAAGGGGAAAAAATTTAACATTGTGAATTCTATATCATGAAGTTCAATATTTTTATTATTGAGTTTCTTCATCCCCTTATATTTCAATTTCATCTGTCTATCTTCAAAACACTGAACATACCAGTCAGTAATTAATTTATAATATCTACCTGGTAAAAAAAAATTTAAAATTATTATTAAGCTCTATACAAGTTTTTTCTCCATATGTAGTATTTACATATTCACATCCAGTAACATCATATAGAATGTTTACCTCTAGCTCACTTAGATTTTTAAGATTTTTAATCTCTTTTGGCGAATTTATATTGTTGAGCTTCTTGATTGGAGTCTCCATTTATATAGAAAAAAATTTTATTTTGATTTTTTTATAATTTGTAATGTCCATAGGGTAGTGTATCTATGTTATTTTTCAAAACATATCTTTTGTCATGAGGGCGCAATGCTTTCTTGCTTACTTCAACTCTGTAAATTTCATATCTGTCACTTGGAATCAGCTTAATACTTCTATACTGTTCTCTACTGTTAAACAAACAATCTTTGTAAACTTCTAAGCTTATTCTGTTTTTAACAACACATTTCTTAATGCTTTTAGATTGTTCTGTATTTTATCACCAACTTTACAAGCATACATTTTTGCTCTTAAACTGCAGAATTCTTCGATTATTTTCGCATTACATTCATCTTTCATTTTTCCTAAAACTTTCTTGTTTACTTGTAGAATTCCATAAATATTACCTGTTGGATAATCACTTGTAATAAAGTAATCAATCGCGGTTTTCTTTCTTCATAAAATTCTTCAGTCTGTACACTGTAGATACAACCATGTGTATCTTGATAACACAACTCCATATTTTCTCAATATTTCGGTTTCATTACTCTATAGTGAGAATCATACATCAGTTCTTTAGATAAATCAAGTATGCTCATTCTGACATAGACAGGCTTATTAAATGTGATTTTCGTCTTTTTCATATGAATGGCCACAAGATGTTCACAAAAAATAGTTCTTCCTTTAAAGTTTGAGTTTGCTTTAAGATCATCACATTTTTCTCCATCTGAAACTAAGATTGTGTCCACTCTGTTTCTTATGTTTTCCACCATCTTATCAAACAGAATTGTTCATTAATTTGTAGAATTTTTTTTCAAAATGATTTTTGGCTTTAGTTCTCATTTGTTTATTGAAGTCTATATATTTCAACCAATTTTATTGCTTAAATTTTAAAACTCTGTATTTTTGTGAGTTTCATTCCAAGAGACAGACACTGTTTGGGGTTTCTACAATAAACTATGTAATTATGCTTGTCAAGCAGAGTAGTCAACAACTTGCTTTCTTTAGTGTTAAGCACAATTTTCTTTTCAGGTGCAAGTGGTAAATCTTGATGTAAATCATGTAATTCTTTTGGATACTCTACTTCAAAAATATATCAGTTTATAGCAGTATCAGACATATCACTTATTCTTTTACAATAGAAAGAATCTGGTTCACGCTATTCAAATCCTCAATATGCTAATTATTGACTCATACTGTGACCATATAAACTGTTAGCATCTAAACAAGCTAAATAATTTGATACCTTAGTAACATCATAATTACTCAGATATTTGTTGTTTGCCTTTACACATCTCTTGCAAGATTGTGATATTCCTCCTCTTAGTCCTTTTTCAACCATCAGAATCATATCATAATCATTTTGAGTCATTTTCAACATCACAAACCAAGACAAACCAGGAGCTGAAAAATACCAAGAAGGATCTTGTATACAGGTTTTTCTAAAATTTTCAAACATATCACCAAATAACAAAACATCAGTTTTCAGATACAAATAATGATGTTCACCAAGATTTTTCATATTGAATTTTTTCCAAACCAATTTTCCCTGTTTGTAATCTCCATCACTAATTTCACAGTCATTCAGTTTATTATAAAATTCTTCTTTTGCTGGTAACTGTGTCTCTTCAAATTTCTTCCAAGAATCCATGTAATCATATGGAGAGACACCTCTTCTCATCACTAAATTGAATAACTCTTCTGAAGAGAAAAATTTCCTAATGTCCTTCATTTGTCGTCTCTTTAAATTTGAGGAAAGTTCGTCAAGTGAAGTAGCCATAAATTTAAATGTATCAATGAATATCATTTTCAAACTTTCTGTCCTTTTACCAAAACTAATATATCTGTCTTTATTCTTGGGTATTAAATCTATCTCTTTCTTATCATAGCCAAGTTCTTTCACAAACAAATGAGAATCATATCCAGATAAATTATGTAAATAAATTGGTAGAAAGCATGAATGTTTCAAGTTTAAATTACATTTATTGCATCATGGATTTATATATTTTCCAGTCAAATGATCGTGATGTTGAACCTTTTTATTTTTCTGTAAGTAATGACATTTACACAGTGTACGAAGTTTAGATTTGTTGTGTCTTGATTGTTCTTCAGGTGTTAATGGTCTTATTTCTTTAATTTCAGAATAAATTCTTCCAATTTCTTCAGCTTCTTGTTTGATAAATTCTATAAATTTTTTATGGCAGTTTGGACCCCTCTAAACAACAGGATCTTCATAATGCCCATTTATATATTAAATGTAGTAACATAATCCACTTTGTTCATATTGTTGATATTTCATTGTATATGAATTTTCTAGATTTGGTTGACAGTTGTCGAGCTTCAATAGTAACCTTACAAAATCAGCATAAATAAGAAATGGAACTTTTTGTGTATGTTGATAGTTTTTAAAATTAATGTATAGCCCTTTTCCTTGGCATTTCTACTTTTAATGGTTTTTTCGTCGAACAACTTGGTGTTCATCATCTAGTTTTTCTGTACTAGTGAAGTGAAACAAACACATATCACAAATAAACTTTACTCCTTCACATTTATTAATTTGACTCGATACAAGCCTAGATAAATTTATGATATGACAATAGTGTGAATTACTTCCTTCCTTGAAATAAACGAGATTTACATGTTTCTGTTTCTTACATTTCGTAATTTTTAATTGATACACTTGATATGACCTCAGATGTTAAGTCCCATAGTGCTCAGAGCCATTTGAACCATTTTTTGAACTACTTAATCTCTAACAGTTTTCTTGTCTCTTGGTTTCTGAAATAAATTATTGTAAAAGGGGAATAGTTTTTCTTCATTAGTTCTAGTTTTTGGTTTTGTAAACACATCAGTAGAAATTGGTAATATTTTTTTCAATGGTTTAGCTTCAGTTATTTGTTTTGGAAACACATCGGTAGAAAATGGAAATATTTCTTTCAATGGTTTATCTGCTTTAGTTTTGAAAATTTCTTCATCATTGTCAGTGTTATGATAAGGTAATTTTTTCCAAAGATTGGTATTAAGGGGGAACCCACTTTCAGTGTGTGATGTCTAGCAATAAGTGCAATTAGGTCAGCTTTCCTTAATTTACTATACCCTCCTAATTTCTTTCTCTTACAGTAATCACGAAGTAATACAACTGTGAAGTTCTCCATTTGGCCTCTCCAATAGTTGTGAAGTTTAGCAACTCCATTTGGCCCTTCTATTTATAGGAAATAAGAAATATTAGCTTTGTAAAAAAAAGGTCAGATTTCCAAAATTGAACGCATCTGCTTTGTTATTTAAGAGATATTTAAAATTAAGTACAACATTATTTTTCTTTCTTATTCTTCATATATTCTAAAGTACACTTCTTACATTTATTACCATGTTTATCTTTATGTGAAGGATTTATGTAAAAACAATTCAAATTTTTAATCTCTCAACAACCTTTACATTTCTTTGTAGATGAGTCAGTGTCCTGCTTCTCAACATTTTGCGTTGACAGTAATATTTTCGAATGTTCTTCACTTCGAATCCACCATAAACGTTCTATGTGATAATATTTAGCAATATTTTTCCACATATACAAGGAATTCGACTGTCATTGTAATTTTTTTCATGATATTTATTTACATGTGGTCTACACATGTTCTGTGACCACCGTTTGTGTATTTCTGTAATGTAAAATTTTCAATTGACTTCTCAGTGTTACAATATTTGAAGAAATTGGATTTAATCAGACACAGTTTCAAAAGGCAGCTTTCAGCTGTCAGTGACTCAATTTAAATAGAAAATAATTTATTAGATTTGTGGGAAAGATATATTTTTCTAATTTTTCCAATGCATCTTTCAAAATAGCTATTAGTTCAGGATCTAAAGCAGATAGTTTATTACAATCAATACCAAATAAAGATAAATCAGTTGTACCAGGTCTAAGTACATTTTTTGTAAATTCACTGTATTCATAGAATGTGTCATACTTAAAAAATGCAATAATCCATTAACATATCTAAATGACGAATTTATTCCGGTAGGTAAGCCAGGAAATTGTCTAGTTATAATTCCTTGTAATTAAATGTAAAATTATATTCATCTAATTCTACATAGAAAAGTTCATTAAAGAATAAAAATGTTCTACCTGAATAAGTGTTAACTACTCCATTTAGCAAAAAGTTTGTGCATAATCCTGTAGTAGATATTGAGTTTGGATATCCCAGAATTAACTTTAATGTGTGTAGATTCATCACATATACCGTATTGTCAACAAATAAAGTAACTGTGCCACTTCATATTTGATATATGCCATTTATTTTATGGAAACTTTGAGGTAAGAATGTTAACCAACTGGTTATCAATTGCAGCTTATTATCACCTATTGAGATCCAATTCTTATGAAAATACTATAAAACCCCATTTACAAAAGTAAGTGATTGAACTTTTTCATTTGACATAACGACTCAATTCATTCATTTGGTATGGAAGGTTGTGTTGAGGATGGCTTAAGTGCTATACTTGGTTGCATTATTATTTTTTACCATAAAAACTTTGAATAGCATCAATATAATCCTGTATTATGTTAGAGTCGACACAGCTGAATAAGTAATAGCGAGTAAAACACGTTTAGTGCCAGTAACTATATTTGTACTTCCAGGTAAAATACATTGAACACAATAACTAAGGAACACTCAGTTACATACATAAAACTCAGAGCATACAACAGCAACCAGAGAGATCTATTATAATCCACATGATGTACTTTGCCATCATTTCACACGAAATATATTGTTCACACAATTCCGACACCCCCCCTTTGAACATATATTTTGTGGTTGTCCTTCACAAGATAAACCAAATAGTCCCACAGTCTTTTGAAATTTTTTTTGCACAAGGGTTTTGTCTGAAAATCAGCCAACATGTCTTCTGCTTCACAGGTATTCCACAGCGATGTTCTATCACTCTATGTGGTCTGGAATAGAATGGTGCCTTAGATCAATATGTTTTGTTCTAGCACTAGTGACATCATTTTTATCTACGTTAATGGCTCCTTTATTGTCACAGATGATCATTTATGTTCCACTATTAAATTGCGTTCTATTTCACATATTAATGTTCTTAGGCACAATGTTTCCTGTCTGGTGTAAGACAGCGCCATATACTCGGCCTCTAAGGTACTCAGTGCAACAGTTTTTTTGCTTTTGGCAGGACCATGAAATGAGGCCTCCCATTAATTTAAACCAGCAGCCATTAGTGGAGTGCCTATCTCCCAGTTCACTCCCCCAGTCTGCATCGCTGTAGCCTTCTAGTTTTGCATTACCTTCTCTATGGTTGTTTGAAGTACCTCTTAGTTATCGGAATATCCTTTTCACAGCTTTTCCTTTGGGTCTCTGCAATATCTGCTCACTGCATTAGTGGCAAAAGCAATATCAGGTCGTTACATTTGAGACAAATATAACAGACTCCCTACTGCTTATAAATATGGAACATTCTTATCACATTCCACATCTGTCTCATTTATATTTAACTTCACTCCTACTTCCATTGGAGTAGTTAGGGTTTACAATCAATCATGCCAAATTTCTTCAAGATTTTTTCTGTATATGATGATTGATTTATTCTCAGTTCTGGTCTCTCTTCATCCTTAGTAATCTGCATACCTAAATAACGTTTAACTTATCCCAAATCATGCACCTTAAACTTGGTCTGCAGCTTTGTCTTAAAAATTCTCATTTGACTTTCGTTTTCAGCCAGGATAAAGAAGTTGTTCAACCATATTGCCCTTATTACTATCCCTTCTCTTTCACTTTTATAGTATATACTGGGAGCTGCCTTAGATTACTTCATATTAATGTTTATTAGAGTTTTTTGTAGACATCGATTCCAGCACTGTCCACTCTGTTTAAGTCCATAAATACTTTTTTGCAAACACCAAACTTTTTCCCTTTTCGATCTGGTTTTCGTAGCTTCTCTTGGTGGAATGACACATATCTCTTCTTCCAGTTTCCCATTTAAATTTGCTGTTTTTACATCCATACCATGAATTGTTAAATTTCGTTTTGTTGCCAAGGGTAAAATATATATCAATGAGGCATACTTGACTACAGGTGAAAAAGTTTCTTTGTAATCTACCCCTTGTTTTTGTGAATATCCTTTTGTTACAAGTCATGCTTTATGGTGATGAATTTTTGGAACTCTTCAAAGTGAATACTGTCATATTTTCCCATTCAACGGTTTCGTTCTGACATACAGATTGCAGTTCTTTCTCCATTGCTTCTTTGCATTCTTGAGAGTTTGGGGCGCTCATTGCTTCTTCTGCTGTTGCTGGCTCATCATTAAAATACTGGGCTTCATACATTTCAAAATCTGGATGTTCTTTCGGTTTTGGTAAGAAGAAAGCCTTACATTGTACTCTTCATTTTGTTCATCCTAAAACTCATTGTCATCATAAATAGTCTCCATTTACCTTTGACTCTCCTCTTCCTGTTCTTCACTTTCTCTTTCTTCACATAAGGTTTCACTCTTGAACTAGGTACAGTTAACTTAGTAGTCTTGCCCTCTTCAGAGTCATTTCTATTTTAAAAGAATACTACATCCCATTTTCTAACAACCGTTTTATTCAATGGATCCATTAATCTGTAGCCCTTTGAATTCTCACAACAGCCTTCAAAAATATACTTTTCAGCTTTCAGGACCCATTTTCCTCTTAGCTGTTTTGGAATGTGTGCCATTGCATCACACCCAAAAGACCTTATATTGCTTAGGTCAGGTTTCCTTCCTACCCATATCTCATATCTCTGTAGGTGATCTATTGTTCAAATGTAAGGCCATTGATACCGCCTTTGCCCAAAATCTTTTCATAATCCAGCATCAGTTATCATGCTTCTTGCTTTTTCGACAATGGTCCTATTAGCCCTCTCAGCAACCCTATTTTGAGATGGGCTGTACCTTATAGTAGTTTGATGCCTGATTCCCATTTTTGAGAGAAGTGTCTTCAATTTCTGGTTAATATATTCTCTCCTGTTATCAGACCTGATAATCTTAATCTTCTTTCCCACTCATCTTTCGACCATATTACAATATTCCTCAAAAATGTCACTCACTTGGTCTTTGGAACTAAGAAAGTAAACATCAGTATATCTTGAATAATCATCAATAAACATAAGAAAATAACGGCTCCCATCTACGGATTCACACTCCATCAGACCACATACAACTGTATGGATTAACTGTAAGACATCTGTAGATTTCTTTTACTGGTCTTAGAAGGTAGTCTCGCTCGTTTTCCTTTTATGCATATCTCACAAGGGTCCTTGGTTACACTATAACTATGTATTCAATTCACCATATCCCTCATTAAAGAGATAGTCTTTCTATTTAGGTGTCCAAGTGTGTGGTGCCATAAAAACCTGCCACTTGATGTACTGAATGTCTAAGATTTCTATATTTACTGTTAATGGTATCCAATTTTAAAATACCCCTTTCCTAACTTACAGTAATTATAACTGCACAATTTTAGTTGATTACTCCTGCACTGTGCATGTCAAAAAGACTGTATTTCACTTCTTGACAATTTTCCCTACAGACAGTAGGTTAGTCGCAACATTTTTTACATAATGAACATCATGTGCCATAACCATATCGGATTCACCATTTTCATTTACATGCAGGTCTAGTTTCCTAGCCAAATGACGCTGAAGCTTGCTGCCATCAACAGTAGATTTTCCCATATGAGTCTTATCTTTAACATCATAAAGAAGAAATTTGTCTTTAACAATATGCACAAATACACCTGAGTCTAAAATCGATTCCACTTGACGATTACCCACATCTCAAAAAGAATAAAAACGTGCGAGTGCCTTACCTTTATTATTGGTCCATCTCTCAGAGGTGTCATCAACATACCTCTTTTGCTGGATGTCTGACCTTGGGTTTACTTTTTCTCTGCACTGTGATGCAATATGCCCCTTCTTCTGACATCTATAGAACCTCACTGATTTCTTCTTTCTGTTTTTTGAATAAAGAGCACATGAAGTTTCTTTCTCCAGTAATGACAGCCTGAAGTACTCTTTACATCCTGTAGGATTTTCACTCTACACTGTCACCCGTGATCGGTATACCTGAGCCTTCCAGCCCCATAATCATAGGCGCATACCTTTCAGGCAGTCCTGCCAACAGTAGTGTCTCTATCCATTTGTCAGTGATTTCAAACCCAATGTTTCTCAGTCGGTTCGACAGGGCTACTATTTTGTTGATGTATTTGTCTATACTTACATAACAATCCTACTACCCTTGTAAGACCTCCATCCTCAAATGCACTTCATAATTCGTCCCAGACTTCTTTTGCTGTTGCAGCTTTTTCAATGTGAACATAATTCACTGGGTCAACTAGTAATATCAACTTTGATTTTGATATACTATCCTTACCTGAATAATTCTGATCTATGGATTTCATTGTCCCATGCACCACATCTCATAGGTCATCTAAAGTCTAATCGTAAATATGCTTCTACTGCAAAATTCCACGTTACATAGATTTCACAACCCATAAGTCTCTCAATCTGCAGAACTTGGGCTGTGCTCATTTTAATGGTAACTTTGAACTTCCTTGACTAAAAGAATAATACCGAAGAATAATACAAAGGAGCTGAGTTTGTCTTGTAAGGAGAACTCATACTTCATGCAAGTGCACTACTTGGAACTTTTCCAATACTTTCTCACAATTATATTGTATATTTACTTATTCCAAATGCATCGCTGGGCCCATAACCTGTTAGAGTCGACACAGTTGAATAAATAATAGTGAGTAAAACACATATAGAGCCAGTAACTATATTTGCACTTCCAGGGAAAATACATTGAACACAACAACCAAGGAACATTCAATTACACACTTAAAACTCGAAGTACACAATAGCACCAGAGAGAGCTATTATGTTCCACATGATGCACTTTGCCACCGTTTCACACGAAATATATTGTTAACACTATTCCAACATATAAATTCTAAATGTGAACCATTATAGTAAGGATACACAATTGATTCATAAACATCTGAATGATATATACCTAATGAGTGACCAATTTCATGAACTAAAACTTCTAATAAATTTGTCAGATGTATTTTGTCAGTTTCTAAGTACCATAACTCATCTTCATCCATATGTATTTCTATTGGATAATTATTCTTATTTGGAAAAATACATGACCTAACACATTTCGTTTTACACCTAGATACTTTGGGCAACGATAACTATATATTTCATTTTTATATAATCGTCTTTTATTTGAAATTACAATATTGGGGTTATTGTTAATGAGGTGAAATTTAATATTGGTATATTTTTGCCATAAATTAAATGCTTTATCTGTTATTTCTAATACTTTCTTAGTTGCTTCTTTATGGAACCATTTTATATTCGTTTTATTCCATTTATACATACTAGTTCTATAACTACCAAACGTATCTTTTACACCAGATCTAGGGTGATTCATAAAATTTAAAGTATCTCACTTAACTCGCCAGTTATTTCAAGATTGTGTGTTAGTTGAAATAACATTAATGATTCCCAAAATACGTCATCACTCACATGAGTAAGTTATGTATCATAATGAATATTTAAGTAACCAATATCATACAATAATTTGTAGCTTCATCCTTTTCAGCAGATGATGATATTACAAACAACAGTAGTAGAAACTTCCTGGCAGATTAAAACTGTGTGCCCGACCGAGACTCTAACTCGGGACCTTTGCCATTCGCGGGCAAGTGCTCTACCAACTGAGCTACCGAAGCACGACTCACGCCCGGTACTCACAGCTTTACTTCTGCCAGTACCTCGTCTCCTACCTTCCAAACTTTACGGAAGCTCTCCTGCGAACCTTGCAGAACTAGCACTCCTGAAAGAAAGGATATTGCGGAGACATGGCAGATTTTCACTCTGCAGCGGAGTGTGCGCTGATATGAAACTTCCTGGCAGATTAAAACTGTGTGCCCGACCGAGACTCGAACTCGGGACCTTTGCCTTTCGCGGGCAAGTGCTCTACCAACTGAGCTACCGAAGCACGACTCACGCCCGGTACTCACTGCTTTACTTCTTCCAGTACCTCGTCTCCTACCTTCCAAACTTTACAGAAGCTCTCCTGCGAACCTTGCAGAACTAGCACTCCTGAAAGAAAGGATATTGCGGAGACATGGCTTAGCCACAGCCTGGGGGATGTTTCCAGAATGAGATTTTCACTCTGCAGCGGAGTGTGCGCTGATATGTAACTTCCTGGCAGATTAAAACTGTGTGCCCGACCGAGACTCGAACTCGGGACCTTTGCCTTTCACGGGCAAGTGCTCTACCAACTGAGCTACCGAAGCACGACTCACGCCCGGTACTCACAGCTTTACTTCTGCCAGTACCTCGTCTCCTACCTTCCAAAGGCAAAGGTCCCGAGTTCGAGTCTCGGTCGGGCACACAGTTTTAATCTGCTAGGAAGTTTCATATCAGCGCACACTCCGCTGCAGAGTGAAAATCTCATTCTGGAATGCTAAAGTTGTTTACAAATTCTACGTCAGTAGAAACCTACTGGTTCCAACGATATCATTATACCAGAGTAGTTTTCGTCTAGAAATGAATTGCGTTGACGTTTGATCGATCAAGAGCGGGAAAGGTAAATCTTTACGAATATATGACGAGAGGGACACGTGCTTGAGAGAGGACTTCTCTATCAATACAAGTGCTTGAGAGACGACTTTAATTTCAATCTGCTGGATAGTTTTGTTTCTCAAATCAAGAAGTGCGTTATCATACAGTAACACATGTGATGTAGTTGTATTGCTCGATTTTCTTACGCTAAGACCGAAAGGTGTCTCAGTTGTTGGCAACAAATTCCAGATGTGTTGCACACAGCCCTTGGGGCAGAATTCGTAGCCCAAAACACACTTTTGGAGCTATCAGATGTAAAATATTATGTTCATACTACTCTTTGCTCGAGTTTATATCTTTTGGAGGGGCTCAGCCTTTCATTTCTTCTTAGGAAGTTAACGATAAAGGCATCATAACACGTCACCAGTAACAGTACTGCATACGAATGCTCAATGAGCGACCTGATGACGTTCAATAATAATCACTCTGTTGATTTTTGTTGTTTGGAATTAGGGCATGCAGTACTCCTACACCAGACTTCTGAACTTTGCCTGTTGAATGCAAATGTCGCGTGATGGTAAAATGGTAATCTATCACATATATCAGTAGTCGAGACTTCCTTAATGTGGAAAATCATTCATGCCAGAACGATCTTTGTTGAAACAAGAATATCTTTTCCTGGCGTATTTTTCCCAAAAGCAGTCGCTCCACACACAATTCAAATCTTTCTAGCTGCCTCTTCTGCATTCACCCCTCTGTTATACCAAACGTAAACGTTGTGTTGCAGATGTTACACCTATTTCCACTTGCGACTCAATTTTACAATGCTTAACTGTAGTTCATGATTTCCAAGTTTGCGAAATCCATTGCTTAGCTGCCAGATGATAACTAGAACTTCAAATTCGAAAATGACAGTTGAGACACACACTGACAGCGTCGCGACGCGTTCACCTGGGGGGCGCCGGATTTCAGGCGGCGGGTGGCGTCTGGCCGGTGGCCGGTAGCCGCTGCAGCGCGAGGAAACGCTCGAGCGTAAGCTGTTATGATCGCGGCGCAGCCACGAGCTATCCTGCGGAATTGTTTCTGGAATACTTGTTATTGCTGGTGGGTAGAATGTTAAGCGAATTATCTTCGATGTTCAGTCAGACTCATAACTTTAGACCGACTGTGGTAAAAAAAAAAAAAAAAAAAAAAAAAATACAATTGGACGCGAACAGGCGACTATAAGTTCAGAACGCACGACGCTTGCCACTAGACCACGGGCTCACGTAGTCCGAAAACGTCTCGGAAGTAGATAACACTTCCTCCTGACACTTCCGCATCTTACAGTGTTGCCAGATTGTGCAGATTGCCGGACTTAGAGTTGTCAGGGGCGGTCATTTTTATTGGCCACCTTAAGCGAATGACTCGGACTTAGTCTCTGTGGCGGCCGGCCGGCGATCAGTTTTATTGTCTAAGACTGTACATGACAAAAACATCCTTGTGGAATGTCAAACTTGCCAAGGGGGGGAGAGGTGTGGCGTCTGATTTTGTTGCATTGGCAGGAAATGCACCTGCGTGCCCAGGTTTGACAGTCCTGCTTAACATTTTTCCAAACAAAATGCTCGATAACAAGGCATGTGGTGGTGCAGGTGCCAGGGTGGGTGAGGTTATGCAAGGCGTCGAAAGCTTGTTGGCGCAACATGGGAGGGAGCAACAGCTGCAGTGCCGGTAAAAGAGTCGCACCACACTTCATCCGAAATGCCGGGGAACTTGGCTTTGGTGAACACAAGCGATGTCTGAGGATCCGTGAGGAGAGCTTGAGATTCCTCGTCAGAGGCCTGGAGAGCAGCTAGGTTGGATAAATCGATGATGCGTGAGACAGTATTGATCCATGAACAGAAATCAGCAGGGATGTTTTCCGTGCCTTTGAGGTAGCGTACGTCCATAGTAAATTGAGAGACCAGGTTAGAAGTGGTGGAAATGCCCAGGGGGTGGATCCTCGATAGGGTTGCAGAAAGCATCTGCCAGTAGTTTGTGGTCAGTAAGGATGAAGAAAGAATTGCCCTCGATGTCAGGTTGAAAGTGTTTGACAGTTTCATAGACCACCAGAAGTTCTCTATCATAAGGGGAATATGTCTTCTGTGCTGTAGACAGTTTTTTAGAGAAGAAATGAAGGGGTGAAACCGTGTCGCCTTTGTGTTGCTGTAATACTGACCTGACCGTGAGGTCTCTGGCATCCGTAGTGATGAACATTTTGGCAGACGGATTGGGGTGGGCGAGTACGACGGCATGAGCTAATGCTGTCTTTAGAGCCGAAGGCCTCTAGCGTAGGTTCAGTCCAACAGACTGGCGTAAGGCCCAAAGTCTGTTTGCCGGACAGCGAGTCCATCAGTGGGGCCTGCACAGCAGTGGCAGAAGGTAGATGTCTACGGTAGTAATTTATAGTACCCAGGAAACATCGGAGTTCTTTGTACGTAGCTAGGGGTGGCAATGACGTGATAGCCTGCAGGCGGGATTTGGGAGGCTGTATTCCGTCTGTGGAGGTGGTGTAACCCAAAAATGTCACAGAAGACTGATGGAAATGGAATTTATCTTTGCTGACCTCGACACCATTGGAGTTTAAGGCCTGGTGGACCTGGGATAAATGATCTTGGTGGTCCTCAGTCGACTTGCTGAAAATGAGGGTGTCATCCAGGCATGCAAAGCAGAACTAGAACTGTCATAAGATTGAGTCAATGAAACATTGCCACATTTGTGCCGCATTCCTTAAGCTGAATGGCATGAAGTTGTATTGGAACAAACCGAGCTGTGCGATGATAGCAGTCTTTGGAATGTCTTCCAGCGCTACAGGAATCTGGTGACAGGCACGTTTACAGTCAATCACACTGAAGATTGTGGTGCTCGATAACATATGGGTGAAATCGTTTATGTTTGGCACTGGGTAATTGTCCATGATGGTATGAGCATTTAAGCATCTGTAATCACCACACATTCGAAAAGAACCATTGTGTTTGGTGACAAGGTAAATCGGTGAAGACCAATTGCTGTCCGATGGCTGCAGAATGCCTGCCTCCAGAAGTTTGTTAATTTGCTGCCAGGCCGCGCGCACAATTTAATGGGGTTGAGGCATCTAATCTTGAGCCTAATAGGAGGGCCGGCAGTGGTAATTATCTTGTGTGTCGTTCCGTCGGTGGCGGAAGAGACAGAACAGCACAAGAGGCTGAGTAACACCCTGACGTCAAGTTTTGGGATGAGTGGGGTTCGATTAGGCGTAGCCATTAGCGCAAGTGGGAAAAGGCAGCATGAAAGTCACATGCCTATTACATGAGCGTGGCATGCACTTGTTTGGAGAGGTCGGCTGTGAGTGCAGCATGGAGCAGATCGGGGCGTGCAGCGACTGTCTGTTGTTAGCTTTGCCTTGAGTAACCGGAGTGGGCAAGAGAGGCATTGGCATCATACGGGGAGCAGCGATGGCCACTGAATCACGTGGCTGGCGCGCAAGAGAGGGGGAATGTTTACCAGCATGTGGGGCGGCTGCCTGCATGGTGGGTGTGTTCACATCGTGCGCGCGACTGTCATTAGAAGCACTGTTTGAAACATACGGCACTGCACGTAGCGGGCGTGTAGCGGGTGCTTCGGCGTATCTTGGAAGTCCTGCTGTCTCATAGTTGGATAGGCTATCCTGTAACCCGGCACTACACTACTGGCGTGGGCATGTTACTAGTAAACATGTCCCGAACAACGGCCAGTTGCAATGTCCCTGATGAGTAACGTAAGCACGACACATCAGGCACGGTCGGTACCATGGGAACAAACGGATGAGTGGCGCCCTCCGTCTTAACTGCAACACTTCACTGTACACCACTCCCGCCATACTATCCCTCCCCCTCCCTGCCCCAGCCGCCTCCTTACCTCCACCCAGTTGCCACTCCCATCATGCACTGGTGCTCCTGCTCACAGTGTGGTTTCAGCTCTCTGAGACTGCAGACGCGTGTGCGAGTTGCGTTTGCATGTGTGTGTGTGTGTGTGTGTGTGTGTGTGTGTGTGTGTGTGTGTCTACTGCTGACAAAGGCCTTAATGGCTGAAAGCTATAATTGTGTTAATCTCTTTGTCCACCAGTTTGATGGAAATTAACATACATACCAATACTTAAATGGAGAATTAAAGTTTATTTTCAAGGAAACCAACCATAAACCTTCAATATAGGAGTGGTCCACTCATAAACATTACAGATTAACCTTCCTAGCAATAACAAGAAACAATTTACAAAGTCATTTTAAAGAAAATAATCACATAATAATCAAACAAAAACAAATAAGTCAAGGTATACCTTTACTGGGACCTCTTAGGGACTAATAGACACTGTAATTTGGATATGCACCAAATGGCAGAAGGCCAGTTAAAATGTACATGTGTAACCCAAAGGCCTGCTCAACATGGAGCAAGCGAGTGTGCAAATACAAGCACACACACACACACACTACCTGCATGTACATACCTTTAGGCTTAGCGCAGCTTTATTTACAGGTCAAATCCAATAACTCACCCCAGGAAGGGCCATGAGGTCTACAACAAACAGAAGTCATGATCAGTAGTTTAAAATACTCAATGATAACAAGTAATGATATCAAGTACCAGATTAACATTGCAAAATATTAGCTTGGCACTTACAGAAACCTCGGATTGGCACACACAGCCCCAAAGGGGTTGCTGAAAGGCATAAAGGACAGATAACGAAAAATCAGCTCTTTTTATTAATGAACCAGGGCAGCGATCGCAAGCACATCTTCAGTTGTCGCTAGTTTGGAAGCACCTAAGCATAATATTTTTGAATTTATTCAAGAAAGGAATTATGAATGAAGTTCAGCATTTTGGTTTAGAGATAACACGTTCCATAATTTGAAGAGAAAAATGTATTAATTACCAATGATATTTTTGCTCTTCTGTATATATTTCCAGGCACTAAATGTTTACCACCTGAAAAATTATCACACAGCATAAGAAATTACATAACATTTCTAATGAAAATGACATACCATGTACAGAACATTGTCTTTATGTCCCCAACTATTGTGTGAATCATCAAGTTCGTTATCAAGAGATGTGTGAAAGCAGTTTTTGACTGCATCTAGTCTCTACTCAATTGATTTTAAAGGAGTAAGGGAAATTTGACTAAAGTTATCAATAATTATTTCCTTGATTACAAATCACTTTACTTCACTTTCAGCTATTTTTATTTTTGCAATTCTAATAAAAATTAATTGTAATAAATGGCAGCTATCGCAAGCACATCTAAATTGAATCATCTACAATGAACCTCTTTGAATTTATCGGAATAACAATACTATTGTTAATTAAAATAAACAGGTGTTTGTGATAATTAATAAAGAGAATCATCCATGGTTCATAGCCAAAGATGTTGCTGGAATTCTGGAATTTATTAATCCTCAAAAAGCAGTTCATGATCATGTTAGAGAAAACCATCGTAAAATTTGTGGAAAACTAGGGGTGAACAACTCATTCATCCCTTCAAACATGTCGCCAGATACTGTTTTTACCAATGAACCAAGTCTCTATTATCTAATTATGAAGTCCAAAATGAAAGAAACTGAAAAATTTCAAGATTGGGTTCTGATGAAGTTCTTCCTTCCAACAGAAAATATGGTCAATATAAACCAGTATCATCAACCGAAGATTTAAAGGAGCAAATTGAAGATTTACAAATAGATAAAGAAATGGCTGTGTGTTTTCTGAGGAAAAGAAGAGAAGACATTCAAAACTTAAGACAACAAATTAGAGAAATACGACCACATGTAGTCCCACCAACTGAAGAAATTAATTTGAGACATATGTCTGTTCTTTTAAAGTTGTTTAATGTTGAGTGTGAATATGATTACTATGTTATTAGAATGCAAAGAAGAAATTTACAAAGGCAGTTATATAGAATTATAGATAGGCATCCAAACTGTGAAGAATTGTTAAGGCTTGAGTACAATCCGAACTCGATAAATCTGTATCAACAAATGAAATAAAATTTTAGGATTGTCTGTCATCTCAACTATCTCTACATCTACATCTACATCTACATTTATACTCCGCAAGTCACCCAACGGTGTGTGGCGGAGGGCACCTTATGTGCCATGGTCATTACCTCCCTTTTCTGTTCCAGTCGCGTATGGTTCGCGGGAAGAACGACTGTCTGGAAGCCTCGAATCTCTCTAATTTTACATTCGTGATCTCCTCGGGAGGTATAAGTAGGGGGAAGCAATACATTCGATACCTCATCCAGAAATGCAACCTCTCGAAACCTGGCGAGCAAGCTACACCGCGATGCAGAGCGCCTCTCATGCAGAATCTGCCACTTGAGTTTGCTAAACATCTCCGTAACGCTATCACGGTTACCAACTAACCCTGTGACGAAACGCAATCTGGTATGGATCCCACACTGATGAGCAATACTGAAGTATAGGTCGAACGAGTGTTTTGTAAGCCACCTCCTTTGTTGATGGACTACATTTTCTAAGGACTCTCCCAATGAATCTCAACCTGGCACCCGCCTTACCAACAATTAATTTTATATGATCATTCCGCTTCAAATCGTTCCCCACGCATACTCCCAGATATTTTACAGAAGTAACTGCTACCAGTGTTTGTTCTGCTATCATATAATCATACAAGAAAGGATCCTTCATTCTATGTATTTGCAATACATTACATTTGTCTATGTTAAGGGTCAGTTGCCACTCCCTGCACCAAGTGCCTATCCGCTGCAGATCTTCCTGCATTTCGCTACAATTTTCTAATGCTGCAATTTCTCTGTATACTACAGTATAATCCGCGAAAAGCCGCATGGAACTTCCGACACTATCTACTAGATCATTTATATATATTGTGAAAAGCAATTGTCCCCTGTGGCACGCCAGAGGTTACTTTAACGTCTGTAGACGTCTCTCCATTGATAACAACATGCTGTGTTCTGTTTGCTAAAAACTCTTCAATCCAGCCACACAGCTGGTCTGATATTCTGTAGGCTCTTACTTTGTTTATCAGGCGACAGTGCGGAACTGTATCGAACGCCTTCCGGAAGTCAAGAAAAATAGCATCTACCTGGGAGCCTGTATCTAATATTTTCTGGGTCTCATGAACAAATAAAGCGAGTTGGGTCTCACACGATCGCTGTTTCCAGAATACATGTTGATTCCTACAGAGTAGATTCTGGGTTTCCAAAAACGACATGATACTCGAGCAAAAAACATGTTCTAAAATTCTACAACAGATCGACGTCAGAGATATAGGTCTATAGTTTTGCGCATCTGCTCGACGACCCTTCTTGAAGACTGGGACCACCTGTGCTCTTTTCCAATCATTTGGAACCTTCCGTTCCTCTAGAGACTTACGGTACACGGCTGTTAGAAGGGGGGCAAGTCCTTTCGCGTACTCTGTGTAGAATCGAATTGGTATCCCGTCAGGTCCAATGGACTTTCCTCTGTTGAGTGATTCCAGTTGCTTTTCTATTCCTTGGACACTTATTTCGATAGTAGCCATTTTTTTCGTTTGTGTGAACATTTAGAGAAGCAACTGCAGTGCTGTCTTCCTCCGTGAAACAGCTTTGGAAAAAGGTGTTTAGTATTTCAGCTTTACGCGTGTCGTCCTCTGTTTCAATGCCATCATCATCCCGGAGTGTATGGATGTGCTGTTTCGAGCCACTCACTGATTTAACGTAACACCAGAACTTCCTAGGATTTTCTGTCAAGTAGGTACATAGAGTTTTACTTTCGAATTCACTGAACGCTTCACGCATAGCTCTCCTTACGCTAACTTTGACATCATTTAGCTTCTGTTTGTCTGAGGGGTTTTGGCGGCGTTTACACTTGGAGTGACACTCTCTTTGCTTTTGCAGTAGTTTCCTAACTTTGTTGTTGAACCACGGTGGGTTTTTCCCGTCCCTCACAGTTTTACTCAGCACGTGCCTGTCTAAAACGCATTTACGATTGCCTAGAACTTTTTCCATAAACACTCAACATTGTCAGTGTCGGAACAGAAATTTTCGTTTTGATCTGTTAGGTAGTCTGAAATCTGTGTTCTATTACTCTTGCTAAACAGATAAACTATACACAGTAAGAATTGATTAACAATATAAAGAATCTTGGCGTAGTTGCCAGTCTGAGACAGAATTAATGTAAGACATTGTCTTTACTTACCCAACTGTTGTGTAAATCATCAAATCCCAACCATTTAACATACAATTTATCTCCCTTCTTGCTCACAACTTTTTCAGCTAGGTATACATCTGAATATTTTGTTTTTCTGTAGCTCTTGCTCATAAAAATTCCCTTCAATATCTTTCAATTTACATGTGATTAGATTAGAATGAATAACAGATTCAATTTTAAAAACTTCTGTAGCCCAGTTAGCAGTGTATTTTTTTCAAAAAGTCCTTTAAGTTTGATAATTCTCACTTTATCTTCTTTCTTACATTTGGGTTTATATTAGGCACAATAACGCTTATCTCATAGTTCTTTTCATTAACCTCTATTGACTTCATTTTTATAGTTACCTTTATTGGCTTCATTTTTATAGTTGAATGTTACGTGTTATTGCATTCATCAAATAATTTTGAAAGTAAGTCAACCCATGCCTTCAAGACTAAATTTCTTCCACATCTTTTCTTTAAGTGACCTGTTAAATCTTTCAACAATAGATTCTTTTAAATCTGTAAATGTTGTATTTCTTCACCAGTTCTTGAAAATCTTTATTATAGAATTCTTTACCATTATCTGTCTGTAAATTTTTTTGGTTGTCTCGACTTGATATTTTTTCAAAAGCTTCAACAACACTCTTACCAGTTTTATCTTCAGTTGGGGTAGCCCAAGCAAATTTAGAAAATACATCAATAACAGTCAAAAAGTATTAATATCCTTTATTTATTTTTGAAATTGCTTTCAAATTACTTGAATCCATCTCTACTAGATCAGCTTGCCAGAAATTTATAATGAGAGAAATTACGTTTCTTCTTAAAAAAAATTTCATATTGGTTTATGTAATTCATTAATGATTTCTTCATGAATATTAGGAAGTAGCGATATGCTACTCGCTTCACCTACAATTTTTTTAACAAACTTACTCTTTTTAGTTTTACATATTGTGCAAAGACCTTCAATCCTCAGTTGTCCATTTTTAGTGGTGAATCTGGGAGGATTATGATTCTCCATTAATTTTTACACTTCAAACAATAGATGTGATTATGATATTCCATTTATCTAGATTAAAAACTTAATAATGTAATTTATTATAGTTCCATTCTGTCATCATCATTATATTCCAAAAGTAATTCACCAAACATGATTAACTCACCTGAAAGAGGTACAGTTTTAACAGATTCATTGAGAGATATAAATATTTTATCTTTCTTTTTCATTTCAAGTGATTGGTTATTGAATTGTGTTGCATATAAAATTTGCAGTTTATCAACATAGAATCTTTTTATCTCTATTTTAAAATCAGTAGGTGACAGGTCATGACTTACATTGACTCTAAATAAAATAATTCTCTTGAGTTTTGCATCATACCCAAATGTGTATTTCAGTGCTTCTGTACCAGTACTGATATCAAATTTCAGTTTATGTTTGTCACACATTCTTTTCTGAAGATCACTTATTTGACTCAGATATGGTATTAAATCTGCCTTTGAAAAATAATCTGTAAGAGATTTTTCTACTTCCTTTTTGTAGAGAAATTTTTTATAGTGTTACAGTTATCTTGATGAATCTGATTAATTTTTTCATTAAGCTGTGCACCAGTGATGTAATTATTGAACTCTGTTAGAGTACTTGTATAGTCAGGTTTTGCAACATACTCTTTTTCCTAAGTATTGTTTGGTGACTGCATTATAACCATTTACCAGATCTTTTATATCTACCAATCTTCTACCTTTAAAATCAGTATATCCTTTAGCTACTTTAACTATGGTGCAAATTTCTTTATGAAACTGTTTGGTTAAACTTTCTATTTTTGGATCAGTTACACTTTTAATTTTTTTCTTATTCTCCATTTTTATTTTTCCATTGCTCTCCTTATTAGTCTTATTTCCAAAAAGTCTACTTATTAAACTCCAAATATCATTAAATTCATAATGCACTATTATTTTTGCTCAATACATGTTATTCCCTGTTGATCAGGCTTCACCCATAGTTCATTGAATACTCAATTCAAAGAACTGTGGATAATGCCTGACCATCAGGGAGTTACATGCATTGAGCAAAAATAATAGGTCATTGAGAATGGTTAGCTTCTAGCCGAAATCTATATTTGCAATAAAATTTAAAAAGGATGACTGATCACTGCAATCTATAATTTACAAGTGAATATTTTATGTTGATCGTTGTATGCTTTTGTAGAACATTTATGTTTAATGTTTACATTTATGTTTAACATTTACGTTTATGTGTAATGGTTAGATTTATGTTTAACATTAAAGTTGTTATGAAATGTTGCATTTTATTTCTGAACTTACCTTCATTTGGTTTTCTAGTCATACCTATTGTAAAAAAATCCAAACTCATCATTCCAACATTTACTAAGCATTTCTTTAAGATCATCAAACTTAAAATTTCTATCATCTTGTCGAAAAATATTTAAAAAATTGAGATTATCTCTTCGTAATTGTTTCGGTATTTTTGTGTAAATTTGAGCTAAATAAAAACAGTCTATGCCTTTATGTCTTCCTCTAGTAAAATATTCTGTAACTATATCTTGATTTTCAAGAATGAAGTCATCAAATACCACTACAGAATTTTCTTGGCATTCATCTAATGGAATAATTTCATCATTATTTTCAATAAAAGTAGCAATCTTCTCTTTATGATTATCTTCAGTTTTTTCGCACCTCTTTATAAAGTCTTGAAATTTTTGTAGATTTAAACTTTTACAATAGACATAAAAATGATTAATTTTATTTCAAGTACCATCCTGGAGCTAGAATATAATTGTTAATCATTAATATAGCTTTTCCACAACCACTTATTCCTGCACATCAAATAGAGTTAGGCAAGTATTTGCCATGTTTATTTTTTGATTTCTTCTCTGGAATTTTTATTTGTGGTTCCCAATCTGTGATTCATTGAAGTAAATTTTTATGAATATAAATGACTTTCCTATTTAAATTGTGTCGTAAGTCATCCATTCTCAAAAAAAGATTGACTGTACCTATTTGAGACAGCTGTAGTATGTTGCACTAGTTGGTTTCTATTCAACTGTTTTAACTCCAAATATTACATCAGAAAATAATAAACTATATTGTCACAGAGAAACAATAGAAATTCCAACTGGTCAGTATAGTTTGAAGAACTTGGAATAGGTCATTCATTCGAAATAGCTTTGTATTCACATTAAAGCAGATGAAATTTTAAACAAAGTTGCTATTGAGAGTGATGTTAAATTGTATATCGATATAAAAGACAGTAATGGAGGTGTGCTTGGTTTTAGTAACCAAATTATTGAGGCTAATGAAAAGACCATTGCTAATTATGTTCATAAAATTATTCCATTTGAATTAATAAATATAAATTTTAATTTGGCTTATGGGTTGTTTGTAAAGCATACTGATCATTTTCATCGAGAAACTAATATTATTGCATCATTCAAATCTAATGCTGAATTTGATGGACCAATAATTCATGAACCACATTATCCTGTAAATATCCCAATTTTTGATCCTACTCAAAATTTATAAATAGCTGTAACTGATGAAAATGATAATCTGATTGACTTCAATGATGCTTACATAAGTTGTTTTAGAAATGTCTTAATGAACTTTTTCCTTAATAAATCAGCGATAGCTAAAGCATGTTTTGTCTGCATCATGAACAAAATCGGGAGTTATTAGTTTTACTCATTTCCTGTGAATGAGATGACTAAAAATAATATAAATATGCCCAACAAGGATACTGAAATCAACGTAAATATTAGTGATGGATGTCTTCATCCTAATCATGCTCAATTATAAATGAATTTCAGTATTATTGGAAGTAATGGCTCAGATTTTCCAATTTATGATGGAAATCAAATAAACAATTAATCGATAATTATGTGGCAAAGCTTTTTGATTTTATAACCATAAAGAAGGGATATAATGTTATGTCTGAAATAGGGCATCCTTTTATTTCCTCATCAGTTTTACTGCATTTGACATCATCTCTTGCTGATAAAGTAGGTATGGAAGGACATATTCTTAATAATGGAAAAATTAAAAATGTTCAAAAGTGTATGAAATCTTATGGGACTTAACTGCTAAGGTCATCAGTCCCTAAGCTTACACACTACTTGATCTAAATTATCCTAAGGACAAACACAAACACCAATGCCCAAGGGAGGACTCGAACCTCCACTGGGACCGGCCGCACACTCCATGACTTCAGCGCCTTAGACTGCTCGGCTAATCCCACGTGGCGGAAAAATAAACAGCAGCATCCATTTGGAATGCTTGGTTGATTTTTTAAAGATTATAAGGAAATTATGTGGGAAGGAGATTAAACAGTAAGATTTACAAGGTCATCAAAATTTTTTTTTGAATATAGAAGTGTTAACTTCATGCATATATACATTTTTGAAACATTTTAAAAAGGACAGAGAAAGTAAGAAGTGAAAATTTTGAATAGCTCAGCCTAGGCAGTCTTTGAGTGCGTCATGTTAAAATCGATTAATATTTGACTGAGCAATTAGCAAAAAATCTATACTGTCGCTGTAGCAAACTCAATGTTATGTAAGGTCCTGCTCCAAGCTAAAACTGAGTCAGACTGGCCACGACAAGAAACTGCAATGGCTGGCGGCGTGCGACCTGCGACTTGTTATCTGATGGCCGCACCTTCTCGCATAGTGACTAGCTCTTACTCTTCAGTGTGAATGTCACACTCGCTCATCGTGGCACTCAGCCAACTTTCGCTGTGGCAGAAACGCGCAACCTCCTTAGACATTCTATTAGCCTAGTACAACAACTCACTTCTAAGCTACTAAAATTGGGGTTCCAAAAGTTTCGAGAGTGTATGATAGACGGCATTCGTGTGAGTTCCATTACAATTAACAGGGGAACATGTTCGGTTTAAAACGCAAATAGTTCTTTTTTAAAGTTAATTTTTACTATTATACTCACATTTGTGTTTTTCACATGGATTCTCTATTTACAAAATAGTAAAGTGAAAAATATTACCTATTTCCACGAAAATTTGTTCATAAAAGTAGAGCTCTTAGAATGTTCTTTGAAACTTGAATACCGACTAGATTGCCAGCGCTCTTGCTTTGCCCGGCAGGGGCAAAACCTGAATTGCTATAGAATTGGTTCAGCTGGCCGGTACTATTGTAATTTGCTATCATCGTCCACTGCTGCAGCCCATGAAGAAGAAGATGCCAAAATCGGCCATCAGCAGCTCCTCCATCCATTCCAGTGGTAGATGACAAGACGCTGCCAGAAGAAGATAATGGATGGGCGACGAGAAGCAGTCAGTCACTGAACAACAGTGACGTTCAGCAAGAAACACAGAGGGTGAAAAATTGAATTAAAGAGAGTTACATCAAGAAAAACTAACCCCCCCCCCCCCAGGTTTCCTTGCAGTGGAGCCAAAGGTTTTGCACTTTTTGACAATAACTATATTTTTGAAAACTGTTCCTTTTCAAAATCTTGTGGCTGCTACTCAATAATTTTCTTTAACCAAATCATTTTATTTATTTTCTTACGTTCACCTTTTATAAAAAAAATTATTAACTTTATTTTCTTATGTGCACCTATCATTTTTTATGTGCACATTTAAAAAAACCTTAAAATGCGTTGTTCTTACATGCACCTTTGTAAAAAGTATATTCTTTTGAAAGAAATTGGGTGAGTTACACCTGAACTATTTGGAAATTTATTAGAATGATTTAGTAAGTTTTGGCTAATTGGCGAGGTTTTTGGCGAAATCAAGAACTCCAAGAAGAGCCAAAACATACCAAAACATTCCACTAGTCTCCTTGTAGATTAATGCACTTTGTCCAACGATGTTCCAGTGCCTTGATCCCATCTTGGAAATGAGTTTCCTCCAGGCCTGCAAAATAGTTGTCAACTGTGGCTATCAGTTCTTCATTTGAAGTGAATCTTCGTCCAGCAAGAAAAAATTTTCAGTTTTGGGAATAGATGGAAGTCTGATGGAGCCATGTCAGGTGAATAAGGCGAGTGTGGCAACAATTCATACCTTAGTTTGTGTAACTTTGCCATGGTAATGCACATGTTTTTGACCCAGCGTTAAGAGTCGTGGCACCCATCTTGCAGATCACTTTCTCATTTCTAATACTTCAGATTAAATGCGATATACCCTTTCAGATGACATCTTGCAAGCTTGAGCAATTTCACACACTTTCAATCGGTGGTCCTCTATGACCATTATGTGCACTTTCGCATTTATTTCTGGAGTAGTGACACATATTGGCCGACCACTATGCGGATCATCATCTAAGCTCTCCCAACCAAATTTATATTCATTTGTCCACTTCATAACAGCTGAATATGAAGGAGCAGAGTCCCCCAGTGTATTCTGGAAGTCGGCATGAATGTCCTTTGCTCTCATATCTTTCTTTAGAAAGTACTTAATCACTGCTCGAATGTCGATTTTTTTCCATCTTCACAGATCACTACGAAGGAACAACAACAGAGCCAAATCATTGCCACAGCTCTCTTCCAAAAGCACTGATGTGGTACGTGTTTACAGGCAACAGTCCAATGAATATCATGTGAACAACTCGTTGCGCTAACGCTGACCTCTTGTGGTGATTCCGAGAACTTTTCAAACCAACTTCGTCGTTTTGGGCTATTTAAGATGACGACATGCTCTGCCCACTCTGACTTAGAAACGTAGTGCAGCGTAAGCCTATAGAGCTATATCCATCCTTTTTTTATCTCCATGGGTAAAAGGTTTTCCTGTCTTAAGCTACACACAATTTGCAAAAACCGAAAATAACTGATTTTTAAGAGCTGCTGTGGAAGATGGCCATGCAGTCAAACATGTCCATTTGCTAAACTCAGAGAGGCTGTGGGTCTGTGGCCGTCCAAACAAATATACTATTAGCTGCCAATGTAGCGAAAGAGGCAGTTCACAACAGAATCGATAAACACATTATTCAGTTGCCCAGGGAGTTAGTTCACGACGAATGCTACATCAAGGTGTTTTACATGAAAGTAGAACCAATCTGACAATTAGACTATTGAGTAGTCAAAAGTAAATTAACTCTGTAACTGACAAACAATGGAATGAAAAACTATTCTAAGAGTAAGCACGCAAGCGTCATAGAATACAGCGCCTCTGGCGGCTGCAAAGAAGCGGTGTCACACAATATTATGTACCAAAACCACACAGCTTGCACTGCACTGTAATATCACTTCTGTCTGCTACATCCACACCCACCAGGAAAGCAGAGCTGCGTCCAAAAACATGTTAGGGAAATGGACTCGTTGACTGGATTGTGTTGTGCAGCCTGAGGGTTTCTTTGCATCGACAGATGGTGGAGCCAGTGGTTACGAAGCAATTGAAACTGGGTCGGGATTGTGCTATGTTCTTCTTGTCGGAATTTCTTCTTGAAAGAAGTATGCAGGTTTCACCTCGTTCAGTGTGACAGTAGTGGTTTTGCCATTAACGATAATGTCAAGTGTGTGGTCTCCTCATCATACCACTTCATGTGGTCCTGAGTAAGGTGGTTGTAACGGAGGTTTGACGCCATCAGAGCATAGGATTATGTTTGTGCGCTTGTGAATGTCTTGGTGTACATATGTAAGACCAGTGTCATGTGTGGACACTTTCCATAGCTGGAAGCAGGAGATGTGTTCTTTCAATTGAAAAATAAAACCACCATACATGAAGTTGGGTAGCTGCAAACATCACAGATCCACTAACTCCCCTGGTAGGCATAACGGTTTGCCATACACAACTCTGGCAACTGAAGCATCCAAATCTGGCTTGTAAGCGTTTCTCAGACCGAGCAAAACCATTGGCAGGACTGTGTTCCAACTTGCACCATGGCACATCAGTGTTGCTTTCAGTGACTGGTGCCATTGCTGGTGGGTTGATAGCTCGTCGTTCTATGATGCATAGTGCCGAAAAGTTTAGTCAGCTGTGCAAACAGGCGTGACTCTGACTGGCGTCCAAGTTCCATGCGAAGGGCAGCCAAAACATGACACCCAAGTAGGAAAAGTGTTAGAAACTAAAGTCTCTGCCAAGATGTGATCTACTGGTGCAGCTGTCAACCAGCAGGTGAAACTGTGTATCTTTTTTAATAAATAACAATGGTCATTTGAGAAGCTAAAGGCCTCAGTACACCAATATGAACATGTTCAAACCTAGAGGTTGTATTTCGAAAGCTGCCCGTTTGTGTATGCACAAGTCTGTTGACTTTGCTGGATTGGCATTTAATATGTGTCTGTGCCCAGTCTCGGCAGTCTTTCTGGACTCTTGGATAAAACAAAACGAATGGATATTAGTCATGTTGTGATACAAATTCCCAGATGGCACAGGTTATAGATATTATAGAAAGTACACGTCCTTAATTCCCTCAGTGGGTAAGGGTGAGCTTTGCCGCTGGACGCATTGCAGTACAACGTAGAGTCAGTGCTGGGAAACTCTACTCTCTGAAGTTTGAACAATGATTAAGAGACTTCAAACACGTCGTGCAGCTCGTGGTCTGATTGTTGTGCTACTGGGAATTCTGTGGACTCCATCAAATGAGTGATGAAGCCAAAGCAGGAGAGGCAGTTGGCCACTTTATTGTCTATTTCGGAACTGTGGTATGTCTGTGCTGAACTGAGAAATGTAGATGAACTGGTTGTGCTGCTGAGGTGAACAATTCCTGTTATTTTGTCAGAAGGCATATGCGAGTGGGTTTCAGTTGATAAAAACAGTAAATTCTCTGATCTTCAGTTGAGATCGAAAATATTTAATGGGTTCATAGATTGCTAAAAGGTCTCTTCCATAGGCACTCCATTTCTGTTGAAATGGAGACAGTTTGTGCAAGAAGAATGCTAGCAGCTGCCATGCTCTGTCACAAAGTTGTTGCAATGTGGCGATGTGCTAATGGTGTGTTCGGTTCTGGGTGTGAGAGCAATACCGCGTATGCTATATTCTCCTTGAGTTCCTCAAAAGTCGAAATCATTTCATCTGTCCATGAAACTAGTGAGTTTCTCTTGGTCTTTGGGCCAGTGAGTGCCACTGTTAAAGGCATTTGCAAATCAGCTACGAGTGGTACATGTTGGTGGTAAGAATTAACGATACTGAGAAAACAGTACAATTCCTTGAATATCTTTGGCCAGTTCATCTTCAGGATGACTTTAACTATGTCTGACAATGGTAACGAACCCGATAACGTGACCACATAGCCCAAAAAATCAACTTGAGCGTGGTTGAAGACACACTTGGTGGGATTTAGAATGACACTGTACCATCCAGTCTTCTGAACGCTTCAGTAAGATGCTGATGATGTTGCTCTGGAGAGGTGGAAAAGACCAGAATGTCATCAAGATAAGCAAAGCAAAAAATTAGCCCTTGCAGCACGGAGTTGATGAGCCTTTGCCACATTTTCATCACGTTTCGTAGGCCAAATGTCATGAAACAGCTATAATAAGAGCCAAAAGGAGTTCTAATGGCTCTCTTTCATATCTCTGCTTCTGTCACCAGAATCTGCATCTATGCCTTTCCACAGTCTGGAACACTGAATACAGTTACGTCATATAATGCCTAATTATAGTCCCGAAGTAATGGTGCGAGGTAAGGATCGGGGACAGTTCTAGCATTACGCATAGTAATCACGACAAGGGCGCCATGTGTCATTCTTTTTTGCTACCAAGTGCAGTAGAGATAATTGGGGGTTACTCGATGGTTGTATCATACCTTCATGAATCCTCCCCTGGGGATCCAGGAGTTGGAATAGGCCTCAGATATTCCTTCCTGTCGTACGAGGCGACTGAAAGGAGTTTCACACGTTTCTGCCCTTATGTGATGCTCACCTGTAGGGTTTGACCCCCATTCTTCAAAGTTTTCCCGAAGAGCGAGCCAACTGTGGAAGGGCACCTTACAAGGTGCATCATGTTCATCGTGCATTGAGATCTTTAGCCTACTTTCTCGTCGTCGCATTGCAGTCCTGCCCATTCTTCATCTCTTGGGTGAGAACACCTTCCTGGGTGCGTTTTCCACGATGCATTATGCAGTGTCGATTTCTGTGTCGGCGATGGTCGTGCACCTGATATCCAGCACAGTAGCCCATCCGTTGTGGTGGGGCCGCCATGTACCCTGTTCGTTGTAGCCCCCTGACCTCACAGGGATCGCTCTGCTAATGCCTGCGCCGTTAACTCCCCATGTATGCCAAGGGGTAAATGCCCATTCCTCTAGGGCATCGGGACTCCTGGCAATGGCCATTATGCCAGGTGGCCCTTGCTGCGAATGGGTGGCACCCTTGGGGAGGGCCCCTGGTCGGAGTGGGTAGCATCAGAGCAGATGACACGCGATGAAGCGTAGTCCATCATCTCTTGTTGGTGGTGAAACACCAGCAGTCTCTAAGCAATCTCAAGCTCAATTCAATGGACAAAAGGATGACCCCAAATCGTTCCCCTCCTGGCCACACCATGGGAGGAACGTCAGGCTAAGGATGCCAGCGGATCTTATTCGCCCTGATACCTTGTATGTTAGAGCTGATGGGGAATCTTCCATGAGGATGAAGTCTCAGTTTTTTGTTGAGCATTTAGAGGACAAGTTCGGTGAGGTGGAGGGCTTGTCCAAAATGAGATCTGAGTCAGTCTTGATAAGAACAGAATCCTCTGCCCCGTCATGGGAGCTACTTGCTTGTGACAACCTGGGCGATATTTGTGTAACCATCAAGCCCCGTAAGAGCTTAAATATGGTCCAGGGTATCATATTTCACAGAGTCCTTCTTTTGCAGTTCGACGATGAGCTGCGCGCCAATTTAGAGTGGCGAGGTGTACATTTCGACTGGTGTGTCCACCGGGGTCCGAAGGATAATTAGGTTGCCACCAGTGCCTTCATCTTGGCCTTTGAGTATGATACATTGCCTGAGAAGATCAAGGTGATGGTCTACCGGTGTGATGTAAAGCCGTATACCCTTCTCCCGATGCGGTGTCTTAAGTGCTGGAAGTTTGGCCATATGTCTTGCCGCTGTACTTCCAGCATCACATGCCGAGACTGCAGACGCCCATCACATTCCAATACTCCATGTGCCCCGCCTCCCAACTGCGGAGAGCACCATTCACTTTGTTCACCTGACTGCAGGATTCTCCAGAAAGAAAGGAAAATCATGGAGTACAAGACCCTGGACAGACTGACCTACACTGAGGCAAAGAGAAAATTTGAACGCCTGTATCTTGTGCATATGACATAGTCTTACGCCGCTGCTACAACAGTTCTGGCACCATCGGCTCCGTCAACCTGGCTCACCTTTCAGACCCAGAAGACTACACCCACCTCCTTGATGGTGGGAGGTATTTCCATCCCTATTGCTCCTGCACCACCTACTTCGGGAGTAACACCCTGCCAGCCATTGGGAACGTCCGTCCCCACTTCTTAGCTGGAGAAGCGTAAGTCTCCTTTGGCTTCTCTCGCTAGGAAGGGGTCCCTTGGGTCACTCCTGTCCCAAGGTTTCTTCTAGTGGGAAAGAAGAGAACTTCCAGTGACTGATGACCCGAAAAGCAGTTGGTCATAGGGTTTCACGCTCATCCTCAGACACAGAGACTGAGCCAGTGAAGTTTTCCCAGCCAGGGAAACCCAAGGAGCAGAGAGAGAAATCCAAAACGAAATCCGCTAAGACCAAGGAAACTGCAGTGGCACCCACACGACCGCTACCTACAAGCTTTGCAGCTGAGGACGGGGTGGAGATTTCGGCGTCCGCTGAGGACCTAGATCTCGCCAGACCCTCAGACACAATGGATAGAGACTGCTCAGGCAATAAATCGGTGGCAGCATGTGACTCTGAGGCGTAAACTGCCTCATTGAATATTCCATGCCTTCCCAGTCTCACGATGTCATCCTCCAGTGGAACTGTGGTGGTTTTTTCCACCACCTGGCTGAGCTATGGCAACTGTTAAGTTTTACACCTACTATCTGCATTGCCCTCCAGGAAACCTGGTTCCCAGCAATGCGGACGCCTGCCCTCTCCGGCTATAAGAGATATTACAGGAACCGTAGCGATTATAATAGAGAGTCAGGTGGAGTTTGCGTTTATGTCCTAAACTCGGTCTGTAGTGAACATGTGCCCTTTCAAACACCTCTTGAAGCTGTGGCTGTCGAATAAGGACGACAAAGAAAATAACAGTCTGCAATGTATGTCTTCCTCCAGATGGTGCAGTACCCCTGAATGTGTTAGCTGCACTGATTGATCAGCTCCCTAAACCGTTCCTACTTCTGGGAGATTTTAATGCCCATAACCCCTTGTGGGGTGGTACCATGCTTACTGGCCGAGGTAGAGATGCCGAAATTTTACTGTCGCAATTCGACCTCTGCCTCTTAAATACTGGGGCCGCCACACATTTTAGTGTAGCTCATGTAGTTACTCGGCCACTGATCTATCAATTTGCAACCCAGAACTTCTCCCATCTATCCACTGGAGAGCACATGACGACCTGTGTGGTAGTGTCCACTTCCCCATCTTCCTGTCACTGCCCCAGCGTCAGGCACATGGACACGTGTCCAGATGGGCTTTGAACAAGGTGGACTGGGGAACTTTCATCTCTGCTGTCACCCCTGAATCTCCCCCACCTGGTAACATCGATGTGATGGTTGAGCAGGTGACCAGCACAATTGTTTCTGCGGCAGAAAACGCGATCCCTCGCTGTTTAGGGTGCCCGAGGCGTAGGCAGACCCTTGGTGGTCGCCAGAAGTCGCTGAAGCAATTACGGAGCGTCGGCGAGCTCTACAGTGGCATAAGCAGCACCCTTCCCTGGAGCACCTCATAACCTTTAAACGGCTCCATGCCCGTGTTTGCTACCTTATCAAACAATGGTAGAAGAAGTGTTGGGAGAGATACGTCTCCACCATTGGGTGCCACACGTCATCTTCCCAAGTCTGGGCAAAGATCAAACGTCTTTTCCGGTACCAGGCCCCAAAAGCTGTCTCCGGTGTAACCATAAATGGCGAGTTATGTACCGACACAAACACGATTGCCGAGCTCTTTGCTGAGTACTTTGCTCAAGCCTCTGTGTCGGAGAATTACCCACCAGCCTTTCGCACACTCAGACGGCGGCTGGAAGGGAATGCCCTCTCATTCACTACACGCTGCAGTGAATCCTATAAGGCCCCATTTACAAAGTGGGAGCTCCTCAGTGCCCTTGCACATTGCTCCGACACAGCTTCTGGGCCTGATCGCATCCACAGCCAGTATTTCACTGGGTATTTCCCGACATGGCGAATATGCGGCTTGTCGATGACGTCACTGGTTTAACAGCTTCAGGTTCTCGCCGTGATGTGGCAGTGCACATGGCTGAATTGATGCAAGATACCAGCAGCGAGTTCGCCGACTTATTGAAGAGATTCCCAGCACTGACATGACGTCTGGGAGCACTGATGGAGAACCCCCATGACATGGTGCATCACATACAGGCTACACAAGGCCCACCAGTGTCCTAATGACCTTGGCGCTTGGCACCAGATCGACTTACCATAGCAAAAGTGGAATGTCATAGCATGATTCATGAAGGTCGGTTGGTTGGTTGGTTGGTTTAAAGGCAGGAGAAGGGAACAAACTACGAGGTCATCGATCTCTTGTTCCTAATAAAAACAATGCCACAAGTGTGAGAATAAAATGGACGAAACATATAATACAAAACGGCAAGAAAGGAAAAGCCACAAGAACGAAGGGAAGGCAACGAACACTAAAAGGAACAAATGAGGACAAGATAACAGAGAGACGCTGGAAACAGAAGAGAGTAAAACATGAAAGCAGATTACAGTGGCTGGCCAACCACGTGAATAAAAAGGGAAAGCCAGCCACTGTGCAACACATTAAAACCTCCACCCTAAAAGCACTAGGGTGGAGGACACGGAGGGACAAAGAACATGCGCTAAAACCTACATAGAAGCATAAAACCCACTCTCACGGATAAAACGTAAAACTGAAGCTGCATTGTCGCCCACCACCGAAGGCAGGGTGTTGGAAAAGGTAAAAGTCTGTCGCAGAGCGGCTAAAAGTGGGCAGTCCAGCAAGAGGTGGATGACTGTCATTTGGGAGCCAAAGCGAAATACGTTAGCCACATATGGCCAATGCAGAGCCGGCAGAGGACAACTGATTCCCTGCGAGAGGCCTGCATGGAAGACTTCCACACGTTCATAGTCTCTTTAATGACATGCAGATTGTTGTGCGTACTGTTATGCCATTCCGTCTCCCAAAACCGGAAAACCCTGCGGTGTAAGACAGAACGCAGGTCAGCTTCGGAGATGCCTATCTCCAGAAGCGGTTTCTGCGTCACCTGTTTGGCCAGCTTGTCGGCAAGTTCGTTGCCGGGATTCCGACGTGTCCTGGGGTCCACACAAACACCAAGGAACGGCGGGACTGTTTTAGGCCATAGATGGCCTCCTGAATGGACGCTACCAGAGGATGGCGAGGGTAGCACTGGTCGATAGCTTGTAGGTTACTCAATGAGTCAGTACACAAGAGAAATGACTCGCCAGGGCATGAGTGGATGTACTGAAGAGCACGAGATATGGCCGCCAGCTCTGCAGTGAAAACACTGCAGCCAACTGGCAAGGAGTGCTGCTCAATGTGTCCTCCATGAACATATGTGACATATGTGACCATCAGCCATTGAGCCGTCGGTGTAAACCACTTCAGAGCCCCGGAACACTTCAAGAATCGAGAGGAAGTTACAGCGGAGAGCGGCGGGGTTAACAGAGTCCTTAGGGCCATGCAAAAGGTCCAGACGAAGCTGCGGCCGAGGCGTACACCATGGAACGGACCGCAAGTAGAGGTGGTAAAGGGAAGGACTTCAGTTCTGAGAGAAGGGATCGCACGTGAACCGCAATCGTTAGCCGCGATCTGGGCCGCCTATGCGGGCGATGGACTGGCGCGGGCGGGAAAAGGAGACGGTAATTCTGAGGCTCAGGCGAACTATGAATGTGTACTGCATAACTGGCGAGCAGTTGCGCACGTCTGAACTGCAATGAGGGACCCCAGCCTCTACCACTATGCTGGTCATCGGACTCGTCCTAAAAGCTCCTGTCGCTAATCAAACCCCACAGTGGTGCACAGGGTCCAGTAAATGCAATGCTGAAGGCGCTGCCGAACCATAAACCACATTCCCATAGTCAATTCGGGATTGGACAAGGGCTCTGTAGAGCTGCAGCAGCATACAGCGATCTGCACCTCAATTGGTGTTGCTCAGGCAACGGAGGACATTGAGATGCTGCCAGCACTTCTGCTTAAGCTGACGAAGATGAGGGAGCCAAGTCAATTGAGCGTCAAAAACCAGTCCTAGGGATTGATGTCTCCACTACAGTGATTGGATCGTCATTAAGGTAAAGTACGGGTTCTGGATGAACGGTACGACGCCGACAGAAGTGCATGACACACAACTTTGCGGATGAAAACTGGAAGGCGTGGGCTAGAGCCCATGACTGAGCCTTGTGGGTGGCTCCCTGGAGGCGCCGCTCAGCAACAACAGTACTGGAGCAGCAGTACGAAATGCAGAAGTCGTCTGCATCCAGAGCAGGTGAGACGGAGGGCCTGACAGCTGCTGCTAGACCGTTAATGGCCACTAAAAATAGAGAGTCATTCAATACAGAGCCCTGCGGGACTCTGTTCTCCTGGATATGGATGAAACTATGGGAGGCACCAACTTGGACACGGAAAGTACGGAGGGACAGGAAGTTTTGGATAAAAATCGGGATTGGTCTCTGGAGATCCCACTCATACAATGTGGCAAGGATATGTCACCAATTCATGTCATATGATTTACGTAAGTCAAAAAAGACGGCAATCAGGTGTTGCCCTCTGGAAAAGGCTCCGTGTGGATGGCAGACTCGATGGACACAAGACTATCAGTGGCAGAGTGACCCTGGCGGAAGTCGCCCTGACATGGAGTCAACAAGCTACGTACCTCCAGGACCCAACCCAGCTGTCGATATACCATACGTTCCAGCAGCTTACAAAGAAAGTTGGTGAGGCTGATGGGCCGATAGCTATCCACATCAAGCGGGTTTTTACCGGGTTTGAGCACTGGAATGATGGTGCTCTCCCGCCATTGCGATGGAAAGACGCCATCGCACCAGATCCGGTTGCAAATGACGAGAAGAAGTTGTTTGCAGTAAGATGAGAGATGTTTAATCATCTGGCTGTGGATGCGATCAGGCCCAGAAGCTGGGTCGGAGCAATGTGCAAGGGCACTGAGGAGCTCCCACTTTGTAAATAGGGCCTTATAGGATTCACTGCAGCGTGTAGTGAATGAGAGGGCATTCCCTTCCAGCCGCCGTCTGAGTGTGCGAAAGGCTGGTGGGTAATTCTCCGACACAGAGGCTTGAGCAAAGTGCTCTGCAAAGAGCTCGGCAATCGTGTTTGCGTCGGTACGTAACACGCCATTTATGGTTACACCGGAGACAGCTTTTGGGGCCTGGTACCCGAAAAGACGTTTGATCTTTGCGCAGACTTGTGAAGGTGACGTGTGGCACCCAATGGTGGAGACGTATCTCTCCTAACACTTCTTCTACCATTGTTTGATAAGGTAGCAAACACAGGCACGGAGCCACTTAAAGGTTATGAGGTGCTCCAGCGAAGGGTGCTGCTTATGCCACTGTAGAGCTCGCCGACGCTCCGTAATTGCTTCAGCGACTTCTGGCGACCACCAAGGGTCTGCCTACGCCTCGGGCACCCTAAACAGCGAGGGATCGCGTTTTCTGCCGCAGAAACAATTGTGCTAGTCACCTGCTCAACCATCACATCGATGTTACCAGGTGGGGGAGATTCAGTGGTGACAGCAGAGGTGGAAGTTCCCCAGTCCGCCTTGTTCAAAGCCCATCTGGACACGTGTCCATGTGCCTGACGCTGGGGCGGTGACAGGAAGATGGGGAAGTGGACACTACCACACAGGTCGTCATGTGCTCTCCAGTGGATAGATGGGAGAAGTCCTGGGTTGCAAATTGATAGATCAGTGGCCGAGTAACTACATGAGCTACACTGAAATGTGTGGCGGCCCCAGTATTTAAGAGGCAGAGGTCGAATTGCGACAGTAAAATTTCGGCATCTCTACCTCGGCCAGTAAGCATGGTACCACCCCACAAGGGGTTATGGGCATTAAAATCTCCCAGAAGTAGGAACGGTTTAGGGAGCTGATCAATCAGTGCAGCTAACACATTCAGGGGTACTGCACCATCTGGAGGAAGACATACATTGCAGACTGTTATTTCCTGTGTCGTCCTTATTTGACAGCCACAGCTTCAAGAGGGGTTTGAAGGGGCACATGTTCACTACAGACTGAGTTTAGGACATAAACGAAAATTCCATCTGACACTCTATTATAGTCGCTACAGTTCCTGTAATATCCCTTATAGCCGCAGAGGGCAGGCGTCCGCATTGCTGGGAACCAGGTTTCCTGGAGGGCAATGCAGATAGTAGGTGTAAAACTTAACAGTTGCCATAGCTCAGCCAGGTGGTGGAAAAAACCACCACAGTTCCACTGGAGGATGACATCGTGAGACTGGGAAGGCATGGAATATTCAATGAGTCAGTTTACGCCTCAGAGTCACATGCTGCCACCGATTTATTGCCTGAGCAGTCTCTATCCATTGTGTCTGAGGGTCTGGCGAGATCTAGGTCCTCAGCGGACGCCGAAATCTCCACCCCATCCTCAGCTGCAACGCTTGTAGGTAGCGGTCGTGTGGGTGCCACTGCAGTTTCCTTGGTCTTAGCGAATTTCGTTTTGGATTTCTCTCTATGCTCCTTGGGTTTCCCTGGCTGGGAAAACTTCACTGGCTCAGTCTCTGTGACTGAGGATGAGCGTGAAACCCTATGACCAGCTTCCTTTGGACTCATCAGTCACTGGAGGGTGTCTTCTTTCCCACTAGAAGCAACCTTGGGAAAGGAGTGACACAAGGGACCCCTTCCTAGCGAGAGAAGCCAAAGGAGACTTACGCTTCTCTGGCTAAGAAGTGGGGACGGACGTTCCCAATGGCTGGCAGGGTGTTACTCCCGAAGTAGGTGGTGCAGGAGCAATAGGGATGGAAATACCTCCCACCATCAAGGAGGTGGGTGTAGTCTTCTGGGTCTGAAAGGTGAGCCAGGTTGACGGAGCCGATGGTGCCAGAACTGTTGTAGCGGCGGCGTAAGACTATGTCATATGCACAAGATACAGGCGTTCAAATTTTCTCTTTGCCTCAGTGTAGGTCAGTCTGTCCAGGGTCTTGTACTCCATGATTTTCCTTTCTTTCTGGAGAATCCTGCAGTCAGGTGAACAAAGTGAATGGTGCTCTCCGCAGTTGGGAGGCGGGGCACATGGAGTATTGGAATGTGATGGGCGTCTGCAGTCTCGGCATGTGATGCTGGAAGTACAGCGGCAAGACATATGGCCAAACTTCCAGCACTTAAGACACCACATCGGGAGAAGGGTATAAGGCTTTACATCACACCGGTAGACCATCACCTTGATCTTCTCGGGCAACGTATCACCCTCAAAGGCCAAGATGAAGGCACCGGTGGCAACCTAATTATCCTTCGGACCCCGGTGGACACACCAGTCGAAATGTACACCTCGCCACTCTAAATTGGCGCGCAGCTCATCGTCGAACTCCAAAAGAAGGACTCTGTGAAATATGATACCCTGGACCATATTTAAGCTCTTATGGGGCTTGATGGTTACACAAACATTGCCCAGCTTGTCACAAGCAAGTAGCTCCCATGACTGGGCAGAGGATTCTGTTCTTATCAAGACTGACTCACATCTCATTTTGGACAAGCCCTCCACCTCACCGAACTTGTCCTCTAAATGCGCAACAAAAAACTGAGACTTCATTCTCGTGGAAGATTCCCCATCAGCTCTAACATACAAGGTACCAGGTCGAATAAGATCCGCTGGCATACTTAGCCTGACGTTCCTCCCATGGTGTGGCCAGGAGGGGAACGGTTTGGGGTCATCCTTTTGTCCATTGTATTGATCTTGAGATTGCTTAGAGACTGCTGGTGTTTCACCACCAACAAGAGATGATGGACTACGCTTCATCGCGTGTCATCTGTTCTGATGCCACCCACTCTGACCAGGGGACCTCCCCAAGGGCGCCACCCACTCGCAGCAAGGGCCACCTGGACCCCCAGGGGAGGATTCATGAAGGTATGATACAACCATCGAGTAACCCCCAATTATCTCTACTGCACTTAGTAGCAAAAAAGAATGACACATGGCGCCCTTGTCGTGATTACTATGCGTAAGGCTAGAACTGTCCCCAATCCTTACCTCGCACCATTACTTCGGGACTATAATTAGGCATTATATGACGTAACTGTATTCAGTGTTCCAGACTGTGGAAAGGCATAGATGCAGATTCTGGTGACAGAAGCAGAGATATGAAAGAGAGCCATTAGAACTCCTTTTGGCTCTTATTATAGCTGTTTCATGACATTTGGCCTACGAAACGTGATAAAAATGTGGCAAAGGCTCATCAACTCCGTGCTGCAAGGGCTAATCTTTTGCTTTGCTTATCTTGATGACATTCTGGTCTTTTCCACCTCTCCAGAGCAACATCATCAGCATCGTACCGAAGCGTTCAGAAGACTGGATGGTACAGTGTCATTCTAAACCCCGCCAAGTGTGTCTTCAACCAGGCTCAAGTTGATTTTTTGGGCTATGTGGTCACGTTATCGGGTTCGTTACGATTGTCAGACATAGTTATAGTCATCCTGAAGATGAACTGGCCAAAGATATTTAAGGAATTGTACTGTTTTCTCTGTGTCGTTAATTCATACCACCAACATGTACCACTCGTAGCTGATTTGCAAATGCCTTTAACAGTGGCACTCACTGGCCCAAAGACCAAGCGAAACTCACTAGTTTCGTGGACAGATGAAACGATTTCGACTTTTGAAGCACCCAAGCAGAATATAGCATACGCGGTATTGCTCTCACACCCAGAACTGAACACAACGTTAGCACTGGTAGTGGATGTGAGTCAAGTGGCAATCACCGCCACATTGCAACAACTTTGTGACAGAGCATGGCAGCTGCTAGCATTCTTCTTGCACAAACTGTCTCCATTTCAACAGAAATGGAGTGCCTATGGAAGAGACCTTTTAGCAATCTATGAACCCATTAAATATTTTCGATTTCAACTGAAGATCAGAGAATTTACTGTTTTTATCAACTGAAACCCACTCGCATATGCCTTCTGACAAAATAACAGGAATTGTTCACCTCAGCAGCACAACCAGTTCATCTACATTTCTCAGTTCAGCACAGACATACCACAGTTCCGAAATAGACAATATAGTGGCCAACTGCCTCTCCTGCTTTGGCTTCATCACTCATTTGATGGAGTCCACAGAATTCCCAGTAGCACAACAATCAGACCACGAGCTGCACGACGTGTTTGAAGTCTCTTAATCATTGTTCAAACTTCAGAGAGTAGAGTTTCCCAGCACTGACTCTACGTTGTACTGCAATGTGTCCAGCGGCAAAGCTCACCCTTACCCACTGAGGGAATTAAGGACGTGTACTTTCTATAATATCTATAACCTGTGCCATCTGGGAATTTGTATCACAACATGACTAATATCCATTCGTTTTGTTTTATCCAAGAGTCCAGAAAGACTGCCGAGACTGGGCACAGACACATATTAAATGCCAATTCAGCAAAGTCAACAGACTTGTGCATACACAAATGGGCAGCTTTCGAAATACAACCTCTAGATTTGAACATGTTCATATTGGTGTAGTGAGCCCTTTAGCTTCTCAAATAACCATTGTTATTTATTAAAAAAGATACACAGTTTCACCTGCTGGTTGACAGCTGCACCAGTAGATCACATCTTGGCAGAGACTTTAGTTTCTAACACTTTTCCTACTTGGGTGTCATGTTTTGGCTGCCCTTTGCATGGAACTTGGACGCCAGTCAGAGTCACGCCTGTTTGCACAGCTGACTAAACTTTTCGGCACTATGCATCATAGAACGACGAGCTATCAACCCACCAGCAGTGGCACCAGTCACTGAAAGCAACACTGATGTGCCATGATGCAAGTTGGAACACAGTCCTGCCAATGGTTTTGCTCGGTCTGAGAAACGCTTACAAGCCAGATTTGGATGCTTCAGTTGCCAGAGTTGTGTATGGCAAACCGTTATGCCTACCAGGGGAGTTAGTGGATCTGTGATGTTTGCAGCTACCCAACTTCATGTATGGTGGTTTTATTTTTCAATTGAAAGAACACATCTCCTGCTTCCAGCTATGGAAAGTGTCCACACATGACACTGGTCTTACATATGTACACCAAGACATTCACAAGCGCACAAACATAATCCTATGCTCTGATGGCGTCAAACCTCCATTACAACCACCTTACTCAGGACCACATGAAGTGGTATGATGAGGAGACCACACACTTGACATTATCGTTAATGGCAAAACCACTACTGTCACACTGAACGAGGTGAAACCTGCATACTTCTTTCAAGAAGAAATTCCGACAAGAAGAACATAGCACAACCCCGACCCAGTTCCAATTGCTTCATAACCACTGGCTCCGCCATCTGTCGATGCAAAGAAACCCTCAGGCTGCATAACACAATCCAGTCAACGAGTCCATTTCCCTAACATGTTTTTGGATGCAGCTCTGCTTTCCTGGTGGGTGTGGATGTAGCAGACAGAAGTGATATTACAGTGCAGTACAAGCTGTGTGGTTTTGGTACATAATATTGTGTGACACCGCTTCTTTGCAGCCGCCAGAGGCGCTGTATTCTATGACGCTTGCGTGCTTACTCTTAGAATAGTTTTTCATACCATTGTTTGTCAGTTACAGAGTTAATTTACTTTTGACTACTCAATAGTCTAATTGTCAGATTGGTTCTACTTTCATGTAAAACACCTTGATGTAGCATACGTCGTGAACTAACTCCCTGGGCAACTGAATAAAGTGTTTATCGATTCTGTTGTGAACTGCCTCTTTCGCTACATTGGCAGCTAATAGTACATTTGTTTGGACGGCCACAGACCCACAGCCTCTCTGAGTTTAGCAAATGGACATGTTTGACTGTATGGCCATCTTCCACAGCAGCTCTTAAAAATCAGTTATTTTCGGTTTTTGCAAATTGTGGGTAGCTTAAGACAGGAAAACCTTTTACCCTTGGAGATAAAAAAAGGATGGATATAGCTCTATAGGCTTACGCTGCACTACGTTTCTAAGTCAGAGTGGGCAGAGCATGTCGTCATCTTAAATAGCCCAAAACGACGAAGTTGGTTTGAAAAGTTCTCGGAATCACCACAAGAGGTCAGCGTTAGCGCAACGAGTTGTTCACATGATATTCATTGGACTGTTGCCTGTAAACACGTACCACATCAGTGCTTTTGGAAGAGAGCTGTGGCAATGATGTGGCTCTGTTGTTGTTCTTTCGTAGTGATCTATGAAGATGGAAAAAAATCGACATTCGAGCAGTGATTAAGTACTTTCTAAAGAAAGATATGAAAGCAAAGGACATTCATGCTAATTTCCAGAATACACTGGGGGACTCTGCTCCTTCATATTCAACTGTTATCAAGTGGACAAATGAATTTAAATTTGGTTGGGAGAGCTTAGATGATGTTCCGCATAGTAGTCGGCCAATATGTGTCACTACTCCAGAAATAAATGCGAAAGTGCATATAATGGTCATAGAGGACCACCGATTGAAAGTGCGTGAAAATGCTCAAGCTTTGCCAGATGTCATCTGAAAGGGTATATCTCATTTAATCTGAAGTATTAGAAATGAAAAAGTGATGTGCAAGATGGGTGCCACGACTCTTAACGCTGGGTCAAAAACATGTGCATCACCATGGCAAAGTTACACAAACTAAGATATGAATTGTTGCCACACTCGCCTTATTCACCTGACATGGCTCCATCAGACTTCCATCTATTCCCAAAACTGAAAGTTTTTTCTTGCTGGACGAAGATTCACTTCAAATGAAGAACTGATAGCCACAGTTGACAACTATTTTGCTGGCCTGGAGGAAACTCATTTCCAAGATGGGATCAAGGCACTGGAACATCGTTGGACAAAGTGCATTAATCTACAAGGAGACTAGTGGAACGTTTTGGTATGATTTGGCTCTTCTTGGAGTTCTTGATTTCGCCAAAAACCTCGCCAATTAGCCAAAACTTACTAAATCATTCTAATAGATTTCCAAATAGTTCAGGTGTAACTCACCCAATTTCTTTCAAAAGAATATACTTTTTACAAAGGTGCATGTAAGAACAACGCATTTTAAGGTTTTTTTAAATGTGCACATAAAAAATGATAGGTGCACATAAGAAAATAAAGTTAATAATTTTTTTAATAAAAGGTGAACGTAAGAAAATAAATAAAATGATTTGGTTAAAGAAAATTATTGAGTAGCAGCCACAAGATTTTGAAAAGGAACAGTTTTTAAAAATATAGTTATTGTCAAAAAGTGCAAAACCTTTGGCTCCACTGCAAGGAAACCTGGGGGGGGGGGTTAGTTTTTCTTGATGGAACTCTCTTTAATTCAATTTTTCACCCTCTGTGTTTCTTGCTGAACGTCACTGTTGTTCAGTGACTGACTGCTTCTCGTCGCCCATCCATTATCTTCTTCTGGCAGCGTCTTGTCATCTACCACTGGAATGGATGGAGGAGCTGCTGATGGCCGATTTTGGCATCTTCTTCTTCATGGGCTGCAGCAGTGGACGATGATAGCAAATTACAATAGTACCGGCCAGCTGAACCAATTCTATAGCAATTCAGGTTTTGCCCCTGCCGTGCAAAGCAAGAGCGCTGGCAATCTAGTCGGTATTCAAGTTTCAAAGAACATTCTAAGAGCTCTACTTTTATGAACAAATTTTCGTGGAAATAGGTAATATTTTTCACTTTACTATTTTGTAAATAGAGAATCCATGTGAAAAACACAAATGTGAGTATAATAGTAAAAATTAACTTTAAAAAAGAACTATTTGCGTTTTAAACCGAACATGTTCCCCTGTTAATTGTAATGGAACTTACACGAATGCCGTCTATCATACACTCTCGAAACTTTTGGAACCCCAATTTTAGTAGCTTAGAAGTGAGTTGTTGTACTAGGCTAATAGAATGTCTAAGGAGGTTGCGCGTTTCTGCCACAGCGAAAGTTGGCTGAGTGCCACGATGAGCGAGTGTGACATTCACACTGAAGAGTAAGAGCTAGTCACTATGCGAGAAGGTGCGGCCATCAGATAACAAGTCGCAGGTCGCACGCCGCCAGCCATTGCAGTTTCTTGTCGTGGCCAGTCTGACTCAGTTTTAGCTTGAAGCAGGACCTTACATAACATTGAGTTTGCTACAGCGACAGTATAGATTTTTTGCTAATTGCTCAGTCAAATATTAACCGATTTTAACATGACGCACTCAAAGACTGCCTCGGCTGAGCTATTCAAAATTTTCACTTTTTACTTTCTCTGTCCTTTTTAAAATGTTTCAAAAATGTATATAAGCATGAAGTTAACACTTCTATATTTTTAAAAAAAATTTCATTCATTAATGAAGATGTAAAAATTAATAATTAAAAATTTTCAGTAAGTAAGATTCTTCAAGATCAGAAAGAATGAAGCAGTACTGGGCGAAAAGAAAGGCACAGAACACACAGAAGTGATTGATTCAACGTACCCCAAAGTTGGGTGAAACGTAGAAGAAGAAGAAGAAGATTCTTCTTTCCATAATAACTACATATGCTAAAGTGTCTGCAGGAATTTTATCATTAAAAGTTGCACACACTTTCATAGTCGTTTTCTGTGATGTTACAACATTCTTTCTTCAAGTCTTAATGACATAAATTGGATAATTCGTTATGAAATTATATGGAGTAATATCCAGATCTCCTTTTAGTTGTGTAACTCGTTTAAAATCGAGAAATGCATCACATGTGTTGAGAAAACTAATTTCACGATTAATATTCCACATCTCTTGTGGGAAAATTTCGTTTTTCCCAATTTTCAAGTATATACTCTGTAGGTTAACATGATCGAATAATGAAGAGTCGACTAACAGATTATATCTACGATTTGTCTGAAATGTAACAAATACGAAACATAGCATATCAAATTCTACTGAGTTACAGTAACTCATGACACCTAGTTCAAAATTATTCTTACCACTCAATCCAGCAGCTTCTACAGTTTGAAGCTCATAAAAAGATATAGGTGCTTTAGGACTTTTCAGAATATCTTCTCATTATTCTAATTCGAAATCTAGCTCATATTTAAAATTAGTACACGAATTTCCATGGATTCTACAACAATTTTTCCTTCTTTTGGAAGAGTGTCTTTCATTTAAATTCCAGTTTCTTTATAATCAGACCATCAAAGAATAGAATCTCTAGCACTTGATGACCATGTAAAACTTACTGTTTAAACTCCTTCCCACATAATTTCCTTATAATCTTTAAAAAATCAATCAAGCATTCCAAATGGATGCTGCTGTTTATTTTTCCGCCACGCGGGATTAGCTGAGCAGTCTAAGGCGTTGAAGTCACGGAGTGTGTGGCTGGTCCCAGTGGAGGTTCGAGTCCTCCCTTGGGCATTGGTGTATGTGTTTGTCCTTAGGATAATTTAGATCAAGTAGTGTGTAAGCTTAGGGACTGATGACCTTAGCAGTTAAGTACCATAAGATTTCATACACTTTGAACATTTTTTATTTTTCCATTATTAAGAATACGTCCTTCCATACCTAGTTTATCAGCAAGAGATGATGTCAAATGCAGTAAAACTGATGAGGAAATAAAAGGATGCCCTATTTCAGACATAACATTATTTCCCTTCTTTATGGTTATAAAATCAAAAAGCTTTGCCACATAATTATCGATTAATATTTTATTGGATTTTCCATCATAAATTGGAAAATCTGAGCCATCAATTCCAATAATACCGAAATTCATTTATAATTGAACATGATTAGGATGAAGACATCCATCACTAATATTTATGTTGATTTCAGTATCCTTGTTGGGAATATTTATATTATTTTTAGTCATCTCATTCACAGGAAATGAGTAAAACTAATAACTCCCGATTTTGTTCATGTTGCAGACAAAACATGCTTTGGCTCTCGCTGATTTATTAAGGAAAAAGTTTATTAAGACATTTCTAAAATAACTTATATAAGCATCATTGAAGTCAATCTGATTATCATTTTCATCAGTTACAGCTATTTATAAATTTTGAGTAGGATCAAAAATTGGGATATTTACAGGATAATGTGGTTCATGAATTATTGGTCCATCAAATTCAGCATTAGATTTGAATGATGCAGTAATATTAGTTTCTCGATGAAAATGATCAGTATGGTTTACAAACAACCCATGAGTCAAATTAAAATTTATATTTATTAATTCAAATGGAATAATTTTATGTACATAATTAGCAATGGTCTTTTCATTAGCCTCAATAATTTGGTTACTAAAACCAAGCACACCTCCATTACTGTTTTTTATATCGATATACAATTTAACATCACTCTCAATAGCAACTTTGTTTAAAATTTCATCTGCTTTAATGTGAATACAAAGCTATTTCGAATGAATGACCTATTCCAAGTTCTTCAAACTATACTGACCAGTTGGAATTTCTATTGTTTCTCTGTGACAATATAGTTTATTATTTTCTGATGTAATATTTGGAGTTAAAACAGTTGAATAGAAACCAACTAGTGCAACATACTATAGCTGTCTCAAATAGGTACAGTCAATCTTTTTTTGAGAATGGATGACTTACCACACAATTGAAATAGGAAAGTCATTTATATTAATAAAAATTTACTTCAATGAATCACAGATTGGGAACCACAAATAAAAATTCCAGAGAAGAAACCAAAAAATAAACATGGCAAATACTTGCCTAACTCTATTTGATGTGCAGGAATAAGTGGTTGTGGAAAAGCTATATTAATGATTAACAATTATATTCTAGCTCCAGGATGGAACTTGAAATAAAATTAATCATTTTTATGTCTATTGTAAAAGTTTAGATCTACACAAATTTCAAGACTTTATAAAGAGGTGTGAAAAAACTGAAGATAATCATAAAGAGAAGATTGCTACTTTTATTGAAAATAATGATGAAATTATTCCATTAGATGAATGCCAAGAAAATTCTGTAGTGGTATTTGATGACTTCATTCTTGAAAATCAAGATATAGTTACAGAATATTTTACTAGAGGAAGACATAAAGGCATAGACTGTTTTTATTTAGCTCAAACGTACTCAAAAATACCGAAACAATTACGAAGAGATAATCTCAATTTTTTAAATATTTTTCGACAAGATGATAGAAATTTTAAGTTTGATGATCTTAAAGAAATGCTTAGTAAATGTTAGAATGACGAGTTTGGATTTTTTACAATAGGTATGACTACAAAACCAAATGAAGGTAAGTTCAGAAATAAAATACAACATTTCATAACAACTTAAATGTTAAACATAAATCTAACCATTACACTTAAACGTAAATATTAAACATAAATGTAAACATTAAACATAAATGTTCAACAAAAACATACAATGATCAACATAAAATATTCACTTGTAAATTATAGATTGCAGTGATCAGTCATCCTTTTTAAATTTTATTGCAAATATAGATTTCTGCTAGAAGCTAACCCTTCTCAATGACCTATTATTTTTGCTTAATGCATGTAACTCCCTGTTGGTCAGGCATTATCCACAGTTCTTTGAATTGAGTATTCAATGAACTATGGGTGAAGCCTGATCAACAGGCAATAACATGCACTGAGCAAAAATAATAGTGCATTATGAATTTAATGATATTTGGAGTTTAATAAGTAGACTTTTTGGAAATAAGGCTAATAAGGAGAGCAATGGAAAAATAAAAATGGAGAATAAGAAGAAATCAAAAGTGTAACTGATCCAAAAGTAGAAAGTTTAACCAAACAGTTTCATAAAGAACTTTGCACCATAGTTAAAGTAGCTAAAGGATATACTGATTTAAAGGTAGAAGATTGGTAGATATAAAAGATCTGGTAAATGGTTATAATGCAGTCACCAAACAATACTTAGGAAAAAGAGTATGTTGCAAAACCTGACTATACAAGTACTCTAACAGAGTTCAATAATTACGTCACTGCTGCACAGCTTAATGAAAAAATTAATCAGATTCATCAAGATAACTGTAACACTATAAAAAATTTCTCTACAAAAAGGAAGTAGAAAAATCTCTTACAGATTATTTTTCAAAGGCAGATTTAATACCATATCTGAGTCAAATAAGTGATCTTCAGAAAAAATGTGTGACAAACATAAACTGAAATTTGATTTCAGTACTGGTACAGAAATATTGAAATACACATTTGGGTATGATGTAAAAATCAAGAGAATTATTTTATTTGGAGTCAATGTAAGTCATGACCTGTCACCTACTGATATTAAAATAGACATAAAAAGATTCTATGTTGATAAATTGCAAATTTTATATGCAACACAATTCAATAACCAATCACTTGAAATGAAAAAGAAAGATAAAATATTTATAACTCTCAATGAATCTGTTAAAACTGTACGTCTTTCAGGTGAGTTAATCATGTTTAGTGAATCACTTTTGGAATATAATGATGATGACAGAATGGAACTATAATAAATTACATTATTAAGTTTTTAATCTAGATAAATGGAATATCATAATCACATCTATTGTTTGAAGTGTAAAAATTAATAGAGACTCATAATCCTCCCAGTTTCACCACTAAAAATGGACAACTCAGGATTGAAGGTCTTTGCACAATATGTAAAACTAAAAATAGTAAGTTTGTTAAAAAAATTGTAGGTGAAGCGAGTAGTATATCGCTACTTCCTAATATTCATGAAGAAACCATTAATGACTTACATAAACCAATATGAAATTTTTTTTAAGAAGAAACGTAATTTCTCTCAGTATTGATTTGTGGCAAGCTGATCTAGTAGAGATGGATTCAAGTAATTTGAAAGCAATTTCAAAAATAAATAAAGGATATTAATACTTTTTGACTGTTATTGATGTCTTTTCTAAATTTGCTTGGGCTACCCCAACTGAAGATATAACTGGTAAGAGTGTTGTTGAAGCTTTTGAAAAAAATATTCAAGTCGAGACAACCAAAAAAAATTTACAGACAGATAATGGTAAAGAATTCTATAATAAATATTTTCAAGAACTGGTGAAGAAATACAACATTTACAGATTTAAAAGAATCTATTGTTGAAAGATTTAACAGGTCACTAAAAGAAAGGATGTGGAAGAAATTTAGTCTTGAAGGAATGGGTTGACTTAGTTTCAAAATTAGTTGATGAATGCAATAACACGTAACATTCAACTGTAAAAATGAAGCCAATAGAGGTAACTATAAAAATGAAGTCAATAGAGGTTAATGAAAAGAACTATAAGATAGGCGTTATTGTGCCTAATATAAACCCAAATGTAAGAAAGAAGATAAAGTGAGAATTATCAAACTTTAAAGACTTTTTGAAAAAAATACACTGCTAACTGGGCTACAGAAATTTTTAAAATTGAATCTGTTATTCATTCTAATCTAATCACATGTAAATTGAAAGATATTGAAGGGAATTTTTATGAGCAAGAGCTACAGAAAACAAAATATTCAGATGTATACCTAGCTGAAAAAGTTGTGAGCAAGAAGGGAGATAAATTGTATGTTAAATGGTTGGGATTTGATAATTTACACAACAGTTGGGTAAGTAAAGACAATGTCTTACATTAATTCTGTCTCAGACTGGCAACTACGCCAAGATTCTTTATATTGTTAATCAATTCTTACTGTGTATAGTTTATCTGTTTAGCAAGAGTAATAGAAGACAGATTTCAGACTACCTAACAGATCAAAACGAAAATTTCTGTTCCGACACTGACAATGTTGAGTGTTTATGGAAAAAGTTCAAGGCAATCGTAAAATGCGTTTTAGATAATTACGTGCCGAGTAAAACTGTGAGGGACGGGAAAAACCCACCGTGGTTCAACAACAAAGTTAGGAAACTACTGCAAAAGCAAAGAGTGTTGCACTCCAAGTGTAAACGCAGCCAAAACCCCTCAGACAAACAGAAGCTAAATGATGTCAAAGTTAACGTAAGGAGAGCTATGCGTGAAGCGTTCAGTGTATTCGAAAGTAAAATTCTATGTACCTACTTGACAGAAAATCCTAGGAAGTTCTGGTGTTACGTTAAATCAGTGAGTGGCTCGAAACAGCACATCCAGACACTCCGGGATGATGATGGCATTGAAACAGAGGATGACACGCGTAAAGCTGAAATACTAAACACCTTTTTCCAAAGCTGTTTCACGGAGGAAGACCGCACTGCAGTTGCTTCTCTAAATGCTCGCACAAACGAAAAAATGGCTGACATCGAAATAAGTGTCCAAGGAATAGAAAAGCAACTGGAATCACTCAACAGAGGAAAGTCCATTGGACCTGACGGGATACCAATTCGATTCTACACAGAGTACGCGAAAGTACTTGCCCCCCTCCTAACAGCCGTGTACCACAAGTCTCTAGAGGAACGGAAGGTTCCAAATGATTGGAAAAGAGCACAGGTAGTCCCAGTCTTCAAGAAGGGTCGTCGAGCAGATGCACAAAACTATAGACCTATATCTCTGACGTCGATCTGTTGTAGAATTTTAGAACATGTTTCCTGCTCGCGTATCATGTCGTTTTTGGAAACCCAGAATCTACTCTGTAGGAATCAACATGGATTCTGGAAACAGCGATTGTGTGAGACCCAACTCGCTTTATTTGTTCATGAGACCCAGAAAATATTAGATACAGGCTCCCAGGTAGATGCTATTTTCCTTGACTTCCGGAAGGCGTTCAATACAGTTCAGCACTGTCGCCTGGTAAACAAAGTAAGAGGCTATGGAATATCAGTCCAGCTGTGTGGCTGGATTGAAGAGTTTTTAGCAAACAGAACACAGCATGTTGTTATAAATGGGGAGACGTCTACAAACGTTAAAGTAACCTCTGGCGTGCCTCAGGGGACCATTGCTGTTCACAATATATATACATGACCTAGTAGATAGTGTCGGAAGTTCCATGCAGCTTTTCGTGCATGATGCTGTAGTATACAGAGAAGTTGCAGCATTAGAAAATTGTAGCGAAATGCAGGAAGATCTGCAGCGGATAGGCACTTGGTGCAGGGAGTGGCATCTGACCCTTAACATAGACAAATGTAATGTATTGCGAATACATAGAAAGAAGGATCCTTTATTGTATGATTATATGATAGCAGAACAAACACTGGTAGCAGTTACTTCTGTAAAATATCTGGGAGTATGCGTGGGGAAAGATTTGAAGTGGAATGATCATATAAAATTAATTGTTGGTAAGGCGGGTGCCAGGTTGAGATTCATTGGGAGAGTCCTTAGAAAATGTAGTCTATCAACAAAGGAGGTGGCTTACAAAACACTCGTTCGACCTATACTTCAGTATTGCTCATCAGTGTGGGATCCATACCAGATTGCGTTTCGTCACAGGGTTAGTTGGTAACTGTGATTGCGTTACAGAGATGTTTAGCAAACTCAAGTGGCAGACTCTGCAAGAGAAGCGCTCTGCATCGCGATGTAGCTTGCTCTCTAGGTTTCGAGAGGGTGCGTTTCTGGATGAGGTATCTAATATATTGCTTCCTCCTACTTATACCTCCCGAGGAGATCACGAATGTAAAATTAGAGAGATTCGAGCGCGTACGGAGGCTTCCAGACAGTCGTTCTTCCCATGAACCATACGCGACTGGAACAGAAAAGGGAGGTAATGACCATGGCGCATAAAGTGCCCTCCGCCACACACCGTTGGGTGAGTTGCGGAGTATAAATGTAGATGTAGATGTAGAGATAGTTGAGATGACAGACAATCCTCAAATTTTATTTCATTCGTTGATACAGATTTATGGAGTTCGGGTTGTTCTCAAGCCTTAACAATTCTTCACAGTTTGGATGCGTATCTATAATTCTATATAACTGCCTTTGTTAATTTCTTCTTTGCATTCTAATAACATAGTAATCATATTCACAATCAACATCAAACAACTTTAAAAGAACAGACATATGTCTCAAATTAATATCTTCAGTTGGTGGGACTACATAGTGTCGTATTTCTCTAATTTGTTGTCTTAAGTTTTGAATGTCTTCTCTTCTTTTCCTCAGAAAGCACACAGCCATTTCTTTATCTATTTGTAAATCTTCAATTTGCTCCTGTAAATCTTCAGTTGATGAATCTGGTTTATACTGACCGTATTTTCTGTTGGAAGGAAGAACTTCATCAGAACCCAATCTTGAAATTTTTCAGTTTCTTTCATTTTGGACTTCATAATTAGATAATAGAGACCTGGTTCATTGATAAAAACGGTATCTGGCTACTTGTTTGAAGGGATGAATGAGTTGTTCACCCCTAGTTTTCCACAAATTTTACGATGGTTTTCTCTAACATGATCATGAACTGCTTTTTGTGGATTAATAAATTCCAGCAACATCTTTGGCTTTGAACCATGGATGATTCTCTTTATTAATTATCACAAACACCTGTTTATTTTAATTAACAATAGTATTGTTATTCCGATAAATTCAAAGAGGTTCATTGTAGATGATTCAATTAGATGTACTTGCAAGAGCTGCCATGTATTACAATTAATTTTTATTAGAATTGCAAAAATAAAAATAGCTGAAAGTGAAGTAAAGTGATTTGTAATCAAAGAAATAATTGTTGATAACTTTAGTCAAATTTTATTTACTTCTTTAAAATCAATTGAGTAGAGACTTGATACAGTCAAAAACTGCTTTACGCATCTCTTGACAACGAACTTGATGATTCACACAATAGTTGGGGGCATAAAGACAATGTTCTGTACATGGTATATCATTTTCGTTAGAAATTTTATGTAATTTCTTATGCTGTGTGTTAATTTTTGAGGTGGTAAACATTTAGTGCCTGGAAATATATACAGAAAAGCAAAAATATCATTGGTAATTAACACATTTTTCTCTTCAAACAATGGAACCTATTATCTCTAAACCATTAAGCTGAACTTCATTCATAATTCCTTTCTTGAATAAATTCAAAAATATTATGCTTAGGTGCTTCCAAACTAGCGACAACTGAAGATGTGCTTGCGATCGCTGCCCTGGTTCATTAATAAAAAGAGCTGATTTTTCGTTATCTGTCAAGGTGACCAGATTGGTCACCCTTAAATTTTCAGGGTTCTCAAATTGACCACCTTTTCAGAAGTGAATTCTTTCATCCCTGGAAAATTATGGACGGTGCTACGAACTATGTGGTTTTCTAAAGCCAATGGATCATCATGTTTAATTTCTGTAAATGGAATTTCACTTTCTCTGAAGAATTTAACATATTTTTTTTTGTTTAACATTTTCAGGGGTGAAATAATTGATGCTGGAGTATCATAAAAATAATAAAAGTAATCAACAACAGTACCAGGTTTATTTTTTGATTTCATTTCTGGAGGTGGCGAATGACTGACACCTTATTTTCGTTGATAAATATAGTTCTTTTTTCATTATACGTTAGACCCCCCATGGGAGGTGGCCCCCAAAATATCTACATATTTTGTCTTATCTTCAGCATCTACATTACGTCTAATTGCTTTATCAGGGACTTTATAATCTAAAATTTTTACATTGTCTTGTTTCAAACCATGGATTGTTCTTTTCATCCCTAGTGATTAATGCTTGCTTATTATTGTATGCAAACTTGTTGTTGAGTAGATATACATGATCTAAGATTTATGCTCTGGAATTTCTACAATATCCTTAGCTTTAAACTACAGATTATTTTATTAAATCTTCATCAACATGCTTTTGAACTGCATAATCTATTTTCATTTTTTACAAATCTAATAAAAAGTATTTCTAATAAATGGCGAGCCTCAGCAATGTGGAAGTCTGTGAAATGAGAGTTAGAGCAAAAGAGAATAGTGAAATTGCTTGGAAATAGTTATCAAAACATAATGAATTATCTGAAGAATTTATTAGAGAATTTCAAGGTAAAGTAAATTGGAAAAGTATATCATGTAGGCAAAAACTGACTGAAGATCTTATGAAAGAATTGCCAAATGAATTAGACTGGGAAGGTATATCACCTAATCAAGAATTAAGAATTTCAAAATAAAGTAGTCTGGAGAAGTATAGCATATAGACAAGAATGGACTGAAGATTTTATGAGAGAATTTCATGATAAATTACATTTGGATGAAGTATCATCTAACCAAGTACTGTCTGAAGAATTTATTAGAGAATTTCAAGATAAAGTAAATTGGGGAGGTATATCATATGCACAAGAATTGACTGATGATGATATCAAATAACTTGAAGATAAACGTATTTGGGAATTAATTTTACAATATCAAGTAATATCAGATTCACTCTTACAAAAGTTATTTAATCCTTATGAACTATTTGAACAACATGACAATATTGAATGTTCTATATGTTTTAGCAATGAAAATCTTAAATTTGTAAAAACAAAGTGTAATCATATTCCTTTATAAAGAATGTATTGATCCATGCTTTAAGGAAAGAGATAATTGTCCATTGTGTAGATGTGCTATTAAAATAAATATTGGGCAGAGCAATACAACTTAAATTGATTATGATTTAGTATCTGCTTACGATGCTTATGGTGATGATGATGATGTATTTTGAGTGTATATAAATGAAAATACTTCTACTACTGTTGTTTGTAATATCATCATCTGCTTGAAAGGATGAAGCTACAAATTATTGTATGATATTGGTTACTTAAATATTCATTATGATACATAACTTACTCAAGTGAGTGAAGACGTATTCTGAGAATCATTAATGTTATTTCAACTAACACACAATCTTGAAATAACTGGCGAGTTAAGTGAGATACTTTAAATTTTATGAATCGCCCTAGATCTGGTGTAAAAGATACTTTTGGTAGTTATAGAACTAGTATGTATAAATGGAATAAAACGAATATAAAATGGTTCCATAAAGAAGCAACTAAGAAAGTATTAGAAATAACAGATAAAGCATTTAATTTATGGCAAAAATATACCAATATTAAATTTCACCTCATTAACAATAATCCCAATATTGTAATTTCAAATAAAAGACGATTATATAAAAATGAAATATATAGTTATCGTTGCCCAAAGGATCTAGGTGTAATACGAAATGTGTTAGGTCATGCATTTTTTCCAAATAAGAATAATTATCCAATAGAAATACATATGGATGAAGATGAGTTATGGTACTCAGAAACTGACAAAATACATCTGACAAATTTATTAGAAGTTTTAGTTCATGAAATTGGTTACTCATTAGGTATATATCATTCAGATGTTAATGAATCAATTGTGTATCTTTACTATAATGGTTCACATTTAGAATTTATATGTTGGAATAGTGTTAACAATAAATTTCGTGTGAAACGGTGGCAAAGTGCATTGAATGTTCCTTGGTTGTTGTGTTCAATGTATTTTCCCTGGAAGTGCAAATATAGTTACTGGCACTATATGTGTTTTACTCACTATTATTTATTCAACTGTGTCGACTCTAACAGGTTATGGGCCCAGCAATGCATTTGGAATAAGTAAATATATAATATAGTAGTGAGAAAGTATTGGAAAAGTTCCAAGTAGTGCACTTGCATGAAGTATGAGTTCTCCTTACAAGACAAACTCAACTCCTTTGTATTATTCTTTGGTATTATTCTTTTCGGCAAGGAAGTTCAAAGTTACCATTAAAATGAGCACAGCCCAAGTTCCGCAGATTGAGAGACTTATGGGTTGTGAAATCTATGTAATGTGAAATTTTGCAGTAGAAGCATATTTATGTTTAGACTTTAGATGACCTATGAGACGTGGTGCATGGGACAATGAAATCCATAGATCAGAATTATTCAGGTAAGGATAGTATATCAAAATCAAAGTTGATATTACTAGTTGACCCAGTGAATTATGTTCACGTTGAAAAAGCTGCAACAGCAAAAGAAGTCTGGGACAAATTATGAAGTGCATTTGAGGATTGAGGTCTTACAAGGGTAGTAGGATTGTTATGTAAGTGTAGACAAATACATCAACAAAATAATAGCCCTGTCGAACCGACTGAGAAACATTGGGTTTGAGATCACTGACGAATGGATAGGGACACTACTGTTGGCAGAACTGCCTGAAAGGTATGCGCCTATGATTATGGGGCTGGAAAGCTCAGGTATACCGATCACAGGTCACAGTGTTAGAGTGAAAATCCTACAGGATGTAAAGAGTACTTCAGGCTGTCATTACTGGAGAAAGAAACTTCATCTGCTCTTTATTCAAAAAACAGAAAGAAGAAATCAGTGAGGTTCTATAGATGTCAGAAGAAAGGGCATATTGCATCACAGTGCAGAGAAAAAATAAAGCCAAGGTCAGACATGCAGCAAAAGAGGTATGTTGATGACACCTCTGAGAGATGGACCAATAATAAAGGTAAGGCACTCTCATGTTTTTATTCTTTTGACATGTGGGTAATCGTCAAGCGGAATCGATTTTAGACTCAGGTGTATTTGTGCATATACAAGGAATTCGACTTGTCTTTAACAAAAGACAAATCTCTTCTTTATGATGTTAATGATAAGACTCATATGGGAAAATCTACTGTTGATGGCAGCAAGCTTCAGCGTCATTTGGCTAGGAAACTATACCTGCATGTAAATGTAAATGGTGAATCCGATATGGTTATGGCACATGATGTTCATTATGTAAAAAATGCTGCGACAAACCTACTGTCTGTAGGGGAAATTGTCAAGAAGTGAAATACAGTCTTTTTGACATGCACAGTGCAGGAGTAATCATCTTAAATTGTGAAGTTATAACTATTGTAAGTTAGGAAAGGGGTATTTTAAAATTGGATACCAGTAACAGTAAATATAGAAATCTTAGACTTTCAGTACATTAAGTGGCAGGTTTTTATGGCACCACACACTTGGACACCTAAATAGAAAGACTATGTCTTTAATGAGGGATATGGTGAAGGGAATACATAGTTATAGTGTAACCAAGGACCCTTGTGAGATATGCATAAAAGGAAAACAAGCGAGACTACCTTCTAAGACCAGTAAAAGCAATCTACAGATGTGTTACAGTTAATCCATACAGTTGTATGTGGTCTGATGGAGTGTGAATCCGTAGATGGGAGCCGTTATTTTCTTATGTTTATTGATGATTATTCAAGATATACTGATGATTACTTTCTTAGTTCCAAAGACCAAGTGAGTGACATTTTTGAGGAATATTGTAATATGGTCGAAAGACGAGTGGGAAAGAAGATTAAGATTATCAGGTCTGATAATGGGAGAGAATATATTAACCCGAAATTGAAGACACTTCTCTCAAAAATGGGAATCAGGCATCAAACTACTATAAGGTACAGCCCATCTCAAAATGGGGTTGCTGAGAGGGCTAATAGGACCATTGTCGAAAAAGCAAGAAGCATGATAACTGATGCTGGATTATGAAAAGATTTTGGGCAAAGGCGGTATCAATGGCCTTGCATTTGAACAATAGATCACCTACAGAGATATGAGATATGGGTAGGAAGGAAACCTGACCTAAGCAGCATAAGGTCTTTTGGGTGTGATCCAATGGCACACATTCCAAAACAGCTAAGAGGAAAATGGGTCCTGAAAGCTGAAAAGTATATTTCTGTAGGCTGTTGTGAGAATTCAAAGGGCTACAGATTAATGGATCCATTGAATAAAACGATTGTTACAAAATGGGATGTAGTATTCTTTGAAAATAGAAATGACTCTGAAGAGGGCAAGACTACTAAGTTAACTGCACCTAGTTCAAGAGTGAAACCTTATGTGAAGAAAGAGAAAGTGAGGAACAGGAAGTGGAGAGTCAAAGGTAAATGGAGACTATTCATGATGACAATGAGTTTTAGGACGAACAAAATGAAGAGTACAATGTAAGGCTTTCTTCTCGCTTACCAAAACCGAAAGAACATCCAGATTTTGAAATGTATGAAGCCCAGTATTTTAATGATGAGCCAGCAACAGCAGAAGAAGCAATGAGCGCCCCAAACTCGCAAGAATGCAAAGAAGCAATGGAGAGAGAACTGCAGTCTGTATGTCAGAACGAAACCGTTGAATGGGAAAATATGACAGTATTCACTTTGAAGAGTTCCAAAAATTCATCACCATAAAGCATGACTTGTAACAAAAGGATATTCACAAAAACAAGGGGTAGATTACAAAGAAACTTTTTCACCTGTAGTCAAGTATGCCTCATTGATATATATTTTACTCTTGGCAACAAAACGAAATTTAACAATTCATGGTATGGATGTAAAAACAGCAAATTTAAATGGGAAACTGGAAGAAGAGATATGTGTCATTCCACCAAGAGAAGCTACGAAAACCAGATCGAAAAGGGAAAAAGTTTGGTGTTTGCAAAAAAGTATTTATGGACTTAAATAGAGTGGACAGTGCTGGAATCGATGTCTACATAAAACTCTAATAAACATTAATATGAAGTAATCTAAGGCAGATCCCAGTATATACTATAAAAGTGAAAGAGAAGGGATAGTAATAAGGGCAATATGGTTGGACAACTTCTTTATCCTGGCTGAAAACGAAAGTCAAATGAGAATTTTTAAGACAAAGCTGCAGACCAAGTTTAAGGTGCATGATTTGGGATAAGTTAAACGTTATTTAGGTATGCAGATTGCTAAGGATGAAGAGAGACCAGAACTAAGAAAAAATCAATCATCATCTACAGAAAAAATCTTGAAGAAATTAGGCATGATTGATTGTAAGCCCTAACTACTCCAATGGAAGTAGGAGTGAAGTTAAATATAAATGAGACAGATGTGGAATGTGATAAGAATGTTCCATATTTATAAGCAGTAGGGAGTCTGTTATATTTGTCTCAAATGTAACGGCCTGATATTGCTTTTGCCACTAATGCAGTGAGCAGATATTGCAGAGACCCAAAGGAAAAGCTGTGAAAAGGATATTCCGATACCTAAGAGGAACTTCAAACAACCATAGAGAAGGTAATGCAAAACTAGAAGGCTACAGCGATGCAGACTGGGGGAGTGAACTGGGAGATAGGCACTCCACTAATGGCTGCTGGTTTAAGCTAATGGGAGGCCTCATTTCATGGTCCTGCCAAAAGCAAAAAAACTGTTGCACTGAGTACCTTAGAGGCCGAGTATGTGGCGCTGTCTTACACCAGACAGGAAACATTGTGCCTAAGAACATTAATATGTGAAATAGAACGCAGTTTAATAGTGGAACATAAATGATCATCTGTGACAATAAAGGAGCCATTAATGTAGATAAAAATGATGTCACTAGTGCTAGAACAAAACATATTGATCTAAGGCACCATTCTATTCCAGACCACATAGAGTGATAGAACATCGCTGTGGAATACCTGTGAAGCAGGAGACATGTTGGCTGATTTTCTGACAAAACCCTTGTGCAAAAAAAGTTTCAAAAGACTGTGGGACTATTTGGTTTATCTTGTGAAGGACAGCCACAAAATATATGTTCAAAGGGGGGTGTTGGAATTGTGTGAACAATATATTTCGTGTGAAATGATGGCAAAGTACATCATGTGGATTATAATAGATCTCTCTGGTTGCTGTTGTATGCTCTGAGTTTTATGTATGTAACTGAGTGTTCCTTAGTTATTGTGTTCAATGTATTTTACCTGGAAGTACAAATATAGTTACTGGCACTAAACGTGTTTTACTCGCTATTACTTATTCAGCTGTGTCGACTCTAACATAATACAGGATTATATTGATGCTATTCAAAGTTTTTATGGTAAAAAATAATAATGCAACCAAGTATAGCACTTAAGCCATCATCAACACAACCTTCCATACCAAATGAATGAATTGAGTCGTTATGTCAAATGAAAAAGTTCAATCACTTACTTTTGTAAATGGGGTTTTATAGTATTTTCATAAGAATTGGATCTCAATAGGCGATAATAAGCCGCAATTGATAACCAGTTGGTTAAGATTCTTACCTCAAAGTTTCCATAAAATAGATGGCATATATCAAATATGAAGTGGCACAGTTACTTTATTTGTTGACAATACGGTATATGTGATGAATCTACACACATTAAAGTTAATTCTGGGATATCCAAACTCAATATCTACTAAGGGTTATGTACAAACTTTTTGCTAAATGGAGTAGTTAACACTTATTCAGGCAGAACATTTTTATTCTTTAATGAACTTTTCTATGTAGAATTACATGAATATAATTTTACATTTAATTACAAGGAATTATAACTAGACAATTTCCTGGCTTACCTACCGGAATAAATTCGTCATTTAGATATGTTAATGGATTATTGTATTTTTTAAGTATGATACATTCTATGAATACAGTGAATTTACAAAAAATGTACTTAGACCTGGTACAACTGAACTATCTTGATTTGGTATTGATTGTAATAAACTATCTGCTTTAGATCCTGAACTAATAGCTATTTTGAAAGATGCATTGGAAAAATTAGAAAAATATATCTTTCCCACAAATCTAATAAATTATTTTCTATTTAAATTGAGTCACTGACAGCTGAAAGCTGCCTTTTGAAACTGTGTCTGATTAAATACAATTTCTTCAAATATCGTAACACTGAGAAGTCAATTGAAAATTTTACATTACAGAAATACACCAACGGTGGTCACAGAACATGTGTAGACCACATATAAATAAATATCATATAAAAAATTACAATGACAGTCGAATTCCTTGTATATGTGGAAAAATATTGCTAAATATTATTACATAGAACGTTTATGGTGGATTCGAAGTGAAGAACATTCGAAAATATTACTGTCAACGCAAAATGTTGAGAAGCAGGACACTGACTCATCTACAAAGAAATGTAAAGGTTGTTGAGAGATTAAAAATTTGAATTGTTTTTACATAAATCCTTCACATAAAGGTAAACATGGTAATAAATGTAAGAAGTGTACTTTAGAATATATGAAGAATAAGAAAGAAAAATAATGTTGTACTTAATTTTAAATATCTCTTAAATAACAAATCAGATGCGTTAAATTTTGGAAATCTGACCTTTTTTTTACAAAGCTAATATTTCTTATTTCCTATAAATAGAAGGGCCAAATGGAGTTGCTAAACTTTACAACTACTGGAGAGGCCAAATGGAGAACTTCACAGTTGTATTACTTCGTGATTACTGTAAGAGAAAGACATTAGGAGGGTATAGTAAATTAAGGAAAGCTGACCTAATTGCACTTATTGCTAGACATCACACACTGAAAGTGGGTTCCCCCTTAATACCAATCTTTGGAAAAAATTACCTTATCATAACACTGACAATGGTGAAGAAATTTTCAAAACTAAAGCAGATAAACCATTGAAAGAAATATTTCCATTTTCTACTGATGTGTTTCCAAAACAGATAATTGAAGCTAAACCATTGAAAAAAATATTTCCGATTTCTACTGATGTGTTTACAAAACCAAAAACTAGAACTAATGAAGAAAAACTATTCCCCTTTTACACTAATTTATTTCAGAAACCAAGAGACAAGAAAACTGTTAGAGATTAAGTGGTTCAAAAAATGGTTCAAATGGCTCTGAGCACTATGGGACTTAACATCTGAGGTCATATCAAGTGTATCAATTAAAAATTACGAAATGTAAGAAACAGAAACATGTAAATCTCGTTTATTTCAAGGAAGGAAGTAATTCACACTATTGTCATATAATAAATTTATCTAGGCTTGTTTCGAGTCAAATTAATAAATGTGAAGGAGTAAAGTTTATTTGTGATATGTGTTTGTTTCACTTCACTAGTACAGAAAAACTAGATAATGAACACCAAGTTGTTCGACTAAAAAACCATTAAAAGTAGAAATGCCAAGGAAAAGGGCTATACATTAATTTTAAAAACTATCAACATACACAAAAAGTTCCATTTCTTATTTATGCTGATTTTGAAAGTTTACTATTGAACCTCGACAACTGTCAACCAAATCTAGAAAATTCATATACATTGAAATATCAACAATATGAACAAAGTGGATTATGTTACTACATTTAATATATAAATGGGCATTATGAATATCCTGTTGTTTAGAGGGGTCCAAACTGCCATAAAAATTTATAGAATTTATCAAACAAGAAGCTGAAGAAATTGGAAGAATTTATTCTGAAATTAAAGAAATAAGACCATTAACTCCTGAATAACAATTAAGACATAACAAATCTAAACTTTGTACACTGTGTAAATGTCATTACTCACACAAAAATAAAAAGGTTCAACATCACGATCATTTGACTGGAAAATATATAAATCCATGATGCAATAAATGTAATTTAAACTTGAACCATTCATGCTTTCTACCAATTTATTTACATAATTTATCTGGATATGATTCTCATTTGTTTGTGAAAGAACTTGGTTATGATAAGAAAGAGATAGATTTAATAACCAAGAATGAAGACAGATATATTAGTTTTGGTAAAAGGACAGAAAGTTTGAAAATGATATTCATTGATACATTTAAATTTATGGCTTCTTCACTTGACAAACTTTCCTCAAATTTGAAGAGACGACAAATGAAGGACATTAGGAAATTTTTCTCTTTAGAAGAGTTATCCAATTTAGTGATGAGAAGAGGTGTCTCTCCATATGATTGCATGGATTCTTGGAAGAAATTTGAAGAGACACAGTTACCTGCAAAAGAAGAATTTTATAATAAACTGAATGACTGTGAAATTAATGATGGAGATTACAAACAGGGAAAATTGGTTTGGAAAAAATTCAATATGAAAAATCTTGGTGAACATCATTATTTGTATCTGAAAACTGATGTTTTGTTATTTGGTGATATGTTTAAAAATTTTAGAAACACTTGTATACAAGATCCTTCTTGGTATTTTACAGCTCCTGGTTTGTCTTGGTTTGTGATGTTGAAAATGACTCAACATGATTATGATATGATTCTAATGGCTGAAAAAGGACTAAGAGGAGGAATATCACAATCTTGCAAGAGATGTGTAAAGGCAAACAACAAATATCTGAGTAATTATGATGTTACTAAGGTATCAAATTATTTAGCTTGTTTAGATGCTAACAGTTTATATGGTCACAGTATGAGTCAATAATTAGCATATTGAGGATTTGAATAGCGTGAACCAGATTCTTTCTATTGTAAAAGAATAAGTGATATGTCAGATACTGCTAAAAATTGATATATTTTTGAAGTAGAATATCCAAAAGAATTACATGATTTACATCAAGATTTACCACTTGCACCTGAAAATAAAATTGTGCTTAACACTAAAGAAAGCAAGTTGTTGACTACTCTGCTTGACAAGCATAATTACATAGTTTATTGTAGAAACCCCAAACAGTGTCTGTCTCTTGGAATGAAACTCACAAAAATTCAGAGTCTTAAAATTTAAGCAATCTAATTGGTTGAAATATATAGACTTCAATAAACAAATGAGAACTAAAGCCAAAAATCATTTTGAAAAAAAATTCTACAAATTAATGAACAATTCTGTTTGATAAGATGGTGGAAAACATAAGAAACAGAGTGGACATAATCTTAGTTTCAGATGGAGAAAAATGTGATGATCTTAAAGCAAACTCGAACTTTAAAGGAAGAACTATTTTTTGTGAACATCTTGTGGCCATTCATATGAAAAAGACGAAAATCACATTTAATAAGCCTGTCTATGTCAGAATGAGCATACTTGATTTATCTAAGGAACTGATGTATGATTCTCACTATAGAGTAATGAAACCGAAATATTGAGAAAATATGGAGTTGTGTTATCAAGATACACATGGTTGTATCTACAATATACAGACTGAAGAATTTTATGAAGAAAGAAAACCGCGATTGATTACTTTATTACAAGTGATTATCCAACAGGTAATATTTATGGAATTCTACAAGTAAACAAGAAAGTTTTAGGAAAAATGAAAGATGAATGTAATGCGAAAATAATCAAAGAATTCTGCAGTCTAAGAGCAAAAATGTATGCTAATAATGGTGGTGATAAAATACAGAAAAATCTAAAAGCGTTAAGAAATGTGTTGTTAAAAACAGAATAAGCTTATAAGTTTACAAACATTGTTTGTTTAACAGTAGAGAACAGTATAGAAGTATTATGCTGATTACAAGTGACAGATATGAAATTTACAGAGTTGAAGTAAGCAAGAAAGCATTGCGCCCTCATGACAAAATATATGTTTTGAAAAATAACATAGATACACTACCATATGAACATTACAAATTATAAAAAAATCAAAATAAAATTTTTTTCTATATAAATGGAGACCCCAATCAAGAAGCTCTACAATATAAGTTCCCCAAAAGAGATTAAAAATCTTAAAAATCTAAGTGAGCTAGAGGTAAACATTCTATATGATTCTACTGGATGTGAATATGTAAATACTACATATGGAGAAAAAACTTGTATAGAGCTTAGTAATAATTTTAAATTTTTTTTTACCAGATAGATATTATAAATTAATTACTGACTGGTATGTTCAGTTTTTTGAAGATAGACAGATGAAATTGAAATATAAGGGGATGAAGAAACTCAATAATAAAAATATTGAACTTCATGATATAGAATTCACAATGTTAAATTTTTTCCCCTTAGTGCTACCAAAATTTTCAAATGATTTACAATATTTTGGTTTAACATGGTCTTGATTCTTAATTAATTTATTCACTTTCTTACATGTGCCATTTATTTTCATACATCCACTAATCGTTTTCTTACATGCACCTTTTATAAAAAACAAAAAAATAAAATTAATTTTTCTTACATGGATCTTAGTACAAAATATGTTCTTTTAAGTGCAAATGGGGTATTTAGACCTAAACTTCTGGAAATGTAGTAGAATGATTTGGTAGGTTTTGGCTAAATGGCGAAATTTTTGGCAGAATCGAGGAGAACTCCGAGATGAGCCAAAACTGAGGTAATGAGCCAAAACCTACCAAATCATTAGACTGAGACTACATTGAAAAATAAAAAAAGTTTCAGTGATGTAAGTAATTTTTTTCTATTCCGTTCCGAGAACTTTTCAAACCACCCTCGTGATTGGCAGACTACTGTTTACGACTGCTTCCTGTTCGTTATTTGTGTCACATGGCCCAAATGCTGTTTTAAATACTAACAATTACATTGATTACATGAATAACATAGTGTCAAGAAGGTAATTTCGAACGTTCATCTGTTCTTAAATGCGTGTTTGTGCTAGTAATACGACACATTTTGCCACATTAATGGAACTCTGTTTTTGTTGATGTATTTCCAATAATCAAGAAGAAAAGGAAGTGACTGGAAATGAAGCTTTCGTAATCCAAGTAATGCCACTTTCACCATCTTTGTATGGATAGAAATGAAGCCGGAACTCCAGAATCAATGTTTGTTTGCTTACTGACACTATTTCTTGTTCGTTACATTTTCATATGCACAACATATACAGTGTTCACGTTTGGAAAAAATGTAACTATGTGTTCTTCGTTAGCCCATGAAAGTGTGCACTGAGAATAGAAGCAAGGCATGCTCTCGTATCTTGTACATGTCAACGAAGTGACAATTATTGAAATGTGAAAGAAGCATTACTGTTTAGAGGTATACTTCCATGCAAAGTAGTGTTCTTGTTTTATTCGATTGTCAGTGCATTGATCTCACTGTGGTTTACATATCTTCTCACTTTCAAATGTTACCTATGATGCATGTATGGCATGTATGCCCAATAATAGCAATTCAAAGGATAAAAACGCGATATGATTTTTAAAATATATTCCAACATTGTGCAATGCTATAAAAGTAATTAAAGGAATAGTCTCGAACACGTAGAGCCCATAAATGGCTGTTTTGCTTTAACAAGTATGTAAGTCATTTTTCTAGTATTGCAACATGTAGGCCTGTTTCCAAGAATAACCCGTTTGTTCTTTTCCCGCCAGTAACTCCGTCGATTTTTTCAGGAGTAACCAAACATACATGTATCACAATTGCAATGTATGTCTAGTTTGATCATCTGGTTGATTTTACTTTTGAATTTCATTTTGAGGTTTTTGAAGTATATAAGGCTATACCATACTTTGTGAGCTACCAGCAGTTTGCTAGTTTGCTATCCCATGTATCTTTGCACGATAAACTGTAATGATGTGGAATGAGTCCTTTTGCATTAATATTATTTTTTGTAAAGCTTTCATCCATATCATTTATCTGTTTTTGTTTTTAATTAAAGACAGATGTTAGTAATTCCTACCTGTCACTGTTTACACATTACAATAATAAATGGTCTTCTGTGGAATAGGAGGAGCTGTCAAAGAGAAATATATTCCGTTTAGTTTCAGATTTTACTTTGCTGTCTGTCTGGCATTTTATATCAATGGGTAAGTGATCAAAACTTTTAGTTGAAGCATTGTAGATCCCTGTTTGCGCTACTGACAACCTTAATGTTGCGTAATGTATGTCAGTTTTTTCTTCTGGTACTGTAATCGTGTGAATTGTTGCTCCTGCTGAAGTGCAGTCGATTATTTACAACAAACTTCATAAGAGAATAACTATACTGTGAAACGGACAGATTGCTTCTCACAAACCGAGCAGCAGGCAAGAAAAGAGTTTTCACGTAAGTTTTCAGACATAGCCTTCTTCAGAAAGGAAGCAAAGCATACACACATATTCATGCAATCATACAAACAAAACTCACTCAAAAACGACTGCTGTCTCCGGCTGTTCTAACCAGAATCTCTTTTAAAGGAAATGTGAACAACGAATAAATATCGTGGCGAGGAATTTAATGTTTGAGATGTTGCTCCAACAATCAGCATGCTTGTGCTGGAACGAGACTTGATACAGTGTGGCTTGGATATCGGAACGTTTGCGATTTGGAAGGCAGTGGAAAACACAGGCTTGAAGAGGAAGAAAGGCTGCTGAGTAAAGTAGGGCACACCTAAAGTCAAATGGCAAAAATAAAGCCACTACAATAAAAGTAAACAGTGTAACTGTTTCTTCTGTATATAGATGTACACAAAAGAAAATACTGCTTGAACGGCTTCACTTACGAATGAAATGTGATTCCTGTAAACTTTATATTGTTGTGTTGTACTGTTCTTTGTTTCGCTATGCTTTATAAAGTTCTGATATTTTTAAAATACCACTGACAATACTTCATTGCCTAGTGACAATCATCTGCATCGAGGTGTGCCACTAAAAGAGCCAACCACAGGGGGTACTATCGAGAACTCATGAGTTACACGAGCAGGGGGAAGAGTATGTTTGTATTCATGGACAGCCATCAAATCCTGCCGAAAAAACTGTTGGAATCAATGCAAGAACAGTAGTAGGCAAAGGAGTGTTACTGCAAAATTTGACAGATTTTCTCATGTTGTTCTTGTGGTCTACAGTCCAGAGACTGGTTTGATGCAGCTCTACATGCTACTCTATCCTGTGCAAGTTTCTTCCTCTCTGAGTAACTGCTGCAGCCCACCTGGTTAGCCATGCGGTCTAATGCACTGCTTTCCGGGCGGGAACACGTGCTGGTCCCCATCACGAATCCACCCAGCGGATTAGTGTTAGTGTCCAGATCCGGTGTGCTGGCCAGTCTGTGGATGGCTTTTAAGGCGGTTTTCCATCTGCCTCAGTGAATGTGAGGTGGTTCTCCTTATTCCACCTCTATTACATTATGTCGGCAACTTCTACACAAACATATATGTGTATACCATAATTACTCTACCACACAAACATTGGGGTTGCACTCGTCTGGTGTGAGATGGTCCCACGCCAGGGGGGGCACTGGGGGCCGAACCACACAATAATCCTGGGCTCGGTGTGGGGCGGAGGTGTGGTGAGTGGACTACTGCAGCCTATTGTGGGGTTGTGTACTATTGCGGACTACAGCGGGGATGAAGCCTCTGTCATTTCTAGGTCCCCGGTTCCATACAATACAATGCAACTACTGCAACCTACATTCTTCTGTATCTGCTTAGTGTATTCATCTGTTGGTATATCTCTACTATTTTTACCCTCCACAATATCTGGAACGTCAAACCGCATTACCGATGCCTTTATCCAGCAGGTGGATGTGCTCATTCTTGAAGACCGACAAGCTACGATGACAGCCATTGCTCCAGAAGTCGGCTTGAAGGTCGGAAGGGCTATGGACAATCAGTGCTCTCTGTTCACTTGTGCTATTTTTCGATGAATTTCTGTATCCCGGACACCTTCCACTGAAAGGAAAGGCACTACATCTTTTGGCTCCTCTTTTGAAGCCTCCATTTCACGGTTTTCACCACTACTGAGAGCAGTGTGTGATGGACGCGAGCACGTGCTATCTGTGTCATCAGGCGGATGTGCTCCCATGTCCCTTTAGTGCAGGGGTTCTCAAACTTTTCCTCTACATAGCACTTTGAAAATCCTGGTACTCTCATGGAAGACCATGTTTATTTTGAAGGTTAGTAAAATTTTAGAAAATAGAGAGCACTTTCCAGAATGAGATTTTCACTCTGCAGCAGAGTGTGCGCTGATATGAAACTTCCTGGCAGATTAAAACTGCGTGCCGGACAGAGGCTCGAACTCGGGATCTCTGCCTTTCGGGGGCAAGTGCTCTACCAACTGAGCTACCCAAGCACGACTGACGCTGGGTCCTCACAGCTTTACTTCTGCCAGTAGGAAGGTAGGAGACGAGGTGCTGGCAGAAGTAAGGCTGTGAGGACGGGGCATGAGTCGTGCTTGGGTAGCTCAGTTGGAAGCCAGCACGGTAAATCAGCGTGTTCAGTCAGTGGATTAACTGCCCTCTGTAATAAAAAAACTGACTTAATGGAAGTTGGTAGAACACTTGCCCGCGAAAGGCAAAGGTCCCGAGTTCGAGTCTCGGTCCGGCATACAGTTTTAATCTGCCAGGAAGTTTCAGAGAGCACTTGATTTTATTCAGTGATTACTTCAATTATTACTTATAATACAGAAATAATAATTTTAAGAAAAATAATTAGTCTAAAGAAAGAGTCGAAAAAACACCATGTTTTTAATAGTTTTTCCACGGAGCATTTATTCAGTTCCCATGGAACATCGGTTTGGGACACCATACTGTAGTGGCGAGTTTGTGTACTCAGCACTCGTTTAGAGATCACACAGTGGCATTACGATCCCTTCAGCAGTTTTCATTTTGCAGCTTGTTTGTCTTTTTGAATGACCTTTATAGTATGTACTCTCCGCGCTAACGACCGCTGGGGGCGTTTTCGTGGTTGTCACGGGTGACACTCCTCCACTGTTACTTACAACGATTTGTTACAGCTCAGGAATTCAGGCTGTGTTTATCTTAATGTAACAACAGATAAGCTACGGTGTTAACGACCAGGGAAACGTCACCAACAATGAAGAGTGAACCTTTGAGAATGCTAGACACTCGTACTGGCGAAACGTTATAATATCGCTAAACAATCATCGCCTGTCAATCCCAGTACGAAAGGCGACATAGAATACGTCAACAATTGGCCCCGAAAGCCTAAAGAATTTAGTGAACAGAGCAAGATTACGAAGAGAAAATTAAGGCGACAAAAATGCAACTGGTGCTGTTAAATTCAGTTTTGTAAGCATTATGGTATATCAGATGCAAAAGTTTAAAAGTGTAAGTCAACGTTGAGCCCACCAAAAAGAATTAACCACTAGAGTAACAATCACGAAATTAATGAGAGGCACAGTACATAATCCCAAAACCTGCTGTAGAGAGTGTAAATATCATCTCCAATTGCTTGCAACAGGGGCATGGTAATGGTACACATAAAAATGAACGTTAGTCTTGCATATGTACAGTTTCATATGACACTGATGTACTCGAAAGTGTTAAAAAAAAGAAGAAATAATTTCAAGTGCGTATGATTCAGAGATTACAGCTTGAGGTATTTATTGCAAACATGTGTAATCTGTGACTTCATTCTGGTTCGTTTAGCTTTTGGCGAACTAGAATGATGGAATGAACTAGAATGATGTTGTTGTGAACTGAGAATTCTTCCCTGCTGTCGGACATGAAATGACGAATAAATGACTAATGAGACAGCCCCACGATACGAGCCGACAATTAATTGATATCAATAATTAAATGAAACCAAACATGAAGGGCACGAAATTAAGGAGTTAGTGTATGAATGTAAAAGACTGCTTATATTATCAAAACATGAAAGAAAAACATTTATGTCAGTACCATTTACAAGGGATGAATCGTCTCACCATTATTCGTGATTATTTATCGTGTGGTGCTGTCGGCGGCAGGCACTGCGTCGGTACGGCGCATTGCCCCAGAACTGTCCAGCTCCACGACGCGTAATCACAAATAACGGTGAGAAGAGTCGACCCCCCTTCCCCCTCCAGCCCCTTAATAACTGAGTCATGTACCTTCATATTTATAACTTTGTTTTGCTTCGTGTAAACAGCACTGAAATACATTTCTTTCATGTTTTGATTGTATAAGCAATCTTTCACATTCATACATGAAACTTTTAATCCGTGCCCTTCGTGTCTGATTTCATTCAATTATTGATATCAATTAATTGCTGGCTCCTAATGTGGGGCCATCTCATTAGTCATCTACTCATCATTTCATGTCCGATAGCAGAGAGTGGAAATTATCAATTCACTACATATTGTGACGCCCAATGTGCGGCTTCTATCTGACTTCATTCTCACGTGTGTGAGAGCTAAATTTTCAGACACGACACAGGAAGAATTCCAATTCTTTTATTCCCATATGTTAACCTCTGCGTGTGTGATGTCAGGTGCACGGATTATGTGTTTGTGTGTTTTGGATGTGTTGCAAACGAAGGTATAAAGTAGATACAGTGACAGCTAGTGTATATACACTCCTGGAAATGGAAAAAAGAACACATTGACACCGGTGTGTCAGACCCACCACACTTGCTCCGGACACTGCGAGAGGGCTGTACAAGCAATGATCACACGCACGGCACAGCGGACACACCAGGAACCGCGGTGTTGGCCGTCGAATGGCGCTAGCTGCGCAGCATTTGTGCACCGCCGCCGTCAGTGTCAGCCAGCTTGCCGTGGCATACGGAGCTCCATCGCAGTCTTTAACACTGGTAGCATGCCGCGACAGCGTGGACGTGAACCGTATGTGCAGTTGACGGACTTTGAGCGAGGGCGTATAGTGGGCATGCGGGAGGCCGGGTGGACGTACCGCCGAATTGCTCAACACGTGGTGCGTGAGGTCTCCACAGTACATCGATGTTGTCGCCAGTGGTCGGCGAAAGGTGCACGTGCCCGTCGACCTGGGACCGGACCGCAGCGACGCACGGATGCACGCCAAGACCGTAGGATCCTACGCAGTGCCGTAGGGGACCGCACCGCCACTTCCCAGCAAATTAGGGACACTGTTGCTCCTGGCGTATCGGCGAGGACCATTCGCAACCGTCTCCATGAAGCTGGGCTACGGTCCCGCACACCGTTAGGCCGTCTTCCGCTCACGCCCCAACATCGTGCAGCCCGCCTCCAGTGGTGTCGCGACAGGCGTGAATGGAGGGACGAATGGAGACGTGTCGTCTTCAGCGATGAGAGTCGCTTCTGCCTTGGTGCCAATGATGGTCGTATGCGTGTTTGGCGCCGTGCAGGTGAGCGCCACAATCAGGACTGCATACGACCGAGGCACACAGGGCCAACACCCGGCATCATGGTGTGGGGAGCGATCTCCTACACTGGCCGTACACCACTGGTGATCGTCGAGGGGACACTGAATAGTGCACGGTACATCCAAACCGTCATCGAACCCATCGTTCTACCATTCCTAGACCGGCAAGGGAACTTGCTGTTCCAACAGGACAATGCACGTCCGCATGTATCCCGTGCCACCCAACGTGCTCTAGAAGGTGTAAGCCAACTACCCTGGCCAGCAAGATCTCCGGATCTGTCCCCCATTGAGCATGTTTGGGACTCGATGAAGCGTCGTCTCACGCGGTCTGCACGTCCAGCACGAATGCTGGTCCAACTGAGGCGCCAGGTGGAAATGGCATGACAAGCCGTTCCACAGGACTACATCCAGCATCTCTACGATCGTCTCCATGGGAGAATAGCAGCCTGCATTGCTGCGAAAGGTGGATATACACTGTACTAGTGCCGACATTGTGCATCCTCTGTTGCCTGTGTCTATGTGCCTGTGGTTCTGTCAGTGTGATCATGTGATGTATCTGACCCCAGGAATGTGTCAATAAAGTTTCCCCTTCCTGGGACAATGAATTCACGGTGTTCTTATTTCAATTTCCAGGAGTGTAGTTTCCGTTCCCACAGCTTCCCCTGTATTTTGTTATACAGTTTTAGAACGTCTGGTTTGTTATTGTGAATATTCTGTTCCATGATTACATTGTTCTGTTTGCGGATACTAACGTTGCTATTCTCTGTCTGTTTGTTCTGTGGAGTGTCGTTATTCTATGCAACTGAGATCTGGGAGTCTGATAAATACTGAAACAGCCAGGCTAGTTGAGGAATGTTCGGGGCCTAGTGAGTAAACCACAAGGCACGTCTGTGAGGGATACGCAAAGTCAGCGTCCACTGGATCAGATTCTCGCGATATTAGAACACCACGTATCACAGTTAACACTAATGAGGGAGACGAATAAAACACGGTTTGACAGACTGGAGACTGAGCTAAAATTTTAGTTAGGCACGAAATGGAGACGGAACGGCTCCAAGATACGGACGGAGGTCACCAACAGCGTGAACGAGGTGAGGAAAGAGTGTGGAACGAAGATTGGCAGCTTAGAAACGCGGGTAAACGTGAATATAACTGGTATCTCTGTGCGCATAGATGAGAAAAGTAATCATCCGAGGAAACAAACACGAGTGTCAGTCCTGGAGCAAGAAGTGTCTGCATGCGACGAGACAGTGTCTGTAGACCAGGTCACGCAGACGAATTTGCAGGCCGCATTCCCGATGCACAGAGTGGATATACCTCTGCCAAAGTTCTGTCGAATGCGCAGTATGCACTCGAGGGCATACTTAAAGAACATAAGACGCGTATCAGCTTGAGAAAGGAGTGGCAGAATGTAATGCTTTACTCGTTCCACAGCAGACGCTCGACCAAGGAGGGGGCTGCGTTTGACGTCACAATTTGCGAGAACACTAGTTACAATAGATACAAGGATTTTTGCACTTCGTTTCTGGCAAGGTACTGGAACCTGGCTGCACAGGCAGGTGCAAAGATCAGCATGTATCTGGGCAGTATGCACCACATTCACGCCAATCCATGGCAACATACGTTGCTCGCTTTGTCGTTCTGGCGGGATACTTCTTCAACAAAATGACAGATGAGGAATGATGCAGCGCGATGCGCTCACATTTTCCTTCTCACGGAGGGTAGAATGGGTACGGTTGAAACAAAGTAAATAGGTTCAAGAACGCTTAGGGAGAGGTTGTAGGGTGTAATGGGACAACGAAGACGGCGACAGGTCTGAACACGAATTTCATTGTTGCCCCGCTGACTGCACATTGTCGTCACATACAGGAGACACTATTGTATTTTAAGAGCAAAAGTAAATATTTGCTTCTTACTTTTTTGCTAATGTCGTGTATTTTATTTGACTCAAAATAATCTGTGTCCGCCTGTGACTTATGTGGAGTTCGGAATTATGAGTAGTGTTATTATTACTACCAATACTATAAACTGTCTTTTACCAAAGGTGGAGTTGGGGACGGTTGAAACAATTTTTTTGGGTACGGTTGAAACAGTCAATATATTATTTTTGTTTTGTTTTGTACATGCCTAGAGTTCGGGCGAGAAAGATATCCAAAAGGCAGATTGATTTGTCGAGTTATAAAGACGCGTATGAGGAGGTAAAAGCTGGACACTCACTACGAAAAACATGCGTGGAATAATTTACTGTTCTCTGTTGAAATATATACGAAAGTGATATGTGACAGGTGAGGACAATGAAGGTATGGGATATAGAGCATACAACAGAGTTTTCTATGAAGAACGAGAGCTAGAATTATCAAAATATTTGATCCGATGTGCAGATATGTATTTTGGACTATCTAAGCAGAGGTGACAAAATGGGGGGACGAACTTGGCATTAAGTATAATTTATCACGACCTCGAACTTGGGACGACAACGAAATGGCTGGTGAGGAATGGTTTCGGATATTTATGAGACCCTGAAGTGTCTGTACGCGCTGCACAAGCTACAAGCCTATCCAGGGTGACTAGGTTTAATAAAACTAACCTCGATGCTTTCTATGACAATTTGGCTATCGTCATGGACCGCCATAACTTTGAACCCCAATACATATATAACACCGATGCAACAGGCATAAAGACCATTCAAAGACCAGATAAAGCTGTAGCTAGACGTGGTACTCGTCAAGTAGGTTCAGTATCTTCAGCTGAAAGGAGTACTTTAGTTACAGTAACTTTTGCAGCAAATGCCGTTGGCAATGTTATTCCTCCATAATTCCACGAGTGCGTTTCCAAATCCATTTTGTTAGGGATGGGCCAGTAGGGTCTGCTAGAACTGCAAATCCCACTGGTTGGATTCAGGATGAATCGTACATGAATTTCCTGGAACACTTCAAGGAGCACGCAAACGTATCCCCGTCTCATAAAGTGTTACTCATACTCGATAATCACTCCTCACATGTTCATATTTACGCACTGGACTTCTTCAAGAACAATGGCATTGTCTTACTGTCCTTCCCTCTTCACTGCTTTCATGAAATCCAGCCACTTGATCAGCCGGCATATGGCCTTTTAAGGAAGGCTGTCAACTAGACCTGTGATGCATGGATGCGAAGCCGTCCAGGAAAAACAATGTCTACGACTTTCGCAAAACGGGAATTTACCCATATAACCGGCAGCTGTTTACTGATCTTGATTTTGCTTCTGCTATTGTAACGGATAGACCTAATCATGAAAATACAGCTGAGATGGCAGTAGCAGGGACAACGGTTCAACAATTGGCTATCAATAACTCACCTGTTCCAACAATCCAGCAACAAAGCGTTGATGAACGCCAAGAAACTTTGAATAGGGCTACACCATCTAGACTTCGCAGCAGCATTATTATCCAGGAAACTTCACTGAAACAGTCTACAAGTGCACAAGCCATTTTTAATGAAGCTATTGTATTTAGAACAGAAGCAGTACACCCATTACGAAAGGTCACCCAAGGAAAAGGGCGAAAAACTAGAAAGTCTGCAATTTACACTAGAGAAAGAAGAGAAAAGAACATGAAGCAAGATTGAAATGGACCAGGGCTAAGTAAGTTAAGAATATATTGAATAGAAGAAAAGGTAAGAAAATATTTCAAAACGAAAAAAATAATAATCAACAGGAAATGTCATCAGAAGACATATCACAATATTCAGAGAGCAGACCCAGAGAAAAATGGATTCAGTGCACCACTTGTAAACAGTCAGCTCACGAAGAATGCACAGAAGGTGGTCTTAGTTATCTTTGAAACAACTGTGTCTCAGATTGATCTATAAGCTATATGTTTAATTGATTGAAGAAATGTTCGCTTTTAGTTTGTCCTGTAGGCAATATTTATTTGATTGAAGAAATGTTTTATTTTATTATTTGAAAATATCTTTTCGAGTATTAATACCATTACGACATTAATTTTGCCATAGAGTGCCATAATTATGCATGTAACTAGAATGAATGGTAAATAAAACATGTTGCAGTACTGTATTTTGTATTATTTGCATGTGTTTCAACTGACCCCAATCACTGTTTCAACCGCCCCTAATACGGGGACGATTGAAACAAAACGGACTTTTTTTTAAATTTTGAATCTTTGTATAAATTGTACCCCAGGAACAAAAGCCATTTCGCAATTGAAATAAGCTCTTTAATTTGACATATCGTTATTGTCGATTGGTTTGTAAACAACAATAACATGAGCGACAAAAGCCACATAGTTTCAACCGTACGCAATCTACACTACAACGTGCACTCATTGGGAGCTGTCAAGAGAACAATTCCTCAATATCTTAAGGTCCTTGGACGGCATTGAAGAGCAGGAGAACCGAAGGACCGCACATGTTAACACAGTGACGACAGAAAATGGAGCGCCACTAGGGTTTGTGCAACGCAATGACAGGCAGAATTGGCACAATAACGGACGAAGGAGAGAAGAGGGGAGTCAGCAAGATGGCGCAGAAGCGAGAAGACATGAGGTCTCTTCCATAATTTTTCTTTGATTTGTCTAAACAGCAATGAAATAAAAATATTTCTTTCATGTTTTAATCAGCGAGCAACCTGTTCGATTCATATATCAACCTCGTATTGTCTACTAGCGTGCGATAATCTCATGAGTCATCTACTTGTCGTTCATTTCCGACAGCAGAGAGTAAAATTATCAGTTCACTACAGTCTATTTCTGTCACTTAAATTTTCAAAACTTGTCGAACTGATATCTTTATCATGTAAGCATTTGCCAGTCACCTGAGTATTCTAAGGGCATGTACCAAATGTGACAGCAGCACAGCTGAGTCAGACTGTAAACCTCAGCTCGTAATTCTCAAAGTATGTTTGTTTCTTAGGTGGTACACTTTTATCAAAATAATTGCTGCCAATTTTTAATAAATAGTGTGGCACAGAAGAGTTTATACGAACTGTGGAAGATAGGAAAAAATAATGTCGAGTCATTGTTAACTTCAGGCTACTCTTTATTACTGAATACAGTTACATTAAGTCACATTGAAATACTCGTTTATGATCTTTGTATACACATACATGTAAGTTGATGTGTTAATGACAACAAACATGAATTGTCTTAGAGAAACACAGAGTATTAATACTGACATATAGGCCTATGTTTTCAAGCAGGATAGGGTTAGAAAACAATTAACCATACATTGTTGATATCGTTAGTATTATTACACTGAACACTGAGAAGAAATAGATTAGTGTATTACCTATTTATTGAAGGATTTCCATTATCTGGACTTCAGTAGATGATGAAGGAAATATACTCACATTAATCGTTTGAAGAACAGCATATTATGTTTTATACTGAATTTCTGTGGATCTAACACTGAAGTTTGTTATACATATTACACAGTTGCATGATCTTTTTGTTTATGTTACAATCACGAGAAATTTGAGTATCGGCTATTAATTAATTGATATAATGAGATAATCAGGTTTTTCTGTTCTACAGCAGAGGGAGACCATTTAATTAATACACCAGATAATTTGATTAGATACAAACATCAATCAAAATTTTTGTTCACAATATTTTCACCATATTGAAATTATGATTCACATATAGATAGTTATTCTGTAATTACCATAAGTTTACTTACATCTAAGTACAATAACTGTGTGGAGTAAATGTGTGAAAGAAATGTTTTTCATTCATTATACAGTCAGACAGCTTTGATACTGATTCAGCCAGTCAGAGTAACTAAGATTTGCAGTTAGTACTAATGAACTTGACATTTCTTCATTTGTAAATAGCTTACCGAAACTACAATCATCCTAAGTCATGAAATTTTTAACAATAAGGTAAGTATGCTGATTTTGGACTAGTATAATTTGAAAAATTCAACGCTGTAAATCATCATATAAAAAATGAACAATTCTATTGAAGTTGTGTGCAGAAACTGATTACATTCAAGATTTAAAATATGGGATTTTACTTTGTTTGTTCCATGCTGAAAGGATGATTAAGTTAGACGTACTTTACCTACACCAGTTCATACAAAACTGCAAGAATTATTAATTTCTATCAGTCTAAAACTGAAACTTAATATGGTATATTATTTTTCGTGATTTTGGTGCATATTATTTTTATTGTGAATTTAAATAATAAACATTTCTACACATTTCATATTACATATAGACATGTAGGCCTATGTTTTCAAGCAGGATAGATTAAGGAAACAATTAATCCTACATTGTTGATATCATTAGTATTATTACACTGAACACTGAGAAGAAATAGATTAGTGGATTTCTATTTATTGAAGGATTTCCATTATCTGGACTTCAGTAGATGATGAAGGAAATATACTCATTTTAATTGTTTGAAGAACAGCATATTATGTTTTATATTGAATTTCTGTGAATCTAACACTGAAGTTTGTTATACATATTACACAGTTGAATGATCTTTTTGTTTATGTTACAATCATGAGAAATTTGAGTATCAGCTATTAATTAATTGATATAATGAGATAATCAGGTTTTTCTGTTCTACAGCAGAGGGAGACCATTTAATGAATACACCAGATGATTTGATTAGATATAAACATCAATCTAAATTTTCGTTCACAATATTCTCACCATACTGAAATTATGATTCACATATAGATAGTTATTCTTTAATTACCATAAGTTTACTTACATCTAAGTACAATAATTGTGTGGAGTAAATGTGTGAAAGAAATGTTTTGTATTCATTATACAATCAGACAGCTTTGATACTGACTCAGACAGTCAGAGTAACTAAGATCTGCAGTTAGTACTAATGAACATGACATTTCTTCATTTGTGAATAGCTTACTGACACTACAATCATCCTAAGTCATGAAATTAGCTACATTTTTAACAATAAGGTAAGTATGCTGATTTTGGACTAGTATAATTTGAAAAATTCAACACTGTAAATCATCATATAAAAAAGGAACAATTCTATTGAAGTTGTGTGCAGAAACTGATTACATCCACGATTTAAAATATGGGATTTTACTTTGTCTGTTCCATGCTGAAAGGACGATTAAGTTAGACATGATTTACCTACACCAGTTCATACAAAACTGCAAGAAGTATTGATTTCTATCAGTCTAAAACTGAAACTTAATATGGTTTACTATTTTTTGTGATTCTGGTCCATTTTATTTTTACTGTGAATTTAAATAATAGACATTTCTACACATTTCATATTACATAGAGACATTAATTTGGTTTCAAAATAACATTATATTTGCCTACATTATGCTATTTGTGATTTTTGCTGATTATGTTGAAATTGTTTTGAATTCATAATCATGGACCAGTATCGCCGACAAGCTTGTATTAGACTGTGATAAGATACTATACAATATATCAAATCTAAGACAGTAACTTATGTTCACATTTTTGCTTTTTCTGTGGCTTATCTGATGTGCTGTAGATCCATTGTTGTAGTTTAAACTGAAGCATATTTTTAGTGGTTCAGCCAATGATAGAGGTCTTGATGTGGGGGAGAGTGTATGGGTATTACAGGTTACTTTTTTGGTAGGCTTGTCTGAGATCAGCATTTTGATCATAATTTAATGTGCACATTTAAACCTTGTGTTCAATTATGTCAGATGCACTTAAGGTTATTCAAATAAAAAAAGTTGTTACTAGACAGAAACTTTTGAAACTTTTCTTTACTTACTGGAGGAAAAGCTAAGGAACCATTGTTATCTCAGCTTGTTTCAACTGAATGTACAATATCTGCAACATAGACTTGTGTCTACAGTTGTAAATACTTAATACATTCAGCATAAATACAACTTTTCCATTTTTCATCAACTGGAAAAAATACTCATTTTTGGCAGTAACTTCGTGTCTTTACCTAAATCAAACTATTTTTTCGTGATGAATTGTCAAAACCAAAATAAAATATCGATCATATTAATCATCAATTAAACAATTTATGTAATACCAGTTAATGTTTTTAATTGTATAGAATGGTGTACTCACAGGGAGAATGAATTTTCATCCCACATGCTGACACTATTGTTGTTAATTGCCAAACAATATCTTCCTTTTTTGTAAGTGCTTAAATACTAGACACTTCAGCAGTCAACAGGTTTTTCCTTTCAGAAATGAATGCAGTTCAGTGATCACAGTTCAGTTTAAACTACAAAAACCAATATATTATTAATGCAACCATACTGCCACTGAAAGAAAGAATGTAATTTATTACTACTGGTAGAACTTATTCATTTATCCATTTTCTGGTATGACCATATTGTGTACTGCGTGCCATTCTTAAAAAGAATTTATGCACTTGTGACTGATCAAATAAATAATGAACTACATAAAAACAAAAACTCCTAGTTTAAGGTGTTTGCTTTAAAAGGCTTCCTTCTTATTCAGTAGCTGACTGTGGCAAGGTATTAGGTTGTACAGGCATGATGCTCTCTGTGATAGGCATCTTTGTAGCTGGAGGAGAGGTATCAATAGGCTTAGCTAGAGGAGCAACAGGGCTACTTGGCTTTTTCTTGGCACGTAGGATTGCACGGAGAATTAATATTGCCAGAAGAACCATCACACCACAGCAAAAAACGCCTAGGCCAATCCAACGGCAGAGCTCTAAACGATAGTTGAACGCACTTGCTGAGGGATCAAGTACTTCCACGTCATTTTGTGCGTCCAGCACAGCCTGGCGGGGCGGAGTAAGATGGCCCACCATCATGGTAATCGTGCCTATTGTCATCATGTTGATACTATCCATCAAGAAAGCTCGGAACCAAAGCTTTTTGAAATCCCACTTATTTTTCGTAGCGTGATGCACCACAATCATCTTCATCCTGTAAAAAATGCACATTCTTTTGTAGTAAGTTGTAGGTCCCATTAATAATTACTATGATCAACTGTTAGTGATAAAACACAATGAAATGAATCAAAAACTTAATGGAATTATGAAAAAAAATATTTCCTAAAATGTATGCACTTTTATTTCCACTAAAAATTTTTAATCTTAAATTTTTGTTTTGTATGTGTTTCTTCTTTTCATCTTTGATAAATTCCACCATCCTTCATAGATACTCTAGTAGGTCTCGTACTAACAATTAGTTGGGTGTTAGGGTACATGCAGGAGTTATTGAAAGTTACCATCAATTTTATCTGATACAGTTCTTTGGTATTTGGCCAGCTGCGTCTATTACAATAAATACCAGGCGCTAAATCCGAGAAAATGTTCCGCTACATGTGTTATGACAGTATTAAGTGGAAATTGGAATAAGAGAAAACAGAGAGAGAGGCAGAGAGAGTGACAGAATGGTCGAACATTTTTAGAGATGGAATGGTGGAACATTTTTTATAAAAATAAACAAAAATTTTGTGGAATCTAAGAGTCCACCACCTGAAAAACAGAATCTCGTTTGTTGCTAGAATTTCATAGTTCATTTGCATCTCTTTCTGTCTAGACACATTTTCATCTGAAAGCCTGTATAGCTTCGCTTACAGCGAGAGCAGGCACTGCCCACAGAGGAAACAGCTACTGCTGAAATTACGTTTTTCAGGGCAGCCACAAGTCGCACACAGTATTTTTCGCCCGGTTTCGCTCAATTTAAGAAGGGTATCGTCAGAAGCCATAAAAGTTACTGTTCAGACTAGTCGGTTGATTACAATGCTGATGTCAGAGGCTAAGTTAGTGTATAACAGTGTTTATAATGTCTATGGTCATTCATTACAAACACTGCTATACAACCAGCTTAGTTCTCTGACATCGGGGATGTAATCAGCCAATTACTTTGTACTGTAAATCTGACAACGGTCTTGTTAAATTGAGCGAAAGCGGTCAATAAAAAATATTGAGTGCGGCTAGTGGCTGTCCTGAAAAACTGAATTCCCCAGTAATAATTAAGATTTCCTTTTCGTTCAATTCTTTTCCCTCCATTACTCAATGAAAAGGAGTTCATCATCTGTACATCTTTTAGATGTGTATTAGTCTGCTGTCACCTTGAGACATCTAAAGAGCAGCTTTGTATTTAGAGAAAAATCGAATGAGGGAGTTGGGTAATATTGTCATGTATGTCTACCTGCATGCAGATTCATCTGAAGTTCGCAAGCCACCTGATATGCACCACTGTCTCTTCCTCTTTTTTCTGTTCCTGCTCCAGTCGCGAATGTGCGCGAATTTCTCTAATTTTGCCTTCATAGTCTTCTCGCAAGGTATAACTAGAAGAATAAAATAGGTACCCTAACTCTTCTAGGAAAGTATGTTCTCGGAATTTTAACAGTAAACCAAATCCTGATTACAATGTCTATCTTGTAGAGTCTCGCACTTAGAGTTGCAGTCAACTCATCGAAGGAAGCACTTGAGAATTCACGACATCCAGAAACAGACGGCCCCATTATGTGAATATCGATAATTTTTTAGAGGTGCACATGGGGCCTGAAGATGGCATATTGAACCGCCGAAACTGGTAGGCAAAATATAATAAAACAGCTTCCCAATTTGCACGGCTGTTTGGAGAATTTCTTTGTTAAATATTTGACCAGCCGCTGTCCCACATCCACAATGGATCAACAGGGACACTTTCTGACGGTTGTTGTAATCAATCTCTGTATAGCCTCTGCCGTTCCTAGGTTTACTTATATACCGAGGCGACGAAAATCTTAGAATAGCGATACTCACATATACAGATGGCGGTAGCATCGTGTGCACAAGGTATAAAGGGGTGGTGCATTGCAGGAAGTGGTATTTGTACTCAAAAATTTTCTGACGTTGTTGTTACTGCACGACAGGAATTAATAGACTTTAAAGGCGGAGTGAGTTTGAGCTAGACGCATGGGAGATTTCATTTCGGAATTCACTATTCCGAGGTCCACCGTATCAAGAGTGTGCCGAGAATACCATATTTCAGGGTCTACCTCCTCACCACTGACAACGCAGTAGTCGACGGCCTTCACTTAATGACCGAGAGCAGCAGCGTTTGCGTAGAGTTGTCAGGGCTAACAGACAAGCAACACTGCATGAAATAACCGCAGAAATTAATGCAGGACTTACGACGAACGTATCCGTTAGGGCTGTGCGGGGAAAATTGGCGATAATGGGCTATTGCAGGAGATGAACGACGCGAGTGCGTTTGCTAACAGCACGACATAGCTGCAGAGCGTTTCCTGAGTCCATGACCATATCAGTTGGACCTTAGACGACTGCAAAACAGTGGCCTGCTCAGATGAGTCTCGATTTCAGCTGGTAAAAGCTAATGGTAGGATTCGAGTGTGGCACGGACCCCATGACGCCATGGCCCTACGTTGTCAAAAGGCACTGTGCAAGCTGGTGGTGGCTTCATAATGGTGTGGGCCGTGTTTACATGGAATGCACTGAGCCCTCTGCTCCAGCTGAACAATCATTGACCGGAAATGGTTATATTTGGTTACTTGGAGACCATTTGCAGCCATACAGATACTTCATGCTGCCAAAGAACGATGCACCCTGTCACCAGGTCACAGTTGCTCACGACTGTTTTGAAGAACATTCTGGACAATTCTAGTGGATGATCGGGCCACCCAGATCGCCCTCCGTCAGTTCCATCGAACACTTATGCACCATAATCGACAGGTCACTTTGTGCACAAAATCCTGCACCGGAAACACTTTCAAAATTACGGACGGTTGTAGAGGTAGCGTGGCTCAAAATTTCTACAGGGAACTTGTTGAGTTCATGGCACGTCAGGTTACTGCATTACGCCGGGTGAAATGGTGTGCGACACGATATTAATAGATATCCCATGACTTTTGTTACTCAGTGTACGTCGTCATTCTTCTTCAAATCGCTCTGTACGCGTGCGTCTTTGATATTTAGTGGACATGAGTGCTTCTAGTGACTGTTCAACACTGCTGTAATCAAAACACAATAGTTCATTTCTCATATTTGTGTGCAATATGTTTCGTTTGATAATGCTGAGGGTCAACTGCCAATCCTTGCATCAAGAATTGATCCTCTGAAATATGCAGTTCTATGTTAAAACTTTGCAGCACAGATACAAACAAACAAATCTGAGCTAAGTTGGGAAATTCTGCAAAAACTAAAACTTGATTTATGGGCGACAGAATAATCCTAGAAATTAATGTAACATAGTAAATGAGATGTACTTTTTAGCGTGATTCCGATGGTGTACTTATTTCTGTTGAGGGATGTATGTATCAAAATTTGTAATCTTAACTGGTGAGATTGGTACTTGTATAACCAGAGGGGGACATCCAAGCCTATATAAGCGAGTGGCCATCTTGGCTATGGGTCAGTAGTTGGTCAGTCGTTCTGGAGGGTGGGTGGCGAGCAAGCCAGGGTGGCTCATGTGGTCGTTTGAGAATTCTTTTTCGCACTGGTTTATTTCGAGAAAGAGTATTGTTTAATAGTATAAGTGCGCAAGCGTATATTTGGTGAACTGGAAGTGCTACGATTATTTGTGTGAGTGCGATTTGCAAGGTATACATCATCGCAAGTGAACTTGTGGCGATCTGTGATTTCACGTCAAAACTGCTGCAGCAAAGAGGACAGTGGGACTTGTGGTTCTGTTCGAATTGAAAGAGTAATTTTCGTTTATAGCAGCCTACATTACTGCTATTGGGGGCTCGGAGTCAAATTATTATTAAAGTAAATCTGTGAACCATCTCACCAGTGCTAATTTCATTGTGTGAAAGAAAAGGACAACGCCAATAAATAGTAATTGAACTGTGTTGTGAAAAACTTATTTTGCTAGAATAATCGCCTAACTTTTGTTCCCTAGCATAAACTGTACTCATGATTATTAATTCAAAACTTTAACTAATGCGCGGGTATGGAACAGTGTACTAATGCACCATGTGTGTAAATCATCCCCTGAGACTTACACGGGAGCCAAAATTTGCAATAACATTTTTTAACCAACATTTATATATGCACATATGTAACTGTCTTGAAGCAAAAGAAGAAAACTTAATTGTAAGTACAAAGTTTTTTGATTTATCAAAAGCATTTGACACTGTGTGCCACAACACTCTGCCGCAGAAATTAAAAACTGTAGGTGTCTCAGTCTCTGCTGTTAAAATTATTAAGTCATACTTATCTAATAGATCTCAAACTGTTTACTTCAATAACCAATATTCTAGTTTCTTTCCCATTATCCATGGTGTTCCTCAAGGGTCAATCTTGGACCCTTTCTTGTTCGTATTATATATGAATGACCTACCTAGCAATGTAATAGATGGCACTACAAACTGTTACTTGTATGCAGATGATATCAGTTTAAGTGTTACAGTGCCTACAAACAATAACATAAGTAACTCTACCTCACTCAAGGTAAATATACTTTCTGACTGGTGCAATGCCAATAGCCTGTCTATGAACATAAGTAAAATACAGGAATTAAACATTTCTTATAACAATAGAATCACCTTAGAGACAGTTCCTGTAAAGTTTCTTGGCATTGTTTTGAAAAATAATTTAGGCTGGCAGGCATATGTGAATTATTTAACACCAAAAATTTCTAAAGGAATATTTATGCTCAGAAAATTACAAGCAACAGTAGGTGAGAAAATTTTGCTTTCTGTCTATTATAGTTACATTCACTCTCATTTGACGTATGGGACAATCTTGTGGGGGAAATAATTGCTACTCAAAATGCTTATTTACAGCCCAGAAAAAAGCTGTCAGACTGATATGTAAAGTACCACCTAGAACTCACTGTAGAGATTATTTATTAAACTCAGTATTATGACCTTGTCATGTATATACATATTTCAGTGTCTCTTGCATATTAAAAATAATTTGTCTAGTTTTGATCTGAATTCTGATATACATAGTTATAAGACACGACCCTGTAATGATGTAAGAAAAGATTAATGCTCATTTACCAAAACTCTAAACAGCTTCAAACACACATTTGTAAAGCTATTTAATAAACTACCAGAGTCAGTTAAGTCTGGAGCTGAAAAAATTTAAGATATTTGTAAGAACTTTATTAATTCAAAATTGTTTTTATACAATGGAAGATTTCTGCGAGCATAATTTCTAACATAGATTAATTATTTGTGTATTTATTGTCATTCATCTACATCTACATTTATACTCCGCAAGCCACCCGACGGTGTGTGGCGGAGGGCACTTTACGTGCCACTGTCATTACCTCCCTTTCCTGTTCCAGTCGCGTATGGTTCGCGGGAAGAACGACTGCCGGAAAGCCTCCATGCGCACTCTAATCTCTCTAATTTTACATTCGTGATCTCCTCTGGAGATATAAGTGGGGGAAGCAATATATTCGATACTTCAACCAGAAACGCACCCTCTCTAAACCTGGCGAGCAAGCTACACCGCGATGCAGAGCGCCTCTCTTGCAGAGTCTGCCATTTGAGTTTGTTAAACATCTCCGTAACGCTATCACGGTTACCAAATAACCCTGTGATGAAACGCGCCGCTCTTCTTTGGATATTCTCTATCTCCTGTTGTTGTTTGTACGTTTATTGACGTTGCTTATATAATCTTTACATCCCTGTAAATGTTTTGTTTTTGGGCAATACAAATCAATCAATCAACCGCACTTCTTTATTTACCGCCCCATCGCAGTTGGGGGCTCGTCCGGGATACTAGTGTGCTAGGCAACTAGGCCCGAAGGCTGGTGGAACGAGGCAAAGCATGAACATTCCCGGAAACGTGTGTTTCGGTTAATCGAGTGCGCATCTACTATCGCCGTTCGACGACGCCATGCAGCGCGGATCGAGCGACCAGCGGACGTGCAGCGAGCGCCAGCAGAGTGCGGGCGCGGCCGATTCTCAACCGTGCGACGGGCTGCCAGTGGCTGAGTGTTCACCGACCAGCGGATCTGCAACAAGCGGCCATAACTACGATGCGCAACGCAGCCTCTTCAGCAGCCCTGAGACCGACGCAGCCCCTCCAGAAAGATAAGTGGCCACAGCAGGCGCAATTTTTGTTTTTGGTTTCCTTGTTTTCAGTTCCTGTGCTAGCCAGGGCAATGGGGCACAAAATTTAAAAAATCACTTAGTGATTGCGGGTCGTCAGGGAGTGGTAGTGAACCACAAAGTCCTCAGAGACAGGTGGAAATCGGTATCTCTGTAATGTCTAAAGAATTAATTGCTCTTCTCCAAAATATGAGTAGCCAAATAGATTCATTTAAAACAGATATGGATAATAAATTAAGTACTTTAGACACTAATTTTTGGAACTAAATTAAATTCCGAATTAAGTTCTCTGAAGACTAATGTGGGCGAAATAAATAGTCAATTGGGGTCAATGAAACAAGAAATTGTGACCGAATTAGGTAATAGATTAGAAAAAATAGACGAGAGCTGGCATTCCAAGGTTGAAGCGGTTGAGGCTGAGCTGAAGGGTGAAATTGTTTTGGGAAGGCAGATGTGTGATGATAGGGAAGAGGCGACTAGACAATCTTTGGATGAAGTGAATGTGAAAATAGTGGCTAGCAATGATGAGATAAAAGCTGTGCTGAAAAATAAATTAGTCAGTACAGCTGGTGATCTCAGAAAGGAAATGGCAACTGTCACCTCAAAAGCAAATGACAAAATTACCCAGATAGAATTGTATAATGTTTCATGTCATGCTGGTTGTCCAGGAACGCAGGCACCTAGTGGAAAGCCATTTTCAGGCGAAAACAAATATCATACTGTGGTTTTTTTGGCCAATTGCCAGAACTATTTTCTGCCTGGGATGTCAGATGAGACAAAAGTAAAATTTGTAAAGAGAATACTGGGAGGTTCAGCTCAGACATGGGCCAACAATTTTAAGGATCAGTTCATTTCATTTGAAATATGTGAACAAATGTTTCTGGACAAATACTGGAGTAAAAATAATCGGTGTAGGTTGCAAAGTGAGTTTTTAAATGGACTTGTGTACAGAGGAGGCAGACAAACTATGAGGGAACTTTGGCGGAAAGAGTTGAATAAATTAGTACATCTGGATCAGCCTTTAGGTGTGTTAACAGAAATATCTACTTTAAGGAGGAGACTACCAGAGGAGTTACAGAGGGAACTCATACATTGCCCCACTGATTCTGTGGAGAAGTTTTAGATTTTGTTGAGAGGATGGAGCAGGCTATGTGCTATAGGTCTGGCTCAAAGGGAAACAATCCAGGGAATAACCATAGGGATCTGAGGGAGAGAAGAAATATGAATTGGGGTAACAATCATCAAAATGGTCGCAGAAATAGGAATTGAGAAAATAATCAGAGCCATCATGGGGACAGAAATATAAATGAATATTGAAGAAGGAATGGGGGAAGATATAATGAAGGGAGCCACAGTCAAAGGGATTTTAGGGGCAGTGATGTGAGAAATGAACCAAGGCCAATGTTGGGAAATGGATGTGGAAGAGGGGGACAGAACAACTGCACACAACAGGGACAGCATCTTTTAAACTAGGAGTTGTCTCACATGAGGTCCATTTTGGGACAAGACAAGTTGCAAACAATAGGGCCAAGAGATGGAATGATAATAATTATAATCAGACTAGGGGTGGTTATTCTAAAGGAGGGTGTGAAAATAATGATAGAAGTAGGAGAGAGGTAAGAATTTGTTGTATGGAGGCTGTTTGAAATGATGGAAATGAATTGAGGAGCTGGTGCATGGAGCATGGCAAAAGGAGAGCTTTTAAGAGGAAGAATGTTAGGGGTTTAAAGGCCCAAATGGTAGAAATCAATGCTGAGAATGTTTTTCGTATAGAGTTCAGCGATGTGAATTCTGAGAAAGATAGTATTGGTTTGGTGAGAATTATTAACAGGTCAGGGACTAAGGCGCTGTCTGAAGGTATAGATGGATGTTGTGATGACCAAAGTGTGTATGAAAGTAATAGTAAGAAATTTGTTGAGTTGTGTGTAATGGAAGCAGATACAGTGGATGATAACGTTCATTCTGAGAGGGCCAAGGTGCCTGAAACTAATGGTTTTGTAGATGATGGTAATGATTTTGGGGCCATAGTACCTATTGCTGATGTAGTGATAAATGAATATGTACCAGAGAGTGTCTCTGGTGAAATTTATGAGGTTAGCTGTGAGCAGCCAGAGATGTTCTAGTGAAAGAGTTTGTAATGTGTAGGATGGTAATGCAAGTGATGTTTTGGTGGGGAAAGCTGTATCTGAATCCATGAAACATGATGAAACAAATTGTGCTAGTGTTAACATGCATGGGGTTAAACAGCAAACTAAGAATGATGAACAGTGGAGAACTAAGGGGGAATCTGAATTGAACTTAAATGATTGGGTAGCAAGGGCAAAATGGTTGCAAAAATATACTCCAGAAAGTTGGACAGTAGGGAAATATAATTTTGTGAACAGTTTAAAGCAGTTAAATGTTGAAGATGAGGCATATTATGATGTACTCAAGAAAATATTTGATGGGGATAAGGAGTCTGATGGTTTAACAGTGGATTTTATAAATGAAATGGTAGGATGTGCTGTGGAGAGTAACTGCAGGGTTACAGATCGTGGAAAATTAGTGTATGATGAGGGAGATGAAGTTGAAAAATTGAATAATTATGTAGTGTATGAGGATGAGCAGTATGGAGGTATGGAAGAGGCTGAATGGAATACTGGTTGGATGGGGAAGAGTGAATGTGATTTTGATGCAAGTGATTGTGTGGATTTTTCTAAGTATATACGGAAGTTGGGACCAAAGGTATCAGAGAAGGAAAAGTTTAGTTTTGCCAGAAAATTAGGATGGTTGGGCTTAGAAAATAAACAACACAAAGATGCTTTTGAAGTAATATTTGAAGGGAATAAGGAAATAGAATCATTCACTGGGGGCCAGGTATGCACTATGTAAAAGTACTGTGCTAATAAAGTGGAGGAGGATTTTTAGCAGAAGCAGAGCTCAAGCAGAAACATTTTAGGATGGTGCAACCAATAGTTAAAGTTAAGATACTTAAAGTCAGTGAAGAAGCCTTGGTGGACACAGGTAGTACAGTCAGTGGGATAGCAGAGGGTTTCTACAATTATATAAGGAATGACAAAATGGTAGAATTCCTGGTCACAGGGGTTAGAATAAAAAATGCTACTGATAATTACAGCAAGACAGTGAGGAAGGAGGCTGTGTTGAATGTAGAGACTGGTGGAGAATTGTTTAGTCACCCATTCCTGGTGATTCAAAATTTAAGTATATATATGGTTCGGGTTACAGATTTTTTAAATAAGAATGGGGCAAATATTAACTGTGGGGACAAGTATTGGAACTGAATGTTGGGGGATGTATAAAGGAGACAAAATTTGTAAATGCAACAGGTGATGATTTACTGGCAAGCTAGCACATGGCCCAGTGCATATTGGATGAAGTAGGGATTGAGGAGGCAATAAAAAGGAAGGTCTATGAGATAGAGGGTATTGGTGACAGTGAGAGGGAAGAACTGTATAATTTACTGGTAGAGAATAAAGACGTGTTCTCAGAGAGACTTGGGCGACTGGTAAATTTTGAATGTAGTCAGGGTGAAGCCTCATGAGCATATTAAGTTTAGGCCATATCCTATTGCCGTAATAGACAAAGATGCTATTAGGTCAGAAGTAAAATGCATGGAGGCTTGGGGGATGATTGAAAAATGCAGGAGTGAGTACTGTAACCCAATGGTGGTGGTCAAAAAGAGAGACAAGTCAGTTCGACTAGTTCTAGATGATAGTCAATTAAATGAAATTATAATACTAGAAACTGACCACCTTGAAAATATGGACAAACTAGTCCAAGGCTACAAAAACGTAAGGATAATGACCAGTATGGACCTGACAGCTGGGCTCTGGCAAGTTGCTTTGGCAGAATAAAGCAGGAAATACAGTGCTTTCCTGTTTGAAGGTAGAGCTTGCTAATATAGGGTAGTCCCATTCGGCCTCTGCATATCAGCTGCTGTCTCTGTTAGAGCACTGAATTATATACTTGGGGATGAGTTGATGACGAAGCTAAGCATCTATGTGGATGACATTCTTGTGGCTTCTACTAATTGGAGGAATTATTATTTGCTATTGAGAGAGGTGTTAACAACTTTGCAAAAAGGGGGGATGAAACAGAAACTAAAGAAGTGTGACTTTGTAAAAGCAAAAATATAATTTTTGGGCCATGTGCTGTCTTCAGAGGGAATAATACCCATTGGAGATAAGATCAGAGCAATAGCTGAGAGTGCCAGACCCAGGAATTGGAAACAGTTAAAGTCATTCCTCGGCATGGCCAGTTTCTATCGGAAGTTTGCAAATGACTTGAGTTTGAGTTCACCAAATCTGTCATGGTTACTGGAAAAGAATGTGGCATGGCTATGGAATGAGGAATGTAATAGGGATTTCAAAAAGATAAAAGGCAGTTTGTGTAACAGCAAGATATTGTATCATCCTGACCTGTCACTTCCATTCTATCTAGCGACAGATACCTCAGACTATGGCATAGGTGTTGAACTGTCCCAATGACAACTAGTAGATGGGAGGCCTGAGCATTGTAGCATAGCTTTTGCTAGCAGAGTGCTATCTAAGCATGAGTGAGGATATGGGATCTCAGAGAAGGAACTGTTAGCAGTGGTATGGGGTTTCCTGAAATTTAGGGTGTACTTAGAAGGACATGAGACCATAGTCATGACTGACCATAAGGCTCTAAGTTATTTGCAGGATTGAAAGCTGTTGAACCATAGGCTGGCACAGTGGGCGCTCATTCTACAGCAATTCCAATATGAGATTGAGTACATTAGAGGAACTGCCAATGTAGTTGCTTACATGCTCTCGCATTTGCCAAATCAAGGTGAGGAAGAAGTTGAGGAAGAGGGGAGCACAGCCAGATTTGTGAGCATGTATGTGAAGGGAGTGGAAGGAGAAAAGCAGATCCGGGGAATATGTAAAGACATGAGGAGGGTGCAGAACACTGACCCAGTTTTGAAACTGGTGAAAACAAACTTTGGTACAAAGGGACATGAAAAACTGGAGAAGTATTATAAAATATACGAAGTGGTACTGTTTAGAAGGAGAGACGTGGAGTAGGAGTGGCGTTTGTGTTGGCCAGAGGAACATGTTCAATCATTAATAAACTATGCACATCTACGGTATGGCCATTAAGGGGCACAAAAGTGTTTGGGGGTACTGCAGGACTGTGTAATCTTTAATAATATGGAACTAAGAGTCAGGAAACAGTTGAGTGCTTGTGACAGGTGTCACATGTCAAACATAGTATCACTGCCAGCCAAGGGGAAATGCAAAACATCCTTCCCATGGGAGTGGGAGAATTACTGGTAATTGATATTTTTGGCCTGTTACCAGGCAGTAGAGGGGGACAAAAGCATGTGATGCTGGCTGTGGATATGTTCTCCAAATATGTAAAACTATATGGTATGAAGAGGACCACCAGCAAAGTAATGATTTGGAAACTGGAAGTAGATTACTTTAAGAACTTGGGGAAGCCAAAGACGGTGTTGACTGATAATGGATCACAATTTACTTCGAAGTTATGGGAGCACTACATGAAACTAGTAGGTGTGAAACATATGAAGACCTCCGTCTTCCAGCCAGCAGGTAACCCGGCTGCACGCTATGTGCATGGCTTGGTCACTTGTGCTGGACCTATTGTAACCATACGCATACATCATAGGCTGAACATATTGCATCATTTGAAGATCTCATGAACAGTGTCAAAAGCAGTGCTACTGGGTTTCCACTGTGTGAGGTGATGTTGAACAACAGGGCAGCAAACTTGGTAGGTGAAATGGTAGACTTTCCTCCAGAATCTCCCATCACCAAGCAGCATCGGCAAAGGCTGGTTATAGAAAGAATTGCCAGAGTGGCTACACAAAGGAAACACAGGCAAGATAGTCGGTACAAGCCAGTTAAGTACAAGGTAAATGACCTTGTGTTGGTGAAGACGAAGGAACGGTCAAGTGAAATTGATGGGGAAGTAAAGAAACTATTTGAATTGTACCATGGGCCAATTTTGGTAGCAAGTTGCCCACACCCAAATGCATATCGGTTGGAGTACCAAAAATCAAAAAAGCCCCTATGGCTTAGAAATGTAATTGAGCTGCAGTTGTATAAACCACCAGTATGAGAAACATATGGGCATTGGCAGCCTAAGATAGAATTATATGTACATATACTTGAAGAGATCTTAGGTACATTAGCAATACGAATTTCTGGAGAAGTAAAAGTTATGTGCTGTGGTGTCTGAATAACGGTTGGGCTTATATATATATATATATATATATATATATATATATATTGTGCATGGGGGTCCAGCACAAGGTTTTATGTTGTTTGAGAAACTTGGGGGCGTAATTGTTAACTTGAACATATTTTGCACTGGGTTCTGTATGTAGACACACCAAACTTCCTTTGGTGCATGGGGGTCAAGTTAGTGGACTGAATATTAGGGTAAGCAACACAGCAAGGGGATTGTAAAATTAAAGTTAGTTCATTTTGCTGCTTGTAATCTCAGTCTGGGCTAGATGATATGAATATAGGATATTTTAACAAAGTGTATAGGTGAATTTTAATAGAGATTTTTAAAAGTAGATGAAGTTTTTTTTTGTTTTTTTTTTTTGAGGAAACATTGCCAAACCCTGGAATTTAATTCATGGTCTGTAATAATCAAGTAAATTTTTTAATTTTTTATTTTCTGCTGTCAAGCCATGACAACAGTCAGATATTATTTAAAGTCTGTTTGATTCCTGCCACATTATCAGTATCATTTTGATTAGGGAGGCTTTATCGCCAAGCAGTACTGCCTCAATGACGTGGGCATTTCTAATCTAGTATTGAACAGATTGTTGGACACAAGTACCCAGCTGTTGTTCTAGCCTGTTTCTTAGTGATGGTTTGCCCTGAAATTCTGTCTTAGCTGTGTCAGCTCTGGATTGCATGAGGATGGGTCTAGGCATGACCACTCTATGGTAAACGGGGAAAACTTTCGTGTATATGAGATTTTCATTGGGGATTTTGTGTGTTCCCTGGTAGTGCTCCATAAACTGGTAAGTGGGAGGACAGGAAATAGCGCCAGAGTAGGGAGCTGTGACACTACATCTAGTCTGGGGGCATCCCTGGAAGACATTTGAGGCAGTTAGAAGTGATAGTGCTTGTGAAACAAATTGATAAATGATATGTGTTCCTAAGTGAATAGATTGATTGGCAACAATGTGGTGTGCATAATATGCTGCCTAAAATATGGAAGTTAAAAAACTGATAAAAGTTATTGTTATTTTATAAATTTGTTTGTGTTTGTTTTGCTTTGCCAGGCCTGTTGTACTATGCAAACACACATAGAAGACACCAATTTAGAATAATGGTTAACGAAAATTATATTTTTTGGATTGGGGTTATTTACAGATATGTTACAAATTTCTTTTTGTTGGGCGCAAAATACATAGCGAATTTTAGTTAGTTTAGGGTGATTCCACCGCCGACCAGATTGCCAAGTAAACTGTTAACATTCTAAGACTAATTTAACATGAATGGTCGGTCACCCTTTCTGTGGATTTTTTTGTTTTTTTTGTTGGTGCTACTTGCTACCTCATATACTGCATGCATGTGCTAGCAAGTGGGGGTATTGCGACGCTATAAACCCCCGTTACTAGGTGAATATTTCTAGTATGCAATGATTGCTTTGTGGAGAGCGAGCGCGCTACATGGCGCGCGATTCGCGAAAGCGCGTGGCGCGCCCGCGCGAGATTTGCAACGGTCGGTGGGATGGTCTCCGCTGCCGGGCGGCCACGTGGCCCGCAGCTTGGGACATTGTTTGGTTTTTCGCGCATTACGCGGAAACTGTGTAACTTACTGTGAAGAGCGATGCTGCAGTGGATTGTGGTCAGCAATATGCACCTTCTGAAATATCGATCTTCATTTCAAATCACGACACGCAAAAGTTATAGCAACCTCAAAATCGGTTAATATCACGAATACTGAAAGATTAATAAAAATAGTAAATGACAACTTACAGGGGTGAGTGAGCACTCATTAAAAACGTTTCGTCATAGCGGATAGAGTGCCATAGTTATATGTTAAGATTCATAAATAATTAAGCCCGTAAAGAACAATAAACAAAGTTTGAGGGCAAATTGTTTATAAAATTCAATAGAAAATTCATGACGTAAAGAATGGCACTGTATAATACTTTGGGTGGCATCACATGTATTTTAGACTAGATCGGTTATACTATACACTTAACATGCAGTAGTTTTCATTGTTTGCATATTATTATTAACATTTATCGTTCATGATTAATTATATATATATATATATATATATATATATATATATATATATATATGAAGATTTTGAGCAGAGCGCTGTAGGTTACGTCTAAAAACGGTGCTATATTCAGTACTATGTTAAAACTTTGCAGCACAGATGTAAGCAAACAAATTTGCGCTAAGTGGCGAAATTTTGCAAAAACTAAAATTGATTTATGGGCGATAGAATAATCCTAGAAATTAATGTAACATAGTAAATGAGATGTACTTTTTAGCACAGTTCCGATGGTGTACTTATTTTTGTCAAGGGATGTATGTATCAGAATTTGTAACCTTAACTGGTGAGATTGGTACTTGCAGAACCAGGGGGTGGACATCCGAGCCTGTATAAGCGAGCGGCCATCTTGGCTACGGATCAGTAGTTGGTCAGTCGTTTTGGAGGATGGGTGGCACGCAAGTCAGGGTGGCCCATGTCGTCGTTTGAGAATTCTGTTTCGCGCCGGTTTATTTCGACAAAGAGTATTGGTTAATAATACAAGTGTGCAAGCATATATTTGGTGAACTGGAAGTGCTACGATTATTCGTGTGAGTACGATTTACAAGGTATACATCGTCGTAAGTGAACTTGTGCCGTTCTGTGATTTCGCGCCAAAACTGCTAGAACAAAGAGGACAGTGGGATTTGTGGTTCTGTTCGAATTGATAGAGTAATTTTCGTTTATAGCAGCCTACATTACTGCTATTGGGGGCTCGGAGTCAAATTATTATTAAAGTAAAACTGTAAACCATCTCACCAGTGCTAATTTCATTGTGTGAAAGAAAAGGACAACGCCAATATATAGTAATTGATCTGTATTGTGAAAAACTGATTTTGCTACAATAATCGCCTAATTTTTGTTCCCTAGCATAAACTGTACTCATGAATATTAATTGAAAACTATAACTAATGCACGGGTGTGGAACAGTGTGCTAATGCACCAACTGTGGAAATCAGCCCCTGAGACTTATGTGAGAGCCAAAATTTGCAATAACATTTTTAACCAACATTTGTATATGCACATTTGTGAGAACTCTTCAACTGCACATCTTTATTTACTGCCCCACCGCAATGTCAATGGGATGTTGAATACAAATCTCCTCCTCTTCCTCACATGCTACGCAAAAGATGGGAAAAAGTAGTGGCCATAATTGGCCAGTACTTTGAATCGTATATATTTTGTAAGATTATCACAATAAAGCCCCGAAGTTCGAGAAAAAGTGGAGGAAGCAGAGTTGTAGACCAAATATTAATCCTCGGTTTTCTGAAAGAGAAGAATCCTAATCCCTCATGTTCCAGTGTAACGATAAGTGACGGCATGAAGATGAAGAACAAAAGAGCAGAGAAGGCTGTGAGACAACGTCAGCCAATAGCATGCTGACTAGGACCGCTCCACGACGGTAGTGGTCCCTAGCCAAAGAGAATATAAGTGCCACTCCTGCCGGCCTCGGCTGGATAGTATTGGACCAGCACTAGCAGACCAGGACAGTAACAGAAGGACACTAACAGAGAGGACTAGAAGAGCAGTGATAATAACGATAGCAGTGACTTATGAGTGAGTGTGAATAACCAGCATGGACATTGTAATTAGTGAAGAACTTTGATTATTTGCATGTCGTCATTTCCTTGCGACCCAAAGTTAAGCATTGTCAATTTACTTCATTGTAATAAAAATTGAACTGTTGTATAGCTGTCTGAGAAGGCAGAATCCTTTCGGCATCCTATAAGAGACGAGTTGGCAGGACACCACACCTCAGATCTACAGATATTTCTGAATTTTGGTGTTTCCAAAATGTGTCAAAACGATGTGTAGTACAGAGTTCTAAAGGCTTGATTTTTTTAATTGTGTCAGTTAGTTTTACCTACATGTTAATCACTGCAGAAAAGTTGGAAGGAACTCAAAATACATTAGTTGTTTATCTAAAACGCCCCAAGAATAAGAATCCCAACAAAATACGTTGTTCAGTACTGTTTGTTTGCATACTTGCAACCTGGTGATAGTGCTGTCAAAGAACAGTGAGCCTGTGGGGACAAAACTACAAGCTCCATTGTGCTGACGTAAAGTCGTGCGTGCACACCCTGTGACACAGAGGTTGTGAGAAGATCGATAGAGGCCAATGACAGACTCACAGCAAATGTGCCACCAATGCCCTATAGCCTGAGAGTATTTAGAGCGCCACCATGAACTGAAGGGTCAGTCTGTCTCACCGAGTATGTTCCAGTCTGTCATCAGTCATAGCCCAGTCGGAGTCACAGTCACAGCCTCTAGCTCAGAATCAGGCAGCATATAGCGATCAGAATAGTTTTTATTTATTTATTTAATCGTATGGCTAGGGGCCCCCGTCAGGTAGACCGTTCGCCTGGTGCCGGTCTTTCAAGTTGACGCCACTTCGTCGACCTGCAGTCTAAAATGGTTCAAATGGCTCTAAGCACTATGGGACTTAACATCTGAGATCATCAGTCCCCTAGAACTTAGAACTACTCAAACCTAACTAACCTAAGGACATCACATACATCCATGCCCGAGGCAGGATTTGAACCTGCGACCATAGCAGCAGCGTTGTTCCAGACTGAAGCGCCTAGAACCGCTCGGTCACAATGGTCGGCGACCTACAGTCTATGAGGATGATAGGATGATGATGAGGACAGCAAAACACCCAGTCCCTGGGCGGAGAAAATTCCCTGACCCAACCGGGAAACGAACCCGGGCCCAGAGGATTGACAACCCGTCATACTGACCATTCAGCTACGAGGGGCGGACTGGATCAGAATACTGAACATAGCGGACTTTATATTTGACCAGCAGTGAGGCTAACATGGACTATTACAGAGAGCTTGTACAACAACGACTATCTTGAGTTAAGTAAATTTCTATTTTTATGAATAAAGAACCCAGTTAATATATGCATGCAATTTGTGTTACAGAAAGAGGATACCAGCCACCAATCAACAGCCTCTCCTTGCTTCTCTTGGTAGAAGCCTACAAGAGACGACATAAAAGATGACGACGAGTGTAATTCAGAAGAAGATTTTGCTTGCTTCTCTTGTGTTTTAGCCTGCAGAGATGCTCATTGCTAATTTCCTGTTGTGTTCTTACGTGTATTCCCGGAGGGGAGCCACAGAACTAAACAACTTTCTCTTTTCAGAGGCTTTGCTTCCTTTTTTGCTGTAACATATTTGCGTAAACCATGGCTACCTCGCCCCCTCCACCCCTTGCCCCGCGCCTCAGCCACTGTAATGGATCTACCACGAGCTTTTCAGTTTCAGAACCAACAAATTGATGCCTTGCTGACGACGGTGCAACAACTTCTGCCTGCACAAGTCGCGTCCTCCACACAACGGATCGACAGACAAGTCCAACAAGTGCCGCCAACCAGCATACCAACGTTCGGGCTATTTAACGACACAGAAGAGGAATGGCTTGAATACTTGACATAGTTGCTAGCTCATTGTGCAGTTCATTGAGTTCAAGGTGCTGTGAAGCTACAATATTTTCTTTCAATTGCGGGGTCCCCAGTGTTCAGGTTAATACAAAAACTATTCCCAACTGCGTCTCCTGACGAACTCAGTTATGACGAAGTAATCGCTCCATTAACCAAGTACTATGACCAGCAAGTCCAAGTAGCTGCAGCTAGATATAAGTTCTTTCGTTTGCAGAAAAAGCCGGATCAGACGTACCGTCAGTGGTACACAGAATAAACGGTCATGGCTAGGAAGTGTAAATTTAAGAGTAGCTGTGGCAACTTTTACCGTGACTTAACGATTAGAGATGTTTATCTTTCAGTGTCCCAGATAGTAGAATACGAGAACAGATCCTAAAGTACTCTGATCCATCACTTCCTCAAGTACTGCAGATCCTAGAGCAATATGATTGGGATGCCATAGCGGCCGATAAGTTTGACCAGGCATCGATTTGTGGGGTTGAGTCGCCCCTTGCTCGTGACCACCCCAAGCAGCCACAGTACCGAGCACATACACAGCCGCGCGGGCAGTCATGTAGACAGGTAAACGGACCTGTGAACTTAGTGCAGTCTTACCCTAGATGTTTTGCTCGCCATAAAAGACCGGATTGCCCATAATGTAATGCAACGTGTTACACGTGTGGAAAAAAAGCCATGTCCAAGCAGTTTGTTTGCAACGGCATAAAAACGCCACTTTTCCGCACTCTCAGAGAAAACAAGATCGTGCACATGCAGTGAACGTTGTGTTTTCTAAGCGCAAAACAGGTTCTGGCAAAAGTAAGATTAAGGTTGTGTCTCCTTCCCGCCCCAGTGCTGTGCAACGACGCTCTTACAAACTATTTGTCTCATCATGAATTGCTGGCCATCGCGTGAACTTTCAGTTAGACACAGGTGCCTCAGCAACTCCGCTTAATCGTGCGACGTACGAATAGTTAGGCTCACCACGCCTTTCTAAGTCTAGCAAGCGCCTACTGCTTACAACGGACAGGAAATTCCAGTGCTTGGACAGTGTAGTTAGCCTGCCACTTGCAAATCTCACACTAGGACAGTGAGTTTTACTGTGTTGAAATGAAGAGACAGTGAGAACATCTTCAGTTTAGATGCCTTTGATTTGTATGGCCTTGGCATCCAAAATAACGTACTTTCCATATCGGCTTCTGATTTAATTTGACTGGTCGGTCACTCTTTCTGTGTTTTTGTTTTTTGTTGGTGCTACTTGCTACCTAATTTACTGCATGCATGTGCTAGCAAGTGGGGGTATTGCGACGCTATAAACCCCCGTTACTAGGTGAATATTTCTAGTATGCAATGATTGCTTTGTGGAGAGCGAGCGCGCTACATGGCGCGCGATTCGCGAAAGCGCGTGGCGCGCCCGCGCGAGATTTGCAACGGTCGGTGGGATGGTCTCCGCTGCCGGGCGGCCACGTGGCCCGCAGCTTGGGGCATTGCTTGGTTTTTCGCGCATTACGCGGAAACTGTGTAACTTACTGTGAAGAGCGATGCTGCAGTGGATTGTGGTCAGCAATATGCACCTACTGAAAGATCGATCTTCATTTCAAATCACGACACGCAAAAGTTATAGCAACCTCAAAATCGGTTAATATCACGAATACTGAAAGATTAATAAAAATAGTAAATGATAACTTACAGGGATGAGTGAGCACTCATTAAAAACGTTTCGTCATAGCGGATAGAGTGCCATAGTTATATGTTAAGATTCATAAATAATTAAGCCCGTAAAGATCAATAAACAAAGTTTGAGGGCAAATTGTTTATAAAATTCAATAGAAAATTCATGACGTAAAGAATGGCACTGTATAATACTTTGGGTGGCATCACATGTATTTTAGACTAGTTCAGTTATACTATACACTTAACATGCAGTAGTTTTCATTGTTTGCATATTATTATTAACATTTATCGCCTATAATTAATTTTATATATATATATATATATATATATATATATATATATATATATATATATATATATATATATATATATACAAAGATTTTGAGCAGTGCATTGTGTAGAGCGCTGTAGATTACGTCTAAAAACGGTGCTATATTCAGTTCTATGATAAAACTTTGCAGCACAGATGTAAACAAACAAATTTGCGCTATGTGGCGAAATTTTGCAGAAACTAAATCTTGATTTATGGGCGATAGAATAATCCTAGAAATTAATGTAACATAGTAAATGAGATGTACTTTTTAGCGCGGTTCCAATTGTGTAATTATTTCTGTCGAGGGATGTATGTATCAAAATTTGTAACCTTAAGTGGTGAGATTGATACTTGCATAACCAGGGGGTGGACATCCGAGCCTGTATAAGCGAGTGGCCATCTTGGCCACAGGTCAGTCGTTTTGGAGGGTGGATGGCGAGCAAGCCCCACTTGAGGGTGGCCCATGTGGTCGTTTGAGAATTCTTTGCACCAACTTTGGAAATTCCAGTGCTTGGACAGTGCAGTTAGCCTGCCACTTGCAACTCTCACACTAGGACAGTGAGTTTTTCTGTGTTGAAATGGAGAGACAGTGAGAACATCTTCAGTTTAGATGCCTTTGATTTGTTTGGCCTTAGCATCCAAAATAACCTACTTTCCATATCGGCTTCTGATCCAAAAGACAGTGTCGCTAGCTTGCTTAACGAGTTTCCTCAACTATTTTCAGAAGGAATGGGAAAGCCAATACCTTTGCAGCGCATGTTACATTGAAAGACAATTCACAGTCTCAGTTTTTCCGGGCCCACTCCGTTCCAATTGCTTTACGAGACAAAGTAGCCAGTGATCTGAACGAATTGCAAGATAATGGTGTAATTCCTCCCATTCAAGCGAGTCAGTGGGCAAGTCCACTAGTTTTGTTGCCTAAGCCTTCTGGTCGCATTCAAATTGTGTTGACTTCAAGTCTAAGTCAACACAGAGACAGTAGTTGATACCTACCCCTTACCTCGCCCTGAGGAACTCATGGACGGCTTGGTGCAGGAAGCAAATTTTTTAAGATACATTTTCGTGATGCATACTCGCAAATTCTATTGGATGAAGAATCACAGAAAGTGTTTGTTGTAAATACACACTTAGGACTGTTCAATTATTTACGTTTGCCCTTCGGCAGTCCTTCGGCACCCGCCATTTTTCGACGTTACTTGGAACAGCTGACTGCAAAAGTGCCATTTTTTTCAAATTACCTTTACGATACTATCGCCTCTGGTTGTACTCCAGAGGAGCACACTGCCAATTTTCGTACTCTTTTTCTCGTTTTGTCAGAAGCAGGACTCAAGTGTCGTCTCGAAAAGTGTGACTTTTCTTCAAAAATGAACTACAGTACTTAGGTCATGTGGTAACAGTCCAGGTGTGCACCCCCCCTAACCCCCCCCCCCCCTCCAATCTCATTTGCTTGCAAATCGTGACATGTCTGTTCCTCGCAATGTGTCTGAACTGCAGTTAGTACTAGACAAGATGACGTACTACATTCGGTGCATACCGATTGCCGCCCAGATCGCGGCTCCATTGCATCGTTGGCGTCGCAAAAATATGCATTTCGTGTGGAGTAAAAACTGCCAAGCCGCCTTTCAGAAACTCAAAAATGCCTTGCTTTGACATGTTTAGTGAATTTTGACCCTGACGATCTGGCTGTTTTGCAAGTCGACGCTTCTTCCTACGGAATCAGCGCTGTGCTGTCACATAGAATTGGTGCACAAGACAGACATATATCTTTTGCCTCAAAGTTGTTTGCTCAAACTCAGTGCAATTATTTTCAAATGAAAAAGAGGCTCTCTCTATTGCGTATGGTGTGACAAAATCCCATCACTATTTGTATGGTCGCAAGTTCTGTTTAGTGACAGATCACAAGCCTTTGTAATCCTTGTTTCATCCGTCAAAGCCGGTTCCTGCAAACACTGTTAAAAATTGCCACGATGGGCTTCGTTGCTTTCGCAGTATCAGTATTAAATTGTGTACAGACCTACGGCAAAGCATGGCAAGGCAGATGCCCTATCTCGCCTTCCGATAGGCCCAATCTCTGATTTTGATGTATCTGCTGCACCTTGTTGCCAAATCGACGCACAGGACTCTGAATCACTGGACCCTTTTGCCTTGCACTACAGAAAAATTGCACAGGTCACGGAAGCATACCCACATCTCAAGATTTTGTTACATTGCATTCGGACTTCTTGGCCTCGTTCATTGAACAATACCCAGAACTCGGTTGTGTGCCGATATTTTGCACGTCGGCATAGCCTTTCAGTTCAGCGGGGTGTGATTCTAGTTCAAAATGACAGTGGACAATCCTGTGTGTTTATTCCCAAAGTGTTGCAAAAGGATTTGTTGCGGTTGTTCCACCAAGGACATTAGGAAACTGTTCACACTAAACAGTTAGCGCGCCGGCACCGTAGCTGCAGGGCATGGACGCCCACATGGAACAGATGACGCCACAGTGTCGCACATGCGCGAAGAACCAATCAGCTCCGCCACAGACATTCGCAGCTTGGCCTAAGACTCAATCGCCATGGCAACGAGCGTACATAGACTTTGCAGGACCATTTTGGAACACTCATTGGCTCACAGTGGTAGACTCTTTTAGCAAGTTTTCGTGCGCAGTGTCTATGAATTCTACCACATGACGTAGCACCATTTTGTCCTGCATATTTTGCATCAAAGATTTACCAGAAGTACTTGTGTTGGGCAATGGACCACAGTTCACTTCACGTGACTTTGAAAAGTTTTGTGAATGCAGTGGCATGCGTCATCTAACAAGTGCTCCATTTTACCCGCAGTCCAACAGAGAAGCAGAATGCTTCGTACACACTTTCAAGCTAGAGATGTCCAAGCTTCGCACCACTCACACACGAGAACAGGCGCTGCAACTCTTTCTCGCCTCCTATCGCTCCCATCCACGAGACCGACCTTCACCGGCGAAACTTTTGCATGGCTGCCGCCATCGGATGCTACAACACTTGCTGCACCCGCCGCAGCATCCAGCGCCGCCAGAGGACCGCAAGTACTGCTTTTCACTACACGATCTTGTTCTTTTCAGGGTTTAATGCAACTGTGGGAGCTGGGAAAGAGGCACGATCCAGGAACACATCGACTCTTCTATGTATTTGATTGCAGGTCCCGACGATTTGCAGCGCCACCACCAGAACCAAATTCGCGCATGTCATTTGCCTTTGCAGCCGCCTGCTGTTGCCACAAGGCAGCCCAGGAGGAGTGGATGGACGATGCTCCCTCGCCCCCACCGACCCCGCTCGCTGACATCATGGACCTGGACCAGCCATCATCGTCGCCGTCGCTGTCATCGCACCAGGACACACCCTCCAGCCTGAGCACGTGCCCTGGCAGCAGTTTTCTGGAGGATGTTCCCGTTGACTCGCAAGCCAGATGGTGGGGTGCAGTCAGGAGTGTGCCGTTCTTCACATCTCTACGTCCAGCATCCTGCCTCCCTCCCCATTGTCGTTGTCGTTCACAACCTCACTATGTGACAACAGTGCAGCATTTCGGGGGGTGGCGGGGTGGAGGAATGTGCTAGTGTAAGCTGGCACCAGCACACCGTGCAGCATAGAGGTTGCGAGAAGATCGACAGAGGCCAATGACACACTCACAGAAAATGTGCCACCAATGCCCTGTCAGCTGCCAGTATTTAGATTGCAGGTATGAACCAGAGGGCCAGTCTGTCACAGTCTACCGTACCGAGTTAGTTCCAGTCTGTCGTCAGTCACATTCCAGTCAGAGTTGCAGTCACAGCCTCATGCTCAGAATCAGGCAGCACATAGCTACCAGAGTAGTGAACATAATGGACTTTGTAATTCACCAGCAGTAAGGCTAATGTGGACTATTGCAGAGAGCTTGTACCACAACGACTATCTTGGGAGAAGTAACTTCCTATTTTTATGAATAAAGAACCCAGTTAATATATCCGTGCAATCTGTGTTATAGAAAGAGGATACCATCCACCAATCATCAGCCTCTCCTTGCTTCCCTTGGTACAAACCTGCAAGAGACAACAAGACGATATAAAATCCATGGAAGTAGTAGAGCTACCTGTGTGCCACCCCACATTCCATTGTTGCCAAATTTATTGGAGATGGCAGCGATGACGTCATCCAAGATAGCGGATTTTGGTGGGAAGTTTGAATTTTGGCGGGAAGATAGGGCTACCTCCACTAACCTAACTCCCTAGAAAAAAATTCGCTGGAAATTCAAATTCCAACACGATAATGTATCACAGCACGAAAATGGTGGGTAAATAGACCAACTGGGCTATGTCCGCTAACCTAACCCCCTAGAAAATGGCGGAACGTTCAATTCCCAGCAGGATAACGGCGGGAAAACCGGACTTGTCTTTATTATTATTTAAACAATATGATGCAGGTGCGTTTGCCACGAGGTCCAGACTCCAACTGGCTTAGTTCATATTCTCGTCAGCAGAGGGTGCCACCCTTACATCAGATCATCATGCAACTACCGTTATTCAAGACGGCTGAACCCAGTCTGTGTTCTCCATTGGGTCTGGACTCCAACTGACTTAGTTCATATCACTGCCACCAGACAGCGCCACCGCGACGTCAGATCATGACGTAAGTACAGTTATTGAAGATGGCTGCACCCGATGTATCCACCACGAGCTCCAGAGCTCAAGTGGCTTAGTTCATATCGTGACCGCCAGAGGACGTTACCGTGACGTCATGTGGTGACACAAGATCGTCTGCTCTCTCTCTCTCTCTCACGCACGCATTATAGCTGGACATGCGCCGCTCCACTGACCTACATGCTCTCCAAATGTGGATGTGACTGGATTCAGTCGAGTGCAGTGCTATATTACACATCCTGATCAAGGCATTTGGGCTAGGTGGTGGCAGCTGTGCTACAATTACAATCAATTTTAGAACACAGAACGAGATGTTATGTCATGACATCCAAGTCGTGGCAGAAAACGAATTGTTTGGCAATGTACAAAAGCGTGTTAGAAAACAGTGTTTGAAACAGGAGCAGAGGGAGCGCCTCATACGATAATTCGCATAGAGTATAGGTGATGAAAGTTTAAAGTTATCTATGTGGTGTTTGTACATTTAATATGCTCGTCTCCACATAGGCAGCTGCGGTTTGATGTGTCGGACTTGGTGAACCATTAGAAATGCTGGGGTGGCTGCACGCTACGCTATTCTGAGGAAGTATTGTGAAATGGTTTTCTTCGCGCTGGAGGCCCACCGTAGCTATACGTCATTGCGCCCACGATGATGCCTAGGTGACATGTAAATAGGATGAGCTTTTATAGTTTGTAATTTTTCTGTGTTTGGGTGGGTATAGAATGACGAAGATAGCATGTTGGGGTTCTGTAGTACTTGTATTTAGTTTAGGTACGCACCACATTGCGCGCATTTGCACTGAATGCTCAAAACTTGGTTCTGTTGCAGCAACTCAGCTCGATCTGTTTCTAAAAGGGTTGCAGAATGTGTTGGATATGTCTTCCTCTGACTTAAATTGGAACTAGCAGTTGTGGAAAGCTGTAGAAATGGCTGCAACTGGAGGATGTATAGGGTGTGATTAAACGGAGGTTGTAGTTTTACTGTAGCAAACAGATTCGAGGAAGGTGATTTGTTTAGAGATACGAGGGGGCGTGAAATGTGATTGACTTGTGGGTATGAACCTATAAAAGTATCTGTCTGAATGGACGTAATTTCTAATATATAGGGTTAAGGCAAGAGATCTGTGAAGTTAGTGCATATTTTTCTTCTTAGGACCTCAATCAGCAAATCATCTACTACTACTGTCTGTCATCGCCTTAACTCAGCGGATATATCGCGGAACGTCTGATATGGCCTCGAGACAGAATGTGTCGCAAAAAGTAATGAATTATGCAGTTGGGTGCAGTGTGAGGGAGCTGCAAATACCGGTCACATACCGCGTTCCTTAGCTGAATGACTTCCAAAATTCATTGAGTATATCGCGAGCTTGCATCGTTGGCTCTTAATACTCACATTTTTACGGTCAACGTCACAGTATTTGTCTAGAAAACACCACTTCATTCAGAGGTAATGTCGTACCTCGATTCGTAAAGCAATTATAGGTTTTAACATGGATACTTGGGTGCACCTGTAGAACGATGAGCGCTTGTGAGAGTAACATTCAGTAGTTGTTGGGATCGGTATTTTTTTCTTTAACATCTGCTCGATTACGTCTATTACTCGCAGGAAGAACTAAGAGACATGCACACCCATCGTTGATTTTCGGTCAGTATTATTTGGTATCGTATGCATTCAGTTATTGATGATGTAATATTATACTTAGTATTAGTGCTGGGTGTGTGATATGTTCGCATTTGAGCATCAGGTTTATAAAGCATATGTGTTTGTGTAAAGGAAATGACTATGTGCTGCTGTAGGGATGGTATGGATTCAACTTGGAGTACTGTGATAGGAAAGGGAAGAGTGAAGAGTATGTCAAGTCATAAGAATGGTAGTGATATTTCTATTTCGCCCATTGTTGAATGCCGGTCAATTGAGAACACTATTGTAACATTTAATTGTAAGAATAATAATAAAGAAATATGAGACCGGTTTTCTGGAATGTGTCATTGTATGCAAAGTCTGTGATGGTATTAATTCACGTTCCCATGATAATGGTAGCAGTCTTCCAAATGCAGAGGCCTGTTGGGGTGTGGGAATGTATCATAGTTAACTTTACCATCTTCTAGACGACCGAATAGCGAACTAACACTTAGTATGTGCTGGGCGGCTTTAGGGATCAGGTGTAGCTTTGAGAAGATGATGCGTTTGCGGTGGAGCATTATTCTCTCCCATGTAAATTGTTTGGTCGACTGCTTCTGCACATTTGGTGCCTTTATTTAGTTGAGGGAATATCGATTGTGGGATTGTGGTGTGTGTTGGACTCATGTTTGCCTGTTCTCTAGACCTGGGAAAGACCTTAGTTGGCTTGTAAATTATAGGGATGATTTGGAATATGTTACATCACCGACAATGATATTCGAGAGTGCAAATATCGTTTTTCGTCTGTTTGTTTCTAGTTATTGAGCTGTCTAGAGTAGGCTCCACCTAGCTAAAGTTTCGGTTCTTTTAGTAGAGGAGTATGGAGATGTCTGTAGAAATGTGAGCAAGAAAGCGGAAAGAGTAACGCGCTTGTGCTAGGGTGAAACGAGCCTCTCTTTGCACATCAGTTCTGAGAGAGTGACTTCGGTTCGCTGATGTAAAGGGGATGATTTGGTATGGTGAGGGATATGAATTGCATGTTTACGAGATCGAGACAGTACTCAGTGATATATTCCCTGGATGGAGATTGGTTTGACGCTCCAATATTCTTGTAAGTATGGTATGTATTTGATGACTTATAGACAAGTTTCGGATGTTTAGTTTTCGGTTCTATATTGTGATCAGTGTAAAATAGTTTATTACCACTAAGTGTAGCGTCTGTAGAAAGAAAGAACAGGTTGGGGGTGTATAGATTGAGGGAACTGTATGTGCAATTTAGTAATCTTTGCAAAATAACGACAGAAAGCCCCAGAAAGAAAAGGTGGATGGTGCTTCGATACCGACCTCGTTAGTAATTCGACTGTTAAAATCGATAAGAGCGAATGAGAATGCTCGATTGATTGTGGTGGTATACAGGAGCAGTGAGAACATTTTCATATGTTTTGAGCAGGAGGGCTATCACGCTATGTCCGGGAGGAAGGCTGGATTCGGCGATATTTTGGTAAACAGGTTCTGTTAGGGTAAGAATTTCCGTGCATACAAACTGAGGCATCAAGAAAGCAAGCGTTAACTATTACTGGGACACTATACAACTCCCGAGAGGTTGACTTGGCTCTAATTTTTTTACAAAGCGATGTGACATAAGAATGAGATTGGGAAAGTTGTTAGATGAGTTTGTAATTATGCGCGTGCACTTGGCGGCGTTGCGTCGGTCACGCTGGGGGGGAGGGGGGTTACATGCGGTTGTGCGGTTGAGCGCGTGTGTCAACACGCTCTGTGCTATTCTGCCTTCAATGGTAAAGACAAGTGGTGCCTGGAGATGCCTTGAATATGAGACCGGCGTGAACGCACTTTGGAATGCTATGACAGTATAACGATGACTATATAGAAACATGCAACTTTCACTGGTGTTCGGTGGCGGCGGCTGGCGGGTGCGATGGAGCGGGCTAGACCCGAGCTGCGGCTGCCTCACTGCGCGGACCAGCTTCGCTCCCGTCATCGTCGGCGTCTAGGTGAACACTTATTTGGATAGGAATTTCATGGGTGTGGAGTATGAATGCGGCTGTCGCCACCTCATGTTTGCAGAAGCCGAGCAGTGAGCTGTGAGCGGTTTGACAGCTGACGGGCGTGTGACTAGCCAATCCTGTGGACAGGGCGTGGAGGAGGATGCTTTCACGCGTTGATTGCATTATTTTGTGAGCGGCCCTGTAGTCTGCACTATGCGTTGTATGGACAGTTTACGAGTACTGAGCGTGTTTGTAGATATGTGTACTGCATTATTTAGGAGCAGTTTGCTATTGTGTACTGAAATTATGAGTTGGTTGCGTGTCTGTGGGCTGTGTGACATGGCCTCAGGCACATCTGGGTGAGTGTTCTGTGATAGTGTGATAGATATACTCTATTGTTAAATAAGTTATTTCTAAATAAATAGAGTGCTGTCAATCCTTACTCTCTCCAGCAGCCCAGAGCAGACTGAGTCCTTTTGCCACCATTTTCTCTAACCATCTTGGTTTACATCATGAAAAGGACGACAGCGTCCTCTGCTGGTGGTACTATTTGACCTCGTAGAGAACACACTGTTTGCCGCCATCATGGATAACTGTACTTGGGTCATCAGTTGGTGTCACTGTGGCGTCCTCTGATGACGAGGAAATGTACTAAGCCAGTTCGGATCAGGAGCTTGTGGTAAACCCACTACATGGCGCCATCTTAGATTACGGTACTTGCGTCACTACAGCGTCCTCTAGTGGCATTGATATGAACTAAGTCAGTTCGGCTATGGACTCAGTGGAGAATGCACTTGGTGGTGGTGCTGCCTCTAATTCTTTAAATAAAGGCTGGTCTATGATTTCGGCACTTGACAATTAGCAAGCAGAGTCTTTTACATGGATTATTATTTTGACAATTTACGAGTTGTTTGGCTATCTGGACGTAAGTGCTGTGCATTGTTTATGGGTGACTCTCATGTCTATAGGTTGTGCAATGTGTTATTTTTGACGGTTTACAATTAGCAAGAGTGTGTGTAGAGCTTTATACATGAGTTATGTAGGAGTAGTTTACAGGTCTGTATGCTGTGGGATACGTCAGAGCGTGTGTTCTGTGATACATATACTCCATCCCTAAATAAATTTCTCCCAAATAAATAAAGTACATTCCTTCCTCTCTCCATCAGCCTAGTGCGGGCTGAGTCCTTTTACCACCCACCCTAGGAAGAGGTGGCGGTCTGGCGACTTAAGTTAGTGGTGATGGTGAGCTTCGTTTGCAGCAATTTTCTTACATTGGTAGCGAAAACGCAAGTGAGCTTTGTTTACTGGCAGATTTCACTCTTGGTTCTGGATCCTAGGAGGAAGTGGCGGTCGGGTGGATGAGGTTTGTTGCAAGGGTTGTAGTGACGGAAACGCGGTGGGACCCGCGGAGCGGCCTGCAAACAACAACACAACGGCAGAGGATGGACACGACCAACGAAGGACCTGATGACACAACAAGAACAGACAACAGAGTCACGAACCAAACAAGACAACCACATCCACTCGTAAAGCAACAAGAAAGTCAATACGTTGCGAGGCGATATATCCTGAGACGCACGCGAGGTTAGACTGGCAGGTGTTTAAGTACTCGATCGGGGACGCCGCTATTGGCTGCTGCGGGCCAGGAGGCGTGCGCCGCCACAGCTTACGGCGCGATGGTACAGAGACCTCTACGTCCACGACGTCTGGTGGAGATTCAAATTCTGCAGCGCGCGGTACCAGAAGGTTAGTACAAGTATCCTTTCTTCCCCCCACCCCCCCCACCCCCCCCACCCCCCCCCCCCCCCCACCACCAATTTTCTTAGGTTGGTAACGAAAGCGCATGTTAACTTTCTTTATTGCCAGAATTCAAACATGGCGACGGTTCCTAGGACGAGGTGGCGGTCTGGTCCTTGAAAAGTAGTTGAAACTAGGTAGATGAAAGCATAGTAAACACCTTTTTTTACCTATATGAAATTGTAAATTGAATTACTCAATATGATTAAAACTGAAATGCAATTAAGTACTTAGGTAATTGATAGGTTAGATGCAGGATGCAGGATATTTACAGAAGACTATGTCTGGTACATGTATGGAGGTGGCAGCTGAGGGTGTGTGACGTAAGCGGTCAGACACCCTCGGGCCGGTGGCAGGATGCATGTCCGGTTATAATGTGCGCACGTGAGAGTGAGCAGACGATCTTGTGTCATCATGCGACGTCACAGTAGCGTCCTCTGGTGGCCACGATATGAACTAAGCCACTTGAGCTCTGGAGCTCGTGGTGGATACATCGGTTGCAGCCATTTTGAATAACGATACTTGTTTGATGGTCTGACATCAGGAGAGCACCCTATGAACTAAGCCAGTTGGAGTCCAGACCCAGTTGAGAACACAACTGCTTGAAATTGGTTAAACAATAAAGACACGTCCGTTTTTCCCGCCATTATCGTAGGCGTGCCGCATTATCATGTTGGAATTTGAACATTGTGCGATTTTTATTGGGGAGGGGGTTAGTCTAGTGGAGGTAGGCCAAGTGTACAATCTTACATCACGTGGTGGATACACTGGGTGGAGCCATCTTGAATAACAGTACATGCGTCATGTTCTGACGTAAAGGTGGCACTCTCTGGTGTCAGCAATATGTAATAGACTCTGGACCTCATGATGGTGGACACTGTGGGTGCAACCATCTTGAATAAGTGAACTTGCATCATGATCTGACGTCGCGGTGGCGCTGTCATGTGGCAGCGATATGAACTAAGTCAGTTGGAGTTACAGGCCCAGTGGAGAACACAGACTGCGTACAGCCATCAGCGTGATGATCTGATGTAAGGGTGGCACCCTCTGCTGACGAGAATATGAACTAAGACAGTTGGAGTCCAGACCTCTTGGCAACACACCTGCATGATATTGTTTAAATAATAGTAAAAATAAGTCTGGCTTTCTCGCCTTTATCGTGCTGGAATGTGAACTTGCCGCCATTTTCTAGGGGATTAGGTTAGTGGACGCAGCCTGATTGACATATTTTCCCGCCATTTTCCCGGTGTGATGCGCTGTTGTGCTGGAATTTGAATTTCCGGCAAATTTTGTTCTGGTGGGTTAGGTTAGTGGGGGTAGCCCAATTGCCCTATCTTCCTGCCAAAATTTAAACTTCCCGCCAAAATCCGCCACCTTGGATGACGTCATACACTGTTGCCAAGTCTACATGCCCCCATCTTTCATGACGTCATCACAGCCATCTTAAATAAATTTGGCAACAATGGAATGTTGGGTGGCACACAGGTAGCTCTACTACTCATAGAGACAGTGATTCAAACAAACCAAAGCCACATATACTTCTGAGTTACTGTGTTAACTTCTAGAAGATTCTTTTCCTTTCTTTATGTGTATTTGCTATTATGGGTTTCTCGCCAACATCATGACTGATAGCATACGTTTCGTGAATGGTATCTGATCAGTTTGCAGCTGAAACCATTTTGAACTTAAAATTCATTTAATAGTTACATATCTATTCCATACTAATATATAAAGACGAGTCATAGTTTAATGTTGTTGCCAGAAATCTCGAAGCGTTCTTGACTGATTTATTTCAGGTTTTTGCACATTACTCTAATAAATGTTTGGATAGACATAAGCTACAAATTTTCTATTACACACACACACACACACACACACACACACACACACATATATATATATATATATATATATATATATATATATATATATATATATTGTTGACGAATTTACTTCAGGTTATTATACAATAGTCTAATAAATGTTTAGGTAGATGTAAGGTTCAAATCTTTTAATATATCCAGTATTAAATAAATATATAAAATCTAATCTCCTAAATGGAGACAAGTTGTAGTTTAATGTCACCAAAAATCTCGAAAAGTTTTTCATCGCTTTATTTTTAAGTTTTACATTATATTCGAATAAACATTCAGATGGACATAGGCAACACTTATATATATATATATATATATATATATATATATATATATATATATATATATATGCTATAAAAAGAGGGAGTTGACAATATATAATGTATACACTATAAAAAAGAGAAACTTTGTAGGCAAAATTTCGAAAAGTTCTTGACTGATTTGCTTCAGATTTTTATGTGATACTCTAACAAACATTCCGATAGACACAGAATTAACGTATTTTAATGTATCATACTTCTAAATAGAGATATGTTGTAGTTTAATGCTGTTACCAAAGAATCTCCAGAAGTTCTTGACCACTTTGCTTCAAGGTTTTGCACATTACACTAAAAAACTTTCAGACAGGCATAGACTACACATGTTTAATGTATTGTAATGTGAATATCTATAAACTTTTTAAAGGGGATATGTTGCTGGCAAAAAGCTGGAAAAGTTCATGACAAATTTACTTCAGATTTTTAAATTTGGCCGCACACAGACTATACCCTTTTCACAATATGTAATATATAAATCATATAAGAGAGCAACGTTGTTAACAAAAATCTCGAAATTTCCTCCACCGAATAACTTTACACTTTTACACAATTCTCTAATAAACGTTTAAATAGACGTAGACTACATATTCTTTTAATATATGTATATACATAATCAAATGGATGCACGACTGCTTGAGGAATACCAGGCGTCACTAGTTGGGAGACATGCAAGTTACCGAGCTGGCATCCAAATGAAAGACTTGCATGAGGCTGTTAAGCCATGCAACATTATTATTATTTTACATTTTTGGGGTGCATGCATGTATCTTGGTCACAAGTGTCAGTTAGGTCATTCACGTCTCCAAGCAGCGGAAGAGAGAACAAGTAGTGAGTAAAAAAGCTGCAGCTCTTGTTCTAGTTTTGCAGCCGTATGACATCGAGATCTTTCCACATTATTTCGGCTAACAATCATGCAGCCATCTTCAGGGGAGGTTTAAAGCGTGAAATTCAGCTGAAGTTGGCTGAATGGTTGTCAACCATGAAAAAATCTGGACAGCACTTGATTCCTAGAGTGAAACCACGTGGCATACTCGGTACACAGCAAAGATTTCAAACATAGCAATTTTTATCAGCTACTGGTCTTTGTTAATATTTAACGTGACACATTAGACGTGGCTGAATGGTTGTCAACCATGAAAAAATCTGGACAGCACTTGATTCCCAGAGTGAAACGACATGGCATACTCGGTACACAGCAAAGATTTCAAACATAGCAATTTTTATCAGCTACTGGTCTTCGTTAATATTTAACGTGACACATTAGACGTCTCAGAAAGTTCTTCTCTCGTTACACCCTCTTCGCGAACGTGATGGATTTATGAATCATCCCATAAAAAGTCAGATTTCCAGGAAATAACTTTTTTCTTATTAAATTGAATTATTACATCGCAAGTGAACATAACAGTTTTAGCAATGAATTGCAGTTACAAAGTACCTTAAAAATTAATTATTATCAAATTTCTGTAAACGACTTGTGCTTGCTCTGGCTAAATTTAATACAATACTACTAGTAGAAAGGAACGCTACTGTTTCCTTGGTTGCATAAAGTATCTGTTGTTTACCTGCAAATTATAGTTTGATATTTACATGATGACGCCCAAAGTAGTGTAACATGTAAGGTTACTTATCATCAGACTAGGTATAAATCAAATTCTGAATAGCAGTAGTTTTGATTTTCAGTAATTAATGTACTTTTGATAAGTTTTTCGGCATCCGATTGAGTTTTCCCAGAGTAGAATTCCGAGTAGTGAGTGCAAGCCCTATATTCAACAGCATGTCAGCAGCTGTCCTACTTCCTCATCAAGTAGAACATTTGTAAACAGATGCATTTTAAATGTCACATCGAAAAAACAGTCGTCTTTAAAACAGCACTGCTGAAGAAAATGCCTTGAATTCTTTAGCGGTGGATATGCTTGAAAATTGCGAGAATGTGACTGTAAACTCACAGAAACGTTGAGGAGGCAAAACCCTTCCTTGCTATAACGCATGAACAAGTTACTTGTTTTAGATTAATTTAATAGGGTTACTGACTTAATTACAGCCTGATTAATTCCGATAAGTTAAATGACTTACTTACAGCCTACTGGCTTTCGTACATGGAACTTCGGCCAACAATTTTTCGGACTGATGATGGCGGACTTGAGTCGAGGCTGCAACAGACGCTAGGATCGTCCAAGAAGAAGCGAGCCGATGGCTGTGAAATGAAAACCACTGAAGGGGTCGTAATGCCAAAAGGCTCCAAAATCGCTACAGCAGGAACATGGGCGCACACCCACAGGATGATAGAGCGAACACGTGTATGCGTCGAGCGTCCACTGTACTCAGCAGTAATGAAAACATGAGCTTCAAAAGAAGAGAAAAGAGGTATAGTGCGTTTTCTTACAGCGGAAGGAGCGCAGGGAACAGAAATTCGTCAAATAATGGTGAAGGTGGACGAAGAATGTGTCAGGGCGTGACACAACTGATTCAAGGAAGGCTGGATGTTGTTCACTAATGATACACGATCTGGAACGTCACACCGCATTACCGAAGCCTTTGTCCAGCAGGTGGTGTGCCCAATCTGGAAGACCAACGAGCTACGGTGGCAGCCATTGTTCCGGAATTCAGTTTGAGCGTCAGAAGAGCTACGGACAATCAGTGCACTCTGTTCACGTGTGCCATTTTTCGATGACTTTCTGTACCCCGGACACCTTCAGGCACTACACCTTTTAGCTCCTTTCCTGAAGCGTCGATTTCTTACTTTTCAGCAGTACTGTGTGCAGTGAGTAGTCGATTTGAGCACGTTCTCGCTCTGTCATCATGTGTGTGTGCAACCAAATCCCCATAGCACAGTGGCTCCCAAACTTTCCATCTGAGAGAAGACTTTGAGAATTCTGGTACTTTGTTGGAACACTTTTTCTATTTTGAAAATTAATAAAACTTTTAAGAAATAGCCGGCCGGAGTGGCTGCGCGGTTAAAGGCGCTTCAGTCTGGAACCGCACGACCGCTACGGTCGCAGGTTCGAATCCTGCCACGGGCATGGATGTGTGTGATGTCCTTAGGTTAGTTAGGTTTAAGTAGTTCTAAGTTCTAGGGGACTTATGACCACAGCAGTTGAGTCCCATAGTGCTCAGAGCCATTTGAACCATTTTTTAAGAAATGAGGGAAAGTTGTTTTATTCAGGGAGTACTTCAATTTGAAATACACTCCTGGAAATTGAAATAAGAACACCGTGAATTCATTGTCCCAGGAAGGGGAAACTTTATTGACACATTCCTGGGGTCAGATACATCACATGATCACACTGACAGAACCACAGGCACATAGACACAGGCAACAGAGCATGCACAATGTCGGCACTAGTACAGTGTATATCCACCTTTCGCAGCAATGCAGGCTGCTATTCTCCCATGGAGACGATCGTAGAGATGCTGGATGTAGTCCTGTGGAACGGCTTGCCATGCCATTTCCACCTGGCGCCTCAGTTGGACCAGCGTTCGTGCTGGACGTGCAGACCGCGTGAGACGACGCTTCATCCAGTCCCAAACATGCTCAATGGGGGACAGATCCGGAGATCTTGCTGGCCAGGGTAGTTGACTTACACCTTCTAGAGCACGTTGGGTGGCACGGGATACATGCGGACGTGCATTGTCCTGTTGGAACAGCAAGTTCCCTTGCCGGTCTAGGAATGGTAGAACGATGGGTTCGATGACGGTTTGGATGTACCGTGCACTATTCAGTGTCCCCTCGACGATCACCAGTGGTGTACGGCCAGTGTAGGAGATCGCTCCCCACACCATGATGCCGGGTGTTGGCCCTGTGTGCCTCGGTCGTATGCAGTCCTGATTGTGAAGCTCACCTGCACGGCGCCAAACACGCATACGACCATCATTGGCACCAAGGCAGAAGCGACTCTCATCGCTGAAGACGACACGTCTCCATTCGTCCCTCCATTCACGCCTGTCGCGACACCACTGGAGGCGGGCTGCACGATGTTGGGGCGTGAGCGGAAGACGGCCTAACGGTGTGCGGGACCGTAGCCCAGCTTCATGGAGACGGTTGCGAGTGGTCCTCGCCGATATCACAGGAGCAACAGTGTCCCTAATTTGCTGGGAAGTGGCGGTGCGGTCCCCTACGGCACTGCATAGGATCCTACGGTCTTGGCGTGCATCCGTGCGTCGCTGCGGTCCGGTCCCAGGTCGACGGGCACGTGCACCTTCCGCCGACCACTGGCGACAACATCGATGTACTGTGGAGACCTCACGCCCCACGTGTTGAGCAATTCGGCGGTACGTCCACCCGGCCTCCCGCATGCCCACTATACGCCCTCGCTCAAAGTCCGTCAACTGCACATACGGTTCACGTCCACGCTGTCGCGGCATGTTACCAGTGTTAAAGACTGCGATGGAGCTCCGTATGCCACGGCAAACTGGCTGACACTGACGGCGGCGGTGCACAAATGCTGCGCAGCTAGAGCCATTCGACGGCCAACACCGCGGTTCCTGGTGTGTCCGCTGTGCCGTGCGTGTGATCATTGCTTGTACAGCCCTCTCGCAGTGTCCGGAGCAAGTATGGTGGGTCTGACACACCGGTGTCAATGTGTTCTTTTTTCCATTTCCAGGAGTGTATATAACTGTATATGACGGGTATCATCAAACTGTCGAAAAATCCGCCATGTTATTAATAGCTTTTTGCGGAGCACTTATTCATTTCCTGTGGAAAACAAGCGTTCCGCAGAGCATCATTTAAAAAGAAACCTGATCCAGTGGCGAGTATGAGGCCTCAGCACTCTTATATGGACCTCACCTTCTTCCGTTGACAATGGCATTAAGGGCCCTTCAGCACTTTCTCATTTTACAACCTCTTTGTCTTTTTGAGTAGCCTAATATTATTTACTCTCCGAGCTGAAGTCCACTGGGGAAGTTTTCTGGTTGCTATCGGTGACACTTCTCCACTGTTACTTGCAACGGTTCGTTGCAGCATTGGAATTCAGGCTCCGTATATCTTGAGGCTTGCTCCTTTCTTCTGTTGCTTTGTTCATCAATTTCAATGCTTTCCTTGGACAAACGGAGGTTTGCTCAGATTCTTCTCCACAATTTGGACCTGAGACCCGCTGTGAAGAAGTGATTGGTTCAAAAGGCTCTGAGCACTATGGGACTTAACATCTATGGTCATCAGTCCCCTAGAACTTAGAACTACTTAAACCTAACTAACCTAAGGACAGCACACAACACCCAGTCATCACGAAGCAGAGAAAGAAGAAGAGCTTTCATGACGCTTTTTAAGGGAAGTCGTTGAAATTCGGGAATTTGATGATAGTTCTAACAGGATAGAAGAGAGCCTTAAGATAAAGAGATCCAGAATTTCTGTGGGTAGGATAGCAATGTGTGTTCTGGCAGAGAATTTTCTGACATGAGCCCGTTCTTATCTGGGGTTACAGTTGAGACAACTATGCATGTTATACTGAATTTAGCTGAAAGTAGCATCAGCAAGGTCATTCCAGGAATCATAACATCCTGCCCTGTGCCGACATCAAAGAGGGGAGAGGCGAAGAGGGCCCTCCTACCCCTTGCAGTTCTGCGAATTTTGTGTGAAGTACCACCATCCCCATGCGCCTCCATTCTGCAGCTAGATACGACAAAGCACCTGAAATGCCGTAAATTTGGCCAACTGACTTCCAAAAATTCGTTTAAGGACTGGCTCACCAGCCACATTGGTATCTTTGATCTAAAGCAATATATCATTCGCGATGGAATATCAAAACGATAGACAGCATATTTCTCTATAAATAATTAAAACCAATATTTTCTTATAAAATACTAACAACTAATTAGTAATTCGAATTTGTTGAAAATGAGTTTTATCTTAAGCACTATCCCACAAACCCCCAAAACCGCAAATCCATATCCTGTTTGCTTCTGTTACCATCAAATGGCTGCACTGTAGATAATGAGTGATTAGCACCACCAGCAGATGACTGCACTGTAAAATCGAGAAAGTTTGATCTACGTACCACAATTTCGCACAGCTGTCAACAGATTGCACAGTTAAAAAATGCAACAAAGCCATAAATTTAATACTTTCTCACATCTAAGATGTTCAAAAAATGTTCAAGTCTGCAAAAGTCATCAGCAGCACGAAAAATGCGATGTTTACATGGCTTGTTGAGGTTAATATGCGAAAACTACTGTTGGACACAAATCAATTCATATAATTCCACGGTATTGCGAAAACGTCTATAATGTAAAAAAAAAGTTCACATTAATTTCGACATATACACGAAACTGCCAAATTAGTGACCAACGTTCCAAAGTCTCAATGGTATACTTCAACACCTAATAACAGATGACATTTGAAAACGTATAGCTAAAAATTCGATGTCATAAAACTATCCCAGACAGGCTTATAGGTGCAGAAAAATAAAGGTTAGCTGAGCAGGCAAACAGACAGACTGAATATAGCCAATAAGGCCTACTTAGAACACACCCTGAAATAAAATGTTTGCGCATTTTTAAATTGTTCTCAAGCACCATTTTTAGCAAGAACAAAGATAAAATATCGTGTTGTTCTCTGTAAACAGTACAAACAGTGTTACAGATGGTCATTTATAGATTCAAATGGTTCAAATGGCTCTGAGCTCTATGGGACTTAATATCTGAGGTCATCAGTCCCCTAGAACTTAGAACTACTTAAACCTAACTAACCTAAGGACATCACACACATCCATGCCCGAGGCAGGATTCGAACCTGCGACCGGAGCGGTCACGCGGTTCCAGACTGAAGCGCCTAGAACCGCACGGCCACACCAGCCGGCGGTCAGTTATTGCTCTTATTACAAATGACACATGCCTACTGAAGGCTTAGTACAATAACAGCACTTTTGCAGTCATATCATTGGTGGTAAAACACAAAAAAATTGTAAATCAATTATTTCTCACATCTAAGATGTAGAAAAAAATCTAAAATGTCTGTAAAATGCATAGGCTGCACAAAAAGCTTGAAGTTTTACATGTTAGTTGAGGTTATCACATGTAAAAACACTGTAAGATTGAAATCAATTAATGTGCTGTCGCATACATCTGCAATGCAAAAGAAAATGTTAATTAATTTCCACAGATACACATATTTGTCAAATTAGTCCCCCAAAATTCTAGTATACGTGCCCTAATGGCAGATTTCAACACGTAATAGCGTTGATATTTTAGAAGATGGGCCTAATAATTTGTTGTCTTAAAGCTATGCTGAGATGGCTTGCTATTGCACAAAAATACTTATTAGCTAAGCAGGCAAACAGATAGATTCAATGTAACTAATTCGGCCCATTCTTGATGTAAGTCACAACATCACCTCAAAATATATATTCCCGCATGTAAAAAAAGTCGTCAAGCACCGTTTTTGGAGGGAGAAAGATAACACATCATGTTATTCACTAGAGAAAATAACCATGTTATTCATTGCCATTGTTATAGCTCACAATATTACAAAAAATATGCGAAAAGAGGCATGTTCAGGTGGCAGCGGTATCTAAATATGTTAAGCGTGTATTCAATCTGTGCAGTTGCATTCTTAAGAACTATGGATCGTGCAAATAAAAACCCATAACCAACTACACCACCACAAACACACACGAAACACAGACTGTAAAAGACCAGTACTGCTTGTAAACAAACAATCAAAGACGGTAACAGCGAGATATGTGACGTTTCCAAAGACAATGTCAGAGTCGATATCTCAGAAAAACTTATCATGTGCTGCGAGATGTCTCCCATTTGCAACCACAAATTAATTATCACCACATCTAAATTGCCTGTTTAACTCATTAAAATATATGATTATTGTAATTGAAGCTAAATCGCTATGATCGTTCAATTTCATACGCCTTGCAGTCACAAAGACCCACCATAAAGCGTCTAACACCCAACGCAAGACGTTGTATGACCACACTCCATTGCTATAAATTCGGAACAAATGCGGCAACATGAATTAAAGTGATGTTATTCTCTGTAACGTATAGATATCGAGACGCAGATGTGGAGTCGTTTTGTTCTAAAAAATTAGTGAATCGTAAACGGAAATGACGTTAGAAGTTGTACCAACCCATGATAATGCCGCAGTTAAAATATACGCTTGATATCAAGTTCTAAACCACATCACTCATCTTAGGACTTCCAATAAACAAATCTCAAACAAAATGGCTCTAAATATTACGAGGTATGGTACCTCAATATTGCAACGTGACGGCATGAAAGTGCCAATTTGCAAAGACGAAAATATCGACCTCATAATACACGGAAAAACAGAGGTGAAATAATGTGATTGTAGTGGCAACAGCAGTGTGGAATTACCAATAACTGCCAAAGTGACATAATTGACTACCATAACAGAATAGTTGGAAAGAAAGATGCAAGTCATTATGTACATCCCAGTCTTGCACAGAGATGGAACTCACAATACATTCAGCAGCGGTCTCCAGCCTGGTAACACCGTGTTCTTTAGCCGAGGAAGTTTTCTGTAGTCACTTTATAAAAATCAGTTAGCATAGAGTGGATTGAAGTACAATGTGAATACTATTACATGGTATTTAATTCACTTAAGGTGTCTTGCACAGGGCCAAAGCAGAAGATCCATCCTGTTTCCATCTATAAGATTCTATTTTACCCTTTATTTAGATTCTGAATGCAGTAAGGTTCTATCACAATACATACGAGCTGTGAGTAAAGTTCTGGCGGTAACAATATAAGAACCTAGAATGAAATTTTTACTCTACAGCGGAGTGTGCGCTGATATGAAACTTCCTGGCAGATTAAAACTGTGTGCCGGACCGAGACTCGAACTCGGGACCTTTGCCTTTCGCGGGCAAGTGCTCTACCAACTGAGCTACCCAAGCACGACTCACGCCCCGTCCTCACAACTTTAATTCCGCCAGTACCTCGTCTCCTACCTTCCAAACTTTACAGAAGCTCTCCTGCGAACCTGCAGAACTAGCACTCCTGCAAGAAAGGATATTGCGGAGATATGGCTTAGCCACAACCTGGGGTTGTTTCTAGGTTTTCAGGTTCGCAGGAGAGCTTCTGTAAAGTTTGGAAAGTAGGAGACGATGTACTGGCAGAATTAAAGCTGTGAGGACGGGGCGTGAGTCGTGCTTGGGTAGCTCAGTTGGTAGAGCACTTGCCCGCGAAAGGCAAAGGTCCCGAGTTCGAGTCTCGGTCAGGCACACAGTTTTAATCTGCCAGGAAGTTTAATATAAAAACCGTTTGCAGAGTTTAAAACTGATGAAATACCGCCTACAATGGTAATTCAGCAGAGTTTCATAGCTGCCTGCTGTCATTTCCCAATAGCGAATCGCTCTCCATACAGTAGAAAACGTAAGTCCATGAGTGGTGTTCCGCACTTTCTATACTGGAGTAATAAGCCCCTAACCACAGTTAGAGTAACACGTTTATGAAAGAAAAGAAAACCAGAAATGTAGGGACTCAGAATCATATAGGATGTTACTACACTTTCAACTATAAGCGGCGTTCAAAAAGAAACGAGTCGGAGTCTAGAATGCGCAAACCGGTGGCAGGAGGGTAAAATCGTCGCGTGTGTAACGAGGTGTGGTTCCTACCAGAGCGTGGAAGTTCACAGCCCGCCGCTAGAAGGCACATGTACACGTCACGTGACTATACAGAGCTAGCAGAAGCACGCATGAACCGTCCAACACTGCCACTCACATTGCAAACAGTGACATGGGGGGGTCAGAATAAAAGCAAAGAGGTGTTGTTCGTTTTGTGATAGCGGAAGCAGTAGGAAGAACAGACATTCATCGACGAATGTCACAAGTGTACGGTGACTGCTGTATGTTCCTTGCTAGGGTCAAAGCGTGGCATAAGCGCTTCAGGGAAGGACAGGTGTCGTTAGCCGATGATGCAGTACCACACTGCATTACCTATGACGTAGTCCAGCTAGTGGATACTATCATTACCCAGGACTGCCGAGCGACAGTGAAAGCCATAGCCGCCATGGTCGGATTGAGCGTCGGAAGTGTTCACACCATCATGAAGGAACGACTGCACATGAGCAGAGTGTGTGCCCAATGGGTGCCCCACAGTCTTCAACCACATCAGGAAGCATGTCGGATGGCCCAGTGTCTTGTTCATCTGCAGCACTATGCTGGGGAAGGGAATACGTTCTTGGTACGAGTGGTGGCTGGAGATGAGTCATGGTGTCCTCAGTACGAACCAGGATCAAAACGACAAAGTCTCCAGTGGAAGCATCAAGGCTCACCACCACCACCAAATTAAACCAAGGCCATCCACACGAGTGCAGGAAAGGTTATACTGACGTTCTTCTTTGACCAAGATGGCCCCCTTCTGATTCACTTCCTGCAGCACGGGACAAAAGTGAATACCCAGCGTTACTCCCAAACCTTGACCACCCTTCGCCAAGTGGCCATATCAAAACGACCAGGCAATCTCACCTGTGGCGTCATTCTGCTCCACGACAATGCAAAGCCTCATACGGCCAACACAGTCTCGGCACTCCTGCCGGAATTCAAACGGGAGGTTCTCGGACACACTCCATACAGTCCGGACCTCTCTCCCTGTGATTGTGTCATTTTTGGTCCCCTTAAAAAGGGAAGCAGTTGTTGGGAAGGGAGTGAGACAGGGTTGTAGCCTCTCCCCGATGTTATTCAATCGGTATATTGAGCAAGCAGTGAAGGAAACAAAAGAAAAATTTGGAGTAGGTATTAAAATCCATGGAGAAGAAATAAAAACATTGAAGTTCGCCGATGACATTGTAATTCTGTCAGAGACAGCAAATTACTTGGAAGAGCAGTTGAAAGGAATGGACAGTGTCTTGAAAGGAGGATATAAGATGAACATCAACAAAAGCAAAACGAGGATAATGGAATGTAGTCTAATTAAGTCGGGTGATGCTCAGGGAATTAGATTAGGAAATGAGACACTTAAAGTAGTAAAGGAATTTTGCTATTTGGGGAGCAAAATAACTGATGATGGTCGAAGTAGAGAGGATATAAAATGTAGACTGGCAATGGCAAGGAAGGCATTTCTGAAGAAGAGAAATTTGTTAGCATCGAGTATAGATTTAAGTGTCAGGAAGTCGTTTCTGAAAGTATTTGTATGGAGTGTAGCCATGTATGGAAGTGAAACATGGACGATAAATAGTTTGGACAAGAAGAGAATAGAAGCTTTTGAGATGTGATGCTACAGAAGAATGCTGAAGATTAGGTGGGTAGATCACACAACTAATAAGGAGGTACTGAATAGGATTGGGGAGAAGAGAAATTTGTGGCAAAACTTGACTAGAAGAAGGGATCGGTTGGTAGGACATGTTCTGAGGCATCAAGGGATCGCCAATTTAGTATTGGAGGGCAGCGTGGAGGGTAAAAATCGTAGAGGGAGACCAAGAGATGAATACACTAAGCAGATTCAGAAGGCTGTAGGTTGCAGTAGTTACTGGGAGATGAAGAAGCTTGCACAGGATAGAGTAGCATGGAGAGCTGCATCAAACCAGTCTCAGGACTGAAGACCACAACAACAACAACAACAACAAAAAGGCTCTGACGGCAAATGATTCACCTTGGACGGCGACGTCCAGCTGCACGTGCGGAACTGGTTAATATCGCAGCCCCGGGAATTTTATGAGACAGTCATTCACTGCCTGGTGTCACACTGGAACAAGTGTCTCAACAGCCAGGGTCAATACTTCTAACATACAGGTACTGGTTTCTCTACATCTAAATCTACATGACTACTCTGCAATTCACATTTAAGTGCTTGGCAGAGAGTTCATCGAACCACAATCATACTATATCTCTACTATTCCACTCCCGAACAGCGCGCGGGAAAAACGAACACCTAAACCTTTCTGTTCGAGCTCTGATTTCTCTTATTTTATTTTGATGATCATTCCCACCTATGTAGGTTGGGCCCAACAAAATATTTTCGCATTCGGAAGAGAAAGTTGGTGACTGAAATTTCGTAAATAGATCTCGCCGCGACGAAAAACGTCTTTGCTTTAATGACTTCCATCCCAATTCGCGTATCATATCGTGGCTCGTTTCTTTTTGGACGCCCCTTATACCTAGTATCAGCTGCTTTTAAAGGTCATACAAGTACACTACTGGCCATTAAAATTGCTACATCACGAAGATGACGTGCTACAGACGCGGAATTTAACCGACAGGAAGAAGATGCTGTGATATGCAAATGATTAGCTTTTCAGAGCATCCACACAAGGTTGGCGCCGGTGGCGACACCTACAACGTGCTGACACGAAGAAAGTTTCCAACTGATTTCTCATACACAAACAACAGTTGACCGGCGATGCCTGGTGAAACGTTGTTGTGATGCCCCGTGTACGGAAAAGAAATGCGTACCAGCACGTTTCCGACTTTGATAAAGGTCGGATTGTAGCCTATCGCGATCGCGGTTTATCGTATCGCGACACTGCTGCTTGCGTTGGTCGAGATCCAATGACTGTTTGCAGAATATGGAATCGGTGGGTTCAGGAGGGTAATATGGAACGCCGTGCTAGATTCCAACGGCTTTGTATCACTAGCAGTCGAGATGACAGGCATCTTATCAGCATGGCTGTAACGGATCGTGCAGCGATGTCTCGATCCCTGAGTCAACAGATGGGGACGTTTGCAAGACAAGAACCATATGCACGAACAGTTCGACGACGTTTGCAGCAGCATGGACTATCAGCTCGGAGACCACGGCTGCGGTTATCCTTGACGCTGCATCACAGACAGGAGCGCCTGCGATGGTGTACTCAACGACGAACCTGGGTGCGCGAATGGCAAAATGTCATTTTTTCGGATGAATCCAGGTTCTGTTTACAGCATCATGATGGTCGCATCCGTGCTTGGCGACATCACGGTGAATGCCCATTGGAAGTGTGTATTCGTCATCGCGATACTGGCGTATCATCCGGCGTGGTGGTATGGGGTGCAATTGGTTACACGTCTCCGTCACCTCTTGTTCGCATTGACGGCACTTTGAACAGTTGACGTTACATTTCAGATGTGTTACGACCCGTGGCTCTACCCTTCATTCGATCCCTCCGAAATCCTACATTTCAGCAGGATAATGCACGACCGCATGTTGCAGGTCCTGTACGGGCCTTTCTGGATACCGAAAATGTTCGACTGCTGCCCTGGCCAGCACATTCTCCAGATCTCTCACCAACTGAAAACGTCTGGTCAATGGTGGCCGAGCAACTGGCTCGTCACAACACGCCAGTCACTACTCTTGATGAACTGTGGTATCGTGTTGAAACTGTATGGGCAGCTGTACCTGTACACGCCATCCAAGTCTGTAGCTCTGTTTGACTCAATGCCCACACGTATCAAGGCCGTTGTTCTGGGTACTGATTTCTAAGGATCTATGCACCCAAACTGGGTGAAAATGTAATCACATGTCAGTTCTAGTATAATATATTTGTCCAATGAATACCCGTTTATCATCTGCATTTCTTCCTGGTGTAGCAATTTTAACGACCAGTAGCGTACATACCCATATTCCACACACATAGATAATCTAAAATTGAAGAATTTTTAAAATTTTAAGTTTTTGCGAGCACAGAGAATAAGAAAGCATAATACATAATCAAACTTTATTAATTCTTACATATACCAATAAGCTATGTTCCTTCCAGCAGTCTTCTCGGCGAGAATGTTCGGGGATTTTAATTTTACCTATTTCTATTTTATAACACTCCTCATCTTTCTCGTTGTACGCTACGAGTTCTTCTGTTGCACATCCTGGTGGAATTTCCGTGTAGAACTTAATGCTTATAATTTTTGCAAACGAGTGGTCATTAATTCTGCTATGCCGTTGGCTTTAAGGTATGAAATCGGTCGTTCGGTTACTGCACGCACAACATCCAGTGCAGCACATTTAGATACAGTATAACCAGTCCCTGTAATCAGGACCAGATGGGAATGGAGCTTAATAAACGGATTTTTCGTGTGTCGTTCGATGTAGTAAATATGCTCCAATCCATTATTTTCGGCCAGGACTGCAATATATGATCTCTTACCAGTGCTTTTAATGTAAAATGTAGATATTTGCTGTTCCCCACCTATTACTAGATTTCGAAGTAAACTGTGTTTAAAGCGATTTGTAAGCCTTTCCTGCACATCTGCAATAGCTGCCTCTTCTTCCTATTGTAGTTTATATTCTTCCTTCATGGCAGTTATCTTCGCTGTATACTCCACTTTCCCTTTTTCAGCGACGATCTCTTCCATTCACAATTTTCTTTTCGGCACACACAACGCAGTAACTACAGGCAAAGGCATAATTTCTACAATAGGGAACAGTTTAAGTCTGTGAAATATATTTATTCACTCTCTTAGTTCTTATGGGACAATTTCGTTGGTGGGTACCAGTCCTAATTTAGCGATATCTATCGGTATTGTGGAGAACAATATCCTCGATTGAAACAAATATATTTTTCCTCCTTTAACATAGCATTTCTTTGTAATACATATGATGTCTGTGCTGAAGTCAACGTTAAGAATCTCCACGTAGTTTATGGGTAGGTAATTAAAACTATATGCAGGCAGAACATAATTTGTAAGCTTTTTTCTCTCTTGATTGTCAGGAAGGGTTGTTTGCACACCAGTTAATTTTTATGTGTTGTTATTACCCCAGTAGACGAACAGCAGAACGTTGTTAAACGCCACACAGCAGCTGTTCAGCAACTTACTCACTAATTGGCACCACATGGCAGCGGCGGCAGTACTTAATCGAGCATGCAGTACATCAGGGAATGTCGTTCAAGCTGGAACCAGCACGAGCGACATCCAGGGATATTGTGTGGGGCAGATCTATCAGTGCAAAGGCTGGGATAATGATTGGGTGGATCCATCTACACAAAGAAAATTCTTGGATAGTTTTCTGTATGGATCCACCCATACATGACCATCCGATGTGTCGTCCAAAACGTGGATCCACCAGTACTACGTCCAGGAATATTGTTCGGGCTAGATCCATCAAGTGGTACATCACAGAATATTGTTCAGGCTAGAGCCAGCACGTGGTACATCCGTGGATACTGTTTGGTGTGGATCCACTTGTGCAAAGTCCGTAGTAATTCTTGGGATGAATCCATCTATGCAGTAAGCAATAATGTTCAGTATGGATCCACGCATGTATGATCTGGGGTAGCACGTGAAAGGTGGATCTACCTGCTTTATGTCTGTGGCTGCAACAGCCTTCGCCACCGCCGCCGCCGCCACTGCCTCTGATGACAGCTCTGGAATCGGGGAACAGAATGTCAAAGCACTCCTACCTCGGTACTCATCGAGAAAACTACGGATTGCATGGGGACTGTGGTATAAACATTAGTTAAAGACAGTTGCAAGCATCTACAGCCTCACAAACTGCAATTTATCTACTACTGTGTTGATCACATGATCTTTAACTTACGGTTATCTTGCAAATCATTGATTAGCTAGTGACCCGTTTAGATTAACATCTAAATGTATAGCTGCTCTCTATGCCATATTAATTGAGAACACTACAAATTACATGGATATTGTGGTATAAACATATGTTACAGACAGATGCCTACATTTGTATCTCGAGCCTTACGAACTGGAATGTGTCTGCTGCTGCGTTGATCATGTGATCATTAACTTGAAATTCCCTACTCGCTTCTGCCCACCTGCGAGTGACATCGGATGCTTTGCTTCTCTGGCCACTTTACGCCCATGTTGCTGCACGATTGGTTATAACGTGTTGCACCAGCATGCCAGGATAGGGCGTTGCGTTAATACCTATAGTTAGCAGAACACACACTCTAAGAGGTGTGCTGATTGCCAGACACCTAACATCTCACACCTGGTGCCCGACATCTGATGGTCGATGACCTACTCCCTGACGCTCGAAGTCTGCCGTCTGATACCTGAAACCCGACCCCCCCCCCAATTCCTGATGCCTGATGCCTAATGCGCAACATCTGACAGCCCTCAAGAAACTGACACACCTGCACACACAACAGTGCAATCGATCTAGGAGTTTACTGCAGGTACAGTTAAACTGAGCAAGAATGAGCGGAGGATTACTTAATCAGAAGTACCACCATCTTTGATCCTTAGAGTGCAAAAGGAGGCTCAATAGTTGCAACTCAGCAGCTTTCTGTGGTAGTGGAAAGTATCAAAATGCCTTCCCCCAACGTGCCAAACATCCCTCAGCTATTAGAGAGCAGATTGTGACCAAATCACGAACGATTTGGTTTGTGTTTATTACTGGAGAACTTGGATAATCTTGCTACTGATATTTGTAGAATAAATTACACAAAAAATGGCACTCTTCTCAGCAGCAAGAATGTAAGTGTGCTTATACCCATTACAGAAGCGTTTTGTAGTAACATTGCAGATACATGTGATCAAGTGGACTGTCAGGAGCACTTATAAAAGGGGCGGTCTATAATGTTAAAGATGGAAATATGTGGATCATTTAACTATTATCTGCATAGTAAATTATCCAAGTTAGTCAAAGTTAATCACTGAAAGACTTCGTATCAAGGCGAAGCTGCCTTTCTTCCTAACACAGGAACAACTGTGCGACAGCAAGATGAATGTTACAAAAAATCGGAAAGAAAGCACTGCAAATCATTTTGAAGAAATACAAATACGCTGTGTCGATAACAGACGAAGTAGTATTAACTGACGTTAAATCGAATGTTCTAATTAAAGAGCTGCCTGGAATATTACAGCAGTTTTGTGTGGATGACTATTATCTTTTGGATTTGGACGTAACTCAAGATTTAGTCGAAATTTTTAATAAAATGGAGATTGCTTTAAAGGAGACTGGCAGGTAAACAGCAATGTGACAGTTGACAATGATAAAACAGTTAGGATTGACAGTTTAATGTGGATGTCCCTCAGTTGTAAAATAAGGATATATAATAAATATATATGTCGAATCACAAGCCCAGGCGTGAACAAATTTATGAGTAACCACCATATAGATTTTATAACACGTTCAGACAAGCGACTACAAGGAACTTTTATGCCCACTCTGGCTAAATAATATGGTTTTACCAAGGCCGGAGATTGAAATATACAACTGCAGAATGGATCGTGGCTGATTCTGTGCAAGACTGTTCAAGTGTTTTAAGCTAAATGGATCGTGTCCTTGATCCTGTGCAAAACTGTTCATAACAGTATTTGCAATGTGCTCCAATGCACTCCATGACAATCACGTGCATGTGGTGTCAGTTACCGAATAACTTGTTGGGTAGCTGCTGTGTGGTGTTTAACAACGTTCTGCAGTTCGTGTACTGGAGTAATAAGGACCCAGGAACATTAATTGATGTGCAAATATCTCTTTCTGACACTCAAGAGAGAGAAAAGTTTGCAGATTATGTTTTGTATGCGTATAGGTTTGATTATCTGTCTGTAAACTATGTGGAGATTGTTAACACTGACTCCAACAAAGACAACATAAGTATTAAAAAGAACAGCTGTATTAAGGTAAGAGAAACGTATTTGTTTCAATCCAGGACATTGTTATCCACCTATCGATAGATATTGCCAAATTAGGACTGGTACCCACAAATAAAGTTATCCCATAAGACCAAAGAAAATCAGGAAATGTATCACACAGACTTAAACCATTCCCTATTATAGAAATTATGCCTTTACATGTAGTTACTGTGGCGTGTGTACTAAAAACAAAACTAGAAATGGAAGAGATCGTCGCAAAAAAAAGAAACTGGAGTATACAGCGAAGATAACTCCCATTAAGAAAGAATATAAATTACAATTGGGAAAGGGAAAGCCACTGCAAATATGCAGGCAACTGCTTTAAATACTGTTTATGCCGAAATCTTGCAATGACTGGAGAATGTTAAATATTTACATTTATTGTTACCAGCACTGGTATGTGATCGTATGTTGGAGTCCTGGCAGAAAATTATGCATGGAGCATGTTTATCACTTTAAAGGACCCACAAAAAATTTGTTTATGAGGCTCTAATTCCACCTGGATCTGTTTACAAGGGATGATTATTTTGTCTGTAAAAATGCTTGACTGGATATTATGCACCTAATAGCAGAACAATCGTTCACAGAGCTTGAAACCAACGGAATACCAATTAATGAACACTCGTTTCCAAAAATTGTAAGTATAAAGTTCCGTATGAAAATTCCACAAGAATGAGCAACAAAGGGCTGGTACTACACACCCAGGAAGATGTGAAGTGTTATAAAAATAGTGTTTTGCAGGAAATAGCAGGTAAAATCAAAATCTTGGAATGCTCTCGCTTAGAAGAACCGCTGGAAAGAACAGAGCTATTTGTCAAAGCCAGAAAAGAGGTAGATAACAGCAAAACCTTAGATATGTATTGGAATTCCTTCTTTGTATCCAATGAAATTACTGGCTGGAGAAGAAATTAGAAGAGTCCAATGTAGATTTAATTCATAAGTTAAAAATTAACCTCGATGTTATCAAACCGACACCAAATAAAAAGAAAGAGCGAGTTGATTTTTGTGTGTGAATGTACATGAAAGAATTAATAAAGTTTGATAATGTATTATCCTTTCTTATTCGCTGCCCTCGCAGAATCCTAAAAAATCTCCCATTTACGATGATTTATGTATTTTGGATGTGGGTAGTTCTATGAGCTTTGAAAAGCAGCTGAAACTTGGTATCTATATGACTTCGAGCCCCTAATTTTCTGGTTTTCTTTTCTTTCGTATTCGTAACACACTAACCGTGTTTAGGGGCTTATTACTCCAGTATAGAAAATGCGGAACACCACACATAGACTGACATTTTCTTCTGTATGGAGAGAGGTTAGCTAGTGGAAAATGACAGAAGGTAGCTATGGAGCGCTCCTGAGTTACCATTGTAAGTGGTATTCCATCAGTTTTAAACTCTGCAGACGGTTGTTATGCTGTTATCGCGATAACTTTACTTGCAGTTCATATGCGTTGGGATAGAACCTTACTGCATTCAGAATCTAAATAAAGGGTACAACACAATCTTACTCTGAGAACAGAACGAATCATTGGCTTTGGCATTGTGCAAGACTACATACAACAGTATTTACGTTGTTCTCCATTCCACTCTACGCCAATCGCTTTCATAGTATGCAGACATGTGTACATAGAAAACTTTTTACATATTCCCAGGTAAAGCACGTTGTGCTTAGCCTTCAGTATGGTTGTGTCATCCTTAATTATAGCAATACTTGGCAACGAATAGCATCGTTTATATTGTTTCTAGAGAATAACACCGTGATATATCACTGTTCCTCCTAAAAGCGATGCTCCAGAACAATTTGAAAATGCGAAAATATTTTATTTGAGGATCTGTTTTGAGCAGGTCACATTAGCTACATTCAGTCTGTCTATTTGCTTTCTTAGCTAACACTTATTTTACTCCAGCTATGAGACTGATGTGGGTATTTTTCCGACATCGAATTTTTATCTATATTCTCAAAAGTCAACTTTTATTAGGCCTTGAAATCTACTATTGGGGTACATACTTTAGTATTTTGGACACTAATTTGGCGATAATGTTTATATATTGGGAAATGAACTAGCACTTTTTCTACATTACAGACATCTTCTGAGATACTGTGATATCACATTAAATTATTTGTGTCGTACAGCAGTTTTTGTGTATTAATCTCAATGAGCTGTTTAAACATCGCAGTTTTAGAGCTGCTGATGAATTTTACAGACTTTTAGAATGTTTTCAACTTCCTGTATGTGGAAACTATTTAATTTACGAAATTTTAGTATATAGATAGAACTTCCTCGATTTTACAGTACAACCATCTGATGGAGACAAAAGTAGCCACGATGTGAAAGTGGACTTGCTTTTATTTGCGTTTTCAAGGTGTGTGCGTTAGTACTGAAGGTAAAATTCGTTTCCAACAAATTTATATTTCTGATTTGTTATTTATATCCTAAAAGCAAATGTTGGTTTGTCCATCCTTTGTCACTGTTAACGATACCAGACACTGCTTTCCTTGCCCTCTACCCTACACTCCAGAAATCCCACCAATCCCTCCAAATGCGCCTCAATCAGTTTACCTCCTGTTGTAACCAATGGATGCTCAAGATGAACCCCTTCAAAACCCTGGTAATAATTATAGGATGAACCACCGGCACCTTCCGACTCCATAACTTCTACCTTACCATTTACAACCATGTTATCCAGTTGACTAACACACTAAAGTATCTTGGACTAACCCCAGATTGCCAGCTAAAGTGGAAACCACACCTACTGACCATCCAACAGAAAGTCCACAAGGGACTAAAACTACTAACAGGCCAGACTTGGGGATTAGACACCACCATTATTCTCTACACCTGCAAAACCAGGATCTGACCCATCCTCCACTATGCAAATGTTGCATGCATCTCCGCTGCACCAAAGTGCTGTAAGTCCCTCCAAATCTTTGAACGCCTTACACTTCATCTTGCTTTCCACAGCCGTTTACCTTCCCTCACCTGGGTCCTCTATCATTTCATCAAATTCCCACTGCTCCTCAGAAACATCAAATACATCCACTTCTGCTGTACTGATTGCAAGCTACATTCTAATCACTCCATTGTCTCCCCTCTGATCATCAACCTCGGTATGCTGCTGTGCCTTTACCTACACATACCTCCATATCTTATCAGAACACAATTTCAGCCGACTCTCTCTCCTAGACAGTGAGATCTGTCTCAATATCTATTCCTCCTACCAAATTTAGCTCTTCCTCCGCTATCTCTCTCCACATCAGAGCTCCTCTCTCCTTTCCCTCTCCATCCCTTTCCTCTGGCAATCACTGCCATACTCACATGCCACACTACTCCTCACCCTCTGTCTTTCCCCCGACTGTATTTTCCACCATCCACATCATCTCCCACTCTCATCTCCATAACTTTCCTATCTAACAGATCGCTATCTTCCTACTCACACTCCTTCGACCCTATGGAACATACACTGTCCTCAGACAGTACTTGTCACCCTAGTGCAGGTTCCCCAGATTCGATGTTTTTATCAGAAGAATTCACCTTCCTGTGATGTATTGTTGAAGTTTATATACGTCCGTTTTTTAACTCTCCATCTTTGATTTTTAATTTAAAATCAGAAAACCACAATTTTTGTTTGTTTTTCTCACTGTAAGTTTTTTTAATTCGCTTGGTTGAAGAGTGGAGAATTGGACCACTAACAGCCCTCCCTCCACCCATATGGGGTGAGGGGATGAAAAACAATAAAGAAAAATTTACCAGTGTAACTGTCCTTGTACAATTTTTTGGAAGTCAGTAAAGCAGACATAGCTGACGAATTGTTTGCAAGTTCAAATACTTTGTCGTATTTGGCTACAGAGTGGGGGCCCATGCAATGGGGATGCATCACGCAACATTTGCAGAAGAGCAGGTGGGGGTGGAAAGTCCCTCCCATCCCCTCCCCTCCTTGATCTTGCCATGTGGCAGGATGTCATGATTCCTGGAATGACCTTGAAGGTAAGGATGAGCGATGCTGCTGTCAGCGAAATAAAACATGCACAGTTGTCTCACCTGTAATGTGACACCAGAGATGAGAAAGCACTGATGCTGACATCAACACATGCTCTGCCAGAAGAAACGCTGACAACCTACTCCCATGCTGCAGTGAAGAACTGTTACAGGTAACAAAAGAGGAGTTGCAACGGTACCGATCTGGGAAAAGCCACAAGCAATGGCGAGTGAACCTTGAAAATGCTGGGGAAACATCTGAAAATTCATTAAATAATCATTGGTCGACAATCCCAGTACGGAATCAACCAGAGAATGCGTCGACAATTGGCTATGAAAGCTTTAACAATTTAGTAAATTGAGCAAGAGTCAGAAGAGGAAATTAAGATGACATAAATGCAGCTATTTTCAGTCACATCAATTCTATGAGCAGTATGGTAAAGCAGATGCAAGTGTTCAAAAGTTAAAATCATTACTGAGACCACTGAAAACGAAAACAAACATTAGATGTACAATAATGAAATTAATGAGAAGCACAGTATGTGATTCGAAAACCTGCTCTAGAGAGTCTAAATATTAACACCAGCTGTGGGCAACAGAGAAGTGGTGATGCTACACATAAAAATAAACAACAGGCTTGTATGGGTAGAGTTCAATGAGTTATTAGTTTGTTGGAAGTTGTAAAAAAAGAAGAAATAATTTCAAGTGCACATGATTCAGAGTTTACAGCTTGAGGTACCTATTGCAAACATTCATGAAAAGTGCCATCTTTGTGTTCATTCTGGTTCGTTTAGCTTTTGGTGAATTGGAATGATGAAATATGTTCACACATCTGCTTCTGTCACTTGAGTTTTCAAAACTTGTAGATCTGAAATTTTAGTGTGTAGCCATTTCTCACTCACCTGTGTATTCTTAAGTAGGTGCACCGAAAATGACAGCAGCAAAACTGAGTCAAACAGTAAACCTAAGCTCATAATTCATAAAGTATATTTATTTCGTAGATGGTATACTTTTATCAAAAGAAATGCTTGCAAATTTTAATAAACAATGTCACACAGAAGTGTTTATGGGAACTACAGAAGATAGAATATAATAATATAGAGGCACTGTTAACTTCAGGTTAATCTTTATTACTGAATACAGTTATATTCAGTCACATCAAAATAGCTCCATTATGATTTTTGTATATACATATATATGTTGATTTATTAACAACAACAAACATGTATTGTCTTAGTGAAACACACAGTATTAGTATCGACATGTAGGCCTATGTTTTCAAGTTGGACAGATTAAGGAAACAATTACTCCCACATTGTTGATATCATTAGTATTATTATATTGAACATTGAGAGAAAATAGATTAGTAGATTACCTATTTATTGAAGATTCTCTATTCTCTGGCCTTCAGTAGAAGATGAAGAAAATATATTCAGTTTATTTATTTGAAGAACAGCGTATTATGTTTTATATTGAATTTCTGTGAAGTTGACATTGAAATTTGTTACACATATTACTCATTTTAATACATATTTTTATTTGTGTTACAATCATGAGAAATTTGAGTATAAGATAATAATTAATTAAAATACCGAGATAGTCAGGCTCTTCTGCACTACAGAAGAGAGAAGATGTGTAATGAATACACCTGATGACTTAGGTTTGACATAATCTTCAGTCTAAATATTTGCCCACAATATTTTCACTATATTGGAGTTATGGTTCACATATTGATAGCTATTCTGTAATTACCACAATTTTACTTACACTGCAGTACAAAAATTGTGTAGAGTAAATGTGTAAAAGAAATATTTTGCATCTGTTGTACTGTCAGACTTCTCTCATACTGACTCACATAATGAGAGTAACTAAAATCATCACTTAGTACTAATGAAGATTTCATCACTTGTAAATAGGGCACCAGCACTACAATTATTCCAAGTAATGAAATATGTTACTTTTTAAAAATAAGAAAAATATGCTGATTCCAATTAGTATTATTTGAAAAATCCAACAGAGTGTATTATCATACAAAAAAGGAAGAATTCTATTGAACTTGTGTGTTGAGGGTGAGTATATTTGGGATTTCAAATAATGGGATTTTGCTTCCTCTGTTCTTTGCTGAAATGATGATCAAATTAGATATGCTGTACCCATACCAATTCATACAAAAATATAAGGATCATTGGTTTCTATCAGTATTAGCAGATTAAAAATAAACTTCATAGGATTATTATTTTTTTGTGATTTCGTTGCATTTTATTTTTGTTGTGAATATAAATAATAGACAGATGTTTCTACACATTTCATATTACATATAGACATTACTTTGATTTCACAGTAACATTATATTTATCTACATTGTACAATTTGTGATTTTTACAGTCTGTTAGTTTGAAATTGTTTTGAATTAATAATCATGGTCCAGATGTTCAGCAAGACTTTTATTAAATTGTGATCAAATACTAAACAGTACTTCAAATCTAAGAGTAGCTTATGTTCACATTTTTTCTTGTTCTGTGACTTATCTGATGTGCTGTAGATCCACTGTTCTAGTTTAAATTAAAGCATATTGTTAGTGGTTCAGCCTTAGTCAGATGTCATGATGTGGAGAAGGCTGTATGGATATTCCAGTAGGCTTCTCAGAGATCAGCTTTTTGTCATAATTTAATATGTATATTTAAACCCTGTGTTCAGTCAGATAGGATACATTTAAAGTTATCCACATGTATACAAGTTGTTGCCAGATAGAAACTTTTGAATCTTTTCTTTACTTACTGTACTGCAAAAAAACTAAGGAACCATTTTTATCTTAGTTTGTCTCAACTTCATGTACGATAGCTACAACATAGACTTGTGTCTAAAGTTGCAAATAGTTAATATACTCAGCATAAAGACAACTTTTCCATTTGGCCCCTGTTAGAAAAATTACCCGTTTTTTGGAAGAAAATTACTATTTTTATTCAAATGAAGCAATTTTTTTCATGATGAATATTGTTGAAACCAAACTAAAATATCGATCACATTAATAATCTGTTAGACAATTTATGTAACATCAGCTAATATTTTTTATTGTAGCGAATTGAGTATTCACAAAGGGGAATGAATTTTCGTTCCACGAGCTGACACTTTTGTTGTTCATTGCAACGCATTGTATTACCTTTTTGTAAGTACTTAAATACTATCCACTTTAGCAGTTAACGCATTTTTTCTCTCAGAATTGAATGCAGTGCCATGACCATGTTTCAGTTTCAAGTATAAAAAAGAGTGGATTATTAATAACTACACTGCCATTGAATGCAAACATATAATTCATTACTATCGTTAAAACTCATTTACTTACCGATTTTCTAGTATTTCCATACTGTGTACACCATGCCATACTTCAAAAGAATTTGTGCACTTGTGTGTCTGACGAAATAAATAATGAACTATGTAAAATATAAACTCTAAGATTAAGGCATCTGCACTACAAGGCTTCCATCTCGCACAGTAGCTGACTGTGGCCAGATACTGGGTTGTACAGGCTTGATTCTCTCTGTGATAGGTATCTTTGTAGCTGAAGGAGAGGCCTCAAAAGGCTCAACAAGAGGAGCAGCGGGGATTGTTGGTTCTCTCTGGGCGTGTTTGATTGTAGACACAAGTAATGTTATCAGAAGGACCATCCCACCGCAGCAAAACACGCCCAGACCAACCAAACGGCAGAGCTCTAGACGGTGGTTGAACGCGATAGCGGTGCGATCAAGTACTTCCAGGTCGTAGCCTGTCTCCAGCACAACCTGACGGGGTGGTGTCAGGTGGCCCACCAGCATGGCAATCATGCCAATTAAGAGTAAGTTGGCGCCTCCCCAAATACCAGCGCGAAACCAAAGACCTTGGGAGCAACAGGATTTCCTTCTCTTAGCGGGATCCACCATATATTCGAAATCATCTTCATCCTGCAAAACAATGCACATTCATTTGTAATAAGTTGTAGGTGACATTATCATGATCAACTGTTAGTGATATACGAGGGTTATTCCAAAAGTAAGGTCCGATTGATTGCCAAATTGAAACCACAGTGAACATCAGAAATGTTTTACTTGTAACAATTAGCTACACCTTTCAGCTACTTCTCTACGTAGTCGCCGTTCTGACTTAGACTTTTGTCATAGCGTTGTACCAACTTTTCAATAGCCTCATCATAGAAGGCAGCCGCCAGTGCTTTCCGCCAATTCTCCACGCTGGCCTACACCTCGTTGTCTGTGTCAAAATGTTTTTTTCAAAGACAGCGGTTCATGTGACCAGAGATGAAACTCAGGGGGAGACAATTGCGGACTGTATTGTGGGTAATCTAACATTTCCATTTGAAAACGATGCAGGAGCATCTTCATTGCCCCTGCAGAATGCGGCTGAGAATTGTCGTGAAGACGAAACAGCACGACAGTTATGTAATGTTGGCTGCATAGCTTCAGGCGAAATTTCTCACCAGGCCCTCGTACTTGGCGGCAGACACTATTTTCTAGACATCTTTACGCACTCACTGCGAGCTCAGAAATGAGAAGAGCGACGTGATGCTAACTGGGGTTATACTAGAGACACTACCCAACACATCTGTGCAAAGCTTTATCGGATTTTCATAGTCGTTTCCATTTCGCGACCGATCGGACCTTACTTTTGGAATAACCCTCGTAATACAGGGCGACTCAAAAGAACGGGAAATTTTGGAATGGAGATTAATGGACGAGCACAATTACTTCGCATATATTTATTTATATCAAAGTATAGTACAGAGTATGCCATTATTGAATGTCACAAGCATTTTTATTTCTTGAATATCATATCTGATAGATGAGGTCCCCCTCGGCGCACACATTCCTGTAGTCTGATAGAAACGTTATACATGAATCAACCTAACATTTCAGTAGGAATCCTGGAGATTTCCTCTCGTATTCTTGATTCAAGATCTTCGGTGGTAGCAGGTGGACTAGGGTAAACCGCGCTCTTAAGCGTGTCCCACAAGAAAAAAAAAAAATTGGACGCTATCAGGTCAGGCGATCTTCGGGGTCATGCAATGTCATACCGAGCCTTCAAGTGACACGGTTACCAATCAACAGTCACACAGCTCCCATCGATGTCCGTGCCGTATGTGCCATTGCTCCGTCATGTTGCAACCACCTGTTGGCAGGAAAATCTGGCATTTCACGCGAATAAAGTTTTCCATCATCGCAACACAATGAATAGACGTTGCAGTGATTATGCACCCACGTCATCATAAAAAAAGTAGTGGTTTGTAATGCCACTCGATGACATCGTGCACCATGCAGTAACCTCGCTGCAGTGCAATGCACGCTCGTGTAGCTGATGTGGATTTTGCTCAGGACAATAACGAAAATTATGCCTATTGACAAAGCCTGAGCTTCGTCTGAGGTCCGTAGGATGGTAATGAAATTGTTGCCGTCATGCACTTTTCCTATCAAGTGTTCAGCATATTTTATAGGCATCAGCAGATTGCTAGGTTGGCACTGCTGAACGATCTGCAGCTTCTGCATTTTCAGTATTCGTTGAACACTCGAACGACGCAACTGTAGAGACTCTGCGTGACGTCGAACAGAGCGCTGTGGGTTTCTTACGAAAGCACTTCGTACAGCCTCGATACTGTCTCCCGTGCGAGAGGTTCTGGCTCTCCGTTCAAAAAGGTTCTTCAATGCATAACCAGCTGCTTCAAAACTGCGGACCCAGGTATTGATTGTATGCATTGAGGGAAACAGCCATGGCATCCGACGATGAAATGACGCCGAAATTCTCGACGTTTGGCCTCCACGTTTCCATTTTTGTCGTAGGCTTTTACCACAAAGGCATGCTGCACACCGTTCCCTTGCTCCATGTTTACTGTTTACTAAATGGCAAGACAGTGCGAGTAGTAGAATGTATATGTCATTCGCAGCCACCTACCTCGCAGCATTGCCACAAAACTTTCCGAAATTTTCTGTTCTTTTGAGTCACCTTCTACGACAAAATCAAGTAACTACTTAATGAAACTATCAAAAATATATTCTAACTATCTTCAATTTATATCCCCACCGCAAATTTTTAAATTTAATTTTTTATGTTCTCCTACGTTTCATTTTTATAAATTCCACCATCCTTCAGAAAAACACCAGTAGCCTGTATTAACAATTTGTTACATGTTAGGATACACACAGGAGTTATTGAAAGTTACCATAATTTTTATTTGAAACAGTTACTTAGTATCTGGTTAACTGCTTTTGTTGCACTAAATACCAAAAGCACAATCTGTGTAGGCATTGTGCTATATGTGCTGTGAAAATCTTATGTGGAAGTTGTAATAAGGGAAATGATAGATAGATAGATAGATAGATAGATAGAGAGAGAGAGAGAGACTTCTGGTTGACATTTGTCGAATATTTAGAATGAACATTTTAAAAAGATAAATACAAGCTTAAGGAAATTAAGGGTCCACTATCTGAAGAACAGACTCTTGTTTGCTGCTATAATTGCGTAATTTATTTCCCTGTCATTCTATCTAGACAGTGTTTTCATCTAAGAGCTTGAATAACTTCTCTGATGACTTTAGCGAGAGCGAGCATTGCCAGCAGGGGGAACAGAAATTGCTGAAATCAATTTTTTCAGGACAGCAGCAAGTGGCACCAAATATTTTTTATCATCCTGTTTCTCACAGTTTAAAAAGAGCGTCTCACAGTTCCAAACAGTCGGCTGATTACATTTCTGATGTCAGAGATTAAGTTGATTCTATAACAGTGTTTGTAGCGTCTGTGGTCATGCGTACAAACACTGTTATACTAACAGCTTCGTCTCTTACATTGGCGATGTAATCAGCCAGCTACTCTGAACTGCAAATTCCACGTTTCTGACGCGCTCCTGTGAAACTGAGTGAAAACGGCCAGTAAAAAATACTGAGTGCGACTTGTGGCTGTCCTGAAACACTTTAAGATTTCTTTACTATCCAATTCCATTCCCTCTGTTTCACAATGCGAAGAAGTCCTAGATAAAAGAGCTCTGTGTATGAGTCTGTTGTCACGCGGCAACGTCTAAAGAACGGCTTTACATTTAGAGAAAAATCAAGTGAGGGAGTTGAGTGGTACTGTCATACATATGTATCTACATGCATCTACATCTAAACTCAACAAGCCACCTCACATGTTCCACTGTCTCTTCCTCTTTTTCCTTCCCAGCCGCAAATTGATTCCATATTTTTAGATTTCCAGAAGGCTTTCGACACCATTCCTCACAAGTGTCTTCCAACCAAACTGCGTGCCTACGGAGTATCGCCTCAGTTGTGCGACTGGATTCGTGATTTCCTGTCAGAAAGGCCACAGTTCGTAGTAATAGACGGAAGTAATATCCGGCGTTCCCCAAGGAAGTGTTACAGGCCCTCTATTGTTCCTGATCTATATTAACGACATAGGAGACAAACTAAGAAGCCGTCTTAGATTGGTTGCAGATGATGCTGTCATTTACCGTCTTGTGAAGTCATCAGATGATCAACACGACTTGCAAAATGATTTAGATAAGATATCTGTATGGTGCGAAAAGTGGCAATTGACCCTGAATAAGGAAAGGTGTGAAGCTATTCACATGAGTACTAAAAGAAATCAGCTAAATTTCGATTACGCGATAAGCCACACAAATCTGAAGGCTGTAAATTCAACTAAATATTTAGGGATTACAATTACAGATAACCTAAATTGGTACGATCGCATAGATAATATTGTGGGTAGAACAAACCAAAGACTGGGATTCATGGACAGAACACTTAGAAGGTGCAACAGGTCTACTGAAGAGACTGCTTACACCACGCTTGTCCGCCCTATTATGGAGTATTGTTGTGCAGTGTGGGATTCGCATCAGGTGGGACTGACGGATGACATCGAAAGAGTACAAAAAAGGGCAGCTCGTTTTGTATTATCGCGAAATAGGGGAGATAGTGTCAGAGACATGATACGTGAATTGGAGTGGCAATCATTAAAACAAAGGCGTTTTCCGTTGCGACGGGATCTTCTTATGAAATTTCAATCACCAGTTTTCTCCTCCGATTGCGAAAACATTCTGTTGGCGTCCACCTACATAGGGAGAAATGATCGGTCCGCCCCCGGTAGCTGAGTGGTCAGCGTGACGGCATGTCAATCCTAAGGGCCCGGGTTCGATTCCCGGCTGGGACGGAGATTTTCTCCGCTCAGGGACTGGGTGTTGTGTTGTCCTAATCATCATCATTTCATCCCCATCGACGCGCAGGTCGCCGAAGTGGCGTCAACTCGAAAGACCTGCACCAGGCGAACGGTCTACCCGACGGGAGGCCCTAGCCACACGACAATTCATTTCATTTCATCATCACGACAAAGTAAGAGAAATCAGGGCTCGCACAGAAAAACTAAGTGCTCGTTTTTCGCGCGTGCCTTCAAGAGTGGAACGGTTGAGAGACAGCTTGAAGGTGGTTCATTGAACCCTCTGCCAGGCACTTTACTGTGAATAGCAGAGTAATCACGTAGATGGAGAACTACTGTTAGTAAGCAACGAAAGCGTTCGGATCCTTCTAATTTTGTCTTCATGGTCTTTTCGCGAGATATATCTAGAAGAATGTGAAAGGTTCCCTAATTCTTCTAGGAACGTACGTTATTGGAATTTTATTCCTAACTACACAGCCTGTCTCTTAGAGTCTTCCGCTGAAACTGCATGACAGCCTCCGAGACGCTTTCTCTCTTTCTAAACGAACCCATGAAAAAACGTACTTCTGTTTTCAGTAAATTCTCTATTTCCTCTGTCGGTCGCAATTGTTAAGGGTCCCAGACTCAGGCGCAATTCTCAGATACTGGTCAAACGAAGTTTTCGTAAGCTCTGACAGTGATGGGAGGGTTGTTCGAATGAGCCTCAATCAGGCCTCTGCCTTTCCTACGATTAGTTTTATGTTACCGTTCCACTTTAAATAGCTCCATACGCGAGCTCTTTGATATTTAATGCGCGCGTTTACTCCTAGTGATCGTTCAGCAATAGTGTAATCAAATCACAATTACTCGTTCTGCCTATTTATGTCAAGTACGTTACATTTGTTTGTGTTGGTGGTCAACTGCCTTGCACAAAGAGTTAATCTGCAGGAGCTCTTCCTGCATTTCAGTACAGTTTTCTAGCGATGATTTCTCTGTATACAAAAGTATCAACTGTAAACAGTTTCATGGAACCTCTGAAGTTGTCGTCTAGGTAATTCGTGTATATTGTGAACGGCACTGGTACTGTAACACTCCACTGGGGCAAGCATGCTTATATTCTTACCGACATATCAGAAAATTTGTCTCCGTTAAATACGACATGTGTTTTGTCTGACAGAGCGCAGCTGTGTCTAATACCTTCCGGAAGTCAAGGACGACGATATCGACTTGGGTGCAGGTATCTTCTAACTTCTGGATTTCGTTGACGCCTCAAAGGGCTGGCAAGTGAAAATATAAAATAGTGAGATTATCGTGCTAAATGCATTTTGAAGTAAGCTGTCAACGGACCAGAGCTCTTTTGTCAAAATTTTCTTCCCTTAGCCATACAATAACGACTTTAAGGTGTGGATGATCTATGCTCCAATCTCTCCCTTCTGTTAAGTCCACAGCTGCGCGGGATTAGTCGAGCGGTCTGGGGCGCTGCAGTCATGGACTCTGCGGCTGGTCGCGGCGGAGGTTCGAGTCTTCCCTCGGGCATGGCTGTGTGTGTTTGTCCTTAGGATAATTTAGGTTAAATAGTGTGTAACCTTAGGGACTGATGACCTTAGCAGTTAAGTCCCATAAGATTTCACACACTTTTTTTTTTTGTTAAGTCCACAGAAAAACCCTCTAATACTAATCCTCGGTTTTCACAAAGAGAAGAACTCTACTGTTCCTCACATCTGTGGCTGTTTCCGATTTTTGATATTTCTGGCATGAATCATAGTAAATGTATAAATGTAAAGAGTCTAAGACTTGGAATTCTTTATTAACCCTAAATATTGTCTACATACACTACTGGCCATTAAAATTGCTACACCAAGAAGAAAAGCAGATGATAAACGGGTATTCATTGGACAAATATATTATACTAGAACTGACATGTGATTACATTTTCACCCAATCTGGGTGCACAGATCCCAGAAATCAGTACCCAGAACAACCACCACTAGACGTAATAACGGCCTTGATGCGCCTGGGCATTGAGTCAAACAGAGCTTGGATGCCGTGTACAGGTACAGCTGCCATGCAGCTTCAACACGATACCACAGTTCATCAAGAGTAGTGACCGGCGTATTGTGACGAGCCAGTTGCTCGTCCACCATTGACCAGACGTTTTCAATTGGTGAGAGATCTGGAGAAAGTGCTGGCCAGGGCAGCAGTCGAACATTTTCGGTATCCAGAAAGGCCCGTACAGGACCTGCAACATGCGGTCGTGCATTATCCTGCTGAAATGTAGGATTTTGCAGGGATCGAATGAAGGGTAGAGCCACGGGTCGTAACACATCTGAAATGCAACGTCCACTGTTGAAAGTGCCGTCAATGCGAACAAGAGGTGACCGAGACGTGTAACCAATGGCACCCCATACCATCACGCCGGGTGATACTCCAGTATGGCGATGACGAATACACACTTCCAATGGGCATTCACCGTGATGTCGCCAAGCACGGATGCGACCATCATGATGCTGTAAACAGAACGTGGATTCATCCGAAAAAATGACGTTTTGCCATTCGTGCTCCCAGGTTCGTCGTTGAGTACACCATCGCAGGCGCTCCTGTCTGTGATGCAGCGTCAAGGGTAACCGCAGCCACGGTCTCCGAGCTGATAGTCCATGCTGCTGCAAACGTCGTCGAACTGTTGGTGCAGATGGTTTTTGTCTTACAAACGTCCCCATCTGTTGACTCAGGGATCGAGACGTGGCTGCAAGACCCGTTACAGCGATGCGGATAAGATGCCTGTCATCTCGACTGCTAGTGATACGAGGCGGTTGGGATCCAGCACGGCGATCCGTATTACCCTCCTGAACCCACCGATTCCATATTCTGCTAGCAGTCATAGGATCTCGACCAACGCGAGCAGCAATGTCGCGATACGATAAACCGCAATCGCGATAGGCTACAATCCGACCTTTATCAAAGTCGGAAACGTGATGGTACGCATTTCTCCTCCTTTCACGAGGCATCATAACAACGTTTCACCAGGCAACGCCGGTCAACTGCTGTTTGTGTATGAGAAATCGGTTGGAAACTTTCCTCATGTCAGCACGTTGTAGGTGTCGCCACCGGCGCCAACCTTGTGTGAATGCCCTGAAAAGCTAATCATTTGCGTATCACAGCATCTTCTTCCTGTCGGCTAAATTTCGCGTCTGTAGCACGTCATCTTCGTGGTGTAGCAATTTTAATGGCCAGTAGTGTATTAATATCTGTGTATAAGCGGCAAAGTAAGTTCAACTAAAAGTAATTGCTTATCTAAAGGTGACAAACGAACAAGGGTCGAAACTAAATATGTAGTTTAAGACAGTTTGTTTGCGTACTTGCAATCTGATGATTACTCCTTTAACGAACAGTGAGTCTGTGACGGCAAAACTACAAGTTACTCGGAGACAGTGATTCAAACAAACCTAAGCTCCATATATTTGTAAATGACTCAACGTAAATTATTAATGAGAATGCTTTACCCTTCATTACGTATACCTGGTATCATGGGACTTTTGTCAACCTGATCACTGATAGTACGTTTTCTGAACAGCCTCTGATCTGTCAATGGTGAAGAGCATTTGAATTTAAAGTTCATTCAGTAATTGCATATACAATGCCTGTAAAAAAGCAAAGTGCCCAGAAGATAAGGTCGGAGGTCAATGCACCTTCATACACGTACACACCATCACCGGGTTAGTAAATGATTAGCTTTTCAATTCTCTGTGGCAGGTTGAACCGTCACCAGATTGTATTAGTGTCATTCGCATTTAGGGTTGTTAGCTGGCCTGGTAGGATAATAAGGGGCGACGACAGCGTCAGATGTTGAGTGATCACTGTGAAGAACACAGACATATAGCGTAGTCATGTGAGACAGCGTTGTGAGGACTTAACCATGTTTGAAAGGGGTCTGACTGTGGGTGTACACTTGGTCAGATCGTACAACATGCAGAACAGAGAGGCACTGGCCCGAAGGTGCCCCGTATGGGAACGAGAGGGCAGACATATCCGTCATCAAGGTTCCGGCCAACCACGTCTGACCACCACAAGGAGGGGTCGCCTTGCAGTGTTGTGCACCAAGAATATAAGTAACCTTTTCATGTCTATGGCTAATATCTGAGAACAAGTAAAGGACTCCTTGCAACATTTCGTGTCATCCCACGCCACTGGTAGGCGATCAGCAGCAGCCGGAAATTACCGTCCCATGCGTAAGCTGCCGTTAACAGCGCGACACGAACGACTGCGTTTGGAGATGCGCTGTGAGTGTGACCAGGAAGCATGAACTGCTGATGAATGGCGTCGCATTGCGTTCAGCGACCAATCGCGGTTCTGCACTATCCCACACGACGATCGTCAGTGAGTATGGCTGCTGTTATCCAGTGTTTAGCAGAGGCACAGCTGCGTTATTCCTGACGTCATGGCGCGGATAGCCGTCGGGTATGACTTCAGGTCAAGGCTGGTAATGACTGAGAGAGCTCTGATGGCAGAACTGTATGTCACAAACATTGTGCGTTCTCATGTCTCACGTCTACCTGCTCTTTTCCTAAAAGACACACCTGTCAGTCTAGCAGAGGCAAATTTTGTGGAACTGTTCCTGCATTCCCTCGAAGTGTGTTTAGTTTGCACCTAAATGTTTTGTTTTCTCATATCTGCGTCTTGAGTATTAACACGTGTGTTTTGAGTCTAGCTCACTGCCGAAGCAGGTTGGGCCACCTGGTGGTCCGTCATCTGTGCTGCTGGTTTCCCAGATTTGAAACTAGCCGGTTGTCAGTCTGCCGCGACGTTTCATAGAACCTCCGGGCAGTCTGCTTTATGCGATCCCTTACCATGGGGATTCCTGATTCTTCATGCAAGGTCGTGGTCGGGTAGTCTCGCGGTAAGTGCAAGGCGAGTCGCAAAGCTCCCCTTGCACCCCTTGGAGCCGACATATGTGGGCATCGGCTACGTTTTCCCACACTGCGGACGAGTATTCTAGCACTGGTCGGATCAGTGTTGGATGCAGCGTAATTCCACGGTGTTGAGAAAGCGTTGATTCCGTATTTAATACGGGTTAAAGAACCTTAAAAGGGGCATACCCCAGGCCACTCGAATGTGTGAGTTCTGGGTCAGACGCCTACCAAGAGTTACTCCTAGATACTTAGCCCTGCGAGACCAGGGGATGGAGCTTCCCATGATTCGCAACGGCTGAAGATCCATGGACACTCTATGTCGCGTTAATACGACAGCCTGGCTTTTCGCGGCACTGAACTTGATGCGTCACTTCCTAGCCCAGCCTCCAAGGATGTCGGATGCCGACTGTAAACGGCAAACGATGTCGATTCTTTGGGGACGCGTAGCGTGCGGAGTCATCAGCATATAACGCCAGGAATACTATGAGTGCGGTACATCGGCTATACAATACAGGAAGTACAGTATCGTGGTGCAATTTTTCAACAGGGACAAAGCTCGATCACAAGTGGCGCGTGTCTCTGCACGCTGTGTGAGCGATGTTGAGGTTCTCCCGCGGCCAGCAAGATCCCCAAATCTGTCCCTGATAGGACGTGTGTGAGGCGAGCTCGGACGTCAGTATCAAGGATATGAAGGTCCAGTTGCAACAGTTCCGGGCCAGATTGGCTCGGAAGGGGGCACAACGGCCGTAAACACCCCTCGCAACTGAATCAGTGTATGCATCCAGGGTGCTTCGCTTTTCTTGCTAGGCGGTGTACGGAACTATCAGAACGGTATCAGCAGTCTCAGTTGTTTCTATATTTACATCTACATACATACTCCGCAAGCCACCGTACGGCGTGTGGCGGAAGGTACCCTGTACATCTATTAGTCATTTCCTAGCAAACAGCTCGACGGGAAACTGTATCTATGCCTCCGTATGAGCTCTAATTTCTCGTAACTTATTTTGGTGTTCCTTAGGCGAAATGTGTGTTGACGGCAGTAGGATCGTTCTGCTGTCAGCTTCAAATGCCGGTTCTCTAAATTCTGTCAACAGTATTCCTCGAAAACAACGTCGCCTTCCCTCCAGTGATTTCCATTTCCGTCCCCAAACTATTTATGTAACACTTGAGTGTTGTTCGAAACCTTCGGTAAAAAATCTGGAGCTCCCTTCTGTATTACTACGATGTCTTCCTCTAAGCCCAAAAACTCGCGCTGTAGGTGCGGTCTCCTTTACAGACGAACCACACTTTCCTAGATTTCTCCCAATAAAACGAAGAAGACCATTCGTCTTCCCTACCTAAGTTATCACATGCTCGTTCCACCTCATATCGCTTTGCAACGTTACGCCCAGATATTTAAACGACTTTACTGTGTGAAGCAGGACACTAGTAATACTGTATCCGAACATTACAGGTTTGATCTTCCTGCTCATCCGCATTAACTTACATTTTTCCACATTTCGAGCTAGCTGGCATTCATCACGCCAACGAGAAATTTTGTCTGAGTTATCTTGAGTCATCCTACAGTCACTCAGTTCCGTCACCTTCCCGCACACCACAGCATCGTCAACAAACAACAGCATGTTGCTGCCCACACTGTCCGCCTGATCATTTATATATGTAGAAAATAACAGTAGTCTTGTCACACTTCCCTTGGGCGCTCCTGACGATACCCTTGCCTCTGATGAACACTCGCAGTGGAGGACAGTATATTGGGTTCTATTGCATAAGAAGTCTTCGAGTCACCCGTATCTGGAAATCCATCCCTTTTGCTGGTACTTTCGTTAACAGCCGGGAGAGGAGTACCGTGTCAAATGTTTTTAGGAAATCTAAGAATATGGAATCTGCCTGTTGCCCTTCATCCATAGTCCACAGCAAATCTATCAGGTGAGAATGTACCGCTACCCCTTCTGTAAAAGCTAAGAAGAAAAAAAAACCGGCTCCCAGTGGAGCTGTTTGGTTTCAAGAAAGTAAACACCAGAGTAGTTAACTTCTGCGACTACTTGAGGAATTGGTAAGGGTCACTGAGCGTTGAGTGTACTTTATAATAATGCTCCTTGGCGTGTCAAGCTCTTTTCACTCTATAAAGCACGGCGAAATTCTGAATGAGCTCCGTGTTCCGGAAGTACCTTCGCTCATCGTGTTCTGTGTTCTAACTAGTGAGTACAACCCGCTTTGTGAGCTAATAGGATGGACAGTTCACTGAGGCTTTTCCAAGAAGGCGTCCCACACTGTTTGATATTCGAAATGCTGCTATGTAGACTGCCTCCTATTAAGTTCATGCTATTTGATGACAACTGAACCATATACTCAGTAGAACCAAGGAAGGAGGAAGCATATGATCTGCAGCGATCCAGAGATAGTGGCCAAACATGGTGTCCTGAAAGGTATGGATCAAGACTATCAGCTTGACAGATATTCAGTCAAATTTCGATAAAATTTCACAGTGGTGCAAAGATTTGCAACTTGCTGATCAGATAAGCAGCATCATGACAGGTACAGGGTTTAGTGACCATGAGGCTATCGTATCTAGATTGAATTCCGTAATATCCAAGCCCACCAAAAAGAAACCGAAAATACATCTATTTAAAAAAGCAGATAAAAATTCTCTTGACACCTTCCTAAGAGACAGTCTCCAGTCCTTCCAATCTGACGATGCAAGCGTAGACCGGATGTGCTTTAAATTCAAAGAAATAGTATCGACAGCAAGTGAGGGATGTATACCAAACAAACTAATAACAGATGACACTGATCCCATATGGTACACAAAACAGATCATGACGCCATTGTAGAAGCAACGAAAAGAGCATGTCATATTTAAAAGAACGCATAGTCCCCAAGATTGGCGAAGTTTTACAGAAAGTGTAAATTTAGCGCAGACTTCAACGCGAGATGCTTTTAATGGTTTCCGCAACGAAACTCTGCCTCGAAATCTGGCAGAAAAACCAAAGAGATTCTGCTCGTATAAAAAGTACACCAGTGGTAAGACGCAATCAATACCTTCACTGCGTCATAACAGTGGTGATGTTATTAAAGACGGCACCTCTATAGCAGAGTTACTAAACACAACTTTCCGAAATTTCTTCACGAAAGAAGAAAAAGTAATATTCCGGAATTATAATCAATAACAACTGCCAACATGAATAACTTAGAAAAAGATATTCTTAGCACAGCAAAGCAACTAAAACACTTAAGAACGGCAAGGCTTCGGGTACAGATTGTATAGTATTCAGTGCCATACTTACCAGTCAAATACAACCGCTCGCTCGTAGATAGGTCCGTACCCAGAGACTGGAAAGTTTAATAAGTCCCACAAGTACTCAAGAAAGGAAATAGGAGTAATGTCCTTTATTACAGACAAATAACACTAACGTCGATTTGCAGTAGGATTTTGGAACGTATGCTGTGCTCGAACTCTATGAATCACCTCGAAGAAAACGACTTATTGACAAACAGCCAGCACGGATTTAGAAAATATCGTTCTTATGAAACACAACTATCTCTATTCTCACGAAGCAATGAGTGCTATCGAGAGGGGGTGTCAAATTGGTTTCATATTTTTATATTTACAGGAGGCTTTTGACACCATTCCTCATAAAAAACTTTGTGTTCTGCCTTACGGGGGATCTTGTCATGGGGGAAGCCTCGTCAGATAGGACCACCGCATGAGCGTCTAGGGAAGTGATTCCACTGGTGGTTTCCCGTTGCCTTCCACTGATGAGGATGAAATGATAATGAGGCCAACACAACATCCAGTCCCTGGGAGGAGAAAATCTCCGACTCAGCCGGAAATCGAACCCGGGCCCCTTGGCGTGACAGACCGCCGCGCTGACCACTTTTTTTAAATCTCATTTTGTTCTATATTGCTCGTTGAATTTGTTCGTGGCGGACGTCCAATGACACCCGTTCAGGTTGTTCGTTGATCTGTTCACTCAGATTTTTTATTACAGAGGGGAGTTAAACCCTCTGACCGAACACGCTGAGCTACGGTCCCGGCCGGTTGTGTGAGTGGATTCGTGGTTTCCGGTCAGAAAGGTCACAGTCCGCAATAACTGACAGAAAGTCATCGAGTAAAACAGAAGCAATATCTGGCATTCCCCAAAGAAGTGTTACAGGCCCTCTGTTGTTCCTGATCTACATACAGGATTTAGGAGACAATCTGAGCAGTCCTCTTAGATTATTTACAGATGATGCTGTTATTTATCGTCACGCAATGTCATCAGATGATCAAAACGAATTGTAAAATGATTTAGACAAGATATCTGTATGGTGCAAAAAGTGGCAATTGACTCTAAATCTTGAAAAGTTTGAAGTCATCCGCATGAACTCTTTGTAAAAAGAATCCGCTAAATTTCAGTTACACGATAAATAACAAAAACCTGGAAGCTCTGAACTGAGTTAATACTTAGGGTTTACAACTACGAATAACTTAAACTGGAACGATCACATAATGTTGTGGGGAAAGCAATACAAAGACTGCAATTTATTGACAGAACACTTAGAAAATGTAACAGGTTTACTAAAGAATCTGCTTACACTACGCTTGTCCGCCCTCTTCTGAAGAACTGTTGTGCGGTGTGGGATCCACATCAAACAGGATTGACGGAGGACATTGAAAAATTTCAAGGATTTTATCATCGCGAAATGGGGGAGAGAGTGCCATGGATGTAATACACGAATTAAAACAAAGATGTTTTTCGCCGCAGCAGGACCTTATCATGAAATCTGAATCACCAACTTTCTCCTCAGAGTGTGAAAATATTTTATTGGCGCCTACCAACATAGGGAGAAATCATAATTAAATCATAATAAAAGAAGAGAAATCAGACCTCTCACGGAAAGATTTAAATGTTTGTTTTTCCAACGCCCGCTGTTCGAGAGTGGAACGGTAGAGAAGTAGTTTAAAGGTGGTTCGATGAAGCTTCTACCATGCACTTAATTGTGAATTGCAGATGTAGAAATCTACAAAAATGTAAAATTGTATGCTCCTCAAGAGGTAGAAGAGTAGTATTATGTGATTACAATATCAAAGAGTTACGCTTAGTATCGGTCAACTCACAAAAGTACATAAATTTTGCAATCTGGGGGAATATGAAACGAAATGATGGCACAGGCTCAATGGTAGGTAAACCGGCAGACAGACTTCTGTTCGTTGGTGCGATACTGGTAAAATACAACGAGTCTACAAATGACACTACGCATTAAGCTTCCTTGCACCCTTCTTAGAAAATTACTTTAGTATGAGAGGCCCATACCAAATGGGACTAATAAGGGCAGCACCAAAGTTCGCAGCACCACAAGATGACCACATAGGGCGATGAGATAACCAATGTCCCGTGCCCAAAGAACATAACAGTTTCTTTTCAGACACACAAAAACATATAAGAAAATTGCAGTTGATGAAAATAATAATCAGCACTTTATAACGAGGTGCATATGTATAACGTTTGTAGACTCCAAAAACGCGTATGAGTTGATTGACACGGCAACTTGGTTCAACACCTGAAAACAGTATGGAGCTAACGCGAATCAGTGGCAATGACAAATACAATACGAGTTTCAGATGTGGTAGTAATGTGTAAAATATGACTTTTAGTAAGTGAAGATCACTTAGCCGCTCTTACTCAACTCCGTCTCTCATCTCCAACTTGATGACCTCTGGGAAGCTGAGGAGCACTGTGAAAGATGGGGTACCCAGTCTCAGTGCGAAACAGGGTCAGGGCAGACAGGAGCAGGAGAAACGGTCCTCCGAAGAATAGGGCGTTGGGGTATGTATCGCCCGATAACTCATACCCTGAAAAAAGTTTTATTACGAAATCTCAAGAAAATACAGACGGACGGACCCTAAGGCAAAGAAATGGCAAAGTAACAAAGAATATGAGAACTGGATCATGGAATGTACAGACATTATGTAGAATTGGAGCCCTTGGAATCCTGATTGGAATAATGAAGGCAAGAAAGGTGGATATCATGTCCCTGAAAGAGACTCGAGGGAATGTACAAGGTACCTTCCAGGATCAGCGGTGTACTGTGTACTACAGCAGTGTACTATGTACTACACAACAGTGAGCACATATTTGATGTGGGATTTAAAGTCAATCAGCGCATTGAGCAACTAGTGATAGGATTCGAAGCTGTAAGTAGAAGGATATGTTATATGCGAATAAAGGCGCAATTCTTCGACTAGAGTCTCCTAAATGCGAATGCTCCTATTGAGGAGAAGACAGCAGAAGAGAAGGATATCTGCTATGATGAAATGGGGCAAGCTCATCGTTTGTGTCTATAACATTGTATAAAAATGGTGACAGGCTATATGAAGGGCTTATTTCAATAGTGGTACAAGTCCATTACCTCCAGTTTTCTGCCTATAATGCTTCTGAAGTTAATGATCCAAACAAACAGAAAGAAAGGTTCATCTCTAGCAAGAAGCCACATGCTTGAATATTTCTGGTATCTCAACAGTAAACTTTTCAGCGCTCATTTAATTTTAGGACTCTGTATCTCAAAAATGAACTTGTACCATAATTGAAATAAGCCCTTAATATGAATACTAAGGTAGAGAGGAGAGTGTCCTATAACCTACCATTGGTGAATACATCCTCCATAAAGACAGTAATAACAATGGACTCCTGCTGAAAAATTTTGCAGAATCACTTAACATGACAATTTCTAGCACGTGGTTCCAGCATAAGAATACACGTAAAATGGCCTGGGTGTCACCAGACAATACTAGGAACCAAATTGATCATACATTAATAGATACCAGCTATGGCTCTGATGTACTAGGCTGCCGTAGTTTCAGAGGTGCTAATATGAACTCTCATCAGAGCAAAAACTACAGGGAGGATTTCAGATGCACATAAAGTTAAAGGATAAAGACAAAATAAGTGCAATATCTCATAACTTAAGATCACAAGGAAGGCTGAACACCCAGCTATTAATTTGGAAAATAAATTGACAGGAATCCTTCGGAACCATAATCATAACATAAACAGGCACTGGAATAAAATCAGAAATGAAATACAGGCTGCTGCAGGGGAACTGACAGGTACGGAACAACAAACCAGATGGAATGAATAGTATGATGAAGAGTATTAGAAGGCAACAAGAACAAAGAATGAAGCATACAAAAAGTTGCAGGCCAGAAGAACAAGAATGCTAGTAGGTAACTACAGAGAAAAAAGGCGTGCAGAAAAACGGATTCTGAAAGCAAAAAGAGAAGCTTTTTCGGAAGGCAGCTGCAGGATACTGAATCACTGAATAACGCTAGTAAAAGCAAGAAATTCTATGGAAAGGTCAGTAACATTAGAAAGGGATTTCAACCAAAAACTACACAATGTAAAGGAAAATACCGTGAACTAACAGCATAACAGGAATGAGTCTTACATCGTTGGGCAAAGAACTTTGGAATTATTATAGTTAGAGAGTGCAGAAGTATGGGAACTAACTGAAACCCAACCTGTGGAAGAAGAGGAAAATGGGATGCAATCGATGCAAGAGATTCGGCTAGTAATAAAGGAACTAGACGACAATTAGTCACCTGGCAATCATAGCCTGCCATCTGAGATTATTGATTGTGCTCGAGTTAGATGCATGTACACCCTAATCTCAGATACATGGCCGCGAAAAGACATCCCAAACGATTGGAATATGGGAGTAATATGTGCAGTACTAAAAAAAGAAGGCCTCCTGGAATGTAAAAAAATAGAGGAATTATGTTACTGAACAACGAATATAAAATATTCTCCCCCCTTATTGATTGGCAACTCCATGGGGTGTCCTGTGCACCACGACCAGATAATGGATATACTTAGGAGAGACAGCACTGGTCGTATTTTTTTGTTTTATTAACCGCAAAATCGATTTTCGGTCACTTAGTGACCATCCTCAGTGCTGTAATATACAATTTAAATTGGTAGGCACTGGTGTCAACAAGCTTAGACCGATCACATAAACTGAGGCCGCTGTTTACATGCATGTAAACAGCGGCCTCAGTTTATGTGATCGGTCTAAGCTTGTTGACACCAGTGCCTACCAATTTAAATTGTATATTACAGCACTGAGGATGGTCACTAAGTGACCGAAAATCGATTTTGCGGTTAATAAAACAAGAAAAAAAAGACCAATGCTGTCTCTCCTTCTAAGTATATAAAAAAATTCTCCCCCCTGCTTTGTAGCCCTGTATAAACTTTAGCAGAAAAAACAATTAGGAGATAACAGGCGGGCTTTAGACCTGGAAAATCAGCTGCTGACCAAACATCCACCCTGAGGCGGTTACTGAAAAAAAAAACATCAAAGGAATAAATACAGAAATATGTCATACATTTGTTGATTTTAAAGCAGCATATGAAACCATAAAACGAAACAAGCTAACTGAAGCCACGATTGAACTTTATACAACAGTTAATACGCCTCGTAAGTTTTACTATGGGAAAACTGGTATGTAAAGAACAGGTACAAGGAAATTTAATACCAAATTCTGAAACTAACTGTAGGCTGAGGCAAGAGGATGCACTCTCTTATATGCTTTTTAACACAGCACTAGAGAAGGTAATGAGGACAGCTGAAATCAACACTACAAGGACAATATACAATAGAATGATGCAGGTTCTGACCGTGCAGATGATGTGGATATTAGTGCAAGAGCAGAAATAGCTGCTAAAGGAACATATTGGGTACCGCAGCAGCAACGACAGAAATGGGACCGGAAGTGAACATCAATAAAACCAAATATAAGAGAATAATACCACCAGAACTAAACACAATGTTAGCAACTGACCAGGTTCAAATAGAATCTGTTTGCGAATTTGTCTACTTGAAAACACTGTTAACATCACAAAACGATATTAGATGCAATTAAAGCGGCGCACCTACCTAACTAATAAATGCTATTATGGGCTGACCCCACAACTTATGTCCAGAAATTTGTCCAGAAGAACAAAGTGTCAACTGTATAAAACTTTAATACTTCCAGTATTAACATATGGCTCGAAAACGTGGACACTGACACAACAGTGTGAAGAGCTAATAGAATGTTTTGAATGTTTTGAATGCAGGGTGTTACGCGAAATCTATGGAGCGAGTAATGAAAGTAGAGCGTGGCTAGGACGATATAATTTTGAATTGCACAAACTATGTAAATATCTTGAAATCGTGAAGTTCATTAAAACAAAACCAGCTGAAATGGATCGGCCACTGTTTTCGAATGGTACTTAAGAAGCCAACAAAAGCAGCGCTGCTCCAAAACTCATCGGGACGAAGAAGCAGTGTAAGAACAAGACTTCGATACTGGAATGACATATAAGAAGATCTAAAAACTATTGGTGTCAGAGGATGGAGATGCAAGACACTGAACAAGAAAGAACAGAATTATGTCCTAGAGTAGATCAAGGCCCACCAAGGGCTGTTAGAGCCAGAAAAAGGAGAACAAAAACAAAATGCAAAATTAAATTTTTAGATGAAAGTTCCAAGGCTTTTGAGATCAAAATTGGTGTGATACAAGGAGATGGATCGTCCCAAATGGTGTTAAATTGTGTACTAGAAAATGTAATCAGGAAATGGAGGAAAAGAACGGAATAAGGAAGTAAGAAAGTCATATCTGGGAGAAAAGATAGGAGAAATGATTGTTTGTCTTTCGCAGATAATCTTGTCGTCACTAGCTGAATCTATAGAAGATGCAACAAAGAAGAAAGATCTCGTACAAGAGACAGCTTTAAAAACAAGACTGAGTAAACCAAACTAATAATAATAATAATAATAACGATAGCTGCGAGAGAGGTCTGAAAGATCAGCCAATATATTAGCGGTCGTGAAGCTCGGAAGACACCCTACAATTTGTCTATTTTCGAGCACTTTTCTGTTGTCGGGAAGACAATAGGAGTTATGAGGAAATGAAGAAATCGCATTTTTTTAAAAAAGCCAAATAGTTGTTAAGAAATCAACGAACTGTTGTTACCGTCCCAATCAAAACTAATGAAAATCCTTGAACATGTTGGTGGTACTGATACAATTGTTTTAATATCGACATTCTGTTTCCACTTTTTTTGGCATTTTCATTCTAGATATGATAGTTATAAGTCACATTTGTAACGTGTCGCGAATTTTATGCCAATGACTTTATTTGCATATTAGGTCTCAGAAGTATGTAAAGTGTGTTGGCGTTGCGAAATATACAATTAGTGGTCATTATGTCAGTCTAAAGTTCGATACACATCATGGTCTACATCTACATCTACATCTACATGGATACTCTGCAAATCACATTTAAGTGCCTGGCAGAGGGTTCATCGAAACACCTTCACGATTCTCTATTATTACAATCTCGTTTAGCGCGCGGAAAGAACGAACACCTCTATCTTTCTGTACGAGCTCTGATTTCCCTTATTTTATCGTGGTGATCGTTCCGCCCTATGTAGGTCGGTGTCAGTAAAATATTTTTGCATTCGGAGGAGAAAGTTGGTGACTTGAATTTCGTGAGAAGATTACGTCGCAACGAAAAACGCCTTTCTTATAATGATTTCCAGCCCAAATGCTGTATCATTTCTGTGACACTCTCACCCATATTTCGAGATAACAGAAAACGTGCTGCCTTTCTTTGAACTTTTTCGATGTACTCCGTCAGTCCTACCTGGTAAGGATCCCACACCGCGCAGCAGTATTCTGAAAGAGGACGGACAAGCATAGTGTAGGCAGTCTCCTTATTGGTCTGTTACATTTTCTAAGTGTCCTGCCAATAAAACGCAGACTTTGGTAAGCCTTCCCCACAACATTTTCTATGTGTTCTTTCCAATTTAAGTTGTTCGTAATTGTAATACCTAGATATTTAGTTGAATTTACGGCTTTTAGATTAGACTGATTTATCGTGTAACCGAAGTTTAACGAGTTCATTTTGGTACTCATGTGGATGACCTCACACTTTTCGTTATTTGGGGTCAACTGCCACTTTTTGCACCATTCAGTTATTTTTTCGAAATCGTTTTGCAGATCTTCTGATGACTTTATTAGTCGATATAGGACAGCGTCATCTGCAAACAACCGAAGACGGCTGCTCAGATTGTCTCCCAAATCGTTTATATATATAAGGAACAGCAAAGGGCCTATAACACTACCTTGGGGAACGCCTGAAATCACTTCTGTTTTACTCGATGACTTTCCGTCAATTACTACGAACTGTGACCTCTCTGACAGGAAATCGCAAATCCCGTCACATAACTGAGACGATATTCCATAAGCAAGCAATTTTACTACGAGCCGCTTGTGTGGTACAGTTACAAAAGCCTTCCGGAAACCCAGGAATACGGAATCGATCTGAAATCCCTTGTCAATAGCACTTGGCGCTTCATGTGTTAAAGAGCTAGTTGTGTTTCACAGCAACGATGTTTTCTAAACCCATGTTGACTGTGTGTCAATAGACCGTTTCCTTCGAGGTAATTCATTTCGTTTGAACACAATATATGTTCTAAAATCCTGCTGCATATCGATGTTAACGATATGGGCCTGTAATTTAGTGGATTACTCCTACTACCTTTCTTGAATATTGGTGTGACCTGTGCAACTTACCAGTCTTTGGGTACGGATCTTTCTTCGAGCGAACGGTTGTATATGATTGTTAAGTATACATCAGCATACTCCGAAAGGAACGTAACTAGTATACAGTCTGGACCAGAAGACATGCTTTTATTAAGTGATTTGAGTTGCTTCACTACTCGGAGAATATTTACTTCTACGTTACTCATGTTGGCATCTGTTCTCGATTCGAATTCTGGAATATTTACTTCATCTTCTTCTGTGAAGGCATTTCGGAAGGCTGTGTTTAGCAAATCTGCTTTGGCAGCGCTGTCTTCTAAAGTATCTCCATTGTTATCGCGCAGAGAAGGCATTGATTGTTTCTTGCCGCTAACATACTTTACGTACGACCAGAATCTCTTTGGACTTTCTGCCAGGTTTCGAGACAAAGTTTCGTTGTGGAAACCGTTATAGGCGTCTCGCATTGAACTCCGCGCTACGTTTCGAGCTTCTGTAAAGGATCGCCAATCTTGGGGATTTTGCGTCTGTTTAAATTTGGCATGTTTGTTTCGTTGTTTCTGCAACAGTGTTCTCACCTGTTTTGTGTACCAAGGAGGATCAGCTCCGTCGTTTGTTAGTTTATTTGGTATAAACCTCTCAATTGCCACATCTGGTCAGCACTTATATTATTAATTTGGAATGGGTGGAGATGGTCTCTTAGGAAGGCGTCAAGTGAATTTCTATCTGATTTTTTAAATAGGTATATTTTTCGCTTATTTTTCGAGGATTTGGGGATCACAATATTCAGTCTCGCTATGACAACCCTATGTTCACTAATCCCTATACCGGTTTTGATGCTGGTTATTAACTCAGGATTATTTGTTGATAAGAGGTCAAGTGTGTTTTCACAACCGTTTACCATTCGCGTGGGCTCATGAACTAACTGCTCGAAATAATTTTCAGAGAATGCGTTTAGCACGATTTCGGATGATATTTTATGCGTACCTCCGGAATTAAACATGTATTTTCGCCAACATATCGAGGGTAAATTAAAGTCACCACCAACTATTATCGTATGAGTCGGGTACGTGTTTGAAATCAAACTCCAGTTTTCTTTGAACCTTTCAGCAACTGCATCATCTGAACTGGGAGGTCGGTAAAAGTATCCAATTATTATTTTATTCCGATTGCCAACAATGACCTCTGCCCATTCTAACTCACAGGAAGTACCTACTTCAATTTCGCGACAAGTTAAACTACTTCTAACAGCAACAAACACGCCACCGCCAACCGTGTTTAGCCTATCTTTTCGGAACACCATTAGGTTCTTCGCAAAATTTTCGGCTGAGCTTATATCCGGCTTTAGGCAGCTTTCAGTGCCTGTAACGATTTGAGCATCAGTGCTTTCTATTAGCGCTTGGAGCTCTGGTACTTTCCCAACACAGCTACGACAATTTACAACTGTTACACCAATGGTTCCTGTATCTATGTTCTTCCTGTGTTCAGCCTGCACCCTTTGTGACTGAAGCCCATCTTGTGTTTTCCCGAGACCCTCTAACCTAAAAAACCGCCCAGTCCACGCCACACAGCCCCTGCTACCCGTGTAGCCGCCTCCTGCGTATAGTGGACACCTGACCTATTCAGCGGAACCCGAAACCCAACCACCCTTTGGCGCAAGTGGAGGAATCTGCAGCCTACACGGTCACAGAACCGTCTGAGCCTCTGATTCAGACCCTCCACTCGGCTCTGTACCAGAGGTCCGCAATCGGTCCTGTCGACTATACTGCAAATGGTCAGCCCTGCTTTCATCTTGCAATCAAGACTGGCAGCCTTTACCACTTCTGTTAGCCGCTCGAAACCAGAGAGAATCTCTTCTGATCCAAAGCGACACACATCACTGGTATCGACGTGAGCAACCACCTGCACTTGGCTGCACCCTGTGCTCTTCGTGGCATCCGGGAGGACCCTTTCCACATCTGGAATGACTCCACCCGGTATGCAAACGGAGTGCAGATTGGTTTTCTTACCCTCCTTGTTATACAAGTCCCTAATGGGCCCCATAACGCGCCTAACGTTGGAGCTCCCAAGTACCAATAGTCCCACCCTCTGCGATTACCTGGATCTTGCAGGCTGAGTTGTTTCCTCTGAAACAGGATAGGCGACAGCATACGGCTCAGTGACAGAGTCAGCCACAGACAGCACCTGGAACCTGTTTGTCAGACAAACTGGGGAGTCCTTACGTGCGGCCGCCTGGGAAGTCTTTCGCCGCCTGCTTGGCCCGGGGCGACCTCTCACTCGACCTCAGGTGAGGGGTCAGCCTCACTGCAAGCAGTGACTGGGTCGGCCACCGGTGAGGACCGATCGGAGGACTCTGACGCGCTGGACGTCCGTTGGATCCCCATGGCCGGCCCACAACAGTGGTGCCCATCCACTGCAGCCTCCAGCTGTGTAACCGAAGCCATCACAGCCTGAAGCTGAGAGCGAAGTGTCACCAACTCGGCTCGCATCCGCAAACAACACTCGCAGTCCCTGTCCATACCAAAGACTGTGGAAAACTAAACTATGCAGATAAACGGACTATCAGCACATGCTGCGCATCTCTAATGTAGACCCTTACGAAAACGCATGAACTGTGTCTAGTAATACGCAGATATTCAAGAACCTAACTACCGAAGCACTAAGGTGCAACTAAATAATTTGCCCCTGATAAGGAACTTGTAATATATCACAAAATCGGTTTACTTTCTGATGCAAACGAAACGTGAGAACTGTGGCTATTAGATTTTAAATTTACTCGCAGAAACACAAGAAACTAAACTACTAAAGCACACAGATGATATAATAAAATTCGCTCCTGGTTAGGAATTCGTGAATGTCACAAAAGCGGTTTACTTATCTGTTGCTGCGACTGCCGCGGTCGGCTACTCACTGCCTGACTTACTAACGCCAACAAGCGGTCACACTGTGCGGTGATGCTGTGAAAGTTGGGATCTGATACGTTTCAGAAAATCTACGCTGCCATGTTGTCTGTCAGACAGCAACTACCATGCAGTTTAAGTACCTATGTGATTCTGTTTCCCATAAGCGTTTTTTTTTAATTTTTTTTACAGGAAAGGTTTCTACTGTTTCACTATGACATACGTAATGGCGAGAGTAAACAAACATTATTGTTTATGTTATTTGTGTGCTGCTTGCAGTAACCTCTAGAAGCAGAAAACATGCCACAAAACTGTACTGGGTTGCTAATTAGAGGATTAGACCAGAAGAAATTACATGAACTGGAAAATAGTTATGTACCTCTAAGTAAGCTTCGTATGATTGTAGTCCTGACGGATCTGAGTCATAGAACTGATGCAGATAGCTTTTGACACCAAAATAAACTGGACATTTTCTCCCTTGAAGTCCCCCACATCCAGAAGATTCATCTTCCACCTGTGCTTCCTTAGCCCTTGAAATCTGAGCTTGTCCATGTGTATCAAATTTCTGTGGCTGTTCTTGGCCATTTAAATGATTAATTCGAGGTTCATCGGTTGTGGAGTATTTATTTTGAGGAGAAGACGTTAACGTAATATTCGCTCCGTTCACATTCTTTAGATGTTTGTTTGTAAGCTTACTGAAGCATTTCGCATCATTGTCGGGAAAAACATTGCGATTCTCCAGTCTCTGAAGTTTCTCATCTCTTACTTTCTCTTTATTAACCAGTTCCTGGTACCCATCTGGTATCTTTGTTCGTAACGTCTTCCGAGTGGGAGAGGACAAATTTATGTCACTCTTCATCGTGTCCGCTTTTGCTATTTTCCTTATAGTTCCTTCTCCTTGCAAGAGTTTTTCGTGGAGCGAGTCGACATGAAATTTGTCTTCCTGTGTTTTTTCAGATTTGTTCTTGGTCTTTCTCTTTTCCTCTGTTTCTTCAAATATTCTGCCTGCAGATTTGTCTCTCTTGTTTCGCACACTGCTGTCGGAGTGTACTCTCTTTTTCTTCTCAGACGGGCATTTTTCGCTCTCGGATCTCCTCAGGCCGCTAGTGACTGTCGGTTTGTGCATATTTTCTGGCTGATTAGCATTTCGTGCCTCAGGTAATCCTTTAATCGTGCTGTTCTTCTCATCCTTTTTCTTCCTCTCCAAGGTCAACAGTTCGCTGGTGTTACACTCCTCTTCGGTTACATCTTCTTTGGCATCGTCTGAATGAGAGGCTCCTGTAACACTTTGTAGTTTATCTGACTGATTCTGTGGATCACTGAAATATGTCTGTATCGCGTTATTTCGCAAAGTGAGTGCTTCTTTTGTAGACAATTCAGTTTCTCCAGCAGAAGCGTTGCCTCCTATCTCGCCACTAACACAGCTAGATGCTGGGCCTTTATCGGAAGATAGTTTTATTTCGGAGAGAGACGTCCCGGCCATGTTTTGTGTCTTCTTGCCATATTCTGGGTGACTCTGCTCATGAAAGCTTGGACTATGCTCCGGAACGCTGTTCACCTTCGGAGTCTCTTTAGTTTCTGTCGTTTTTGCAGTATTTCCATCATCCTTTTGTTGCTGGTTTGTCTCGCTGATATGTTGTGGCTCTCTCTCGAATTGCGGTCTTGCAGTACTTTCTCTAGCAAGTGGTACGTTGCCATTTCCGTTCGTTTGTAGCGTTGGTTGATCATGTCGATGTTCTGCTGTAAACATTGTCTGACGTACTATTGGTTTAGAACTGTGATCCTCTGATTTACCCGCTTCGGAACTCCCTCCAGAATCGGTCGTCTTTGCTTCCTGTTTGCTGTAATCAGAAGCATCTTCTGAGATCTTAGGAGCGCCGACATCTTCGGGTGGCCTACACTTGGTTTTAGGCACGGCTTCCTTAACATGCTCCTCTTGGAGGCTCTCCGATGATTCTCTGTCCTTCTGACGATATGAACTGGTCTTCGACTTTGGCACTCGCTTTGGAGAGGTTTCTCCCTGTCTCGGCGACGTGATCTTTTTCTTCGTGCCGGGAGAGCCCCGGGAAGAAGGGCTCGCAGTTTTCATCTCTGTTGGAGACCTGGCTTTCCGCTGAGGCGACACTTTCAGCTGTTCCTCCGAGCGTCTGGCATCAGGGCCGGCTCCGCTCGTTCTCTTCGAACCAGATGTCTGCTGGAGTCTCTTGGGCGAGCCACCAGGAGATGGCGTGCTTGCTTTGTCGTCGCGTGGCGACCTGGCGCAGCGCCCTTCATCCCTCCCGGTGGCAGCTTCCTGACAAGCCCCGTGCCTCGCATTCGCTTCTGCCCGCCTCTGCGAGAGGGGAGACTTTGGCTCGGCCGTGACCCTCTTCGGCGACGGCTCCTTCCTAGTGGTCAACCTGGGTGAAGTCTCTCTCTTCCTGCACGGCGACTTGGACGCCGCACGCGTGTCGCTCTGCTCCGCGCTCCTCCCCGGCTTCATCACCGTCTTCGCTGGATCCCTCTGTGTCGGCCTGCTCGCTTTGGTCTTCTCCACCTGCTCTCCGCCACGCTCGGCGGACGGCGTCGGCGCTGCCTCTTTCAGCGGCAGGTCCTTGGGCTTCTGGGCGTTCGCCCGCAGCCGAACCGGAGGTGGCGCTCGACCACCGCCCGGTTTCTGTTCCTTCGCGGAGGATTCTTTCTTGACCGCTACAGCGTCTTCCTTGCGGACAGCCGCTCCACCGGCAGATGGCGCCCCTGCCTCCGCGCTCTTCTGCTTTTTGTCGTCGTCTTCCTCTTCTGCACCATCTGTTCTCTCCTTATCGCTGTCCATCGCAGCTACTGAGCGGCGGTCGTCATCTTCTTCAAACAGCCAAATGCGTCGCAACGCATTCAGACATAGCTGCCTTCGCTCGGAGTCTGAAACATAAAATTACCAAAATAATGTTACTGCCAGGATTTTGCTGCTTAATTCCAACCAGTCAGGGAGATATGTATGTTTGGCACAAGATTCGTCACACAGCATTACATTATGTCAGGCCTCGTGGTCTAGGGGCACATTCCTGCTTCGCGCGTCGGGCCAGTAGGTTCCGCTGGTTATGTCTCTATTGCAGTGCTGCGAGAGCTTCCTTTAATGTCGTAAGAGTCCTTGTGCGCTCTGCATCGTTGTTTCTCCCTCTGCGTCTCATGTTTGTGAATCAATTTTGAGGTGGCGTTGCCTTGCGCCGTGATGTGGTCCATGGCACCCAGGAAAATTCCACGTACAAGTACCATCAGTTTTAGTTTTGACAAGTCCGCCAGGTTCATTGGAAATTCATGATTAGCCTGTAGACACGTTCAAGATAACTTCGGAACATGTTCATACGGCTTACTTCTATTCTGAATCGTATGTGTCTGATGTCAAGTTTCTAGATCCACTTCAGGTGGACAGCCATCTTTTGCGCCACAGACAGCAAGTCCCTTTTACTATTACGATGGTTCTAATAGCTTGGCTATTCTGACAAGCGTGGAGATGGAATATACGAATGCTGGGTGTTTTACCATCCGCCCAAAACTGATAACAGTTTCCTCAAGACCATCCTGCTTCCGGTTGGGAACATACGGAATATACAGCCAGGAATGCTGGTCCACTCAACATCGTTTACACGTGTATAGTGGCGTTCGATCCGTGGACATGGTGGTAAAACGCAGTATCCACTCTCATTTGCAAACGTGTGGATACCGACTATGTGGTGTCACTGTCAGACACCACACTTGCTAGGTGGTAGCCTTTAAATCGGCCGCGGTCCGTTAGTATACGTCAGACCCGCGTGTCGCCACTATCAGTGATTGCAGACCGAGCGCCGCCACACGGCAGGTCTAGAGAGACTTCCTAGCAGTCGCCCTAGTTGTACAACCGACTTTGCTAGCGATGGTTCACTGACAAAATACGCTCTCATTTGCCGAGACGATAGTTAGCATAGCCTTCAGCTACGTCATTTGCTACGACCTAGCAAGGCGCCATTACCAGTTACTATTGATACTGAGTCATGTACAGTCAAGAGCGACGCTCATCATTAATGGATTAAAGTTAAGTATTCCGCCAGCTACGTCCGTTTTTCTAAAGTCTAATTTCCTTGTCCTGTTCCAGACCTCACGCCAGCCTGCGTGAGCTAAAACACATGCCTTTTGGCTTCCTCTAATAATACGGTGTTGGCTCTCCTGCCAACCCACAAGATTGGCGACGAGGCAACACCGCATTCGTAACTATACTGCCCTGATTTACTTGTGAAATGGCTTCGCCACCATCTCCAGATGTACTGTTCGAATTTTATCGCTTACAGAATCAGCAGACGCAGGCCTGACTGGATGCCCTTGGACAGCTCGTCCAGGGTCAGCGTGCAATACAAAACGATGTGGCAGCCGCCGCTCCACCGCTAACGCAGCCACAACACGCAGTTGCAACAACTTTTCGTCCTTTTGATGCTGCAATGGAAAGCTGGACGGAGTGGTCATGCCAATTTGGATTCCATCTCGCCGCCTACAGAATTCAAGGTAACGAGCGGCAGCCTTTTTTATTGTCCTCCATCGGGGTGCACACGTACCGTGTGATAGTCAAATTATTTCCCCGACGCGACGTAGCAACTCTGTCCTACGACACAATTTTGTCTGCATTAGATGCATATTTCAAAGAATCAGTCAATGTAGTTGCCAAACGGTATACCTTCTTTCGTACAAAACGTATGGCAGGTCAGACTAATTGGGAGTGGGTTGCAACCTTGCAAGGCCTTACTAGGGATTGTGCTTTTGAGTGTCAATGTGGACTCCCTTATTCAGATACTATGGTGCGTGATGCAACTGCACAGAACGTTTCTGATGTTCGTATACGGGAACAGATTTTGAAACTAGTCAATCCCTCCCTTCAGCAAGTGATGGACATACTGGATCGGCAGGACACACTTGACTTTGTTCAGGAATCATTCGAAACTTCGCCACCTGTGTGTCAGGTTAACCGGCCCGCCGGGCGAGCTGCACGGAACAGTAAACAATCCTCGCGCCGGACTGCACCGCTGCCGCCAGGCTCTCAGCCACGTGTACTGCGCCAGCAAGTAAATGCAGTGCTAAAATTATGCCCGCGGTGTGCTACTAGAGATTCGCGTGAGAATTGCCTGTCACGCCAAGCTATTTGCTTTTACTGTAATAAAAAAGGACATGTTCAAAGTGTTTGCCAGAAAAAGCTCAGATCGGAAGCTCAAAACCATTCCAGGCCCTTTGCTTCGCACCGGAATCGGAATCGAACCAATGATACTCCGGCTTGCGACACTTCGCCCATGGAAATTCATATAGTTCATGCCACTCCACCCAGTGCCACTCTCTCTAACAGTGACTGTGTTCGTCCCACAAATAGTGTGCGTCGACGTTGCCGGTACTCCCATCAAGTTGCAAGTGATTTTGTACCAGTGTCAGTTCACGTTGCACGAGACAGTCGCTCTTGTCGTCAGCAGGACAATAAACTTTTTGTGGACTTGGACATTAACGGCAAAGTGATACCATTCCAGCTTGATACCGGGGCTGCAGTTTCACTGATCAATCAAGACACTTACAAACTGCTGGGCACACCTCCGTTGCGTGCTGCAACTGTTCAGTTAACTACCTATTCAGCTCACAAGATCCCTGTGTTAGGACAGTGCAGCCTTCTTGCAACATACAAGGGACAAACAAAACTTGTGTCATTTTACGTCCTTCATTCTTCTTTTGCAGTGAACTTGTTTGGTTTCGATTTACTTCAGTTGTTTAACTTGTCTGTAGTAAATCAGGTCCTATCAGTGAACCAGACTGTGCCTTCAGACAGTGTTTCTCGTCTATGTGAAGAATTTGCAGACATTTCTGCACCGGGCCTCGGTTGCGCTAAGAACTATAAAGCACATTTGGAACTGAAAGTTAACGCGCAACCAAAGTTTTTCAGAGTGCGCAATGTTCCCCACGCATTGCATGATGAGGTCGCAAACACATTACACGATTTGGAATCACAAGGTGTAATTGAACGTGTGCAGGCTTCTCTCTGGGCATCACCCTTAGTAATTTTGCCAAAACCTTCCGGAAAATTGAGACTTTGTGTGGACTTCAAGGCAACAGTGAATCCACAACTAGTGACTGCAACATTTCCTTTACCCCGCCCGGAAGATCTTTTTGACAAACTGTGCCCGGGTAAATATTTTTCGAAGTTGGACCTAGCAGATGCGTACTTGCAAATACCGGTGGACGAAGAATCCCAGCGCGTTTTGGTGGTTAACACGCATCTTGGTTTGTATCGATTCAAACGACTGCCATTCGGGTGTGCATCCGCCCCTGCATTGTTTCAGCAATATCTACAAACTGTTTGTGCGTCGGTCCCTACTGCAGCAAACTATCTGGACGATATTGTGATCTCTGGAAAGACGGAACATTTAGCCAATCTCAGAACATTATTTCAGGTCTTGCGACAAAATGGTCTTCGCTTGCGGAAGGACAAATGTGTGTTTTTTGCTCGTGAGTTACCCTATTTGGCACATGTACTCAATGCCCAAGGCAATCATCCCAGTCCAGAGCACCTTCGTGTCATACAAGACTTGCCGCACAATTTGCAGCAGCTACAGAGTGTGCTGGGAAAAATAAATTACTATAACAGTTATATCCCACACGCCTCTTCCATTTCAGCTCCGCTTCATCGCTTACGTCGTAAAGGTGTTCCGTTCGTCTGGACGACGGAATGCGAACGCGCCTTTCTCCAGTTGAAGTCGGCATTGCTTTCCAATGCTTGCCTTACGCCATTCGATCCCCGGAAGCCCCTTTTGTTGATGGTGGATGCATCGGATTTCGGCATCGGTGCTGTGCTTGCGCACAAAGATGGTTCGCACAATCGCCCTATTGCCTTTGCGTCCAAATTGCTCTCGTCTGCGCAAAGAAATTATTCACAGATCGAGAAAGAAGCATTGGCTCTCGTATTTGGTGTTACAAAGTTTCATGACTTCTTGTATGGTCGTCACTTTACCATCATCACAGACCACAAACCTTTGACATCGCTTTTTCATCCGACCGAGCCTGTACCTCCCCGTACAGCGCAGAAATTCATTCGCTGGTCTATTTTCCTCTCGCAGTACCGCTACGATATCCACTACGATATCCACTGCTAAGCATGGAAACGCCGATGCGTTGTCCCATTTGCCTGTTGCTGAGGATAGAGCATTCGATTCCTCCGAACTTGCTTGCATGTTCATTGATTCGGAAACCGATGACGTGTTCGAATCGTTTCCGATTGATTTTTGTCGTGTAGCTCCAGCCACAGCTGCCGACCCTGTCCTTGCTACCGTTCTCCATTTTGTCGCTACGCAATGGCCCTTGTCAAAGTCACGGGTCGGGGATCCGTTGGTTCGCCGATTTTTTGCTCACCGGGAGAGACATTTTGTACGACGTGGTGTTTTGCTGTTGCGATCTGATAATGATCAGTCCAGGGTCGTGGTCCCACGTTCGTTACAGTCCTCTGTCTTACGGCTTCTCCACCAAGGACATTGGGGTATAGTGAGAACGAAACAACTTGCTCGTCAGCACTGAACTTGGTTCGGAATCGATACCGCGATTACGAATATGTGCTCTTCTTGCATGGTGTCTGCCGAACAACAATCAGCACCACCGCGGGAATTCTTTGCATGGCCACAAGCCACTTCCCCTTGGCAACGCTTACACATCGATTTTGCTGGTCTATTCTGGAATGCTCGATGGTTGGTTGTGGCAGATTCATTCAGTAATTCTCCTTTTGTTGTCCGGATGTCTTCCATGACGTCATCTGCCACCATCCAAGCGTTATCTGCTATCTTTTGCATTGAAGGTCTTCCACAGACTATTGTTTCCGACAATGGCCCACAATTCGTGTCCGCAGAATTTCAGTCATTCTGCAAGGCCAATGGTATTCAACATCTGACGTCCGCGCCGTTTTCGCCACAGTCAAATGGTGCCGCTGAACGATTGGTCAGGACTTTCGAGTCACAGATGTTGAAGTTGAAAGAGTCGCATTCTCGGGAGGACGCGTTATTGCTCTTTTTGTCCTCGTGTCGCTTTCAGCCCCGAGATGGTCGCTCGCCGGCTGAGTTGCTCCACGGTCACCCTCATCGAACCTTGATGTCTTTGCTACATCCGCCGCATCAGGTTCCTGTGCAGCGGCAGACACCTGCTTTTGCCCCAGGCGATGTTGTCTACTACCGCAGCTATCGAGGTTCACGGCGTAGGTTCGAAGGGCGCATTATTCGCTGCCTCGGCCGCGCTGTGTATCTGGTTTTGGGTGCCTCTGGTGAGGTGCGTCGGCATCTCAATCAGCTGCGCCTCTGTCGTCGCATGGGATCTGCCGCTGGCCGTCTGCTTTCAGCGACGGTGCCGTCCGGTCAGCGCCCTTGGGACCCATCTACTGGCTCGCCTCAGCCCCAGGTGTTACCGACGCTGCCTTTCATTTTGCCCCATGGCGACGCGACGTGCCGCCGCCGCCGCCGCCTGTTCTCCCGCCGGCGACGCCTGCAGTGGACGCGTCGCTGCAACTGCCGGGCGCCTCCCTGGGTCACGCGCCGCCTATCGCTTCCCGTGACCAGTTGTCCTCCGACATGGAACTTTTGCCCGCTCCGGACCATATGTCATCTTTGCCCGTCGGGTGTCCCGGCGCGATGGAGGTCGACCCTTCGGCCCCTCCTGTCTCTCTGCGGGCGCATACACCGCATGTTGGCGTGCACCCTGGAGCAGGTTTTCAGGCGTTTCCTAGCTCCCCGAGGTCCGAATGGCAGGGTGCGGGTGGCACAGCGTCGCCTGTTGTTAGGCTCCCCACCTCGTCGCATACGTCAACATGGGGTCCTCCCCACGGCGGTCGGAAGCCTTATGCCACAACCGTGCGCCGATTTGCAGGGGAGGAATGTGGTGCCACCGCCCGACACCACACTTGCTAGGTGGTAGCCTTTAAATCGGCCGTGGTCCGTTAGTATACGTCGGACCCGCGTGTCGCCACTATTAGTGATTGCAGACCGAGCGCCGCCACACGGCAGGTCTAGAGAGACTTCCTAGCACTCGCCCCAGTTGTACAACCGACTTTGCTAGCGATGGTTCACTGACAAAATACGCTCTCATTTGCCAAGACGATAGTTAGCATAGCCTTCAGCTACGTCATTTGCTACGACCTAGCAAGGCGCCATTACCAGTTACTACTGATACTGAGTCATGTACAGTCAAGAGCGACGCTCATCATTAATGGATTAAAGTTAAGTATTCCGCCAGCTACGTCCGTTTTTCTAAAGTCTAATTTCCTTGTCCTGTTCCAGACCTCACGTCAGCCTGCGTGAGCAAAAACGCGTGCCTTTCGGCTTCCTCTAATAATACGGTGTTGGCTCTCCTGCCAACCCACAACAGAGTACATATAATTTACACAGGACAAATAGGAAACTATTTTATATGTAATGGGTGTCGACACTTCCGTAAAAGTTGCTCGCGTCCTGTTATGGTCTCAGGATGCGCTTATGAATACCGTAAAAGGCTAACTTTAGCGGATCTCGTTCCCCAAGTGACGGCCATTGTGCTAACCAAGTTCCTGAGGGCAACCCGAATCATTGCTTAGTGGAAAACAGTGAGGAGTCAGACGATTTCTCTTCCCCTCTCCCCTCGCCTAGTTCAGACTGGGTGATAACATGTCAGCTGCTGTTCAAGATCCGAAAGCCTCCAGCAACTCCTCCGATACGTCTCCCGTGATCGAGACTGACTCTTCAGGATTACAGGAGGATGGACCTATTCCAGAGCTCCTTACTATATTGACGATCTTGCCGGGCATCCCTGATTCTGTAAGGTATGTCCACCCTTCTTCTGGGCCCCAGAATGGGGAAAGCTTGCCACATGCCGCTGCTGATCAGACCCAGATGGGCACGAGTATGTCAGTGGAACACGTGGTGACGGTGAAAGACATACCATTAGCTTTCATTTCCGCCGATTCTCAGCAGCCACACTGCCCAAAAATGGAGGATTGTGGTGTGCTGACTTCTTCCTCTGCGCCTGATACTGAATCTCCGCATGCGGAAGTCACGTCCCCTCAAAGCCACAATAAACAGCATTTTCAATCTGAGCGTGCGGCGTCGCGAAAAAAGAACTTTAAAGTCACAAGTAGTCATCTGAATTGTTGTGGCACTAACTGGAAGCTGGCCTATACTCTCCTTACTTTGAATGTGGACAGAATTAGTTCCGATATTAGACTTGTGACGCTGCGACAATTGATTTACGATTCAAGAGCACCCGTGACATTTTTGCAACAAGTGTTATTTGATCATTTTTATATCCAAGGTTTCCTCCCTTATTAAATGCGGCTCCCGAACTATCTATCGGTACTGCGTTATTTTACAGAGAGGGAATATCACTGACCGATTGATAACGGGCGAGAGATAAGCTGCACTTTTTTTTGACCTTGTTTTTAATCTTCTTTATGCCCCATCAGGATCAGGCTATTCCACAACGAGCGCGTTTTGAAAAAGAGGATATAGTTTACTGCGTAAAGCTCGGTAGAAACTCCTGTCAGGTGGAGATTTTAACTGTGTTTTGCATCCTGTGGATCGGACGAGCGCGTTTTTAAAAAGAGGATGTAGTTTACTGCGTAAAACTCGGCAGAAACTTCTGTCAGGCGGTGATTTTACCTGTGTTTTCCGTCCTATGGATGGGACTGTGGCTGTCCCAATCTCATCACGTATACACATTTTGCAGGTACTTCGCGCAGCAGACTTTATCGTTTTTGTCTTTCTGATTCTTTATGTGGGCAACTACTAGCGGCAGACGTCATACCCACTTGTTTAACAGATCACTGTGCCGCAGTTGTAAACTTAAATCATGTGCCGCAACTAGTGAAACTGTATCGTCTCCCATGAATGTTGAACAGAGCTCTCTTAATGGACCCTCCCGTCGAGATTATCGTATGAGAGGTTTGAACCCGTTGCTAGCGTTTCCAGAACCGTTACCCTTTTCTTATGGAATGGCGGTTAGGGCGTGACAAATCACTGCTCCGGAAAGCGTGAATTCGTTATGGCGCCGAGAGGGCGGCGGATCTGCGGCAGACCCAGGAATTTTATTATTCTGTCTTACGACAACATTATGAAGGTGCCTGATAAGCTCCCTCACGGATTATAGATGTCCACCATGTTAAGGCGAAGCTTCTTCAGTTAAAGAACAACAATCCGTGTTACTGAAATGATTTCCCCTGATGCATTCACTCCTATCCTGGATTGCATGTGTAAGTAGGCAGTTTAGGTTTTTATGTTGGTAACGCGACGTAGCGCTCTATATGAAAATCACTGACTGTGCTGTGGGAAGTCTGTGGCTGGTTTGCATTGTTGGAATATTTGCTACTGTAGTGCTGGGCAGTTGGAAGTGAACAGCGCGTAGCGTTGCGCAGTTGGAGGTGAGCCGCCAGCAGTGGTGGATGTGGAGAGAGAGACGGCAGAATTTTAAGAGCGGGCGATCTGGACGTGTGTCCGCCAGAAAGAGTAAATTTGTAATACTGTATATCATGAACTGATATATATATATATATATATATATATATATATATATATATATATATATATATATATATAGGGTGGCGCAGATGGATCGGGTGGTTTTAAAATACTTGTCAAACTGTCAATTGTAAAGGTATTGGATTGAAATAAAGTGCAAAACGTGTAGTTACAATGGAAGTTTATTAACAAAAAAATAGTAATGTTAGTTTTTAAAAATTACATCCATCAAATGCCCTCCTTCTCGAGCGACGCATTCTTGGAGTGGGTCCTTAACGTTCCGCATTGCCCGCTCAAGCACATCACCAGGAATTGATGTGATTTCGGTGTGAATTGCTGCCTTCAACTCCTGAATGGTCCGGGGTTTGTTCATGTAGACCCTTGCTTTTAAATAGCCCCATAAGAAAAAGTCACATACCGTGAGGTCCGGCGAGCGAGGGGGCCAATGGACATCTCCATTACGGGAAATCAAACGGCCAGGGAACAGAGCGCGTACAGCTTGCATTGATATCCTAGCGGTATGTGCAGTTGCCCCGTCTTGTTGGAACCACATATTGCCCATGTCGTAATTGTTCTCTTCAAGTTGTGGGAGAAGAAAATCTTCAATCATGTTCACATAACGCTGCGAATTAACAGTAACCGCCTGCTCCCTGTCATTTTCAAAAAAGTAAGGACCAACTATCCCTACCTTAGAAACCCCACACCAAACCGTCACTTTGTCACTATGGAGAGGCCGTTGGTGTAGATCTCTTGGGTTAGTGTCGGCCCAGTAACGGCAATTTTGCTTGTTTACGTATCCGTTAATGTGAAAGTGAGCCTCGTCAGACATCATGATAATCAGGTTTACATCTTCCAATAACTCCAACATCTGTTGGCTAAACTGAAGCCTTTGAAGATGGTCTGTTGGGAGAATCTTCTGTACCAACAGGATTTTATAGGGGTGGAATTTCAGTTCTTCGTTAAGAATCCTTTGAAGGCTCCGACGTGACATTCCAAGAGCTTGAGCACGACGTCTCGTTGATCGACGTGGGCTCGCAGTGACATCGCGTCTCACACGCTCCACGTTCTCAGGCGTTGTTATTGTTGGCGGTCTAGGCGTCCATTTTGGAGCACATGAACCAGTAGTGCGGAAATTATGCACCCAACTCAATATCGTATCTCGCTTAGGAACACTACCGCGAGGTGGGATGTTGAAACGCCGACGAAAGGCACGCGTCACAGCAACAATTGACTCGTTATTGCGTATGAACTCTTCCACTGCGAAAACACGATGCTCAACGGACCACGTAGCCATCGCGACTGACTGCCAGCCTGCAACTGAAACTTCCCGTCCCCCCCACCACAGGACGAAGTCGCCGAACACCTGGCTCCCCCCCTCCAGACGTACAGTCCACTTCAAAACCACCCGATTCATCTGCGCCACCCTGTATATATATATATATATATATATATATATATATATATATATATATATATATATGATGACTTTTGAACATTATTAAGGTAAATACATTGTTTGTTCTCTAAAAAAAATATTGTGTGTCAGCTTATTGTTGATCACAATAAGTAAAGAGAGAAGTGTCTGAGTACGTTAATTTTTGCTCAGCTGTTTGAAAATCAAATAATGTAGAGGTTTTTCAGCACAGTAATTCATTAATTTTTCTGAGGTGACGTTTCACATGGTACTTCATTATTAAATGATGAGTTTCTAAGTGATTTTACTCAAGATCATATATATTGTCTCGGTGGTATTCCTAACGAATTTTATGTACATTTCGGCCTCTTATAGGAGATACCATTACGTCACTGACAAATGAGGTGATACGGGAGGGTTTGATTCCTGCCCCTTCCAAGATTGGTAAATTTGTTCTAATTCCGAAGATAACCGGACTGATGAATTCCGCCCGATCACATTTCTTAATTTTGAGTATAAAAATGTTGCACGGACTGTTAATAGCCGCTTGTCGACAATGATAGAGAAAATTCTTGCAGTTAAGCAAAGCTGTGTGCCTGGGCGCACGATCCTATCTTCTGTAATCAATTGCCGGAACATCGTCTCGGAGCCTTACCTTTTATTGATTTTAATAAGGCATTTGACGGGACAGTCACAGTTTCTTGATGCAGATGTTGGAGGTGACCAGTGTAAATCATATCATATTATTCAGTCTTTTTACTGGTATTCAAGCGCCTCCCCAGATTACAGTCCGACGGGACTTAATTAGAGAAGCCCCCTCTCCATGTTGTTTTTTTGTTCTTGTCTTTAGAACCTCTGTTTCGCCGTAATGCTGTTCAGTTATCTGGGTGGAAGATATTGGGAGAAACCTTCTCGATGCGAGGGTTTGCGGATGATGTTATGGTATTGCTACGTCATATTAACGATATATCGTTACTCAAGGTCAGATTGGAGTCCTTTTGCTCTCTCTCTGGGGACCGCATTAACGAACGGAAATGCACCGTTACCACTGCGTGATTTTCATCAAGCTGTCATTCCATGGGCAACGGCGGTTGATTGCCGCAAGTCTTAGGGGACTACTGTGGATCGTTGCCTGATGAACATGGGTGCACTTAACTGGCGAAAGGTAACGGATCGCATTCAAGGGGCAATTCGTGAACACGAACCCCGTTTCGTTAGTCTTCTTCACAAAGCATCGGTCTAAGATGCGTACGTTTTTAGTAAAGTACATTATGTTACACAAATATTCCCGCTCCCCGTGATGATAGCACGCAAATTGATATAACTATGCGATCGTTTCCTATGGAAAAGTCATATTTTTCGACTCCGGTACGAACTGGAAGCGAGGTCCCGTCCCCTTGGAGGATTGAGATTTTCAGATATCAAAGTAAATGTTTCCATATTGGTTATATGGCGTAACGCCGTAAAATGCACTCGAGCTACTCATTCCATTACATCTCGCTTATTTACATATCATCGACCGGCCACTCTGACTCCTCCTGCAGACGTTGGCCGGATCAACTCTAAACTGCGGCACATACAAGAATTTTATATTATAAAAAGTCTTCAGGGAGTTTTATCAGTGACACACCTTACCACCAGACACCTGCTGAAATTGCCGCGCCATTGATATCCTGAAAAACATTGTGGTTTCACGCTGGTCTTCTTATCCTCCTGATGGAAGTCGCCTCTTCGTGGTAGACAGTCATTCATAATCTGATCCCGACCATCCAATGCCTCCACAGCACTGGTCTTCGTTCGACTGGCCTTTGCGACATATGTCAAGAAGCAGATACATTACCACTAAGGATCGCCTCTTGCGAAAGAAAACACTGTGCGAGAGTTCATGCCGAAGAAGCGCGACTTCTTGTAGTTAGGCTCAGGCGCTGGTCGGACGTCAACCCTGCAAAAGTTCAAAAAACTCTTCTTGTGATGTTTCCAAGCTACAGATAGAAAGTTCGTATACTGAACAAAGACTTTCTTTATTATACATGTATCAGTCATTGAACATCAACTTACTCCATTAACAAATGTGAGATGTTCTGAGGTCGGAAAAAACATCAATTGTGAAGTAACTGAAACGTTTTACATTGAACCTTTAATCTATTACTGATTATTGAGAAGCCCCTAGGCAAAGAACTTCCCCAGGAGGGTTCCATGGCGTGACGCACGACGTTGCAGACTCCGAAGAAGCACTGTATACGACGCAAACACTTCGTACGGATCCTCCGCGTCGCAGCACGACGGTCCGGGAGTCCCTCAAACGTAGAAGTTCCCACCAAACGAAAACAGCATCACGCTAATATATCAACTAACAAACGCCAGTTATATGTTGGCCGAACCTAGTTCAAAACATCCGCACTTGCTCAATCACACAAGACCACTGAGGGTACAAATGGTATTCAAAGGCTCGTATACGTTAAAAAAAATCGTGTAGCCTCGCATGCCTGTATACCACCCCCATGATTGAGTAAGCGTGGGAAACACTAAACTAAATCATCACAGAAACAAAGATTTGTAACACAGCATCTCTAATTTGTCCGTTCTGCGTACATATAGTTCTTTTCAACTAACCGTTGCGTTATTGATGGCGTTTACATCATAACAGTTTTTTACGAACAATATGTTTAAACTTACATGTAGTAATTATCGAGTATCGATCAAACACCAATTTGTATTACATTTTAGGTTCAGCACAGTTCAATGTTTAAATACTGTTACTTTCATTTTCTTGTGATTCTAAATTATTGTGTGTAAATTAGCCTCTTTATTAGCTTTCTTGAAACATTGATTAATATCCTTTAAAGACCTTTGCCACTAATCAGTTCAATACAGTGTACAACATTATCCAGTGGGTCAACTTACACTCTGTTTCTAGTGTCTGATAAATCCCTTTCGTTATGGTATCTGACCATAACTAAATATTTGTAACTGTGTTCCCAGATGTGAAATTCCAGAGAATAGTTTCTTGTCTTTACAGGAGGGAGGGCCTTGTTTTCACCATCAATTGTATTCTAAGAACTGACTTACATTAAACTGATCAGGAGTTTACTGAAGCCTCCACTGCCTCTTTCAGTAACATTATTTGACTGGAAATTATTCTTTCTCACTGATCAGAATAGGCAATCAAGACCAACTAGTCCACTTGTAACTTATTTCCCATAGAAAATTATAGAACCAATTACACACCCAAAACTTATTTCCCCAAAAAATGTAGTAACTTCTTACCCCCTTAAAAAGTATTGCTTGTTACTAAATAATTAAGTAATGGTCAAGGTTATTAACCTGTGTGTCATTATTACAGTTTCGTTTAAAAGTGCGGTGAAATTTTGAAAGATGATTAGTAGTTTGAAGGCAAACGTCTCATTTGCCCTGGATAACTTTTACAGTGCAACATAACTTAGGAACTCGTGGAACTGTAAGTATTAATAAGCTCAATCATTCCACAACACTACATTAACTACAGCACAGAAAATTTTAATTTTGTTGAGTGACTTTGTACTCTTCACATGAAGCAAAAAAGTAATTCTCTTATACAGTAATCATTATACAAGTAGTACTTATTATGTACCAATGCATTTACTTCCACAACCACATTCAATCACTTTAACCTATACCTTCCTGGCGCACAAATTACTATAGAGACAGCCTCTTGCGTCAAGCACTCGTCTCTACAGTTTAGCCTCATCACCTCCTTCCTTGCTGTTACTTATTTCGACTGCCCACCTCCTGCCCCCCTCCCCCCCCCCCCCCTCCCTGTCCGATTAGGCACCTGGGTCCTCAGACTCTAAAACTCATTATACACTATCACCACCATCCATTCACCAACGTTTGCCTGAGCTTATATTAAAGTTAACAGAGTTTTCAATTCATTTTGTACCTCTTCGTTTTTTGTGTTTGCGTATGTATGTATGTGTGTGTGTGCGTGCGTGTGTGTGTGTGTGTGTGTGTGTGTGTGTGTGTTTGCGTGCATCTGTGTGTTTGTGTGAATGAGTATGTGTATATTTGTCAGTGGGCGTGTCTTCCAGTCCCCCCAACCTCAAGGCAGTGGAACAATGTGGTTCATTTTGAATACAGACATTATTTACAAGCATTTAGTTACAATTTGTTATGAAAGGTCACAAGTCTAGAGTGTCATACACACCTTCCACCTTTTTTTGTAGGTGGGTCGGTCAGTATTGATGCTTTGGCGTGTGGCACTCTTGTGATTGTAAATGGTCCTAGATACAATAGATAATACTTACTAATTAACTTCTCACTCTGAGAACTACATTTATGATTTGTCACTGGAACCAGGTCACCTATCTTACAGGATGTCGGAGTTCCACTCTGATTGAGGTTCTATACTATCTAAATGTTCGAGGTACTCTGAAAGACTATCCACTTTTCCCCAGTCTCTGCCCAGGAGTTTATCCCTTACTCGCCAAGGTAGCCAACTTATAATTGCTCCGAGCAAATGTTCTTCTTTAATAGGGTCATCTACATACTGAGCTTTATGTAACTGGTGCTCCAAAAAGCGTCAGTAGCATTTCCAGTTACTATTATTACACACTTTTGACCCTAATATTTCTAAAAGTAATTTCTTCTGAGCTCCATTGCTCCAATATTTCGATTTAAACTCATGTTCAAAGTGCGGTAGGTTCTAAATTAATCTAATCTGAGCATGCCCAAATTCTGTCTTATTATGCTCATTCCACGTTTCAGCTAGTATTCCTTGGAAAGCTTCCACAAAAACCACCAGGTGATATCACCAGGTGTGGTAAAACTTCTGAAACTTATGGTTCAACCCCCTGCACAACACTGCGGAAAAATCATTATCTGTATTAAACTGTGACTTACCTTATTTAAACCAACATTGCGGCTTTTTCTTTCCTCTTGATGTAAAAAACCAGAATTCAATATGCCGTTACTTGCGTTATTTGTATGCGAGTTAGTGTTGTCTCTTTCGAGTTCGTCGAGATCATTTGGATTCCCGTAGGTAGAGCATTAAAAGGTGGATCTGCTGAAGCTTTTATGCTGTCGTTAGGATTAGTATGCGTACTGTTAGTCGCAAGTCCACTTTTACATTCTAACTTCTGTGTTCTGGAAATAATCAACACTATTGTGTTGATCAGCTCTTTGAGGTTTGTGCATGTGAACTTCAGCTAGGTAATGTAGTATTGATATTAGCGACAGTGTAAAGGTCCCCATTAGGAGACTGGGAGCTATTCATAAAAAAAGTTTGACTCTCTGTTAAGCTGTCTGTCAGACAAAAAGAAGAAGTTATAAATCTGTGGTGATTTCATTGTAAACTCTCTTCTGATAGGTGGCGCAGTGGTTAGCACACTGGACTCGCATTCAGGAGCACGACGGTTCAAAACCGCGTCCGGTCATCCTGGTTTAGGCTTTCTGTGATTTCCCTAAATAACTTACAGCTAAGGCCGGAATGGCTCCAATGGGACCGATAACCACGCTGTTTAGTCCCCTCCCCAAAGACCATCTAACCAACCAACCTGTAATGAATGTTGAATACACAGTAAACGATAGTCCAAGCTACAAAATGATATAAACAATATGACGGAGCCATCGGATAGCTGTTAATTACTGGTGATTCGCAGTAACTGCTGATGAAGGTGGCACGCTTGCATAGAGATGAGCACAGCTTCCCGAGGTCCCGACGGGTTTATACTGCCGCTGGTCATGCTGCCAACTGCCGCTGATATATTCGCTGACTTCGGTGGTGGGTGAACGTAATTGTTGACACCGGGTCTTCTTAGTGCCAGTCACTTTTGTTGTGAAGATACTGACGACTCAGCGGTTGCCAATAAAGTAGAGCAGCATCCACTTATCGCAGTCGGGGCACTCAACATAGATTAGTTATTTACGACGCATTAAAGTGACATCTTATTCAATCTAGTTGATTCACGCAGCAACCCCTTACTGACCGGTGTTGTCAAACTCATATCGCTTGTATTTGATGAAAAAATCTTCACGTTTTAGAGTAACACTTTTTAATTCTTATTAAGACACTTCACGGTCGACAGTCTTCTTCTACTGCGATCACACTGAATTGTGTGTGCAACTTTATACGGCTGCGCATCCTGACGGCTGGTAGCGCCGTACTACGAACGCGCCACCAGAAAAAAATTCATCGTATTCAGAGTGAACTTCTGATATCGTTTAAATGCAGCAAATTTCTCATACATAAATAACGGTCGCCGCCCGCAGGGCTGTCGCCAAACGAGTTATTATCTTCTTTTAGTTGTATTTTAAGTTGAGAATCCGCTACTTTCACGACATCGTAATTTGACTCTTGGTAGGACCGTCTGGCTGGGTCGCCATCTACGAAGGCTTATACCGACGAAGTAAAACGTCTTGCAGATAGACCGTGGCGCTGGTCCGACGAGAACTCTGCAAAATGTCAAAAAACTCTTCTTGCGATGTTTACAAAGTACTGACAGAAAGTCTGTATGCTGAACAACGACTTTCTTTATTATGTATATACCAGCTTTTGAACATCAAATTATCTCGTTAACAAAAGCGAGATGTTCTCAAGTCGGAAACAACATCAGTTGTGAACTAACTGAAACGTTTACATTGAATCTTCCATCTGTTCTTTGATTGTTGAGAAGCCACTTACCAAAGAACTTCTCCAGCATCACGCTAATAGATCAACGGGTACGTTGGCCGAACCTAGAGCAAAATATACTTACTTGCTCAATCATATAAGACTGCTCAGGGTACTAGTACTACCCAGAGGCTCGTATATGTTTTTTTTTTTTTTTTTAAAAAAAGAACGTATGTAGCCTCACAATTGGCCCTGGTTTCGCCAACAACTAGCTTTACTTACCCGATCAGCTGAAGCTGCTTTCTAGGCTGATTTCCCTCGCATGAAGGCTAATACGATCGTATGGCTCCCCGGACACTACGACCACTGCATAGTCGATTGTGACAACGATCACGATCGCCGTGTTCTTCGCCAATATATGGTAAACGCGCGTGCTTTATTTGCGAATATGTTGCTCCTTGTCTGTAATTGTCACGGTATCGGATGCTTTTTGTTTTTTCCTCCTTGTTCTGGAGACTTACCTCATTGCGTTCTTCCTAGAGAAAAAAACCAATTTTCTTTTGAGTTCCGGAACTGTGGAATTTACGTCTTACCAAGTATTATTTTCTGGAAAAGCTAGTACCATGTGATGGAGTCGCGAGAAACAACACATGGTTCAGATTCCACGTTAAACTGTCTCCTTTCCGACCTTGGCTAACTGGGGGTAGGTTAGGGGCACGCAAGTCGGCGAAGTGGCGTACAATTGAGACTTGCACCAGATCATTGAGCCATACGAAATTGTTATTATTATTACGGCATCCGCTGTAACAAATTATAGTGTGTCACATAAACACAACAATGTTGACTGGAATATACTTCTTTAAAATTCTAAAGGTGATGAGAACAAAATACAGGCAGTAAAAGGTTGTCTTCAAGTTGTAGAGAAACGAGAGCGCAGTTAGGAGACTCGAAGGGCGTTAAAAAGAAGCTCTGGTTAAGACGGGAGTGAGAAACTAGTGTAAGCTATCCCCGATATTATGCAGTCTGCTTCAAATGGCTCTAAGCACTATGGGACTTAACATATGAGGTCATTAGTCCCCTAGACTTAGAACTAAACCTAACTAACCCAAGGACATCACACACACCAATGCCCGAGGCAGGATTAGAACCTGCGACCGTAGCAGCAGCGCGGTTCCGGACTGAAATGCCTAGAACCGTTCGGTCACAGCGGCCGGCTATGCAGTCTGAACACCGAGCAACCAGTATTAGAAACCAAGACGAAATTTGGAAAGGGAATCAAAGTTTTTTTCAGTTTATTGCATTTCATAGTAGACATTACTTTAAGCCGCACCCTGGTACGAAGTTACATAGGCTTCACAAAGAACTGATTCTACATAAAGCAAATTTTACAATCAGAGTTTACTAAAATGAGTAAACAAGACAAAACTGTAACACAGGATACACAGTGGTAGAAAGCTACAAAAATCCTTCAGGTAACTTAATAAGAAATGGTAAATCGGTGTTGGTACACATATGGAATATTCCCAGTTGGGTCCATATTAATGACTATATAACTAAATTAACAACAAAATTTTCTTTATATGTCCTCTAAGAATTGTTCAAAAGCTATGGATAGAGAATTGAAGATTTGTGCCGGTCTATAAGTACCATCTAGACAGAATAGGACAGTCTACAAGAACCAGATTTGTGTATTATAGCCACACTTATAGATACACCAGTATTCAGACACGTACGTATAGGAGGTAAATAGCGACATAGTTTTAGACGCTGGGCGTTCCGTACATTACTGAGTAGTAAGTGGGAATATAGTAACTAATTGACTTCCTGGTCCTGCCCTGACATTACCAAGTACCAAACATTAGATTAGCAGCTCAGTGAGCATATCTTGATGTTGGCACTGTTGACAACCTCGTACAGTAGTTTATACGTTGCTTTATTGTTGGATGCTAACAAGGGTTGGAAGCTGCATGGGAACTGATGACCAAGAGTCCGAAGATTACTTGCCAGTGAATTTCTGAGATCCGTGTTCCGAAGACATTGTAAGAATATATGGTTTGGATCGTCTTCCTCTGCGCAATCACATAGAGAGGTGGTGCTTAGGTCGAGTCGATAGAGATGTTTGTTAAACTTCCAACCATTACATTTCAGCCGAGCTATAACTGTCGTCAAGCTCCTTGGTGTATGTGCCTTGTCATACCTTGGTACTTCTGGATTTATGGGAGCTATTAGTGTGTAGTACCCGCCTTTGATTTTAGATGTCCTCGACCGCCAGTCCGCTGGACAAACGCTTTCTGGACGTTGGTATTATATCTGCGATAGGGAGTTATCATATTAAATACTCCACGCAGAGATGCCTCTTGCTCATTTCCAAATATCCCAGAGCGGCCTTTTGTCCATACTATCACTACCTTGCGACAGTTCCCCTGCACCCGAAACTAAACGTCGAGAATTGCAGCAACTATTGGTTTGGCACAACTATTATGGTAGTTTCGAATCAGTTGCAGAGCAGACACACTATCAGAGATTATGGTTATTGATTCTGCTGTGGTCATACGTGCGAGTATCATTTCTTCCAAAATGCCAATCATTTCAGCTGTAGTAATAGTGGAATGTGGCTCCAGCTTGTACAGGCCTTGTCGTTTGCTTCGGGATTCCCAATAAGCACAACCAGCGCCTTCACTACACTTGGACCTATCTGTATACACAATGCACGCATCGTGATAGTGAGTCTCGAAATCATTGCCGTTGTGTTAGCTGGGTCCTCGTTTTGAAACGTTAAACAGGTTCTGGCGTAAATTTGCAGAGTCGAGTGTTGTAATTCCGTATAAGAGGACTTTCCCATACCTGGTGCCTTAATGCCTGCAACTCTATGTAGTCAGCCGCGACTAATTGAAGTTGCTTATTTATCTGCTATCTTCCGCCCGCACAGTAGCATGTTAATTCCCGGAGGTTTTCGTCAAGCCGCAAGAGGAATTTCTTACAGAGGAGTATTCGTCGCAGCTTTAACGATGCTTCATTTGCTTCAAAAAGTAATGCGTTGATTGCGATTGACATGAACGGTCCAGTAACTGTGTTCTAGGCTTTGTACTGCAGACTGCCGCTCTTTTTGAGCGTGCTAATCAGAAGCCCACCATACTCCAGTCGTAGCTCTGATGAGATCACATGCTTTTTCATATCTAGTAACGATATGTTGGATATGATGAGTCCATCTTAGTTTATTGTCGATAATCTGCCCAAGATATTATGTTGTTTACGCACCTGGAAAATTATGTTGTCCCAGTTGCATTTTTTGGGAAAGTTGAATGTTGTGGCGAGTAAATATCAGTACAGTAGATTTGCCATTAGAGATTTCGAGGCCACTCTGTGTGCGGCATTCATGCAGATGTATGTGAGCAGTGTGCATTTTCAGATGGTAGGACTGAAGGGTACTGTCTTTGGAGCATACGCATTCGTCGTCAGCGTAATAGATGGATGTATTGGCAAAGAGGTCACGGTGGTCTGCAGTATAGAGACTGAATAATTAGGGAGCCAGCACTGATCCCTGTGGGAGTGTTCTGCTAATATCGTGGGTCCCAGTGTAGCTCCATGTTGAAAATGATTGTTTTCTTGCTGCTGAGAAAGCTGACAATGTTACACACGAGTGGGTTAGGAATCTGAAGCTCCAGTTTTTTCCCTAAGATTGACAAGACGACGTTGTCATATGCTTTCGTCAAGACAATGAACGCAACAATCATATAATTATTCCGAGAAAAATTCAGCAGTATATTAGTAACTAACCATAGAAGGATTTCAGCTCTCCTTTTTTCTTTTCGAAAACCAAATTCTTTATCCCCTAATATTTTCTTGTTTTCATACCACCATTCTAAGAGTTGCTTAATAATCCTTTTCATTAACTTACATGAACACGGTAGTAAGGTGATAGGGCCGATACGGCTCGGGCTTATCACATCTTGTTCCCGATATGTGGATGGAGACAACAGGACATATTTTCAGCGTGTCGACTTTGATCTTATGTGTCGATACGTTACTATAAATTTTGAGCAGCAGTAATTTCCCTTTGTGTGAGATGTGTCCTATTATTGGGTAGACAGTATAATCCGGGCCAGGTGCAGCACCCTTCCCTTGAGAGAGCGCAATCTGGAGTTCTTCCAGCGAAAACAGTAGTGTAAAGATACTGTTCTCCTCTACATATTCCGTCTCGTCTACCTCGTCCATTACTTCAGGTGGGGCTGTCCTACACAAGAATGATTCTAAGTTCGCCGGATGGTGGAAGTGTGGGCATGTCCAGTGTCACATCAGTTTTCGTCTTCCGTATTACACCCAGCCAAGTTAATGGAGTGACTTTGCAGACCGCAGAGCAGAAATTTTTCCACAACTTTTTTTGCCCTTCTTGGCTGCAGCTTCGCGTTCTTAAGGGCAACAAAGTTTGCATCACTAGAGATATTTTTGTATTTGTTAATGTGTCCGTTCGTTCCCTGAGCACTCTGTCTTATTCTGAATCTCAACAAAAGAGTGACGGCGGGTGAGTAGTCCGCTTATGTCCCGTTTGAGGTACTGAACCTTGCTCTACTTCACTGATACGCCACACCAAGCGATTTACATCCAGCCCAGTTCGCCTAGAAACAAAGAATCACACAGACCAAAATATTAGTCAACACCTATAAACGTGACGCCAGTCTCCATCTACATCAAATGGTTCAAATGTCTCTGAGCACTATGGGACTTAACATCTGAGGTCATCAGTCCCCTAGAACTTAGAACTACTTAAACCTAACCAACCTAAGGACATCACACACATCCATGCCCGAGGCAGGATTCGAACCTACGATCGTAACAGTCGCGCGGTTCCGGACTGAAGCGCCTAGAACCGCTCGGCCAATCGGGCGGCTCCATCTACATCTATCCTCCACAAGCAACCTTACGGTGTATGGCTGAGAGACCTAAGATACCGCTTTCAGTTCTCCCTCTTACTGTTCCATTCGCGAATGGAACGTGGAAAGAATGACTGTAGGTAAACCTCCGTATCAGCTCTAATTTATAAAAAAGAAAGGAAGAAACGCTTACAGCCACAGACTGTGCTTTTATTTCAATCCACGATGCATATCCAGCCCTGGGGGCCCATCTTCAAGTGCTAGATCAGTTTACATAACTTTTTTTGATGTAGGTTACTACTGCTTCTGTTCAGAGTGCATAGGTATTTTACAAGGAGGTATATTGTGACTACAATTTTTACATAACTAAGACAAAAGCGAAAAATTAATTATTGTTTCCTGAAGCGGTTACATAGTTTTTAAGCACGGTATGATTACTCAGATTTACGTTATATATATATATATATATATATATATATATATATATATATATATATATATATATATATATATATATATAGGGTGAGTCACCTAACGTTACCGCTGGATATATTTCGTAAACCACATCAAATACTGACGAACCGATTCCACAGACCGAACGTGAGGAGAGGGGCTAGTGTAATTGTTTAATACAAACCACACAAAAATGCACGGAAGTATGTTTTTTAACACAATCCTACGTTTTTTTAAATGGAACCCCGTTAGTTTTGTTAGCACATCTGAACATATAAACAAATACGTAATCAGTGCCGTTTGTTGCATTGTAAAATGTTAATTACATCCGGAAATATTGTAACCTGAAGTTGACGCTTGAGTACCACTCCTCCACTATTCGATCGTGTGTATCGGAGAGCACCGAATTACGTAGGGATCCAAAGGGAACGGTGATGGACCTTACGTACAGAAGAGAGTGGAACAGCACATTACGTCCACATGCTAACACCTTTTTATTGGTCTTTTTCACTGACGCACATTTACGTTACCATGAGGGGTGAGGTACACGTAAACACGTGGTTTCCGTTTTCAATTACGGAGTGGAATAGAGTGTGTCCCCGACATGTCAGGCCAATATATGTTCAATGTGGTGGCCATCATTTGCTGCACACAATTGCAATCTCTGGCGTAATGAATGTCGTACACGCCGCAGTAATGTCGCCGCAGGCTGCCACAATACGTTGTTTCATATCCTCTGGGGTTGTAGGCACATCACGGAACGCATTCTCCTCTAACGTACCCGACAGAAAGAAGTCCTGAGGTGTAAGATCAGGAGAACGGGCTGGCCAATTTATGCGTCCTCCACGTCCTATGAAGCGCCCGTCGAACATCCTGTCAAGGGTCAGCCTAGTGTTAATTGCGGAATGTGCAGGTGCACCATCATGCTGATACCACATACGTCGACGCGTTTCCAGTGGGACATTTTCGAGCAACGTTGGCAGATCATTCTGTAGAAACGCGATGTATGTTGCAGTGCTCTCCGATACACACGATCGAACAGCGGAGGAGTGGTACTCAAGCGTCAACTTTAGGTTACAATATCTCCGGATGTAATTAACATTTTGCAATGCAACAAACGGCACTGATTACGTATTTGTTTATTTGTTCAGATGTGCTAACAAAACTTACGGGGTTCCATTTAAAAAAAAAAGTAGGTTGGTATTAAAAAACATACTTCCGTGCATTTTTGTATGGTTTGTATTAACCAATTACACTAGCCCCTCTCCTCACGTTCGGTCTGTGGACTCGGTTCGTCAGTATTTGATGTGGTTTACGAAATATATCCAGCGGTAACGTTTGGTGACTCACCCTGTATGTACAACACATACCTTTAATTTCACATCGCCGGCCGGAGTGGCCGAGCGGTTAAAAGCGCTACAGTCTGGAACCGCACGACCGCTACGGTCGCAGGTTCGACTCCTGCCTCGGGCATGGATGTGTGTGATGTCCTTAGGTTAGTTAGGTTTAAGTAGTTCTAATTTCTAGGGGACTTATGACCACAGCAGTTGTGTCCCATAGTGCTCAGAGCCATTTGAACCATTTAGTTTCACATCACATTTGTAAATAAAATTCAAGCAAGTCAAAAAATATCCAAATGTAAAGACGCTACTTCTTCACATATTCAGGAGTGTAGTTATTTCTAAGATGATTCAAAGATGTTACATTATTATTTATATACCTAGATGTCATTTGTAAAACAAATTATTTGTGCAGATATCAGATGTGATCTTACATTGTATAATGGCTCCAACCATTACATTTTGTTTTCTATAGGAAAAACAATATTTTGAAACTGCTGAAAAAACTTAGCGAAACTCTGTTTGTTTAACATATTTTCAGACAATTTTTCACTGTGTAACAGTATTTCTAATTGTTCTAACAGATCACTTTTTCTACTGTTATCTTGACTGTTAGGTACAGTTACGTGGCTGTTATCGGAGTGCCATTCCTTGTATACTTCATGCAGCATGAGAATAAACATGATGTATACCAATACAAACGCGATAACTGCTCAGACGCCGTAATGTGAGTATACTGGTATTGTTACGCTCTTGAAAGTAGGTTGTACTTTTGTATTAGATATCATATTACTAAGTTAGAGTAAATGAAACTTTAAGATATTCTAATGTATTAACAGCCATCAACGTTTCTCTTAATCGTATTTTAGCTGTGTAGATTTTATTTAAAAAATCGTGTGCAGTCGCAGTCTCTGTACTGTTGTGCTCTGATCGTCGTGCTGTTGATACACAGGTTGAAAAAGCCTGTTACTGCTTTCTGCTCTGTAGTAAAACTCGCTCGTGAAACAGAGTCAAAAAGTGGCGAGAAACAGATTGTTCTCAAGGTTTTTCACAAGTTTACAGGAAAAAAAATGAGCTTTGAAGTCTTCCGAGAACAGTATTTTCTACAGTTAAAGCGCTTTCTAAGTGGGGTGGATAGTTCAGTAGGTAGCGTTGTAGAATGGAAATCTCGTGTTTATCGCTCGATGGTTCAGACCTTGCGTTGGTCTTTCCTTTTCTCGTTCCATTTGGAAAACTTACATCTTTTAAATGTAAAATTCATCTACTTTATGCTAATTAACACTTATTTAATCATCATTTTTATGAAAAATGAATGCCTTCTTGTTTCTCATTACAAGTTGCACGCAGAATTCCAGTTTTCATTGAAAAAAAAATTCTCAGTTATAGATATTTTATAAAAGATTGTTAATAAAAGTTTTGCAAATTAAGAAAACACAAAAAATTAAATTTTTAGGACAAAAACTAAAATTCAAATACCATTATTTGGATTATGTCTTGTTTCATACCACAGATGTGGTGTCACATCAGCTACAGTGGTGAGCATCGTAGAAACATGGAAAACGACTTTCACAACATCGAGCACACCGTATAAATGTTGCATTTCTATAGCTGCCACTGTACTGTTGTAGTATACACCCAACAGAACTGATCTGGAGCCAAGTAAAGGGATCTGTCGCGGGAAATACGACATTTAAGCTGTCGGACGTACTGGAGCTAATGCACGAAGCTTTGTCACACGTCGCTGCCAAATGCTGGCGGGATACAGAGCGGTACGTCAAAAGAATAAGAGAAAATGTGGTACACGGGTGGCTTCGTGGATTCTGTTTTTGATCGAGTCCTTATCAACGTAGCAGATGACACTTCCAGTACTGAAATGTATTTCTCGGATTCAGATATGGAGTTCATAGATTATCAGAGGAATGACTTAAGTAATGCCTTCAGTGGCTGCAATTGGCGAAATCCCTGCAGTACGTTTTTGCGCCACACATAACTTGTTCAGAAAAATACCCTGTGTTTAAGTTAGGAATTTTCGTCGCTCTTGTTTGTAATTGCCGTACAATACTTTGCTAGCTATGAACAAGAGCATGTTACGCTTATCGTCTGGTTGCCTAAGAAGCATGCGGTATTACTGGAGTTCTGCAGAATATTATTACATTCTCTTAATAAAGTAAATGACATTCGGAGGTGTATAATTTTTCTCTGCTCATCTCTTTTTACGTGTTCACTGCTCGCATCACTGCATGTTAGTTTACCAGCCTGCTGTCCTAGTTAAATGCGCCAGTAAAGCTGTTGTCCCGTGTTATCGTTCAGTAAACCGTATCCTTATTATCGTACCAGACTGTACTCGAGGCAGCTTGGTTTCTACTCCGCGTGAGACGAAATCCATTGAGGTTCCAGCAAAAGCGGAGGACTACATGGTGCGCCCGCTCGGTTAGCCGCGCGGTCTTAACGCGCTGCTTCCCGAGAGAGAAGGCGTGCCGGTCCTCGGCACGAATCTGCCTGGCGGATTAGTGTCGAGGTCTAGTGAGTCAGCCATCCTGAGGATGGTTTTTAAGGCGGTTTTCCATGAGCCTTGGCGAATACGGGCAGGTTCCGCTCTTTCCGCCTCAGTTACATTATGTCGGCATTTTTTAAAAAGAGATGGGGCCCCTCCACGCCCGCACCAACGTGGTGACCAGACCAAAAGTTCTACTGTCACCTCCGTAAACATGTTAGTTATCTAGTAAGTGGATCACAGGATGCTGGGCTGTGATGTTGTCCGTGCGTCTGGGTAAGGCTACGCATTAACACGGTTCATCAGGTGATAGATAGTGGACGAAACGCGAGTGAGAGTAGCGATTTGAAGAGCAGAGGGAAAAAAGTGCCATGGCTCGTGCCGTGGGAAAAAAACCTCTGCGACAGTGGGATGGGTAGTAAGAGCAGTAGTGGCTTACTAGCTGCGATAGCTCATGCAAGGTTGGATTTGTTAGTATAGGTATCATGCATCATTACCGTGACAAGCGATGGCGATGTGTCCCAGTTGCTGCAGCTGCTACATTCCTTGAACAATCAAGATCATTATACAGTAGTGGGAGATCGGCCATAGATCATCTCACTGTGTGGGGGATGTGTGGAGCTTGTTTGCATGCAGTGTACGGTACGGCTTCCCTGTGTGGTGTCAGTTATTCGACAGTGTATTTCAGCTGGATATCCAGCAATGGCGTCTGATTAACAGGGGCTCGCCTGTGCCGTTATGTTTGCGTATGCTTGGCCATAGATGTTATGTCCTTACAAGTATGTCTTTTGGTCTTTTATGTTTCCATCTATGGTTGTGGTCGTAGTTCCCCAGATTCAGAATAAACGGGTTCTGCGAATGTCTGGAGTTTCTGTATAGTCTTGTGGTGAGTTTGTGGATTACCTCCGTGAGAGTCTCAAGTCGGTATTCCCGGTGAAGGTCCGCGATGCGTGTGTATCGTGGAGCATTGCTTATGATTTTGAGTACTTTGTTTTGTATGAGCTGCAGACGGCGCAGGCGTGTAGGCGCAGCCTACCCCCAGACAGGAGCTGCGTACGTCATCAGGGGTCGGATAAGTGTCATGTACATGGACCTCGACACCCTTCTGTTCAGTGTGCTACGCCTGTTGAGCATAGAATAGAGCTGTTTGAGCCTCGCGCTAGCTCGGTTGGTCATGTGTTGTATGTGGTCCCCCCAGAGTAATTTCCGGTCCAGCCAGACACCGAGGTATTTGACTTTCTCGCGGAAACGTATTGCACGTGCATGTAGAGTTATGGGTCTGTAGTAGCGGTGTTTGCGCAGTTGCTTCGGTCTTCTAGTGAACAGAACGGCTTCGCACTTGTCGACGTTTACTCTAACACGCCATTTCTCCAACCGAGGCTCGGCCACTCTTGAGTGCAGTCTGTAGGCGTGACGTAATGTTTGATGGTTTCCAATCTTGCGCAAGGATGGCTGTGTCATCCGCGTAGATTGCCATCATTGTGTTGTGTGTGGTTGGGAGATCGTTTATGTAGAGGTTAAACAGTAGGGGCCCTAGGATGCTTCCCTGGGGTACTCCCGCGTGTATACCGTGTCGTGTTGATTGTTTTCCCTGCACGTCAGTGTTGAAACTCCTGTCTGTGAGGTATGAGTGTATTAGACGCAGCAGCCCGTCGGGGAATCCCGCGTCGCTGAGTTTGCGGATGAGGCCGTTGTGCCATAGACGATCGAAAGCCTTTTCGTGTGTCCAGGAACACTGCCCCTGTAGCTTTGTTTATGTTGAAGCCGTGTGTTATATGTTCAACGACCCGTAGGAGTTGTTGTGTTATGGAGTGGTGATTCCTGAAGCCGAATTGCTCCGGTCTCAGGATGTCATTTGTTATGCAGTGCCTAGTGATGCGTTTGAGAATCACCGTCTCAACAATCTTACTGAGCGAGCTCAGAAGGCTGATGGGTCGGTAATTTTGTGGGAGGCTGTGGCCTTTCCCCGGCTTCCTGAACATCAGGACCTTGGCCGTCTTCCAAAAGGCGGGGAAGTGTTGGTGTTTTAGTATGGCATTCGTTATGTGTGTTAGGTACTCAGTTGCTTTATCCGCGAACTCCTGGAGGACACGGTTTTGAATGCCATCATGACCAGGGGCTTTCCTAGCAGCGGAATGCATTATAGCCCAGGAGACTTCGGCTGTGCTAGCATGTCGAATGTCGTCGCGCGATGGCTGGGCTAGAATGCGTGTAACCTCTTGGTCAGTAGCCAGTGTGAACACTGGATCTGATGGTACCAGGTTCGGTGTGAATGACGCTGCGAGTGTTCGGGCCATTAGTTCTGCTTTCTCTTCCGCTGAGTATGCAGGTCCGTCAGGCCCTTGAAGCGTTGGGGTGTATATTTTCTCCCTGGTGAATTGTCGGGCTAGTTGCCACACGCCAGGTCGTGCGGTGTCCAGCCCTTCAAGTTTTTGGTTCCACTGTTGTGTTCTATGTGTTTGTATTTTATCGTGTATGATGCCCTGTAGTCTGTTAATGTGCCGTTTGAAGTACGGACGCCTGGTGCGCTGCCATTGTCTCCTGAGGCGATTCCTCATTGAGATTAGGTCCAGGATTTCCTGGGGCAGGGCCGCACTGCGTTGTTGTGAGGTGCGATTAGGTATGGTGCCTGCCATTGCGTCCTGGACGGCGTTAGTGAGGGTTTCTACTGCCTCGTCAATTTGTGCTGTTTCGTTAATTTCGTGTATAGGTGGGATGTGGCTATCAAGTGTCTGCTTGAACAATGTCCAATTCGCACGCCCGTAGTCCAACATCTTGCGTTGTTCCGTGTGCTGCAGTGTTTCCTCAATGTATAGTATTACAGGTTGGTGGTTTGAGGGCAGATCGTTTTCAACGGCAACGTTGAGTGTCGCTGTAATGCCCTTGATGAGGGCCATGTCTATCACGTCTGGCCTGTGTCCCCTCTGATAGGGAATGTGCGTCGGTTCAGTCGGCGCTAGTATAATGTAGTTTCTGCCTAGCGAATGTTCGTACAGTTTTTTGCCGTTGGGATTTCGTATGCGTGAATTCCATTCTGGGTGTTTTGCGTTCAGATATCCAGCGACTATTACTCGCGGTGAAATGTTGAGTAATGTGCTGATATCGCGTGTTGAGATGCCTACAGGGCTGTTGTATACCGATATCAGTGTGGTGTAGGCTCCGTTGAACTTGACTCTCACGGCCGTAGCCTCGATTTTTTCCAGTTCAGGGATCTCTATGTTTGTGTGCTCAATGTCTTTGTGTATGACGATTGCAGTTCCACCTGCCACGGCGTCGCCCGGTCGGTCGGTGCGATAGACACAATAACCAGGAAAGTTTAATTGTTTGTACGGTTTAAGTTTAGTCTCGCTCAGTAGCGCGACAAGGATTCCCTTGCGCTCCATGAACGCGGCAAATTGTGCCCTTTTGTTGTGGATCGAGTCTGCATTCCAGAACAGGATCTGTGATAGTGTATGCGGGTCTGCGTTATGGGCTGGGTGTGGCATATTATTCATGTAAGAGTGTGAAAGAGTGTTGTGATGGCAGTGTGTATGACAGCCCAGTATTGCCCGGGTTCGGCGCTCATGAGCTGGGTGAGGAATGTAGTGACGGCCGTCAGCACCTTGGTAAGGATTTGAACGGTCGTGTGTCGGGGGAATAGTGTTTCCAGTATTCCCCCAGATGGTGTGTTGGTGTTGGGTGTGGCAGACTGAGGTGCTGCTGTGGAGTTAGCGGCCGCTTGTGCGGGTATTGGTGTGTTGTTAGGAGCGGCATTTGTGCTTTGTGACAGAGGTTGTGGCGCCTGTGTTACTTCTGTGGTGAGGGGGATGGTAGTGTGAGTTACAGTCTCGGTGTCTTGTTGACTGTTTTCCTGTGTGTTGCTGTTCTGTTGTTGCTGTGTGGCCTGTTGTGGTGATTTCGTGTTCCCCGCCCTATGTTTGCGTGTACGTCTATTCCTCCTCTGGGCTTGGGGTTCGGCGGGTTCTTGTGTGGGTGTGTTTTCCTGTATATGGTGCGTTTCTTCGCAGCACGTGACGGCAATTGCTGTGCAAGCACTGTCTCCACCTACGCGTACACCATAATTACCACGCAAACATTTGGGGGTACACTCGTCTGATACGAGACGTTCCGGGCGGAATGGTGGGGGGGGGGGGGGGAGGGGACCACCGGGGCTGAACCGCACAATAACCCTGGGTTCGGTGTGGGGCGGCGGTGGGGCGGGTGGACTGCTGTGGCCTGTTGTGGGGTTGTGAACCACTGAGGGCTACGGCGGGACGAAGCCTCTCCGTCGTTTCTAGGTTCGCGGTTCAATACACACAATACATGGCGCAATGTTTACGTCGGGTTTATTCCAATGATGAACACAGTAAAGACTCACTGATGCACCACCATAGGCAACTTAATTCACGGCGTGCTCATCGGCAGGTCCAAACACGATAGCTACTTTTTCCTATTCTGTCATGTCCCCACGTCGAGCCACTTACTGCATTGATTCTGTACAACCGACTGGCGCTAGACTTCACTGCCATCGCTTACGTCAACGTTGGAGCATTACGTCACCGCCTGGCGTCAGTGCTACACCAGCTCTATCCCTCGAAAACAACTGCGGCGTGACTAATATTTTAATAGTAAAAAACTGTGAAATACGGACTAAAATGTCTTCTAGACTGCAGACCATATGTAACAACAGCAACTAATAAATAAATAAGAGATTGCAGTCATGATTCCGTCCATTTCTCGAGCTTTCGCTCGTTCCGCGATTTGGTGGCGTCTCGTGGTACTATCTCCAAGACTGGTCTTATAAATTATTCTGACGATACCGGTAGCAATTGCAGTCAGTTTATCACTTTATATTTCGTTTTTTAGGCTTCTAATTTTTTAATAATTTTCTTTCTTATTTCATCTGAATGATGCCATCTTGTTTTCAAACTGTTTTGTAACGTTTTTACATGCTGATATAATGGTATTTATGTAAAAATTTGAATGATATTTTGCAACCTACTTCGTAAATCATTAGTACCCCATAAACAAGTAAAATATTGTACTGGGTTCAGCCATGTAACTTTTATGGACTATATTTTCGCCTTTCCCTGTCAACTTTACTTAAAATCAGCATAACTGTTTATATATGCATACATACCCGTACTGTATGATAACTGTAACTGCAATTACGAGTATACTCAAATACAAGACGAGTCTGTGCAGTGATAAGATTTAAGTTAATTTCTTTCTGAGTTTCACGAAATTATCAAATTTTAAGCAGAACCACAGCTGATTGTTGCGGCTAGTTCATAGTTTCTCGTGCATCTGTTGTATTCGCGCTGCTCTGGTCAAATGTCACGTGGTTGTTCGTACAGGTTCGATACTGTATAGAACGTAACGGTGTATCGGGATAAATCTCGAACCCGTTCGAACATAAGTATCGTTGTCCAGCACTAACTTCACTGAAGAAAATGCAGAATTTGTAATTGCAGAAAGATATTGCGCCTCGTCACATGTTAAGTATGGAGTATTTACATACCATGATTCTCATTTCTCACGGCCAGAGCTGCATACAGTTTTATTTATAGCTTTTATATCTGATTATTTGTAATACAAGTCTTAAATTACCTTGTTGACATGTGTAGCGATGTTAGCTTATTCATTTGCAAATCTTTAGCACTTGGGAAGACTTTCATTTGATTTATCAGAATATGAAAACATTAAAAAAAGGTGAGTAGTTATATTGTTTGGTTTTGTCAAAAGAGACCTAAGTAATGATATCAAAAATGGTTCAAATGGCTCTGGCCACTATGGGACTTAACATCTGAGGTCATCAGTCCCCTAGAACTCAGAACTACTTAAACCTAACTGACCTAAGGACATCGCACATATCCATGCCAGAGGCAGGATTCGAACCTGCGACCGTAGCGGTAGCGCGGTTCCAGACTGAAGTGTCTAGAGCCGCTCGGTCACAGCGACCGGCGTAATGATATCACCAGCATTTGTCACGTTATGACAAAGTTTTGTTAGGTACCCTTTTTTGCGCCTAGAGAACACTTCTGACCATATCCAGGATTCTAGGCGATAAGCAAGACGAATAATAAGTATTGTGTTATCGTGTGGTGCTGTGCGAATCGACCTCAACAATCTATTTTGAATAAGAGCCACATGTCACGCAACTGTATAAAATTCTATATTTTGTGAATGTCATTTCAGGACATTTCGTTGGTCGGTTTGGACTTAAGCGCAATTGGATGCTGCCGACGTACACGTTTTAGTATCGAATAGTTCAAATGGCACTGAGCACTATGGGACTTAACATCTGAGATCGTCAGTCCCCTAGAACTTAGAACTACTTAAACCTAACTAACCTAAGGATATCACACACATCCATGCCCGAGGCAGGATTCGAACCTGCGACCGTAGCAGTCGCGCGGTTCCAGACTGAAGCGCCTAGAACCTCTCGGTCACACCGGCCGGCGTTTTAGTATCGATTCACTCAAGCCGGTGCCGTGATTATGGTTGGCAGATTAAATTGACAAAATTACCGAACATTATGCCTGGCGAAAAGGTATGCTGTGCTGAGTGTGAACACAATAAAACACCTTTAATTTTTGGTGAAAATCGTTTATGTTGTAAACTAAACTGACAACGAATGCGCCACTCTGCATTTACCATAGCGACACTCAATTTGTTTCTAGCCTCAGGCCTTAAATAATTATTGTGACTGAATACTCTTTCCACCCAGTCATTGCTTCATGGAACCGCCTTATACTTTTGACATGTTCTTTGTGTTAGGGTTTCTTCTGCGTTTAAAAAGGTTTTCCACGAAAACGAGTTTATGGACGTAGAAGCGTGCTTCGTAATAGTTCCAAAGTTTCATTTAGTATACGGATCTCTTCGTATAAACTACTTAAATAGGTGAGATCAGTGGAACAGTTCGGCTAAAGTCCGAACGCCTGGCGCCTGACTGGGTATATTCACACTGACCCGGCGTGTGATCGTGGCGTCGCCGTACGGTTAAGGTCTGATTTCTTGCGGATGATATTTTGCAAACACGATCATGCAACTCGTGGACTATTTGAGTCTTCTGATTTTTCATTTTGTAGATTCGACGTGAAAACGTCTGTTCGCTAACCGGTCGAACGAAATACCGTCAGATTTGAATCGTTAATAACTACGAGATTAAGATTGCGTATACAATGGTTGAGCCCACAACGGATAGATCATATCCCTACCTGTTTGGACTGTGACTTCATCGTGCCAGTGTAGGCGCATGCGGGTGATTGTTACGAATAACTTAGTGTAAAGTTATAAACTGGTGTAGCGTGGAAACGCGTTTAACGAATAAGTTGATTCTGAAGTCATTGTGAAGAGCAATGAAAATATTTGCAGGACTATAACGGAAAATCGGTATTAAGGTGAAAGTCACAAAATAATAAAATATTTCATCTCATCTGACTCGTTGTCCGCAGCTCGTGGTCGTGTGGTAGCGTTCTCGCTTCCCACGCCCGAGTTCCCGGGTTCGATTCCCGTCGGGGTCAGGGATTTTCTCTGCCTCGTGATGACTGGGTGTTGTGTGATGTCCTTAGGTTAGTTAGGTTTAAATAGTTCTAAGTTCTAGGGGACTGATGACCATAGATGTTAAGTCCCATAGTACTCAGAGCCATTTTTTTTGACTCGTAAATACGCTTGGAATTATGGAAACGCTAGTCAGAGGAAAGGTCGAGTCGAAAGGAAGCCAAAAGGCTTAAAAAGACCAGTAACGAGTGAAAGTGAGAGCTACGGCAGCGTCGAAAACTAAATGAAAAAACGGCACAAAGCGATTACTTATCTGACATTCATGTTTACTAAGGGAGGATCGAAAAGTTTCCGTTCGAAGGCCGTACAGTCAAGAATCGGTATGCCAATCAGGCAAAATGGCCGTGAGCACTGAGGTACCATCCCACTGAAGCACCAGGTTGAAGATGCTCGTGTCCCACACTAGAGTCTCCCAGTTTAGGTTGGCCTGCCAGATCGACGGGAATCTTGTGTCGAATCCCGACCATCACGGAACTTGGCGCACCATTCCATAACGGCAGTTTTCGACAGACGTGCTGCCCCACACACATTCTTCACTCTCCGATGGATATCTACCGCTGTTTCTCCTTCGGCAGCCAATAACAGCGTGTTGGTCCTTTTGGATGCATTTGGTAATAACATGCCTTCCGCATATACCGCACGCACATCGGAAAAACAGGAATACGGTACTAATCCCCTGCCTACACGTCGCTGGTTACATACTCGCATCGAATTCGCGCGACGTTGCTTGTACGTTGCAGCAACGCGCTCAAACGAAAAATTTGATCGCCCCTTATATTTATTACTTGATTAATTTGTGCAAGAAGTCATTGGAAAACATGTTCAGTTAAATGGAGAGACTAACTTAGCACTTGCCAATTTGAAAAATAGCCTTTTATAAAGTTAACAATGAAAAAACGTGGGGCGTTTCTTAAAAAGGCACTACTTCATTAAAAAAAATCATAAGAAGCGTGAGTGAGGGTTTAGAGAAGTATGCACTATTGCGCCCACATTTTGCTACGTGAGTGGAAAACTAGCTTGATGTAGGTACTAGAGTAGCTTTAATCTAACGATATCACAAATTTAACAAGGAAAGAGAAAGACTGCAAAAAGGAATTTACCTTCTATACAAAACACCAAAATACTCTCGTAGGACTATACACACGAAAAAATGGATTTCATAAGGCCACATAACAACAAAAACAGGTTTTTATTACATGAAATATTCTTTATCTGGCTTGATTAGTAGTTCTGCCTAACAAGCCACCTATCTTCAGAATATAAAACATTCTTGATTAGTGTTTATCACATTACGGCTTCGCACACCGTTAAAACCTTTCTTAAAATGACAACATTCACACGTAACATAAATAAAAAGAGCTTTTCATCGTTCGCAGCCAGAGTAACTAAACGATGATCATAAAACAAAGGCGTTATGCCATTACAGCTTAATAACTGACAATCAGTATTTACATCATTTCGCCACATTACAGGCAACACATGTGTATACTAGGTATATACCGAATGTTGTGTTTATTGAACGTTGTACTGGACATCAGCCGCCACACTATTCACATTTACCACGTCATATGGCCGAGTGGTTCTAGGCCCAACAGTCTGGAACCGCGCGACCGCTACGGTCGCAGTTTCGAATCCTGCCTCGGGGCATGGATGTGTGTGATGTCCTTAGGTTAGTTAGGTTTAAGTAGTTTTAAGTTCTAGGGGACTGATGACCTCAGAAGTTAGGTCCCATAGTGCTCAGAGCCATTTGAACCATTTTTGAACCACGTCATAGCAAAATACATATGATGATATCTGTTACGAATTGATGTAAAAACTGATTGTTAGTTAATAACAAGTTGTAACGGCATAACGCCTTTGTTTTATAACCATCGTTCAATTATACTGGCCACAAACGATGAAAAGCTGTTTCTAATTATGTCACGTATGAATGTTGTCATTTTAAGAAAGATTTTAACTATGTGTGGAGCTGTAATGGCAGCAACACTAATCAAGAATGTTTTATGATCTGAAGGTGGTTCAAAATGGTTCAAATGGCTCTGAGCACTATGGGACTTAACATCTGAGGTCATCAGTCCCCTGGACTTAGAACTACTTAAACGTAACTAACCTAAGGACATCACAGACACCCATGCCCGAGACAGGATTCGAACCTGCGACCGTAGCAGCTGCTCGGTTCCGGTCTTAAGCGCCTAGAACCGCTCGGCTACAACGGCCGGCTTTGAAGGTGGCTAGATTGTTAACCGAAACTTGTACGCAATCCAAATAAAGAAGAGTTCATGTGCGATCATGACTTCATGGGTTTTCAATACCTAACATAAATAAAAATTTTCAGCAGATCGCATGTCTCCTGGTCATTTGCATTAGTATAAATTTTTTTTGTTACAAATTTATTTTACCGAAAAAACTGGTGCTATTGTTTTAGCTTCGAACTGTGCACACGGGGGAATTGAGACACGCACGTGTGCACGTTTTCATCTTACGTTAGAAATTCTAAGAGCGGGCGGTTTCCAGAATTTCGTTGTCCTCGGAGGACGCTTGTATTATTCAGCGAGCAGTGAGCTTTCCTGCTCCAGGGCGGCAGAAATCTGCTGGCGCTCTACTCTCTTTTGAAAGGCCAGCGGTGGCTCGAGATCGATACGTCCTCAGAGAAACAAAGCGACTGGGGGCTGCACACGTCTCTCGGCGGTCGACGCAGACAACGCCAGTGGCGCCGGCGTCAGCTTCTGTAGCATTGGTCGTCCACCTAGCGGCCGTTCCCCCACACCGCCTGTTCAGCGCAGGGAACTCTAGAGAAAACTAAACTACAGGTGTCCAACATTGAAGCAGACTCGAGAAATAACAATGTATTTTCTGAACAGGATTCAGTGACGCCACATTTTGAGGAAAACATTTTGAGAGAACACTTGGGGACGCGGTAACCTTGATGAAATGTTTGGGGAAGAACAATTTGGTACTGACGAAATTGGGGAAGTATTTTATCTGCCTAGCATTACCACTAATGAAATCTCTGATATTTCAGTTGAACAACCTATGCTTAATTTTCTATGTATCGACTAGCACTCTTTCCAAATCAATAGATACACCTTTCAATTTGTGGGAGACGTTACGCTCACCGCAGTGATACCTTTCCGGCGCTGAAGACCTTGCTGTCGTGCGCCCAAAAAAACCCTCTACTACTACTACCCCCACGATACCTTTCCGTGAATTTACTATGGCGTGCCATGCCCAGTTTCGACTTTCGTGGCCGCATCGAATTCTGAGGAGATGCCATATTGGATTTCGCCAATATAGCTGAAGCTTGTATTTGATTGTTTTGTATTATATGTCCTATGAATATAGGCTCTTCACGGTACATGATGACAGCCAAAACAGTTGCAGGATAAAGATTTATTAAAATTCTTTACCACGGTTTCGGTATATATAAATATACCTTCATCAGAAGTAAAATACCCTGAACAGGAAGACACTTTCATTAGCAAAAACTTAGCATCGGAAATGAGAGAGAGAGAGAGAGAGAGAGAGAGAGAGAGAGAGAGAGAGAGAGAGAGACAAATTACCAGAGTACTACAGGCACAAAAACTTTTAGTCACTTACTAAAATTACATCCTGCAATGGAGATTAGTAAAACAATTGTGTCAAAGGCGTCGTCAATAGTTAAAACATCATTTCCATTCATACAATATTATTATGGACAGAGGGTCGATGCGAGCACAGCTTAGCATCAGCACTTCGCCTATGAACTATCGTGACAAGGGTGTGAAAGCCCTAAGGCAGATAGTTTCGCCGAGAGAGGGCACTTGTGGTATATGCCAGACACTCGCGCACATTAAAATCCATGGAGACATACACATGCGCATCAAAATTGTTAAAAGTTGTGCTAATTCAAACCTTCTGTCTTAATAAATAAAACATATCAGAACCATTTAAAAACATCTCCGTAAAATAGAAAATATGAACCCAATTTACCTGTGTCCTAGTGTCAAGCAGATGAAGCTTGCGCTACGGGACACATCTAACGAGAGAGGGCACTAGTGTTATGAGCGAGAATCTCGCGTAACTTAAACGGTAAAGTACATACTAGCGAAAACAACCAAAATGTTAAAGTAAAACGAAACCATCTGTCGTTGTGAATAAAAACATAACAGTCAATTAACCAGACATACACATCGAAATCCACAAACAGCAAACATTAAAAATACGTTTTAACAATTTGGCCGCCCGGTGTGGCCGTGCGGTTAAAGGCGCTTCAGTCTGGAACCGCGTGACCGCTACGGTCGCAGGTTCGAATCCTGCCTCAGGCATGGATGTGTGTGATGTCCTTAGGTTAGTTGGGTTTAATTAGTTCTAAGTTCTAGGAGACTGATGACCTCAGAAGTTAAGTCGCATAGTGCTCAGAGCCATTTGAACCATTTTGAACAATTTTGATGTGTATGTATCCACGGATTTTAATCTGCGCGAGTGTCTGGCACATACCACAAGTGCCCTCTCTCGGCGGAACTATCTGCCCTAGGGCGTTCACACCCTCGTCACGATAGTTCATAGGCGAAGTACTGATGCTAAGCTGTGTTCGCATCGACCCTCTGTCCATAATCGTGTTGTATAAATGGAGGTGATATTTTAACTACTGACGACGCCTTTGGCACAATTGTTTTATTAATCTCCATTGCAGGACGTAATTTTAGTAAGTGACTAAAAGTTTTTGTGCCTGTAATACTCTGGTAATTTTACGGTTACTTAAGCTATAGTGTTTTTTCTTACTCATAAGTCCCTCCAGATCCTTGAGAGTCATGCACTCCGCCTCGCCTTCCGTATACGTCTCCCGTCCCCCACGCGGATCCTCTATGATCTCATTCCTTTACCCCATCTGCTCCTATTCCTCGAACATATCCGCATCCTCTACACCTCCCGCCGTCTTGAACCCCCTCACCCCCTGGTTGCTCCTCTCCTCTCCGATCCCCGCCCCCTGCCCCGTCTTCACCATTGTGTCCCCCCTACCCTCCATCTCTACACCCTACATCTCCTTTCCCACGGTGGCTTCCATCAACTCCCCCTCCTGGATGATGCCCTCTCTCCCTCCATTTATCCCTCCTATCAACTCTGATCCTCACTCCCCCTCCTTTCCTCTGTCCTTTTCCCGGGCTCCCTCTCCCCCCCTTCCATCCTCTTTCTTCCCCACCTCCCCTCTCTTTGCCCCCTTCTCTCCCCCGCGTCCTTTTACATTTCCCTCCTCTGCCTCCTCTCATTCCCTCTCGCGTCTGCCCTTCTCCCCCTTTATTAGTCCTCTCCCTCCTTGGTTTCCCCCCTTTTGTTTTTTCCTCTCCTCCCTCCTTGTTTTTCCCCCTACTCCAGGTAACCCCCCCCCCCCCCCCCCCATCTGCTTTGGATCGGGAGTGCCATCTTTGTGCCGCCTTTTTCGTGCAGTGTTTTACAGTGTGTTTTTCCAGTGCGTGCTCCGTGTTGTGTCTTTTGGGAAGTGTAGCGAACAGGCATCATACTGTCGCTGGGTGTGCTTTTTATTACTTGCGAACAGAAACCAGACTGTCGCCATGTTTTTTAATTGTGTGTCTACTGTGTTACATGTCTGATTCCTGTGCCTTTTATCTACATTGCCAACCCCCTTTTGCTTTCTGTTTTAACTTTCCGCAATTTTACGCCATTTTACACTTTAAACCGCCGTTTTATCGCCTGTTTTTCCTTGTTTCTTTCTTCTTCCTTTATTTAAAAAAAGTCTGTAGGCTGTAGAGCAAAGAAAAAAAAATAATTCTTTCTCATTTCCGATACTAAGTTTTTGCTAACGAACGTGTCTTCCTGTTCACGGCATTTTACTTCTGATTAAGGTATATTTATATATACCGAAACGGTGGTACAGAATTTTAATAAATCTTTATCCTGCAACTGTTTTGGCTGTCATCATTTACCGTGAAGAATTTCAACAGCTGCTGTTTCAGCCATGTTTAAAATTTTGAAATATTGGCTCTTTCAAATACTGAGCATCTCTCGAAAACGCATTGCTATGGATATGATTTCTTACAATTAAACGTAAGGTAATAATGCATCGGCAGTTAAGAGCGTTCAGGAGGTGTAATTAAAAAACACATGCACGGATTTTGTGTCTTCATAGTAGCGTAATGGATAGAGGTTTCGAGTTTCGAAGTGAGATGTACGTGGTGCGCTAAAATCAACAGAACAATGAAAACCGCACCAAGAAACAGATGTGGTGACCCTAGAGCAATAAAAATTTTTGATATGTGCTATAGTTTCTGATATGTGCTATAGTTTTATGGCCTTGAACACAGAATTCTCTCTGTTACAACTGACATCACTGATAACAAATAATATTTAAAAGAGTATGTAGCTTTACGATATTTGGAGAAAAGTTTCCGAAATGGTATTACTTTAGGACATTTTCTTTTGTTTGCTACGGGGAAACTTCGCAAAACTCAGTCTCAGATGGCTGCAGGAAGTGCGAGTGGCCTTAGAACACACAATTTATTTCGATACCACACTGTCCACAACAGCCGGCCGTGGTGGCCGTGCGGTTCTAGGCGCTCCAGTCTGGAGCCGCACTGCTGCTACGGTCGCAGGTTCGAATCCTGCCTCGGGCATGGGTCTGTGTGATGTCCTTAGGTTAGCTAGGTTTAAGTAGTTCTAAGTTCTAGGTGACTGATGACCACAGCAGTTGAGTCCCACAGTGCTCAGAGCCATTTGAACCATTTTTGTCCACAACATGTACATTGCTCAAATACGTTTTGGACCACCTGGGAAATGTGTAGGGCGGGCAAACATTCAACACGAACAGGGAATGAAAGAATAACGCTTCTGAAAAAAAAGACCTTAGCGTGAAATGAAAGGAAAACAATACAGTATATCTCCATCCACATACATACTTCCTACGACACCATACGATGCATGGCGCAGGGAACCTTGTACCACTGCCAGTCATTCGCTTTGCTGTTTGACTCACAAATGTTTATATACCTCCATGCGAAACCTAATTTCTCTTACCTTGGCTTCACGGTCCTTACGCGAAATGTACCAGTAGGATCGCTGTGCAATCAACCGTGAAAAGAACGTCCTCTTCAAAAATTCAAATGACTCCAAGCACTATGGGACTTAACATCTGAGGTCATCAGTCCCCTAGACTTAGAACTACTTAAACCTAACTAATCTAAGGACATCACACACATCCATGCCCGAGGCAGGATTCGAACCTGCGACCGTAGTGGTTGCGCGGTTCCAGACGTAGCGCCTAGAACCGCTCGGCCACACCGGCCGGCTGAACACCCATAGTCGAGGACAACGTATTGGCTTTTGTTTTCAAATTCGGGAATGGCTCGAAGAATGCTTTCTGGAAATCTATGAAAATGGAATCTGCCTATTGCCCTTCAACCACGATTCGCAGGGTATCGTGTGAGAAAAGGGTAAGCTGAATTTCACATAATCGATGTTTTCTAAATCCGTTATAATTTCTGAGAGGAAGTTTTTCTGCCTCAAGGGAATATATTGTATTCGAACTTAGGATACGCTCCGTTCTTTTATCGGTATTATATACAGGATTTACCTGCACTTCTTTCCAGTCGGTTGGGATTTGCGCTGCTCGAGAGATTCAGGGTAAATGTAAGCTGAATAAGGTGCTACTGCCGAAGAGTACTCTCTATAAAACCGAATTCCATCCGATTCCATGCGCACCTGGCGACGTTTTTGCTTTCAACTCTTTGAGTTGCTTCTCAGCGCCAGGGATGCCCATTGCTATGTCCTCCATACGGGAGTCTGTGCGACGGTCAAACGATTGAATGTCTCCTGGATTCTCGTGCACGAATGATTTTTTAAACGCCGAATTTAAAACTTCAGCTTTCCTTTTGGTGTCTTCTATTACCGCACCAGACTGGTCAACGGGTGTCTGGACAGAAGCCTTCGATCCGTGATTCTACGTAGGCCCAGATTTTTATCGGGTTCTTGGCGAGATCTTTCGCTAAGACATCACGGTGGAAGTTGTTGAATGCTTCGATCTTTTTATAGACGCATGAATTTCTACTAACAGAAGTAAGGACAGTCTGTTCAAAAGTGGACCCCTTTACAAATTTATGATATCAACATCTGTGGCTGGGTAACATTGAGTACCACATTGCTCCAACTATTTCTTTGTAACACCCTTGAATCCCCTTGGCATGCTCTTCACAATGTCGTCGACACGCTGCTTTTCAAGTCTGCCCCAATCTTCGACGATGATTCTGGTGTATGAGGAATGTTCCTGTGACGAAGCACTTCTGATTTCAACTGGAGTAAGGAGTTTGCGGAGGGGAACTGGTGCGCTCGCGCATTATCATCTTCAAAGAGGTACCCACCGCCGAAATGTTGACTGTAGGTGTGGTAAGTAAGCTGGAAGATCCTGTCCCGATACTGTCCAAGCCTCTAATTAACCTTGTAATGAACCGGTCTGCGGGAGAGAATTAGTTCGAGCAGACGTTCTCCAGGAGCGGCGGGTGTGTTTTCAGTCCACTATTATCATTTCCTTTTCTCTCACGCTTCGAGTACATTGGGAAGTAAGCATCAACGTCTCTATCGCTTTATTTTGTAATGTTGCTATTAATTTACTGCGCGTTTAAGCCAACAAGACAATCGACAAAAACGGGCCCCTTATAGGATCAATTTGTTGTCCGTCTCTCTGTCTGTCTGCCCGACTGTTAAAAACCCTTTTTCTCAGGAACGGATACTCATACCATGTTGCACTGTATATTTATAACAAAGTCCGGCGGACCCTTGGCGATGTAAAGAACTGACGCGTCTAAGCCAATGAAATCGGAAGATAAAGCCATTTATGCCCCATATTTTGATACTTTCAAACTCACTAATTAAAACCTATAGGATACTTCCCGTTGACCCAGAAACATGAAATTTGGCAAGAAGCAAAGTTTTCACAGAAAAACCAAAGGAATAATCCGAACATTGCTAAATTGTAATTATATCACGCGAAAAAAAATTTTATCCGACTGTTTGTCCATCCATCCGTCTGTTAAGCCTCCTTTTTGCTCAGGAAAGGATATGCGTAAAAAGTTGAAACTGATCTCACATAGTAAGGTCTACGGTCCCTTGGCGATTTAATAAACGTTAGCTTCTAAGTCAATGCAGTGAAAAGATACGGCCATTTGTGTCACGTATTTTGATACTCGCAAATTCACACATCAAAATCTACAAGGTACATCCCATTCACATAGAATCTTGACTTAGCAGTAAGCAACGTTTCACAGCACAAGTAAAAGGAAAAATCAGAAAATTGTTAAATTGCAGCTATAAACTAAAAACTAAACTCCTCCCGAACAGGCCATGAAGGCCCAACGGACCGCCCGGCCGCCGTGTTATCCTCAGACCAAAGGCGTTACTGGAAGCGGATATGGAGGGGCATGTGGTCAGCACACCGCTCTCCCGTCGTATGTCAAGTTTCTGAGTCCGGAGCCGCTACTTCTCAATTAAGTAGCTCCTCAGTTTGCCTCACAAGGGCTGAGTGGACCCCGCTTGCCAACAGCGCTCGGTAGACAAGATGGTCACCCATCCAAGTGCCAGCCCAGCCCGACAGCGGTTATCTTCGGTGAGTTAACGGGAACCGATATTACCACTGGGGCAAGGCTGTTGGCTAAATTGCAATTATATCATACGGAAAAATTTCTTTTGCAATTTGTTATCGATTTCAAACTTTCTCGAAAGTCTTGGAATCTCCGGGACAGAGATCTTGCCAGTATCAATGTCGATAACTGGCAAAAATCGTCGATATTCTCCATTCACGAGATGGATGAAAAGTCTCTATACATGATGAAATCTGTACGGAACCTTCAGAGGGCGAGTGCTTCCTTCTATTTGAGATATTGCATTTGTGGAGAGAGACGCGTTGCTCTAGTGTCATGTGGTAGAGACAAGTCGAACTACTTGTACAGTATGAGATTTTCACTCTGCAGCAGAGTGTGCGCTGATATAAAACTTCCTGGCAGATTAAAACTGTGTGCCCGACAGAGACTCGAACGCGGGACCTTTGCCTTTCGCGGGCAAGTGCTCTACCAACTGAGTACGGGGCGGGAGTCGTGCTTCGGTAGCTCAGTTGGTAGAGCACTTGCCCGCGAAAGGCAAAGGTCCCGAGTTCGAGTCTCGGTCGGGCACACAGTTTTAATCTACTTGTACAGTGTTTACCTTCAGACGATGTTGCTACACAGCAAGGATCTTATATAAAGTCAACGAAACAAGGAACAGAATATTTAAAAATAATAGAAATTTCACACCTGTTAACTTTCGTCTTAGAGGCGACAGCATCCATAGTTAGTAATGATGCTGAGAATTAGTTTTGAAAAAGATCTCTTTCTTCTAGCCATTCCTCTTTCGCATCTTGTAAATGATACTGAAGGTAATGTGTATCTCGTAAAATGTGCTGTACCTATGTAGCTGAACTTAAAGTCTTTAATTACATGCTTTCTCCTGTAGTGAACATTATTCCTACACCATTTAGGAAATTCTCATGAATTAATTATGCTGATTATCGTTTTTGTGTCACGTAACTGTGAGTAGATAATATTTGTTTAGTCTGGTGGAAGGAGAAATCATTCTAATAAGTCCGTAAGCATGACAACAATTTTGTTGAAATAATTTTAACAGTAAGGCACCTTTAAAGAATGTTCATGTGACAAGCAAGCCCAATAGTTTTTACCGTCTACAGTTCTCTCTAGTACCATGGAAACAACGTCCTGATGCCCAGTGTAACTGAATGATAATCAGTTTTGATATTAATCTCTCGCTATTCTACTTTTGTCTTTCTTCGTCCTACTCTCCATTCATATTCTCTATTCATTAGACCAGGGCTTCCCAACCTTTTCAGCTAGCGGACCCCTTCTTCAGTCGCAAAACCATGGCAGACCACTAGTCAGTCAAGAGCACAGTAACTTTGAATTTCAGAGCGAAACCCATGGTAACTGAAAGCTTCTTAATGCAAGTGCCATGTTCCCAATGACCCCCCTCCCCCCCCCCCCCCCCCCCCGAAGGATCAATAGTGTTTGGTTTAGAGATGAATGAAGACAACTTGAAATTAACGCTCCAATTTGAATTCCCACCGTATCCAGACGCTTACTAGTGGATTTACTCCCTTTGTTCAACACACTGTAGCCTGATTAAAATTACTTGGTAATTGACATTTTACACGTTGGAGCTGCCTTCCTCCAAGAGCAATCAACGTCACGTCCAAACTCTTCGCTGTTGACAAGCTGCCGCTTGTGGTCTGTTCACTTCCACTGTTTGGCTGCTGTTGTGTAAGGAGCATGCGTATTTCGTAACAGTCGTGTGTGTGTGTGTGTGTGTGTGTGTGTGTGTGTGTCTGTGGTTTTTCGTGAAGTACGAAGAAAAGTGTTGAAATGTATGTAAAGTCTATGGGACGTAACTGCTGAGGTCATCAGTCCCTAGTCTTACACACTATTAACCTAAGTTTAACTTCCGCTAAGGACAATACACACACACATGCCCGTGGGAGGACTCGAACCTCCGGCGGGAGCGGCCGCGCTATGCACGGCGACATGGCGCCTGAGAATGTGCGGCCATTCCGCGCGGCTGTGAAGGAAAGAGGCAGACCCATGATTCGGGATACAAACACATCGCGAAAGAAAAGAGGCAAAGGAATTGCCTTTAAAGGACTATTGTGACATCTGTTGTGCAATGTGTGGGAATACATTCACCCAGTTTACATGCGTTTGCAAAATCTCAGTTTCGCTTTTGCTTGGTCAGGTAAACACTTCAAAATCGATTCTGGAAATTTGCTTTTATAAAGCCGTTTTCCAGTTCCACAATCGATTTTCGTGCCCATGTAAACAGCTCGGAAAGTCTAGTTATTTTTACGTTTTTGCGTATCTACTGAACGGCAGCTGTCAGTCCATAGCAGGCAGTTAGCAGGTGGCGTTGCAACAGTGTACTGTCAGTTGGTAGTTGGCAACTGGCAGGCGGCGTGGCAACAGTTACGCCTCAGCTGACAACTTCAACTATTACTTGGACCCTAAATCGTGGCAGTCAGCCTCGACTGTAAACAAATTAGGAAAACAAACAAACAGACTCAATTATTTCTATATAAGAAGACAAAGCATTTCAAAGAACGTAAGACATTTTTCTCGAAGGAAACAATTCTGGCAGAGGAGGTTTACCTTTTACAAGGTGGCACGTGAAAAGTCCTCATTTGTTTACGCTCGCAGCCAGTTGCCACAAAATAGTGTCAGAGTAATAGTAGGTAATTGTAATTGAAGTATAGGCAGGCCATATTTTTAACTGAGAGGAAAAGAAATCAGCTGTACAGATCATTTTAATTTTCCTAACAAAAATATCAATGCCAACAGAAGTCAGTTAATAATTATTTTGTAAATGATAGAAGACAGAAACAAAATTCCTACAGAGTTATAGCTCAGGTACGTTCACTGAGCATCTACAAAGAAAAATGCTTTCTTCTTTAGTATAGATGAGTCTGTAGGAATAATAATGGAATCCTAATGTGATGGTTGAGGGTGCTTCTGCTGACACAATTTTGAAAAGTTGGGTTCAATTCTTGACAACTGTAGACTGATGTCTGGTTCGGCATCTAGACAGCTTCAGTACTTAGTTTTGTGGGCAGCATAGATCGAGAATTCAGATTCACACATGTATGTTGTGGCAAACGGAAGACATACACGTTTTGCATTTTCAACAACGCGGTAGTATTTCTTGTTATCCAAACGGATCCAAAATGTAACTGTCAATGTCAAAACTTGATTTCAAAGTAGGGTCTGTGCCAATTTCTATTAACAACTCATATTCATTTGATGACAGAATGTTCGGCTTTTTGGATACAGTGAATGGGTTGACCACCCATTCGTATTTCTGCAGCTTCTCATCTTCAGCTGTTGGGAAATAATGCTTCAACAATGACATCAAGCTTCGGAGATATTCCAGGATTTGATGAAACAAATTATTCCCAAGGGCCAGTGTTTTGTTCTTCAAAAACTCCTTGAGAAGAGGAAAACACTCGACCACCCTCTCCTCGACTCTCTCTGCCCAAAAATTGATTTTCCTCTTGAATACTAGAACTTCGTCTATAGCAGTGACCTTTGTTTTCGAGTGAAATATTCATTTCGTTCATTTTGGAGAAAATATCTGACAAATAGGCAAGTATACACTGCCAATTTTCGTCATTAATAAGGTCTGCTAATTTGGTGTTATGCTCCAAAAGGAAAACTGAGACTTCCAATCTTAATCCGTGCAACCGAGAGAGTGCAATCCCACGTGAGAGCCACCTTACTTCTGTGTGGAGAAGCAGGGAACGATGAAGGCTTCCCATATCTTCACACAGTATTGTGAAAAGTCTTGACTTCAACGGTCTAGATTTTATGTAGTTAATGATTTGAATGGATTCGTCTAAAACTTTCTTGAACGAAAGAGGCATTTGTTTCGTAGCTAAAGCGTATCTGTGGAGAGCACAATGACTACTGCTGCAGTTCTTGGGGGGCCGGCCGGTGTGGCAGAGCGGTTCTAGGCACTACAGTCTGGAACCGCGCGACCGCTATGGTCGCAGGTTCGAATCATGCCTCGGGCATGGATGTGTGTGATGTCCTTAGGTTAGTTACGTGTAAGTAGTTCTAAGTTCTAGGGGACTGATGACCTCAGAAGTTAAGCCCCATAGTGTAACTCTTCAAGCTTTCCCGGCGAGATCTTGACATATGGAATAATAGGGACTACTGCCTTATGTTTGTGTCACTCTGGCACAATATTTCGGCCACGTAGCTCGTTTCCTTCTTCATGTGCTACCTGAGACTGCCGTATTGGAGGATCTTCTCCAGTATTTATGCCCAGAGGGCGCTGGGTGCTCTTTTTGCTGTCCGCGCCCGCCTGGCGCTGCTTCTAGTGTGTAGTCCCTTGCCCAGTGCTCCCTCGGCCGTCTGCGCCCGACTTGGCCGCCATCTGTGGCAGCTCTCTGAGGCCCGGCCTGTGTCCGCGCCTGCCTGGTGCTGCTCCTCCGGCTTTGACGCTCCCCTAGTGCTCCCACGGACGTCCGCGCCCGGCTCGTCCACCATCTGTGGTCGTGGCAGCTGTCTGGGGCCGGACCCGCGTTTGGCGTTCCGTTCGTGGTCCGCGCCCGCTTGGCGCTACCCCTGAGGTGTTAGCACTTCCCTGGTGCTCCGATGCTCGTCCGCGCCCGCCTCGTCCACCATCTGCAGTTGTGGCAGCTGTCTGAGGCCCATCTCGCGTCGGGCGCTGCGTTCGCGGTCCGCGCCTGCCTGGTGCTGCATGTAATGTGTTGTCTCTTCCCCGGTGCTGCCTCAGACGTCCGCGCCCGACTTAGTCTCCATCTGTGGCAGCTTTCTGAGGCCCGTCCTTTGGCGGGCGTTCCATTCGCGGTCCGCGCCCACCTGGCGCTGCGTCTGAGGTGTTGGCACTTCCCTGGTGCTACAACGGTCGTCCGCGCTCGGCTCGTCTATCATCTGCGGTTGTGGCGGCTGTCATTGGCCTGTCCTGCCCCGGGAGTTGCGTTCGCGGTCCGCGCCCGCCTGGCGCTGCTCCTGTGGTGGTACTACTTCTTGAGGAGTTTCTTGATTCCTTTCGTTGGGCCCTGATAAGCTCCAGAGCCGGACTCCACGATGAGCTGAGCTGGTAACCGCTGTCTCGGTTTATTAGGTTGTCTGTGACCTGGATCTCGATGACCTCCTTTATGACACTGTCCCAAAATCTTGGCATCTGTGTCACAATTTTGGTGTTGTTGTAGTCCATTGAGTGACCGCGCTCCAGACAGTGCTTCGCTATGGCAGGTTTGGTTGCCTGTCCGAGTCTGGTGTGCCTATGGTGTTCTTTGCACCTGACGTCCACCGTCCTGGTTGTCTGGACAATGTATGACTTTCCACACTGGCACGGGATGTTGTAAATGCCTGGCTTACGTAGCCCCAGGTCGTCCTTCACGCTCCCTGGCGTTGTCCCAATTTTGGAGGATGGGCAGAAAATACTCTTTATATCATATTTTGAAAGAATTCTGCTGATCTTTGCAGAAATAGGTCCAGCATATGGCAGGTACGCCACCTTGTTCACCTCATCTGGTTCCTCTTCTGTACCTTGTGGTTGGCTAGTAGCACAAAGTGCCCTTTGGATGTCTGTGCATGAGTATCAATTTCTGCTGAACACCAGCTGTAGATGTTCTATCTCTGTGGCCAGACTTTCTGTATCTGACAGAGCCCGAGCCCTGTGAACTAATGTTTTCAAGACTCCATTCCTCTGTGCTGGGTGGTGGTAGCTACTGGCTTGAAGGTATAAGTCAGTGTTGATGGGCTTACAATACTATGCTCCAGAGTGCCATTTGCCTTCCTCTTGGCTAGGACATCCAAGAATGGGAGCTGTACGTCCTTCACTAGCTCCAAAGTAAATTTTGTACTTGGGTGGTGTGAATTTAGATGTTCCAGAAAGTCATCTAGCTTCTCCCTGCCATGGGGCCAAATGACAAAAGTGTCATCTACATACCTAAGAAAGCACTTGGGTTGGTAAGTGGCTGATGCAAGTGCCTCCTCTTCGTACCTTTCCATGAAAAGGATGGCTACCACTGGTGATAAAGGGCTGCCCATTGCCACTCCTTCCATTTGCTCATAAAATTGACCCCTGTAAAGAAAATATGTCGAGGTCAGTACATGCTTGAACAGGTCGAGCAGGGCACCATCAAACTTCTCTCCATCCAATGATATTGAGTGAATCGGTGAGTGGCGCTCGTGTGAAGAGCGACACCACATCGAAACTGACCATGATGTCAGAGTCCACGGTGTGTAGCTGCCTTTGCCGTTGTAGGAAGTCCTCCGAGTTCCGAATGTGGTGTGCACATTTGCCCACATATGGTGCCAATATCTTCTTCAGGTATTGCGCAGTGAGGTATGTCGCTGCACCAGTGTTAGTGACAATTGGTCGAAGCGGGAGCCCCTCCTTGTGGACCTTGGGGAGTCCATAGAGTCTGGATGGTACAGGCGCTTTGGGATGAAGCTTCTTGATGACCTGTTCAGGTAGACTTGTCTCCTTCAGCAACTTCCAGAACTTCTTATCAGTGGGGTCGCCATCTAGTGGTTTGTAAGCAGTGTCTTCTAGGAGTTGTTGCACCTTCCTATCATACTCCAACTTGTCTAAGATGACTGTGGAGTTACTCTTATCAGCTGGCAGAAGTACAACGCTGTCATCCTCCCATAGCCGCCTGAGTGCCACCCTCTCCTCACTCGAGATGTTGGATTTGGGTGGCTTCGTCCTGTTGAGTGCCCTGCATGTCTCCCTGAAGATCTCTTCAGACACGTTGGAAGGTAGCGTGTTGACGACTTCCTCAACCAAACTGATGAAGGAAGCAACAGGTACGCTTCTGGGAGTCACTGCAAAGTTGAGGCCCTTGCTGAGTGCTTTTGAGGTGGCCTCATCGAGCTGCTTGTCGCTCAAGTTCATCACTGTCCATGTCCCCATCCTGTTGTACCTTCTTGTTAAGGCGCTCAAACTTGGCCTGTTGACATGCTGTTGATTTTATGAGCAAACGGAAGGAGTGGCAATGGGCAGCCCTTTATCACCAGTGGTAGCCAACCTTTTCATGGAAAGGTACGAAGAGGAGGCACTTGCATCAGCCACTTACCAACCCAAGTGCTTTCTTAGGTACGTCGATGACACTTTTGTCATTTGGCCCCATGGCAGGGAGAAGCTAGATGACTTTTTTGAACATCTAAATTCACGCCACCCAAGTATAAAATTTAATATGGAGCTAGAGAAGGATGGACAGCTCCCATTCTTCGATGTCCTAGTCAAGAGGAAGGCAGATGGCACTCTGGGGCAAAGTGTGTATTGTGAGCCCACCAACACTGATTTATACCTTCAAGCCAGTAGCTGCCACCTCCCGGCACAGAAGAATGGAGTCTTGAAAACATTAGTTCACAGGGCTCGGGCTCTGTCAGATACGGAAAGTCTGGCCACAGAGATAGAACATCTACAGCTGATGTTCAGCAGAAATGGATACTCATCCACAGACATCCAAAGGGCACCAAGTGACAACTGCCTCTCTGGTGCCTTTACCTTTCCATCCGCCAAACTGATCGTCAGCTAACAGATCCTGAATTTTCTTACCCATTCTTTAGCATATCATTCTTGCCAGTAGCTTGGATATATGAAATGTTAAGCTGATTGTGCTATAATTTTCGTACCTGTCTGCCCTTGCTGTCTTAGGAGTTGATATATTTCCAAACGTCTGAGAGTACGACGTCGATTTCACAGATTCTATACACCACCTTCAATAGTCGTTCGGTTGCAATATCCCCCAATGGTTTTCGAAATTCCAATGGAATGTTGTGTATCCCTTCTGCTTTATTTGATCTCAAGTCTTCCCCAGGTCTTCCAAATCCTCACTTTAACAATGGCTCCCCCATTTCTTCCTTATCGACTCCAGTCTCTTCTTCTATCGAGTCATCAGGTAAGTCCTTTCCCTCATAGACACTTTCAGTGCATTCTTCCCAACTATCCGCTCTTTCCTCTGTGTTTGGCATTGGAATTCCTTCGGCACTCTTAACATTACCTCCCTTGATTTTAATTTCACCGAAAGTTGTTTTGACTTTTCTATATGCTGAGTCAGTCCTTACCACTATAATTTCTTTTTCGATTTATTCACATTTTTTACGCAGTCATTTCGTCTTGAATGCCCTGACGTCCTATTTATTTCATTCCTAAGTGATTTATATTGCTGTATTCCTGTCTTTCCATGGATATTTTTATACTTCCTCCTTTTGTCGATCAATTGAAATATTTCTTGTGTTACCAAAGGTTTCTTTGTAGTTACCTGCCCTTTACCTATGTCCATCTGCCCGACATCTGTGACTGTCCTTTTTAGAGATGTTCATTCAGCTTCAAACACCCCTCGTCATTCTTCAGTACTTCAGCATAAGACTTCCACCCACACTAGTTCTTCTGGATAATTGTCTTATACTGCAGTTTACTCTTCTTCATTTCTAAATTGTGATCTGAGTCTATATCTGCTCCCTGGTGCGTCTTACAATCCAATATCCGATTTCGGAATCTCGGTCTGACCATGGTGTAATCCAGGTGGAATCTTCCAGCGTTTCCATGTATACCTCCTCCTTTTGTGATTCTTGAACAGAGTATTTGTTATTACCATCTGACATTTACTGCAGAACACACTTAGTCCCTCTCCTTTCTCATTGGTACGTCCTAGACCATATTCTCCCATAACCGTTCACTACAACAGTCCTCCAGTCTTAGACACTGATCTCTCTTTAGATATTGAATTACCCTTCACTTAGACGAAGGTGTAAGTAGATGAATGACGAGCACTAAAGTCAGTTAACGAAGGTTTATTCAGCACTTGCACATTCAAGACAGCGGAGCGAACTGCCTCCGGCCAGAACACATACAGTATATATGCAGTTAAAGAACATTCCAGTACAATTATTCTTGCCATTTCTGCATACTTCTAGAATGTACTCGAACCGAAAATAGAAATTAAAACTTTTCAGTTCACGTGAGTTTTGAACTCACAACCCTCTATGCAAATCTCATATTATAAGCACTACACTACGGCAACGGCCCTGCTTGGTTGCTTCTGCGACATTGCTCCCTGCTTAAAAGAACAGCATCTCGTTGTTACATCCTCCTAGTCCGGGAACGAGTCGTAGGTGCTGCATACTCCGACTCCCGATGACTGATGTTCACCCTGGCGGTGATCTTCTTAGAACTTCCCTTGCCGCTACGTTCTTCGTTGACTTTCCGCTTGTTCCCTGTCACTGGAACTTCGAATTTACCCTGAGTTGCAGGATCCTTATAGGGATCCATTTGAAGAACGTGGACGTATCTCTGATCTTTCGTCGTCTTGCGTGGGGTCGAAATCTTCAACTTCATGATTAACATCAGACAGCCGTATTACAACCAGATAGGATCCAAAGTACCGCCTGAGGAGCTTCTCAGAGAGACCAATTCTCCGAACGGGAGTGAAGATCCAGACGAGATCACCAGGTTGGTAGACAATAGCGCAGTGGCTGCGTTATACCTTTGGCGATCGTTTTCTTGAGCCTGCACCGTGTGGAGTCGAGTCGAGCTATCTGCCGAGCTTCCTCAGCTCTGGTTATCACCAAGCCGATGTAGTCCTCGTCCACGTCATCAGGATGTAACGGAAACACAGTGTCCATCGTCGTCGTCGTCTCACTTCCATGCACCAGGAAAAATGGCGTAAATCCTGTGGTGTCTTGTTTGGCGGTGTTGTAGGCAAACGTCACGAAAGGTAGCATCTCATGCCAGTTGCTCTGCTCAACATTGACGAACACTGATAGCATGTCGGCCAAGATCTTATTAAGGCATTCAGTAAGCCCATTAATTCGCAGATGGTAGGCAGTCGTCATGTGATGAGTAATGTTGCACCGACGTTTTATCTCTGTCACAATATTCGATTGAAAAACTTTCCCTCGAACCGTAATTAATTACCTTGTTGCACCGTGTTTTAATACAATGTCTTCTACGATGAACTTGGCTACTTCGAATGCTTCGGCTGTTTTCACGGCTTTTGTAATGGTGTAGCGTGTCAGATAATCAGTGCAAACAATAATCCATCTATTGCCACTAGCAGACGTTGGAAATCGTCCAAGGATATCAATCCCAACACGCTGGAAAGGCGTTTCGGCAGGTGGAATTGGTATGAGTCGGCCAGGTGGTTTCTGAGGAACTGCCTTTCTCCTCCGTCACTCTCGACAGTGCGACACATAGTGACGGACACTCCTAAATAAACCTGGCCAGAAAAATCTCTTGCGGATCCTATCGTATGTCGTAATAAATCCTAAATGCCTGGCCTCAGGTGTATCGTGGAATATCTGTAGAACATCTAAACGAATGTGTTTAGGAGTCACTGGTAGCCACCTCTTTCCAAACTGATCAAAGTTTTTCTTGCAAAGTAATCCTCTGACCGATAATTTGAGATATCTTGGCGTCCTTCTTCTGCTCAGAAGAGAGATCCTGAAGTGCAGCGAGACAGTCACTATCTTCATCAAAGTCTTGATGGTCTTGCACAGGGTTTCTTGAGAGACAGTCGGTATCTTGGTGTTTTCTTCCACTTTTGTGCACTATGGTAATGTCATACTCTCGAAGACGTAGTGCCCACCTGGCGAGTCATCCTGTTGGATCCAACGAAGTGAATGATTTGTCTGTAACAGCTGTGAATGGCCTTCCATACAGATACTGTCGAAATTTGCACATGGCGCAGATCACAGCAAGACATCCTCTTTCTGTGGTTGAATAGTTTCTCACGGCTTTTGTAAGTGTCCTAGAAGCATAGGCTATAACCTTCTCTTTTCCATCCGAAATCTTCGCCAGAACAGGACCTATCCAGTCTGGAACCGCGAGACCGCTACGGTCGCATGTTCGAATCCTGCCTCGGACATGGATGTGTGTGATGTCCTTAAGTTAGTTAGGTTTAAGTAGTTCTGAGTTCTAGGGGACTGATGACCTCAGAAGTTGAGTCCCATAGTGCTCAGAGCCATTTTTGAACAGCACCGATCCCATACTAACTGGCATCTGTGTGTAATTTTGTAGGTGCTCTCTCATCATACAGACCAAGTACAGGGTCAGTCGTCAGAGCTTTTCGTAGCATATCGAAAGAATCTTGTTGAGCACCACCCCAGATAAATATAGCATTGGCTTTTAACAACTCTTGGAGTGGCCTGGCTTTGATACAAAAGTCTTTGATAAAATGACGGTAATAAGAACACAATCTGAGGAAGCTACTCACATCTCTAATACTTTTAGAAATACGGAACTCCGTTATAGCTCTCACCTTTTGTGGGTCTGGCCGCACACCTTCATTTGGTACAAGGTGCCCAAGTATTTTGATTTCTTTTGCTCCAAAGAGACATGTTCTTGGATTAAATTTCGGTGCAGTTTGTTGGAGACAAACGGCCCTCAGTCTTTTTATGTGTTCATCAAATGTCTCTGAGAACACTATAATGTCATCTAAATAACAAAGACACACCGTCCGCTTCAGGTGCCTTAGAAAATTATCCATCATTCGTCCAAAATTTGTTGGTGCATTACACAAACCAAACGGCATTACCTTCAACTCATACAGGCCCTCAGGAGTGATGAATGCAGTTTTCTCACGATCAGCCCAATCTACTTCGATCTGCCAGTATCTCGAGTACATGTCCATGGTTGAGAAAAACTTAGCCCCCTTCAGACAATCTAGTGTATCATCAATTCGTGGAAGAGGGTAAACGTCCTTTTTAGTTATCTTATTAAGCTTCCTGTAATCAACAAAAAACCGCCAACTGCCATCCTTCTAACCTGACGAGAGCCACTGGTGACGACCATGGGCTCTGCGAAGGCTGAATGATGTCATTCTTCGTCATTTTCTCTACCTCGTCGCGAATTATTCGACGTTCCATTGCTGACACACGGTATGCTCTCTGGCTTATTGGTTGATGGTCTCCAGTGCTAATTCGCTGCTTCACCGTCGATTTGTCTAATTTTCTCTTCACCTGTAGATTGAAGCATTCAGAGAACTCTTGAAGAATGGTAATTAGCTTCTTCTCTTGTTTCTTAGTGAGGTCTGATGATAGTCGAACTAGGAGATCTCGTCTCCTCGCGGTAGCGCTAACTTCGCCCACAGACTCGGCATGGGAGGTTTCTATGACGCTTAGCTGTTCTGCAATGAACGGCTCAGCATTTGGTACGGACATGCATCTTGAACTGCAGTTCTCGGCGACAGTTAACTATCCACAATTCACTGAACCCGTTCTTAAACGAGACGACAGAGGCTGGGATAACCAAGTTATTCTTCAGTGGTATGCTTCTCTTACATTCCACTACAGGATCCATAGGTTGATGCATGGCATGACACATGACAGTCACCTTTCTAGCGCTGACTGCAGGAATGATCACTTCATCCAGCACACACAGTCTCCACACACGCTGATGCGTATCTTCCTGTCCACAGTATCTCATCTCGTCTAGCATGATCTTCGAGCGACCATATTCTATAATTGCTTGCGAAGCTTTCGAAAAGTCCCATCCGAGAATGACGTCATGACTACACTCTTGTAAGATGATGAATTCTAGGGGCTGTGTATGGCCACTTATACCCACACGAATGACACATCTTCCTGTAGGTTTTACATATTTCCCATTAGCCACCTTCAGCAGAGATGTTTTGCTGTCGACGAATACGGTTTTCTGCAACTGGCCACGGTACTTCTCCGACATGACTGAATATGATGCTCCAGAGTCCACAAGAGCTTGGGCTGGTCGGCCATCCATGAGGATATCGACGTAGTTTCGTATCATTTTTGTAGTGATCGACAGCGGAGGATTTTTTCCTTTAGCGGCCGCACCTCCAAGGAAGGTTGTACCTTTAGTTTTCCAGGTTTCGGTGGCTAGATGATCGGCTGGAGCTTCTAAACAGTGATGGAGACCTTGATCGGCGTTTTGGGGAGCGTCCTCTCCCGCGGTTAGCTTGCGGCGATGGTGACCCACATCGTCCTGCACCCTCATCTTTCCTCATCTTCGTCGTCCCGGAGTTGGCGTCAGCTAAGATCGGTCTGCTGTTTTCTGGAGCGGGCGTCATCAAATATTCACCGCCTTTCTCGACAATAGCGCACCACATGTCCCGGTCGTCCACAGTAGAAACATACTGGTTGGTTATCCTGGGTCCTCCAGACGTCAGTCTCCCTTGGTGCCCAAACAGGTTCCTCATGCGGCATTGCAGGAACGTAACTTCGCCTTGGTCTCGACTTTTTTGCCGTTTTAAAGAAAAATGAAGGACGTGAGAATGGGTTCAATGTCTGTTCCACTTCTTCCCTTATGACCTCTTGAAGCGTCTCGGTTTTCTGCTCGCCTTGAAATCCAAGTGTCTTCTGAACTTCCTTTCTCACTATCTGACGAAGAATACTTGTGAAATCAGTTTCTTCCTCCATTACAGACATCGCTACGGCGTTTGGAAGCCGTTCAAACTTCTTGCGTGTCACTCTTTTTTGATGCATTGTCTCGATATACTGGCACAATTTTATGAAGTCGTCTGCTGCCGAAACCTCCTTCAGGAGTAGGGCTTGATACATGTCCTCAGCAACACCCTTCATGAGATGTGCAACCTTATCTTCCACTATTTACACATCTCCAAGATGTCTTGAATGTAGGATGCTGTAGTTTCTCCTGGACGCTGTGTCCTGCACTTTAATTTTTCTTCAGCCTTGCACTTCTGTCGTTGTGCGTCACCGAAATACTTGCGCAGTTCCGCCTGGAATACTTCTCAGCTTGTGAACTTCTATTCGTTGTTCTCAATCATTGCTTGGCAGTGCCCTCCAAGTAGAAAAATACATTAGTCAAACACACGGTGTCATTCCATTTGTTAAATTTGGCTATACGCTCATATACCTTCAGACACTTGTCTCGATCTTGGCCATCGTCACCAGAGAACCCGTTAGGATGTCTCATGTGGTGGCACACAGTTGCTGTCATCGTGACGTCCTCTTCTTCTTCTGTCTCCGATAGACTCCGATCTGTTGAATATGGCTCGAGTCGGGTTTCTCGACACGTAAACGGCGGCTCTGTCGTGGCCTGATGGGAGCCACTGTGTCGTCGATAATGTGCGGTATGACCAGTTCCAATACCCAGCGTCTCCACCAGAATAATGTCACTTAGAGGAAGGTGTAAGTAGATGAATGACGAACACTTAACTTCACTTAACGAAGTTTTATTCAGCACTTGCACATACAAGAGCGCGGAGCGAGCTGCCTCTGGCCAGAACACATACGGTATAGATACAGTTACAGAACATTCCAGTACAATTATTCTTGCTATTTGTGGATACTTCTAGAATGTACTCGAACCGAAAATAAAAATCGAAATCTTTCAGTGCAGGTGAGTTTTGAACTCACGACGCGTCATGTAGTAATCTAGTATCATGACCACTACACTGCGGCGGCGGCGGCGTTACTTTGTGTCTTCTGCGACAATATGCACAGGTACTTGCTTCATCTCTTCGTATTCTGCTTTCGACATTGGCATGTATACCTGAAATATCGTTGTTGACCATGGTTTGCTGTCGAATCTGTTGAGAACGACCCTCTTCACTGAACTGTTCACAGCAGCTCACTCTCTGTCCCACTTTCCTATTCATAACGAAGTTACAGTTACCAAGTTGCGATTCCTTTCAAGTAATAGTGTGCGTTGACGTTCTGACCATTTTACGTTTCCAGCGTTTCCTGTAAGATTCAGGAGGTTAGCAGATATGATTTGGCTTTGTACAGTTCCGCTGCTAAGCCAAAAGGTAACTAATTTTGTTTGGAAATAGTACTCACGGAGAAACAAGACTAGTTCTGCACTGTGATTTTTAAAACAGGTTTCTAAGAAAAGTATAAAGAAAAGCTGCCCCACTCATTCTGATACATGGGTGAGTCGTGAGAGTTTCTCTATTGATGAGAGGCGTTATACATCCAACATGACACCGGCTCGAAACATGACCGATCCATCTCCCTGCTGATTCCGTGTGACTGATTGCCTTGAGACGTGCCTTCGCACTTGACCATCTCCACACACTTCTACGACGGTTATCAGGGCCCGACAAACCCTGCTCTCGTTGTGGAAGAGCACCTAACACCGTCAACCAGGGTCCCAGTGCAGATTTTACCTTGCCAACCTTCTTGGAGCACCTTTGTGCTGCAGGGGTTGTAGTAATGTTCATTACGGACGCCTATAGGTCACATTGATGAAATGGATACTTTTGAGCACTCGATACGTTGCCCTCCTAATTGCCTCCAAACAGGCAGCTGGCAGTTCCGGCGCATTCTCCTGGGAGTCTCTATGAACTGTAATTTATACACTGCCAGCCAAAAAGGTGAAGCATCCAGAAGACATGGTCGGACGTCAATGTAACTTCTTACATGTACACATGAGTCTGAAAGTGGGCTCATCTGGGTCTCCATTTGGTTGGCTGGTCAGAGCGTCTAATTTCGAGATTTCTTGGGCATTCGGATGTGACAGTGGCCCGACATTGGAGTGCAGGGAGCGCTAGAATAGACAATCGTCGTCAAGATTCTTGTGGACCAAGTCTGACCACCCACCACAGCGGAGAATCGCCGCATTGCTCACCAAGCACATTCTAAACTCTTCACATCATCGCCTGCCATCAGGGAGCAAATAATGGACTGCCTGCAACATCCTGCGGAGTCTCACAAAATTGGTTGAACACTAGCGACAGCTGGAATAGAGAATTATCGTCTCATACGTAGGCTGCACTTCAACACAAGCAGTATTGTTTGGAGTGATGCCGTGATCAGAAAGCATGGGCTGCTAACAAATGGAGTCTCATTGTGTTCAGCGAAGAATAACGACCATTGTTGGCGAGTACAGCGGCTACCTGGGGATTCTTTCAGTGTTTTGGAGACGCACCTCTGTGTTACTCCAAGAGTTATGGAGAGGGGAGCCGTCGGGTGTAACTTCATGTTTTGGTTGGTAGTGACTGAAGAAACTGTGACGGCGAAATGATACGTCACGGACATCCTGCGTGCTCATGTGTTACGTCTCATGCGACAGTTTTGTGGTGCCATTCTTCAACAGGACAATGCCAGTCCACATATGGCTCATGAGTCTACGAACTGTGTGCATGATGTTTAGGTACTGAAGTGGTAGAAGGTCCCGAGAGTTGTCCCCGACAGAACAAGTGTGGGACCAACTCGGACTTCATCTTCGTTCTAGAACCACCATCCAGGATATCAAGAACCAGTTACAATAGTTGAGGATCAGCTTGCCTCACTGCCTACTTAGCGCATGCATCAAGGCCAGGGCGGGGGGGAGTTACAAGATCATATTGATAAGTAGACTCATATTTGTAAATCTGACTCGATTTTGTAACCCCTGAAACAACATCACATACTCTCTCACCCGGGAAATTTCGTTTCCTCCTTCCCTTGTAGGTGCATAACTTTTTTGTCTGGCAGTGTAAATAACGGTCATCAGGTCGTATTGTCGACCGCGAGCGACCACTACGGAGCAGATATCTTCAGTGGTTCGTGTGCCTCGATAGCCGTCCCATACATATTGCAAAACATGTAACAAAAGTGGAAACCACTTGCACAACAAAAAATAGTTAACAGGGTATATAGTTTCAGTACTCGTGAAGCATGCTTGATGACGACGTAGCATATCCTCTATCAGGTGGTCGTAGAATACTGTCGCCAGTCCTACTTTTTAGAAAGAGCTTTGAGCAGCTGTTGAAGTCACTAGAGGTGACTGACTGGCCGCAGTTCGTCTTCCAACTGCTATATCTCAGACACTCACAATATGTCTGAGAGCTGGAGGCCACGCTCGCCACTCCATTTGGTGCATATCGTCTCCTGTGCGGAAATCGTCCACTAGTGCAGCTCAGTACGTACTACCTTTCGTGAAAAGAAATCTGAACTAAATATACCACTTTCAAATACTCCTTTTTAAAAGAGTGTCTGAGCCTCAGTAGCCATGATTATTTCTTGTTCCTTCCTTCTTCCTGAATTCTCTTCATACGATCGCTGTGTTCTCTCTTGCTTTCGTCCGACCATATGTTTCATGTTCTCTTTTCCTTGTGTTTTTGTTAACTGTATGCTTTTTAATCATATTCCTGAACTACTGGGTGTTGTGTGATGTCCTTAGGTTAGTTAGGTTTAAGTAGTTCTAAGTTCTAAGGGACTGATGACCATAGATGTTAAGTCCCATAGTGCTCAGAGCCATTTGAACCATTTTTTATTCCTGGACTGTTCTCGATTGATTATGTTATCTTGTGTGATTATTGAATCTTTAATTTTATCTTGTTACAATTATCAGTTTTCTCTTGTTTTTGCCAGTGTTTGATGTCTTAACGATTTCGTGTGAGCCTGTTTTTGTTCATCCTTTGGATATGGCCATAAAATTTCACCCTGCTATTTCTAAACGTGTCCGTAACCGTTTCTATGTATTTGTAGATCTCTATCGACGGCTTCTTTATCAGAGTTCCTTCAAGAAAACCTGACCTTAAGATTTTTCTGAGAATTATCATTTCTTGCTTTTTCCTTCTTGTTTTTGTTTGGCCATGAATCATCGCAGCTTCTGCAGCGTATAAGCTACCTATATTGTAATTCCAGAATGAGATTTTCACTCTGCAGCGGAGTGTGCGCTGATATGAAACTTCCTGGCAGATTAAAACTGTGTGCCCGACCGAGACTCGAACTCGGGACCTTTGCCTTTCGCGGGCAAGCGCTCTACCATCTGAGCTACCGAAGCACGACTCACGCCCGGTACTCACAGCTTTACTTCTGCCAGTATCTCGTCTCCTACCTTCCAAACTTTACAGAAGCTCTCCTGCGAACCTTGTAATTTCTCTGCTTTCCATTGCCAGAGATAGATTCTTTATTGTAATGACTCCACGTGAGCTCATATGATTTTCGCAATTTTGAGATTCCTTCTTGACTGGCTATTGTGTTCATTCCTCATGGTTGGATGACCTAAATATTTAAATTGCACAGATTTTGACACTCCCCGTACTGAGTCCGCAGCTCGTGGCCTAGTGGCTAGCGTTGCTACCTGTGGATCACGTGGTCCCGGGTTCGATTCCCGGCCTGGTTGGGGATTTTCTCTGCCCGGGGACTGGGTGTTTGTGTTGTTCTCATAATTTCATCATCATCATTCGTGATAGTGGCTAGATTGGACTGTGTACGGATTGGGAAGATGTTCGGGCAGTGATGACCGTGCAGTTGAAGGCCCCACAAACCAAACATCATCATCATCTCCGTACTGAGTTATGATGGAGAGATTATATGCAGGCTTCCTTAGAGATTTGTAGACCAGTTTTCCATGAGGTTCGTGAAGCTTCTCCAGGAAAAGTTCGGCTTATACTCTATTGTTCGCAAGAATAGCGAGATAGTTTGCGAAAGCCAGACATTTAATGTTGATTATCTGATCATTTTTAATCCCGAGCTGGAGTCCTTTTATTTCTCTTCACAATTTCTGCGCAGAATTATGTTAATTGGCGCAGCGGGGGGAACGGGGCAGTCCAGCTCCTAGGCGAAGACCGGAGTGAGTTTGAAATGTGCTTCTGAAGTACTTCCATGAATTTAACTTTGAAGGTTGTAACCGCTAATGTCTGTTGGATAAATTTTTTGTTTGCCTGATTATTATGAATTCTTCCCGGCAAGAAATAAATAAATAAAAGTAATCTCTATATAGAAGCAAAACGAGGATAATGGAATGTAGTCGAGTTAACTCGGGTGATGCTGAGGGAATTATATTAGGACATGAGACACTTAAAGTAGTAAAGGAGTTTTGCTATTTGGGGAGCGAAATAACTGATGATGGTCGAAGTAGAGAGGATATAAAATGTAGACTGGCAATGGCAAGGAAAGCGTTTTTGAAGAAGAAAAATTTGTTAAGATCGAGTACAGATTTAAGTGTCAGGAAGTCGTTTCTTAAAGTATTTGTCTGGAGTGTAGCCATGTATGGAAGTGAATCTTGGACGATAAATAGTTTAGACAAGAAGAGAATAGAAGCTTTCGAAATGTGGTGCTACAGAAGAATGCTGAAGATTAGATGGGTAGATCTTATAAGTAATGAGGAGATATTGAATAGAATTGGCGAGAAGAGGAGCTTGTGGCACAACTTGACTAGACGAAGGGATCTTTTGGTAGGACATGTTCGGAGACATCGAGGGATCACCAATTTAGTACTGGAGGGCAGCGTGGAGGGTAAAAATCGTAGAGGGAGACCAAGAGATGAAAACACTTAGCAGATGCAGAAGGATGTAAGTTGCAGTAGGTACTGGGAGATGAAGAAGCTTGCACAGGATAGAGTATCATGGAGAGCTGCATCAAATCAGTCTCAGGACTGAAGACCACAACAACAACAACGACGACAACATATAGAAGTTGCCCAGTAGAGATTATTTTTAGTTTCTTATTAATCGCCGGACTAGTATCGGATGCATACCGATCGTCGGTGGCATCTGCATTACAAAAGACAAAATATCTAGCAAATGAGATAGCAATGCCTCGTATCCATTCACCAATATTCGGTGTCAGTACAATTTTTCTCAAAATGACAATTGCCCGATGACAAGGTCACTTAAATTGCTTGCAATAATTAGCATTTATTGCGATCTGAACTGCATTATAAGTAAAAATTTAAGAGACAACAAAATTAACTTCAAGCACAAACCGAAATCATATTTGCTTAACAACTGCTTCTACTCAACAGAATTTTTAAAAATATGTAAGGTATGTGCCTGGATGTGTTTGACTATAGTTACGTGTAATCACTGCGCGAAAAAAAGAATTAGTGATAGAAAAGACTAATGTAAAAGACTATCGTCAAAATGGCCAGCGAGTTGTCATATTTTTCGCTGTTAACGGGCATTATGAGTATAAACTAACGCGTTCGACATTACAGTGAGAGATCGCATTTATAACCCATTGAACAAGCAAACAATTAACCGTCATCCGGAAATAACTCCTGGAAATGCTGGCTGATAACATCCAGAACTACCGATATCTCGACAAGTAACAGCTATTGTCATTTTAGGGTCTTATCCAGTTAGTGTCTTGAAAATGAGACAGGTTCACACTTGGAATGTCGGACTTCTGACAAATTTGTCCAGCTGCATTCTCGCGTGTTATTGGAGCATGCAACATGGTGGGAGAAGCTCATTGGGTCATATGTTGAACATTATGCTCTGCATAATACAAAGGATACGAAGTCCTAATAAAAAAGGCCAAGAAGTTCTCATTATTATATATGCAACTGATATGTTGACAAACTCATTTTTTAAACCACGAGTCTTTAATACTACAAAACATTATTACTTTGTTCCAAAGTCTACATCGTAACCACGTCACCTCTATGTGAGTCTGTTTCTAAACAATCTGACTATAAATTTACAATGATAGGTTCAAGGCTTATATCCAACATCACTTCCCTGTCAAATTCTTCTCTCTGAAGCTCTTCAGCATGTCGCATAGACTGTACCCGAGCTACAGGTGGTATGTTTGTTGCCTCATGCACAAGCGATTCAGTGTATGTTATCTTGAATATTTTGTTTTTCTCCCACATAACCAAAACCTTTTGAACAAATTAATTCCATGGAGCTACACTGACAGTGACACATGGTTAAACGCAAAACTTTGTGACCCCACTCACGTGCAAGCAAGTCAAGTTTGTACGTTCTGTTACGTGACTTGTATAAATTAACGAGATGCAGGAGATCGGCACGAGTCTGGTTTATACTGTGCTTAATATTTTTATTTTTAAGCTAGGGAAAAATATCCGCTTTTCTGGTGTTTTTACTCAGTGTTTTCTCTGTAGCAGTTGAATTATAACTGGTAATGGCCGACTTCGAAGCAAGGTATGACAAGAATTGTGAATCACGTCATGAAACTGATTGTGTTTATTTCCGAATGGTAGCCACTGCTGTTTTTCTTACACGCAAATACAAGATTATTGTCAGAAATAAAACCAGAAGAAGAGTCATCATGCAGAATAAATCCGAGAATCTGTGCCTATGAGAACTTTAAAACCACCAGAACCATCACTCATTTTCCTCAGATCTTCCTGGAATGATTCTAATTGAACCATGTTTCATGAAGGTAATACACTGTTGAACTACCTCCTTGTCTTGTATCGTGCATATTTGTACGGGATGTAGTTCGTTCTGCACAAATATCGCTTCTTTGAACTAACAACTCTCTTCTTAACATATCTGGAACCTACGTCTTTTAAAATTCTTAACATTGATGAAGCGCTTATCATTGAAGCCAATTTTCTCCTGCATAACTGTAACACGTTTTTGTGGTGTCGCGCATTCATCATTCACATGGAGCACTTTGAAACACAAAAGAAATCGACAGTTGACTGTATAATTCAATTGTCGCGAAGTACGGCAACAGTGCAGTATGTAGGAGCGAGATTCTCGCTCTCTAACTGTAATTCTCGGCTAGCCCCTCCGAAACATAATTAATATTATTGGCTACTCGTAGCTAGTGGAAGGGAATGCGCAGAACGGCTGAAAATTGGGCCTCCTTCCTACATGAAGCTTTTTTTTAGCATATACAACCAATAGATTTATGTGAACTACATAAACAAATGCATAAATGCACTTTATTTCGAATTTTACTATAATAATGGAACATTTAGACATACCGTGAAAGAACAACACAAAATATCTTAACTCGTTGATACATGTATCACCTCTACGTTGCATGCAAACTAATGTAAAATATTTAATAGTAATAGCTCATTTTACAAATGTAAATATTTTGTACCAAATGTTTATTTAGAGGTTAACATGTACAGAAAGAAAATAAACAAATGCAGCTAATGAAGAAAGCATAAAAAGTGCTGAAACTTGTCTGGGTGAAAATAAAACTAAAAAATAGGGTTTTGTATAAGGCGGAATTCCTCTTCAGTTTTTATCATATAGGCACAGATGTAAGAACTGCAGCCCTGACAAGATGATTAAGCGTATACTTGCAATAGCTTGATGGGATCTAGATACCATGTGGGAATGAGCCATCGTTCTAAACCGATAGAGATAAATAAAATATTTAAAAAATGCAGCTATGGTGGGTTATTATTACATCAGTATGCGTTTCATGTTATCATCATGCGTAAATAAAATATCAGTAAATCTCTCCATGTCCACGCAGTAAGCCTCTCTGTGTGCCACGTAAACGAACCTGTTTCTACATCTATGATGATTGCCTTTTGAAAATTTTACAAAACCGACGGAAGAAAATGTTTCTTTGACACAAATCGTTTACTGCTTCTCAAAATATTCGCCTTTAAAATTCATTTGCTTCTGAAGTTAGAATCAAGTCTGGAAACATTTTTATATCCCATCTGGCGCTGGTACCTCATAAGTTTTGCTTTAGAAGGATTGAAGTGATGAAAATAGCTGTCCAGGCATTTGTTGATGGACATAATGGAACAAAAAAAGTGGTTAGACGATAAATCAGGTGAATACGAGTAGTGAGACATTAATTCAATGTTTTTCTCCGTCAGATAATGAACTGTTTGGCGTCCCATGAGACAGCTGAGCTGTGAGGATGAAGCGTGAGCTTTCGGTTGTTTTTCGTTGATGAATTGTAGTAAACAACTTGCTGAATACCATTCAGCATTAATTGTTGTTCGACCCTCTCAAACGACATCTCCAGGGTGTGTCGGTTGGCAGGATTCTGCGTATCGACTAGCGTTTGGTATCGATTAGTACCGAGCGTCTGTTTCCTCAGGAAGAGAGCCGCGAGGCGGCATGGCGGTTAGGGAGGGAGCCGCCGAGTGGCAACAGCGGCAAGCGTGTTTGCCGAGCTGTGCTGTGGGGAGTAACGGTGGACTGGGGAAAGGTGTTGACTTCGCTAAGTGAAATCGTGACGTTGTGCTGCCGCAAGTCGATGGGCTTCGCCGTATGTTCTGATGGTACAGAAGCAAAATTGTGTGAAACCATATGTGGATTTTAGGTAAGTAACATGAACGTGAATTCCTACTAACGTGGCCGGCCAGAGTGGCCGAGCGGTTCTAGGCACTACAGTCTGGATCCACGTGACCTGCTACGGTCGCAGGTTTTTATCCTGCTAAGTTCTAGGGGACTGATGACCTCAGAAGATAAGTCCCATAGTGCTCAGACCCGTTTGAACCATTTGAACCTACTAACGTGGATACTTCTGGTTGCGGACTATAGAAAAGTAATATGAAGGTTAACTGGCACTAACGTGGATACTTTTGGTTGCGTATTTTAGAAAAGTAGTATGAAGATGAATTGGCACTAACATGGAGACTATTGGTTATGGCCTGCGGTTGACATGAATTGCGTTGCTGAGCATCCTATTACCTCTTGGTTTTTAGAACACTGCCCGGCGGGGTTGCTGTAATTAGCACGTGTCGCATCAGTTCTTGTGTATGACTCTTCGATCTGCCCTGCTGAAACAGGAAGCTGGAAGGAAGAAGATCTCAATATTACGAGTGAAGGACTATTGGTTCTTGATTAGTTGGATCCATGGCATATTTGGAAATGTTCTCTCAGAGACACGATTATGGAATTCTAATGGACTCAACGTCTCATCAATTAAAAATACATTGAGTAAACACTCTGTTGTATTTGTGTCTTAAGTATTCGTTAACAGAAGTTTCAGTTACGTAAAATAAGGTTATTGTTGGTTATTTTACGACAGAGTTACCTCTGGCAGTTTATTAATTTTAATTCGGCTGGGGAGGGGGCTTCGGAATTTAAGGTCTGGAGAATTTTACATGTTTTTTTTTGTTTTTGATGTACTGGATCATCTGTTCTCAGATATGCTCTTTCCCTTTATGGGCTGCTGGGTACTATAGAGGAACAGATAATCCTAAGAGTTAGCTTTTGATAAGATTTGCATGTTACGATTTCAGTTTGTGGTTTCAATGAACTAAATGTATGTTACTGTGAACTTTCTTCCTTGTTCATTCTAGAGAACCTTAAAATCCCACGGTAGCTTTTGATAATAATTGCGGGTTATGATTTCAATTAGTGGTTTCAATTAATTAAATGTATTTCACTACGAACCTTCTTCCTGGTTCTTTCAAGAGTACCTTACATTTCCGCTGCACAGCTGTAACCAAATACACCAGCAATTATTATCCTGGAAGCGCTAAGTGGACGAACCGCTTTAGTCGGTTTCAGTTCATGGTAGACGATGCACACAGGTGACCGCTGCTCAGTTTCTGGCTTGCGCAAATATATCTAAGTTTCATCTCCTGTTATGATGTAGTATACAGATTTTGCACTTCCTCGGCCAAATTTTCTCAGTATTTCGTTACAGCAATTGACACAATCCTATTTTTGAGCATGGGGAACAGATCATTTTCATACCTAAATTTTCATGCTAAATCGAATGTACTGCAGTCTTCTGCATGCGTAAAGCTACATTAACATGGGCGATAAAAGTTGCATATTGCTGACTATATACCCTGACAATGTTGCGACAACATGAATTGCTGCCACATGCACTACAACAATGACAGCCAGTGTTGCCCAACAATGTTTGTGGCAATAACTTTATAAGCCAGAAGTTTTTACATTGGGCTACGCTATTGCCGCAAAATGGACGAACGCAACCTAGTGGTAATGAGTGTGCCTCTGCTGCTTTTACATCACAGAAGGAATAAAGTTAGAAAGAACAAAAGCCGGCCGGTGTGGCCGTGCGGTTCTAGGCGCTTCAGTCTGGAACCGCGTGACCGCTACGGTCGCAGGTTCGAATCCTGCCTCGGGCATGGATGTGTGTGATGTCCTTAGGTTAGTTAGGTTTAAGCAGTTTTATTCTTTTGAAGTAAATGAATTTATTGAGAAGCTTCTTTGAATATTCCTAGTTCCGTAAATAAATGACTGCAAGGTGAAGCTGAGTGGGCACTTTAGTGTAATGAATACTTTTCCCTTAATGATGAATTACCCCAAAATGTGATGCCATACGAAAGCAGTGAATAAAAGTAAGTATAGTAAGCTATTTTAGTGATACATTTAACTCCAAAATTTGCAGTAACCCTAATAGCATAAGTAGCTGAACTCAGACATTTTACTAGATTATCAGTGTGCTTCTTCCAATTTCATCTCTCATCAATGCACACAACCAAATGTTTGCAATGTTCTGTTTTAGCTACAGACTTCCGTTCAAACTCTGTATTTATTAATGGCGTTATGTCACTTACTGTACAGCACACTATATACTGTGTTTTACTAAAATTTAATCAGAGACCATATGCAGAAAAGCTCTTAATGTTCTGAAAGACTTTATTTTACAATTTTATCAGCTAATTCTTGTTTGTTGGGTGTGATTACTACAGTTGTCGTTGATATGGATAAAGAACAATAAGGGGCCCAGCACTGAACCTCATGGGACCTCATTCTTGATACCTCATCAGTACAAGGAATCTGCTGACTTTTCTGCATTACATCATTTCAATTTTCTGGACTCTTCCAGTTAAACATGAATTAAACCACTTGTGCACTGTCCTAGTTAATACACAATACTCCAGCTTACCTAGAAGAATTCTGTGATTTACGTAATCAAAAGCCTTTGAGAGATCACAAAAATTCCCAGTGGGTGATTTTTGGCTACTCAGAGCATTTAATATTGATCAGTGGAAGGATATATAGCATTTTCTGTGGAAAAGTCATTATGGAAACCAAACTGACATTTTGTGAGTATTTTTATAAACATGTGAAGCTACTCTTGAATACAGTACATTTTCAAGAATTTTTGATAAAGCTGTCAGAAGTGAGATTGGGCAGTGGTTGTTGGCATCAGATCTCCCTTTTCATACAATGGTTTAGTAATAGCGTATTTCAGTCTATCAGGAAAAATGCCCTGTTTCAGTGAGATATTACACATTTAGATGAGAATTCTGCTTATCTATTTCAGGTGTGGTGGAAGAATTTCAGTTTTATCAGATTTCGTAGGTGTTGCCTCTTCCATGTATTGCTTTGTCTTTCCTAATGAACATCTGGAGCCTATTTTCTCCACGACATTTTAAGACAGATTATTAAAAATATTTTCAACTTCTGACTTTTCGTTAGTAAACTTTTCATTCAATTTGAGGTAATACGGTTTTGATGTGTTCTTAGTTGCCTAGTTTCCCTTTCAACAAAATTCCAAATTGTTCTAATTTTATAATCAGAGATACTAACGTCAGACATAATACACATACTTCAGGACTTCATGAAATAAGTTAGATTTTAAGTTAGCACCAGCATCATGTCAGTGATTAGATTTGCGCTTATCTGACAGGTAGAACGGTCTTCAGGGTGCATTAGTATTGTTCGTATTCACTCTTGTTACCAGGGTTCGTAGGGTATATAAGAAGCGTGAACAGTGTCAAATTATGAGTGTTCTCTGAAAACGTCACGGAGATGCCGCATACTCGTATGAGATAACGTTCTCATCACCTAACAAAGTTCGAAAGAGTCCTCATTGTGGGTCTCCATTTGGGCAGCTGGTGGAATCGTGCAGAATCCAGATCTGTGGGCCATTCAGGTGTGACTGTAGCTGGATTTTGGACCGCACGGGAACGAGTCAGAAGGCATATTCGTCATCAAGATTCCAGTCGTCCACGTTCGATCACCACAACGGACGATCGCCATATTAGGCACCAAGCACAATGTAACCCCTTCACACCTACAATTGCCATCAGAGAAAAAGTAATGGACTATGTGCAACATTTTGTGTCATCCTTCACCAACGGTTGGAGACTAGCAGCAGTCAGACTAGGGAATTACCGTCGCATGAATAGACTGCCACTAACACCATAACACAAACGGCTGCATTTGGAGTGGGCCTGCGACTGGAAAGTATGGCTTGGTGATGAATGGCATTGCATTGTATTCAGCAATGAATCGACATTGCGCAGTAACCAGAATGACAATTGTCGGAGGAGACTGTGGTGGCGACCCAGGGAAAAGTTCCATTCTTCTAATATTTTGGAGAGGGACAGATGTTTTACTCTTTGCTCATGGTGTGAGGAGCCATTGGCTATGGCTGGTAATGACTGACGAAACTCTGACAACACAACATTATGTGACGGACGTCCTGTGTTATCTCTCATTCGACAATATCGTGGTACTACTTTTCAACAGGACAACGCTCGTCTAAACGTGGCACATGTGTCTATGAACAGTATGTGATATTGAGCTTTTCCTAGATCTATCCTCAATTAAACATGTTCCAGACCAACTCGTACAGGAACCCTATCCCTCTGCCAGTATCCAAGATATCAAGGACCAGTTACAACAGAAGAAGATAAAATCGCTTTGTGGCACCCTTCCCAACCGAACCAGCAGATGCATCCAGATGTTAGTGAGAGTGTAAAGTCATTCTGGTAAGTGGGCTAGAGGGGGTGCAAGTAGTTTCACATTGCCAAGTCCTTTTTTAATTTGTGTCGATATTGTGATCACTGAAATAATATCACATGCCCTCTCAACCTGTGAAATTACGTTTCGTTTCCAGTTTCCCTCCTGGGTATTACACTCTTTTTTTGTTAGGCAGTGTGTATTAGGAAGCGGACTGTGACACAACGGCAGTTCGTCAGAGGACGGAAAGAGAGAGTAACCTTTCCGCAACGTCGTACTCACAATGCGATCTTATGCGTCAAGGAAGCCGTGAAGATTTTATTCTATTGGCACCACGCGAAACCGTTAATGGACACGGTTCAAAAGTTACTTAAAGGCGAAGTAGTAGTGCCATTGGTTTTGCAAATCCTCGACCGAAAATCCAGGGTTGCTCGTCGTTTTTCTAAATCTATAAAGGCAATTTCCGGGTTGGTTCCTTAGGGAAGGACACAGTCGATTTAGTTCTCCATCTTTATCCAGTTCGCAATTGTGTTCTCTGGTTACAGAGTTGGGCGTCGAAGGGAACGTTAAAGTATTACCTTCCGTCCTTCAGTAACGCTGACCGGTGGCGTCTTAGGCAAAGTTTGAAACTTCCGTTGCTCGGCAGAACGATGTGTCAGAGCGATAGCTGGTTAATGATGGTCATGAACTACTGGGTCATCAGCCAACTAGGACGACTGCACGAGGCAGCGAAGTTTTAATTTTGCTTATATCCAAATTTTCAATCTAGATTACATTTGTTTTTTCTTATTACGCATCTCAGGAGATTGTCAATATCGGATCAGTAACTTAAAGAATCAAAATAATGTATTACGTGGAACAGCATATGGTGGTACCGAATTTGGTATGCGCTTATACCCGAGACTGTCATGTACTATTTGACGTAACACAGTGTTTTGATTATTTAAGTTACTGATTTGTTGATAGCAGCCTGCCAAAACACGTAATTATAAGAAAGGAAATGCGATTTATATTTAAAATTTTGTTTGTTAGTGTATCATGGTCGCAGACCTCTGCAAAGATTTTCTGTCTTCCTTATTCGAGTTTACAAGACCAACTTTATCGGATTAGGAGAAATGTTCGACACGGAAAAAGTGAAAAGAACGTAACATCGTTCATGACTGAATTAGATTAGAACCAGTCCAAACTTAAAACTGAGATCAGTTACATAATAAGGAAAATCGCATATGAGAAAGCATCAAGTTTCTTAAAGTAATTAAGAAATAATGTAATGGGAGAACTGATACATAGAGTTAATACTGCGAAGAGAACACGAATACTTGTCCGTAGCCAGTAATTTAGGTCTACATTTGGCTTGAAGATAGAAAAAATGTTTCAGGTATATCACTAACTACAAAAATGAAACAATTACATGTGAGTGATAGAAGTAAAGACAAACAAATACGGGGTGCCTTTTTCTTATTATCTTGAATTTACGCTACTTGACCATAGAGCCAGGAGTAGTTATAAAAATACAGAGTTAACATAAAACTTTAAGTTAAAGTAATATGACAGAGAAATCTTAGCGATGTGGATTATACAACATACTAAAGAGAGTGCATTACGCACAAGTCTGCTCTTACGTAAGGATTATCTTATTCAAGACAGTTGAAGTCTACATATTCATGCACAAGTTCTTAATTCAAAAAGTATACAAAGGAACAATGATTTGAGTCCTCATTAAGAAATATAATTTGAGCCCCATATACTTGCAGTACCAAGTTATCTGTATATCAGCTTCTTTTAAGTATTCCGCTATGAAATTGTACTTGCTTACATCGAATCTGTATAGTAAGCAGGTGACACTTATAGGCAGAAGAAAATCCTGTGGAACTGGTTCCCTATGCTCTTGTACTATAATACCAGTATTATAATGTGATTCAGATCGGCTACTTCAGTACGATCCGGGTCACTACCTCTAGAAACTAGAATTGTTATTCGATGTAAATTTGCCGGGTGACGTCCGTGTCCCAGTTTCACACAAATTATGGACGTCAGATGACGTTTAGTGTCACATAGCGGAACCGCGGTCGAGGAAAGATGTCCGGTTATATGACCGCAAGGTGTCTGCTATTATGTCATAGTAAGCAGCTTTTTTGCTTGTAGGTTTGAAAACAGTATGAGAGGCTGGTGTTAGACGGAAATGTCCTTCAGTATTGTTCCTCTTTGCTACGTGGTCGACTACTTGGTTGTGGATCCAGAACACAACTGTTAGTCTGCTTGTCGGATTTGGGATTTTGTAATTTCTGCAAAACGCTTTGGGCGCTCCGTGAGTACCAATATGAGCTTAAACGTCCGTATAACATAATGAATAGCCTCCATTACGACCAGTAACTCCGCTTTATAGTTAGAAGTTCCAGATGGGACCGCTATGATTTGATAGCTGCCATTAGAGTGGCTGAAGTTTTAGAGCCATCCGTGTATGTACAAGCGTGCTGTGGTCACTGTCGTTAATAAATGACTCTAGTTCGTAACTTATGTCCTTCTCGTTTCGTAAATCACGTTTCTAGTATAACAGAGGGGCATTATCAAAAATGTCAAACGAATACCGAAAGCGAGGTAATATCGTGTCCCGTAGGGTTATTGGTGAGAGATTTCGCCATTTCTCGAGGCCACCTATTAGGAGAGGAGTTTGGTCTACGCTTTTCCTGTTAGGTGATTGTGTTAGCCCCCAGAATTTAGTCACTGTCTTTATGAAATTATGATCAGATATCGATAAATGACTCTAGAGAAATGTACCTGGCAACACCTGTCTTCGTATCTTTAGTGGCATTTCTAGAAGCCTCCAATAACAGTGCGCTGGTGGAGAGCTGACTTCATGGCTCCAAGTCCTGGGCGGCCCACCCTATTATGGAGAACATCTAGTTCCTGTAAAGTAGGTTTCGGAGTGTTTCCATATTCTAAGACAGAGAGGATCAAGACTTTATGTAGTGTCAAATGTACTCAGTATGACGAATCAAGTTAGTTTGCAGTCAGAGTACACTCCAAGTAATTTAGCACGTGACGGTAATACAGAGTGTCTGAAAATTCACATCCATGCTATTCACTGAACAATGGAGTACTGAATATCAAAAAAAAATTATTAGAACGGTCTATGTCCTTTGTGTCCCTGTGTGTTCCACGTAGGCAGAAATGAAATTAAAAATCAGCGTTAAAGAATCTCGACTTTGTTCATATTAGAAGAATCAGGTTCGTAGAAATAAGCAACTTCGTAAAAAAAAAAAAAATCTCCTTGCAACTATGGCGGCTATACACAGTAAAAGCAGGAACATCATCTTCGTTAGTCCGAGTACTTCAGAGCGTGTGCTGATGAGACTATGGCCCCGTGCTATCGCTTTGCTGTAAATAGCTGATGGGGCATGCACGAGGTCTGCTTCTACCTGACGCCAGCATAATGCACAGCACGTCACCCTGCATGAAACGCTGACGCGACGTGGGAACTGGCGCCATGGCCGGCCGAAGTGGCCGTGCGGTTAAAGGCGCTGCAGTCTGGAACCGCAAGACCGCTACGGTCGCAGGTTCGAATCCTGCCTCGGGCATGGATGTTTGTGATGTCCTTAGGTTAGTTAGGTTTAACTAGTTCTAAGTTCTAGGGGACTAATGACCTCAGCAGTTGAGTCCCATAGTGCTCAGAGCCATTTGAACCATTTTGAACTGGCGCCATGCGACAGAACGTCGCTGGAGCGCAGCGAGCACACGTGGACGACACCACCCTTTAAAACATAATTAACGACACACCCTTAATATCCGGTAGTCTTCTTTTGAATTCAGTAGCTTCAGGGGACTCCTGTCTACGAGGCAGTGCAGAATGAGCTGAAATTTAGTTTCGTGAATGAAATAGCTTCCATCTCCTAACAAACAACCGAGACCACGCGGGCCAACAACATAGTGCCCATGGCAGAAATATCTGAAGTTCCGTGGAGTATGGTTTACTAGCCCATCAGCCCATCAGCTTGTCTTCTCTCCGGAACCGAGTTATCTTCGGATCCGAAGTCGAATCTAAAAAGGGGACGGGATCTTCAGTAGGACCCCACCTACTGTACAGATGGTGACGTGGAAAATCGACTAAATTTCAGGTCAACGAGGTTTCTAGGGCTAGTGCGAAAAGAAAATTGGACGATGAGTGCTCTAGCCTCCGAAATTACTATTACTGAAGCTCTGTTACAATACTTGTTGTCTACTCTACATATTTTTTTTTAAATATTAGCAAATTTCTTTCTATCTTTCTCCTTTCTGCTCTTCTCTCACTCCTTGTTTTCATTATTGTTATCATAAGTTTTTTCTGTAATATTATGTGGAGGATGGTTCTAATAGATAAATTTGTGATAACTTACAACTAGTTTGTAGAAGGAACAAGTGGAAAGACATGCAGGCTGTCGAAACGATCATTCGTCAGCAGGTAACGAGACCAGTAGTATGTATTAAGCCAGGTTTACACGACGACACTAGGTTGCATGCAACTGCGCTACCGGCTACTGCGCATGCGCGCCTCGCGTTTGCGCAACTCGTCGGTGAAACTAAGCGCTTTCGGCGTGTTCCAACTTTGGCGACACTAGTTGCATGAATTTTGAGGTTACGTTTCTTCGTAGAGTGTAGACAAACTGAAATATGCAGTGAGGAACGGAGAATAATGTTTGCTTTTTGGATATCTATGCTTTGCATAGGTGTTTGTGGGATTTCAGTGATGCTGATTACAAAAATAAGCAATATATTGCTGCTCCTGAGACCTTCACGTGCGATCAGAACACAGAAAGTTTAACAATATCTGAGCTGCAGGGCAACATTTACTGAATTAGAAGCACATATTCAACTGAATTAAGAAAAAACAAGCAAATGTAATTCTAGCTGTGGAAATGCTCTCGTCTACAAGACTAAAATCCCATCGTTCGAATTGGCAGACTCTTTTTTTTAAGGGATATTGTTGACAGGAGGGAAGGCTACACAAATAAAAAAGCTGCATTCTTTATTCAATATTCATCTATTTAAAACGTCGCAGCTGTGCCCCCCATCCACACATGGTTGACTTTTTAAATGTTGCATCTTCTGAGTCCTGTCAATTAAACAGTCTTTGGTTCGCCTTCCTAACAACTTTTCCATGTGTTTTTACCAATTGAAGTTGTTCGTAATTGTAATAAAAAGCTCTTTCATGTTAGAGTTCGTTTAGTATTTTTTATCTGTCTTGTTTTTAGTGCCAATGAACAATTCTGCTTCTTTGAATTCACAAACCCTGACATTTAGTAGAGAGTACTCCCATAGTACAACATGCGCAAATTACCTAGACCAATTAATATTATAAAGTACAAGTCTATTGTGTTGAGTTCTGTATGCTGTCTCGCAGTGTAGTTAATAAAATGTTCCGGGCTATTATGCCATGGTTTTCATAATAGCTCGGAGTAATTTTAACTTTTCCGGCCGTGAAAATTTGCATGTTTCTCATTCTACAAACAATGACAAACACCAAACAGCTTAATCTTTACAACTCCGCGAGTAAACTTTACACCATTGTTATTAAACTTGGATTTCAGTTTCAAGTTTTGCTTCGTTTTCGGAAGTGGCGCTTCGTTACCTTCGCAATACAGCGACGAATCCACAAGAAAAAAATGCTTCACGAGTTGTCAAACTCACGGTAGCAACAAGCAATTGCTTTAATCGATTTCTGACTCGCTACCGATTCATGTAAAGTTCAGTGCAACGACAGTGGTGTAACGGTTGGTGAGCGCAAGTTTGCCAACTTAGCTCTCTTCGAGCTAAGAGTTGAATTTTTAATTTCAGTTGCACTTACAAAACTGCTTCTTAATTTACGCCGTCGGAGTGTGAACAGACTACATCGAGTGAAGTGTTGATCATTTTGGTATAATCGCGACTTTTACGTATCCCGACAAGGTTTAATCGGGAGTTGGGTTTTCAGCCTTAAATCGAGGTACCCGTGTGCATGGAAACTACCAAAGCAACCTCCAAATGGCGATGGCAGAATATAAACGTTAAAGGATAAATCAGTCAAGAATCACCTGTCATCAAGAAACAAGCCGACGATGATCTTTATTAACAAGCAGATTACCATTCCACGCAATCAAGAATCCATGTTTAGCAGCTGTCACCGATGCGAACGATATTCGAAAGCTGTTGAGATGCGCGTCGCGTCTGCTCTGTAATCAATAGCTCCTAGCTGACAGAGATTGTGTTTGGCTATGCGACTGCACGGAGTCTGCCAATAGCTGCCGCGTCGTCTGTTTACTTTGGTCTTTGCCGGGGATGGACTCTTCGATCCTGTGGCGCGGCCGCTCGAGAGAAGCGACGGTTTGAGAGGACTGAAAAATGCCAAAATACCGCGTTCTTGTGGTACCAGATACTCTACATCTAGCTTATTTGTAGATATGGTATAACTTTTTTATTTTTAGTAATGTAGAGGTGCACTCAACGCAAAAAATGAACGCTGTAATACTTATTACGGCCCCTCCAAGTGGAGGTTACACAACCTTTTACAGAGTGTATACGCTGATAAAAAAAATCCTGATTTTTTTCCAGATTTCCTGGTTAAAAACCCACTTTTTTAGGTGAAAATACACGATTTTCCGGGTGAAAATACAGTTTCCCGCGTTAAGCGACGATATATTTTTCCTCGGACCTCTAAAACTTATTAATCCTTTGAATGGTAAAATCGCGATTTTTACGTATCCCGATAAGGTTTAATCGCGAGTTGGGTTTTCAGCCTTAAATGTTTTATACGCCGGCGTTGCACTTCCCAGACCTCCAGCAAAAAATATCGCTTTTTGGAAAGATCTTCAATGCAACATGTGCACTGTTATTTTGGTATTACAGAAGTATAAACACGAATTCCACCAAATAAAGCGCAGTAGTTTCAGAAGACAGAACACCAAAATAACTTCAGTGCGATGCCCATGCTACTATACGGAAACAGAGACCGTTGTAGCGCTCCGTGCTGGACCGGCAGTGAATTTAGAATTCGGGAATGTATGGCGCGATAATATGTAGAACATTTCGTGGGTTACCTGGCTGAATTCCTGTTCACTCGAGCACTTATACTTTTCCATAGAAAAGCCATTTACATATGAAATTGCTCAAGAACTCACCTTGCACTTTTTTGAAGATTAATTAAAATTTTTGCCATCGCTATTGCATAATTTGTACACTATGAAAGAACTAAAATAAATATGAAAACTAACCTTGAAGCTGGGTCTTTTTAGCGTCTGGTTAACCTTCAAGATATATCAAACACAAATGTGCCAGTAAAATTTTAAATAATGCCCTAAATAGTTGGTCTTCTGAGTCCGATATTTTTCTAAGCGGCTGGTCTTCAAAGTGTTAAACTTTGAATGAGAATCTAACTCTCTGTGACTTAAAAAAATTCATCTCACATTCTCACACAGAACATAATTCATCTTGCAAAAATGGAAATTTACTGTGAAAGTAACGCTTCTCAGCCGGCTGCGGTGGCCGTGCGGTTCTAGGCGCTTCAGTCCGGAACCGCGTGACTGCTACGGTCGCAGGTTCGAATCCTGCCTCGGGCATCGATGTGTGTGATGTGCTTAGGTTAGTTAGGTTTAAGTAGTTCTAAGATCTAGGGGACTGATGACCTCAGATGTTAAGTCCCATAATGCTCAGCCATTAGAACCATTTTTTTTTGTGCTAGGGGACTGATAACCTCAGATATTAAGGCCCATAGTGCTCAGAGCCATTTGAACCATTTGAACGCTTCTCAAACCACCATTCCCAATATTTTCCCGCAACCTGTTAATGTAAACTGTTGTGACGTCACGCACATCGAAAGCAGTTTGTTGTTAGAAAGTATTATGTAGTTTTCATCGTAAAGCCTTTGACACATTTTGCTGTCGTCAGACGCTCGCACGTGCGCTGTGCTTTGTTGTAAGTAGCGTATTTTCTTTGCAACTAATGTTTCATTTTTCTGTCATTTATGTTTTATCGCTGCAATATTATTCTGCAGTAGAGGTTTAAAGTAAAAGTCTTCATTAGAGTATCAGTTCGTACCAGTCAAAATTACAGAAATTTAACTGAAACTAAATGAAAAATCCCCTGAATTGAAAAAAAATTCCCGCAATTCTAAAAAATTACCGGGTTTTTCTCGGTTGTCCCGGACTGTATAATTAGCGCATCCAGTGACGCCAATTGTATAGGATGATAACGGTAATCGATCGGTACAGATGGGCCTGCCTGGACCTGTGGACGGAGTTTCCGTTCACAATCTTTTATTATTGTCAGTGGGTAAGTTTGCTAAATATCAGAAAAAAATTTTTGAACCAGTCAGAATTAGATAACCGCGCCTTTGGATTTTAGTCAGACATTCGCCGACTCAGTTACCAAACTATAATTTAACTGAAGTAAAAACTAAACTAAATTCCGTCCGAACAGGCCTCGCGAGGCCCAACGGTACTGAACGACCCCCGTATGATCCTCTGCCGATAGGCGCCACTGGATGCGGATAAGGGGAGGCATGTGGTAGGCACACCGCTCTCCCGGCCGATGCCAGTTTTCGTGACCGGAGTCGCTACTTCTCAGTCAAGTAGCTCCTCAATTTGCCTCACAAGGGCTGAGTGCAGCCCGCATGCCAACAACACTCGGCAGACCGGTCGGTCATCCATCCAAGTGCTAGCCAAGACCGACAGCGCTTAACTTCAGTGAACTGACGGGAACCTGTGTTACCACTGCGGCATTTTACTGAAGTGGTGGTTGCAAAATTAAGCAACAAAGTAGTCTAGCAGTGACTTACAAATGGATTAAGGCAACCATTTGTAAGTATATATACATATATATATATATATATATATATATATATATATATATATATATATATATATATATAGGGTGTTACAAAAAGGTACGGCCAAACTTTCAGGAAACATTCCTCACACACAAAGAAAGAAAATATGTTACGTGGACATGTGTCCGGAAACGCTTACTTTCCGTGATAGAGCTCATGTTATTACTTCTTTTTAAATCACATTAATCATGGAATGGAAACACGTAGCAACAGAACGTACCAGCATGACTTCAAACACTTTGTTACAGGAAATGTTCAAAATGTCCTCCGTTAGCGAGGATACCTGCATCCACCCTCCGTCGCATTGAATCCCTGATGCGCTGATGCAGCCCTGGAGAATGGCGTATTGTATCACAGCCGACCACAATACTAGCACGAAGGGTCTCTACATTTGGTACCGGGGTTGCGTAGACAAGAGCTTTCAAATGCCCCCATAAATGAAAGTCAAGAGGGTTGAGGTCAGGAGAGCGTGGAGGCCATGGAATTGGTCCGCCTCTACCAATCCATCGGTCACCGAATCTGTTGTTGAGAAGAGTACGAACACTTCGACTGAAATGTGCAGGAGCTCCATCGTGCATGAACCACATGTTGTGTCGTACTTGTAAAGGCACATGTTCTAGCAGCACAGGTAGAGTATCCCGTATGAAATCATGATAACGTGCTCCATTGAGCGTAGGTGGAAGAACGTGGGGCCCAATCAAGACATCACCAACAATGCCTGCCCAAACGTTCACAGAAAATCTGTGTTGATGACGTGATTGCACAATTGCGTGCGGATTCTCGTAAGCCCACACATGTTGATTTTGAAAATTTACAATTTGATCACGAGGAAGTACAGTACATACTGACGAAACTAAAATGAGCTCTAACATGGAAATTAAGCGTTTCCGGACACATGTCCACATAACATATTTTCTTTTTTTGTGTGTGAGGAATTTTTCCTGAAAGTTTGGCCGTATCTTTTCGTAACACCCTGTATAAGGCTCACCGGCCATTTGACCATCTTCTTCTGTGCGGATTCACAAACAGTGCCCGAGTTCTTACAGGAATCGGCAAAAAGCCGCGAGTAATGAGTATAATGGGCAGGGGCACTATGAATATAGTGCGGGACAATAAGTTGAGAATGTGGGTCTCACGGAAGGGATGCCAGAGATAAGTCCCTGCAGTCGCACTATCCTCTGTGTCCTCGGTGGCTCAGATGGATAGAGCGTCTGCCATATAAGCAGGAGATCCCGGGTTCGAGTCCACGTCGGGGCACACGTTTTCAACTGTCCTCGTTGACTTATATCAACACCTGTATGCAGCTAGGGGTATTCATTTCATTGTAATTTCAAACTGATACAAATACATGAGTGTAACCATTTGTGCGGTTATTAAAAATCTAATGATTACATAGGTCCAATAGTAAGTATGACAAATGGCTCTGAGCACTATGGGACTTAACGTCTGAGGTCATCAGTCCCCTAGAACTTAGAACTACCTAAACCTAACTAACCTAAGGACATCACACACATCCATGCCCTTGGCAGGATTCGAACCTGCGACCGTAGCAGTCGCGCGGTTCCGGACTGAAGCGCCTAGAACTGCTTGGCCACCGCGGCCGGCAGTACGTATGACAGGTTATAGACTTAGGTTCATTGGTAGGATACTGGAAAAGTGTAGACAATCTACAAAGGAGATTCCTTAAAAAGACTCGTGTGGTTCTTCCTAGAACACTGTTCAAATGTGTGGGGCCCGTACGAAATAGAAATGGCAGGGGATATTGAACTAATACGAAGAGGGACAGCACGAATGGTCACAGGTTGTTTGATCCACGGCACAACCTCATTAACTGAGGAATACTGAAATGTGTGTAAGAAAGGAAGACTATCGTCTGACGGCGGAAAACAATGAGCTATACAGGGTCGTTTCGTGATGATGTTACAGACTTTCAGGGATGAGGGGAAGAGTAAATGTGTCAATTTGAGGTAAGGTACCATAGTCCGGGAACGACCGAGCCTGAAGTTGTAAGCGAAAATCATTTTGATACTGTTTTTGCTACTGTTGTAGTGTAGGTAACTTTCAGAGGTGGTAGCATGAATGAAAACTAGAAAAAAATATCTGGTAAACATGGGCTCTAAATACATGCCTTAAGAGCTAGAAGTAGTTCTTCATCTTCGATACCGTGAAACTCATCTCTTCCACAGCAAGCACTTTGCTTCGCATATTTTGAGAGGTGGTAGTATGAACCAAAACAAGGAAAGAATGTACCGTAAACATGGGCTTATAAGTGGATGCCTTAAGAGCTATGAGCACTAGTCCATCTTCGCTGCTGTGAAACCCATGTCTTCTACTGAACAAGTGTTCATAGCTTTTGGGATATGCATTTTAGAGTCCATGTTAACAGGGCAGTTTTTTCTTGTTCTAGTCCATACGACCTACAGTAAAACTATTGAAAGCAAAGAGCTTGTAGTAGAAGACGTCGACTGTCAGAGGTATCAAAACCATTTTCAGTTACAACCTGTAACTGTTCCCAGACCAGGGTCCTTTACCTCAAACTGATACATTTACTCTTCTCCATCATCTCCATCATCTCTAAAAGTTCGTAACCCTGTGATTCCATCGATGGAATATCTGAAGTGTCTGGTGTGCTATACGCTCTTTGTATATATCCCATAGTAGTTTTAATTCATAACATATGCTATGTTGTTACATTTTTTTCATTGACGATATGACGCTCACAGTAAAAAACAGATGTAATGTGGTAGGGGTTATTTGCGATGTTTTGTATACTGTAGCCGGCCGGTGTGGCCGAGCGATTCTAGGCGCTTAAGTCTGGAACCGCGCTACCGCTACGGTCGCAAGTTCGAATCCTGCCTCGGGCATGGATGTGTGTGATGTCCTTAGATTAGTTAGGTTTAAATAGTTCTAAGTTCTAGGTGACTGATGACCTCAGATGTTAAGTCCCATAGTGCTCAGAGCCATTTGAACCATTTTTTGTATATTGTAAACACTATGTCCTGGTATGTTTCGATCTTTGAGATCAACGTCATCTGACGCCAATTTGAAGTAATACGGTTTTGGAATCTGCTGCCGCCAATCTGGCATGCGACATCTCAAAGTAGCTTCTTCCAAAAATAAGCTTACAGCAGCTGCACAAGAGTGTGTACGTTTTCCTTGTATTGATCATTTACATGAACTTTCCTAAGCGTGTTGTAAGTACTTGCACTCAATGTGTAACTTTCGTTCGTGATGTTACACTGGCCTGTAGTATTTATATATAAGCTTTAGCAATTTTGTGTCGATTTTGGCAATAGTTATGTGATGACTACTCGAAACGTGACATAAATAGAGTATTTACTAATTAAGAAGCTTCCAAGGAATTACTTCATGCAAAATCTAAATAGACACATGCATTTTAAATGGTTGACTTCATCATTCAAATGGAACAACAAAAACTGGTATAGTTCTTTTGAAGAAACGAAGATTAGCGTTTAAGTACCGTCGACTAAGAAACCATTAGAGACATAGCGCTAGCTCCCATTGGAATTCCGTGTTCTTCTTAAGCTCCCTTTATTTACATCGGAACGAATGGGAGCCAACCCAAGCGGATGCGCATTCGAAGACAACTCGCCAGCGTTCACTACCATTCGCATGTATATGTGAAGAAACGTTTACACTAGAGGCAACGGAAGAGAAGACGGACGTGTCCGAAAGAACAGATAACACCTTCATATAGATGAGGCTTACCGACCAATGCTCTTCTTCAGTGCAGATGCACTCACACTGCCCGAACTCTTACATGAATCGGTAGATTGACTGCCTCGAGTAATGAGTATAGTGTGCAGGGGCACTACAAATGTAGTGTGTGGACAGTAAGCTGGGAATGTGGGTCTTACGGGGATCGTGCCAGAGATAAGTCTCTGCAGTCGCACTATTCTGTGTGTCCTTGGTGGCTCTGACGGATAGAGAGTGTGCCATGTAAGCAGGAGATCCCGGATTCGAATTCCGCGCGGGGTACACATTTTCAACTGTCCCAGCTGATATTTATCTACGCTTGTAAGTAGCTAAAGGACTGATTTTCATTGTAATTTCAGCTTTAAGTGTTGTCTTTCTCAACCGCTGTTAGAGACTGAAACGATAGAGAAATAATCTGAAGGCGGTCGATGAAGCCTCTGTCAGGCACTTCAGTGAGCATTGCAGAGTGGTTATGACTCGAAGAATTTTTAAACATTGTCCTGGCCAGTGAATATTCATCAAGGACAAGATTTTCGTCAGAGGTACCTCAGGGAAGTGTGGTAGGACCTTTCTTGATCTCTACATCTGTCCTATAGAATGAGCAGCAGTATGTGGTTGTTTGCTAATGACGCTCTAATGTACGAGAAAGCGTCATCGTTCAGTCACTGTGTGAGGGTATGGGATGAATTAGACAGAATTTATATTTGGTGTGATGAACCGGTGGCTTGCTCTAAACTTGGAAAAATTAAAGGCAGATGAATTACTGAGGTAGTTCTAGGGAAGTGTGTAAACGAGACCGCTTATACAACTCTTATGCAACCCATTCTTAAGTACTGCTGTAATATTTGGGATTCTCACCAGGTCAGATTGAAGGAAAACACCGAAGCATTTCAGAGTCGTGGTGCCGCGTTTGTTACCAGTAGCTTCCACCAACACGCGAGTGTTACGGAAATGCTCCGTGAACTGAAATGGGAATGCCCGGAGATAAGTTCTTATCGCAGAACACTGTTGAAAGTTTAGAGAACTGGCATTTGTGGCAGACTGCAGAACGTACAAGGACCGAGGAAACAAGATCATAGACATCAAGGCATGTAGTCATTCATCCCTCGTTGCATCAACGAATGAAACAGGAAAGGGGATAACGGACGATGTTACAATGATACAATGTCATGCGCCTTACGCTGGTTTGCGGACGATGTATGCAGAATGTTACTGTTACGTCAAAAATGCATTCTGTGTACCTTTAGTGGCAAATATTTGTTACATTGATTACTATGTGACAGAAGAGATCTAGGTATTTCTCACTGAATAGCTAACTTAGCAAAGAGCTACCTATACCACCCCACTCTATTTCTTACAGTATGTGCTGTTACGCTGTGTAACATCGTAAGTATTTGAATGACGTCAGTGAAAGTGCTCTTTCCTATGGTTGTCGCTTGCACACACCCTTCGAAGCACAGTTCCGCTAAGAGAAATTTGTCCATCAGGAGAGAACGGTACATTTCCTATTCGCTCTTACCGCGGATCGGTACAACGCTTAACGCTTGGTGTGTAAATCTCTTGTAGCGACGCTGCCGCGCGCTAATTCAAGCTCGCCGGTGTGTGTGTGTGTGTGTGTGTGTGTGTGTGTGTGTGTGTGTGTGTGTGGTGTGTGCGCGTGTGACAGTGCAGTGCTGTGTGGTCGTAATTACTGTACACGACGTCTGTGTAGTTCCGCGCCCAACCTCTAGAGGCGCTGTGTTTTCTAGCTTTTATATACGTTCTGTTTATTATTATTATTATTATTCTTTGTTTTTTGAGTTATTGGAGTTCCGTGCCTCCTGGCTGGTGTGGACGAGTACTGTTTTCTCTCCTAACTACGGAAGTTTTCCGAGGATTAAGAATCCTTCTGTAGAGGCCGGAAGCAAATTTTTTAACTCCGATCAGTCCATGCATGCCGGGCGTCGTCAGATACGCGCTCGCAATAAAGTTACTGTTGCTGAACTGAAGGTCTTTATTCTTCTGAATCACGTTAAGCAAAGGTCGGACAGCCACCAGTTTAGCTGAACCCGACAAGTGGTGACCCCGACGTGATCCAAGCAGAAACCGACGTGATTAAGAAGGAGCAGGCGTGAGCTACGTAAGTAACGAGCACATAATGACCGAACAGCAGGCCGTCTCCCGGATTGCAGTCCGTTTGCCGCCGTTCTGGCCCGACAACACGGTACTCTGGCTCGCTCAGGCAGAGGAAAGCTTTGGCTGCCCTGCAATAACGGCCGAAGCAACTAAATTTGCGCTGATTGTGAGCCAGCTCGACCAACGTTACGCAGCCGAGGTGCAGGACATAATCACAGCACCGCCCGAGACTGGAGCTTATGCCAGGCTAAAATCAGAGTTTATTCGACGGGTGGCCGCGTCACAAGAGGACCGGATACGTCAGGTTCTGACACAGGAAGAAATTGCGACAGGAAGCCTTCTCAATACCCGAGACATCTACGCAGCAAAGTAGACACCGTTACTGTGCCAGACAGTCTGCTCAGAACGCTGTGGAGCTGTAGGTTGCCGCCGCAAATAAAAATGGTTCAAATGGCTCTGAGCACTATGGGACTCAACTGCTGTGGTCATCAGTCCCCTAGAACTTAGAACTACTTAAACCTAACTAACCTAAGGACATCACACACATCCATGAACGAGGCAGGATTCGAACCTGCGACCGTAGCAGTCGCACAGTTCCAGACTGCGCGCCTAGAACCGCGAGACCACCGCGGCCGGCGCAAATAAAACCCATGATCGCCTCACAAACGGACATGTCGCTGGATGACGTGGCGCAGCTAGCAGACCGGATTCAAAACGCGATAACACCGACCCAGGTCAGCGCAGTCGCGGCGTTGGACAACAGTACAAACAGTACAGCGTCTGTAGCACGGGCCGACCATGATTCACTCGCGGCCAAGGTTGAGCTTTTGTGCGCCCAGGTCAGTGCGCTGCTGGCACGTGACGACGACAACAATAGAAGAAGCCGATACAGACGGCGGCGTTCGAGAAGCAGATCTTCCGGCAGTACTACCACTCCGCAAGGCGAGGTACCGTTGTGCTGGTACCACCGACGATTCGGCAATCAGGCAAGGAAGTGCACATCGCCATGCTCGCACCCAAACACCACCGGCGGTCGACAATAGGCGCAACCGACTGCCAGTTATCCTCCGAGCGCCTGTTCGTTACCGATAGGAGTCCCGGCGTAAAGTTTTTTAAATTGACACTGGGCCGGACCTGAGTACCATACCACGAACAGCCATACATCGTTGCCGGTCGCCAACTGCCTTCCGTCTGACGGCTGCCAACAATTCTTCCATCGCAACATATGGCACACAGAGGATGGAGCTTAATCTCGGCCTACGTCGCCCGTACGAGTGGAATTTTACAGTGGCTGACGTCACGGAGGCGGTCGTCGTGGCTGACCTCCTGGCGCACCGCCACCTGCTGCCGGACGTCGCGAACGCACGCTTGGTAGACAGCGTCACTGGCTTAGCAGGCACGGGTTTCCGTCGCAACACCGCAACGCACATTGCCAAGTTGGTCCATGCTACTGAGGGTGAGTACGCTGAATTACTGCTTAACTATCCGAACTTGACCAGGCCGCCCGGCGCTCTCAGGTTCATACCACATGACACGGTGCATCACATTCAAACGACTGATGGTCCCCCCAGTAGCATGCCGACCTAGGTGTCTCGCCCCGGACCGATTGTCGATAGCGAAGGCGGAATTTGACGCCTAGATTCGCGAGGGCATAATGCGGCCATCTAGGAGCCCGTGGTCCTCCGCATTACATTTTGTTCCGAAGAAGGGTGGAGCTTGGCGCCCATGCGGAGACTACCGTGCGCTTAACGCGCGAACAGTGCCGGACAGATATCCCGTTCCGTTACTGAGGGATTATAATCACGCTTTACATGGTGACACGGTGTTCACAGTTCTGGACTGCGCTAAAGCGTGTACACAGATTCCGGTGACCAATGACGACATTCCAAAGACTGCAATAATAACGCCTTTCGGCTTATTTGAAAGCAAATTTATGACTTTCGGTTTACGCAATGCCGCTCAGATCTGGCAAAGATTTATAGATTCGGTTCTCCAGGGGCTGCCGTTTTGTTTCGCCTACCTGGACGATGTGTTAGTGTTCTCTGCTGACTACGAACAACACCGACAACATCTGCGAGAGATTTTCGAGCGATTGGAGCGTTATGGTGTCGTCTTGAACGTGGACAAGTGTGTTTTTGGGCAGTCAGAGGTGACATTTCTTGGCCATAAGATTTCTGCTGAAGGCTCTCTTCCTCTGTCCGAGAAGGTGGACGCTATCTTGCAGCTACCCCGATCAACTACGATCAAAGAATTACGTCGTTTTTTGGGGATGCTCAATTTTTATCGACGACACCTTCCTCACGCTGCGGAGCTGCAGGAACCTTTGACGGCGGCATTACCAGGCCCTAAAGTAAATAGCAAGTCTCTGATACAGTGGACAGAGGACATGTGTTCTGTGTTCGGGGCAACAAAGAAGAGCAAGGCCGACGCGGCGCTTCTCGCACACCCACGGCTCGACGCCCCATTAGCAATTGTCGTAGACGCGAGCCAGACGGCGATCGGAGCCGCGTTACAACAATGGTCGGACAACGCATGGCAGCCACTGGCGTATTATTCCCACAAGCTTTCGCCTGCACAGAGAAAATGGAGCACATATGACAGTGAGCTGCTGGTGGTATACCAAGCAGTGAAATATTTCCGCCCCCAAGTGGAAGCGCGAACTTTCACGATATATACAGACCACAAGCCACTCACGTTCGCCTCCCGTCGGAATAGTGTCAACTGCTCTACCCGTCAATTTCATCACCTTGGCCCAGTTTACTAACGACATTAGACATATTTCTGGGATCGACAACATTGTTGCGGATTGCCTATCACAGATCAGCAGTGTTTCACCATAGACTTTCCTGCACTGGCACAGGCACAGAGAGACGACGAAGAACTCCTTGCCTATGTTAAAGATACGGCTTCCGCGTTGCAACTGAAACTCGTTGATGTTCCGGGGGAAGATACACAGCTATACTGCGACGTTTCTCGAGGCCGACCTCATCCCTTTCTGACGCCGGCCCTTAGAAGACAAGCCTTTGATACAGTACATGGATTGTGCCATCCAGGGGTACGCCCGACATTCCGCCTAGTATCGCAACGTATCGTGTAGCCGGGCATGCAAAAAGACTGCCGCGAGTGGGTCCGATATTGTCTTCAGTGCCAACGCTGCAAGATTAACCGCCATGCACACGCACCGATCGGCGATTTTCCTGATACCACCACCCGCTTTGCCCACGTTCATTTGGATGTAGTCGGACCACTTCCACCTTCGAACGGACAAAGATATCTGTTTACAATGATCGACAGTTTTACACGTTGGCCGGAGGCAGTGCCGGTGGATAATATCTCAGCAGACACGTTAGCTTCCGCTTTTGCAATGACTTGGTTGGCAAGATTTGGGTGCCCACTACATATTACCACTTACCGCGGACGGCAGTTTGAATCAGACCTGTTCTCACAGCTGGCCAAGTTCTGTGGTTAACCCACCATAAGACTACAAGTTATCACCCAGCAAGCAACGGAATGATCGAACGCTGGCACCGTTGTTTGAAGGCCGCGCTGATGTGCCACGAAGAAACCTGGACAACCGCACTACTAGTGGTCTTGTTAGGCTTACGGACGACTTTCAAACCAGACCTGGGGTCGTCAGCGGCAGAACTGGTTTATAGAGAAACACTGCGCCTTCCCGGTGACTTTGTAGACGCTGATGCCATAGAGACAGTTGCTACTGGCCAGCCGGATTTCTTGCGACGCTTGAGGGACCATGTATCAAAGCTTCGCCCTCCGAAAACCACACGTCACGGCAAGCCGCCCACTTTCGTGCACCAGGACCTGGAACAATATCGTCACGTCATGCTCCGCACTGAGGGCGTTAAACCGCCTCTACAAGCTCCTTGTTCTGGTCCATATGAAGTGCTACGGCGCAGTGCCCACACGATGGATATCCTAGTGAACGGCAAAACCACGACTGTTGCATTGAATCGGGTTAAACCTGCGTATGTTTCTCCTGACACCCCACTACCGGCACCTCGTCGTAGGCATCCACCTACCGCTGTTACAGACACTGACGCCACATCTCCGGCGCCGGCTCTTCAACATCCGCCGCCCAACGCAGCACAACATCCGCCTCCTGACGCTGTTCCTCCTCCTCTGACGAGGACGACCCGTTCTGGACGTCGGGTGCACTTTCCGACGCGGTATCTCGACGCCGACGCTCCACTTCCGCCCGGGGGGCTGATGTAGCGACGCTGCCGCGCGCTAATTCAAGCTCGCCGGTGTGTGTGTGTGTGTGTGTGTGTGTGTGTGTGTGTGTGTGTGTGTGTGTGTGGTGCGTGCACGTGTGTCAGTGTAGCACTGTGCGGTCGTAATTACTGTACACGACGTTTGTGTAGTTCCGCGCCCGGCCTCTAGAGGCGCTGTGTTTTCTAGCTTTTATATACGTTCTGTTTATTATTATTATTCCTTGTTTTTAGAGTTATTGGAGTTCCGTGCCTCCTGGCTGGTGTGGACGGGTACTGTTTTCTCTCCTAACTACGGAAGTTTTCCGTGGATTAAGGATCCTTCTGTAGGCGCCGGAAGCAAAGTTTGTAACTCCGATCAGTCCATGCATGCCGGGCGTCGTCAGATACGCGCTCGCAATAAAGTTATTGTTGCTGAACTGAAGGTCTTTATTCTTCTGAATCACGTTAAGCAAAGGTCGGACAGCCACCAGTTTAGCTGAACCCGACACTCTTTTCCGCTAGTCAGAAACAACGACAATGAGAACTCTTCAAGAAAGAGAATAGTACAGATTCTCCTAGTTTCAATTTGTACTGAGTATCCGAGTAGCTCCCATTCACTCACTCATTGGAGCACAACACGACACAGTGATGTAGCCCATATATCCGGACTCTTATTTCACTTTGACCACGTGTGCTCCAGTAGAGTCCGGTGAAACCAACTGAATCATCAGCCGCAGTTTTTTATTCTGGCGCTTAAACTGAAGACAGCTAACAGAGAACCTAATCATTAAATTCCCAATTTAAAAGTGTGGTGTCACCGCCAGACACCACACTTGCTAGGTGGTAGCCTTTAAATCGGCCGCGGTCCGTTAGTATACGTCGGACCCGCGTGTCGCCACTGTCAGGATTGCAGACCGAGCGCCACCACACGGCAGGTCTAGAGAGACTTACTACCACTCGCCACGGTTGTACAGCCGACTTTGCTAGCGAAACTACACTGACCGATACGCTCTCATTTGCCGAGACGATAGTTAGCATAGCCTTCAGCTACGTCATTTGCTACGACCTGGCAAGGCGCCATAGCAGTTGATAATTAATATTATGAAGCATGTACCGTAACGAGAGATGTTCTACAAATGTGGATTAAAGTTAAGTATTACAGCAACTACGTCCATTTTCTAAGTTCTCATTTCCTTTTAACTGTTCCAGACCTCACGCCAATCTGCGTGAGCTTAACGCGTGCCTTTCGGCTTCCTCTCGTTGTGACTTGGCTGTCTTGCTAAGTCACAACAAAAAGCGTATCCACGTTCGAGAATGCCACTTAATAATTTTTGACCGCCTCATACATCCAAACCGAGATATTAAGGAATAGTAACTGCTGGTACTGCGAAGTAATTAAGACTACTGAAAAAGAACAAGGCACTAGGCCGTGACAGAATTCCTATTACATTTTACATGGCATACGCTATGGAATTAGCACCTTTCTTAGCTCACATTTATCCAGAATCTCTTACGAGTTAACGTCACTGGATAACAGTTAGGTTACTTCGGTTTATTAAAACATATAAAGCACTAGGCTATCTTGTCGAAAACTAACATTTTGAGAACCGTAGTTATAGTGTTAAAAGGTTTATAATTTAAACAGCAGCCAGCCTCAAGCATAGTTTAAAACCTGGCAGCTGTCGCCGAGCGGTTCTAGGCGCTTCGGTCCGGAACCGCGCTGCTGATACGGTCGCAGGTTCGAATCCTGCCTCGGGCATGGATGTGTGTGATGTTCTTAGGTTAGTTAGGTTTAAGTAATTCTAAGTCTAGGGGACTGATGACCTCAGATATTAAGTCCCATAGTGCTTAGAGCCATTTGCACCATGGTTTAAAAACCTTTATTTGAATCAAATCATGGTCGGCTACGGATATCTTACAAATCCATCTTCAGACGGTTTTTACAGGTTTGCCTGCTTCCTTGCTGGAGTCTCTTTTTTTATTCGTTATTGGTTTGCTGCACAAGGATAGACAGAAAGCTTTTTGTTCACAATTCGGTAAACATTGCGAGAGATTTAGTTCTTTTGACCTCTATCAAAACATTCACGAAAAGCTTTTAAAGTTAGTGAAACGTGAAGTAAGGTGGAAACGTACGTGCTGTATGATTCAATGGGACGAAATCAACCTGTTGTTCTTTTTTTTAATTTTAAAATTAACACATTTGTGGATGTGCACTGTTTGAGTTGCTATTCAATTCACTGGAAAACTGTTTACACCACACCATTCTCTATTTAACGGCAGCACACACGATAAACATTTACAAAGCGTGGTTCAGCTTCCTATGAATAGCATAAACCATTTTAAAAGATGTTATAGTGGTAAAGATGTTAGGCTACCGATGCTGTGAAAGAGTACGACGTAGTAAAATATTTCTTTGCCAATGCAAAGAAATTAATTTAAAAATCGAAGAGAAAAGAAAAGTTATTTACAATAATTTCCAACATATGTTCTATTGAATGGTTAGGATTACACCTACAAAGATTATATATAAACAAAAGCAAATACTGCGTAGAGTACATACCCTCAATGAGGTTGTTGTCTGCCATAGCGTTACAGCTAAGTTTGAACATTGAAGCTACAGCTGCATTTTAGATTTACATAGTTATATAGATTCTTTATTCATTGTTCGTTGCAATTATAACAAGTAAGTTGTAATGTTTTAGTACATCAGTCTATTAATATAATTTAAATGTGAATTTTATAATAAATATTTAAGTAATTTACTATGCATTCTTAAAAGATTTTCAGATTAATTTCATTCGACTAACAAAGACCTATTTTACTACGCTCAAACACTCTCGCAGCAACGGTAAACCTAACATCGTTACCACTGTAACATCTTAGAAAATATTGTTTATGTTATTTATGAGAAACTGGTCCATGCTTTGTAAATGTTTATCATGTGTGCTGCCACTAAACAGAGAATGATGTGGTGTAAAAAGTTTTCCAGTGACTTGGACAGCGCTCTCATAGCGCACTTCCATACCAGCTTTTCGTGAATGTTTTGATAGAGGTCAAAAGAAATCAATCTCTCCCAAATTTTACCGATTTGTGAACAAAAAACTTTGTCTGTCATCGTACATCAAACCAATATCAAATACAAAACAAGGTTCAGCAAGACAGCAAAGAAACCTGTAACAACCATCTTTCTTATCAGTCGAGAATATCGAGCAATGTTTTTTTTTTTTTTTTTTTTTGCGAAACGCGAAACCAGTCGTGGTCTGGGTCAAATAAAGTTTTTTTAAACACACTTTTGGCTGGCTGCTATTTAAAATATAACCGTTATATAAAGCAATGACGCACAAAATTAAAATCAGTATCGGGACCGTTCGTCCGTTGCAGGACGCTAGAACTCGTTGGATGCACAGTTCTTTCTGTTTACAATATATATTCTGCAAGTAGTAGACACTATTAAATAGGTGGATTCTGTCTTTCTGCATATACGTAAGACATGGAACATTCCTCCATATTCTTGACTGATAACCAAGAATTAATCCTATGAATATCTCCACTCACGTGCAGTGAATTCTGGTTAATGAAATTCACTACGATTACTGGACGGCAAATCCTCATTATGGATCACAGTAACATTGGGTGTCCTCCAAGGAACAGTAATTGACCGCTAATTTGTTACATATATATAAAAGATTTGTCAACGAGGTCCAGATCTGAAAAGACACTGACAGAGACAAAATCCAAGATAAGGTTTGGTGTGAATCTCAGATCCTTTCGAAACCAAAACGGGAGTAAGACAAAAAGATGGTCTGTCTCCACTAGCTTTCAACTGTGTCTTTAAGAAAGTGATACACGAAAGCTGCAAACAGAAATCAAATATCAGAATTGACCAACCGATCACTTTAGGCAGAGACAAGTTATCTGTAGACGGTCTAGCACTGGCACACTATTTAGCAATCTTAACTCGTGACATTTAATCAGCTCAAAAGCTAACTGACTCTTGAGAAAACCTGCAGAAAAAGAGAACACGAAAGCTGCAAACAGAAATCAAATATCAGAATTGACCAACCGATCACTTTAGGCAGAGACAAGTTATCTGTAGACGGTCTAGCACTGGCACACGATTTAGCAATCTTAACTCGTGACATTTAATCGGCTCAAAAGCTAACTGACTCTTGAGAAAACCTGCAGAAAAAGATGGTCTCCAAATATCTTCTGAAAAGATAGAATGTGACCTGCAAGAAACAAGCGTCATCAAAATTCATGGAGGCGAAATGTAACAAAATTAAGAGTATCACAATTTAAAAATCTCACCGAAACCATTCAGGAAAATGAAATCGAAAGAAAATCAAATTAAATTAGATGCCAAAATACAGACCTGCGTACTGACTTATCCAAAGTATTTGCAATAATAAATGTACCTCTAAGCACACAAAACTAAGACTCTAAAACACAGAATGCCTGTATGTACCAGAAACACCATTTTGAGCAAGAAAACAGTCTTTGGGAACATCGGGAAAAAGGAACGCAAAATATTAAGAAAAATGTTAGGCCCAAAATTTGTCGACAAACAATATCGACTCAGTCATATAGGAAGTCAAACAATATTTAAATATCCATACTAACATTAGAAACGCACGTTGAGATTCTGTGGACACATTAAAATAATGAACCCAGACAGACTTAAATAAACAATTAGTGGAATTCTTGGTAAACAAGGGTAAAACTAAAATGGACGCGATGAAATAGATTGGCGAGGTTTAAAATGAAATGAAATTGGTAGTAATTACACCAGTAGATATCCAAGACCAAGGAATTTTCACGCCCGAAATCGGAACTGCTGAGATGGCCAAAACGAAAATCCAGAGGAAAAGAATGGGACAACATGGTGTAAAGAAACAAAGGAGGCCCACAGGAAGATAATGAAATAACTATGGTCCTAAGGAAGGCAAATTCCGACGTCTAAGTACTTTTCGTATCTCTAATGGGCTTATTCGAAAATTATTGATAAATTTATTAAACAGATTTAGAAGTAGTATCAATTAATCACTGACAATGTGTTGTCTACATTAAAATATAATTGCTGGAAAATCGTAAAAAATACAGAACTATTTAAACAGCATTTCCACTTGCTTCAATGAATGGCAGCTCTCTTTAAATGTGGGTAACATCCATACCAAAGAGAAAGGGTCCGTTAGTATCCGATTATGATTAGTGGTGAGCTAGAGCCCATTACACCATTTAAATATTTAAGGGTAATACCATGAAACGATGTGAAATTAATGAAATGAACATTTAAAAGCAGTAACACGAAGGGAGATTGGAAAACAAATTATTTGAGAGGATTCTGCACGAGTGGTGAATCTGTGAAAGAAACCGTTTAAAATAAGGTATATTGCTAAAATATAGCTATATTTTTCACAACATTGGATTTAAACCTGTATTGAAGAATATTATAAATACAAAATATTGTGTTGTAAATATTTTTTATAAAAACCGTGTACGCAGAAGTACTATCGATTTCAGAGGCAGCCGTGAAAGATACGAATCAGAGGCGAGGTTGTTGGTAGCTCATCGCCGAAAAGACTGTTCGAATTCCTCTTGTGCCAACCTCTTCATCTCAGAATAACAGTTGCACCCAACATCCTCAGTTATTTATTGGTGTATTCCAGTTTCTGCCTTTCCGTACATTTTTTACTGTCTACACTGCCTCTGCTGCTATGAAAGTTATTCCCTGATGTACATATCCTGTGCTTCTTGTCAGTATTTTCCATGTGTTTCGCCTGCGACGGGTCGGGGTCGGTCGTCCGAGTTGTTGTTAATGCTGTCGTTCAGTCCACCTACATCGATAGGATTCTTGCCGATGTCCCTTCTCTCTGTGGTATCAGATACGTGCTAGGCAGCGTAAAGCAGCGTTTATGAAACCACTACCTAATACCTACCACACAGACGCCGCGTAACTCTCGTTGAAAGTCAGTTCCTGAAAGTTCATGATGCAAAAATCGAGCGTTCGGGATGCGGAAAAGCGTTTAAAATTAGATTAACTCTGTTTTTTATTTATATTGAAACACATGAAATGGCTATCAGGTCCGTATTTAATATGGTGAAACGGTATCATTGAAAGTTCACTGCCTGTATAACAAATATTCACTTGAAAAAGCAGCCAGAATTTTAGCAAGTCCGATTCGACTAATTTTCACGTTCTACCAGTCACAGACCCACAACTTTGCGCGAGTTAAACATTCGGTCGTTTCAGTGGTCTTCTTCGTAAGAAGTGGTCGCCAAAATATTCTGTACAGCGCACGAAACACTCCATGCGGATTTGTTACTACGACCAGAAAGTTCACACGCTCATATCTCTCAAACTATTTAACTTAGAAAACACTAAACTTTCATTAAAATGTTCGTAACTCCAGTCGCTTCAGTCACGATATGTTCGAACCGAAATTAGCTCACAATTTTCTCATCTTTCAGAGTATTTTTAAGGAGCGATCTGACATCTTGTTATCCGTAGGCCGACTAGCAAGCGACTCTCTCGAGGTACTCTCCTTTCTGCCCACTCCTCTATTCACGCCGCGGGAACAGCTTAATTCTGATTGGCTGTTGATCTAAACGACCTATCAGAATGTTCCTTCCTGACCATTCTCTCAGCAAATCTTGCCTTATCCAATCACTAATCTGATAGTTCTTAATGTCAGCAAAACTTCAATTTCTTGTATTATGTTTAATCAAGATAAGCAAAGTGCGAATTATTCTTCAAATTGATAAATTAATTTATTCCGCCTCTAACTGCCATTCTGGCTGCTTTTATACAAAAGCATGTTTACGCTGACATACATCACCTCAATCATGGATGCAACAACTTTCCCACGGTTCGTTTGTACATGGTTCTACGTAAAACGAAATATTAAATTTTAACGTATGCCCCACATACTCTCTCTTAACTTTTTTCACGCACTCACACGACAATATATAATCAACTAATAATTTTGACCTATTTTTGTATTACATAATGCAGAGTGACGAAAGTTTTAAAAAGAAAATTCTAATTAATTGATTTTTATGCACTGACAATTTGTAATGGCTTCTAATGATAGCGAAAGTCAATCTGTTATTGTTTCTAACTTGGTTTTAAAAAACAAGCGTAGGTTATAGGACTTTTAGGTAATTTTCTTTATCTCTGGAACTATAATAAATAAAAATCTGTAATTTTGACAGCATCGTTCCATTAATAACAAAAGGCTGTGTACCAAATTTGAACAAAATCGAATAATAACTAATATGGACTATTTAGATTTGTAGAGGGTATGAATCTTCGTATCGACTGAATGTTACGCTATGCAGCTCTCACGGCAGGCAGCGTCAGCTGCGCTGTGAGGAGAGCGAAAAAAGAAACATAGCCACCATCCTGCAGCCACCTTACTCGACGGCTGCGTGCCTTGCTGCAACGGATGTTATCTCGTAATAACTTGCTGTGCTACACGCCCTTTGCCGATTCTGCGGAAAACATCCTCATTTGTTATGTTACCAGTCTACCTAAATTTTATCCTGCTTCTATAGCACCGCATCTCAAATGCTTCAACTCTTTTCCCTGCCGATTTTCCCAAAGTCTATGTTCTCTTCCATACAATCCCGTACTTAAGCAAACATTCCCAGAAGTTTCTTCCTCAAATTAAAATCGATGTTGTTGATAATTGTGGACATCTTTTGGCTAGGTGCCCCCCCCCCTTTACCTGTTCTAATCTTCTATTTATGTCCCCTTTGTTTAATTCGTGGTTTTGCTTCCAAGATCGCACAATACCTTCACTTCATCTGTTTCATCGTCTCCAGTTTTGATGGTAAGTTCATCGCTGATCTCATTTCCAACACTGCACATGGCTTTCATATTTCTTTGATTTACTCTCAATCTGCAAAATGTATTCATTAGACTGTTCATCCCACTGAATAGGACCTGCAACTCTTCCTCACTTTCACTGAAGATAGCAATGTTATCAGCGAATCTTATTACTGTCATCCTCTCACTCCGAATTTTAATACCACTCCTGAACTTTTCCTCAATTTCCATCATTACTTCCTCGATTTATAGATTGAACAGTAAGGGGCAGTAAACTACTTCGCCCTCATCTACCCAAATCCGAGTACTTTGTTCTTTGTCTTTCATTCTTATTGTTCCCCTTAGTTCTTGTACATATTGTGAATCCGTCTTCCCCGTAGTCCTTGCATTTTCTCCTGAGAATTTCGAACATCTTACACATTTTACATTATCGAATGTCTTTTCTGCATCAAAAAGTCCTACGAAGGTGTCATGATTTTTCTTAAATCTTTATTCAGTTGTCAAGTGCGGCGACAGAACTGCCTCGCTGGTGCTTTACTTTTCCTAAAGGCGAAGTGGTCGCCGTCTAACATATCCTCAAGAACACAGACCCGACATATTCTTTAAACGACCTTTCTTGAAGCAGGTAAAATTTTAATTAAGCAATAAGGCAGCAAAAATTGTCACTTCAGTTGCGCCATATTAACATAACAAGAAGAGAAATTGTACTGCAGAGGGCCGGCTCACCCTACTCCGCCTACATTATTACGCGATGTATGAGGCGAAGTACAGTTTCTGCGATACTGACAACGGACGTGATAATTTTGCTGCGCTAATTTAGAAAAAAAGCACTGCGTGTGATTAACGTAACTGTCACAGGCGTGAGCATCTGAAGCGACTATTTACATTCAATACAGCTCGGTAGATGTATCGTTTTTCTGTTTTCAACATCACAGGAGCAGTCTTATTACACATAATCATGACACTGAGTAGTTACGAAATCGTATACATTACAGAATTTCGAAAATTTACGTTATTACTCCCGCCCCCTCCTTTTTTCATCCACTGAGCTACGTGACGATGTGGAAAGACGATGATGAACTCGCGGTTCGACAGTCCATCCATCCATATTTAGTGTAAGAATCATTTGGACTTCCTAAATCGCATAAAACAAATCCTGGGGCGCATCGCAAATTTCTCTACTATATGATACAACTTGTTTGAACTTTCTTTCCAATTTTAGTTATTTATAAAGAAAGCTAAGTTACATATGGAGCGAAAGCAGGCAACGACGATTGATGCCCTTCCCAACGAGACATGTCTTCATTAATCACAAGCCAAGCTGAGTATGTCGTTATAATGATGTGAGCAAGTATTCTTAACAATGAACGTAGATCTTGGGATACACTATAATTCAGTTCCTTACCAGAATAGTTATTTCTTATTCACATTCACTGGCTTTGCTAACTCACAATTAAGCTGCCACTTCCCAATCTGACTTGGACCTCTGGTTACGATACAGATCAGCCTATCATCACGTCGTTGGGGAGGATATATTACTATATGTGGTAGACAGAGGTTACTGTTTTATTAAAGCTGTCAATTCAAACTAATGTAAGAGATAGCTGGATAACTAAAGTAAATACGTACGAACTCGAGAAAACTGCAGTTATGTTGGAGATTCTATCACGCTATTTACTTTCATATTGAGAACTCACAAACAAATCTCACAGACAGTACTAAGTAATGAATCCTCGTTATCTTTTATATTCCAGAACTTTCGAAACCGTGTTTGTTTCGTTACAGTGCTGCCTTTTCGCATTCTACGTGCAAACGTTCACACATTTGTAACATGAATATTGGGTATGTACCTACATTGTTTTCTGAATCACGATTTTGCTTCTAATACCAGAGTGACATACTTTTAATCCTAAAGAACGTTACAGTTCCACATTTGTGGGGAATTATCTAATAGCAAATGTTTCACACAAACAAGTGGTATTGGTGCCTTGCAAAACCGGTCAGCGGTGCTATTAATAGATTTTTTTTTCTTTTTTTCGTTATTTTTACAGGAAGTTCGACAGCAATATCCCTTTAAAGGCATCAAATGTAAGACTACGAGCTCTGCATGCAGTAAACAGAAAATCACGCAGTGGCCATTATACATGAACAATACGTGTCTGGTGTTGTTGTCTTTGCCTGTATTGGGTGCAGTACCAGTTAGCAAAGAACTTAAGGCACTTCGATTATTGCTGTTATTATGAACCTTAACAGCTAATGAAAGCTCTTAGCTGCTGATTTCACAACACCTTGGAAGGTAGTTCTGTCTTGGCTTTTAATTTCCTAGTTTCGCACAAGCAGAAGTTTCAAGCTTTCTCTCATGTTGTCAAAGAAACGTATTCGTGGTCTTCAGAGAGTTCTTCGTCCTAGAAGATGTTCTGCACATTCTTCTCGAGCTCTGTGTGTCCGTTCCAAAGAATACTTCTATTTTTAATTTCGGATATGGTTCCTTGTTCTCGACCTACATTATAGATTTCTTGTGGTTTTGTCTTGAATTCTTCACCTGGTTTTGTCGTAGGCCATATCCTACATCTGTAAGTTAGAACAAGCATGGGAAGAGGGTTATGTACACATATCTTTGCTTTTTATAGTGTGCAGCAGTTCAAAATAACACCTATTTGCTTGTTTACTTACTGTGTATTTCTCCTTTGATGTTACTGTCTGTAGGTATCATAGTTCCAAGGTAAGTGAACAGATTCACTTTTTCATTTTGCCCAGTACCAATTTCACCGCTCGATTGATTCCTTATCGGATGCTATACAGTACTTGCTGTTTAGTTAGCCTACACTTTAACTACATATACTGTCTATATCCCTTTACGTCAAGTGGTTGAATCATAACACATGTTACATCCTTGTACAAGAAGAGTCGCAGAAGTGATATACAAAACCGCTGTTCTGTATCACCGATAAATAGAATATATTGAGTTCAATATTGATAGACTCCATAACAATCATTATGGATTCCGAAATCATCGAACATTGGTCCCGTGAAACTGAATTTACGCATTTTCTTATATGACATCCTGGAAACCACACACCAAGGCATTCATATGATGTTCTTTATTTCAAAAACGCATTTGATTCAGTTCCATAATAACGTTTATTATCTGAATTGCGATTACATGGGGTATCAAATGAAATTTGTGATTGGAATGAGGATTTCTCGATAGGGACTTTGCAGCGTAAGATCTTTGATCTACATATATGTATAAATGTAGAAGGACCTTTAGACGAGCCTCAGGGAAGTCTGTTGACTTCCTTATCGTTTATGTTGTATATTAATGACCTAGCAGACCATATTAATAGAAAGCTCGCATTTCTGCAGATGATACAGTTATTTATAAGGAAGAGCTGTCTAGAAACAGCTGCACGAATATCCATACAGATCTTGACAAAATTTCAAAGTGTTGCAAAGATTAGCTAAATCATTTCGTAAAACACAAAAAATTGTATCCTATGACTACATTAACAACGAGTCACATTTGGAATCAGTCTATTATCATATAAGCTCAAAGTTAAAGCAGCTGCTAGACTTCGTCGCATTTGTAGGGTACCTCGCTAACGGAATTTAAAAATGAGTCTGCTTAAAAAACACTCGTGCGCCCCAGCCTAGTACATTGTTCAAATTTGTGGGAACCATACCAAGCAGGACTAGCAGCGGATATTGAACTTACAAAAAGAACAGTATGACTGCTCTCAATGATAGTGTCAAGAGAAAGTGTCTCGGAAATTCTATAAAGCTTGAACTGGCAAATGTTTCGAGAACTAGAATTAATCTAGATTACATTACCATCTCCACCGCATCGCCCACGCATGGTACGCGAAGACAATGATACACTAATTACAGGGCGAACAGCTGCAGCTAAGTATTCATTCTTTCAGCACTCGATACGCAAATTGAACCGGCAGGAACTTCGTTATGTCGTGCAGTGGGAAGTATCCTTCGGTACCTCGAAGGAGTTCGCAGAGTACTGATGTAGATGTGGAAGCTCTTGCTCAGTCTCACTGAATAGATGCCAAGTCTCAGATATAAAGTTGACATTAGTTCGGTGAGACTGAGCAACAGCATCAGATCCGAAGGTGGCAGCCAGTTGAAATATTTTGTCCAGTTACTGTTGACATCCGGACGCAAATCCAAGACGATTGGCATAAATTATTACGCCGGGAATGTCTGCATAGACACAGTTCCTTCGTAATCTCCGTTGCCCGCAGAAACTTCGATATTTTGTTCCAATATAGTGAATAAGCTGCAATTTCATTCGGGCAACCCACCGTTGAAAATGTGGAGACGTCATCATCTTCAGTCGCAAAGCAGGTTTCATTTCTTGATGTCCTTACCGAAACTCACACTTTTCTTGATACTCTCATCATGAACAGCAGCTGTTGTCCTCGCCGTCCTCGCCGTCCTGGAATTTGCAACGCGTGTGTGCACATTCGCTGATATTGCACCGGCACCGATGTCAGAAGCCTGCGCTGAGACCAAGTGCTAGCCTTTGTTCATTGTTCTGCCGTATCGCGGGAGAAGTGACGTCAGTTTCCTTCCTGTGTGCGTCTCGGTGCGACAGCAGCACAAAGGTTTTCACTCCATCACAGCTCTTAGTAATTCCTACATTACTGAGACAGCGCTTTCTTCGTGTAATAGCATACGCCTCAACCAGCTCTGAAACATAGAACACTGTAGAACAAAAAGGAAAACGCTAAGACGCTGAATGACGCCGTCATCATAAATGTAGTCCAAAAACCTTACTGAAAGCCAGTGGCGGCACGACGCTAATATGACTGGGGATTCACGCGGGAATTCAAAAATGTCCATGCGTATGAATATCATTGCAAAGTTTATAAGAAACACATACAATTTTACTAAAAACTACAAATAAGATAGATTGGACTAAAACATCTTCAGCTACTTCTGCTCGTGACGGAGGAACACACCTGTATTCAATTATTGTACTTGAAGTCCATTATTCTGTCTTTCTTCGACGCAAGTAAGTTAGTAACCTTTTCTATGGAGAGCATTGATTAAACAGTCAGTCTAGACTCGATTTTTGTCTTTGTTGATAATTCTCGACCTCATTCAGAGATGAGAAGCGTCGCTCAGGTCCAGCAGTAGCCCACAAGTATCGTACAGACAACTGTCTAAAAGTTTGCATCTTTCTGAAATTATTGTATGTAGGTCGTTCCCCCACTGTGAATTGAAGAAGATCTTTTCTGCCAATCATGATTCGCAATTCTTGCCGTCTATAGATAACTCCTAGTTCAGTTTTTTGGCCGGCCGGAGTGGCCGTGCGGTTCTAGGCGCTACAGTCTGGAGCCGAGCGACCGCTACGGTCGCAGGTTCGAATCTTGCCTCGGGCATGGATGTGTGTGATGTCCTTAGGTTAGTTAGGCTTAAGTAGTTCTAAGTTCTAGGCGACTGATGACCTCAGAAGTTAAGTCGCATAGTGCTCAGAGCCATTTGAACCTTTTTTTCTTCAGTTTTTGGATGTTCATTCTCTAAACAAGGATTTGCTTCTACTGAACAAGGTATACTTTTCCGTACCTTGCATAGATTTTGGCATGGAAAAGGGGTACTGCAGAACTGAAATACGAATAAAATTCTTTTCTTTATTTGATATACACTCTAAGACAAAAAAGAAAAAAAGACCGGCTATAAACGAATTATCCGAATGGGACAGAAATTGGCAGGTGTGATATGCACGTGCAGACAAACAAATGATTACAATTTTAGAAAAATTGGGTGATTTATTCAAGATAGAGAGCTCCACAAATTGAGCAAGTCAATAACGTGTTGGTCCACCTATAGCCTTTATGCAAGCGGTTATTCGTCTTGACCCTGACTGATAAAGTTGCTGGACGCCCCGACAACCAGAAGTGATGGTTTTTGATTAAATCTGCGGAGCAGTATGTGGTGCACGACGTATTTAGAGCGGTCTGTTCGTCTGGGGAAATTGAGAGGAGGAGACTCAAGAACAGGTGGATGCTTGGGAAGAAACCGTGAGAGTGTGTCGAACGAAATTTATTGTAAGCAAATGCGACAGCGTGGCTACATCTAGAAAGAAAGACAAACCAACTAGGAAAGTAATAATTGGCGGCCAATAATTGAAGAAAGTGAAAAGTGTCAAGTACTTGGGAAGTGTGATAGAGGAAAATGGAAGAAATGAGAATGAGATCAGTGCACTTGTCAGACAGGCAGAAGCATTCCTGAGGAGAGTTGAGAGCGTGGTTTGGAACAACACTGCATCTCAGTGTTGACCTATGCCTCTGAAATATGAGTAACGAAGAAAAGAGATGCAAACTGATTACAGGCATGAGAAATGAAGTTCCCCAGAAGTAGGATAGGAGTAACAAAGATTGATAGGATGAGTAATGAAAGGGTGAGGGAAATAGTTAAAGAGGAACACTTGCAGAGCAGGATAGAAACATTGATGGGTACTTAAAAAGAATGGACAGCAAGAGGATTCCCATGCAGATACATAAAGATGCGAAAGAAAGAGGAAGACAAGGGCTGAAAGATGTGGAGGAGTGTGTTGAAGAAAGAGACGAGGATTAGACGAGAGTGAATGATGTTCGGAAAACAGGACTAAGTGTTTAAGACGATGACGATGATGTTCATGGGAGACTGTGGTTTTACGACTTGTCTGACTTGTGAGGAACACGAAAAAATATTAATTTAAGTACCATAACAGTCACTTACTCTAGCGACGTCAACTTGATGTTTACGAGTAATATGGGATGTACAGTATTTATTCGACAATTTATGTGCGCTGCAGCCGTGGTTCACACAAAATATCGCTTGTGGGAAAGCAGGTGTCCTCTCCTATGATTTCTCCAGGCGGTACCTTCTTAATCCTAAATAAATAAATAAGTAAATAAATACGGCCAATGAAATATCAGTCACCTCGTCATTAACGGAAATAAGCGAAATCCAACAACACAGGGAGTTTACAGTATTTCTAGTTCCTTCTATAGTACGAGTGTCCAACCTTTTAGCTTACCTGAGCTACAATGGAAGAAAATGAGTATTTTTGGGCCGCACATGCAATACTTAACACTAATAATAACCGTTGAGAAAAAAAATAGAAAAAATGAAATGCGCCATATGTCAATGAGAGAAGAGTAATACAGTGTGGCGGGAGTTTCAAATTGAAAATATTCAATTTATCATAACTTTAAGTAAACGGGATTTTACGGATTATTTTATTTTATCACGATCGCGTGATAGATGTTCACTTCTTGGGCCGCATTGATATTTACTTTGCATGCAGACCACAGGTTGGATACGACTGATCTATACAGTTCTCCAGTCTTACACAAAGATAATACTCTATCCAGTGTAGTGGCCGGAGGAGGTGGAAGAGGGTATGAAGGGGAGGGTGCAGAGAAGAGGGCTTTGAAGTCTTTGGACACGTACGGAAAGCAAGTGTCTGATCACCAGCTACTTTATCAGCACTATGTTACACTGGCGCATCATTTATTAAATAGTTTCCTAAGTAACAATCAGCCGCCTGTTGACTGCAAAGGTGATTATTAAACTGTATTATTTAATGAAATAAGATAAATCTGCAGTAACAGTAAAGTTGTCTAAAGTTAAAACTATCTGTTGTTGAACAAAAAATAAGAAAAGACAAGCACACAAAATAAATGGAAATTTGAAATGTAAAAAAGAAGCTCATATCGTTTCCTTCGAAAGATTTTCATTAGCTCAGTTATTAGTACAAAATCAAATATTGTCGAATGTTGTGATGAGTGTTCGCGAAACACAATTGAAATCTCCATGCGGTTATGTGTCGATTCTTAATTATAACGATATTACATTCATCGTTGCGATCCTGGGAATTGTTACTGGAACAACTCAAAATGCTCATTTTACGTTCTTCGCAATGTCGCCAACGGGATACATCTCTGAATAAGAAATTTACCGGAAAATTTAGCTACATTTATTACATCACTGTTCATCAAATTCGGTAAGAACAATGGAATAAATAATTATGGATGCACCAGAAACTGTTCATAAATTCAGTGATTGATGTATTCAGTTACCTTAACTGTTACAACTATACTATACTGTAAATCCGTTTTTCCCGTAGTTCTTGCAATTTCTCCTGAGAATTTCGAACATCTTACACATCTTTTCTACATCAAAAAGTCCTTTGAAGATGTCATGATATTTCTTAAATCTTTCTTCAGTTGTCAAGTGCAGCGACAGAAGAACTTCACTGGCGCTTTACTTTTCCTAAAGCGAAACTAATCGTCGTCTAACAGATCCTCAAGAATACAGGCCCAACATATTCTTTAAAAGTAGGTAAAATTTTATTTAAGCTGTAAAGCAGCAAAAATTGTCACTTCAGTTGCGCCGCCATATTAACAAACAAGAAGAGAAGGTGTACTGCAGAGGGCCTGCTCACCCTAAACCGCCTACGTTATTACGCTAACTACAAGGCGAGGTGCAGTATCTGCGATACTAACAACAAACGTGATAATTTTGCTGCGCTAATTTATAAAAAAAGCGCTGAGTGTGATTAACGTAACTGTCATAGGCGTGTCCATCTGAAACAATTGTTTCATTCAATACAACTCGGTAGATGTATCGTTTTTTCTGTTTTCAATGTCACAGGAGCAGTCGTATTACATACAATCATGCCACTGAGTAGTTACGAAATCGTATACATTACAGAATTTCGAAAATTTACGTTATTACTCCCGCCTCCCTCCTATTTTCATCCACTGTGCTACGTCACGATGTGGAAAGACGATGATGTGTCTCAATGTCTGTGCAGGAATGGCAGCCCATTATTCCCCAAGAGCAGAACCAGGAGAAAGTGGTCATAAACATGATTCTGTGGTCTGGAGCGAGGTCCGACTTGTAACTCCATTCCATCCATTAATATTTCATGTGAGAATCGCATGAAGTAAATTCCGAGTTGCATCGGAAAATGAGATGTGTCCACCCTTCGATTTTTGATGAACTGAACTAAAGTGTGGATACTTTCAAAAATGTGTGTAAATGTCTGTGCACGAATGGCAGCCCTATCTTCCCCAAGAACCGAATCCTGGAAATGTGGTCATAAAGATGATAATGTGGTCTGGAGCGAGGTCTAACTCGTATCTCCAGTCCATCCATCCATATTTAGTGTTAGAATCATTTTGGCTTCATAAATCGCATAAAGTAATTTCCGAGGTGGTTCAAATGTTTCAAATGGCTCTGAGCACTATGGGACTCAACTGCTGAGGTCATTAGTCCCCTAGAACTTAGAACTAGTTAAACCTAACTAACCTAAGGACATCACAAACATCCATGCCCGAGGCAGGATTCGAACCTGCGACCGTAGCGGTCTTGCGGTTCCAGACTGCAGCGCCTTTAACCGCACGGCCACTTCGGCCGGCTTTTCCGAGGTGCATCGGAAAATGAGAAGTGTCCACCCTTCGCCTTTTTGGCGACCTGAACTCCGGTTTGGATACTTTCAACAATGTGACTTTGCAGGAATGGCAGCCCATTCTTCCCCAAGAACGCCGGCCGCGGTGGTCTATCGGTTCTAGGCGCTCAGTCCGGAACCGCGCGACTGCTACGGTCGCAGGTTCGAATCCTGCCTCGGGCATGGATGTGTGTGATGTCCTTAGGTTAGTTAGGTTTAAGTAGTTCTAAGTTCTAGGGGAGTAATGACCACAGACGTTTAGTCCCATAGTGCTCAGAGCCATTTGAATCATTTTCCCAAGAACCGAAACCAGAAAAGGTGCTCATAAACAAGATACTGTGGGCAGGAGCAAAGTCAAACTTGTAGCTCCACTGCATCTATCGATATTTAGTGTAAGAATCATTTGGACATCCTAAATCGCATAAGGTAAATTCCGAGGTGGATCGGAAAATGACATGTGTCCACCCTTCGCCTTTTTGACGATCTGAACTCTGGTGTGATTACTTTCAATAATGTGTCTGAATGTCTGTGCAGGAATGTCAGCCCATTCTTCCCAAAGAACCGAAACCAGAAAAGGTGATCATAAACATGATTCTGTGGGCTGGATCGAGGTGACACTTGCAACTCCAGTCCATCCATAAATATTTAGTGTGAGAATCATATGGACTTCCTAAATAGCATACAGCAAATCCTAAGGTGCACCGGAAAATGAGATGTGTCCACGCTTCGAATTTCTGACGACCTGTACTCTGGCGTGGATACTTTCAATAATGTGTGTGAATGTCTGTGCGGGAATGACAGCCCATTTTTCCAGAAGGGTGGAAACCTGACAAGGTGGTCATAAACATGTTTCTGTGGTCTGGAGCGAGATCAAACGTGTAACTCCCGTCCATCTATTCATTGTTAGTGTAAGAATCATTTGGAATCCCTTAATCGCATAAAGTATATCCTGAGGTGCATGGGGAAATGTGATGTGTCCACCCTTCGCCTTTTTGACGACCTGAACTCTGGTGTGGTTAGTTTCAATAGCGTCTCTGATTTACTGTACGGGAATGGCAGCCCATATTTCCCCAAGAGCAGAAACCAGAGAACGTAGTCATAAACATGATGATGTGGTCTGGAACGAGGTCAAACTTGTAACTACAGTCCATCCATCTATATTCAGTGTAAGAATCATTTGGACTTTCTAAATCGCAGAAAGTAAATCCTCAAGTGCATCGGAAAATGAGATTTGTCCACCCTCCGGCTTTTTGACGACCTGAACTCTGGTGTTTAGACTTTCAATAGTGTCTCTGAATAACTGTACAGGAATGGCAGCCCATTCTACCCCAAGAACCGAAATCAGTAAAGGTGGTCATAAATATGATACTGTGGTCTGGAGCGAGGTCGGACTTGTTACTCAATTCCATCCATCCGTATTTAGTGTGACAGGTAACAGTTATTTGCATATCCTAAATCGCACAAAATAAATTACGTGATGCATCGGAAAATGAGATTTGTCCACTCATCGCCTTTTTGACGACGTGAAGTCAGGTGTGGATACTTTTAATAATGTGTGTGAATGTCTGTGCAGGAATGGCAGTTAATTCTCCCCGAAGAGCGGAAACCAGAGGAGGTGGTCATTAACACGTTTCTGTGATCTGGATCGAGGCCTGACTTGTAACTCCCCTCCATCCATCCACAGTTAGTGGACGAATCATTTGGACTTCCTAAAGAGCATAAAGTAAATCCCATAGGCATCGGAAAATGAGATGTGTCCACCCTTTGCCTTTTTGACGACCTGAATTCCGGTGTGAATACTTTCAATAATGTTTCTGTGCAGGAATGGCAGTCCATTCTTCCTCAAGAACCGAAACCAGAAAAGGCGTTCATAAAGATGATACTGTCTGTGGTCTGGAGCGAAGTTAAACCTCAAACTCCATTCCATCCATCCATATTTAGTGTGATAATCAAATGGACTTCCTAAAACACATAAAGTAAATTCCGAAGTGCATCGAAAAGTGAGATGTGTCCACCGTTTGCCTTTTCGAACAACCTGCACTCTGGTGTGGATACTTTCAATAATATGTGTGAATGACTGTGCAGGAATGGCATCCCATTCATCCCCAAGAACGGAAACCAGAGAAGGTGGTCATAACCACAATTCTGTGGTCTGGAGCGAGTTTAAACATACAGGTTGTTACAAAAACATACGGCCAAACTTTCAGGAAACATACTTCACACACAAAGAAAGAAAATGTGTTATGTGGACATGTGTGCGGAAACGCTTACTTTCCATGTTAGAGCTCATTTTATTACTTCTCTTCAAATCACATTAATTATGGAATGGTAATACACAGCAACAGAACGTACCAGCGTGACTTCAAACACTTCGTTACAGGAAATGTTCAAAATGTCCTCTGTTAGCGAGGATACATGCATCCACCCTCCGTCGCATTGAATCCCTGATGCGCTGATGCAGCCATGGAGAATGGCGTATTTGTGTCACAGCCGACCACAATACGAGCACGAAGAGTCTCTACATTTGGTACCGGGGTTGCATAGACAAGAGATTTCAAATGCCCCCATAAATGAAAGTCAAGAGGGTTGAGGTCAGGAGAGCGTGGAGGCCATGGAATTGGTCCGCCTCTACCAATCCATCGGTCACCGAATCTGTTGTTGAGAAGCGAACGACCACTTTGGCTGAAATGTGCAGGAGCTCCATCGTGCATGAACCACATGTTGTGTCGTACTTGTAAAGGCGCATCTTCTAGCAGCACAGGTACAGTATTCCGTATGAAATCATGATAACGTGCTCCATTGAGCGTAGGTGGAAGAACATGGGGCCCAATCAAGACATCACCAACAATGCCTGCCCAAACGTTCACAGAAAATCTGTGTTGATGACGTGATTGCACAACTGCATGCGGATTCTCGTAAGCCCACACATGTTGATTGTGAAAATTTACAATTTGATCACGTTGGAATCGAGGAAGTGCAATACATACTAATGAAACTAAAATGATCTCTAACATGGAAATTAAGCGTTTCCGGACACATGTCCACATACCATCTTTTCTTTATTTGAGTGTGAGGAATGTTTCCTGAAAGTTTGGCCGTACCTTTTTGTAACACCCTGTATAACGCCATTCCATCAAACCATATTTAGAGTTAGAATCATTTGGACTTGCTAAATCGCATAAAGTAACTTCGGAGGTGCATCGGAAAATGAGATGTGTCCATCCGTCACCGTTTTGACGACCTGGACTCTGGTGTGGAAGCTTTCAATAATGTGTGTGAATGACTGTGCAGTAAAGCCCATTTTCCCCCAAGAATGGAAACCAGAACACGTGGTCACAAACATGAACCTGTGGTCTGTAGCGATGTCAAACTTGTAAATCCAGTCCATCCATCTATGTTTAGTGTAACAATCATTTGGACTTCCAAAATGGAAAAAAGTATATCCCAGGATGCATCGCAAAATGAGATGTGTCCATCCTTCGTCTTGTTGACGAACTGAACTCTGATGTAGCTACTTTCAAGAATGTGTCTGAATGTCTGTGCAGGAACGGCAACAAGTGAATCACGAGGTCCATCGGAAAATGAGATGTGTCCACCCTTTGCCTTTATGGCGACCTGAACTCTGGTGTGGTTATTTTCATAAATGTGTCTGAATGTCTGTGCAGGAACAGCAGCCCATTCTTCCTTAACAAGCAAAACCAGAAAAGGTGGTCATTAACATCATGCTGTTGTCTGGAGCGAGGTCAAACTTGTGTCTCCAGTCCATCCATCCATATTTAGTGTGAGAATCATTTGGACTTCCAAAATTGCATAAAGTAATTTCCGAAGTACATCGGAAAATGTGATGTGTCCACCCTTCGCCTTCTTGAGCATCTGCAACTCAGGTGTGGAAGCTTTCAATAATGTGTGTGATTGACTGTGCAGGAATGGAAGCTAATTTTTCCCCAAGAATGGAAACCAGCGAACGTGGTCATACACAGGATTCTGTCGTCTGGAACGACGTCAAACTTGTAATTCGAGTCCATCCATGCACAGTAAGTGTAATAATCATTTGGACTTCCAAAAATGCATAATGTAATTTCCGAAGTGATCGGAAAATCTGATGTGTCCACCCTTCGCCTTTTTGACGAACAGCAACTCTGTTGTGGAATCTTTCAATATGTGTGTGAATGACTGTGCAGCAATGGCAGCCTATTTTTCCGCAAGAATGGAAACCAGCGAAGGTGGTCATAAAAAGGATTCTGTGGTGTGGAGCGAGGTCAGACTTGTAACTACAGTACATCCATCCATATTTAGTGTGAGAATCATTTGGACTTCCAGAATTGCGTACATTAATTTCCGAAGTGCATCGGAAAATGAGATGTGTCCATCCGTCACCGTTTTGACGACCTGGACTCTGGTGTGGAAGCTTTCAATAATGTGTGTGAATGACTGTGCAGGAATGGCAGCCCATTTTCCCCCAAGAATGGAAGCCAGAAAACGTGGTCACAAACATGAACCTGTGGTCTGTAGCGATGTCAAACTTGTAAATCCAGTCCATCCATCCATGTTTAGTGTAACAAACATTTGGACTTCCAAAATGGAAAAAAGTATATCCCAGGATGCATCGCAAAATGAGATGTGTCCATCCTTCGTCTTGTTGACGAACTGAACTCTGATGTAGCTACTTTCAAGAATGTGTCTGAATGTCTGTGCAGGAATGGCAATAAGTGAATCACGAGGTCCATCGGAAAATGAGATGTGTCCACCCTTTGCCTTTATGGCGACCTGAACTCTGGTGTGGTTATTTTCATAAATGTGTCTGAATGTCTGTGCAGGAACAGCAGCCCATTCTTCCTTAACAAGCAAAACCAGAAAAGGTGGTCATTAACATCATGCTGTTGTCTGGAGCGAGGTCAAACTTGTGTCTCCAGTCCATCCATCCATATTGAGTGTGAGAATCATTTGGACTTCCAAAATTGCATATAGTAATTTCCGAAGTACATCGGAAAATGTGATGTGTCCACCCTTCGCCTTCTTGAGCATCTGCAACTCTGGTGGGGAAACGTTCAATAATGTGTGTGAATAACTGTGCAGGAATGGCAGCCAATTTTTCCCCAAGAATGGAAACCAGAAAACGTGGTCACAAACATGAATCTGTGGTCTGTAGCGAGGTCAAACTTGTAACTCCAGTCCACCCATCCATATTTAGTATAACAATCATTTGGACTTCCTAAATGGAAAAAAGTATATCCCAGGGTGGATCGGAAAATGAGATGTGTCCACCCTTTGTCTTTCTGACGAACTGAACTCTGATGTGGCTACTTTCAAGAATGTGTCTGAATGTCTGTTCTTCCCCAAGAACCGAAACCCCAAAATGTGGTCACAAACACGAATCTGCGGTCTGGGGCGTTTTCAAACTTGTAACTCCATTCCATCCATCTATATTTAGTGTGAGAATTATTTGGACTTCCAAAATTGCATATAGTAATTTCAGAAGTGCATCTGAAAATGTGATGTGTTCATCCTTTGCCTTTTTGACGTCCTGGAACTGTGCTGTGGAAACTTTCAATAAAGTGTGTGAATGACTGTGCAGGAATGGAAGCTAATTTTTCCCCAAGAATGGAAACCAGCGAACGTGGTCATACACAGGATTCTGTCGTCTGGAACGACGTCAAACTTGTAATTCGAGTCCATCCATGCACAGTAAGTGTAATAATCATTTGGACTTCCAAAAATGCATAATGTAATTTCCGAAGTGATCGGAAAATCTGATGTGTCCACCCTTCGCCTTTTTGACGAACAGCAACTCTGTTGTGGAATCTTTCAATATGTGTGTGAATGACTGTGCAGCAATGGCAGCCTATTTTTCCGCAAGAATGGAAACCAGCGAAGGTGGTCATAAAAAGGATTCTGTGGTGTGGAGCGAGGTCAGACTTGTAACTACAGTACATCCATCCATATTTAGTGTGAGAATCATTTGGACTTCCAGAATTGCGTACATTAATTTCCTAAGTGCATCGGAAAATGAGATGTGTCCATCCGTCACCGTTTTGACGACCTGGACTCTGGTGTGGAAGCTTTCAATAATGTGTGTGAATGACTGTGCAGGAATGGCAGCCCATTTTCCCCCAAGAATGGAAACCAGAAAACGTGGTCACAAACATGAACCTGTGGTCTGTAGCGATGTCAAACTTGTAAATCCAGTCCATCCATCCATGTTTAGTGTAACAAACATTTGGACTTCCAAAATGGAAAAAAGTATATCCCAGGATGCATCGCAAAATGAGATGTGTCCATCCTTCGTCTTGTTGACGAACTGAACTCTGATGTAGCTACTTTCAAGAATGTGTCTGAATGTCTGTGCAGGAATGGCAACGAGTGAATCACGAGGTCCATCGGAAAATGAGATGTGTCCACCCTTTGCCTTTATGGCGACCTGAACTCTGGTGTGGTTATTTTCATAAATGTGTCTGAATGTCTGTGCAGGAACAGCAGCCCATTCTTCCTTAACAAGCAAAACCAGAAAAGGTGGTCATTAACATCATGCTGTTGTCTGGAGCGAGGTCAAACTTGTGTCTCCAGTCCATCCATCCATATTGAGTGTGAGAATCATTTGGACTTCCAAAATTGCATATAGTAATTTCCGAAGTACATCGGAAAATGTGATGTGTCCACCCTTCGCCTTCTTGAGCATCTGCAACTCTGGTGGGGAAACGTTCAATAATGTGTGTGAATAACTGTGCAGGAATGGCAGCCCATTTTTCCCCAAGAATGGAAACCAGAAAACGTGGTCACAAACATGAATCTGTGGTCTGTAGCGAGGTCAAACTTGTAACTCCAGTCCACCCATCCATATTTAGTATAACAATCATTTGGACTTCCTAAATGGAAAAAAGTATATCGCAGGGTGGATCGGAAAATGAGATGTGTCCACCCTTTGTCTTTCTGACGAACTGAACTCTGATGTGGCTACTTTCAAGAATGTGTCTGAATGTCTGTTCTTCCCCAAGAACCGAAACCCCAAAATGTGGTCACAAACACGAATCTGCGGTCTGGGGCGTTTTCAAACTTGTAACTCCATTCCATCCATCTATATTTAGTGTGAGAATTATTTGGACTTCCAAAATTGCATATAGTAATTTCAGAAGTGCATCTGAAAATGTGATGTGTTCATCCTTTGCCTTTTTGACGTCCTGGAACTGTGCTGTGGAAACTTTCAATAAAGTGTGTGAATGACTGTGCAGCAATGGCAGCCCATTTATCCCCAAGAATGGAAACCAGTGAAGGTGGTCAGAACAAGAATCTGTGGTGTGGAGCGAGGTGTGATTTGTGCCTCCAGTCCATCCATCCATATTTAGTGTGAGATTCATTTGGACTTCCTAAATTCCATACAGTTATTTCCGAAGTGCATCGGAAAATGTGATGTGTCCATCCTCCTCCTTTTTGACGACGTGCAACTCAGGTGTGGAAGCTTTCAATAATGTGTGTGATTGACTGTGCAGGAATGGAAGCTAATTTTTCCCCAAGAATGGAAACCAGCGAACGTGGTCATACACAGGATTCTGTCGTCTGGAACGACGTCAAACTTGTAATTCGAGTCCATCCATGCATAGTAAGTGTAAGAATCATTTGTACTTCCAAAAATGCATAAAGTAATTTCCGAAGTGATCGGAAAATCTGATGTGTCCACCCTTCGCCTTTTTGACGAACAGCAACTCTGTTGTGGAATCTTTCAATATGTGTGTGAATGACTGTGCAGCAATGGCAGCCTATTTTTCCGCAAGAATGGAAACCAGCGAAGGTGGTCATAAAAAGGATTCTGTGGTGTGGAGCGAGGTCAGACTTGTAACTACAGTACATCCATCCATATTTAGTGTGAGAATCATTTGGACTTCCAGAATTGCATACATTAATTTCCGAAGTGCATCGGAAAATGAGATGTGTCCATCCGTCACCGTTTTGACGACCTGGACTCTGGTGTGGAAGCTTTCAATAATGTGTGTGAATGACTGTGCAGGAATGGCAGCCCATTTTCCCCCAAGAATGGAAACCACAAAACGTGGTCACAAACATGAATCTGTGGTGTGTAGCGAGGTCAAACTTGAAACTCCAGTCCATTCATACATATTTAGTGTAACAATCATTGGGACTTCCTAAATGGCAAAACGTATATCTCAGGGTGCATCGCAAAATGAGATGTGTCCATCCTTCATCTTGTTGACGACCTGAACTCTGATGTAGCTACTTTCAAGAATGTGTCTGGATGTCTGTGCAGGAATGGTAGCCCATTCTTCCACAAGAACCGAAACCAGAGAAGGTGGTCATAAACATGATTGTGTGGTCTGCAGCGAGGTAAAATATGTTACTTTAGTCCATCCATACACGTTTAGTGTGAGAATCAAATGGACTTCCTAAATCGAAACAAGTAAATCCTGAGGTGCATCGGAAGATGAGATGTGCCCACATTTCGCCTCTTTGACGACCTGAACTGTGATGTGCATACTTTCGATAATGTGTCTGAATATCTGTGCAAGAATGGCAGCCCATTCTTCCCCAAGAGCGGAGACCAGAGAAGGCGGTCATAAACGTTATTCTGTGGTTTGGAACGACGTCAACCTTGTACCTCCAGTACACCCATCTATAGTTTGTGTAAGAATCATTTGGACTTCCTAAAGTATATGAAGTAAGTCCTAAGGTGCATCGTAAGATGAGATGTGTCCAACTTTAACCTTTCTAAACTCTGGTGTGGATTTTTTCAATAATCTGTCTGAATGTATGTGTAGCAATGTCAGCCCATTTTTCCCCATGAACCGAAACCAGAAAAGGTGGTCTTAAACATGATGATGTAGTCTGGAGCGACGTCAAACTGGTATCTCCATTCCATCAATCCATATTTAATGTGAGAATCGTTTGGACTTCCAAAACTGCATCAGGTAATTTCCGAAGTGCATCGGAAAATGTGATGTGTCCACCCTCCGACTTTTGGACGACGTGCAACTCTGGTGTGGAAGCTTTCAATTATGTGTGTGAATTACTGTGCATGAATGGCAGACCATTTTTCCCCAAGGTTGGATAGCAGCGAAGGTGGTCATACACAGGATTCTGTGGTCTGCAACGAATTCAAACATGTAACTCCAGTCCATCCATTAATATTTCGTGTGAGAATCATTTGGACTTCCTAAATCGCATAAAGTAAATCACGAGGTGCATCGGAAAATGAGATGTGTCCACCATTTGTCTTTTTGACGACCTGAACTCTGGTGTGGATACTTTCAATAATGTGTGTGAATGACTGTGCACCATTGGCAGCCCATTGGTCCCCAAGAATGGAAACCAGTGAAGGTGGTCAGAAACACGAATCGATGGTGTGGAGCGAGGTGAGATTTGTGCCTCCAGTCCATTCTTCCATATGTAGTGTGCGAATCATTTGGACTTCCAAAATTGCATACAGTTATTTCCGAAGTGCATCGGAAAATGTGATGTGTCCATCCTCCGCCTTTTTGACGACCTCAACTCTGGTGTGGAAGCTTTCAATAATGTGTGTGTATGACTGTGCAGGCATGGCAGCCCATTTTTCCCCAAGAATGGAAACCAGAAAATGTGGTCACAGCCATGAATCTGTGGTGTGTAGCGAGGTCAAACTTGAAACTCCAGTCCATTCATACATATTTAGTGTAACAATTATTGGGACTTGCTAAATGGAAAAACGTATATCTCAGGGTGCATCGGAAAATTAAATGTTCCACCCTTCGTCTTTCTGACGAACTGAACGCTGATGTGACTACTTTCAATAGTGTGTCTGAATGTCTGTGCAGGAATGGCAGCCCATTCTTCCCCAAGAGCGGAGACCAGAGAAGGTAGTCATTAACATGATTCTGTGTTCTAGAACGAGGTCAAACTTGTAACTCGAGTCCATCCATCCATAGATAGTGTAAGAAAAATTTGGATTCCCCAAATCGCATAAAGGTATCCTGAGGTGCATCAGAAAATGAGATGTGTCCATCTTTCAACCTTTTGACGACCTGAACTGTGGTGTGGATATTTTCAATAATGTGTCGGAATGTATGTGCAGAATGGCAGCCCATTCCTCCCCAAGAAACGAAACCAGAAATTGTGTCCATATACATGTTCTGTGGTCTGGACCTATGTCCAACTTGTATCTCAATCATCCATCCATGTTTAGTGTAGGAAACACTTGGGATTCCTAAATGACAAATATTAAATCCTGGGGAGCATCGGAAAATGAGATGTGTCCACCCTTCGCCATTCTGACGAACTGAATTATGATGTGGATACTGTCAATAATGTGTCTGAATGTCTGTGTAGGAATGTCAGCCAATCCTACCCCAATAGCCGAAACCAGAGAAGGTGGTCATAAACATAATTGTGTGGCCTGCAGCGAGGTAAAATATGTTACTTTAGTCCATCCGTACACATTTAGAGTGAGAATCAAATGGACTTCCTAAATCGCAACAACTAAATCCTGAGGTGCATCGGAAGATGAGATGTGTCCAACTTTCACCTTTCTTGACGACCTGAACTCTGGTGTGGATTTTTTCAATAATCTGTCTGAATGTATGTGCAGCAATGGCAGCCCATTTTTCCCCATGAACTGAAACCAGAAAAGGTTGTCTTAAACACGATGATGTAGTCTGGAGCGACGTCAAACTGGTATCTCCATTCCATCAATCCATATTTAATGTGAGAATCGTTTGGACTTCCAAAACTGCATCATGTAATTTCTGAAGTGCATCGGAAAATGTGATGTGTCCACCCTCCGACTTTTGGACGACGTGCAACTCTGGTGTGGAAGCTTTCAATAATGTGTGGAATGACTGTGCAGCAATGGCAGCCCATTTGTTCCCAAGAATGGAAACCAGTGAAGGTGGTCAGAAACACGAATCGGTGGTGTGGAGCGAGGTGTGATTTGTGCCTCGAGTCCACCCATCCATATTTAGAGTGAGAATCATTTGGACTTCCAAAATTGCATAAAGTAATTTCCGAAGTGCATCGGAAAATGTGATGTGTCCACCCTTCGGCTTTGTGAACATCTGCAACGCTGGTGTTGAAACTTTTAATAATGTGAATGACTGTGCAGGTTTGGCAGCCCATTTTTCCCCAAGAATGGACACCTGAAAACGTGGTCACAAACATGAATCTGTGGTCTGTAGCGAGGTCAAACTGGTAACTCCAGTCCATCCACCCATATTTAGTGTAGCAATCATTTGAACTTCTTGAATGGCAAAAAATAAATCCCAGGGTGTATCGGAGAATTATTTGTGTCCACGTTTCGTCTTTCTGAAGAACTGAACTCTGATGTGGATGCTTTCAATAATGTGTCTGAATGTCTGTTCAGGAAGGGCAGCCCATTAGTCCCCAAGACCCGAAACAAGAGAAGGTGGTCATAAACATGATTGTGTGGGCTGGATCGAAGTCAGACTTGTAACGCCAGTCCATCTATCCTTATTCAATGTGAGAAACATCTGAGCGTCCTAAATGGCATAAAATAAATCCTGAGGTGCATTGGAAAATGAGATGTGTCCACCCTACATTTTTTTGACGACCTGAACTGTGGTGTGGATACTTTCAATAATGTGTCGGAATGTACATGCGGAATGGCAGCATATTCCTCCCCAAGAAACGAAAACAGAAATGGTGTCCATATACATAATGCTGTGGTCTGGAGCCATGTCCAAGTTGTATCTCACCCATCCATCTATGTTTAGTGTAGGAAACACGTGGGATTCCTAAATGACAAAAATTAAATCCTGGGGAGCGTCGGAAAATGAGATGTGTCCACCCTTCACCATTTTGATGAACTGAATTCTGATGTGGATACTTTCAATAATGTGTCTGAATATCTGTGCAGCAATGCCAGCCCATTTTTCCCCATGAACCGAAACCAGAAAATGTGGTCTTAAACATGATTCTGTGTTCTGGAACTGAGGTCATATTAAAACTTGAGTGCATCCGTCCGTACTTAGTGTAAAAATCATTTGGAATTCCTAAGTCGCATGAAGTCAATCCTGAGGTGCATCAGAAAATGAAGGTCTATCCTTCACCCTTTTGACGACTTGAACTCTATTGTGGATAAATTCAATAATGTGTCTGAATGTCCGCACAGGAAAGGCAGCCCTTTCTTCCCCAAGAACCGAACCTGAAAAAGTGGTCACAAACAGAATTCTGTGGACTGGAGCGAGGTCAAACTTGTAACGCAAGTCCATCCATCCAAATTTTGCGCAAGAATCATTTGGACTTCCTAAATGGCATAAAATATATCCCGGGGTCGTCGAAAAAGGGAGGTGTCCATCCTTCGCCTTTTTGACGACCTGAACTCTGGTGTGGATACTTTCAATAATGTGTCTGATGTCTGCAGGAATGGTTGCCCATTCTTCTGCAAGAGTGAAAACCACAGAAGTTGGTCAGAAACATGATTCAGTGGTGTGGAGCGAGGTCAGACTTGTAATGCCAATCCATCCACCATTTTTAGTGTAAGAATCACTTGGGCTTCCTAAATGGCATAAAGTATATGCTGGGGTGCATCGAAAATGAGATGTGTCCACAATTCGTCTTTCTGACGGATTGAACTCTGATGTGGCTATTTTCAATAATGTTCCTGAATGTCTGTGCAGGAATGGCAGTCAATTCTTCCTCAAGAGAGGAGACCAGAGAAGGTAGTCATAAACATGATTCTGTGGTCTGGAACGAGGGCAAACTTGTAATTCCAATCCATCCATCCATAGTTAGTGTAAGAATCATTTGGACTTCCTAAATCTCATAAAGATAATCTCAGAAAATGAGATGTGTCCATCCTTCACCTTTTTGACGACCTGAAATATGGTGTGGACACCTTCAATAATGTGTCTGAATGTCTGTGCAGGAATGGCAACCCATTCTTCCTTAACAAGCAAAACCAGAAAAGGTGGTCATCCACATGATGCTGTTGTCTGGAGTGAGGTCAAACTTGTATCTCGATTCCATCCATCTTTACTTAGTATGAGAATCATTTGGACTTCCAAAATTGCATAAAGTAATTTCCGAAGTATATCGGAAAATGTGATGTGTCCACCCTTCGCCTTTTTGAAAATCTGGAACAATGGTGTGGAAAGTTTCAATAATGTGTGTGAATGACTGTGCGGGAATGGCAGCCCATTCTTCCCCAAGAGCGGAGACCAGAGAAGGTAGTCATTAACATGATTATGTGGTCTGGAACGAGGTCAAACTTGTAACCCCAGTCCATTCGTCCATATTTAGTGTGAGACCTATTTGGACTAGCTAAATCGCTTCAAGTGAATCACAAGGTCCATCGGTAAATGAGATGTGTCCACCCTTTGCCTTTTTGACGAGCTGAACTCCGGTGTGGATACTTTCAATAATTTGTCTAATTGTCTGTGCACGAATTGCAGCCCACTCTTCCCCATGAACCGAAACTTGTGAAGGTGGTCTTAAACATTATGCTGGGGTCTGGAGCGAGGTCAAACCTGTATCTCCATTCCATCCATCCATATTTAGTGTGAGAATCATTTGGACTTCCAAAATTCCGTAAAGTAAATTCCGAAGTGCATCGGAAAATGTGATGTGTCCACCCTTCGCCTTTTTGAACATCTGCAACTCTGGTGTGGATACTTTCAATAATGTGTGTGAATGACTGTGCAGGAATGGCAGCCCATTTTTCCCCAAGAATGGAAACCAGAAAACGTGGTCACAAACATGAATATGTGGTCTGTAGCGAGGTCAAACTTGTAACTCCAGTCCATCCATCCATATTTAGGGTAACAATCATTTGGAATTCCTAAATGGAAAAATGTATATCGCAGGGTGCATCGAAAAATGAGATGTATCCACCCTTCGTCGTTCTGACGAGCTGAACTCTGATGTGGCTACTTTCAAGAATGTGTCTGAATGTCAGTGGAGGAATGGCAGCCCATTCCTCCCCAAGAGCGGAGACCAGAGAAGGTGGTCATAAACGTTATTCTTTGGTTTGGGACGACGTCAACCTTGCAACTCTAGTACATCCATCCATAGAATGTGTAAGAATCATTTGAACTTCTTAAACTACATGAAGTAAATCCTGAGGTGCATCGTAAGATGAGATGTGTCCAACTTTCCCCTTTTTTGACGACCTGAACTCTGGTGTAGGTTTTTTCAATAATCTGTCTGACTGTAAGTGCAGCAATGGCAGCCCATTTTTCCCCATGAACCGAAACCAGTAAAGGTGGTCTTAAACATGATGTGGTCTGGAGCGATGTCAAACTTGTATCTCCATTCCGTAAATCCATATTTAATGTGAGAATCATTTGGACTTCCAAAACTGCATCAGGTAATTTCTGAAGTGCATCGGAAAATGTGATGTGTCCACCCTCCGACTTTTGGACGACGTGCAACTCTGGTGTGGAAGCCTTCAATTATGTGTGTGAATTACTGTGCTTGAATGGCAGACAATTTTTCCCCAAGATTGGGTAGCAGCGAAGGTGGTCATACATAGGATTCTGTGGTCTGCAACGAAGTCAAACTTGTAACTCCAGTCCATCCATTTATATTCCGTGTGAGAATCATTTGGACTTAGTAAATCGCATCAAGTAAAGCACGAGATGCATCGGAAATTGAGATGTGTCCACCATTTTTCTTTTTGACGACCTGAACTCTGGTGTGGATACTTTCAATAATGTGTCTGAATGTCAGTACAGGATTGGCAGCCCATTCTTCCCCAAGAACCGAAGCCCCAAAATGTGGTCACAAACACGATTCTGTGGTCTGGAGCGTTTTCAAACTTGTAACTCCATTCCATCCATCCATATTTAGTGTAAGAATCATTTGCACTTCCTAAATGGCAAAACGTTTATCTCAGGGTGCATCGGAGAACTAGATTTGTCCACTCTTCGTCTTTCTTATGAACTGTACTCTGATGTGGCTACTTTCAATAATGTGTCTGAATGTCTGTGCAGGAATGTCAGCCCATTCTTCCCTAAGAACCTAAACCAGAGAAGGTGGTCATAAACATGATTCTGTGGTCTTGAACGAGGTCAAACTTATAACTCGAGATCATACACAACAACGCATAACACCTCAACTACATAATGAAACACAACAGATGACCGGATGTAACGAGACATATAAGAAAAAGGTAGTAGTCCTTGACACAAACCTACTTACGGGTGATCACGATAGTGACGATGAGTGTACAGATAGTGTAGCAAAAAGAAAGGTGACGACAGTGCAATAGGTAGTGTAAACATAAGAAAAAGTAAAGGTGAAAGAAGAAGAGCCGCAGGTAGCAGCTCATCAGCCTCACCACCATTGAAGACGGAACAAGACACCACACCGGTGACATCTGCACTTTGAGATAAATATAGCGGAATCATCCCATATGTAGAAAAAGAGCAGAAGGGAAAAGTCGGCCAAACACCATGGCATGCTGACTACAACAATGTAGAACTAAACTTAAGACTAAGTAGGCTAGAATATAAGGATACTTTCATCGCAGCACAAAGACTGCTAACCAGACTACTTCACCCACTAGGCAGCTATGTATGCTTCCCGACCACTGAACAATCTGACAGAATGACTTTAAAGACCGCAAACATACCTACAGACCCAGCAGAGCTAGAAAAATTAGTCATACTAGCGTGTAGTCGGAGGGGGGAAACATATAACCCACACCAAGTGTACAAGGACCAAGTGAGGGCACATGGCAGAACTGACTTTGACTACTCGCAAACAGGACACAAATTCTACCTTCATGTGAAACACCCATGAAAATAATACAACTTAATGCCAATAGAAGCACACTCGTTAGTGCAGAACTGCCGCGAGTAGCTCTGGACTTGCAGGCGGATATTCTCTGCCTGCAAGAACCTTATGTGACAACCCAGGGAAACTTAACTAACCTACCCTGGGACGCTGTCACAATCTCAGACGAAACTACAAGGCTGCCATAGTTGTCCTCAACAAAACTTTAAATATCACTAAGATTACGCAGCTATGTAACAGTCATCTGGCCACGGCAGAAATAACTAAGGGTCGAGACACATGGGTGGTCTCATCACTATACGCACAGTACAGTGACGACATAGAGCCATACCTACATATGATACAAGACATTGCTGAGTACTCTAGAAATAAGAACCTAATTATATGTGCAGATATCAACGCTAAATCCACACTATGGCACTCGGACAGAACGGACGACAGAGGACGGAAAGTCAACGACGTCATACAGGAGACACAACTACATATTATAAATGAAGACGGACCTACACCTACATACAGAGGTGCAGGCGGATCTGCCACCAAAATCGATATTACTCTGGCGAATGACAGAACATTAGGACGACTGCAAAGATGGACCATACACGACTCTCTGACCACAAGTGATCACAACATAATAGAAATAAGTCTCACAACAAACAATTATCGCACCACACACAATACAACACACTTCAACTTTAAAAGAGCGAATTGGGACAGACTACAACAAATTGTTCAAAATGAGAATATATACAACATACAGGGAAGCGTGGACTACAGAGCACACAAACTGACACAAATCATCCAAACAGCACAAGAAACAGCAATACCTACGCACACACACAGCAAACAACGGGAAACACCATGGTCAGACGAATTAACCAGACTCAAACGTGACATGACAAGGAAACGAAACCAATACCAGAGGACATGGATACAAAGAGACAAACTACTAAGACTAGCTGCATATAGGGAAGCCAAAGAGCTCTTCAAAAAGACATTATTTCAGACCAGGAAACAACATTGGGAGAGCTACTTGACCACACACACACAACAGAATATCTGGGGGGAACAATACAAGATCCTGACAGAAAAAATAAAGACCCCATTGGCATTAAGCACGCTACGGCAGGATGACGGCACAATGACAGTGGGATGGAGAAACACAGCACAATATCTGCTGAACAACCTCCTCCCGGAAGATGCCACAGACTCAGACACACAGGAACAGATCACACTCAGACAAGAACTTCATGAACAGTATAACACCGACGCCGTCACCTGTCCCTTTGCGCACGAGGAAGTTGTGGTAGCGATAAGAGAGCTAAAGAATAAAAAAGCACCTGGACCCGACAGGATCCATGCAGAAGTGCTTAAGAGGCTAGCACCACAGATCACCCCATACTTAACAGAACTACTAAACGACACCTTAAGGCTAGGCCGTGTACCGACAGTCTGGAAAACCTCAAATGCAGTCATCATACGAAAATCATCAGACAGAGACCAATCAGATCCGAAATCCTACAGACCAATATGCCTCATAAACACCATGGCAAAAATCCAAGAGAGGCTACTGTGTGACCGCTTGCAGGCTCACAGAACCCTACTTGGAATGAATCCTCACCAGTTTGGATTTCGGAAAGGGAAAAGCATCGATGATGCAATAAACAGAGCTTTAGAAATTACACAAAACACAGATAAAACATACTCTTTGGCAATCATGATAGACATCGCAGGAGCATTTGACAACCTGTGGTGGCCAGCACTGTTTCTGAGGTTACGCCAGATGGAAGTACCCGCAGCCCTATGCAACAGTCTTCTAGACTACTGCAGAGACAGAATAGTGGAATGGCGCGTGGGCAACCGGAAGGTAATAAGGAAAATTACCAAGGGATGTCCGCAGGGATCGATCTGTGGACCCGTCTTCTGGGACATAATTTTTGAACCTCTCCTGCAACTGCTGCAGGAGGATATGAGGACAGACGGTGCTGTCGCCTATGCAGATGACCTATTGGTGGTTATCTCAGCAAATACAAGAGCCCAGCTAGAGGAGAAGGCGAGTGGCACACTGCAAACAATAACACAATGGTACAACACAAACAAGCTCAAGATAGCGGGCAACAAAACAACATACACACTGCTCAAAGGGCAACTCAGACGCAATCCATCTATTAAAATACAGAACAACAACATAAAGAGAATGACGGTAACCCGCTACTTGGGCGTATACATAGATGAGAAGCTGAACTTCCATGAACATATCAGAATAACAACAAACAAGGCAGAAAAATTACTACATAAACTGGCAAGGATTAATTCAGGACAATACAGACTTCCTCTGTCAGTCACACGAACTTACCACTGCGCACTCTTCGAATCAGTGCTAAGCTTTGCGGCCAGTACATGGGCGCACAGACTCAACCTTGCCACAAACAGAACAGCGGTTAGGCGAGGGCAGAGAAGCGTCCTTCTGCGACTATCGGGAGCCTTCGGCACTACATCAGTTGAAGCACTGTGTGTCGTGCTAGGAATCTTCCCGATAGATATCACAATCAAATATCGGGCCGCTCTGTACTGGTTAAAGATGGGTAGACTAGACCAGGTCAACATATTGACTGGTTCCCCGCTGAACAATAAGCGGGACCTCAAAAAATGGAAAATCGACACATGGCAACAGGAATGGGGCACAAGTGATAAGGGACGGAGAGTCTATACATTTTTTCCGAAGATAACGGAAAGATTAAGAATGAAACATGCCGATCCTAGCCGCGGCATGGTGCATTTCCTGACTGGCCACGGACCTTATCCCACGCACTTAAATCGCGTGAGTCTTAGAGACACATCAACGTGTACATGTGGAGGTATGGGAACCCCCGAACACACAATCCTATTCTGCGGGAAATACAGACAGCACAGGAACACACCTGGGATACAACACCTACAGACAGAGGAACACATATACGATGCGATCAGAACACCTGAACTTTGGGACATATTGAACGCACTAACAGACAAAATTTCTGACGAATGCCACAAAGAGTACAGGAACAGAAGACCACACAGACAATAAACCTATATGCAGCACCCAGACAGACACCATAGTGTGGAAGAACTAAACTAAGTCTCAATATAAAACAACTGACATGCAATAGACTTACATAAGTAGACCTAAAACTGACAATAGATTAATGTATAAAATTAGACATAAACAGTGTCGGCGCATCGTCGCAACTGCCATCAGCTACCACGGCACTCTAAACCTGTATACAAGTAACCAGATAGAACATAAATAGAGATATCAAACGCCATAAATAGAATAGAATAGAACTTCCTAGGCTAAGGTTAGGGGACTGAGGATCAGAGGCTTGAAGATAAATCCCAAGGCGCTCATCCTCAGTCCCCTACGGTTGTGGGACTATCATCTCTTCCTTTCCTATCTTCTTTTCTCCTCTTCAGACTAAACTATTCCTTGTATTTCCTTCTTCCAATTCAAAATTAATTTTTGTAAAAATTTCGTTAAATCGGCTTTGGGAAAGCTGCCAAAGTAAAGAAAGAAATAAGAAAAAAAAAGCACAGACCCGCCTCCACGTGCCGGGACACGGGCAACGGTGCGACCGGATGCGGGAACTGGTGTGAGTTTCATCAACTACATCAGTGTCCGCACACCGGTCGTAGCGGCCAAGTGGTCAAAATAGACCCACCTTAAGCACTTAGGTGGTGGGTCGTAAAATCAGGGCGCCAAGTGAAAAAAAAAAAAAAAAAAAAAAAAAGTCCATCCATCCATAGTTAGTGTAAGAATCACTTGGACTCCTTAAATCGCATAAAGATAATCCTGAGGTGCATCAAAAAATGAGATGTGTCCGTCTTCCACCGCTTTGACGACCTGAACTTTGGTGTGGATACTTTCAATAATGTGTCTGAATATCTGTGCAGGAAGGTCAGCCCATTAGTCCCCAAGACTCGAAACAAGAGAAGGTAATCTTAAACATGATTCTGTGGACTGGATCGAAGTCAGACTTGTAACGGCAGTCCATCTATCCTTATTTAGTGTGAGAATCATTAGAGCGTCCTAAATCACATAAAATAAATCCTGAGGTGCATCGGAAAATGAGATGTATCCACCCTACACCTTTTTGACGACCTGAAGTCTGGTGTGGATACTTTCAACAATGTTTCGGAGTATATGTGCAGAATGGCAGCACATTCCTCACCAAGAAACGAAACCAGTAATGGTGTCCATATACACGATGCTGTGGTCTGGAGCGATGTCCAACTTGTATCTCAACCCATCCATCCATATTTAGTGTACGAAACAATTGGGATTCCTAAATGACGAAAATTAAATGCCGGGGTGCATCGGAAAATGAGGTGTGCCCCCACTTCGTCTTTCTGACGAACTAAACTCTGATGTAGATACTTTCAATAATGTGTCTGAATGTCTCTGCAGGAATGGCAGCCCATTCTTTCCCATGAACCGAAACCAGAAAAGGTGGTCTTAAACATGATGCTGTGGTCTGGAGCGAGGTCAAACTTGTATCTCCATTCCATCAATCCATATTTAGTGTGAGAGTCATTTAGACTTCAAAAATTGCATAAAGTAATTCCGAAGCGCATCGGAAAATGTGATGTGTCCATCTTTCGCCTTTTTGACGACCTGCAACTCTCGTGTGGAAGCTTTCAATAATGTGTGTGAATGACTGTGCAGTAATGGCAGCCCATTTTTCCCCAAGAATGGAAACCAGAAAATGTGGTCACAAACATGATTCTGTGTCTGTATTGAGGTCAAACTTCTAACTCCATTCCATCCATCCATAATTAGTGTAACAATCATTTCAACTTCCTAAATGGCAAAAGTAAATCCCAGGGTGCATCGGAAAATTATTTGTGTCCACCGTTCGTCTTTCTGACGAACTGAACTCTGATGTGGCTACTTTCAATAATGTGTCTGAATGTCTGTGCAGAAATTGCAGCCCATTCTTCCCCAAGAGCAGAAACCAGAGAAGGTGGCCACAAACATGATTCTGTGGTCTGGAGCGAGTTCAGACTTGTAACTCCAGTCCATCCATCCACATTCAGTGTAACAATAACTTGAACTTCATAAATGTTCATAAAGTATATCCCGTTATGCATCGGAAATGAGATGTGTCCACACTCCGTCATTCTGACGAACTGAACTCTGATGTGGATACTTTCAATAATGTGTCTGAATGTCTGTGCAGGAACGGCAGCCAATTCTTCCCGAAAAACGGAAACCACAAAAGGTGATCACAATCATGGTGCTGTGGTCTGGAGCGAGGTCAAACTTGTAACTGCAGTCCACCCAGCAATATTTAATGTAAGAATCATTTGGACCGCCTAAAGCACATAGAGTAAGTCCCGGGGTGCATCGGAAAATGAGTTGTGTTCATCTTTCGCCTTTTTGACGACCTGAACTCTGGTCTGGATACTTTCAATAATGTGTATGAATGTCTGTGCAGGAATGGCAGCCCATTCATCCCCATGAACCGAAACCAGAAAAGGTGGCCATATACATGACGCTGTGTTCTGGAGCGAGGTCAAACTTGTAACTACAGGCCATCCATCCATCTTTAGTGCAGGAAACATTTGGAGTTCCTATATGGCAAAAAGCATATCCCGGGGTGCATCAGAAAATGACATGTGTCCACCCTTCGTCTTTCATACGAACTGAGCTCTGATGTGGATACTTTCTGTAATATGTCTGAATGTCTGTGCGGGAATGGTAGCCCATTCTTCCCCAAAATAGACAAAACCAGAGGAGGAGGTCATAAACATGATTCTGTAGTCGGCAGAGGTGTCAAACATGTTACCTCAGTCTATCCATCCACATTTAGTGTGAGAATCATTTGGACTTCCTAAATCGCATAAAGTAAATCCTGAGGTGCATCGGAAAATGATATGTGGCCACCCTTCACCTTTTTGGCGAACTGAACTCCGGTGTAGATACTTTCAGCAATGTGTCTAAATGTCTGTTCAGAATTGGCAGCCCCCTTATTCAACAAGAACCGAAACCAGAAAAGGTAATCATAAACCTGATGCTGTGTACTGAAGCAAGCCAGACTTGTATCTCCATTCCATCCATCCATATGTAGTGTGAGAATCATTTGGACTTCGTAAATCGCATAAAGTAATTTCCGAGGTGCATCGGAAAAGGAGATGTGTCCACCGTTCGCTTTTTTGACGACCTGAACTCTGGTGTAGATTCTTTCAATAACGTGTCTGAATGCCTGTGCAGGAATGGCGCCCCACTCTTCCCCAAGAGCCGAAACCAGAGAAGGTGGTCATAAAAGTGATTCTGTGGTCTGGAGCGAGGTCAAACTTGTAACTCCAGTCCATCCATCCATATTTAGTGTGAGAATCATTTGACCTCCCTAAATCGCATAAATTAATTTTTAAGGTGCATCAGAAAATGAGATGTGTCCACCCTTCGCCTTTTTGACGAACTGCACCCTAGTGTGGATACTTTCAATAATGTGTCTCAATGTCTGTGCAGGGATGGCAGCCCATTCTTCCCCAAGAGCGGAAACCAGAGAAGGTGGTCATAAACATGAATCTGTGGTCTGGAGCGAGGTCAAACTCGTTACTTTAGTCCATCCATCCACATTCAGTGTGAGAATCATTTGGACTTCATAAATCACATAAAGTAAATCGCGAGGTCCATCAGAAAATGAGATGTGTACGCCCTTTGCCTTTTTGACGACCTGAACTCTGTTGTGGATATTTTCAATATTGTGTCTGAAAGTCTGTGCAGGAATAGCAGCCCATTCTTCCCCATGAACCGAAACCAGAGAAGGTGGTCATAAAGATGATTCATGGGTCAGGAGCAGGCTCAAACTTGTAACTCTTTCCAAAGGTCTTACAGAGGTATCGTCCAAAGATCCTGTTGCTGTAGCCGAAGCCGGAACCTCGCATCGATAGTGTAGAAGTCGACGATGTCTCGTTTCATTCCACAACGGCGACCGGGAGGAGCCACTGCATGGACGCCAATATACAGCCAAGCAGAACAACGGCCACGTTCAGTTTGTGTTCGATTATGACGTCAGCATTGCCTTAGGTGGGGCGCTAGCGTATTTCATATCTTATGCTATACTTTACCTGTAACATTATATCTACGTATTTGAAGTGAAGAGTCTTGTAAATTATCAGTGTCCAGTGTTACTTCAATATTCAGGGACAGCTGTAAATAATCAGAACATTCCTATGGAAACTATTAATAAAAATTAAGTAAATCTTCATATCTGTCTTTTAATAATGTGAACTAATATTTTACATGTTCTAGTTTACACTCGTTCTCCTCTCGCAGCAAGTAAAGAACCCACTGTTGTACTGACGACTGTATTTTCGTCAGGTACAGCAGTTTCACTGTGTTCAGGTCGGGACGCTGGGCAGTTGAACCCACGTCAGGAATGTAACTGTCCTCATATAATTGCCTCACTGATCAAGCTTTATGGCAGGGCCGTTGTCCTACTGATACAAACAGCCACCATCTCTTAAGTATTCCTTCACTGTACGCAGCACATACTGCTGTAAAGTGTGTTCACACCCTTCCGCACTTAGCGTTTCCTCAAGCGCAATATGTCGACCACATTTTAACCACGAGAAACACATCCATACCGTAATACCAACACCTCCTTACTTGGCGCCACACATGATGGCAGGTAATGTCATGCATGCAAATCTAAACCCATCGGATTGCTACAGTATATAGCGTGATTCATCACTCCAGTGTACTCGTTTCCAATCGTCTAATATTCAGCTATTTTGCTCTTTACATCACATCGAACTTTGCTTACGGGAGAAACTCCCTATAGCTGCGCCATCAAATTTAGTGGTAAGAGGGCCCAGCAGGCAGACCATCAAATCAAGCACGAAAGTAGGAAGTAGGTGTACCGAACTGTGAAAAAACGAAAAAACAAATTAGAAACAGTGAGCGGTCCAAGCTCAAGAAGTGCAACAGCGAGAGAAGTCGAAAAGTCACGGCATCGTGGTTAATTGTTCACGGTGTTGGGCTGCAAAGCGGCCGATCTTTATTCCAAGCTCCCTCGTGCCAATTTTTTTCCTCACGAAACTATGAACTGCCCGTCTAGTCATTGACGAGTCCGTTCGTTGTATTCAAATTTATGTGGGTGTCGTGGTGTAGCGTAGGTTTGCAACCACGAGGTGTCCGGTAGGGACCTGTAATGGAAGTTGTTTCTGCAACTACTCTCTTAGCAGCCGATTGGAAGTGGGTTTCGAGTGGGAACACAAACGTTTGATGACAAGGCGACAGAGTCAACCGAATCCTCCACCGGAAAACACGTCTGGCATGTCATACACGGTATTAGTGACAGTACGTGTGTCATATGATAGGAATCTCTCACTCTCACTTAACTTGGTGAGTGATGTATACTTCCTTACTCGATTTAGGTGTTCGTATGAATATGAATGTGATCACTCCCAAAGAAATGGTGAAAACATAATAGCCTGTGACATAAGCTGCAACAAATGAACGCAACAGTTTCACAATCACACAGTTTTCCCTGTGCATTATCAAAACATACGTTTTTAACATTTTTGAAATTGCGTTCCGTTTTGGAAGTTTCAATTCTTGAATTCCTTTTTTATAACATAGTTCACACCCGTTTATTTGTTGTTTTCATTTCTGTGAGATGTCTACGTGGTACCTCGCCTGCTCTCACTATTCATTACATTTACTTGCGACAGGAACGTACCCTTACCACATGACTCATGTTCTATAACCAACGTGTAGTATGACAATTACCAAGACTTCAGAAAGAGAACAAACACTGCAATGACCGCACTGACAGTTCATAATTTTGTGAAAAAAAGGGTACGATGGAGTTTTGAACAGGGTTCTTCTGCTTTGCAGTCCAACACCGTGACCACTTACCCACGATGCGTGGCCCTTCTCCTCCGCTGAATGTTACACTAGTTACACTTAAACCGTCCACTGTTTCTATTTTGCTTTTTTTCTCTATTCAGCACACCTTCTTCCTGTTTTCATGCTTGATCTGTGTTCAGCTTCTGACAGGCTATCCACTGGGCCATCTTACCACTAAATCCGAGGAGGCTACAATGGGGAGTTTCCCTTGTTAGCATGAACTACGGAAATGTGAGGCTTACGAAGAGTTGCTCGACTGTTGTACCCCATTCTATTTAACTGCCTACGCACAGTCATTATGCTAGCAACACAGTCATTATGCTACCAGGATTGCTGATAGCAGATTGGAACTCGCAAGAGATTCCTTCCCCTGACTTCATGCGATGTTTACGATCCCCGTCCCTCAGTACATGAGATACGCCTGGTTTTGATTTAGTTAAACTTGCTCCTTTGCGTTTCCGCTTCACAGTCGTAGCACAAAACTAGCTTTAACTTGGCCGCCTTTAGAAGAGATGGGGTAACTTCCAGTAATAGTCCACGTCCGTCATCACCTGCTACGTTTACAACTTCCGGAAGACGAAAACCGTTTTTTTTTTCAATTTTGAATTTCAATTCCCCGCGAAGGGAAGTGCTGGCAGCAGCTTAGTACGCTGCTCCACAGCCTACAGCCTTTTTAAAAACGTAAGAAGAAAAGAAACAAGAAAAACAGGGCGATAAAACGGTGACTTTAATTGTAAAACGGCGGAAAATTGTGGAAAGTTAAAACATAAAGCAAACGGGTTAGCAATGTTAATAAAATACACAGGAATCAGACAAGTAATATAGTAGACACACAATTAAAAAAACATGGCGACAGTCTGGTTTCTGTTCGCAAGAGATAAAAAATCACACCCAGCGACAGTATGATGGCCGTTCGCAACACTTCCCAAAAGACACACAACATGGAACATTCACTGTAAAACACTCGCTGTAAAATACTGCACGAAAATGTCGGCACAAAGATGACACTCCCTAGCCAAGGGCAGACGGGGGGGGGGGGGGGGGGGGGGACTGGGACGAGGGGGAAAACAAGGAGGGAGGAGAGGAAAAAACCAAAGGGGGGGACCAAAGGAGGGAGAGGACTCATAAGGGGAGGGGGGAGGGGCAAGGCAGACGCGAGAGGGAATGGGAAAAGGCAGAGGAGGGAAATGCAAAAGGATTCGGGGAATGAAGGGGGGCAGAGAGAGGGTAGGTGGGGAAAAAAGAGGATGGAAGGAGGGGGAGAGGGAACCCGGGGAAAGGACAGAGGAAAGGAGGGTGACTGAGGATCAGAGTTGATAGGAGGGATAAATGGAGGGAGAGAGGGCATCATCCGGGAGGTGGAGTTGATGGAAGCCACCTTGGGAAAGGAGATGAAGGGTGTAGAGATGGAGAGTAGGGGGGACACAACAGTGAAGATGTGGCAGGGGGCAGGGATGGGAGAGGAGAGGAGCAACCAGGGGATGAGGGGGATCAAGGCGGCGGGAGGTGTAGAGTATGCAGATATGTTCGAGGAATAAGAGCAGATGGGGGAAAGGAATAAGGTCATAGAGGACTCGTATGGGGGACGGGAGGTGTATACGGAAGGTGAGGCGGAGTGCATGATGCTCAAGGATCTGGAGGGACTTATAGAATTTGGGGGGGGGGGGGCGGATTAAGGATTTGTAGGTGTGTAGGTGTGGAGAATGGTAGAGAGGTGCAACCCCCATGTCCGGCCAGAGAGGAGTTTGAGGAGTCGGAGGCGGTTGTGGGCTTGGGATTGGATGGAGCAGAGATGAGGGATCCAGGTGAGGTGACGGTCAATGGTGAGGCCAAGGTAGGTGAGGGTGGGGGTGAGGCGGACAGGGAGAAATCCAGGAGCTGGAAAGAGCGAGTGGTACGACCTACGATGATTGCCTGGGTCTTGGAAGGATTGATTTTCAGGAGCCACTGGCTACACCAAGTGGCAAAAAGGTCAAGGCGATTCTGGAGAAGCCGTTGGGACCGTTGGAGGGTAGGAGCGAGGGCGAGGAATGCGGTGTCATCGGCATGAAAACGAAAACCGAATTGCGGTAACACTTTTACGCTGTCGTGTTAACATGTTAAGGCCCCAGCAGATTTGCTAGAACAGCCAAATATCGGTTTTTCGATCGTCAGCTGTTTTACGCAAACGGCGTCTGGAGATCAGTTATTCCGGTTTCTTATTTATTTAGTCCTCTCATTGGCTGCGTGTGTTCAGTTAAACATCGGAGGTAGTTAACGTAATGCTCAGACTAATATTTCTACTTCTCCTTTACGACACAAGGTGTCACTCCGTCCATGTTAGCCGAAAGTTTTTAAGAACAAGCCGTGACCCATGCGCGTTTCAAAAACAGTTATGCGTTTGCATGTGAGCGAAATTCGATTCTGAAAAAAGAAATCCGGTAGCCAGAAACGCATTTTCCGAATCGATATTGAACTATTTACACGACCAGTCAGAATCGGTACTGGTAATTCGGTTTACAAAGTCCGATTCTCGGAGGCCTATGTAAACGTAGTGTATAAGCTCTCCCGACCAACCGATTTTGCTGTTACGACTTCTCTACTGACGACACAGTGCTCCCTGCCTCCTTTTACACTAGCGGGTCCATCTGTCGCGACGTCTAGTGGTCAGTAAGCATGCTTATGCGTTCCTTGCTGATATCCTGGCTTGGTATATACACACATGTGACTTATTTACTGCAAATTATCAATGTGTCAATTTGTGTTTATAATAACCACACACTAATACACATTTTTGGACATATCACGAGATTATGATTTTGTGAACAAGATACTGGCATCTGCTAAACCATTACTAGGTAAGTTTCTGTGATACGTTTCTTATACTTTACACAAATGTGTAGCCAAGCGGAAAGGATTTCTAATAAGTCTAATTTTGTAGCCTTCTGAATATGACAAATTAATTTGTCGGAAACGTAAATAGTAATAAAAATTATCTGTGCAACTGCGATTGGATTTTATTTTGAAACATATGCTGCAGTTGCTGCATAATATGAATATGAATATGAATAAAATAATAAACCAACAGGAGTATTTGATAATGGAACATATTCCAAAAGAAGCTTGTCGTGAACTTATGCAATTGCACCGTACTCATTTTAGTGTCTTGTACAGGTTATATTCGCATCGTGCATCTAAAGTTTGTCTCTGTCCAGCTGGCAGCGATGTGTCGCAGTACTTACAGTCTCTATGTCCCTGTACTTACTCATGATATGTTAAGTTACAGCGATTGACGCAATACTTTGTGTCATGTTGTTAATTTAAAGTCCATTAAGGTAGTAAAATATTTTATTAACACCAGACAGCCAGTACATCAGATTATCGTCATTCAGGACATTTGTTGTGGATCCCGTCGCAAATTAACTAGTTTTAAAATATTGTACCAAGCGTGAAGAGTTTGACAGAGCACTGAAAGACCTGAGTCGAAACAAGGCCCCTAGAGTAGACAACATTCCATTAGAACTACTGATGGCCTTGGGAGAGCCAGTCTTGACAAAACTCTACCACCTGGTGAGCAAGATGTATGAGACAGGCGAAATACCCTCAGACTTCAAGAAGAATATAATAATTCCAATCCCAAAGAAAGCAGGTGTTGACAGATGTGAAAATTACCGAACTATCAGTTTAATAAGTCACAGCTGCAAAATACTAACGCGAATTCTTTACAGACAAATGGAAAAACTAGTAGAAACCGATCTCGGGGAAGATCAGTTTGGATTCCGTAGAAATATTGGAACACGTGAGGCAATACTGACCTTACGACTTATCTTAGAAGAAAGATTAAGGAAAGGCAAACCTACGTTTCTAGCATTTGTAGACTTAGAGAAAGCTTTTGACAATGTTGACTGGCATACTCTCTTTCAAATTCTGAAGGTGGCAGGGGTAAAATACAGGGAGCGAAAGGCTATTTACAATTTGTACAGAAACCAGATGGCAGTTATTAGAGTCGAGGGGCACGAACGGGAAGCAGTGGTTGGGAAGGGAGTGAGACAGGGTTGTAGCCTCTCCCCGATGTTATTCAATCTGTATATTGAGCAAGCAGTAAAGGAAACAAAAGAAAAGTTCGTATAGGCATTAAAATCCATGGAGAAGAAATAAAAACTTTAAGGTTCGCCGATGACATTGTAATTCTATCAGAGACAGCAAATGACTTGGAAGAACAGTTGAACGGAATGGACAGTGTCTTGAAAGGAGGATATAAGATGAACATCAACAAAAGCAAAACGAGGATGATGGAATGTAGTCGAATTAAATCGGGTGATGCTGAGGGAATTAGATTAGGAAATGAGCCACTTAAAGTAGTAAAGGAGTTTTGCTATTTGGGGAGCAAAATAACTGATGATGGTCGAAGTAGAGAAGATATAAAATGTAGACTGGCAATGGCAAGGAAAGCGTTTCTGAAGAAGAGAAATTTGTTAACATCGAGTATAGATTTAAGTGTCAGGAAGTCGTTTGTGAAAGTATTTGTATGGAGTGTAGCCATGTATGGAAGTGAAACATGGACGATAAATAGTTTGGACAAGAAGAGAATAGAAGCTTTTGAAATGTGGTGCTACAGAAGAATGCTCAAGATTAGATGTGTAGACTACATAACTAATGATGAAGTATTGAATAGAATTGCGGAGAAGAGGAGTATGTGGCACAATTTGACAAAAAGAAGGGACCGGTTGGTAGGACATGTTCTGAGGCATCAAGGGATCACCAATTTAGCATTGGAGGGCAGCGTGGAGGGTAAAAATCGTAGAGGGAGACCAAGAGATGACTACACTAAGCAGATTCAGAAGGATGTAGGTTGCAGTAAGTACTGGGAGATGAAGAAGCTTGCACAGGATAGGGTAGCATGGAGAACTGCATCAAACAGTCTCAGGACTGAAGACCACAACAACAACAACCAAGCGTACGGACGAGAGCTAAGTGTTCGTGGACAGAATGGTTATGATTGGGAATAAAGAAGAGCTTGTACGTGATGGTTTCTGATAGTCTGAAGAAGTGGCTGCGCTGACTGATTTGACTAATGATCAGTTAACACAGAAGCTAAATACAGAAGATAATCTTCCGACCTGCGCTGCAGAACTATAGTTGAGCGATTGGAAGAAATGCAGCCAACCGGGCGACAGGTTTTGTTTTCTGTTTACCTTATGTGCCATGAATCAAATGGTTCAAATGGCTCTGAGCACTATGCGAGTTAACTTCTGAGGTCATCAGTCACCTAGAACTTAGAACTAATTAAACCTAACTAAGTCACCTAGAACTTAGAACTAATTAAACCTAACTAACCTAAGGATATCACACACATCCATGCCCGAGGCAGGATTCGAACCTGCGACCGTAGCGGTCGCTCGGCTCCAGACTGTAGCGCCTAGAACCGCACGGCCACTCCGGCCAGCTGCTGTCAATCATCGACAATGGAGTCAATGCCCACTATAGGTGAATAACCGGGCAATATTTAGATTGTAGGCGAACCCACAACATTTAAATGCCAATAATGTCATGGGTTAAAAGTGCAGTGTTCTAAACTTCATTCTGCATTTGTGTGTTTCGTTTTACCTAGTATGTCGTGAAATCATGCATGTAACGGTCTAGTTACATACAGTTTTTTAATTCCCCCCCCCCCCCACTAAAGTATTAAATTAATATTCATAAAGGCAGATAAACGGCGGGAAACTTTCGACAGGTGGGGAAAGTACATTTAGTTAATAATGTTATGAAAATCAGTTGAATGCGCACTTTAAAGAACATTCGAAGCGGGAAACTGCATCGTGATACGGGGAATTGAGTTTCCGGGAAACTAATGTGTATGTGGCGGAGGAGATGCACTATATAATCCCTCTACCGATTTTGTAAAAATTTGAAGCAATTAAGAGTTGACTGTAAAGTAGTCAGACATCGCGTTGTATTATTCCTGGATTAACGCGTTTATAGAACTGCGTCAGGCCGGGGTGTTGCAGTTATTATTCATGTTTTTAAAAGCTATTACAAAAGCTTAATATTGAGAGGCGCAGAGCCTCTAATTATATTGGGAGGATGCATTATGTTATTAAGTCAATGAAAAATAGTTTACTTTACAAAATGGAGTGACAGGAGAGTGTATTTGATTTATTTCCAAATAATTTTGCTCAGTCTGCAGTTTTTTAATCGTGCGCCCAGCTACCAGCATTTATTCCGCGGATTAGCGTGTTTTGTTCAACTGTTTAGTTAGTATCGCTGGTACAGATGGAACACTTTTAGTGCAGTCAGACGCTAAATCTAGGGATCCAGTAACGGTTTTTATGCTGCACTTGCGACCAATTGTACATGGGAACTACAAAAAGAAGCACTAAAACCCGCCATGAGGAACATAAGACCATTGTCGCCTGCGCAAGGCGGATTAATCAGCAGTAGCAGATCATGCAGTAGGGCTGGAAAACCAGCAAATTCGTTTCTCTGGTAGTGCAGTTTTAGCAAGATCTAATAATTACTAACAGGTGCGGCTCGAGGTTTCCATAGTAGGGAAAGCTACGACATTTGTTAATCGGAACTAATCTAGACCTCAGACTACGTTCAGATTAGTCTGTCACCACAAACAAGGTTTCAAGTGGGAGGAGAACAGTATCACCTTCTGCCCAGACGTTTACATAATAAGCTACTAAATAACATCAAAAATTAACTCCAAGATAAAATCCATAAGTAGCTTGTACCCCAACGTCACATTTGCCGACAGTTTACCACAACAGATCGTACTACAAGACGTATCTTGGAGAGATATTTGATGTAGTGAATGTTAGCTTCGCTGCATGTTTGCTGTTCATGGTCTTTCCATTTCTAAACTTCAGATGTTCAATGTTTTGTGCGCTCAAACCGTGGCGTTTGAGTTCACGTGACGAAACAGTGATATACTTATGACGTCACGGATCCTGTGCTGCGATTGGCTGACATGAGAAAACCTAACAACCGCCATGGTAATTTACACGCCGCATTTACAGAAATATGCATTTTAAGTGATGTAGTGCACACAACTACTTAGCTGTTAAATTTCATGTATAATCTTTTTGTTCTTGCCTCATGTTTACGTCACATATGGGAGCACCAAGTTCCTTCACTTTCATCCTAACTACATGTTTCAAAACTCTGTCTGATAAATTTCTCACCGACTTCATAGTGTGTTGTGGTTGAACGCATGGTATGCTGCCATTATTCGCAAGAAAGTAAAGCTCACTAAACGCATGCATAATAAACGCGCAAAATAAATTTGCTAATAACGCACGTTACCTGCAGTCTGCAAGCAAGGAAACTTAAAAAGAACGAGACACATTTCGCGCACAGGATAATTTCGCGCACTTTTTCCTCCAATCGTTCATTAGACTCTCGCTAGGTGGTGATACCCTACTCTATTGCACTCTGGCGATATATTTGCAAACTTATTCGAACGGTGGATAGAATAGCCAATCATAAAAACTGTCTAAAACTCTATCAGAACAATAATATTATACGTCGATTAAAGACATATCAAAGCATAATAGAGATATAAGGGGAAAGGGATTCGATAGCGAAGTTTCAGCAACTCTTGTTCGTTCCCTTGTGATGTAAATAGTGATACCTGAAAACTGTGTGCAAATTGGTAGGACACCCTTAGGATAAAACACTAGAGCCTTCGGGACGCCAATAAGAGCTGTACTGCAAGGAAGACACGCACCCAAACATCTGCTGCTCGAGTTAAACGACATGTCAAGGCGAAACCTTAAGACAAGCTACCAGCAGTTCAAAAAACATCGCTTGACATTACATATCAACAGTCCCGTAAACTTTGAACGGCGTTATTTAAATTCGTGTGGGAAATATGCCAAATGCGTTCTGATAATTTATATTCTGTAATATTTTACTTAGAAATTTACTTCAATATATAATTTGGGGCGGCTCCGCCTCAAACTTTAATTACGAACTGCGCCTGATTACTACGCTAGAATGTGCAGAGAGGCCATAGAAATTCAAAACTAAAAACAATTGGAACAGAAAAGAAGAAAGACTTAGTGCTAAACAAAACAAACAGCGCCAACCCTTCCCCACTACAGAATCGATAGCAAATATTGTTCCGACTCCTCGTTCTTATCACTAGATAACTAAACTCTCGTAAAATTTATGACTGCAATAGGGTATAAAGTAGGACATCCTGTACTTAATTTTTCATGAAGACGTTCCCTGTAGCGTTCAAAATCGTCAGACGGGTTTCCCGTAGTAAGTCTGGCAACAGCTGGACAAAACCTCATAGCATTACTCCTCTTCCTAACTCGCTTTCTTTTGAAGTTCCCTGGCTATTTTTCCAATTCGTCCAGAATTGGATTAGTAAAGACAGCCATTTAAAAATTGTTTACGAGTGCACTTATGAATAGCTTAGACGGTTCAAATGGCTCTGAGAACTATGGAGCTTAACATCTTAGGTCATCAGTCCCCTAGAACGTAGAACTACTTAAAGCTAACCAACCTAAGGACATCACACATATCCATGCGCGAGGCAGGATTCGAACCTGCGACCGCAGCAGTTGCGCTGTTCCGGACTGAAGCGCCTAGAACCGCTCGGCCACGCGGCCGGATAGCTTAGACGTCTGACAAAGAACGTATGCACAGACGTAATATGAAAGAAACTTTTGCTACAACATTAGCTGTCGAAGTGAAAGCTTCACATTTGCAATACAAAGCAAAGTTCCTGAATCATACCGCAAATGTTTTTTCGAAACAAGCGATCCAAGCAATCGTATTACGTTGGAATGGACTTATCTTGTGATGTGGTCAGACGTAAAGTAAGCCGTTAATTGTTGAAGTCACGCATGAAATCGTAATTGCGACCAAGTTTCGGCACCAGAATATTACGGACAGACAACATCGTGATTCCAGTACAACAGTGATTTATTTCACACGAAGGAATGTACATCATGGAATACACAACAGATCAAGTCATGGATAATCAACATGCCAGAGAGTCTATAATTACAAATATCAACCCGCAATTTCCTTGCGGCGAGATCTATTTACGAAATTTCAGTCACAAACTTTCTCTTCCGAATGCGAAAATATTTTGTTGACACTCACCTACGTAGGGAGAAATGATCATCACAATAAAAAAAGAGAAATCAGAGCTCGAACGGAAACGATTAGGTGTTCCTTTTTCCCACGCGCCATTCGAGTGTGGAATGGTAGAGAAGTAGTATGAAAATAGTTTATGAACACTCTGCCACGCACATAGGTGTGAATTGCAGAGTAACCATGCAAATGTAGATGTAGATCTCATAATGGTAATGAACTAATGCATAACTTATAAATTATGACTTCCTTAGAATAAAATGTGGAGTAGTAAACTGTACGGTGTTTAGTATCAATGTAATATTACCCCCCACCTTAAGTGTTCTAGGATTACGGGTCGCACACGCGAGCGATAACGTAGATCGCATGTGCGTAAGCAAATCGCTGATCGCATGGAAATCTCTGGAAAACTGATGAATCGCATGTGATGTGTGGTAATATGGACGCCTGGCTGTGACTCCTATTTACACATTGACCAATAAAAATCCCTATGCCAAGAAGTAGTTGTGCGTCATAAACGAAAGTTGGTAGGCGTGTTTATACATCTGAAAGATAACTATTCTAATTTTGCGTCAGTTGCGTAAGAGTGGTGCTAGTATCGCCGCTATGAGGATGCGAATAAAGTTTGCTTTAAGTACACTCTGTAGCGGTCGTGAGTGTTAGTTGCGTTACGGATTGCATGTAGTGAGTTGATATTAGTCAAGAATGCCTTTAAGGCGACAAAGACGCCATTATCAACACCTCACTGAGTTTGAACGATGTCGTGTAATAGGGCTACGAGAAGTTGGATGTTTCTTCTGTATACTGCAGAACTGCTTAGTAGGAATGTAGGCATTGTACATGAGTGCTCGCAGCGGTGGTCACGGGGATGTAGGGTCGCAAGAAGACCGCGTTCCGGCCTTCACCTGGCAATGTAGAGAGGGAAGACCATCGTCTTCGGCGTATGGCTTTGGCGCATCGTACGGTACCTGCAGCACTAATTTGAGTTGAACAGAAAAGGGGGGGTAATGACAGTGGCACGTAAAGTGCCCTCCGCCACACACCGTTGGGTGGCTTGCGGAGTGTAAATGTAGATGTAGATGTAGAGTTGACACCACAGTGACACGACGAGCGGTTACAAATCGGTTACTTCCAGAACAGCTCCGAGCCAGACGCCACTTATCGCAAAACTAACGCCATTTGCTACTTCACCTGTGTCAAGTGAGAGCTCATTGTGCGGCAGGGTGGAGGTCTGTTTTATTTTGTGATGAAAGCTGGTTCTGCCTCGGTGCCAGTGATGGCCGTGTGGTGGTCAGAAAGGGGCCAGTTGAGGGCCTGCAACCATCCTCTGTGCGTGCTAGACACACTGGGCCTACACCTGGAGTTATCGTCTGGAGTGCGATATCGTATGACAGCGGAAGCACACTTGTGGTTATTTCACGCCTCCTGACTGCAAATCTGTACGTCGCTCTGATGATTCAACTCGTTGAGCTGCCATTCATGAACAGCATTCAAGGGGATATTTTCCAACAGGATAACGCTCGCCCACATGCCGCTGTTGTAACTCAACGTGCTCTACAGACTATGGACGTGTCGCCTTGACCTGCTCGATCACCAGATCTGTGTCCAGTCGCGCACATATGGGACATTATCGAACGACAACTCTAGTCTCATCCACAACCTGCATTAACCATACCTGTATTGACCGACCAAGTGCAGAAGGCATGGAACTCCATGCCACAAACTTATATCTGGCACCTGTACAACACAATGCAAGCACGTTTGCATGCTTCTATTCAACATTCTGGCGGTTAAACCGGTTGTTAATGCACCAGGATTTTACATTTGCGATGGCCTATCTTACGCTTACATTAACCTGTGAACTTGCAATGTTAATCACTTAAATATGTTTCCTACACAAATGTATTCCCGAAATTTCATTATTCTACATTAACTGTCTTTTGGTGTTGTGATTTTTTTTCCATCGCTACAGTTATTTAGCGTGATTGCGTAGTTACGTTTCGTTTCGCTTTATCCATGTTGAGTAAGGATATTTATGTTAGAATTTCTAGGTATTCAGGGAACACGAGCCACTCTTAGAAGCTCGAGGCCACAGCTGCCATTTAGAAGTAATACAAAACAAAACCCTTCGATTTTGAAGTGACTAGCGTTTTGAAGCATGTGATGTAGCAGTAGAATTGATGGAAAGTTCGTGATAATAGTTACGATACACTGTACACCCTCGGATGATTTTGAGTTATTTATAAAATTATTACCAGTACATGCGTTATTAAAGTTTCTAGCTTCCATACAGAGTCCTACCGCAATAATAGATGGACTTAGAAATTTAAATGCTCAGGGGAAACATATTGTAGAGCTATATTCAAATCCCTTGCCATTTCATATGATATAAACCTCCCTCATACAATTCATAACACAAGTTTTTGTAATCAGCAGTGCTGCTATTGACCACATATCTATAAACACTTTGAGTTTGCTAAACACATTGCGCAAGTACTTGCAGTTAAACTATAAGAGTAATAAATGAAAAGAGAGTTGTGTTAGAACATTGGAAAGATGTACACAATCCCCTTGGCGTAATTGAAAAATATAATATAGTCTGCAAAATAACAGAGTTCTCAAGAAAAGCGTGTCAAAACAAGTTTAATAAATTACAATTCCCGTTTTGTTATTTTAATTTAATTTATTTTTCGCAGGAATTCATGGGGATGTGGGGATCAACTGTCAGTCATGCTGAACATGGCAGTTCATTTCCCATAGCACAACATTTCGAGACGGGAGCGTTCATAATACTAGTTGCAATTGCTTGACAAATACCTCGTGTGTAGCGTGGTCGAGGAGAGCGACCGACTGCAGGGATCGCTTACGACGGATCGCAGCGACCTCTTCGCAGATCGCACGTGAGTGAGCACATCGCAGCGATCGGTGGCTAATCGCTGGTCGCATGGAAATCGCTGGCAAAACGATGGATCGCATTTCATTCGTGTTTGCAATACGGCTGATGGCTGGCCAGCAGCGGACTGTGACAATTTCTCTATTAGTTACTAAGCGTGTCTGTGCAGGTTTGTTACGCCTCGTTTTGCCCACGTTGAGTAAGAACTTTACCTGTGATCAGTTTTGCAAAACTAATTACAGATCCCAGAACTCAAACTAATACACAATACAGAAAAATCTGTCTCTGAAAGACATAAGGTGACCCTGATTGAATTTAAAAAAAATCAAAGTATTTAGTCCTTACCTCTATTCTTCGCAAATCTGGATGACGCGTTGCAGTACTGCTCTGCCTTGCGCGCCGCTATGCTAAAGCTGCAAATTACTATATCTACACAGACACCCCCGTGTTAGTTGCAAATCGAAATATTTTCGGAACACACTTAGTTACTTTTCTACTTTTGAAACAAATCATGATCAATTAAAAATTGTAAGAGAAAGGTAAGTGAAAAATGGCGCTACAATAATAAGAGTGACTTCAAAAGCCGCGCGGGATTATCCGAGCGGTCAAAGGCGCTGCAGTCATGGACTGCGCGGCTGATCCCGGCGGAGGTTCGAGTCCTCCCTTGGGCATGGGTGTGTGTGTTTTAGGTTAAGTAGTGTGTAAGCTTAGGGACTGATGACCTTAGCAGTTAAGTCCCATAAGATTTCACACACATTTGAACATTTTTTTGTGTCTTCAAAAAAATTTACCGTACAATTTCTCTTCACGTAAATAAAAGATTCCATTATACATCCTTCTTCTCAGATCAGTTGCCATTACATAATCATCTTAATTATACACATCGATAAATTGAGGCTTCACATTTGAAACATAGCATTACAACCGCTTCCTCATTTTAACACAGCTAACCACTATCTGCCACTGTGCTTCGCGCACACCAAAGATAATAACCTAACTTCTGCGATACAGCTTTACAACATCGCTGCTCGCTCACAATCTATTCAGATACCAAAATACATGACACCTATCAAAATTAGCAACTGTGCATGACTTCTCGGAAGAGGTCGGACTAAATGTTGATGTAAGCTGTGAACCTCTCATGGAAGCGTTTTTGAGCTTGTTCCCACACAAAATGATGGAAGATTGATAACTGCATGTTTGAGTGGTTCCAAAGCAAAACCACCTTCACAAAGCAATCTGTTGTTTACTTTTTGACAATTTATTGTTGTACTGATTGCTTACGTTGGCAATACCGTTTCACTGCGTGAAAATTTTATATTTTTTTCGTATTGTTGGGACTCTAAAGGGTTAAAAGAGGTCGCTGTCCTTTCGCTGATAATTGTTTGTTTGTAACTTTTAATACTGGACGGTCGTGATAACTGAAGGATACAGTAGCTAAAATTCAGCTACCATAAATAATTTTAGGCGTCATTTGGGAGAGCGTCAGTGTTGCATCACGTCTGTGGAAGACGACCGGTAGTCTGCTGCGCTGATCGCAGCCGTCTGTCTGGCGAACGCAGAATGGGGCGAAACGGACTGGTGCACCATCGACCGGTCTGTATGTGCTATCGGCAAATCCCCCCGCTGCTACCGCCACCAACACCAGCACCATCACACCAGCCAGAGCTTTGAAGCGGTCCCTCACTACTGCGGCAGCTGGTGGATTCGCACCCCCCCCCCCCCCCCCCCCCTCCCACTGCTGCGTGGCTCCGCCTTTCGCTCAGAACTGACAGCAAGGTTCAGTTCCCGATTAGGCACGTAGCAACATTTAGAAAATGCTACGTGCCCTGCACATTACGGCGCCCCGCGCCTTGGTGTAAAAAATTTGTTAACTTAGGTACGAAAGTTCGCGTCATGCATGAAGGCGGCCCAATTTTCAGCCGTTCTGCGCATCCCCCTCCATTAGCCACTGGCAGCCAATAATATTCATTCTCTTTCCGAGCGGCCAGCAGAGAGTTGCAGCTAGAGAGCGAGAATCTCACTCCTACGAGTACATGTTCCACTGTTGCCGTACTTCGCGACAATCGAATTATTCATTCAACTGTCAACTTTTTTTATTTCCTTTTTTTCCCTTGCAGCAGTATAGCTGTGAATGTGTGTCTGTAAATGTGTAAGTGCGATTAAAAAAAGCTAGGCGACGACAATAAACGTGAAGTGCTTCACAAGCAGGCAAGAGGGATTATTTGCTTTAAAAAACGTGAATTTGAAAGCAGGTCTCCCTCTGTTGACATCTGAAAAGACAAGAACCGACTCCAGAACCATGTGGTGTAAACGAAAGTGTCAGAGCTTTAGGAACTGTAGAAAAAGTTGGTTTCGTGTCGCCTGGAAAGCATAGAAATCGCAGGGAACCTGTAGCATAAATGGATAGTTATAACACCGATGTTTTAAAGTGTTCCATATGAATCATGAATGCCTGACATCACAAAAACGAGTTACAGTTATGCAGGCTTCAATGGCAAGCGCTTCGCCAATGTAAAGAATTTTAAGACGTTGGTTCCAGATATATTAAGAAGAGAGTTTTTAGTTCAAAGAAGTGGCATAGTTGCAGCACGTACTGTATCCCATATAAAGATTCACGATTCAAGAGAAGGAGGTAGTTCAACAGCGTATTACCTTGATGAAACATGGGTCAGTCAGAATCATTCCAGGAAGATCTGCTGGAAAATGAGTGATGGTACTGGCGGTTTTAAAGTACGCATAGGAATAGGTTCTTGGATAATTATTCTGTATGCTGACTCTTCTGGTTTTGTTTCTGAGCATAAACTTGTATTTACGTGTAAGAAAAAAGCAGTGACTACCATTCGGAAATGAACGCTGCCAGTTTTGTGACGTGATTCACAATTCCTGTCATACCTTGCTTCGAAGTCGGTCACTGCCAGTTATAATTCAACTGTTACAGACAAAACACCAAGTGCAAACACCAGAAGAGCGGATATTTTTCCCAGGATTAAAAATAAAAACATTAAGCACAATACACAGACTCGTGCCGATCTCCTGCAGGTCGTTAATTTATACGAGTCACGTGCCAGGACGTAAAAACTTGACTTCCTTGCACGTGAATGGGGTCACACAGTTTTGCGTTGAACCATGTGTCAGTGTAGCCCCATGGAATTAATTTGTTCAAAGGGTTAAGGCTATGTGGGAGAACAAAACAACATTCAAGATAACACACTAAATCGCTTGTGCGTAAGGCAACAGACAACATTCCACCTGTAGTGTGGGCACAGTCTGTGCGGCATGCTGATAAGATGCAGAAAAAAAACTTGACAAAGAACCTATCATCGTAAATTTACAATTAGATTGTTCGGAAGCAGACTCAAATAGAAGTGGCGATGGTATTACAATGCAGACTTTGGAACAAAGTACTAATATTTCTTAGTTTTAAAGACTCGTGGCTTAAAAAATGTTTGTGATCATATCAGTTGCATACGTAATAATGAGAACTTCCTAGCCTTTTTGATTAGGACTTCGTATCTTTTTAATAATGCAGACTATAATGTTCAACGTATTGCCCAAGAAATTATGCTTCTCTCACCATGTTGTATGCTCTAATAACACGCGAGAATGCGGCTGGATAGATTCATCAGAAGTGCGATATTTTCACATATAAACCTCTGTAATATTCAAGGCACGAACTGGATGAGGCCCTAAAATGATAGTAACTGTTACTTGTCGTGATATCGGTGGTTTTAGATGTTATCGGTCAACATTCCCTAGAGTTATTCGCAGATGGTGGTTAACTGTTTGCTTGTTCAATGGATTATAAATGCAGTCTGTCACTGTAATGTCGAACGCCTTAGTTTACACTCATAATGCCCATTAACAGCGAAAAATATGACAACTTCCTTACCAATTTTACGGTAGTCTCGTACATTAGTTTTGTCTACCACTAATTCATTTTTATACCCAGTGATTACACTTAACTCGAGTCAAACAGGGGCGACCGGAGTGGCCGAGCGGTTCTAGGCTCTTCAGTCTGGAGCCGCGCGACCGCTACGATCGCAGGTTCGAATCCTGCCTCGGGCATGGATGTGTGTGATGTCCTTAGGTTAGTTAGGTTTAAGTAGTTCTAAGTTCTAGGGGACTGATGACCACAGATGTTAAGTCCCATAGCGCTCAGAGCCATTTTGAACCCTGGAAGATATGATCTCCGAACGTGTCTCCAATGGAGCACGTGTGGGATGTTATGGGACGAGAAGTGACTCGTGCGACACGTCAACCAACTCCTCTTACCGAACTACGTGAACGGGTCGAGCAGGGGTGGAATAACTTATCCCAGGACAGTATTCGCCATCTGTACGATCGGCTGGATGACAGTCAGCGTCTATATTGCCGCCTTTGGACGCTACATCCTTAATATGGGTGTTTCAGCATGGGTCCATACCTCGTGCCTCAGAACCGATTGTGCTACTGATCAGTTAATGTAAACTATGGTGTCACCGCCAGACACCACACTTGCTAGGTGGTAGCCTTTAAATCGGCCGCGGTCCGTTAGTATACGTCGGACCCGCGTGTCGCCACTATCAGTGATTGCAGACCGAGCGCCGCCACACGGCAGATCTAGTCTAGAGAGGCTCCCTAGCACTCGCCCAGTTGTACAGCCGACTTTGCTAGCGATGGTTCACTGTCTACATACGCTCTCATTTGCCGAGACGCCGGTTTAGCATAGCCTTCAGCTACGTCATTTGCTACGACCTAGCAAGACGCCATATTCAGTTACTACTGATATTAATATTGTGACTCACGTACCATCAAGAGCGACGTTCATCATTAATGGATTAAAGTATCAAACTCATTACGTCCGCTTTCTGAATTCTAATTCCTTGTCATGTTCCAGACCTCACGTCAGTATAGTTCTTCCCTTCTCACGCCAGCCTGCGTGAGCTAAAACGAGTGCATTTCGGCCTCCTCTAGTAACACGGTGTTGGCTCTTCTGCCAACACAACATAAACATTTCATGTAATCCAAACGCTCTGTTGCACCAAGAAATCTTGAGCGATCTGGAAACCTCTAAAAGGGGTACTAATTTTTTTCCTGGCAGTGTAGGTATCAATTATCAACGTTTGACCTGATAGTGAAATGTTATCGTTGTAGTTCATTTATTTCCGAATACAGTAGTAATGACTACCGCTTGAAACGAAACCCTAGAACGCATGCATGCGATTGGTGCTTCGCTACAGTCGCCTGATAATAACTTAACACGAAAAAAATGGTTCAAATGACTCTGAGCTCTATGGGACTTAACATCTGTGGTCATCAGTCCCCTAGAACTTAGAACTACTTAAACTTAACTAACGTAAGAACATCACACACATCCATGCCCGAGGCAGGATTCGAACCTGCGACCGTAGCGGTCACGCAGTTCCATACTGAAGCGCCTAGAACCGCACGGCCACGCCGGCCGGCCAACTTAACACGAGATACACCCTTTGTATATCGTTATGAGGATACGTCAAGCAATGCGGTTCTCATTTTCAGCTACTGGACAAATAAGCCAAAGTGATGACCAGACTAGAAGATAGAATATTTCGCTTGGTTGCGTATCATTATCATAAATGTACGACGCAATACAAAGCTCAGATGGCGAAGATTGTATGAATTGTAAAGTTGAAGGTATGTAACTTTTCTCTCTCTGTGGATCTGCCAATTGTTTTTCGTTACATCTTTTGGAAAATTATTACCTCGTCAGTTGGGTTTTGTCCTTGCAGATTCGAAGATGGTAACAAAGTCTTACCGAAACCGCTCTTCTGAATTAATGCTTTATAGTGATGCTGCTGTTTGCAGTTTTTCAGGACTTCGTTATTCTACAGGTCTCCCCCATTCTGGAAATGTTAGGAATATATAATGAAGTAAGTAAATGGACATCGTCTTTTATTACAGAAGATTCTTGTCAGCATTTTATTCTCAATTTTGTCTGGTAGATTTTATTAACGGGTTGAAATGATGATCCAAGTGCTAAAAACATACAAAAGCAAGAATCACTAGCAAAATACCAAAATATAAATGAAACAGTGTTACAGTGACGTTTGGTCAGAGGATTACGAATTGAAATTGCATTTTCTCTAGCCAAAGTATTACGACAACTGTCGTATATTTATCGACCTTTTAATTAATTAACAGTAACAAATAAACCGTCTTATAAATAAAACTAACTATTAAAATAGAGGTTCTTTTGTAGCAACCTCACCCGTTGGTTATTAATATTCACTATCAATAAATTCTGACGTTGTTCGTCTTTGGTTGTGTGGAGGGCTTGGTGTTTACAGTGTGTGTAACATTCCTGTAAGCAACCTGAAGAAATTCCAGAGAGCTTGGTGTGAGACCAAGGAGCGCACTTCTTACTCCAACCCTCCCCCCCCCCCCCCCCTCCTTCCCGTGAAGGTATTTACAATTGCGAAAACCTGCGAGATCTCTGAAAGCCCACAAGCTAGTGTGAACACCACAGTGGTGCACTTGGAATGTTCTCACGGGAGGTGACATGCCTTTGCCTTTCTTCGACGATTGAAGTGATTTCTCCTAACCAATTTATAGAGAGCTTCTCTTTAATGTTAACTCCTAAATGTGGTGCAACTTCTAATTCTTTAGATTAACAAGTCATTGCCAGAGGTAAAAGTAACAAGAAACTGAAAATATTTCATTACCATCAGGGAACAGAACCCTCTCCTTCGAAGGTTCTCACTGAGCCACACTTTGTATCTGAAACAAAATGTGAAGTCTATGACTTGCTTAACATGTACTGCAGTAAATCTGGGACCCACCTTTCTTTTTACGCACAAGTAAGATTACCGTGGTTTTTTTCTCTATTTATCTACAGCTACATCTATATATATGTCTACATCATACTCTGAAAGCAACCTAATGGTGTGTGGCAAAGGGTACTTTCGGTACTACTGTTCCATTCCAGAATATTAAGAGGGTTGGAACTTAAATAGTGGCTACTATTTATTCACAACCTAGGTTTACATTTGAGCAGTTTAATGAATGTCCCCCATACGACGAGAGTTTTTACTCCTTGTCTTTGTGCTTGCCAAACCCTATTTCGCCAGGAAGGTCGCCAGATTCCTCCCCAAATGAGAACGTTTGAAACATCATGAGCAGGACCCTCTCATCAACTCGATATTTTGACGATGACGTGTTATTGAATTGCCCAGTTTGTGAAGCTCTTTCTCTTGAATAGAGCATCATTTTTTAAAACTGTAATCATTTGTTTGTAAATGAACATCGCATCTGCCGTCTTGCGACCCATTCGGATACTTTCTTCGTGGTGCATAGTTTTTTTTTCCTAGAGTGTATTTACGCCTAGTAGATGTGCGTGTATTTTTCATTTAGAGTAATGGGGGAGTGGGGGGGGGGAGGAGGAGGAGGGAGGCTTGTAACTTATTTAAATTTTTAAATTAAGAGATGGAGAAACTATCACAGTCAAAATATGTGAGGTTAGTCCGCCTGTAAGAATCAGTATGTGTCGCCACGAACTAATTTGCGGAGTTACTGGACATGCAGTAGAGTGCCTCACACAGATAACGCTCATTAACAACGCACACACATATAAAACATAGCAGTAACGAAAAACATCTTTCACAAGGAAATGAGAAAGTAGTGCGACTAACAGAGGGAATTCTACTACTGGTGATAATCGGATGAAGAAAAAAGCTGCTCCGACTGTGAATAAATCTTCTCACATGAGTAGCATGGGAAATTGAAAGGACTTACAGAGAATACTAATCAGTCTAAAACAAGAAGCTTTGCTATTGGGCCTATTATCCGCGTAACTTTGTTCTCGAAGCTAGTAACTAAGTTGTTTATAAAGTGATTATCGAGATCCGAAACTTTGCTGTAACGCTATATTGTGATTGCATCCCTGCATAGACTTCGTCAGTTGAATTATCCTGCACGGAACAGGGTAATAAAAGCCAATATCCTACCTTTCGGTTACGCTGTAGCACATTATGCCTCTATTGTGCTGATCTGCACTGTTTTTGGAATAATTTTGCAATCAAACCTAAAACACGGTATTTTTAAAACTGACATTACTTTTTATTACTAGCAGTTTTCAGTTCACATTACAGTTTAGTTTATTTGTTTAGCCATCTGGGGAAATACTGATCACTGTTACATTTAAATTTATGAAACCAATCTGTAATTGCTCACAAATTGTTTGAAATTCTGGCTTCTTGATCTTAGTCGTGATGCTCTTGAATCTGACAGATCTTTGATTTCAGTTCATTGGCATAACCACCTGGGGTACTACGTTGTTTGAAATCCTGATGTTTGTCTGATTTGTGTATTTGCACTGCAAAGTCGAGCAGCAAGACAAGAATGACTGCAAGAATTTCTATATGAATGCTGGAAACGTTTGCATAAACATTTTCGTCAATCATAGTTCAAAACTGTGATGTACTATCGAACTTGAGATATTTTCAGGAGTCATACAAGCTTCCAGTGTGATTTGTATCTCGATTATTACTGATGCGTCAGTGGAAAAATTCCCAGTAGTTTCTGCACTGTTTTCAATTTCAGTCCCATATTACAAGATTGTAAACATTTAACCCCTATAGCACTGTAAGAGTTAAAACTTTGTCACGAACAAAAAATTACGATTTTCGCTAAGAAATTACCACCTGTCTATTACTGCAACAAAACATGAAACAATCGATTAACTACCCTCTCTATAGCAGTAAAGGATGAGCAATATGACAGAAATTCTGTAAACAAACTGTAAAATGGTATGTGTATCATTAAACGCTATAGTAGCGCCTAATAATATTCTCATTCAGTTTAACGCTTCAGATTTAAACGGTCGTTAGGATTCATGAGTGGCATAATAACCTCTTATAAGGGAAATGGCAGCCAGGTATAAAGGGATTGTTCACTCTTACGAATATATTTGGTGACGTCTGATACTTCAAAAAGACAAAAGAAAACGGCTATACAATCTACAAAAATATTTAGAAGTAAAATTAAAAAGCAAAATACGTAAAATCTAAATTTCGTATGACCAGCAAAGATTTCTAGTACTTTCGATAGTGCTCTCTTATTCATCAACAATTTAATCGAAGAAATCAGCAACACACAATCGAAGAAACGTGAAAATATTACCGTTGACGATTGGCGGGTTATTATTATGCTGCAAGCCACGTAATTCTTCGTAGAGAAATAGAGGCAATGAGTGAATTTTTCTGTAAACTTCTGAAATCACGAATTGACTTAGATTGAAAGATCTTCCCTCATCACGGGAAGTCAAACTCTGATCTTCCTACTGATATGAAATCGAGATATCATTTGGAGAAACTATGTCAGAATGCTACATACGTCTTCAAAAATTTAAAGAAAATTAATATCTTCTTCATTTACGTGACCATAGTGTCCGTAGTTGCTTTATAATTCATGAGGGTATTTTTGTTCTGTCGCTCCAACTACAAAAATGCGTGACTTTTTTCACCAGACACATTTCGCTTTATTGAAGTAAAGCATCATCAGTGGCCTACAATTAAGTTATTTACATTTTTATTTGCTTTTAGAACGAAAAGCAGTTTCTGTGGCAAAATTATTGGAGAGAATTTGACAAAGAGTGCAACACAAGGACGTCTTGAGAGTTACTAGTCGACAGTGCAACGTGAGCATCTCTTAAGAACTGTTAGTCAGAAAAGGTAACAGTATCAGCCTTTTGCACAAACCCGAGAGGGATTCACAGATTCTGTGCATCTAAAGGTACAACATGCCCAATCAGGTGAAGAATGAATTTCAGTTACCTAAAATTTTTAACCATAATTGGTAAAGTATGGATGATGGCAAACAATCGAAATTCAGAAGAGTGTACACCCGAAACTTTGCTTTCTCTATGTACAAAACGAAATTTGTAGTAGATATCACGGTAGGGTGCCATATTTAGATGTAAAAAGAAAAATACTGTCACTAAAGGGGACTATAAACTCTTATTAATGTTGTTGCGGTCTTCAGTCCGTAGAAGTAGCGCCAAGTCTTTTAATTTAAAATCAACTTTTTTTAAAATGAGTTATTTTTATTTGTAAAATTTTCGTTGCCTTGAACTATTGCGTTTGTATAAAAAAATAGGAAAAGTCGTCAGTGCTGTTTTAATAACAATACCAACAGAAACGAGCAACAAACACAAGGCATGAGAATTTGTAATGCATTGATGACACTATAATGTATGTGTTAAGACGTGCTGTCGCCTATTGGTTGGTATGCGCATACGTGCGGCGTCCAAGTTATGCCCCTACATGTTGTGTTATCAGTGGTCTTAGCTGAACATGGGACCACTGTGAATGCTGCACCCTACATTAAAACTCTGGTTAAGTTGCGTCGTGCCCTTCGTGACAAGCGCCACAATATTAATACTGAGTGTGTCAGGCTTCCTCATGAGAATGCTCGACCCCATGCTGCTGCTATTGTTCGTGAGAAAATAGCCATACCTGGATGGGAGGTACTCCAGCATCCACCATACAGTCCGAACCTTGCATTGTTGGACTTTCATCTGTTTGGACCCACGAAAAAATTCCTGGCCAGCCAACGCTTTGCGAAAGATGCGGAAGTGAAATCAGCAATCCGCAGATGGCTGTACTTCAAGCAAACGGTCTTGTACGAACAGGGCATATTGAAACTGTTACCACGATTGGAGAAATTGTAAGTAGGCTGTTTAGGTTGTTATGTTCGTAACGCCAGGCAGCGCTCTGTATGAAAATCACTGACTGTGCTTGTTGCAGTCTGTGGCTGGTTGGACTCATTGTTAGAATATTCGCTTGTGTGGTGTTGGGCAGTTGGATGTGAACAGCACGTAGCGCTGGGCAGTTGGAGGTGAGCCGCCAGCAGTGGTGGACGTGGAGAGAGAGATGTCAGAGTTTGGAGAGGTTGCTATAAGCGGACGATCTGGACGTGTGTCCGCCAGGAAAAGGAAATTTGTAAAGATAGATATCATGAATTGATATATATATATATATATATATATATATATATATATATATATATATGATCACTTTTGAACACTATTAAGGTAAATACATTGTTTGTTCTCGATCAAAATCTTTCATTTGCTAACTATGCCTATTTGTAGTTAGCGCCTTAAGTAGTTAGAATCTTTTATTTAGCTCGCAGTAATGGCGTTCGCTCGCTGTATTGCAGTAGTTCGAGTAACGAAAATTTTTGTGACGTAAAGTGATTCATGAAAGGTATAGGTTAATGTTAGGGCCATTCTTTTTTAGGGATTATTGAAAGTCAGACTGCGTTGCGCTAAAAAATATTGTGTGTCAGTTTTAGTGATGATCAGAATAAATAAAGAGAGAACTGTCTGAGTACGTTCAGTTTTATCCATCTGTCTTTGTATCAAATAACGTATAAATTTACCAGCACAGTCATTCATAATTTTTCTAAGGGGACGTCACAAAAAATTCAAGTGGCTCTGAGCACTATGGGACTTAACTTCTGAGGTCATCAGTCCCCTAGAACTTGGAATTACTTAAACCTAACTAACCTAAGGACATCACACACATCCATACCCGAGGCAGGATTCGAACCTGCGACCGTAGCGGTCGCGCAGTTCCAGACTGTAGCGGCTAGAACCGCTCGGCCACTCCGGCCGGCCGTTACAAAATGTGTTGAGAATGTTGGTGTCTATGTAGAAAAGTAGGTGAAAGATGTATGTTCGTTCGTGATTTTTTTCTTACCTATTAAACGTTTTGGTAATAAAATTATCGTTGTCCCTTTCCTATCTTTCGTCGTATAAGATTATCTCTCTTAATAAGTAGTTTATGACAGCAGTTTAAATTTTGTAATTCGTTCATTAATTACGCGAAATATTGAAAATCAAATACATTTTTCCTCTGGAAGGCGAGAGATAGGCAACTGGCAAATGGTGTTGGCTTCCGGAATAGCCGTTTAGTAATACAAATTCCTATAGAAATATAACAATTTCTCACGCAAGATACGAATCCAGAAGTCGGTTACTTCTCTGCAGTCTAGGCTGAACAGAGTCTGCAGTACCTCGCTAGCGAAACGAGAGCTCCACTCAAACGAACTCCCGCTGGCAACATTTTCTCTATGGAGAATGTTCGTGCTGTCAAGAGCACGTAATTCATCAACAAACCCGGGCAGTGGTTCGTCGAATCGGTTCTCCTCGCAGTTTGCACGACCGGTAGACGAAAAAAAGATGATTACTGTCCATGCCACCACTCCTCGTGCAGATATGCGAAAACAGTTCGGGGAGCAGAGAGCCGAGAATCGAGAGGCGGATGAACTCGATGGGGCAGAAACGATGTGCTCCCTTCATTCCAGCTGCCCAGCCGAGCGTAGAGATGCGCGGCATTCCCTCGCTACTTGTCACATTTATTGACGCGCACCGCAGTTGCAGCTTTTCCGTACGCTGATCGCCGTCCGTTGATCGACCAGTAGCCTTGTTGAAAGCCAGCGCAGATTCAAACTCAGCTTACAGGTAAAAATTGCTGCGCAGGTAGAATAATTGTTTGTAATCCTTTGTGTGATTTCGTATCTCTGTAGTCTTACCTTGGTGGTTTATTTTCGAGTCGTAAGTAGAAATATGTGCTCTCGAAATATGGGGGTAAGTCAATTATTATCCGCAAGGTAGTTAAAAATATTTTATTGTAATCAAATAGGAAACTTACAAGAACATCATTTTTTTTTCAAAAAGAGATGGAATCCTAAGGCAGACTTACTGTTGGAGCTAGACAATTTTCTCGTCTTATTTTTTTCCGCATCCCTTGACAAGCTGACTGTCATTTATTTTTCGACATAGTCTCCTTGAGTTTCAACAAACTTGGTCCAGCGTTGTACAAGCTTCCTGATGCCCTCACAAAAGAAGGTCCTCGGTCGAACTGCGAGCGAGAAATCCATCGCTTCTTTCACTGCTCAGTCCGAGGGAATCAATACTTCAAATTTGAGTTTCTGGAGCAGTATGCGGACGGGCATTATCGTGCAACAGCACAACATCTTTTGACAGCAATCCTCGGCGTTTGCTTCGAATTGCAGGCTTTAGCCTGTCAGTAAGCGTCTCACTGTTACGTACACTGTTTATTGTTGTGCCTCTTTCCCCATAATGTTCCAGTACTGGACCTTGTGTGTCGCAAAAAACCGTAAACATCAGTTTTCCTGCGGACGGGTGGGTCTTGAACTTTTTATTGCACGGCGAATTTGGATGTTTCCATTCCATACTCTGTCGTTCACTCTCCGGCTCATGATGGTGTATCCATGTTTCGTCACCATTACTGATCCTGTCTAAGAAGTTGTTTCCCTTCTAAGGATCCAAATGTGTTTTGCAGATGTCCAAGCGCGTTTGTTTGTGCAACTGTGTGAGTTGTTTTGGGACCCAGCTTGCCCAAACTTTATGAAACCCAAGTCTGTTGTGGATGATTTCGTAGGCAGAACCGTGACTAATTTGCAGACGATGTGCCACTTCGTCAATAGTTAATCGTCTGTCTAAGAGAATCATTTCACGTGAACGCTCAATGATTTCTTCATTTGTGGCGGTAAACGGTCGTCCGGCTCCTTCATCGCGTGTAACACTTGTGTGACCATTTCGGAATTTTCCAATCCATTCGTAGACACTCCTCTGAGGCAAAACACTATTCCCGTACTGTGCCGAAAGTCTTCAATGAATTTCGGCCCCTTATACGCCTTCCGACCACAGAGCACGGATCACTGAACGCTGCTCTTCTTTGGCGCAAGTAGACAGCGGAGCAGCCATGATTAACAGCACGGCAGCGATAACGAAACTAACCTAGCAGCTTGAAAACTGCAAAGGTATAACAACAAATAAACAAAGCAGTACTACCAAAATAATCAAAAATCTAACTAAATTGCGGATAATAATTGACTTACCCTCGTATTAATAACAAACTACACCGTGATGCACACACATCCGTCGTAGCGTCCATCACTGCAGTTTTATGACAATTACCGTGACGCTTTCGCGCTTACTAAATAAATCTGTGGCGAAACGCGATGATGGTTCAAATGGCTGTGAGCACTATGGGACTTAACTTCTCAGGTCATCAGTCCCCTAGAACTTAGAACTACTTAAACCGAACTAACCTACGGACACCACACACATCCATTCCCGAGCAGGATTCGAACCTGCGACCGTAGCGGTCGCGCGGTTCCAAACTATAGCGCCTAGAACCGCTTGGCCACTCCGGCCGGCCAAACGCGATGGTACTCTACCTGATTAAAAGTGTACGGACAGCCCTACGTAAAGCAGTATTGACCACGATACGTCACGGGAGACTAACCTACCGGTGTTGTATTGTGTTGTGAGTAGAGAAACAGAAATAACAGAACGAGTCGGTCAGAAGTGGTCAATGGCTTCGAACACGGACCAGTCATTGGATGTCACTTAAATTGCAAGTCCATTAGGGAGATTTCAAGCCTTCTAAAGCTGCCCAAATCGGCTGTTGGTGATGCGATTGGAAAGTCGACACGCGAAGGAGTAACGAAGACCAAGCAAGGCTCACGTACTGATGGACGGGGCCGTCGACCGTTGGGGAGGATGGCTGCAAAGAATCACATGAAATCAGCTGAAGGAACCACTCGTGAGTTCCGAAGTGCTAACAGCAGTCTATCTAGCTCAGTGACTGTGCATAAGAGTGGGGGTAAAATGGTCTAGTAGCTCCTCATGAGCCACACTTTTCCTGTAGTCAGTGTTAAGCAACACCTGAAGAGGTGTAAAGAGCGACGCTATTGGTTCGCGGATGACTGGAAACGAGTGATCTGGAGTGAGGAGACACGCTATATCACGTGTCAGTCAGAGAGAAGGGCCAGGTTTGGTGAATGCCTTGAGAAAGTCACCGGTCATCGTGTGTAGTGGCAACAGTGAAGTGTGCAGAAGTTTGTGTTATGGCATGGGAGTGTTTTTCGTGTTTACGGTGTGGTTACTGTATTACACTTACGACAATGGCGAATTCGGAAGGATATGAACACACTTTACAGAACTGTATACAGTGTACAGTAGAGGAACGGTTCGAATACGATGATGGTTTGTACCAGTTTGGCATTGTGGCTTGTCATAAATTAGCATCGACGAGGCAACAGTCTGTGGACAATAACGTTCTCGAAATGGACTGGCGTGCCCAGATTCCTGGCCTGGATCCAACTATACACCTTTGGAATACGTCATGAAGCCGACTTCGCTCCAGACAGTATAACGTCCCCTTAGAAAAATTATGAATGACTGTGCTGATAAACTTCTATGTTATTTGATTTTCAAACAGCTGATTGGTTGGTTGGTTTGTAGGTGTTAAAGGGACCAGACTGCGTCGGTCATCGGTCCCTTTTTCCAAAAAACTAAAATCACCCACAGAGAATAAAAAACGAACAACAGAAAAGACGGCAGACGACACAGGACAAGAGAGACTCAGACAGACAAAACAAATTAAAATCAGACAGAGTGTGACAATGGTTGCCCAGAGAAAAAAAGGAAAAGCCAACCACCGAGAAACATATTAAAATCTCAGTCTAAAACCGTAGGCCAAAGGCCAGAATCAACATAAAAGAACATAACAAGCACTCAGATTAAATGATAAAAAACCCCTGCCCGAATAAAACGCAAAACTAAGCCTACCATGGCAGTGTCTTCAGTTAAAAGGGCAGGGAGCGTATCAGGCAGCGCAAATGTCTGCCTGACCACAGTTAAAAGGGTGCAGGCCAACAAAATGTGGGCCACTGACAAAGCTGCCCCGCAGCAACATTGAAGAGGGTCCTTCCGACGCAGTAAATAACTGACGCAGTGAATAACTGTGTGTCAGCCGGGAGTGGCCAATGCGGAGCCAACAAAGGACAACTGAGTCTCTGCGATTGGCTTGCATGGATGACCGCCACACAGTCGTCGTCTCCTTGATAGCATGGAGTTTATTGGGTGCGGTCAGATTGCATCATTCAGCGTCCCATGGCGCAAAAACTTTGCGGCGTAAGAAAGCTCGCAAATCAGTCTCCGGGAGGCCAACGTCCAGAGATGGTTTACTGGTGGCCTCTTTCGCCAGGCGGTCAACATTTTCATTGCCGGGTATCCCAACATGGCCTGGGGTCCACACAAAGACCACAGAGCGGCTGCAACGGGCAAGAGTATTCAGGAACTCCTGGAGAGCTATCACCAGACGAGAACGAGAGAAACACTGATCGAGAGCTCATAAACCACTCAGGGAATCGCTACAGATAACTAAGGACTCACCTGAGCAAGAGCGGATATACTCTAGGGCACGAAAGATGGCGACCAGCTCAGCAGTGAAAACGCTGCAGCCAGCCGGCAAGGAACGTTGTTCGTAGTGGTCCCCTAGCATTAGAGCATAACCAACACGACCAGCAACCATCGACCCGTCAGTGTAAACAACGCCAGACCCCTGATACGTGGCTAGGATGGAATAAAAGCGGCGGCGGAAGGCCTCTGGAGGGACTGAGTCCTTCGGGCCCTGTGCCAATTCGAGCCAAAGGCAAGGGCGGGGCACACACTACAGGGGTGTATGCAGAGGAGCCCGGAAAGGAGTTGGATAAGGGGAAACCCCAAGCCAGCAGAGGAGCTCTCTGACGTAGACCGCAATCGTACAACCCGACTGGGGCCGACGATCTGGGAGACGGATGACCAACAGCAGGAACAGAAGACGATAATTGGGATGCCCGGGCAAGCTACGAACATCCATAGCATAAGCGGCCAGTAAACGTTGGCGCCATAACCGCAGTGGAGGGACACCTGCCTCCACAAGTATGCTGTCCACAGGGCTGGTCTGGGAAGCAAAAGTGGCAAGACGGGTCCCGCTGTGAAGGACTGGGTCCAGCACCCGCAATGCAGAAGGGGATGCTGAACCATAAGCCAGGCTCCCATAATCCAGACGGGACTGGATTAGCGCTTGGTAGAGGCGTAAGAGGGTAGAGCGGTCGGCGCCCCAGCTAGTGTGGCTCAAGCATCGCAGAGCATTAAGATGCCGGCAACACATCTGCTTAAGCTGCCGAATATATGGGAGCCAAGTCAACTGGGCATCAAAAACGACACCCAAAGAGCGATGTGTGTCCACACAGCAAGAAGTTCACCGGCAAGATAAAGCTGTGGCTCAGGGTGAACTGTTCGTCGCCGGCAGAAATGCATAACGCAGGTCTCGGCAGCCGAAAACTGGAAGCCATGCGCTACAGCCCAAGACTGCGTCTTGCGGATAGCGCCCTGCAGCTGACGTTCAGCAGCTGCAATGCCAACGGAGCTGTAGTAGAGGCAGAAGTCGTCAGCATACAAGGATGCTGAGACATACGTTCCCACCGCCGCAGCGAGCCCGTTAATTGCAATTAAAAACAGGCAGACACTTAAAACAGACGCCTGTGGTACCCCGTTCTCCTGAACTCGCGAGGAACTATGGGAGGCCGCGACTTGCACGCGGAAGGTACGATGCGACAGAAAATTGCGTATGAAAATCGGCCTTGGACCCCAAAGACCCCAACATGAAGTGTAGAGGGGATGTGATCGCGCCACGTCGTATCGTATGCCTTCTGCATGTCAAAAAAGACAGTGATGAGGTGCTGACGGCGGGCAAAGGCCGTACGGATGGCAGACTCCAGGCTCACCAGATTGTCGGCGGCAGAGCGGCCTTCAAAGAGCCCATCCTGAGACGGAGCCAGGAGGCCCCGAGACTCGAGTACCCTACTGAATTGCTGGCAACTTGCAAAGAACGTTGGTGAGGCTAATGGGGTGGTAGCTGTCCACCTCCAAAGGGTTCTTGCGAGGTTTCAAAACGGGGGTGACAATGCTTTCCCGCCATTGCAACAGAAACTCACCCTCGACCCAGAGACGGTTGTAAAGGTCGAGGAGGCGTCGCTGGCAGTCCACTGAAAGGTGTTTCAGCATCTGACAGTGGATGCTATCCGGCCCAGGAGCGGTATCAGGGCAAGCGGCTAGGGCACTGTGAAATTCCCCCTCGCTGAATGGAACATTGTAGGATTCAGGATGGTGGGTGCGAAATGAAAGGCTCCAACGTTCCATCCGCTCTTTAATGGAGCGGAAGGCCAGTGGGTAATTCACAGATGTGGAACTGAGAGCAAAATGCTCTGCCAAGCGGTTGGCAATTACGTCGGAGTCACTACAAACTGCTCCATTCAGTGAGAGTACAGGGACACTGACAGGGGTCCGTTAGCCGTAGAGGCATCAAATTTTGGCCCAGACCTCTGATGGAGAGACATGGAGGCCAATGGTGGAAACAAAGTTCCCAGCACTCCTGCTTGCGTTGGCAGATAAGGCGGCGGGCCCGCACACACAGCCGTTTGAAGGCGATGAGGTGTTCTATGGTAGGATGTCGCTTGTGACGTTGGAGCGCTCGCCGGCGATCTTTAATCGCCTCTGCGATCTTGGGCGACCAGCATGGCACAGTCCTCCGCCGAGGAGACCCAGAAGAACGGGGAATGGCAGATTCTGCGGCAGTAACGATGGCGGTGGTGACTGAGTGAACCACCGCATTAGTGGCTTCATGAGAGACAGCTTAAAGAGCAGCAGTGGAGGAGAACAAGTCCCAGTCAGCCCTATTCATAGCCCACCTGCAAGGGTGCCCAGAAGACAGACGCTGTGGCAGTGACAGAAAGATCAGAAAGTGGTCACTACCACACAGGTCATCATGCACACTCCATTGAACATACGGTAAGAGGTTAGGGCTGCAGATCGAAAGGTTGGTGTTGGAGTACGTGCCATGTGCCACACTGAAATGTCTGAAGGCACCATCGTTTAAAAGGGAGAGGTGGAGCTGTGCCACCTCGACCTGTTGCCACTGACCCACCCCACAGAGGGTTATGGGCGTTGAAGTCGCCCGGTAACGGGAAAGGTGGCGGCAATTGGGCTATCAGCGCCGTCAGGACATGCTGTGCGACATCATCATCCAGTGGAAGGTAGAGACTGCAGACAGTAACAGCCTGTGGCATCCACACCCAAACAGCGACAGCCTCTAAAGGTGTTTGTAGAGGGACAGACTCGCTGTGAAGAGAGTGAAGGACATAGATGCAGATGGCACCAGACACCCTTTCATAAGCTGCCCGGTTCTTATAATAACCCCAATAGCCATGGAGGGCGAGGGTTTGCATTACCAGAAACCAAGTTTCTTGGAGAGCAATGCAGAAGAAAGGTTGAAGGCTGATAAGTTCTCGAAGCTCGGCTATATGGTGGAAGAAACCGCTGCAGTTCCACTGGAGGATGATACTGTCCATGGCTGAGAAAGGCGGGAAGGGACTTGGGAGGCAGATTACGCCTCCTGGTCCCCTGCTGCCACCGATTGACTATCTGTGCAACAGCTATCCATCGCTTCTGAGGGACTGGCGAGATCCAGGTACTCAGCAGACGCCAGAATCTCCTCATCTTCAGACGCAGAGTTGGAAGGATGCGGTGGGACGGGTGCCACCGCAATGTCAGGATTCTGTGCTTTTGGTGGTTCTGGTTGGGAGGGCCTCACTGGGCCAGTCTCAAGGACTGGCGACGACCGTGACGCCCTACGACCAGCGACCGGTGGTTGGTTTAGAAACTTGCTGGTGTCTGCTTTGGCACAGGGAAAAACCTGGGATGCGAGGGCCCCAAGGGACCCCTTCCTGGCGAGAGAAGCTGAAGAAGATTCACGCTTCTCTGGCTGGGAAGGGGGAAGTAATGTCCCTGATGGTTGGGGTGGTGTTACTCCTGAAGCCCCCCCTGCGGGTCCGGGGATTAGAATAGGCCCGCGGTATTCCTGCCTGTCGTAAGAGGCGACTAAAAGGAGTCCCTCCCCCCCACGGGGGTAGTTAGCGCCTGCGTCCGGAGACGGACGGTTCCACGACCTATCATCGTGGTCCTTTTGGTTTTTTCACTTCTCGTTTCTTCCTTCCTTTTGTTGGTTCCTTTCTTTGCTCTTCTCCACCTCACTGTCTTCCTTACTCTTTCCCTTGCCTTCTCCTTGCCTTCTCATTGCCTTTTTCTCCTTGCCTTCTCATTGCCTTCTTCTCCTTGCCTTCTCATTGCCTTCTTCCCCTTGCTTTCTCATTGCCTTCTTCTCCTTGCCTTCTCTGGTCTCCGCCTCGGCGTTTGAGACAGTCTGTCCTCTTTCTCCCTCTCTCTCTTCTATTTCCTCTTCTTCCTTCCTCCCTGTGCGTGCCTGAAGGCCGACCCACGCGTTCGCACGCGTAGCCGGTGACGGGGTAACGTGTAAGTCCCCGCCCTGGGTAGACATGTAAGGCACGCGCGTACCCCCTGGTAAAGGCCAGGCCCGGGGAGGGGTGATTGCCTGAGCTGATACCTTCTGACCATGCCGATTGGTCCCTCCGTCTGTTTCTCGGGAGGTGTGACCTGAGGTGTAAACATTCACCTAAGGCGGGAGTGCCCTCTGAGAGGGTCCCCACAAGGAAGGAGCGCGCCATCAGAGACGCTGGCAATCATGGGGGATTCCTCCGCAATGGATTCTACTCCATCTCTTTCGACTTCGACCCAAAAACGGAAACGTGACCAGCCAACAGTGACAAAAGTACTACCGCCTGCCCCACAGTTCCTCGTAGTTTCTCGATCTGAGGATGGAAAGGATTTTTCCTCTGTCAACCCTTTCGTTATTCAGAAGGGCGTAGATGCCATAGCCGGATCTGTCAAATCCTGTACCAGGTTGCGTAACGGCACCTTATTACTAGAAACTGAGAGTGCCTTTCAGGCACAAAAACTGCTTCGGGCCACCCTCCTGTACACGTTCCCTGTCCGGGTGGAGGCCCACCGAACTTTGAATTCGTCTCGTGGTGTGGTCTATACTGGCTCCCTCGACGGATTGACTGACGAGGAGCTTCAATCATTCCTCGCTGAGCAGGGCGTGACGGCTGTCCATAGGGTCATGAAAAAGGTCAACAATGACCTTGTACCGACCCGGACAATTTTCTTGACCTTCGATAGTGTTAAGCTGCCATCGCGCATCAAGGCGGGCTACGAGGTTATTTCTGTTCGCCCCTATATCCCGACACCTACGCGCTGCTACCAGTGTCAGCGTTTCAATCACACTCGACAGTCTTGTTCCAATGCGGCTAAATGTGTCACCTGTGGCAGGGATGCCCATGAGGGTGACTGTCCACCTCCGTCTCCTCGTTGTGTGAACTGTCAGGGTGACCATGCCGCATCCTCCCGCGACTGTCCTGTCTATAAGGAAGAACGCTGTATCCAGGAAATTCGGGTCAAAGAGAAAGTGTCCACCTCGGCTGCTCGCAAGCTATTGGCTAGTAGGAAGCCCACGCTGCTCCCAGCGGGGAAATACAGTACTGTCCTCGCCTCTCCTCGGACTACCCGGGAGGTAGCAACCCAGACATGCGATCTGACCTTCAGCACCACGGTCGTCCGTTCGGCCAGTGCTAAGATCGCTCGGTCGACGTCTCCTCTTCCTCCCATCACCCCACAGACACGAGCACCTTCCTCAGCTTCTGCTAAGACGAAGACACCGAAGTCAGATGCACGGGCCTTCAAGAAGGAACCATCCCGTGTAGACTTCCTCCGTACCTCGACCTCCCAGCCTTCGACCGGTACTTCCACTACACGTCCTTCCAAAAAGGCGCATAGGAAGCACAGTTCTCCTTCCCCGCCACGGCGCATTTCTTCTCTTGCGCCACCCAGCGGCTGCCGCCCCAGGCCGTCATCCGTTTCGCCTGGCCGCACCGCTGGTCGCCGTACATCTGGCCGTTCACTGGCGGAGGAAGCTCCCCCTCCCGGCCATCCTCCCGAGATGGCCGATGACCCTATAGACCCAATGGACGATGACTGTCCGCCTACTGATAGCGGCGGCAGTGCTCGCTCGAAGCCAGGCCCTAAGCGGCCTTCGAGGTGACCACTTCTCTCATCTTTCTTTTCTTACGATGGCACTTATTCACTGGAATATTCGCAGCATTCGCTCCAACCGAGAGGACTTGAAGTTGCTGCTCCGCTTGCACCGTCCGCTTGTCGTAGCCCTCCAGGAAACGAAGCTACGCCCATGCGATCAAATTGCCTTGGCACACTACACCTCTGTGCGTTTTGACCTACCCCCTGTGGTAGGTATCCCAGCTCATGGAGGGGTTATGTTGCTGGTCCGGGATGATATTTACTACGATCCCATCACGTTGCACACCGGCCTGCAGGCAGTTGCCATCCGCATTACTCTCCCCACTTTTACGTTTTCCTTTTGTACCGTTTACACTCCATCGTCATCTGCCGTTACCAGGGCAGACGTGATGCAACTTATTGCTCAGCTACCTGCACCATTTTTGTTAACTGGAGACTTCAATGCCCACCATCCCCTTTGGGGCTCTCCAGCATCCTGCCCGAGGGGCTCCTTGTTAGCAGACCTTTTCAACCAGCTCGATCTTGTCTGCCTCAATACTGGCGCCCCTACTTTTCTTTCGGACACATCTCACACCTATTCCCATTTAGACCTCTCTATATGTACTCCCCAACTTGCACGCCGGTTTGAGTGGTATGCACTTTCTGATACATATTCGAGCGACCACTTCCCGTGTGCTATCCATCTCCTGCAGCATACCCCCTCTCCGTGCTTCTCTAATTGGACCATCTCCAAGGCAGACTGGGGGCTCTTCTCTTCCAGGGCGACCTTTCAGGATCAAACCTTTACAAGCTGCGATCGTCAGGTCGCACACCTCACGGAAGTCATTCTCGCTGCTGCTGAATATTCCATCCGTCACCCTCCTTCTTCTCCACGACGCGTACCGGTCCCCTGGTGGACCGCAGCATGTAGAGACGCTTTACGTGCTCGTCGACGTGCTTTACGCACCTTTAAACGCCACCCTACAGTGGCGAATTGTATCAATTATAAACGATTACGTGCTCAGTGTCGTCGTATTATCAAAGAAAGCAAGAAAGCCAGCTGGGCTGCTTTCACAAGCACCTTCAACAGTTTTACTCCTTCTTCTGTTGTCTGGGGTAGCCTGCGCCGGCTATCTGGCACTAAGGTCCACTCACCAGTTTCTGGCTTGAAGGTCGCGAATGACGTCCTTGTGGCCCCTGAGGCTGTCTCCAATGCCTTCGGCCGCTTTTTCGCAGAGGTTTCGAGCTCCGCTCATTACCACCCTGCCTTCCTCCCCCGCAAACAGGCAGAGGAGGCTAGGCCACCTAACTTCCGCTCCTCGAATTGTGAAAGTTATAATGCCCCATTCACCATGCGGGAACTCGAAAACGCACTTGGCCGATCACGGTCCTCTGCTCCAGGGCCAGATTCTATTCATATTCAGATGCTGAAGAACCTTTCTCCTGCGGGTAAAGGTTTTCTTCTTCGTACATACAATCGCATCTGGATTGAGGGACATGTTCCCGCATGCTGGCGCGAGTCTATTGTTGTCCCGATTCCTAAGCCGGGGAAGGACAAGCACTTGCCTTCCAGTTATCGACCTATCTCGCTTACCAGCTGTGTCTGTAAAGTGATGGAGCGAATGGTTAACTCTCGATTGGTTTGGCTGCTCGAGTCTCGACGCCTACTTACCAATGTACAATGTGGATTTCGTAGGCGCCGCTCTGCTGTTGACCATCTGGTTACCTTGTCGACCTTCATTATGAATAACTTCTTGCGGAAGCGCCCGACCGCGGCTGTGTTCTTTGATTTGGAGAAGGCTTACGACACCTGTTGGAAGGCGGGCATTCTCCGCACCATGCATACATGGGGCCTTCGCGGTCGCCTCCCTCTTTTTATTCGTTCCTTTTTAATGGATCGACAGTTCAGGGTACGTGTGGGTTCTGTCCTGTCCGACACCTTTCGCCAGGAGAATGGGGTGCCACAGGGCTCAGTTTTGAGCGTCGCTCTCTTCGCCATCGCGATCAATCCAATAATGGATTGCCTCCCAGCTGATGTATCAGGCTCCCTTTTCGTGGACGATTTTACCATCTATTGCAGCGCGCAGTGTACACGTGTCCTGGAGCACTGTCTTCAGCGTTCACTTGACCGTCTTTACTCCTGGAGTGTCGCCAATGGCTTCCGTTTTTCTGCCGAGAAGACGGTCTGTATTAACTTCTGGCGATACAAAGAGTTTCTCCCACCGTCCTTAAGACTCGGTCCCGTTGCTCTCCCAATTGTGGAGACAACCAAATTTTTAGGCCTTACATTTGACAGGAAACTTAGCTGGTCTCCACATGTGTCATATTTGGCCGCCCGTTGTACCCGTTCTTTAAATGTCCTCCGTGTTCTCAGTGGTCTGTCGTGGGGAGCGGATCGAACCGTCCTACTTCGTCTATATCGGTCGATCGTCCGCTCCAAGCTGGATTATGGGAGCTTCGTATACTCCTCTGCACGGCCATCCATCTTACGCCGCCTCAACTCCATACAACATCGGGGTTTACGACTTGCGATCGGAGCATTTTATACCAGTCCCGTAGAGAGTCTTCATGCTGACGCTGGCGAATTGCCACTCACCTACCGGCGCGATATACTGCTTTGTCGGTATGCCTGTCGGCTACTGTCAATGCCCGACCATCCGTCTTATCGTTCCTTTTTTGACGACTCTCTTGACCGTCAATACGGGTTGTATGTCTCTGCCCTGCTACCCCCTGGAGTTCGCTTTCGTCGCCTCCTTCAACACCTTACTTTTTCCCTCCCTGCAACCTTTCGAGTGGGCGAGAGCCGCACGCCACCTTGGCTCCAGGCTCAGGTCCGCGTTCACCTTGACCTCAGCTCGCTCCCAAAAGAGGTCACCCCCGGTTCGGTCTACCACTCCCGTTTTTTGGAACTTCGTTCGAAGTTCATCGACATGACTTTCATTTATACAGATGGCTCTAAGACCAATGACGGGGTCGGGTGTTCCTTTATTGTCGAGGCACAAAGTTTCAAATACCGGCTCCATGGCCATTGTTCGGTCTTCACAGCTGAGCTCTTTGCCCTCTACCAGGCTGTTCTTTACATCTGCCGCCACCGACATTCTGCTTATGTCATCTGCTCAGATTCCCTGAGCGCCATCCAGAGCCTCAGTGATCCGTACCCGGTTCACCCTTTCGTACACCGGATCCAACGCTCTCTTCAGCAGCTGGTGGACGTCGGTTCTCCAGTTAGCTTTATGTGGGTTCCGGGCCATGTCGGTATCCCTGGGAACGAAGCTGCAGATGCCGCGGCCAAGGCTGCGGTCCTCCAGCCTCGAACAGCTTCTTGTTGCGTCCCTTCGTCCGATTTTAGCAGGGTGATTTGTCGGCGCATCTTATCTCTGTGGCATGCCGATTGGGCTGCACTTACCGACAACAAGCTTCGGGCCTTAAAACCTCTTCCCGTGGCTTGGACGTCCTCCTCACGCCCTTCTCGGCGGGAGGAGGTCGTTTTAGCCCGGTTAAGAATTGGACACTGCCGGTTCAGCCATCGCCATCTGCTGACGGCTGCGCCGGCGCTGTTCTGCCCATGTGGGCACTTGCTGACGGTTAGACACATTTTAATGTCCTGTCCAGATCTTAACACACTGCGCCTCGATCTTAACCTGCCAAATACTTTCGATGCCATTTTAGCGGATGACCCACGAGCAGCTGCTCGTGTTCTTCGTTTTATCAATTTGACACACCTCGCTAAGGACATTTGATGATGCTGTTTTTTAATCCTATGCCTGTCAGTCTGTCTTTTATCGTGTTTTCCCTTTTAGTTGTTGTGGTCAACTTGTGCCTCGCGGTGCATTCTTAGAGTAGTCAGGGCGCTAATGACCATTGAAGTTGTGCGCCCTAAAACCACAAAAAAAAAAAAAAAAAAAAAAACTCCTGAAGTAGATGGAGCAGGAGCAACAGGGAGTGGAGTGCCCCCCACAACCAAGGGGGCCAGTGAATTCTGACATAGCTGTGAGCCAACTGTATGGGACGACATGGTAGAGGATCAAACTGGTGTTGCAGCAGTGGCATAGGTTGATGGCATTGGCACAGGATGTAGCCGCTCATATTTCCGCCTTGCCTCGGTGTAGGTCAGGTGGGCCAGGGTCATATATTCCATGATCTTCCTTTCTTTCTGGAATATCCTACAGTCCAACGAGCAGGGGGAATGGTGTTCTCCACAGTTAACACAGATAGGAGGCGGGGCACATGGAGTATTGGGATGCGAAGGACGTCTACAATCGCGACACGTGATGCTGGAAGTACAGCAGGATGACATGTGCCCCAACTTCCAGCATTTAAAACACCACATCGGAGGAGGAATATATGGCTTCACATCACAATGGTAAACCATCACCTTAACCTCTTTGGGTAAGACATCACCCTCGAAGGCCAAGATGAAGTCACCAGTGGCTACCTGATGATCCCTTGGACCCTGATGGACACGCTGGACGAAGTGAACACCTCGTCGTTCTAGGTTGGCGCGAAGTTCATCGTCGGACTGGAGAAGAAGATCTCTGTGGAAGATAATACTCTGGACCATGTTTAGACTCTTATGAGGCGTGCTGTGAACTGAAACATCCCCCAACTTGTCACAAGCGAGAAACCTCCGTGACTGGGCAGAGGATGCTGTTTTGATGAGAACTGAACCAGAGCGCATTTGGACAAGCCCTCCACCTCCCAGAACTTGTCCTCTAAATGCTCCACAAAAAACTGGGGCTTGCTCGACATAAATGAGTCACCATCAACTCGTGTACAGACGAGGTACCGGGGTGAATAATCTCCACTGCCTTCTTTAGCCATACGTTCCTCCCATGGAGTGGCCAGGGAGGGAAATGATCTCGGATCATATTTCTTCCCATTGAGGTTAGACCTCGATCGCTTAGAGACTGCTGGTGGAGGCCCACCAGCGAGAGATGGTGTACCACGCTTCATTGCGGGTCATCCACCCTGATGCCACCCACTCCAACCAGGGGCTCTCCCCACGGGCGCCACCCAGCCACAGCAAAGACCACCTGGCAGGATGGCCTTTGCTGGGAGGTCTGATGCCCCAGAGGGATAGGCATCTACTCCTCGGTATATGTGGGGAGGTAGCAGCTCAGGCATCAGCAGTGCGATCCCTGTGTAGTCAGGGGGCTACCACCAAGAGGATACATGACGACTCCACCACAACGGACTGGCTACCGTGCTGGTTGTCGGGTGTCGAATATCCATGTATATAGGGAGCAAAGATGGAAGTGCACAATGGAGGGAATGTATGCTACCCGGAATACACTGCAGCCGATGTAACCGGAAGCTCAGTGTAAGTCCAGATCGATGACAATAACGAATACGCCAGATGTTAGGACAAGATGGATATAGAATGCACCATGTAAAGCGTCCTTCCCCAAATGGTACGTACTAACCCCTTAGCGGACCATCACATTAAAGGCCGAAACAGTTGAGACTCCTTTTAGTCGCCTCGTACGACAGGCAGGAATACCGCGGGCCTATTCTTACCCCCGAACCCGCAGGGGGGCAAACAGCTGAGCAAAACTCAACGTACTCAAAATATTTTCTCTTTACTTATTCTGATCATCACTAAACTGACACACAATGTTTTTAGCGCAACGCAATCTGACTTTCAGTAATCCCTACAAAAGAATGGCCCTGACTAACAATAACTTATACCTTTCATGAATCACTTACGTCACAAAAATCTTCGTTACTCGAACTACTGCAATACAGCGAGCGCCAATACTGCCAGCTAAATAAAAGATTCTAACTACTGTGGCACTAACTACTGATAGTCATAGTTAGCAAATGAAAGATTTTGATAGAGAACAAACAATTTATTTAGCTTAATAATGTTCAAAAGTCATCATATATCTATCAATTCATGACAACCATCTTAACAAATTTCCTTTTTCTAGCGGACACACGTCCAAAACGTCCGCCTATACCAACCTCTCAAAACTGTGGCATCTCTCTCACCAAATCCACCACTGCCGGCGGCTCACCTCCAACTGCACAACGCTGGGTGCTGTTCACATCCAACCGCCCAACACTACACAAGCGAATACTCCAACAATGAGTCCAACCAGCCAAAGACTGCACACAGCACAGTCAGTGATTTTCATACAGAGCGCTACTTGGCGTTACCAACATAAAAACCTAAACAGACTACTTACAACAGCAGCGTCCAACATGACTACTATCTCTGGTTTCGGTTCTTGAGGAAGAATGCGCTGCCGTCTCCCGCAGATATTCGTACACCTCAAGGAAAGTGTTCCGGCAGAGTTCAAATCATCATAAGGGCGAACGGTGGACACACCGCATTTCAACGTCCATATATAGACGTCCGGTTTCTTTTGGATCTTCTCTTTTCGACTATCAATCCTGTGTGGTACTCTGATGCGTGATATTAAGGTATATGAAGGTTTTGTAAGCCACCTATATCGTACGTAGGCTCCATTTCCGTAGGATTCTTTCATTGAAACTCAGCATGACATCTGCCTTCCCTCCAATTGGTTTTGCGATGTCGTTCTATTTTAAATAGCTCCTAAGCGTACTGACGGATATTTGATGAATGCAGCTGATTCCAGTAACTTTTCTGCAATTTTATAAAATCATTGGCTTCCTGGTTATTTATGTGTAATACGTTGCAATTTTATATGCAGAACAACAAGCTGCCAAGCCCTGCACAAGCTGTCGATCCTATGTAGATTTTTGTCCCAATGTGAATGTCTTATACGTTAGCTCTTAATATTTTTTCATACTGCTCTCAGTATTGCGTAACTAGTTTGGTTGAAACTTTTTCCTTATGTAATTGCCACGCGCCTGTCGTACATCCTTGCCACCGTTGTTACAGTGACTCCACCAATCGTTTGCGTGAAGCCATCTCAAGATAAGATTCCAGGTATCTACAGCGTATTCATAGGTGAAGATTCTCTTGTGATGTGTTCTTGAGGAGCATCAGTTTCATTTGGATTGTTGTTGTCATACGGAGGGAACAGATCGATTCAGAGGCATACTTTTAGGGTTGTAATCAAAGCAGTGTTTATGACTTTGTTATGGAGGTGCTGAGGTAACTTATATCGCAATTGTCCGAGAAAAGAGTACATTCTGCTTGAAATCATCGAGTTGGAAAAGCAGTACTCGACATAGATCGTTAAACAAATTTGCTGTCGTCAAGTATATGTATTTCTTTTAAAGCACCATACGAACGAAATGAGAAAGATCCGCATGCTTACGGAGGTAAAGTTAATTTTCCCTCTCTCCTTTAGCGAACCGCGCTGGGATTACGACAAGCAATGCAGTTCACAAAGGCTTCCTGGGTACACAGGCATATGCGAGGAGGACTAGATTAACCCTCTATTACGAACTGCCACTGCTAATCTACGGCGACCAGACTAAAGCGCCGTAGAAAAATAGCGTTTCTAGTTGAAGGACTTCCAATTTCCCTCCTGAGTAACTCTGAAAGAGGGACAGTACACAAAAAGACAGTGGCGCTGCAGGCGTCTACCAGTATTTCGTTCAACAACCCAAGCTAATAAAAGCCATGTCGTCAGTGTTGCGGTACAGAGGGCTCTATAGGAAAAGTAATTAAAATCTCGTTGCTGAAGCAAGAGCGGCGCTGCGTTAGTTGGTGTCGCAAGAGCTTCGCAACCGTTCGGCAGAACATCTGTTCCGCGTTTTAAGGCACTGATATTGTTGGACGGAGTGAGATACCCGCAAGACGTTAATTATCGAAGCGAAATTAAAATCTGTAATGGAAATGGGTCCAGACACTGTTAAATTTGCTCAATTTTCAAAATTTCGAAATAGTAGCCGCCATTAGTGAGACAGAATGTTGATACGGATTCGTCGTATCGAAGACACATTATTAGCAGAAAATAGTTATTTAGAAAAACAGTGAACGGATATCCTGTCGATGAAGCTCGATTGTGCCCAGGTTGCACAAGGTGTTTCAGGACGAACTGTAAATATTCTAATAGGTGGTAGACTAATTCGAATAAAACAAGCCGGCCAGAGTGGACGAGCGGTTCCAGGCGCTACAGTCTGGAACCACGCGACCGCTACGGTCGCAGGTTCGAATCCTGCGTCGGGCATGGATGTATGTGATGTCCTTAGGTTAGTTAGGTTTAAGTAGTTCTAAGTTCTAGGGGACTGATGACCTCAGCAGTTAAGTCCCATAGTGCTCAGAGCCATTTTTTTGAATAAAACAAGCCACATAGCGTGTGTCTAGATTTTATTAATTACAGGACGTATTGCAATTATTTAAAAGGTGGTAGTACAGACTAATTCGAATAAAACATTCTGTATAACACGTGTCTAATTTTTATTATTTACCAAGATACTGCTGTTAGGATGTTACCCAAACAGCTACTTAACAGAACGAATCAAGCGTGGCAAATGATTGAAATTGGAAGTTGGTTTTCACAAATTCCACTTCTGACTTCAATGCTCTTTCGAATTCTCTTAACAATAGGACGTGTAACTCTTCCGAGGTCATTTCTTTTATGAGGGTAGCACTACTGATAATATGAAAGGTAATTTCGTCCCTTGTCTTTACTTTTTCTTTGTAGACTTCGCGCTTAAACAATCCCCATAGCAAAAATCTAAGGTCTGGAGATGCTGGTAACCAAGAGATGTGATCATTTCTGCAGGGGAATGTTATGTTTAGGTCATGTGTCACCTGATGACTAGAATGTGCGGGGGTCTCTTCATGCTGCAAGAACATAGCCGCTGATTGTCTATCGTACCACATCACAACACACATTTGCAGATGAGCGTTCTTTCAAAACGTTTGTTCACTAAGGCGCGTGGATTTTCGTCGGATCGACCATGTGAGTTAAAAGTGTTACTGGTACCGTCACGAACGTTGTGTGCTGATGTCGTGGTGTACGGCAAGCTGTTGAAGTCGAGTGACTGTAGGACTTGACTTGGACTAAATTTTTAGTTGGTGTGATGAATGGCAGCTAAGTCTAAATGTGGGAAAATGTAAGTTAATGCGGATGAGTGCAAAAAACAAACACAGCATCCCGACACTTCGCCAGAAGGTGATAGGTACGAAACTCATTGAAAGGTTGCGACAAAACGACGCCACGATTCGGCTGATAACCCGAGTAGAATTCATCAAAAAACAAACCCGTAATGTTCAGATAGAGCATTAGTAGTACACTGCTGGACACAATCACGTCGTTTAAATGTCTGGGCGTAACGTTGCAAAGCGATATGAAATGGAACAAGGGTGTGAGGACTGTGGTAGGGAAGGCGAATGGTCGACTTCGGTTTATTGGGAGAATTTTAGGAAAGAGTGGTTCATCTTTAAATGCGGCCGCATAAGGGTCGCTGGTGCGACCTATAGTTGGATACTCCTCGAGCGTTTGGGATCCGTACCAGATCAGATCGAAAGAAGACGTCGAAGCAATTCAGAGGCGGGCTGCCAGATTTGTTACTGCTAGTTTCGAACAACACCTTAGTGTTACGGAGATGCTTTGGCAACTGAAACGGAAATCCCTGGAGGGAAGTCGACGTTCTTTTCGAAGAACGCTATGGAGAAAGTTCAGAGCTGACTGCCGAATGATTTCACTATCGCCTACATACACTGCACTTAAGGACCACGAAGATATGATACGAAAATTTAGGCCTCATCCGGAGGGATATAGACAGCCGTTTTTCCCGCGCTCTCTTTGCGAGTAGAACAGGGAAGGAAAAGACTGTTAATGGTACAGGGTCCCCTCCGCCACACACCATGCGATGGCTTGCGGAGAATCTACGTAGAAGTAGATGTAGAATGAAAATAGCATCTGTGAACAGTATTAATAGAATACTGAGCGATTCTCAGTTAGCCATAGACGAAATTCCAAAGATGCCGTGCGTATGTTATGTCCGCCATATTTTTGTATTTGGGACCAATACGTGCTTATTGATGTGATACGTTTGTAACCTTTTCTGAATAAAAATGTTTACTTGAATGTTTTGAACAAAACCTGGAATGGTTCCGTATCTTTAAACTTCGTGTATCCTTGTTGTCTTCCTGTACAACGCCATTGGTGTAATTACGGCAACGCTATCTGATTAAATGAGTCGCCAAAATTATGTGAAATTGTAATACTATTCTTGAACAGACCTTTTCCAAAATAATCAGAAAACCTAAAAGTTTGTACTAATGAAACTGTCCTATGAAATTCTATATTGTGCCCTACGTGACTTGCAGTTTCAACAGTCAAGAGTAACAGAATGAAAGCGTTACATTAAATTATAAAACGAGTTTTGAAGAAATAAATATCCCAAAATGTTTCTAAGAAAAAGCCGTGTGACTTTACGTAAAGAAACTAAGGAAAACTCTGATTATTAAATAAAACACACGCAGATGTAACACGGTTCTGTAATAATGGAATTGTCTGCTAAGAAGTGACATCTTAACACACTTTACCTAATCTGAACCTGATAATAATTTTGAAAAGCAAATCCTAGCTGTGAACGACCTTATTATATTCTGACTTTTGCGTTAAACTGGCTCTTACTGTAATTTTCGTGACTTACCTGAGTACAGCGCTGCAGCAAACCAGCTAAATAAGAAAGCAAACATTGCGAAGTGCAATGTGAGGACGTGTGATTATTCTAAGTAGATTAAGCTTTGACTGTAGCCACTGTGTTTTGCAGTGTGCAATGCTGGGACATACGTAACCAGAACACGAACTTTGGCGAGGAGACTGTGGCACAATTTAGACTTATTCTCTGCCTACAACAATCATCTTTACAAAAACATGACTCTGCCCTGAAATTAATTGTTAAAATGGTAAATGATTGATAAATATGTAATTTCTCAAGTGGAAGTCACGCGAACTGATAACTTTACTTATCCACCTCTGAGCAATGAAACTAACCCAAACCGATAAAGAAGAATTCCACTAAAATTTCCCGTTTTCCAGACACATCATAAATTACGTGCAAGCAAGCAGTTATGCAACAACAGTACCTGGAAATTCCATTTCCAAAATTCAGCATCCTCTGTATCTTTATCTCTGCGCTCTGCGAGGATTTCCAGATCGCTCATTAGCATGACCATCACCCTACTCGCTAACTATAAAAAAGTACGATTAAAATTACTTGATAGCTGTCACTTTACGCGTTGGAGCTGGTTTCATCCAATCAGAGCTCTCAACTTTACGCCCGAAGCGTACGCCGTTGGCATACTACCACAACAATTGCTCAGGTCACTTTCAGTTCCTTGTTCGGCTTCTTTCTTGATGAGTCTGGATCTCGAATCCTAGCTCTGTACCTCTCATATTTCAACACAGACGATAGTCACACACACACACACACACACACACACACACAATGATACTAACGAAATACATGCGTTTTATACACAGCACCAAGCTGATCCTTTCGCAAAAGGCGCGATTCAGTGTCACATGTACAGAAATTGGCTTACATTAGATAAGCTTTGCACGACATAGCGTGAAGGCGAATTTTTGAAGGCTCCAGTCATCGTTGCGATTGGGTCACCAGAGTTTTAAACAGAAGGCCGTAAAGCAGTGTACTATAATAGCGCAGTGATTATCCTAGGTTCGAATCTCGTCGACTGCGATGAATTTTTTTTATTTTTAAATCTAATCAGGGGAGTATTATTTTTTCAACTGTCTGAAATGCAGTTTTTTTATTTCTCATACTTTTCGTCACCGTATGGACTTTTTTATTTGACCCGCCAGGTTAGCGGAGAGCACTAATACACTGCTTCCTGGACTCGGGTAGGCGCGCCGGTCCCGGATCGAATCCGCCCGGCGGCTTAACGACGGAGGCCGATGTGCCGGCCAGACTGGATGTGGTTTTCAGGCGGTTTTCCACATCCCACTAAGTGAATACCAGGCTGGTCCCCACGTTCCGCCTCAGTTCCACGGCTCGCAGACATCTGAACACATTCGCATTATTCCATGGATTACACTAGTCGCAGACAGTTGGGGTACACTCATTCTGTCTCGGGGGGGCATGGGGTGGCGGCAGGAAGGGCATCCAGCCACCCCTTAAATTAACCTTGCCAATTCCGATTAACCATGCCGACTCTGCGTCACTGCGGGACAAAGGCACAAGCAAAAGAAAGGAAAGAAGAAAGAAATTGACTTTCTTATTTGCTCTTGTTTTTCTTCGTATCGTTCTTTTTTCTGTAGGAATCTGCCTATGCCGCCTATAATTGGCAACTAAGTGTCGAACAGGACTGCTCATCGGCTGCTAACACAGCAACTCACTAACCAGCGTGAGGATAGTTTCTGATAACCAATGACAGAGAGAAATTACGCTTTGCTTTTGCGAGCTGAAAATGAAAATTTTCTGTTTTGAGTTTGCTCATAGAGGTTGGCTTTAAACGCCGTGAACAAATCGACCGTGATTTTAGTCTTGCCACAGATTGTTCACCGCCGTTTTCTCGGATGCACTGCACATCTCGGGGCTGTGGTTATGTTACGACATGAATTGAAATGTTGGGCTACAAAACACGTCGTCGCTGCAATTCAGTCACTTAAAAGCAGCTGCCGACACAGCATCTCGCATTTTGGTCGTAACTCGCGACGGCCTCTTTCAATATTGCTCCGCGTTAGAAGTTAATAGCATTTGTGAAGTGACTCGCTGTGTTTTTGCGTGTAGCCTGTAACGGAGCGGTAGACGGCACCCATGCGGTAACACTTTAGCTGCAGGTGACAGACATCAACAATCGAGTAATACTGATAGGACTATAGCTTCTCTTAGAATCCTACAGCAACCAAAAAATACATTTCTTGAACTAAGAACTTCTGTGGCGTATCATATCGACTATCTAAAACCTTTGTTCGAAAAATATTCAGTACACAGACATGAAATATGACACCCTGAATGAAAATACAGCTTATATCACTTTCCTTGAGTACCAAAAGTAAGCTAGGAACCTTACACCGGTCCAAGGCGCTGCACTGATGGACTGAGCGGCTGGTCCCGGCGGAGGTTCGAGTCCTCCCTCGGGCATGGGTGTGTGTGTTTGTCCTTAGGATAATTTAGGTTAAGTAGTGTGTAAGCTTAGGAACTGATGACCTTAGCAGTTAAGTCCCGTAAGATTTCACACACATTTGAACATTTTTGAACCTTACACCAGTGGTTCCCAGCCTGGTGGTGATTACCCCCTGAGGTGTAAATTGAAATTTTTTGCGGAGTAGAAACTAAACGTTTCGATTCTGTTTCAGTCACGAAAGTAAATTATTTTCAAAAGTTCATTACTATAATCACAATTCTGTAAGATCAAATGTCGATTATATGGGTCATCAATAATTACTTTCTCTCAGTAAGTAGCATTAATGAGGTGGGAGTTACAGGTTCCTCACTTAGTCTATCCACTACACACATATGTTGTGCTTTGTCCGTACATTACTCATGATAAAACTGAGACATATACGTTGCGAATGCTAAGTACCCCAACGAAATGTCTTCTGCAAGTTGTAAATATTACCTACAGTAGTCCAGAAATTGCTTTCTCTCTTCGAGACAGATAAATGAATTAACTGACAGCATGACACAGCAGTAAGTAACATAAGGGCTACTACAGTGCTGCACACAGTATTATTGTTATTATTATTACTATTACTATTTCTATTACTATTACTATTAGTGGTTGTGGTCAGACACACAGCATTAACAGCCTGAAGTCTTCCGACTCATTCCAGTTCAGAAGTAAGGAGTGCAGCAATCAAGTGATTTACGAACAGTATTTATAGTGCACACATTTTAACCTGGTTGACTTTAAATGGTGTTTCAGCGTGCAGGTCAAGCAAGTGCCGCAATGGAGAGGAGTAATGCTGGGGAAGAAAGTCTTGTTACAAGTGTCTACCCTCGTTGTGGATAGTTAATTCTCTTACATGAGAAGAAGTTGTGGGTAGCACTTGCAATACACTACGAATTCCTTTGTCATTCGTATACACACACACACACACACACACACACACACACACACACACACACACACAAACTTTCATTTATCTTTCATCATTTTAAAAATACAAATGTTACAAGAAAAATCTTTCAGTCTACAGTTTAGTTAGGTGCTGAAGTAGGTGATAAGGAGGGGGAGAGGAGGGGAAACAGACGACCGGGGGTGGGGAGGGGTGGCACTAGCTAATGTCTGATTGGACTCAGGGGTACTGGTCTAAGACAGGTTGGGAACCATTGCCTTACACAGTCTACCAACTGCACGTCTTCCACTTCATCATCACTGATCATTTGCACGTCCAGATGAAATATGACTGCGAGGCACTGCACCAGTCTCAAGCAGTTTAGTGCGGACCTGAATGAACAGTCCTGAATCTGGTACTCTGCGGTTAGGAAATCGTCTATCATATTCTGTACTTGCAGCGGCAGCGTTTCATTACGAAATTCGTGCACCAGTGCCACTTGGCAGACTCAACATTCGCAAATAAGGCAGCATGTTTAAACGGTACAGTGTAATTGACCAACAAATCAAAGTCTCAACTGCAATTCAAAAATTCGGTTATATAACCTGAGCACAACTTCCTAACTTGCACTTCAAAACAAAAATTGCAATCGATAAATAAACGGATGGGATCTGGAGCACCAACACGTGAAATTAAAACTTATCTTTGTAACCAGCTCTATCTCTGTAACAAATAAAAATTGTGCCCTAATTATATGGAATGTTTTATGCAAATTAGTATACACTACCACCCTCTGAAATACAGAGCATATAAATGGAAGAAGCGTCACGCAACTTCAGACGCCGACTTCGCAGAAGCAGTGGGGGATGTGCAATAAAATTTAACAATATCAATGTGATCGATACGTTGTGGAACCAAAGCACCTTGTAATTCTGGGAAGCAAAGGAATTCCAGATGGAGCAAAACATTGTCGAAACGCCGCAGGGAATTCTAAGGAGCAAGCGGTGCTTCAATATATCTGTTGCGGTACGCTAGCACTGCTAAAGCTGCACAGGCAAGGAAACCCATAGAAACAAATGCTCCATTTCAGACGTCTATCGCCACATACAAAATTCTGTCACAGCTCAACAGTAACCGGCATTGCTGATAATAAAAAATATGCCTTTGGATCGAAACATTATACATTACTTTTAAATCAAAGGGCAACGCGAAGGAGTCAGAACGCTGCTGGATAAGGATTTTCAAAATAACGTTTTACGTAAATGTAAATGTTTTTGATAATACAAAGCCCTTTAGGAAGCTATAACCTGCTACTACTAGACAGCTATACAGTTCTTGTCAGGCATGCTCGTTCATGTTAATGAAATGCAATAGATCCTAGACAGACTCGCATTTATATTCATAGTAATGAGTAATAAACAATTCTATAGAAAGTGGCATGGTAACTCAAATTACTGGGAACTGTGTGTCATGTCGTGCACAATTGTTTTTCGATCTTAAACTGGGGCGGATGGTAAATACGAAGCAGTCTCTAACATTCTGACAAGCGAATGCAAAAATGCTTTGATCAGATTCACGAACGAATACAGACGTGTATAGGTCCAAATAGACTCACTACTGAAGACGAACCAACAGCCCATCAGTTACCACTGAACTGATGAATTTTGATGAAACGTGTCTCAGGGTAAGGACGCAGTACGAGGCCGAACAAGACCGCCGCACCACAATATGCAAACTAATTCTTTAACAATGTGAACACGATATTCCTTATTCCTCAGCTATTGCATAAACGAAAACATTTATAATGAATTTATCCATTACGAACTAAATTGGCTCTGTACTAATACTTCCCTCACTGTTAGGGAGTGCTTTTTATAGACTGACATTTACATTTTTCTGAAGGTTAACATTAACATTAAACGCTGTTACTCATCTATAGCTGCAAATCTGTTTTCTTCTTATTTATGCTAATATATAATTGTAAATCTGTTTTCTTTTTAATTATGCTACCTTAATTACATATAAGATTTTCTTAAAAATTATCAGGTGACAAGTTTTCAACAACAGGAGGCAATTTCCTTTACCTTTCGAAAGTCTGTTTTCTGGATAACAAACATTTAATTATGGTCCTTCTCTGTCGGTGTTGTTTACATGATCACCGTCTTCAGTGATTAAGCGTCAAACTGTTTTCACTATAGATAGTTTTCGAACTGTGTGTAAAGTTGGGTGATAATCAACACGAGTATTTTCCAGTGCGCTGTAAACTACTCGCTAACATGATGTGAACCTTATAGTTTCTTATAATACAGAGCAAAAATGTTATTTATAATGAATTCTAATAAAGTCATCCACACAATACTTATAGTGCAATGTTTGGAACGAAGGCAACTGCATGAATTACAGAAAACTGCAATAACGACCTTTCGCCTATAATTAGCAAGCAACCATTTACGTAGCTGTGAAGACGCAGTAATATGAGTAAGGGAAATTTTTCTCTTTTAAGAAGCGTTTTCAAATTTACTCTTAGAAGTGGTATTACGTTGATGCCGAAATATAACAAAAATAGCGATGTCCAATACAGATAAATTAAAGGTCGAAATTCGACAGCTAATTAAATCATATTTTTCCATAGCAGAGACTAAAGTAAGCGAACTAGAAAACTGTATTCTTATTTCAAGAAGTTCCTAAGCTTTTGTGCATGTGTTTTATGTTTCTGAAGGCACTTAGCACACGAACAATAATTACATGAGTTACACTGAGGCAATTTCGGATAGCCCAATTGATGTACCACTGATTTACCCAAAAGAGTAGTAATTGGAACTTTGATGTACCGTAAAAGCTACTGGTGTACTCCGAACATCAGTAAATTTCAACCGTATTAACTTTGTTTCCAGAATCGATCTGTTTATGTCGAAGACCTCGCGACGAGAAAGACCATCGGGGTCTTTTGGGGAACACGCCCCCCACCGTTCAGTAATAGATCTAGCCTAGCGCCGTTTGAGGCGAGATGCCACAAGGGGAACCGGGTCTGCGGCTTCATGAACGCAAGAAGGATGGAGCATTCACGCAGCGCAATCTCAGACAGTATTAGAAACACAACAGAAGAAACTGGAAAATGTTCACAAGCGCGTATTTCCATTTCCGAAGGTATTTTAATACAGTCCGTTTTAGGGTTCAACCTCTACCGTATAGATTATAAATTCGCAGAGCAAAAATGAGCATGTCAACCTTACAAAATTCCGCATTGTTGCGAGCAAACGCTTCTGCTGCTAGTTGTTATATAACTAATGATTTATTGCACCAAGGAAAACTTCTTAGGGCGTTGATTCTCATATTCAGTTTCACGAGGATTTGCATTTGATCGATAATATGTGTCTTCTCCTGAGAAATATTATCCTTTTTTCTTCGTCTCGGTGTGATTAAAAGTCGGGAAACAGCCTAAGTACAGTGTGATGTTTAAAGCTTTCCCGGAGTAGCGGTTGTTCCATAAAAACACGGGAGAACTGCCGAATATCAGTAACGTCCTGCTACGATATTTCGGCGCAGAGTCTTCTGTCCATCTTCAGGTGAGTACTACTGTAGTAGTACTGGCGAGTACTCGGTGAGCTCTGCTATTTAAAGCCATACTGAAGTGACACTGCGCCTGCACTGCTCAGCGAGCGCGTTCATAACAATGAATTTTACAATCAATCTGACGGTGTCGCCATGGGGAGTCCTTTGTCTCCCCTGGTGGCCAATCTTTTTATGGAAGATTTTGAGAAGAGAGCACTTGACTCTGCCACTTTTGAACCGACAGTATTTTGGCGATACGTTGACGATACTTTTATAGTGTGGCCTCATGGTCTGGACCGTCTCCAAGAATTTTTACGTCACATAAACTCCATACATGAAAACATAAAGTTCACTATGGAGATAGAGAAAGACGGTTGTCTACCATTTTCAGGCGTCTTGGTGCGACGGAAGAGTGATGGCACACTTGGTCACTCGGTGTACAGAAAGCCCACTCATACAGACCTGTATCTACAAGCCACTAGTTGCCACCATCCAGCACAAACAATGGTCGTTCTCAAAAACTTGATCCACCGTGCCCATAGCATCTCTGACGCCGACAGTCTTCAAGCGGAACTGGAACACCTGCAAAAAGTATTTCTGAAGAATGACTTTACAACTAGGTAAATGAACAGAGTGATGCTGACCTACAAACGACGGAACAAGGAAGAGGAAGAGGCCTTCAGGTCGACTGCTTATCTACTATTTATTGGGAATATTTCTTCACAGATAGGCAGAATATTGAGAAAGTATCAAGTGGGAGTCATCTTTCGCCCTCCTTCCAAAATTTCATCACTGGTGGGATCCGTTAAAGACGACCTGGACCTGCGTAAATCAGATGTTTACAAAATTCCGTGTGAATGCGGCAAATCATATATAGGGCAAACAACACGAACTGTGCAGGAACGCATTGTGGAACACCAACGGCATACTCGCCTTCTCCAACCCACGAAGTCCGCAGTCGCCGAACATTGTATATCCACAGACCATTCCACGAATTACAACGACACAAAAATTTTGGCCCATACATCAAACTTTTGGAGCTCGATTATCAATGAATCTGTGGAAATAAGATTGCCTGACAACGAGACTCTCATCAATCGAGATAGCGGTTATCAGCTAAACTCTGCTTGGAATCCTGTTACAGAGAAACTTCGTAGTCGACGTAGTTATTTGCATAAAGATGAAAATCGACCTGATATCGATACACCAAGCTTTCACCGTGGAGGGCGCGAGGCGCAGCGCACGAAGTAGTTATGAACGCGCACGCTGAGCAAAGCATGCACAATGTCACCTCAGTATGGCTTTAAATAGCAGAGCTCTGCGCGAACTCGCCCGCGCCGATCATCGCCATTGGTTTTTTGTGTGTGCCGCCGTTTTTGTGCTTCAGTGTCTTTCGCCGCCCACGCTCCTTCGTTCACGTGTGTCGTCTCAATCATCAGTTTTCATGTACAGTGCTGACAGTTTTTTGTTTTTCTATGCGTGTGAACGGCTTCGTGCTTTATAATTACTGTGTCTACTGTTCTTTTGTCCACCGTTATGTTATGTTACTGTGTCTTCATTGTTTCTCTTTGTACTGCCTGTGGCTGAAGAGCGGCATAATGTTGCCGCTGCCAGCCCACCTTCCAGTACTACTACAGTGGTACTCACCTGAAGATGGCCAGAAGACTCTGCTCCGAAATATCGAAGCAGGACGTTACTGATATCCGACAGTTCTCCCGTGTTTTTATGGAACAGCCTAAGTACAGTGTTTAAAAGTTATGTAAGTTTGTATTAGCATTTGTAACTCTATTTAGTAACAGCACTGAAGGAACTTGCTTCTCGAACACCAGACTATTACAGAAAAGTGGATACTACATAAAATACCGTAATACACAGAGATCACGTTCGTGTAATTTGTGTCACTCGAACCTATGTCGAAGTTGATCATCCAATGTACTTATATTTAAGATGGAATGATGCAGTCGTTATTTTTACAATATCACCTGCGAAGCGCTGAAAAACTAGTGAACTGCAGTTTACGACTTTTGTTGAGTACACGGATACATTCACGTACTTTGTCCTGGTGGTAGAACTGGAATCGAGTACTCTCAGTGTAGTGAGTGCTTTTAAAAGATACTTGAACGAGAACTAGCGGCTCCAAAGTTCGGGAAGCTGACGTTAGCGGAGAGACATTATTGTCATCGGAACAAAGCAATAATTCGCTTGAACAAGCTAGGGAAACGAATCCATCGTTATTCCTTCACTGCATCTTCACGTGGTGCACTTGGAACGATTGAGTGAAATTAAGAGAAAAACAAATCAAAATGATTGCTCCATGAGATAATCTTCGTTGGTGGATAAACGGCATTATATAGGTGCTTTCCACCAAACTGGATTCGTACCAGCTACCCTCGAAGAAAACGCCGCCGCTACATCCCGACTTACAAAATTACGCAACGCAGGCAGGTCTTAGAGCCACTGGTTGCAAATACCAGTTTCATTCTACCAAACATTTGAAATTTCATTGAGCGCAGGCAATCATTTTCAGTTTCCTTTTAATAACACATTAATGTAATAAATGAAAAGTCAGGGTATTTTCATTAGTTTGGAAACATATAGGACGACCCGTCCTTTCAGAAAATCCTCCCGAATTAGAATGTGCCCAAGATTTTTTTTTTTGGTCATCAGTCTACTGACTGGTTTGATGCGGCCCGCCACGAATTCCTTTCCTGTGCTAACCTCTTCATCTTAGAGTAGCACTTGCAACCTACGTCCTCAATTATTTGCTTGACGTATTCCAATCTCTGTCTTCCTTTACAGTTCTTGCCCTCTACAGCTCCCTCTGGTACCATGGAAGTCATTCCCTCATGTCTTAGCAGATGTCCTATCATCCTGTCCCTTTTCCTTATCAGAGTTTTCCACATATTCCTTTCCTCTCCGATTCTGCGTAGAACCTCCTCATTCCTTACCTTATCAGTCCACCTAATTTTCAACATTCGTCTATAGCACCACATCTCAATTGCTTCGATTCTCTTCTGTTCCGATTTTCCCACAGTCCATGTTTCACTACCATACAATGCTGTACTCCAGACGTACATCCTCAGAAATTTCTTCCTCAAATTAAGGCCGGTATTTGATATTAGTAGACTTCTCATGGCCAGAAATGCCTTTTTTGCCATAGCGACTCTGCTTTTGATGTCCTCCTTGCTCCGTCCGTCATTGGTTATTTTACTGCCTAGGTAGCAGAATTCTTTAACTTCATTGACTTCGTGACCATCAATCCTGGTGTTAAGTTTCTCGCTGTTCTCATTTCTACTACTTCTAATTACCTTCGTCTTTTTCCGATTTCCTCTCAAACCATACTGTGTACTCATTAGACTGTTCATTCCGTTCAGCAGATAATTTAATTCTTCTTCACTTTCACTCAGGATAGCAATGTCATCAGCGAATCGTATCATTGATATCCTTTCACCTTGTATTTTAATTCCACTCCTGAACCTTTCTTTTATTTCCATCATTGCTTCCTCGATGTACAGATTGAAGAGTAGGGGCGAAAGGCTACAGCCTTGTCTTACACCCTTCTTAATACGAGCACTTCGTTCTTGATCGTCCACTCTTATTATTCCCTCTTGGTTGTTGCACATATTGTACACGACCCGTCTCTCCCTATAGCTTACAACACTAACTAATAAAAGCATCTCGCACTGAGGCTCGCATTAAGTTTCGAGCATCTGTGAACCGCCGCCACTCTTTGATATTTTACATCCCTTTTCATCTGGCACACCTTTTTCGTTACTTCTACGTCCAAATACTGAAAAGAATTTTTCGAAAATATGAGTCAAAGCGTTTACTAGCTTATAGCTCTGCGAGTGGAAGAAAAACGCCATAATATCTTATGAAAGGTGTTATTACCACGAAAATCGGGAAGAGGTTTATGAGCTGAGAAGTGGATTCTATACTTCGCAACACATCTAAACCTTACGCGGTTCAAGAGCACTACGAGATTTCCAGAGACGTCGAAAGGCTTTACGTCGGAGTAGCTCCCTGTCCCTCTTAAGACTCTTACGAACCCAGAGCTCCGTTCAACTGGGGTAAATCGGATCACCACCGGTAGGCTTACGTTCTGTTGACCCAAAAATATGGAACGGTCTTCTGAGATAAAAGTATCTTTGCAGAAACAGAAGTGCATCTTCACACAGCCAAGATCGCTCTTGCACGGACTCTATTGTGACGACAGGTTTCAGAAAACTACGTTTCCATCTTCAGATCTTCTGCACTACATTTCACTGAATCTTGGCCCAATACGTCTTATATCGTATCATATCACAGAACGATATTTCATGGACATAAAAACAACAGTATACCAGAAAGTCAAGCATAAAATAACTATTCTGCTAATGTACAAACATGAGCTTGTATAATCAATGTAATGTGTACGTTGTTTATGTAATAGTTATTTTATACTTTACTTGCTGATATACTGTTGTTCTCATGTTTATGTAATATCGTTCTGTGATATGCTACGATATAAGATGTGTTTGGTCAAGATTCAGTGAAATGTAGCGCAAAAGACGTGATGATGGCAACGTAGTTTGCTGAAACAGGTTTTCACAATGAAGGCTATACAAGAAAGATGATGGCTGTTTCTGCATTAATCTAGATCGCCTCTTAGCTCGACAATGTCAAGCATGTATGAAAAGTATCTTTCTTTTAGGTGCATAGTATCTAGAAATTGATTCTTCGGCTCTTTCTCAACACTCGGTTATTTTTCATTAAAATCCTTCTGGATGCACTGCGCTATTTTGTCGATTTCACATCTAAAAAAGTGCCTGTTTCGAGCTGAAGTTGTTTTGAAGCCAAGACGAGAAATTATCTTCGCTAAAGATACTCTCTTAAATGTATTTGGATGGAGGAAGGAAGAAGTTGACGGGTATGGTGAAGGAGATACAGACGAAACCTGGGGAAGGGGAGGAGGGGGTGGGGAGCGGCGAGGGAATAGAACTAATGATCACCCAAGCTACCGAAAAACTGCTCTGTATTTCGATATGCAAAAGTACCATATCGTTTATAAGAGAACTCTTAACGAAACGAACCGGGAGTATCTCCATTTACATGACTGCTCCACATGTTACTCTTAATTGCTTGGCAGAGTGTTCATCGACTCACCTTCCGACTGTCTCAATCGTTCCACTGTCTATAGCTCGCGGGAAACAGGAACACTTAAATGTTTCCATATCAACTCTGATTTCTCTCATTTTATCACAACAATCATTCTCCCTATGCAGACGAGCGTCAACAAAATATTTTCGCATTTGGAAGAAAGATATAGTGATTGAAATGTAGCGAAAAGATCTCGCCGCCAGGGAAAATACCTTTCTGTTAGCGATTGCCACCCCAACTCGCATATTATCTACGTCTATGTGCATACTTTAGAAGCCACTGCATAGTGCGCGGGTCGGAGGGCATCCTATACTACTACTGTTTTAGTCATTTCCTTTCCTATTCCACTCGCAAATAGAGCGAGGGAAAAACGACTGACCATATGCCTCCGTAAAAGCCCTAACCGCTCTAACTTCGCCGCGCTGGGTAGCCGCCTGGTGTAGGACGCCTTGCCATGGTTAGCGCTGCTCCTACATCTACATTAATACTCCGCAAGCCACCTAACGGTGTGTGGTGGAGGGCACTTTACATGCCACTGCCATTACCTCCCTTTCCTGTTCCAGTCGCGTATGGTTCGCGGGAAGAACGACTGCCGGAAAGCCTCCGTGCGCGCTCGAATCTCTCTAATTTTACATTCGTGATCTCCGCGGGAGGTATAAGTACGGGGAAGCAATATATTTGTCACTTCATCCAGAAACACAACCTCTCGAAACGTGGACAGCAAGCTACACCGCGATGCAGAACGCCTCTCTTGCAGAGTCTGCTACTTGAGTTTGCTAAACATCTCCGTAACGCTATCACGCTTACCAAATAACCCTGTGACGAAACACGCCGCTCTTCTTTGGATATCTCTATCTCCTCCGTCAACCAGACCTGGTACGGATCCCACACTGATGAGCAATACTCAAGTATAGGTCGAACGAGGGTTTTGTAAGCCACCTCCTTTGTTGATGGATTACATTTTCTAAGGACTCTCCCAACGAATCTCAACCTGGCACCTGCCTTCCCAACAATTAATTTTATATGATCATTCCACTTCAAATCGTTCTACACGCATACTCCCAGATATTTTACAGAAGTAACTGCTCTCAGTGTTTGTTCTGCTATCATATAATCATACAATAAAGGATCCTTCTTTCCATGTATTCGCAATACATTACATTTGTCTATGTTAAGGGTCAGTTGCCACTCCCTGCACCAAGTGCCTATCCGCTGCAGATCTTCCTGCATTTCGCTGCAATTTTCTAATGCTGCAACTTCTCTGTATAGTACAGCATCATCCGCAAAAAGCCGCATGGCACTTCCGATACTATCTACTAGGTCATTTATATATATTGTGAAAAGCAATGGTCCCATAACACTCCCCTGTGGCACGCCAGAGGTTACTTTAACGTCTGTAGACGTCTCTCCATTGAGAACAACAAGTTAGTTTAAGTTAGATTAAGTAGTGTGTAAGCCTAGGGACCGATGACCTCAGCAGTTTGGTCCCATAGAAAATTACCACCACCACCTCTCTAATCTTACCTTCAAGGTCGAAATGTACGGTGGCGGCAACAGAGTTGTTCTGCAATGAGCCTCAAATACCGGCTCTCTAGATCCACAGCACAGTTGATGCCGTGTTCCTTGTTTTCAGTAAGGCGTCTGACACCATCCCGCATTGCCGTTTAATGAAAAAAATACTAGCTTACGGAGTATCGGAGCAGACTTCCGATTGGATTCGACTTTGTTGCAGATAGAACACAACACGTCGCTCTTAACGGAACAAAATCGACAGATGTAAAGATAATACCCGGATTACCTCAGGGAAGTCTGATAGGGCCGTTGCTATTTATAATATGTATAAATGATCTAGTAGAAAGCGTCGGACGCTCTATAAGGCTATTCGCAGTTGTCTATACCAAAGTAGCAACGCCAGAAGAATTTGCAGGTCGACCTGCAGAGAACTGATGATTGGTGCAGGCTCTGGCAGTTGACCCTGAACGTAAATAAAGGTAACATACTGGGCATACATAGGAAAAGAAATCCACTACTGTACAGCTACACTATTGATTACAAACAGCTGGAGACAGCGTCTGCCGTAAAACATCTAGACGTGACTATCCAGAGCGGTCTTAAGTGAAATGACCACATAAGAGGCAGTGGGAAAGGAAGATATGAGACTCAAATTCATAGGAAGAATCTTAAGGAAATGTAACTCAGCCACGAAGGAGGTGGTTTATAAAGCGCTTGTTCGCCCAATTCTTGAGTATTGTTCATCTTTCTGGGATCCCTATCACCCAGAACTGATAGAGGAGATAGAGAAGATCCACCGAAGAGCGGCGCGTTTCGTCACGGGATCGTTTAGCTGGCGAGAGAGCGTTACGGAAATGCGAAACAAACCTCACTGGCGGACGTTAGAAGAGAGGCGTTGTGCATCACGGAGAGATTGACTATTGAAATTTCGGGACAGCACTTTTCAGGAGAAGTCAGACAACATATTACTTCCCCCCCACATACATCTCGCGTATTGACCACGAGGAGAAAATTCGAGAAATTGGAGCCAATACAGAGGCTCACCTATAATCATTCTTTCACGCACTATTCGCGAACGGACCAGGGTTGGAGGGATCAGATAGTGGTACCGAAAGTACCCTCTGTCCACATCATTAGGTGGCTTGCGGAGTATGTTGTAGATATAGATGTACATATTCGAACTGAGAATATGTTCAAGGATTCTGCAGCAAATCACTGTTAAAGATATTGGTTTGTGATTTTGCAGTTCCGTTCTTTTACCCTTCTTACATACAGGAGTCACCTGCAATTTTTTCAGTTGGTTGGGACGTTGCGCTGAGCGAAAGATTCGCGATAAATGCAAGCTAAGCAAGAAGCTAATTCTGTAGAGTACTGTTTGCAAAACCGAACTGGGATACAATCAAGACGTGATGACTTATTTGATTTCAATTCTTTCAGTCGTTTCTGTCTGTGAGCGATGCCTATTACTACGTTCTCCTACGGGCGTTTGTGCGATGGTCAAACGACGGTATTTTCGTACGACCCTCCTGCGGGATCGATTTCTTAAATGTGAAATTCAAAACTGCGGCTTTACTTTTGCTATGTTCTACTGCCACTCCAGACTGGTCAACCAGTGACTATTTAGCGATGTACAACACGAGCTGCCCTTATATGAACTTTTTCGATATCCTCTGTCAGTCCTATCTATTAAGTATTCCATACCGTACAACACTACTTCAGAAGAATTAAAAGTGCATCTACCGTCAAATGACAGAATGGCTGAACACTTGTGTGTGTATAGTGTATACAGCCACTTACAAGTGAACGCGGCCAACACCTGGAAGAAGAGCTCAGAAGCTTACGCTGCAGAATAGCAGAGAATGAATTCCGGCTCTAGGGAAGGGCTGTACGGGAAGCTGCCGTGACAAGATGTCCCAAGCGGCCACGAGACCTCATTTTCTGGAGGATCAACAGGAGATCTGTTGCGGACCTGTTGCTTGATCCTCTCGCTTATCGTAACAGGAAGAATTCACAAGAATAAAGCACAGGTGGAAGAGCAGGTGAGAATTACGTACATGATTCCGGAGAAAATATTATCACACGCTATGAAGAAGCGAAGATACTTTTCTACGAGGTTAAGGTTTAAGATCTCTGATCTGAACACAAGAGGTATAACCATAGGTGCATAAATAATGTACTTGTTCTCCAGCAGTCGACAGAAACGTGGAGAGAATACCTTCTAGAAACTAAAATTGTATTTGAAGCAGTGGAAAAAGTTCTAGATTTTATGTTCAGTGCCACGCTATAAATAATAAATGCAAGTGGGATACTAATGATCTTAACTCGATTATAAAACGCTAATACTGTGAGACTAGATTAAATATACAAAACGAAACGACTTACATTAAAACAAACAGAACATTAACCAAGCACCGTCGGAGGTTCGAGTCCTCCTTTGGGCAACGGTGTGTGTGTTGTCCTTAGCGTAAATTAGTTTATGTTAGATTAATTAGTGCGTAAGCTTAGGGACCGATGACCTCAGCAGTTTGATCCCATAAGACATTAACACAAATTTCCAATTTTCCATTAAACAAGGGTACAGTTTATGATGGACACACTTTAATTTATATGTCAGGAATGAAAAAGACAAATATCTTTGGGTGTGAGGATTATTAAGAACTGTTTCATGAACGTTCTACAACTTGGCTACAACTTATTCCTCCTAGAACAATAGTTGTTCGATGTGAGCAGCCGCGAATTCCTCTGTCAGCACTCAAAGATGCAGTCTATCACGAAGTCCCAACTACGCCATACGATATCTGCGTCGAATCACCAGTCCACTGTAATTACATCTGTTCATCGTTCTATCGAACGATTGCAAATGTTCCCTTCAGGCCATGGTCAACAATTTGGACACATAATCAAATAAAGGATAATGTTAATATTTTGGAAGACAAAATTTATGTTATGTGATTTGGGTGGTTACCAAATCATTGTTAGTAAACCGTTTATTTCCTCTACGTGTGTACGAAATTGCATTGTAATGTCAAATAAGTGGACAGCGTGTATTGCACGTAGCTGGTAACACTGACGTTACGCACTTACGTTCAGCGTGAAACGACGTTTCCTTAAAAAGAATATTTATTTTGCGGTGTACAGGTGATCACCAAAGTACTTTTAATAACATGTTTAGTTCAACCAATATATTCCATATGATATAATTTAGAACAGTGTAGTAGAGACAGTTGTCCGACAGCATGTATTTAACATCTAATCAGCGCACAAGAAAAGATAGGTCAAATATTTCTTCTAATATTTACATATGTAATACCTTAGTTGGTTTTAGCAGCGTATAAGATCTCTTTATTTTTGAAGTAGAACAGTTGATTTCTCTGCTTCAGCTTACGTAAATGTGGGTGGATACAGAAACGTGAAATAATTTTTCATATAGAACATTCGTAGGTGAACCTCCATCTAGGTCGTAAGTTGGTTCAAGGGGAAATAAAGCTTTATTCTCGTAGCGCAGGCCTACCTTACAGTATATAACTACACACAGCCAGGTCCGAGACGCCTGCTTGGCAGTATCTGCACCGCAAAGGCCGTTTCCGGCCACTGTGCTATCACATTCTAGGATATTGCTCGAATTTTTTACGAGATGTTTCAACGTCAACATTGACAAACTACATATCACTGTAATTGCCTTCTACTGCTACTGAAAACGGTTAATAAGTATACGGTTCTATTTTTAAAAAGTACTTACGTAATTATCTCAGTTAATATCAGAGCTGAAAACATTAACCAAACAAAAACATACGCAACCCTCGACGCTCTAACATCTGCCGAAAACCGCGTTTCGATATGTTAACCGTTCACGAAATAAAATGGGTGTTAGGGCGTCTTAAGTGATTCCTCCTTTATATTACGTGTAAATTCAAGGTGGAGATGGGGAGAAAGGAAAGGGAAGGGAAGGGAAGGGAAGGGATTACTGATAGCAGGTGCATCGGGCACTGCGGAATCAGTGGCTACGAGTGAAAATGTGTACTGGGCCAGGATTCAAAAAATGGTTCAAATGGCTCTGAGCTCTACGGGACTTAACTTCTGAGGTCATCAGTCCCCTAGAACTTATAACTACTTAAACCTAACTAACCTAAGGACATCACACACATCCATGCCCCAGGCAGAATTCGAACCTGCGACCGTAGCGGTCGCGCGGTTCCAGACTGTAGCGCCTAGAACCGCTCGGCCACCCTGGCCAGCGGACCAGGATTCAAACCCGGGATAGCCTGCTTACTAGGCAGATGCGTTAACCACTGAGCCATCCGGGACACAGCGTTCCGCAACCGCGCGGACTACCTCGGCATGCCTCACGGCCGACCCCCATTCCCACCGAGCGCCATCTGTCCGCAGCCCCTATCCATTTCCTTCATGTTCGCTACTCTGAGACTCCCGCAAGAGGTAGGTCGTGATTATGCAACCGCACTGTGTAGGTGGATCCAGAGCCCATCTACGCGAATCAATTATATGAATGTGTAGTGTGTGTTCTTTCGGACATGTCCGAAAGAACAGACACTATGCATTCATATTATCACCCTGTATAAGTTTAATCTCTGTATGCAAAAGTAAATGTCCGGACTGACTGATTGATACATCACTGCCTACCCCAAAACGATAAGGAGAGAAACTCGAAATTTGGAGAGAATATTGATCTTATGCTGCAGGCATCGCTTACGAAGGGAGTTTTGAAAGTCCACCCCATGGGGTGGGCGAAATAGGCAATGAAAAGTTTTTTGAAAATATGTCGCTATTAAGGCAATTTCGAAGTTGGAACTATGAAAATCAGGATTTGGTTTCTAAGTAAGAAATAAGAAAAATACATGTTTCAGTATTTTTTGGAAATTCAACCCCCAGGGATGAAATAGTGGGTGAAAGTTTTCCTTAATAAATCATTATTAAAGAATTGGCTACGCGGGATTAACCGAGCGGTCTGCGGTGCTGCAGTCATGGACTGTGTGGCTGGTCCCGGCGGAGGTTCGAGTCCTCCCTCGGGCATGGGTGTGTGTGTTTGTGCTTACGACTGCGTAGGTAGTGTGTAAGCTTAGGGACTGATGACCTTGGCAGTTAAGTCTCATAAGATTCCACACACATTTTTTTAAAAGAATTACTATAACATTTTTAAAGCTACATCTGTGAAAAGTGGTCTTTGATCTCTTGGTTGGAAGTAAACAAAAAATTTTTGTTTCGGTGTTCTTGGGAAATAAACCACTAAGGGGGTGAAATAGAGCAGAAAGTTTATATGGAAATATTTCATTTTAAAATCATTTTTGAAGGTAAATCCGTGGAAATTTGTGTTTGGTTACTAGGTTAAAAATAAAAAAAATAGGTGTTTCATTGTTTTTGGAAATTCAGCCCCTGGGGGGGGGGGGGGGGGTGATATAAGAAATGAAAAGTTCTATGAAAATATTTCATTACGATAGCATTTTAAAATCTAAATCTATGAAAATTTGTATTTCGATTCTCGCTTAGAAATTAAAAAAAAAAAACTGTGGTTCAATATTTTTGGAACTTGTACCTCTAAGGGTGTGAAATGGGGGATACAAATTTTTCTGAAAATATTTCGTTGTTTTAAGACATTTTTAACGCTAAATCTGTGATTTGGTATCTGATTTATCGTTTCGATAGAAAGAAATATGTGTTTGGAGATAAAGGTTTCTGTGGAAATATCACAAGAACTCAAAAGGCAAGTGAAACAAAAACCTCTGATTTAAATTACATTTTGCTCAGAACTACATTCGGAAAAGACCATGCCACTATGGCCTTAATTTGGGTGAAATCTATAGAAGCTGTTGTAGTTCGTGAACTAAATCAAAGAAAGATATTTAACAATCACCTCGACAAATCTTCTTTGTCAGAAATTGCATAAAAAAGCTGTTCTTTTAATACATTAATTTTGTTTGTGAAATTATTTTTGTTCCAATTACGACGCAAGCGCCAGCGAAGCAGCAGGTGCTAAGCTAGCTGTTTAATAAATGAATGATGATTCTGAATGATCGGAGTGACTAATTATCACTGCCTGTCGTCATGCTTTCTGCAAAGGCAACTCGTTCGACGCAGGCATGAATCCGCACGTCACTGCTGCCTGGTTCAACAGCAGCGTTATGCTCGACATTTCTTACGGAATGCCTCGTTTGCTTTACGAGCCTCTGCGGTCGTTAGGTCCCGACGTCAAAAGCGGTTTCCAAGGAATGGCGGAGTCGTTACCTCTTCACAATGTTGTGCCCGTTGCATCGCTGCTTCCCTTTGCACGAGCGCGATTTGTCGGGGCAAGCGTATAACGTATTCTCGGAACCGCGATGGCGGGGGAAGATAAGGCGAACCGTCACAATGTTTGCGGAAAGCTTCAGGTACCGCACTGCCTGAAAGCGACCGAAATACATCGCTGCAGGCTGCCACACGAAGGGCAGAGTTTCTGAAAGCATCCGTCGCGTCGTTCTCCATCGTCACTTCACAGAACGAGCGTTGATATTTGGTTGTGAGACGTACATATCAAAAGTCAAAATAGGCACGCTCAAATCTTGATATCTTTCGCTCCATGAGAAAAGGAAAGGGATTTAGTGGAGACAAATATACCTAGTTTATTAACATTCTGCTGTATTACGTTTCGCGATAAATTTGTCAACTTAATAAGGGCCACCGTGACTTACAAATGTTGTGTCAACATTTTTAATCTGAAGATGCATAACAAAAAAAGTGAGAAAGGATATCTGACAACACATTCTCGCACTGTAAAATGTCCGAACATGAAGAGAGCACGTCCTGCAGAGATCAGGAGGTGAAGTGCTTGCTACTTCATTGCCTGCATTTGCCGAGATATTGTCATAGGGTCGCGTACTTTGTGAATGAGTTTTCTAGTGGACCAAACACTCTTCCAAAACTTGACAACATTAAATCGTGACGAAGATTCTGGAAAATGGCGATGCATTAAAAAAGAAAAGCTGGTATTTAGTTTTACGAAAGTTCATGAGCTGGGTGACTGTAGTACCTTGTGGCCGAATATTTGAGTTACACACTTCCAGTAATGACTGACAGTTGAAACGTTTTGTTTATGTTCATCACAGCGCTGAACGTATAATCTGCAACACCGTGAAGGTATTAATTACTATTACGAAAACTGACACCGCACATTAGTAACGAAGCTTCAAGTCAATATTTAAAATATAACACAATACAATAAAATTACTGCCACGTAATGTGTATTTTATGAAGCTATAACGAATTTTAATACGAGCTTCGGCGAATCATTCACTAAATGAGAGCGGCTGTTTATACATATTAACAGATGGACGTACGCGATCGTCAATAAGCACTAATTTTAACAGCTTTGTTCATCTACGGTACGCAGCAAGTGTAACGTTCTTAACGATAAGTCGTTTGCTTGCTTAGACTGTTCTTTCACTTTCAATTAAACGCTTTGTTTCGTCAATGAAATCCTCTCGTGTTATCAGCCGAGTCTTGTCCTCGTGTAGGCACAAAGTTTAGAACAGTTTCCTACCCTTCATCTTCAGGCGAAGATGACGAGTACGAAACTCGTCCTAATGTTGCGATAATACGACACCACTGCGGAGCTGATAAACGGAAAAGATTTCATACTACTTTACAATAAAAATTGTTATGCTTATAGCTTATTTTGGGAAAGCAACATACGATGGGGTCCCTAACATGAATGTCGCACAGCGGTTATAGGTGCGACCACAACAATTACAGATATGCAGTCAGTATAAATATGGAAAAAGTGAAATTGTTATGCGAGGTTTTGGCACCGTACCAGCTATACAAAGCATGCTGTAAGCATAAGAATTGCTGATCTGATGTAGCACAAGCATGCGAAATTAGCTAACTGAGTTTGAAAGTGAAAGAACGATCGCCGGCCACGGTGGCCGAGCGGTTCTAGGCGCTACAGTCCGGAACCGCGCGACTGCTACGGTGGCAGGTTCAAATCCTGCCTCGGGCATGGATATGTGTGATGTCCTTAGGTTAGTTAGGTTTAAGTAGTTCTAAGTTCTAGGGGATTGATGACCTCAGATGTTAAGTCCCATAGTGCTCAGAACCATTTTTGAAAGAACGATCTAAACATGAATATGACTTCCTTCAAGGGAAGAATTTCAATTCAAGGCTGAGACATTTGTAGAACATGTGTCCGTAACATGTGAGTATTTATTCCCTCCCGCCGGAGGTTCGAGTGCTCCCTCGGGCATGGGTGTGTGTGTTGTTCTTAGCATAAGTTAGTTTAAGCTAGTTTAAGTAGTGTGTAAGTCTAGGGACCGTTGACCTCAGCAGTCTGATCCCTTAGCAATTCACACACATTTGAACGTTTTGAACATTTGAATATTTATTCGAAAGGAAGCAGAGGGCTGATTACTGATCTTTATACGTCAATATACGTTCGAGAATTCATTTTGTTTAGATCGATGGCTTCGTGCGTCTTAGACAACGATTCGAAAGGTCCGGAGATCAGTACTCGCATTTTATTGTCACTTAGCGTGTCGTTGACGACTGGCTCTGATTTGACAACGTGAAAAAATTACAAGTTGCGTCGTGGTTCACACTAAACTGTAGGTCTACGCACGACTAGCTGGGTAAGTCAGTTCAAAGATCGCGGAAAGAAATGGACGCCTCCAACAGGATTATGCTTAGGAACGAACAGTGAGACTTACCTTTTTAACATGTATTTCAATCCTCGGTGGGATGAAATCAATTGTCCTCGAGTGAGAAACATACAAATACACAGACTGAAAATCGCACCAGGAAATAGAATAATTGGACTGGAAAAATAAAAATATCTTCATTACACATGTACCGAGAACTTCCCACCTTCCAAGGCACTCGCGGTGGCATTTTCCATGCATGATGTTGGGCACAGAAGGCAATGATGAATGTGGCTTGTGGTTTTCTCTTATGCACAGTCAGTCTGTCTTATCAACGCTGAACCTCCACTCCCTCATACTTTTCGTGACTTTTATCGTTCTGGATGTTAATTCAATTTGCATCTTTCATTCTGTCCAGAGGATAGCTACTCGGTTGCTACGGTCCATCTGCAAAGATGAGTTCTGTTAAGATTTACGCCTCTCCTAATGATCAACTGCTTTTCTGCGTACTGACAGTGGCGCTATTGCAGCTCGTCTGCTGGACAGGTGCGAGGCAACCTGTAATCGGCCAAAATGTCTACAGAGCCCTGTGTACATTTGTCTGGTACACGACTGTTTGTACCAAATTGGAAAGGTGTTTTCCGTGGAAGAGAGACACATAGTGCCATCGTAGATGCACGGATTGTTGGGGGTGTGAGCCCAGTTTTGACTTTGCTAGCTTACACATCTAACTGTTTCATGTGGAGATTTCCATTCTGGTGTTCTTACAATGGCTTTTGAATGTAAGAAATCTGTCAACCGTTACTCAGAGGTATTTTGCAGCGTGACGATGCTATAATCGGGTTCTTGACCAAACAATGTATAGCTCACGATGAGCTACCCTTTTTCCTAATGGAATGTACAGAATTTTTTCTTAGAAGGGTCTGGTCAATCATGATTATAGTATCCTGGTAGAATTCTGAGAGTAGTTACCAGAAAAGCTGTTGCTCTGTGCAGCATGGGATAGGTCATCGGCGAACAGGAAGCGTCTTGTATTTGGAGCCAACGGTTGTTCTTGAGTGTAGACCAGTAATCACCCCCACCCCTACTATTTAAAGATTCGAACTCCCAAGTATAAAACATCTTCAGACACTGGACAAGGGTAGTATGGAGAACTGGCTCTCCGTCTTAAGAAACGGTAGAGCTTCACATGTTTCATTGTTTATAACTTCGTATTTCCTGAACTATGTGTCGTACAATGATAAAATTTTGTAGTCTTTTAGTGGTATGTGTTGCGCATAGGGCTAGTAGTAGAGAAGTAATAAATTGAAACATCATGCCTAATCCTGAAGTTTTACGGCATGAACAGTGAAAACGTAATAATCGATAAATTTTTTGCTTTTCACCATTTTGTGTGTGTGTGTGTGTGTGTGTGTGTGTGGAGGGGGGGGGGGGAGGGACCCGTGGGTGGGGGGGGGGTTCAGCAAGAGGTAGTTTGAAATTATGTAATTATGTATAAAGTTTGTCGGGAATCGGTGAGTGCTTTCATTTTCAAATGCAGGATGAATGTACGTAGTCATTTCTTTCGCGCTCCGTGACTTATGCTGTCTCAAGAAATAAACACAGTGCATAACTGTAATACTTGCCCTACGGTGTTAAACCTTTGACATTAGGTTATGCCTCTTAATGAGTAGATTACGACAGCATTTAAAAATTTTAAATTCAGTTCAATAATTATATGAAACACTGAAATTCAATTTTAGTTGCCCCTTCAAGCCATTAGAAACTAGTGAGCAAACTTCTATAGCACCGCGTCATAATTCTTCGATTCCGTCTTTTCCGGCGTTCCCATAGTCCACGGTTCACTATCGTACAATGCTGTGTTCTCAGTGTACATTCTCAGAAATTTCTTCCTCAGATTAAGGCCGATGTTTGATACTAGCACGTGCTAGTCTGCTTTTTATATCCTCTTCGATGAATTCCGTAACTCCATCTACTTCGTGGTCCCCGGTTCTGATGTCGAGTTCATTGCTAATCCCATTTCTGTTACTCCACATTACTCTCCTCTTTCTTCTGATTGCTCTCAATCCATATTCTGTACTCATTAGACTGTTCATTAAATTAAACGGGTAATTCTCCTTCACTTTCACCGGGAACTGCAATGTCATCAGTGAGTTTTATTCTTGATGTTCTTTGACCCTGAGTTTTGATCCTGCTCTTGAACCTTTCTTCTGTTTCTGTAAGTGCTTCGATACGTAGACTGAACAGTGCTACATTTCTAATTGCGCGTAATTTGGAGGAAATACGCGTTACTGTTTGGTAACGCGACTGATGAACGATCACTGGAAACAGTCATATCCATTAAAAACCTTTAAATATGCGTCAGGACCTTGTAGATTTCTGACGATTCCATTATTCGGCCGAACTGATTTAGCGGAATCACGGAAATACGTAAATCTGGATGGCTGGATGGGAAGCGACACAGTTCAGTGTTATATGAACATGTTATCTGTTCTTTCGGACGTGTCGCAAAGGACAGATACCATCTTCATATAGTTAAAGGTAACCGGCCATTGACGTTCTTCTTCCGTGCTGGATGCACACACATTGCCCGAACTCTTACGGGACTCGGTAAGATTGTCTGCCGCGAGTAATGAGTGTAATGGGCAGGGGCACTACGAATGTAGTGTGTGGACATTAAGTTGGGAATGTGGGTCTCACGGCGAGCGTGCAAGGGATAAATCTCTGCAGTCGCACTATCCTTTGTGCCCTCGGTGGCTCAGATGGATAGAGCGTCTGCTATGTAAGAAGGAGATCCCGGGTTCGAATCCTGGTCGGTGCACACATTTTCAAGTGTCCCCGTTGATGTATATCAACGCCTGTCGACAGCTTAGGGTCTTGATTTAATTATCATTCGGATTAGTGTTTGTGATATACTGAATCTGCAGCATTTTATAACGTAATAATGCATATTAATCACGGGGCAGTAACAAAAGTAAAATAGGCCTTGTGGCCACCATAACAAACGTGCGATGTTCATCGGGAGCCAGAGCTAAAAATGCCCTCTACCTCATCTCTGTACACGTCAATCCAGCGGATTCGAACCTCTTGTGTGTATGTGCCTGGTCGCCCAGACAGCACGCTGGACGTGCGAGAGTTGTAGTAACAGATCGAGGTCGTTCTCTCTGGGTGAAACTGCCGTTCAGAAGCACCTGCTCCCAGGACACAAACCAGCGTTATCGCAGTGCTGGCGTACGGTCACAATAGCGAGCCGCGTTCAAAGGAGAACGCCAAAGTAAACAGTAGACAGAGGGGAGATAGGTTCTGCACAACAGCAGACAGGCTCAGCTGTTGTGCAGTTACCAAGAAAACTGTGGGAAGGCGAGCTGACAGAACGCTACGCTAAAGGACTGCAACAGTTGGGCACTCCACGAATGACAAGAGTTCCTCGAGACATATTAGCGGTGCACTTGCCAAAGAACGAAGGAAAAGCAGAAGTGTGCGAGCAAAGAGGAAAGAAGACAGCACTCGTTACCGGTGGAGAAATCGGCCATTTCCAGAAGTGACAAATGTGTTCCAGGTACAACAATGTAATTAGTTGAGGCTCCCAGGTCTATTACGAGCCAGAAGTTACACACGGACTTCAAATTCGACATATACATTTCATTCAAATATATCGTCAACGATCCAGCATATTAGGACATGTTTTATAAGACAGATCTGAAGATGGTCATTGCTGACCGAAACCGGTAGTACGTTGACCTGCAAGTTTGTGACCACAGACGTGAAATATAAGAAATTTATTATTGATCAAGGAATAGTATGAACTTGATGGTCTTAACAGTGTGGTGTGCCGACCAGTGTCTGGATGGTTTTGAGGCGGTTTTCCATCTGCCTCGGCGAATGCGGGCTGGTTTCCCTTATTCCGCCTCAGTCACGCTATGTCGGTGATTGTTGCGCAAACACTGTCTCCACGTACGGGTCCACCATAGTTACTCTACCACGCAAACATTGGGGTTACACTCATCTGGGGTGAGACGGTCCCTGGGGGGTCCACCGGGGGCCGAACCGCACAGTAACTCTGGGTCCGGCGTGGGGTAGCTGTGGGGTGAGTGGACTGTTGTAGCCTGTTGTGAGGTTGTGAACCACTGAGGGCTACGGCAGGGACGAAGCCTCTCCGTCGTTTCTAAGTCCCCAGTTCCATCCAATACAATACAATATAATGAACTTGATGGTTCAGAGCGGTGTTACGAAGCTGACGGTTAAAGTTGTACAATACGAAGGAGGCATGGAATATTTATTTTACACAACGAATAAAATTATCTTCTCACAAATAAAAACCATTCAGATGCCATTTCTAGAAGGGAGACGCGCTGCGTAATCTTCCCTCATACTAGTACGCGGAGAGCGGAAAAGAGATGGCATCACTGCTCGGAACTGCTGATGAGTTGCATATCCGTGCTAGTAGTACGCTTCATGCCAGTTTGACGTTTGTTGTACGCCACTTTAATTTTGTTGCAATTTTAATTGCCAGTTTTGGTTTACGAATCCTACTGAGGAATCCGCAATACTCGTTTTATACGATGAAGGAGACGTGAACTGTCTATATTTTTATGAACCAGATACGGAACACAACAAACATATATATCCGAGTAGCGTCTGTGACAGAGGTTGTCCTTCGAACATCGACGGTAGCCTAGGTGTCAACCCGAAAGATTGGAGTTGTATTAAATGTGAAGTTCAGCCACTTAACTGTGTGCCATCTGCCTATCTGGAGGTACTATGTACAAGACAAGTAGATATTTTCTGTGGTAACTATATGCCTTTTTATTTACCATACAGTTGCTTTATTCGATGTTTTTTGTTTGTGTCCTGTTTGAATGATTTCTTGCTATCTTCCTTTTTTTGTGAACGGCAGTTACTGAAAAGAATAGCAGAATGATCATTAAGAATAATAATAATCAGATGTGATGGACGGCCGTATGATGATAGACAAATGCCAATAAAGGAAAAAAAATTCATCTGTTGTGCCTCTCCAATCGTAGTTGCCAACCATGGCCTGCTGTTATGACATAATGATAATGATGATAGTAATAATAATAATAATAATAAAATAGATGTTCAGTGACAGATATGACCATCTGCAGCTATTCCGCAGGGAATTAAAAGCATAACAAATGCGATATACGGCTATTCTGAAGTCGATTGTGAACACTAATTTTCCATTTTTTTAAAAATTTAGCACAGCTTGTTGTTTCTGCATTAAGTACGCTGCATTCTAACCGGAATTAATGACGTACTCAGTATTCTTACAAGTTAATAGCGAATTAGACGAATCGACTATGTAATTTAGAACAGAAACAAGTGTAACAGCATTCAAGATTGTTCAGAGCGGCGAATCGAACAGTGATCGCTATTTTCAAAATCAAGAAAATGACAAAAAAAAACTCACTGTATAACACAGACACAAGAAGACCTCACACTTCCCCAACAGAATCGAAATATACGACTAGACGGACAGTGACGATGGTCACTGGGGCGTTTTGTCTCTTTCACATCAATGTATTTTTCAGGGGAAAACCTTCCAGGTCGCCCAGTAATGTTCTCGAACTTTTACAAATATTCTAAAATGTTAATGAATGTTCTCGAAACAGCTCGTATCGCATTGGTCCACACTCTGGCAAAATTGCCTTAACCGATGAATTATACAAAGTAATAAATACAAAGGAATAATTCACCAAAAAATGTTTATTCGCTTATAGAGAGAAATTACATAGCAAAGAATGGTTGTGTGAGCGAACAGATTAAGAACAAAAAGCTCAGCAAATACAGAATATGAGAACAGGGGAAGAAAAAATAATTAATTCCATTGGTACAGCAGTGAACCGCGACGAAAGCGTAAACGTCCCAGCAGAATTCCTAAATTCGCATAATGTTCCCGATATGTCCTCGCAACAAGCTTCTGAATAACATCATAGAGGGGGAAATAATAACCAGAAAAGGAAAAGACAGGTCAGTATTCATACCATAAACTACTCTTTTCAACTATATTACTTACCCTCTAACTGCAAGAGGCACCAATTTCAGGTAAGATTAGTGTAGAGTATAACAATCTCTAAAGCGCAATGGAAAACATTCCATTGTTTCAGAATGAATTTAAAAGCATCATGTTACCCGCACGGACAACTAAATGTAGCCTGCATAGGTGTTACACTACAAAGCAAACACCAAATGTAATTCATAAGAATATACTTTGAACGGATTAAATGCTATACAAATGACGCTACTGATTGCATTTCTTTCCAATTCAGAAGCCAAATGGAAGAAAGGATCGAGGGAAGCGGGTCCTTTTCAGTTAGTTATACAAAATGTCTCCAAATAGCGTACATTATAATGACAGCAGTTTGAAGACTTGTTATGTACCTTTCCAAACAATAATTTCTGATAATTGGCTATTTTGCATGCAGTAGGGTCCATAGCCACCAAATATTTCCTGAATGATGACATTCTGCCGAAGTGGCTATCACTGGCTGAAATAAAATATTCCTTTATCTTGTATCTTATTCGGATTCAGAATACAGAGATATTTCGATGTTATCATTCACAAAATTTTATACTATGTCTTGTACTTCACGGACAAGAAATAGGTTTATGTAAAGTACAAAAATTACTTTGCAGTACTGAAAACCGTAATTACTATATGAACAGCAAACAAATTCATACTGTAATACTAAAATGAAATCCTTCAGCATTGATAGACCGTTCCTTCTTCAGCTACGTTTTAATTCTTTGACATAGCTGATTCGCACCGCGCCACTACATTTTCCTCCGAAATGCGCCGTTGTTGATCAGAACACACACTCGTTTCTTGCATTTCACTTTTCATTTAGGCTAAAAAGACGCTGAACGTTTATTCTTCACGTCACTGCTCACTTCCCTATTTTATCCATGTGTACCCAGCAGAAAGATATCAACACCTTCTCGTACACGTAGGCGCGATTGCGAGTCAGGACTTGTAGAGATAAGGAATCTCCTGCTAAAGACACGATAACGTGTGGCGGGAATATAAGATAACGAGTAGTAAATCATAGTGCCGGTTATACAAACTGCACAGGCTACAAAACTGCGTCGTAATAGCGACCGTAGACGTTGCTTGTAGCTGCTTCGCCTCTGCACTTCATGACCAGTATTTAAAATTTCAGTACTTAATAATGGAGTCTCTTGAAATGTTTTAATTAAATAAAGTTAGACACGATGAAATCCATAGAAGATCACATTTACTGTGACTGCATTTAGATGAAGTCAAACGGATAACAAAGCTGACTATTCCAAAGGATATGCTTCTCATTGGACAGCTCTGAATAATCGCAGTTTAATTTTTCTAGAATTATAATTTAAAAAATGCCTCTTCAGAGTTGAACACATCTGTACGAGAAATTTGTTAATTATAGCTGAACGCACACTGTTTGCATTGAATTGTGTCGCGAAGTGCAATATTTTAGTCCTTTCAATTTTGGATGAAGTTTTAACACGAACTTAGCTTATAATGCTAGAAAAGATGCAATTGAAGTAGAATTGATACTTAGCTTATAATGCGAGAAAAGATGCATTTGAAATAGAATTGATACTCGATGAAAATGTAATTGCGCATAAACTGAGACTCTTATTAATAAATACAGAAAAATACATACGGATTTACTGCATTGGAATTACTGTTAATAGAAAACTCTATGAGAATATATAAGATATACATTTTACTTCAGGATAGATATTCACAGAAATACGCAACTATCATACTATATATGAGTAATCAGTGATATGCACCATATATTGTAGATGTATATAGCTGAATTTGTTGTAGGTTTTAACCAAAAGTTTTGCTGGTTTTAGAGGATGTAACACTGTGAGAAGTGTCAGTTTTGTTTCCTCAGTACATGTATAAAGGCGATCCTCTGGATTCCAAAGTTTACATTGCTTTCAAGTAGACATTCCACGTTGGCTGAAGTGGTTGTGAGGAGGCGTGGAGGCCAGATTTCGAAATGCTAATGCTGTAACTTGGAATAGATTAGGGAAGGTAAAATCCGGCTACGCATGTACGTGCGCTAGTATCGCAGAAGGTGGGATGTCGCCTTTAGGGAACATTCTCCGTATTGGTTTATACATTTCGTAGCTTGAACTCTTGACTGTTACGATACTGTTGTTTCAAATACCCAGAAATTGTATGAACTCACGGAAGAAACTCATCACTCTTTCGACATTTTCCTTTCAAAACTGTCTTAAGTTCTGGCTAAAGAGTTAATTTCATGACTGTAAGAAGTTTTGTCTAAGGAATTAATTTTGAGAACTTTGTGCTACGTATTCACATTACAGTTACAATGATCACTGATGCGGTGTCGTTCACACTTTTCTAATCTGGCCAGTTAATATACAGCTAAAGCAAGACGGTTTGTAAATTATCCGTTATTAAGCCCCTGCATTCCATTTGTTACTTAAAAGTTTAAAAAAACAACAATTCGGCCTCACACTGCAGCTCGCGAAATCCGATAATTAACTTGCGATCTGCTGGCACTTGGCACACTTACATTGCACTCTGCAAATTGTATTTAAGTAAAGGCAAAAGCTGTGTGGTTTCTTTCAGCGTATTCCTAAGAAATACTATTGCATTGCAACTGCCTGATTATCCGTTGTGAGGAAGTCAAGCCAAAAGGCTTATTAGGATCGGGATTAAACATTGTTTTATGCACGTAGTAGCGAACATTGATTGTCTATTCAGATTGCATTCAGTGAAACAGTGGCTAGTTTTATGTACATTTTGATATTTTTTAGTTTAGTGGTTGTGTAAGTGTTTTGTATTGAAGATTCAAATACTGAGATAATGTATTAAGTTTTTACAGCAACATAGTGGTCACATGTAATAGATCAGATGCGCATTGTTCATATGGTACAAAATTATTCACGTAGATACTTTAAACGTTAAAGCTTCACATGCAGTACAATTAATGGTTACTTACCGCTACTAATGAGCAAACTGTTACATTTAGCCAGTCACACAGGTTAAAGAGTTAAAGCATAAAAGTTACACTAAGTTTCACTGGAATAGATCTTAAGAAAAGATTAATACAATTTGGAGAGTTACACTAGCAACTATTTCCAGAGCTGGAAAGTTACACTGAATGAGTGAGGTATAAAAGTTACGTACTGAACGTTTTGGCGACATCCAAAGGTGGTACTTCTGCACTTTGGTTGCAGTGTTTCAATCACATAAGGTAATCTTCTGGCTCAGTGTGATTTATCATAATAGCAAGTAAAGTAATTCACATAGCAGCTTTTGGTGTCGATATGACATTTCATAGAAATAAAAATTTGTGGGCACCACCTAAAGAAAAAGAGAACCTACAAGGAAGACATCAGGCTACTGTCTACCTCTATCATTGCCAAATCCAGAATAACGTGCAGACCCCACGAAGATACTGGATAAAGACCAGGAAAAAGGAGGAGAAATTGCACCCACGTATCAAAATTTTTGAGCAGAGTCTAGTGTGATTTCATGTATCGCTTGTGTAAATAGAGACAGTGTTGATATGGTATTTACGTCTAACTGCGAGAGGCCAGAGTTCAGAGAAATGTCGCCAAGTTACTCAAACACCGTTTTCCCTTGCTGTGATGGGCAACCGCGCTTCGTAACCTCTGCAACTGTTACAAACTTACCACGTTTTCGACAGAGACGTGATAAAATCCCATCCACAAGTACGCGTGGCACGGTCTTCATCGCACAACCTCGGAATCGGTGTTCACAAAGTCGACTGTTTGAAGTCCAGTCACAGTTCGTTTTCAGTCTTACCAACCATTGTGGACAAACAGGGAGTATCATGACGGATACAGGGATTAGCGACCACAAGGCAATTGCTGCTAGGCTGAATGCCATATCAACTACAACTATCAAAAAGAAACGCAAAGTACATCTATTTAAAAAAGCTGATAAAACTGCTCGTAACGACTTTTTAAGAGAAAGTCTCCATTCCTTCCGATCTGATCATGTAAGCGTAGCAAAGATGTGGAATGATTTCAAAAGATAGTATCGAACGCAATTGAGAGATTATGCCACATAAATAAATAAGTGATGGTACTGATCCCCCATGGTACACAAAACGGGTCAGATCGCTGTTGCAGAAGCAACGAAAAAAGCATGCCAAATTTAAAAGAACGCAAAATCCCCAAGATTGGTAAAGTTTTGCAGAAGTTCGAAATATAGCGCGTACTTCAGTGCGAGATGCTTTCAATAGTTTCCACAACGAAACTCTATTCGAAATCTGGCAGAAAACCCAAAGAGATTCTTGTCCAATATAAAGCACACCAGTGGCAAGACGCAATCAATACCTTCACTGCGCGATAACAACGGTCAAGTCACTACAAATGACAGTGCCACTAAAGCAGAGTTATCAAACACGGTTTTTCGAAACTCCTTCATCAAAGGAGACGATGTAAATATTCCTGAATTCCAATCAAGAACAACTGCCAAGATGAGAAACATAGAAGTAGATATCCTTGGTGTAGCAAAGCAGCTTAAATCACTTAATAACGGTCGCAGGTTGGAATCCTGCCTCGGACATGGATGTGTGTGATGTCCTTAGGTTGGTTAGGTTTAAGTAGTTATAAGTTATAGGAGACTGATGCCCTCAGATGTTAAGTCCCTTAGTGCTCAGAGCCATTTTTTTCACTTAATAAATGCAAGGCCTCCGGTCCAGATTGTATACCGGTCAGGTTCCTTTCAGAGTATGCTGATACAATAGTTCCATATTTTGTAATTATGAACAACCGCTCACTTATAGAAAGATCCGTACCTAAAGACTGGAAAATTGCTGAAGTCACACAAGTACCCAAAAAGGAAAGTAGGAGTAATCCGTCGAATTACAGGCCCGTATCGCTAACTTGGATATGCAGTAGGATTTGGAACATTACGAATTACCTAGAAGAAAACGATTTTCTGACACATGGTGCGCACGGATTCAGAAAATATCGTTCTTGTGAAACACAACTAGCACTCATGAAGTAATGAGTGCTATCGACAGGGGACGTCAGATTGATTCCATATTTTTAGATTTCCAGAAGGCTTTCGACACCTTTCCTCACAAGCGTCTTCTAACCAAACTGCATGTCTATGGAACATCGCCTCAGCTGTGGGCCTGGATTCTTGATTTTCTGTCAGAAAGCCCACAGTTCGCAGTAATAGACGAAAGTCATTGAGTAAAACAGAAGTAATATACGGCGTTTCCAGGGAAGTGTTATAGGCCCGCTATTGTTCTTGATCTATATTAACGACGTAGGAGACAATCTGAGTAGCCCACTTACACTACTGACCACGAAGAATCTACAACGGCCAAAGGAATAAGTGGTAGTTCGGAATACATCAACGTCTTAAAATACACTATTGGCCATTAAAATTGCTACACCACGAAGATGACGTGCTACAGACGTGAAATTTAACCGACAGGAAGGAGATGCTGTGATATGCAAATGATTAGCTTTTCAGAGCGTTCACACAAGGTTGGCGCCGGTGGCGACACTTACAGCGTTCTGACATGAGGAAAGTTTCTAACCGATTTCTCATACATAAACAGCAGTTAACCGGCGTTGCCTGGTGAAACGTTGTTGTGATGCCTCGTGTAAGGAGGAGAAATGCGTACCATCACGTTTCCGACTTCGATAAAGGTCGGATTGTAGCCTATCGCAATTGCGGTTGAAAGGTCTCTGTTGCCAGAATGAGATTTTCACTCTGCAGCGGAGTGTTCGCTGATATGAAACTTCCTGGCAGATTAAAACTGTGTGCCCGACCGAGACTCGAACTCGGGACCTTTGCCTTTCGCGGGCAAGTGCTCTACCAACTTGCCCGCGAAAGGCAAAGGTCCCGAGTTCGAGTCTCGGACGGGCACACAGTTTTAATCTGCCAGGAAGTTTCAGGTCTCTGTTGGATTCCTTTCTTGTTAATTTCTTAAATCTGTTGTCATTTACGGCATAAATTTCTCTTCTAAATTTACTGTGGTGTTTCTGACTATCTGGGAGGAGACTGAGCAGTGGAACGTGTTACTTTTACACATAAACAAGAACGACTGTCACACTACTACACTTTAAAACACAGTTTATATGTAATTATGTAATTCATGTCACACAGTCTCATACGGAACCTACTTCCGCTTTCTTTTATATACTGTATATGATAAGATACCGTCATCCCCCTTCCCTTCTGTGTGAGAGGATGAATGAGCAAATGTATTTCTAGTTGCATGCTTGATGGTAGCAGACAAGCCTGTCTGCTAGAGAACAGTAGGACCAACGTCGGAACAGGTAGCTACGCTTTCTAGAAGCAAAGAGGTTTCTATTCTTAGTATGGTCCTGTCCGTCCCTTGTCATGTTGGTATAGGGAACTGCCTCTCTGGTCACTCCCGTTTGTATTTGTGAAGCACGCTCGGTAGAAGCCCAGGTCAGTCTGTCCGTGGCGAGCGTCTGAAGTGGCAAGATCTCCGGCTAAGAGCGTGTCTGCTAAGTCCGTAGGACAATGGATTTCTTAAGTTCAGCCTAACTGAAAATTTAATCACCTTTATTTCAGGTTTGGATCTAAAATATCTAATGTTATCTTAAATTTCAACGCAGTGTATTTCGAGTGTGAAGTTCAGAATATCTTCCAGTAGTTACTTTGTCACTACTTTGTGAGTAAAGTGGAACCACGTGTTGATCAGTAACTGTAACTAAGATCATCAATCTTAAATGCGAATGTGCGTGAGATTATAACGTCTCGTCTTGACAATATTTTTCAATATAGCAACTTTTCTTTATGTTCAACCCACGTGGGGTGTCCTTTGTGAGACCAGTACCAAGTGCTTATACAATTGTTTGACCCATCAGGTTAATAGTAAGACGATAGTAACCAGTTCGAGGTTTTTCTTTTGTAAATTGCTTTTCGATCTAAATTATTTTAATTATCAAAATTATTGTGGAGTTACACTCTTTGTGTAAACCAAGTTGAACACGTGAAGCATGTGGTGTAATCATCAAAGTCGCCCTCAGCTATTCGTTTCGGGAAGATTTCACAGAGAGTTAGTATGAATTTAGTATACCAGTGTGTGGTAATTACATGACGGACACGATTGCGCTACGAACGTAACATCTTTGGGTAAAATTGAATCAGTTGGTTGTGGTTAATTTCCTCTTGCATACTACGGTCGCAGGTTCGAATGCTGCCTCGGGTATGGATGTGTGTGATGTCCTTAGGTTAGTTAGGTTTAAGTAGTTCTAAGTTCTAGGGGACTGATGACCTCCACTGTTAAGTCCCATAGTGCTCAGAGCCTCTTGCATATGTTTCAACGTTCTTCGTGTGTTATTTTATGAGTGCAGTGTTGTATGCAGTCTCCCAAACTTGGCTCCATATTTGATGTGTTCTGTAAGATTACAAACTCACATTTTCACAGTCCAAAATAAGGCACCAGCTTAGTTATGACTCAAGTTTAATATGCTGAAATTTCAATGATCAATGTTAAAATAAATTTCCAAATATAAACTGATTTATTTCTTTTTATTTAAATTATATATATATATATATATATATATATAACGGGTTGTCGTATAACTATTAAAAGATTATAATTAATGTTAGTCTGGTTGGGAATTTGGTAAGCTAGACTGGATACCTGGTGAAACAGTTGCTCAGTAATGCAAGGTTAACTTCCCCAGACAGCTCACAGCATTTAACCCACTTTATGGTCTTGAACATCAGCACCGCTTTCAGAACAAATTAAAGCAACAACATTACACGGTTTATCGTATCGGGATATTGCTGCTCGTGTTGGTCGAGATCGAATGACTGTTAGCAGAATATGGAATCGGTGGGTTTAGGAGGATAATACGGAACGCCGTTCTGGATCCCAACGGCCTCATATCACTAGCAGTTGAGATGACAGGCATCTTATCCGCATGGCTGTAATGGATCGTGCAGCCATGTCTCCATCCCTGAGTCAAGAGATGGGGACGTTTGCAAGACAACAACCATCTGTACGCACAGTTCGACGACGTTTGCAGCAGCATGGAGTATCAGCTCGGAGATCATGGCTGCGGTTACCCTTGACGCTGCATCACAAACAGGAATGCCTGCGATGGTGTACTCAACGACAAACCTGGGTGTACGAATGGCAAAACGTCAATTTTCGGATGAATCCAGGTTCTGTTTACAGCATCATGATGGTCGCATCCGTGTTTGGCGACATCGCAGCGAACGCACATTGGAAGCGTGTATTCGTCATCGCCATACTGGCTTATCACCTGGCGTGATGGTATGGGGTGCCATTGGTTACACGTCTCGGTCACCTCTTGTTCACATTGACGGCACTTTGAACAGTGGACGTTACATTTCAGATGTGTTACGACCCGTGGCTGTACCCTTCATTCGAAACCCTGCGAAACCCTACATTTCAGTAGGATAATTGCAGGTCCTGTACGAGCCTTTCTGAATACAGAACATGTTCGACTGCTGCCCTGGCCAGCACATTCTCCAGATCTCTCACCACTTGAAAACGTCTGGTCAATGGTGGCCTAGCAACTGGCTCGTCACAATACGCCAGTCACTACTCTTGATGAACTGTGGTATCCTGTGTAAGCTGCATGTGCAGCTGAACCTGTACACGCCATCCAAGCTCTGTTTGACTCAATGCCCAGGCGTATCAAGGTCGTTATTACGGCCAGAGGTGGTTGCTCTGGGTACTAATTTCTCAGGATCTATGCACCCAAATTGCGTGAAAATACAATCACATGTCAGTGCTAGTATAGTATATTTGTCCAATGAATACCTGTTTGTCATCTGCATTTCTTCTTGGTGCAGCAATTTTAATGGCCAGTAGTGTAGAGTGTTTTCAGATGATGCTGTCATTTGCCGCCTTGTCATCAATGACCAAAACGAATTGCAAAATGATTTAGGTAAGATATCTGTATGGTGCGAAAAGTGGCATTTGACCCTGAATAAAGAAAAGTGTGAAGTTGTTCACATGGACACTAAAAGAAATCCGCTTAGGGATTACAATTACAAATAACCTAAACTGAAACAATCAGATAGTTAATGTTGTGGGTAGAGAAAACCAAAGACTGCAGTTCACTGGCAGAACACTGAGAAGGTGCAACAGGTCTGCTTATACCACACTTGTCTGCCCTATCCTGGAGTGTTGCTGTGCGGTGTGGGATCCGCATCAGTTGTGACTGACGGATGACATCGAAAAAGTACAAAGAAAGGCAGCTCGTTTTGTATTATCGCGAAATAGTGGGGATAGCGTCACAGACATGATACGTGGAGTGGCAATCATGAAATCAAAGACGTTTTTCGTTGCGACGGGATCGTCTTACGAAATTTCGACCACCAGTTTTCTCCTCCAATTGCGAAAAAATTCTGTTGGCTCGCACCTACATTGGGAGAAAAGATCATTACGATAAAATAAGAGAAATCACGCCTTGCACAGAAAAATTTAAGTGCTCGTTTTTCCCGCGCGCCGTTCGAGAGTGGAACGGTAGAGAGACAGCCGGCTTTTGTGGCCGAACGGTTCTAGGCGCTTAAGTCTGGAACCGCGGGACCGCTACGGTCGCAGGTTCGGATCCTGCCTCGGGCATGGATGTGTGTGATGTCCTTAGGTTAGTTAGGTTTAAGTAGTTCTAAGTTCTAGGGGACTGATGACCTCAGATAGTGCCCATAGTGCTCAGAGCCATTTGAACCATTTTTGGTAGAGAGACAGCATGAAGGTGGTTCATTGAACCCTCTGCCCGGCACTTCATTGTGAATAGCAGAGTAATGGCGTGGATGTACATGTAGATGTGGTCGAATGATGTATTCTGAGGTGGCGTCTGTTGACATCTGTGCCATGCTTTACTGTATATGGTTTGAATTCACAGACGCTGTGGTGGCTCTCCAGAAGAATAAATCCACTCTACTTACACAAAGACGATACATTTTTCAGTGAGATACTCAGATCAAAGCTATAAGTAGGAAACTAAAAGATTACTGCTCCCATCTAATCAACAATTGCGGTTGAAAGACACTGTTGTTGGAGCATATATGCCAGGAGGCATAGTCCAGCGTCTACTGCGTCACGGAGAGAATGTATCATTGTGGGAGGTGAAAAACTTTTCCTCAGTGCACTAGTCCGTCTCTCATAGCCTCGTTTCCGACGTTCAGTTAAACCGTAAACAAATGAAGAAGTGAACAAACTGAAAAAGCCAGCGATGACTAATAAAACTGTTCTAAAGGAATTTGCGATTGATGATGGAACATTGTACGTTTTCTGGATGACAATGTTTTTCTAGATAGTCAGGACCATGGTGAACATATCGCCTAACATATATTTTTGCATAAGGAAACAGGGAAAAGACAGTGGCTACCTAAGGAACGTAGCAAGCCTGAAACTTAGCGTACTGTCAGTAACGAGATTTTGTAGGATCTGAGCTGTAGGACAATAACAGTCTAGTAAAGATTAGTCAAGAAAACTGTCGCTTACTTTAAGGAGGAACCACACGGGGAGTCGCCCTGTGTTATTCAGGCAAATCGTTACTTTCGAATACCAGTGAAAGGCGTTAAACTAAAATACTTCTCTCGCTGATTACGGAAAGATTTACGTACGTGGCCGGCTATTCGCAATAGGTCAGGACATGAATAGAAACTAAGATTGTTTGTAGTCAGGTAATGGCATCATGGGAGGCAATACCATAAAACAGCGTAACACTATATTGATAATAAGGGAAACAATTAACATCTTATGTATCCTTCGTTGTTCTTGTCGTCTTCAGTCCAGAGATTGGTTTGATGCAGCGCTCCATGCTACTCACCCTCCACGCTGCCCTCCAGTACTAAATTGGTGACCCCTTGATGCCTCAGAACGTGTCCTACCAACCGATTCCTTCTTCTAGTCAAGTTGTGCCACAAATTTCTCTTCTCCCCAATTCTATTCAGTACCTCCTCATTAGTCACGTGATCTACCCATCTAATCTTCAGTATTCTTCTGTAGCACCACATTTCGAAAGCTTCTTCTTGTCTAAACTATTTATCGTTCATGTTTCACTTCCATACATGGTTACATTCCATACAAACTGTATCCTTCATTCTCCCTTAAATGAATGTTGAATTTCCTCCTACAATGCCTCGTTGTGTTTGTGTATTATGGTATGTAGTGGGCTATTCATAACAGTCGGAATATATCTTGTGGACACGGAACAAGGAAACATCGAGTTAAAATGTTGGTGCTTTTGTTAACATTCATTTTTTGATTGGTTTAAAACGAGGCATTTAGAGCGAAACTTTACTCTGTTGCAGACAGTGTGTCGTAAGGGAATATTAAACTTTTCTTTCAATAATGCTACTGTTTCAGGCATACAGTATGTACCCAATCTCGCCGTGAGTATATATAAAATTTCTAATAACAACAAAAGGACTTTTACCGGAAATGGCTACTTGCACGAGACAGCATCCTTGCAATAACATTCCCGAAAGCGCACAACTTTGAACGTCATTGTATGTCTTTTTTTTTTTTTTTCGAAAACACTTTCTTTGTTCCGAATCGCCCAAAGTACCGGAGATAAAGAGCACAAAGAGATATTTCAGGAACTACGAGATTAACTTACAGTCGGAGAAGTTTACCGCCGTGAATATTCACGGCTACTTTTCAGATGAGATTTTTCTTTTAGTTATACACGATTGATGAGACTCCGTGGATAAAATCAATCGTTTCTTTTTATTTTTCGACAAACGTGCTCTTAAACAGAATAGCCAAAAGACCTGAGGATGAAAATGATAGAAAACGTTGTGGTTTAGCTGAGTATTTTGAGATAAAGAACCAATGGTCGAAAATTGCTATTTTAGAAGGTAAGTATCTTGAATGAGCAATAGATGTCAACCACGTTTGTAAACTGTTTATCTCTCGTAATAGACAGCTGTCTGCAGCATCGACGTTGGTGGCTCAGATATGAAATACAATATAAGGTCGTGTGTAATGTGTTAAAGAAGTGTGCGGTAACATGAACCTCGACTTCGCCTACATACGATGTCAAACAAAAATTCTACCAAAATAGTGTCAAAATAATTTCACATGTTGTTATATTGTTTATCATGTTATCTTAATGTTCGTATTGCGCCTGTGTTTAAGAAGGAAGATGGGAATCTTTGCATTATCTTACATCACTTTGTTACTGTAAACTATGCATAAAAATTGTCAAAAATGGTGTTATTGGAACAGCTTACATTTCGATAGTATCATCTACAATCCTTGTAAACAGAATACGGAAAAAATACTCCAACTGGTTTACGGCATAAGTCCTCATCTTTATGTTTTATAATATTCTATATTAGCATTACTGTTTTCATAGTTTTGACACTTGTATCGAGAAGTTCTCTCTTGACTACTGTGTTTAAGAAGTGTGCGGGAGGATGAACTCGGACTGAACCTGTATTTATGTTAGATACGATGTCAGACTAAAGTGTAACGAAAATAGTATCACGTGTAGTTACGTTGTTAATCATTTTATCTTCATGTTTCTTGTAGCTGTGTGCGTGTAAGAAGCAAACTGGGAATGTGTAAATTATGTTATTTCATTATACTGTGGCATACTACGTATAACAGCTGTTACAAAAATGGTATTACTGGAACAGCTTATGTTTCTATTGATGAATACAGAACAAAGTGAGAAAAAAATCCTTGTTTCCTTGCCTGCGTAACATTCATGTTAATATCTTACGTTAGATAACATAGACCACATATAGAGCGTATCTGTCCACATGGGTTTATTTTTGACTTGTTTACCACGAGGCATAGCTGCGCACAGTTCAGTGCTCCCAGACACTAGTAAACGGCGTGGCTGTGTGCTAATGGATAATTAAAGTTTGTTAGTTCTAAATTGTAGGTATACTCTTTCTTTCTGATATCCCTTATTCTTTTCTTTTTTAACTTTAAGGGATCCTATACGTTCCATGGACGGTTTACTGGGTTCAGGCGGCTAAAAACATGAGCTAACTCCTTCCATCCCAACATTCGTACCAATAGGATTACCAATAAAAATAGTAATACAGTAGGATTGTTCAAGTTCTCATTAGCATCATTGATTCAAGATCCAGATTGAGTATTTTGTTCCACGGCTCTAGGACTAATAGGACAGAAGAAAATTAATTCTGACGTTAAAAATTGGTCCTATTCACTTATTTTTTTCGGAACCTTTTGTACTGAACCGAGTGACATTCGTACAGCTCTCAAGACTGGTAATGTGGCAAAATACTTGTTGCATGACGGTTTCAGCTACTGCATACTTACCTTTTCTTCTGTACTTACAAGGTATTTTTAATTTACTTTATTGTATAGCATCCCAACCAATGACTACCCACGAAATAATACTATTGCAATCCAAAACATCTGTAGTTAACGAGTTAAACGTTGTAAATGCTCTTTTGGATCTGTTTTTAGCCTGATTTTATTCTGGCGAATATAACCAATAGTTACTTTTTTATACTTTGTGCTGTAATTATGTTTTTTATTGCATGTATGTGATTACTTGTGAATGACTACATAGCCTAAAAGTTGTAGCACACAAAATGAAAATAAAATGGAAATGAAAAACAGCCTATGCAGGAAACTTATTTCTTTCAGGTCAAATGTTCAGGTTAATAAATACTAAAGGAAAAACGAGTGAAAGCGGAAATAAGTTTCATCAAACGTCATGCAATGGCTGACTTAATATCATCTACCATCAAATCATAGCGTCATTCCTAAGGTTTTCCCATAATAATAAAATTCTTATCGACGATTATGCAAATTTGATTAAATAATAGTAAATTTCTAATCCATCTGATCCGGAAAGGACTGAAAATCCATAATGATTTCCATAATGAAGAAGGAGAAGTGAATGTACTATTTTCGTGTATCTGGTGCAATACACAATCTTCAAGCATTCAACGAGCGTTGAGGACTAAAACAGATGCTCTGCCTGTTTCGCCAATTAGTTACGTAATCTTATATTAACAAAGATGCGAACAAAAGAACAGACTGATACTGCTTTTATTTCGTTTCAGTTACACCCTTACTTTATTCTTAACAGAGTAGAGTGCAACTGCATTCGAAGGCAGACAGGACAAGAGCTGTTTTTTGTGCTTCCGCCCCACACGCTGCAGTTTACACAGATTATCCAGTGAAAAATGGAGCCGAAAAAGTTAAATGGAATAAGTTTTATTCTTATTTATTTTCTCTTTGTGCTTAATACTGTGGAAAGCGACGCGCAGAATTTATGGACTAAGTTCTCGCTAAGTATAAATTCTATCGGGTCTCAGAGGAGCGGAAAGAGTAGAATAAAATACACTGCTGATCCTCTTAAACGGCCCGAATTAGCTTTTCTTTTTTCTATGGAAGTAAATAAAAACACCCGCAGGTATTGCGGAGCTGATGCGGGTTTTAATTTTCACTGATATTTATGGATTGTGCCGGAGTGGGATAAAACTAGATAGAAAATTTCATTAAATTTATATGTTCTCTCTTGTCGCTTCACTTAACATGTAAAATACGCTGAAAATTCTTTGCCTGATGTTCACAGCGATTTTCGTTCCATATTCATTTACCCTTTACAAATTCTTCGTAGTTCGTATATGTCGCGCTCTTTACAATACCAGCGACTTTCAAAATCATTTACAGGTTCTTCGACTGTCGTATATGCAGCATAAAGGTGACAATAAGCCGCGAAGAGAACATACAGGGGAGTTTCGTACCCCAATAGTACCTATAAAAAAATGATAGCGTCTGCTGTTTTCATCATAGAACACGTATAACAATAATGAACCTGCTTTCCTAAAACTTACCGGAAGATATTACAATACCGTTGTAGCAGGAGCACTCTCTTTCTAATTGACTATTGTAACACCAGGTGTTTTCTGTCCTTGCACTCTGTTTCCGCTTACATTTACCTTGATGCGTTCCATGGGATAACAGGATTCAAAGCGTTGTTGGAACACATATTAGAAAGTGTAAAATTTTTTAACTGGTCTGTCTATGAACTTCTTCCCAACGTCCGTTTCATAAGTTCCCTTTAAACATTGCTGCTGAGAAATTTTCACAGGTAGTCATAAGACAGTCTAAATGCACATTCTGCAAGCGGTGACGTCACGTATCATTTGCGTTGTCGGAGTAAGTTTGTTGTTTTAAATGTTTTTGTGATTGTTGTCGATTGAAAATAAAAGTACAGTAGGCAGAAGTTCCGTCGTTGGTTGTGATTTATGCGCTGCAGAATAGTACCACCCTTTTACTAAATATTAATGGTTTCTAAGTTACTAATCCTTTGAAAAAATTAATCAAGAAAATAATAAAATTTATACATACAGGAAAATGACAACATTCGAGCAAATAATCCCTTCCACTCCTGACAGATGGCGTTATTTGTTAAAGTCACAAAATGGCCCCTACTTTCGTATATCTCGAACTCTGCTATGAGCTGAAATTTACGAACATTCGAATAAAATTTATGCTGTGTCTTCATGCCCTAAAAGTGAGTGTATTTAAAGGAATGTTGCTGTCTTTACGTAATTGTGTCATTACAAGATATCATGCGAGCGCCCCGTTATTGATCAGTAGGAATGGTTTGTTTTTTCTGCACTGGGAATAAGCTCGCATAAGGACGAAATTTTGATCACAATATCCCGCAGGCATGGGAATACCGTGGTATTAGTTTCATAGAATCCAGCCATTGTGTTCATGGTATAACACTTTCCATTTCTGTCATTGTAAACATAGACTGGATGAGTGAAGAGACACTTTAAAACCTTCTTCATGAACAGCACTTGGTCAGGGGGAGGGGGCGAGGGGGGGAGTTGAATGTAAGCATACGGCGAATTGGTTACTATTAAGGGTGTCTTATGCCTTTATTTCATTATACGCTGCGGAGACGTTTGATACATTAGCCGGAACATCAAACCAGTGACTAGGGTTCGCTAAAACCTATCCTTCTATTTCCAGCAGAATTCCAGTTCTGAAAATTTCAACTACCACTGCGCTTCGAAGGGCGTAAAGCCGCCGGCACACGGGCCGTGCTGTCGAACGTTAACGTTCAGCGTGCCAAGTTGAACGTGCTGCTGGAAGCTCGGGAACGATGCGACTCGTGCACACGGTACGTGGGCCCCGACGTCGTATACGCGATCGCAACGCACGCCAGCGGCAGTTGAGGGACGTTTCTAGTTCGTAATTCACACTGTTTACTCAACGGGCCAGCGTAAAAACCTACGTTTCTAGCATTTGTAGACTTAGAGAAAACTTTTGACAATGTTGACTGGAATACTCTCTTTCAAATTCTGAAGGTGGCAGGGGTAAAATACAGGTAGCGAAAGGCTATTTACAATTTGTACAGAAACCAGATGGCAGTAATAAGAGTCGAGGGGCATGAAAGGGGAAGCAGTGATTGGTAAGGGAGTAAGTCAGGGTTGTAGCCTCTCCCCGATTCTATTCAATCTTTATATTGAGCAAGCAGTGAAGGAAACAAAAGAAAAATTCGGAGAAGGTATTAAAATCCATGGAGAAGAAATAAAAACTTTGAGGTTCGCCGATGACATCGTAATTCTGTCAGAGACAGCAAAGGACTTGGAAGAGCAGTTGAACGGAATGGATAGTGTCTTGAAAGAAGGATATAAGATGAACATCAACAAAAGCAAAACGGGGATAATGGAATGTAGTCGAATTAAGTAGGGAGGTGCTGAGGGTATTAGATTACGAAATGAGACACTTAAAGTAGTAAAGGAGTTTTGCTATTTGGGGAGCAAAATAACTGATGATGGTCGAAGTAGAGAGGATATAAAATGTAGACTGGCAATGGCAAGGAAAGCGTTTCTGAAGAAGAGAAATTTGTTAACATCGAGTATAGATTTAAGTGTCAGGAAGTCATTTCTGAAAGTATTTGTATGGAGTGTAGCCATGTATGGAAATGAAACATGGACGATAAATAGTTTGGAGGTATTGGAGGTATTGAATAGGATTGGGGAGAAGAGAAGTTTGTGGCACAACTTGACCAGAAGAAGGGATCGGTTGGTAGGACATGTTCTGAGGCATCAAGGGATCACCAATTTAGTATTGGAGGGCAGCGTGGAGGCTAAAAATCGTAGAGGGAGACCAAGAGATGACTACACTGAGCAGAATCAGAAGGATGTAGGTTGCAGTAGGTACTGGGAGATGAAGAAGCTTGCACAGGATAGGGTAGCATGGAGAGCTGCATCAAACCAGTCTCAGGACTGAAGACCACAACAACAATGTGTATCCACAGGACATTTGGCCTGTAATGGAAAAAACGTCACAAGGATCTTGCGCAGGTCGCACCAGTGTTTAAGAAGGATAGTAGGAGTAAACCATCGAACTACAGACCTATATCATTGACGTCGGTCTGCAGTAGGGTTTTGGAGCATATACTGTATTTAAACGCTATGAATCACCTCGAAAGGAACGATCTATTGATACGTAATCAGCACGGTGTCAGAAAACATCGTTCTTGTGCAACGCAGCTCGCTCTTTATTCGCACGAAGTAATGGCCGCTGTCGACAGGGGATCTCAAGTTGATTCCGTATTTCTGGATTTCCGGAAGGCTTTTGACACCGTTCCTCACAAGCGACTTCTAATCGAGCTGCGGGCCTATGGGGTATCGTCTCAGTTGTGCGACTGGATTCGTGATTTCCTGTCAGGAAGGTCGCAATTCGTAGTAATAGACGGCAAATCATCGAGTAAAACTGAAGTGATATCAGGTGTTCCCCAGGGAAGCGTCCTGGGACCTCTGCTGTTCCTGATCTATATAAATGACCTGGGTGACAATCTGAGCAGTTCTCTTAGGTTGTTCGCAGATGATGCTGTAATTTACCGTCTAGTAAGGTCATCCGAAGACCAGTATCAGTTGCATAGCGATTTAGAAAAGATTTCTGTATGGTGTGGTAGGTGGCAGTTGACGCTAAACAACGAAAAGTGTGAGGTGATCCACACGAGTTCCAAAAGAAATCCGTTGGAATTCGATTACTCGATAAATAGTACAATTCTCAAGGCTGTCAATTCAACTAAGTACCTGGGTGTTAAAATTACGAACAACTTCAGTTGGAAAGACCACATAGATAATATTGTGGGGAAGGCGAGCCAAAGGTTGCGTTTCATTGGCAGGACACTTAGAAGATGCAACAAGTCCACTAAAGAGACAGCTTACACTACACTCGTTCATCCTCTGTTAGAATATTGCTGTGCGATGTGGGATCCTTACCAGATGGGATTGACGGAGGACATCGAAAGGGTGCAAAAAAGGGCAGCTCGTTTTGTATTATCACGTAACAGGGGAGAGAGTGTGGCAGATATGATACGCGAGTTGGAATGGAAGTCATTAAAGCAAAGACGTTTTTCGTCGCGACGAGATCTATTTACGAAATTTCAGTCACCAACTTTCTCTTCCGAACGCGAAAATATTTTGTTGAGCCCAACCTACATAGGTGGGAATGATCACCAAAATAAAATATGAGAAATCAGAGCTCGAACAGAAAGGTTTAAGGTGTTCGTTTTTCCCACGCGCTGTTCCGGAGTGGAATGGTAGAGAGATAGTATGATTGTGGTTCGATGAACCCTCTGCCAAGCACTTAAATGTGAATTGCAGAGTAATCATGTAGATGTAGATCAATAAGGACACAGGCTTATAAAACTTCCATTACAAACAGTGCAGTACAAATTTGGAATACTTCTCCGCAAAAGAATAACAAATAATGTTTATTATTTCATCGTTCCCACATTTTAGTAAAACCCCAAGGTCAATCTTACTTGATCACTGTCCCTACCCAGTAGCAGAATCTTTGCAACATATGAATTACGAAGCGTAAAAGGAGCAAAATATCTTTATACAAGTAGCGCAAGCTGTCTAGTAGATTAAGCCAATCGAACAGTCACCCCTCAAAAAAAGGTGAACTTATGTTTACATAACATCAAATATTATAGTGTATACTTATATTAAACTAATAATAAAGTATCAGAACCTAATAAAATCGCGAATGTTATGGAAAAAAATCTGGAAGTGTCTAGCCCCGACAGTCATTTCATTACAAGTCGGTGATTCTGCTCATTACGCTTTTTTTCTTTGTGATCTCATTTTGTTCGTCTTCGTTCGTTGCATCTGCTCGGGGCGGATGTCACAAGACATCCGTTTCAATTCGTCGTTGATCCATTAATTCAGTTTTTTATTATAGAGGGCAGCTGACCCTCTGACGAACACGCTGAGTTACCGTGCGGGCTATTTTGGCTAAACCAACAACAAATCCTTGGCTCCAATGATAGTATCTTATTCCACGCTGGAAACCTTAGTCGCAGATAATTACTGATTGAAATTTAATTATAAGAAATTGTACGAAGAACAATGCATTTTGGGTGGGTCTTCAGTGTGCCGGTGCCTTCAAATAGCCTACTCTCATAATACGCAAATTACAATAACTCTTTTGCCACGAATATGATGTTTCTCATTATTTTATTGGAACGGATCATACAGTTAACAACGGGTTTTCCAGTGATTCTCAATTTGCTGGTGCTCAGAAACGGCATATATACATATAGGCTTGAAATGAATGCCAATATGATGCCTCTCAACTCCGTACTGAAGGGAGACGGCGTGCGTGTGACGTAGGTGGCGTTGTGCCATTTCATTGGTCAACGCTCAGACGCACGCTCAGAATATCTGACATGCCACATATTGCTCTGCACGTTCGGAAAGACTCCCGAGCGTGCTATTCCACGCTATGACGTCAGAAACTCGGCACGCTCAACGCTCAACTTTCCGATGCACGGCCCGTGTGCCGACGGCTTAACTTTACGTCGATCGCCACCACTAACGATATCCGCTACCGAGGTGGGTGCGCCAAGTGGCACATGAGCGGCAAAACACCGAACGGAGTCTAGTATTATAGGGAGCCTTAAGTTACCACTACGGAGAAGATCATATTGGCAATTCGCTTGGCAGTGGCTGGTCGTTATTGCCGTAGCTGACTCATAACATGACGTTTTAATAGGTCGTAAACAGGAAGATGTGCGCCGGGCAGAACAAGTGAGCATCACTGCGTGCCCTAAAGGCGACGGCTATGATCGCCGCCGGTGGACGCTTCGTCGCAGACACAGACTTCGACTGCTTGGAATTTAGGCCGACGTCTGGGGCTCACTGCAAAGGCATAAATCCCTCTTTACGAGCGCCGCGGAAGGCATGGCACAGATGCAGCGGCACACAGTCGAGACGTAAAGGGTTGGCTGTAGCTTTAGTCGCAGCACAGGAAGCGCTCCAGGCAGAGTAAGTTTCAATACGTGCGATATTACGGATTCGCTGTCCCCTGATGGGAAGCAGCGTTTGCTATAAAAGGCTATTCTTGACTCATAGAATAAAAATATCTGTGGAATAACCATTCAGTGCACAGAACAAATATTCTGTTGTCAACACTATTGCTACCCTGGTCATATGGCCTCACGACGGTGTAGGTTTGTCCATAAGCTTAGGCGATAAAAGTCATAGGCAACGATATGCACATATATACGTACAGGAGGTATAAAAGGGCAGCGCATTGGTAGAGCTGGTGATTCGAGCGAAAAAGTTTCCGACATGATGATGGTCACACGACGGGAATTACCAGACTTTGAAAGCGGAATAGTAGTTGGAACTAGATGCATAGGACTTTCCATTTCAGAAATCGTTAGTGAATTCAATATTCCGAGATCCACAGTGTCAAGCGTATGTCGAGAATACCAAATGTCAGGCATTACCTCTCACGACGGACAATACAGTTCGAGACAGAGAGCAGCGGCTTTTGTGTAGAGTTATCAGTGCTAATATACAAGCTACAGTGCGTGCAATAACCGCAGAAATTAGTGTGGGGCGTACGACGAAAGTATCCGTTAGGACAATGTGGCGACAGTTGGCGTTGTTGTTGTTGTTGTTGTTGTGGTCTTCAGTACAGAGACTGGTTTGGTGCAGCTCTCCATGCTACTCTATCCTGTGCAAGCTTCTTCATCTCCCAGTACCTACTGCAATCTACATCCTTCTGAATCTGCTAAGTGTATTCATCTCTTGGTCTCCCTCTACGATTTTTACCGTCCACGCTGCCCTCCAATGCTAAATTCGTGATCCCTTGCCTCAGAACATGCCCTACCAACCGATCCCTTCTTCTAGTCAAGTTGTGCCGCAAATTTCTCTCTTCTCCAATTCTCTTCAATACCTCCTCATTTGTTATGTGATCTACCCATCTAATCTTCAGCATTCTTCTGTAGCACCACATTTCGAAAGCTTCCATTCTCTTCTTGTGTAAACTATTTATCGTCCACGTTTCACTTCCATACATGGCTACACTCCATACAAATACTTTCAGAAACGACTTCCTGACACTTAAATCTATACTCGATGTTAACAAATTTCTCTTCTTCAGAAACGCTTTCCTTGCCATTGCCAGTCTATATTTTATATCCTTTATACTTCGACCATCATCAGTTATTTTGCTCCCCAAATAGCAAAACTCGTTTACTACTTTAAGCGTCTCATTTCCTAGTCTCATTCCCGCAGCATCACCCGATTTAATTCGACTACATTCCATCATCCTCGTTTTGCTTTTGTTGATGTTCACCTTATATCTTCCTTTCAAGACACTGTCCATTCCGTTCAGCTGCTCTTCCAGGTCCTTCGATGTCTCTGACAGAATTACAACGTCATCGGCGAACCTCAAAGTTTTTATTTCTTCTCCATGGATTTTAATTGCAACTTCGAATTTTTCTTTTGTTTCCTTTACTGCTTGCTCAATATACAGATTGAATAACATCGGGGAGAGGCTACAACCCTGTCTCACTCCCTTCCCAACCACTGCTTCCCTTTCATGCTCCTGGACTCTGATAACTGCCATCTAGTTTCTGTACAATTTGTAAATAGCCTTTCGCTCCCTGTATTTTACCCCTGCCACCTTCAGAATTTGAAAGAGAGTATTCCAGTCAACATTGTTAAAAGCTTTCTCTAAGTCTACATATGCTAGAAACATAGGTTTGCCTTTCCGTAATCTATTTTCTAAGATAAGCCGTAGGGTCAGTATTGGGCTATTTCAGCAGACGACGGACACGAGTGCTTTTGCTAAAAACGTGACATCGCCTGTAGCGCCTCTCCTGGGCTCATGACCATATTGATTAGACCCTAGACGAAGAAAACCGGGGCGTGGTCAGATGAGTACTGATTTCACTTGGTAAGAGCTGATGGTAGGGTTCTAGTGTGTCGCAGCTATGAACCCAAGTTGCCAACAAAGCACTGCGCAAGCTGTTGGTGGCTCCGTAGTGGTGTAGGCTGTGTTTACGTGGAATGGACTGGGTCCTCTGGATGTTTGGCTACTTGGAGCCCATTTGCAGCCATTCATGGGATTCATGTCCCCAAACAACCACGGAATTTTTATGGATGACAGTGCGCCATGTCCGTGGGTCAGAATTGTTCATGATTGGTTTGAAGAACATTCTGGACAACTCGAGCGAATGGTTTGACGACCCAGACTGCTCGACATGGATCCTGTGGAACATTTACGGGACGTATTCGGGAGGTCGGTTAGTGCACAAAATCCTGCACCGGCGACACTTTCGCAATTATGGACGGATTTAGAGGAAATATGGCTCAATGTTTCTGCAGGGGAATTCCAACGACTTGTTGAGTCCATCCACGTCGAGTTGCTGCACTACGCCGAGCTAAAGGAAGTCCCATACGAAATGACGAGGTGTCCCATGACTGTTGTCATGGTATAGAGTCTGAATGTCAGTACATAGCTAGTACGTACAGACACTCTTCGATCGTGGTGTGGATTTGCTGTATACGTTCGTAGACGTCATATAACGTGAAGAGTGTGAAGGCGAGTTATTCGAGCTATATGAGCAACACCAGGTTAAGTCGAGATTGGTTTGCCAGAATGGAATGCTGGTTAGAGAGCAACTACTCAGTTGAAAATCTGTTAGGTAACGTCGCACTCGTAAAGGTTTGCGTTTTCCAAGATGGACCTTACTATAATAGCGGCCGGTCGCCCCTGTATTGTGTCTTCACGCTCAGTTGTCACGACGTCCGTCTAACTAATTCCTACGTTTAAGAAGGACCAACATACCTGTGTGGGCCTTCCATCCAGGGCTTGAGTTCCGCCTGCCGTTTCATCTCCACCGGCGTTCCAACGTCTACTACTGTAGACAATCATTCATTACGCCGTTCTGTTAATAAAGACACTCTGCCACCTTTCATGCACTGTTGTTGTTGTTTGTCTTCAGTCCTGAGACTGGTTTGATGCAGCTCTCCATACTACTCTACCCTGTGCAAGCTTCTTCATCTCCCAGAACTTACTGCAACCTACATCCTTCTGAATCTGCTTAGTGTATTCATCTCTCGGTCTCCCTCTACGATTTTTACCCTCCACGCTGCCCTCCAATGCTAAATTTGTGATCCCTTGATGCCTCAGAACATGTCCTACCAACCGGTCCCTTCTTCTTGTCAGGTTGTGACACAAACTCCTCTTCTCCCCAATTCTATTCAATACCTCCTCATTAGTTATGTGATCTACCCATCATGCAATAAGCGTTAACAATTATTTACAAGGCGTACGTGACAATGTCAGTCTCCTTTATGTATTCACATACACGATGTACAGCCTATCAAATGATAGCTGATTGTGTTTGTAGATCACGGCAAAGTATGTGGATGGGTGCTTGTAAGTTGGGAAATTATAGCCACCTTACAATTTGAGTCGTGGAACAAACTGGATTCTTATCTTTGAAGAGAAAAATGAAGTTGCATTTCCATTTTCTTTGCGACAAATGTTACAGTTCAAATGTATCTCCTTTGGTTTCTGGGAGAGCCACCGCCGTTTTTATGTTTTACACAAAACTTTTATAGTATTTCTGAGTCCTTTCTAGTAGAATTTTCTTTGGTGGATATTGCCAAACGACTTGTCAGTGTCTTTGAAACAGTCCCGAAAAATACCGAATTTGTACCACATTAGCGATTATACCACCTGCTTGTACATTACTTTTTCCCTACTTTTTCACAAAGAAACACAAATGCAGAGCCCTGTATTGTCATCTGCTGAGGCATAGGCCAACGTAACAGCATTATGGAAAATGGCCACTATGACACACATAAAGGAAATACATGGCATCTCACGTACTGATGTTTTATGCTTGTTAATCCAAAGGTGAAGATAATAAGCTGAAGCTAAAATCCACTAAAGCAGCAGACTTTAGAGTAAAATGATTACACTGTATGCGTGTTGACCTTGTTATGTTTGTCTCATTTCTGTTTCCCATTATTTTATTCATTTTCAATCTGTTGATTTCTTATTGGCGTATTTGCAAAGTGAAATCTACAGCTTTCGCCTGAGAATGTCGATGTTGTAATGAAAATAAACAATTCGGGTGTTCTGTGCCAAATTTTTGCGGAAAATATATTTAAGATACGTGCTGAAGTTTTATCCAATACACTGTTTCATATCTTCTGGATCACGACCTTGCATCCCGGAAGGTTTACCAGAAGATATGTCATCCGGTCGTGAAAGCTTTCATACTATGAACACTGTTTCATATTTTGCAATTTTCATTTTATTTCACAAATATTCATTTCACACTGCTGTCAGCACATATTTAATTTCTTATTTCCTTGCAACTTCCTGTAATCTAAAGATTTGTTGCTGAATACACACAGGCAACCATAGTTTTTCATTTCTATTGTGCAAACATCCTTTGAGACAAACGTAAACATTGCAGTAAGTTTTTGCTTTAGAATTAAACACAATGGTTTTTCTCACTGGGTATTCGGAACCCACAAAAGAAACTGATGTTTTTCAAATAGTGGACTTCAACAACCCATTCCATGTGTGAACAGCAAGACGGAATTCACCATTAGAAATAACTGCTGCAGGGAGAGAAAGACAATCCTACCTACTCTGCATTGGTACAATAAATGATTTAAAGCATATATTCAAAATGCAACCAAAATAGCAGAATACATCAAATTACTGATACGACCAACACAAACATAGTGCGTGCGTGAATTCAAAATAAGTGCTGTTCATTCCATATGTACAAATAATAGTAATTCCCCATTATTAGGAATAAACAAGTGGTACAACTGGAGCAGTTACGAGTAATATTAAAGTTTCGAACTCAGCAGAATGTATAAAGAAGCAGCGTTATTCCCAGATCAGGTGACAGTCCCAGTTTAATGTGAACAGCATGCAAAAAACGTAATGCTCCCTCCGGAAATATTTCTACTCTATGTCTTGACTCAGAGATGTTATGGTCACGGGGGACGTTCACATGGAGGTAAAAAAAAAAAGGGAGTTGTCATTATGTCGCAAACTTGAATCCGATGTTCGCCATCTTAAGTAGCCCAAAACATTAGGTTCACCGCATTCATACCTCCATGGTTCACCACGTTGATAATTCCTTGTGACGTCTCTTAGACGTGCCCGTGCCCAGTTTCGACCATAATGGGTGCTTTGATTATGTGGAGACGTAGTTGTTTCGTCAAAAATGTCAGACTGTGTTGTTTACGGCTGTACTAATCAATCCGATCATAATCTAAAGTTTAGAGGAATCACATTTCATTCGCACTGATTACTCTTAGATTACTCTTAGCGTAAATGTTGGGAAGCATACAATCGAAATGAGAGAAGCACGAAATTTATCAGAACTGGTTTGCTATTGATTCACATTTGATGAGTGTGCATTGGCTTTCTTTCACTGGTCTGTTTGTGGGCAGACCACTGCGGTGGCCTGTATTTTGTTCGAGGGATCGTAAAACGCACACGCCGCAGCCTCGATGATCGATCCGCGTCTACTCGCTTGCTGTTCACATGTCCCTCGTGCGGCAGCTGTTTAGTGATAGCGTACTGCCCACACATTGCGGTTTGTCGAGCAAACATAAGCCAGTCATATTTATGTGATTCTCTACCATTCGCTGATTGCAGAGTAAAGACCCTTTTGACAATATTTCCGAGGAGATTTAAAAAAATGAAACGGTATTTCAAATTTCATCACTAAGCACATAAATTCTAAAATGCTTTAGTCTTGCTTCAAAATTACTGTATTGCTAGATTAAAATCTAATTTAACGTTTGTAATAGATAATTTTCCTGTACTTCAATATTCATGGGGCCTGCAAGCTGAAGTTAGTTACACATGATTCTAATTTTTGAAAAAAGTTATAAGATTTCTACATCTGTCATTACCTGTGGGAGTAACTGAATGATGTTTTCACGCATAAGCTTTGTATTAGTTTCAATTAATTTAAATGAAATGATAAGTTATAAAGCTGTTGTGGTGTATTCAGCTTACGTCTTTAAATATTCACTGGCTGTGTCAATTGTCAAAGACGTTTAGTAAGTTCATTATATACTCAGTATTTATTAAAATGTTTTTACAAATATCTAGAACTTAAGGAAGCGGTTTGGTAGAATCATCAGTTAGCAAGATTCACTACCATAAACAAATCATTTCTAATGCTGCTATGAACTGCATAAAACCACTCTTCATAAAATAGTATTGACCGTCAAAATAATAATCCTTGCATGCTTATTTATGAATTCGAGACCATTACTATAACATTAAATTCCCCATAGACGTGAAAATGGCATTGACTACCGAACAATTCATCAGTTATTATACGAGCGACAAAAACTGTTGAATGAAAATGTTTCGTACTGACAGTGGTGTTGGCTCCTTTGTTGACTAATATCAAGTTTTACAAAAAGAATATTAGTAACATAGTTTTCGCGTAGCACTTCTCCATTACTGTACTATGTGATTTATAAACTGTCCTATAAAGAAGCGCATTTTTCAGCACAAAGTTCGCCATGAATGAATTCAATGTTTATTGAAGTATTGTGGGTGCTCACTTACGCGTCAGCGATATGTAACATTATGGCCGAAAGCTTTAAAAGGCGGTGCCGGCAAATTCCTCCCGCAGCCTGCGAGGCACGAACCGAATTTTGTTACGCCGTTCGGTGTAGGACTTATAGAATCGCTGCATTCGAGTTTCACTAAAAGGAGTCGTGCTTTTATTGTCACGATCGTTTCCACACCTCCATCTCACTCTTATCGCCTGTCGATTTACAGTCCATATCAATAATACGCTAAATCGATCGAATTCTTGTTGGACGCTGGTGGTTTGAACAAAGCTTAGCAGACATACAACGGAAACTTTCTTATGCGGTGCACTATGTGGAAAGCAGCAGCGTCCTGATGCTTTCCCGTGACGTCACTCTGACGTGATCATGCCTAGTTTTGACCATTGGGAATAACTATCGACTTTTGTGGTCGTATCCCAAATAACATCTGATGCTTTGATAGTGTGGATACGTAGTTGTTTCATAAAAAATGACGTTTCACTTTGTTGATATGCGTAGATACGATAGCATGACTTGCTTCTTTCCTCATTGCACACGTTTGTGGGCTAACAAAAAACTCGTAGATACGTTTTTGCAAACGTGGACATTAAAAATTTTGTGCCTATCAGCTGAAAGATGAAACTGTAACGAACAAGGAGTACCTGTAAGCAAACAAGCACTGGTTTCGGAGTTCCAGCTTTATTTGTTATCAATACAAATACAGTAAAAATGGAATTGCATGGATTACGAAAGCATCATTTTCACATCACAACCTTCTCTCCTCGGTTATCCTAAATAACAACAAATAAAAGTCGCAGTAACGGAGCTAAATGTACCCTATTATTAGAGCAAACATGCACTCAAGAACAGAACAATGTTCGAAATTGCCTTCCTGACACTATGTTATTCATGTAGGTACTGTAATCGTTAATATTTAAAGTGCTGTTGCTTGCACACAACAGAAATAATGAATGAGAATCATTCGTAAACAGTAGTCTGGCATGTTTCGGGCTATTTAAGGTGGCGACAGGACCCACCCATTCTGGGTTCAGAACAACGTACTGCATAAGTCAAACGTGCCAAGATTACAGTGCCGTCTGAGATAGTGGTTGTTGTGGTAGACAGACATATCTTTGTGCTCTACGCTAGATGATATATTATTGCTCTCATGAAGATTTAATCGTTGTTTATTTAAACTAGGTGGCTGTATAAAAATTTAACTTACTAATTACAAATACGACGAATCATGAAGTAAACAAAACTCTGTAGCCCTAAAGTTTTATCACTAGCATAGAGCAGAGCATGACCGGATGTTTCCTACCAGCAAGAAAGCGACGACAACGAGGCAAGAGGTAAAATATTTAATTTATTTCCATGGAAGTCCGATAGCTTTCATGCAGAATAGGAATCAAGAGCCCCTAACAACAACGAGAACGGAAACTTCTGGTAATATTATTTGAGAAATAATAACTCCAACATAAAGTTATAATAATTTAAGTTTCGTTGAGAAAAAAATAAGCAGTTAAATATCACTTTAAATGCGAACATTTTGACAGTGCCACAAGTTCCTCCAAAAAATCGTAAAACAACACAAACACAAATGTCCTAGTAACAAATGTAAAGCCACCTGATGATGGAGGTTTAAACCTTTGAAACGCTTCGTGGGAATAAATAAACAGTGACTCGTAACGGTAAACTTGTTGTTTCATTTAAAGTTAAACATCAGACCAGTCCAACGTAACACTGGGAAGTTTTTAAACTTAACACGAGCTGCAGTTTCTGCCACCATGTATATTTCAGACGAATTACCTCACGACAACGGTTCAGACGTGAAAGATGGTATCTGCTACGGACGTGCTGAAACCATATTTCGTCCGAGTTACTGAGGGGTACGTCAAATCGTAAAGTACGCCGTTAGGACACTATGACGGTCTAAAGCGAATGCCAGAATTATAAGCTTCAGGCTGGAACAAGTGCATAAACTCAATGGAGAGGTTGACATATATACGTGGCCCGCATAGCTTCGAACGTATTGATCTTTACGTTAGAACTGCCTCACAGGAATCAACCAGGGTCGTTTTTGCTTTTTACTTTAGGTGTAAGCAGCCGCTGTCTGCAGTATCTGTGATATGACTGTAATACAATACGGAATAATTAATATTACTTTCTGAACAGGAAATAAATAAATAAATAAATATATATATATATATATATATATATATATATATATATATATATATATATATATATATACAGGGTGTTTCAAAAATGACCGGTATATTTGAAACGGCAATAAAAACTAAACGAGCAGCGATAGAAATACACCGTTTGTTGCAATATGCTTGGGACAACAGTACATTTTCAGGCAGACAAACTTTCGAAATTACAGTAGTTACAATTTTCAACAACAGATGGCGCTGCGGTCTGGGAAACTCTATAGTACGATATTTTCCACATATCCACCATGCGTAGCAATAATATGGCGTAGTCTCTGAATGAAATTACCCGAAACCTTTGACAACGTGTCTGGCGGAATGGCTTCACATGCAGATGAGATGTACTGCTTCAGCTGTTCAATTGTTTCTGGATTCTGGCGGTACACCTGGTCTTTCAAGTGTCCCCACAGAAAGAAGTCACAGGGGTTCATGTCGGGCGAATAGGGAGGCCAATCCACGCCGCCTCCTGTATGTTTCGGATAGCCCAAAGCAATCACACGATCATCGAAATATTCATTCAGGAAATTAAAGACGTCGGCCGTGCGATGTGGCTGGGCACCATCTTGCATAAACCACGAGGTGTTCGCTGTGTCGTCTAAGGCAGTTTGTACCGCCACAAATTCACGAAGAATGTCCAGATAGCGTGATGCAGTAATCGTTTCGGATCTGAAAAATGGGCCAATGATTCCTTTGGAAGAAATGGCGACCCAGACCAGTACTTTTTGAGGATGCAGGGACGATGGGATTGCAACATGGGGCTTTTCGGTTCCCCATATGCGCCAGTTCTGTTTATTGACGAAGCCGTCCAGGTAAAAATAAGCTTCGTCAGTAAACCAAATGCTGCCCACATGCATATCGCCGTCATCAATCCTGTGCACTATATCGTTAGCGAATGTCTCTCGTGCAGCAATGGTAGCGGCGCTGAGGGGTTGCCGCGTTTGAATTTTGTATGGATAGAGGTGTAAACTCTGGCGCATGAGACGATACGTGGACGTTGGCGTCATTTGGACCGCAGCTGCAACACGGCGAACGGAAACCCGAGGTCGCTGTTGGATCACCTGCTGCACTAGCTGCGCGTTGCCCTCTGTGGTTGCCTTACGCGGTCGCCCTACCTTTCCAGCACGTTCATCCGTCACGTTCCCAGTCCGTTGAAATTTTTCAAACAGATCCTTTATTGTATCGCTTTTCGGTCCTTTGGTTACATTAAACCTCCGTTGAAAACTTCGTCTTGTTGCAACAACACTGTGTTCTAGGCGGTGGAATTCCAACACCAGAAAAATCCTCTGTTCTAAGGAATAAACCATGTTGTCTACAGCATACTTGCACGTTGTGAACAGCACACGCTTACAGCAGAAAGACGACGTACAGAATGGCGCACCCACAGACTGCGTTGTCTTCTATATCTTTCACATCACTTGCTGCGCCATCTGTTGTTGAAAATTGTAACTACTGTAATTTCGAAAGCTTGTCCGCCTGAAAATGTACTGTTGTCCCAAGCATATTGCAACAAACGGTGTATTTCTATCGCTGCTCGTTTAGTTTTTATTGCCGTTTCAAATATACCAGTCATTTTTGAAACACCCTGTATATATATATATATATATATATATATATATATATATATATATATATATATATATATATATATATACTCAACTAACTCTGCCACCTCAAATATCTCTGGAGCAACAACAGATATTCAAAAACGGTTTTCATCAGCATGAACGTACGGCAGGGGCATACGAAACCAAATACTATGCGAAATTTTAAAACGTAAACAAATATTATTTTCAACTCAAACTTGTGTATTTTTAAATAGACACTCCGTGTTATTTTGTAGGCAATCAATAGCATAAAAAATCACAAAAATAATAGCATTGATTGCATCACAAAATGTCAATTATAGCCCGAGAAATTGCGAAGCGAAGTTGATGCTTGAAATAAATGAAGCGCACAGCTAGCGCACGTCCTGAGACTCAAGCGTGCACCTCACGCTGCCTGTGTCAGGGGCTCACACAATGGGAAGGTATACACAATCCACAAAAATAAACAAGTTACACGTCCAACGCAAAGTTACGTTTTTCAAATTGTAAATGTATGTTTATTCTAGCGAAATGACAACTAGAACTACAATTAGAGATAACACACTTGAATTCACTTTGCTAAACACATTTACTAGTGCCCTGTCGCCATCAGAAACTGTATGGTTGTGCATTACATCCAGCATAGAAAATACACCCACATCTTGACTAATGAAACTGTGTGCCGTCAACGTTTGTTCGAAGTGCCCCCCCCCCCCCCCCCGTTTGCCTCGATACACGTTTTCAGACGGGTAACGACAGAGTGTTGCACAGATTGTGGAGTTTCTACAGATATTGCCGCACACGCCGCAATTATACGATGTTACATATCCTCTACTGTCGTTGGGGGTTCTTGATGCACTCTGCCTCTCACTGCGCCGCAGAGAAAGAAATCCAGTGGCGTCAAGTCGGGGACCGTGCTGGCCATCGCACAGTACCTCCTCGCCCCATCCACCATTTGTAAGTGTCGGATCTAGAACGTCTCTGGTAAATTTTGAATTGTGTGCGGGACATCCATCATGTTGGAATCACATTGATAGACGAGTTTCCAATCTTAGATCCTCCATGAGGAGCGCTAGTGTGTGTTGAAGAAATGATGCATATCACTATCCATTCAACGTTCCACGGTAAAAATAGGTACCTACAGTACAGTTAGCAATGATACCGCACCAAACATTGACACTCCACTCTCGTTGATGAGCGTCTTGGCTAATCCAGAGGGGATTTTGCACGGACCAGTAGTCCATGTTCCGCAGATTCACAATACCATGATTTGTAAATGAAGCCTCGTCCGAAAACAACGTATTGCTTAGGAATACTGGATTACCTTGAAACTGCTGAAGTGCAAAACGACAGAATTCAATGTTGGATTCAAAGTCATTCCCCTACAGTTCTTGGTGCAGTGAGATATGGTACGGATGAAACCGATGCCTATGCGAGATTCTGCACATGCTTCTGTGGCTTATTCCTACACCTCGTGCAATTTCTCGTACACCCACCCGAGGGTTGTGCGCTACAGCAGCCAGAACAGTAGTTTTGTTTCCATTGCCAGTCGCTGGCGTTGTACTTCGACGTTTTGTGGGAGCCCAGCTTCCTGTTTCCGTGAGTGTCTTGCAGATGTTGCCAATGGTTCGACGTGACGGTAACGGCCGATTTGGGTAGCGTTCAGCATACAGTGTCACAGATGCGGTTGCATTTCTGTGACATTAGCAATATATCAAAATAATATCTAGTTTTTCCTCATTACTGAAGGCTGGTATATCGACTAGATGACGGCAAATGTAACTAGCCACAAGAAAACAGGTCTTAATGTGGCAACGTACGTGAGTTACGTTACAGTATGAGAGCAGTTCAGCAGACCAGATTAGGAGACGCTTGTACACTGAAGGTAGAGCGTGCCGTGGTGATACCGGTATGTTTACGGCAGGATACAGGCGCCAGTGCAGGCAACCCCTGCTCTGAGCAAAGTACTACATGCGATGCCTTATGTGAGAAACTGTGACGCCGTTGCTGTCCTTTACAAGTCACATATTTCAGAACTTTTGAGGTTTAGAAATCTGAAACCAAGTGTGTTATCACTAATTGTACCACTAGTTGTCATTTCGCAACAATAAATATTATTCGCAGGACATCCATCATTCTGATACCGCATTATTTGACACGTTATAAGAGGTGGACCAGTACTGCTCAAGAAGGGGCTAAATTATCCCCCTTTAGGAGTGCCATCAATGAAATATGGGCCAATGATGGGTTGTCATACGTACCACACCATACATTAACACTTCACTGTCGCAGTATGTCAATCACGTCACGATTACCGGCAGTGTGAGGTTCACGCTTGAGTCTCAGGACGTGCGCTTCATTTATTTCAAGCGTCAACTTCGCTTCGCAATTTCTTGGGATGTAATTGACGTATTATGATGCAACCAACGCCATTATTTTTGTGATTTTTCATGCTATTGATTACCTACGAAATAATACGGGGTGTCAATTTAAAAACACACAAGTTTGTGTTGAAAATTGCATTTGTTTACATTTTAAAATTTCGCATAGTAGTTGGTTTTCTGAACCCCTGCCGTACGTTCATGCTGGTCAAAACCGTTTCTGAATATCTATTGTTGTTCCAGAGTTATTTGAGATGAGGTGGTGGAGGTAGGTGAGACCCCTGTATATCATATTAATAGAGTAATCTATTCCTAATACAAACCCTAGTCATATTCTTTGTAAATAAACAAATGTAAATGTCGTGAGACCATGGCATCCCGTCTGGTAGGCCGTTCACCGGGTGCAAGTCTTTCGATTTGACGCCACTTCGGCGACTTGCCCGTCGATAGGATGAAATGATGATGATTAGGACAACACAAAACCCAGTCCCTGAGCGGAGAAAATCTCCGACCCAGCCGGGAACCGAACCCGGGCCCTTAGGATAGACATTCTGTCGCACTGACCACTCGGCTACCGAAGGGGCGGATATGTTCTTTGTAATATTGGTGCATTTATTGTGCATCTCTTGTCCAACACAGAGTCCAAAGTGGCTGGAAAAAAGCGCATTTGACTCCAGTACATAAGAAGGGTAGAAGAAAGGACCAGCAAAAATTACAGACCAATATCCCTAGCTTCGGTTAGCTGCAGAATCCTTCAACGTATTCTCAGTTCGAACGTAATACTTTCTTAAGACTGGGAAGCTAATGCTCACGAATCAGCATAGTTTTAGAAAGCATCGCTCTTGCGAAACTCAGCTTGCCCTTTTCTCACATGATATACTGTGAACAACGTATGAAGGGCAACTGGCAGAGTACACATTTCTAGAGTTCCGGAAAGCATTTGTCACGGTGACCCATTATTGGCTATTAACGAAGGTACGAGCTTATGAAATAATTCGCAGATATGTGAGTGGCACGTAGACTATCTAAATAGTAGAACCCAGTATGTTGTCCTCGATGGCAGGTGTTCATCAGAGAGAAGGGTATCGTGAGGAGTGCCCCAGGGAACTGAGATAGGACCGTTGTTGCTCTCTATATACATAAATGATTTGGCGGACAGGGTGGTCAGCAATCTGGAGTCGTTTGATGATGATGCCATAGTGTACGGTGAGGTGTCGAAGTTGAGTGACTGCAGGAAGATACAAGACAACTTAAACAAAATTTCCGGTCGATGTGATGAACAGCAGCTACTTCTAAATGTAGAAAAATGTAAGTTAGTGCGGATGAGTAGGAAGAACAAACGTGTAATGTTCGGACAAAGTATTACTAGTGTCCTGCTTGACACAGGGTAGTCGTTTAAATATTTGGGCGAAACTTTGCAAAGCGAGAGGAAATTAAACGGACATGTGAGGACGGTGGGAGGGAAGGCAAATGGTCGACTTCGGTTTTTTCGAAGAATTTTAGGAAAGAGTGGTTCGCCTGTAAAGGAGACCGCATACAGGACGCTGGTGTGACCTATTCTTGAGTATTGCTCGAGTGTTTGTGATCCGTACCAGCTGGGATTGAAGGAAGACATCGAAGCAATTCAGAGACGGGCTGCTAGATTTGTTACCGGTAGGTTCGAACAACACGTAAGTGTTACGGAGATGCTTCGGGAACTCAAATGCGAACACTTGGACGGAGGGCTACATTCTTTTCGAGAGACACTATTGAACCGACACGTGAAGCTGACTGTCAAACGATTTCACTGCCGCCAACATACATTGCGGATAAGGGCAACGAAGATAAGAGACGAGAAATTTGGGCTCGTAGGGAGGCACATAGAGAGTCGTTTTTCCCTAGCTCTATTTGCGGGTGGAACAGGAAAGGAAATGATTAGTAGTGACACAGGATACTCTCCGCCACGCACCATATATTGGCTGGCGGAGTATCTATGTGGATGTAGATGTAAATGTATGGGTATTAAGCGGTGGTCTGTGGCACGTTTCTGTGCCTAGCGTTTCATATCTAACAACGGGAGAGATCCTCAGAGACTACAAAGACGTGATTAGTTAAACTTCAAATGTAAAACTGTTTAGCAAGCTGAAACTATGGAACTGTTTATTGATACCGCGCAATGATGGTGTTGTAATGTCATCCGACCGCTGACTAAATTCGAGGACTCGCGCCACCGTTTGCGCCCTCGTCCGAATTCCATTCTCCAAGACTAAAGTTTTGTCAAGGCCCAATTATTACTGTCCTAGGAGCAATTCCAACGAAAACGAAAAACAACTTTAACAGCAAAGAGGACTGAAACTAGACAAGTGTGGTCCTAGTGCTGAACAAAGCAAAGAGCGTCAACATCTTCCGCTGAACAAACTCCACAGCACACATCGGCGCTACACAGCGATCTTAGGCAGCGATTGGAAGACGCCACAACTCGACCGTTGGGTGTTTGCCTAACAGTAGTTCAGCGGTTTCGGCATGCTAAATAAGTTTTCTATTGAAAATGGACTACATCTTGATAGTTTCTGAGGATGTCTCCCACAGTGGGAGGTGAAACGTTCGGCACTTAGACCCTGGCCCATAAAACCAATACCACCGAAGATATAAATCTCGGAATTGAAAGTCTGCGTGGTATGAACAAACCAAAGTTTTTCATAAGTTGTCAAAATAGTCAGTGACTGGGACAATCGCTGAAATAGATTAAAATCGCAGTTTTATGTGGAAACGATAGCTCAGTGAGGTTTGAAATTTAAACGAAAATAACAGATTCGTTTATGTATCCTCGTCACATATTCATCCGCGAACGGAATGCAGAGCTTCCATGCCTTCGCTACCGTCAGCAGTATTACTCGGTGTATGCAGCACAAGCAGGAAATTTACAGAAATAGCCGTGCCTGTCTCTTGGTGGTGTGCATATCTCGTGGAAGCTAAGCTATGTGCACTAGTGTGACTGCTCATAATGAATGTTTGAAGGGGTGTTGAAGAAGTCAGTCACGATGTATAGGGTGGGCTAAAAGTCACGAAGGGGTTTTGACTGTGAATAACTTTTTTATTTGTTCTGTTCTCCTTTCAGTTATTTCAGATTCTGGCAGAGGAAGGACGGGAGAGTGGCCGTCTTTGGTCTTTTAATTATGTGAAATATCAGTGGAAATTAATGATAAAATAAAAAAAAGTCATTCACACTTGTAACTTCATCGTGACTTTTGGCCCAGCCTGTGCATACTAGCACATAAGTTGCTGAATAAATGTTCATTTATAGTAATTCACGAGGTAGAGATGTTAAAGGCCAATGTGTGAGGAATAGCTGCATATGGTATCCGAAAAATACTTGAGATGGAAAGATGTTAAAGAACGTTGTGCAGCATGAAAAGGACAGTCATGGACATCACAAGTGCTCAAACAAGCTGTCGCCAGTTCTATTCATGCAACGCACTCTCGGAAAAATGAGCGTCACGTAGTTTTGAAGGCGTGTTGAAGAAATATATATACTAACAAGTAAGTTGCTACAAAAGTGTTAGTTCATATTAATGCAGGAGTTAAACAAGTTAAATGGCGCTCAATGAGACGTCTAACTTAGTTTCGCACTAGTGAACTACACAGGAATGCATTTCTGTGCATCCGTTTGTGTGCCTGCTACACTCTACAGGCTATTTGCACCTTCAGCAATATGAACTAACTTTATCTTCAACTCTAACACTTCCGTCTGAACAGCAGATCAGAATTATTTCTTCTCAGCAAAGCAAAATACTTTCTAACTAACACAGTCATCTTCTCGAAAGCTTCCCGTCCCACTCACCACCTCTCGCTCATGTCTACAGAGTCCTCGAGAAGAGGGTGTTTCGGTAGCTTTTTGAAGATGTGCTGCAATATCACAGTAGGCTTTCTCTTCTTTTAAGTCTACTATCACTCTCATTGTAGACATCTCTGTCATTAGCCCTTCTCTTTCTCGTGATATTGAATAAGGCTTATGTCTGAATGTCTGCTATTACTATTATCATTTCCACTGGTAACTATAATTATTCACACAGTAGTACCTCAAATGTATCCATAACTGCGCCACAAGCAGGCACTGCAGCGATGATTACTGTGGAATGGTAATGACTATGCCTGTACAGCAACAATAAACCTAGCCTTTGTCATGTACCTAGGAAATGTATGTGAGCAGATACAGATCGTAAAATACGACGCAATTTGTCGGCTATTTCTCGGAAGGCAGACAAAAAAATCTACTGCACTGTTTAACAGCTAGCAAAGTTTCTTTTACGATCGCGGGAAACAGCAGGACCTGTGATAGTCGTGTCTGTTATTGAACCAGCGCCATAATGGGATGTATGACCTAGTTTCCTCTGGGACCCCTCTCCACTTCTTCTGCACGGTTTCCTTTACGAGTGTTTTTCCAGCTCCACCCCCCGCCCCCTCCGATCCCACCATTCCCCCCCCCCCCCCCCCCCCCCGGCACATCCCGTCTTGCCCCGTCTAGAGCATGAAATAACCACTAAAAGCAGTGTAACAGTGCAGAGAGTACTACGTAAACGGGCACTCATAATTAAAATGGAAAAAAGTACGCACTAAGTAAATAATGCGGTGCCAGCACGGTGAGTATTGCACGGCAACTACAAACAGTAAACCCCTCAAACACATAGGCCAATAGCGTTCTCCTATCGATTCCTGCTGTTGTGTGCATCTCACGATGAGCGCTAAACAGTTTGCATTTAATTTTAGTGTTGGAGCATTACGGCATTTATTCTGTTGCGTTAGTCGTTTTCTGTGATTTCCACGGATAGGATCCCCAAAGGTGTGAAAAAAAGCCAAGGATGTTCGTTTTACTGGAGTGAAACACAATGAAATGACTTCAGTTATGAAATAATATCGTATTACAATATGAGACTTCTGACTGGTTTCACGTTCGTTCAGTTACGTGTAAAACAGGTGACAGCCTCCGGTACATTGGTGTGACGCTGGGAAAATGAAATCAATCTGCAAAGGAAGTTTCTTACAGTACATTCGTGCGGCCAATCCTACTTCATTTATCAAGTGCGTGGAATTCAAACAAATAGGACTAACAGGGGATATTGAATGGCAGCTTAATAGGCCACAGGTTTTTTAAAAGAAGTACGTGTTTCTTGCACTGGATACGCAGATGTACACAGTACATCAAGAAACATTGTCCAAAATCGAATCATAACCTCAACCATTATCACACAAAACAAACTTGCATCATTGTACCGATTTTCCTACATATTCACAATCTATTTACCAAATAAGTTCACTCTGTAAGACACTAACTTCGAATAATTAAATCAACAATAACCCACCTTGGTTCATTATGGCAAATAAATGCACGAACAAGAACAAGAAGCAACACAACGAACGTAAACAATGCACTTGTATTTCTTTTCCTTGGAGCCAAAACCTCAAAGTCGAAGTAGTACACGTATTTGGACGTCAGAGTGCAGCTCTGAGCGGAGTGTCACGTATATTACTTTCCCCCACAACAGACTTAATATTCTAGAACATATATGTGTACTTACCTCATTTTCTTAAAAAATGTCACTTATATCACTTTGCTTCTGACCCCCTCAACTGTGGTACATGTTTAATGTATTAAACCCTAACACAAGATTATAGCTCTTATGTGCAAATTGTGACAGCATTTTAAAAGTTTCTATTCGGTCAGTAACTACATGAAATACTGAAAACCAAATTTTTGTTACATATGGAAGTGGCTAGGTAGACAACCTCCAACTGGCAATGTGCACCACGAACCATGAACCAAGTTTACCGTTTAGTAATATAAATATGATCAGAGATCTAAATGTTCATTTGCCACTCACTTGGCAAATCGCAGTATTCTCTAATCCGCAAATAACAAGTTGACCTACAAAAAATATTACGTGACTCTGGACGGGAGATGACTTTATAAACTCATCCTTTGTTCAGAGTCAAGTAATACTTTTTGTAGGTCAATATTTTTTTGTCTATTAGCTGTACTTAAAAATCACGATAGATTTCGTTATTTTTGCAGATTGTAAAGAGAGATGGCTCTAGACAAGAAGTACCACACCGCACAAAGAGAATAATAGATCATAAACAAATGTAGAATGCATTGCTATCACGAAATAACGTTGAGTAGGTAATGTCATCAATATAATGTCTTTATTCGCCCTATTTCTCGCTTATCATTGTACCAGGAGCGAATACTACCTTATCTAATTACTATGTGTGCTTTTAGCATGGAGTAAATCTTTAATGATAATATATATTGAACCGCTTTTATGTGGTCCTAATTGAAAGCTGTGTTTAGAACTTTGAGCAAACATCTACATCCGTTTGATCGGGCATTAATGAACAGTAATCGCCATGTAACCAAATTGCGATTTCTGTACTTTAATTTTGTATAATTATCTTTATATAATTATCTGTCCGTGTTTGTCAGCCTGCTATTACAGTTTAACCACCGCCACCGAAAGCCGTTATTAAATGTTTCAACGGCTTTTGATGAATATGGGAACGACGTCAGTAATTTGCGAAAACGGTTGCTTCTGATTTTTATCGTTGTTGGTTAATGGAGATGAATGTCGTTTTGCGGCAGTAGCCTTTTTATGGTGAGCGTATATTATCGAGAGTTACTTGCTTTGTCATTCCCTTACATTGATACAACCGGGAAATGCGTCTTACACTATAGATTTCGTTCAACTTTGTATAATTATATTTTACAGCGGTTTGGCAGAATAATGAAACTGAAATATGGAAAGTAGTTCTTTGAGACTAAATTTTTCTCTCATGTTATAAACGACTGAGGATTCCCGACAGTATAAATAAGACTATTATCTGTAATATTTTACACTGAAGCGCCAAAGAAACTGGTACGGACATGGCAGAACACGGCGCTGCGGTCGGCAACGCCTATGTAGGACAACAAGTGTCTGGCTCAGTTGTTAGAGCGGTTACTGCTGCTGCAATGGCAGGTTATCTAGACTTAAGTGAATTTGAACGTGGTGCTATAGTGGGCGCACAAGCGATGGGACGCAGCATCTCCGAGGTAGCAATGAAGTGGGGATTTTCCCATACGACCAAATCACGAATGTACCGTAAATATCAGGAATCCGGTAAAACATAATATCTCCGACACTGTTGCGGCCGGAAAAAGATCCTGCGAGAATGGGACCGACGACGACTGAAGAGACTCGTTCAACTTGACAGAATTGCAACCCTTCCTCAAATTCCTGCAGATTTCAGTGCTGGGCCGTCAGAAAGTGTCAGCGTGCGAACCATTTAACGGAACATCATAGATATGGCTTTTCGGAGCCGAAGGGCCATTCGTGTAGTCTTGGTGACTGCACGATACAAAGCCTTACACCTCGCTTGGGCCCGTCAACAGTGATATTGTACTGTTGATGACTGGAAACATGTTGCGTGGTCGGACGAGTCTCTTATCAGATTGTATCAATCGGATGGACGTGTACGGGTACAGAAGCAACCTCGTGAATCTATGGACCCTACATGTCAGCAGGGAACTGTTCAAGCTGGTGGAGGCTCTATAATGGTGTGGGGCGTGTGCAGTTGGAGTGATATGGGGCCCCTGATACGTCTAGATATGACTCTGACAGGTTACACGAACGTAAGCATCCTGTCTGATCACCTGCATCCATTCATGTCCATTGTGCATTCCGGCGGACTTGGGCAGTTCCAACAGGACAATGCGACACCCGACACGCCCAGAATTGGTGCAGATTGGCGCAGGTACACTCTTCTGAGTTTCAACACATCCGCTGGCCATCAAACCCTGCAGACATGAACATTATTGAGCACTGCCTTGCAACGTGTTATTGAGAAGAGATTTCTAGCCCCTCATACTTTCACGGATTTATGGACAGCCCTGCAGGATCCATGGTGTCGATTCCATCCAGCACTGCTTCAGACATTAGTCGAGTCCATGGCACGTCCTGTTGCGGCACTTCTGCGTGCTCGTGGGGGCGCTACAAGATATTAGGAACGTTTACCAGTTTGATTGGCTTTTCAGTGTATGAGTATGTTTTAGCCTATATTTCGTAATGAGTATGTCTCCTTCTTATGTTTAATATGTTTTTAGGGTCCCGTAGCTCCGTCGGTGGAAATGGAGCTCTTGCAGGTTACGTCTGTTAATACCCCTTTTTCTCAGGGACGGATGGAGGAATAAAGTTGAAATTTATTTCAAATAGTACGATCTACGGTTTCTCGGCGATGTTAACTATGTAAGCTCCTAAGTCAATTCAGTGAAGAGATACGGTCATTTAAATCGCATATTTTGATACTCGCGAACTCACCCATCAAATCCTGTACAGTATGATACTTCCCGATAATCTAGTATCATGAAATTTGGCAGGAAGCAAATTTCACGGTACAAATGAAGGAAAAGTCCGGTAATAGTTTATTTGTAATTATATCACATAAAAATTATTTTTTTGACATTGGTTATCCGTCCAACTTTCCGTTTTTTAAGACCCCTTTTTCTCAAGAACGAGTAAAGGTATCAAGGTGAAACATATGTTAAATAGTAAGGTCTACGATCTCTTGGCGGTGTAAAAAAAAGGTAGGCTTCTGAATCAATGCAGTCTAAAGATACAGCCATATATGTCACATGTTTTGATGCTCACAAACTCATCAAAACTTGTAGATGAACTATCTATATAGATAATCAAGTTTATACAGAACCATCACACCGCGAGCTCTACTCGCAGTTGTCCTACTTTTTATACGACGAAAGCAATGAGATAGTTCTCTGCAATACAGTCAAAATTTTAAAAAAAATCTCAAGGAAATAACGCGTGTGGCTAAGCCATGTCTCCGGAATATCCTTTCTTTCAGGAGTGGTAGTTCTGCAAGGTTCGCAGAAGAGGTTCTGTAAAGTTTGGAAGGTAGGAGTCGAGGTACTGGCGGAAGTAAAGCTCTGAGGACAGGACGTGAGTCGTGCTTGACTAGCTTAGTTGGTAAATTACTTGCCCGCGAAAGGCAAAGGTCCCGAGTTCGAGTCTCGGTCCGGCACACCGTTTTAATCTGCCAGGAAGTTTCATATCAGCGCACACTCCGCTGCAGTGTGGATATTCTCATTCTGGATCCAAGATCTGTTTACAGCATCATGATGGTCGCATCCGTGTTTGGCGACATCGCGGTGAACGCAGATTGGAAGCGTGTAATCGTCATCGCCATACTGGCGTTATCACCCAACGTGATGGTATGGGGTGCCATTGGTTACACGTCTCGGTCACCTCTTGTTCGCATTGACGGCACTTTGAACAGTGGACGTTACATTTCAGATGTGTTACGACCCGTGGCTCTACCCTTCATTCGATCCCTGCGAAACCCTACATTTAAGCAGGATAATGCACGACCACATGTTGCAGGCCCTGTACGGGCCTTTCTGGATACAGAAAATGTTCGACTGCTGCCCTGGCTAGCACATTCTCGAGATCTCTCACCAACTGAAAACGTTTGGTCAATGGTGGCCGACCAACTGGCTCGTCGCAATATGCCAGTCACTAATCTTGATGAACTGTCGTATCGTGTTGAAGCTACATGGGCATCTGTACCTGTACACGCCAACCAAGCTCTGTTTGACCCAATGCCCAGGCGTATCATGGCCGTTATTAAGGCCCGTGTATTTAAAGCAACCCTGATTTGCATCCTCATCGATCCAGGCAAATGGCGGGATGGTTCCTGTAAGAAGCGCGCGAACGATTTCCTTTCCCGGCCTTTTACAGTCCGAGCTTGTACTCCTTCTCTAATAACCTGACTAATAACCTAACTGATGTGGGACGTCGATTTCTGCCCAGTATTCACCTAGTCGGGTGCGGGAAACCGCCTAAAAACCACATCCAGACTGGGCAGCACACTGGTCCTCGTCGTTAATCCATCTGGCGGATTCGATTCGTTGCCTGTGCGCCTCCTCAGATCCCGGAAGCGGTGTGCTAACGCGCAGCTATACGGGCGGTCATTCTGCATTTAATAGTAATTATAAAAGAAAACTAATACTAATTTATACAATTATGAACTATATCTTCCTGTTGCTGCTTACTTATTCCAACTGAAATAATAGACTGACGAACTATGGTTGAGAAATATTAATTACTGGTTTACACACCCGGGAATTCATTTTGCCAATTTTCTACTAGAAAAGAAAGCAAAAAATTTAAACTTCTTGACAAAATGAAAAAAAAATCATTTCCGTGTATTCATGAAAACGCCTCTGGAATTATGAAACGGTCGTGAAGAGATCCCGGATAGTTTTTGTCCACTGGGCACAGCTGCTTCGCGTGTCTACGACGCGATTTTGTAAACGTATCTGTGGCAACGTCTCTTCGTAGCTCTACAGATGGTTATTGTTTTCGCCTACAACGTTTGCGCTTCTCAGTCGAAAGCTGTCAAAAGCGCCGCCAGGTATCAGGGATTTCCTTAAAGTTAACTCCACTGTAGGAGTGTCTTAGCAGTAAAGAATAAACGTATTAGAACTTCAAGCATGATGATGCATTTTTCACGCATCTCAATGTTCATGACAGCGTATCTCCTGAACTATGAGTCGTACACAGATATATTTGTATAGGTACATTCAGCGGCATATATGGATACTGTCTGAGGAATATGTTGCGAATAGAATTAGTAGCATAGGAGTAATAAATGTGAGCGTCACGCATGAAACTGCAGTTTTTTACGCATCTCAGTATTTCTAACGTCGTATCTCCTGAACGGTGTATTGTACCATGATATATTTTTGTAGGTGATTTAAGCGGCATACGCGGATACTGTCTGGACCATTTTTTACTCCCACAGCGATTGTTGCCTGACAGTACAGATATGTGCAACAAGCTTGATTAAAATGAGTCCAGTGGTTTACGAGGAGATGTGTAACAGACCCACCGCGCGCTCATACATTTTTATAGTATGTATGGATTACACTGAAGCGCCGAAGAAATTGGTATAGGGATGCGTATTCCAATACAGAGAGTGTAAGGAGGCAGAATACGGCGATGCGGTCGGCAACGCCTTTATAAGGCAACAAGTGTCTGGCCCAGTTGTTAGATCGATTACTGCTTCTACAGTGGCAGGTAATCGCCTGGGCCCGTCGACAGCATCATTAGACTGTTGGTGACTGGAAACATGTTGCCTGGTCGGGCGAGTCTCGTCTCAAGATGTATCGACGTATGTGGGTATGGAGGCAACCTCATGAGTCCATGGACCCTGCATGTCAGCAGGGGACTTTTCAGGCTGATGGAGGCTCTGTAATGGTGTGGGGCGTGTGCAGTTGGAGTGATACGGGACCCCTGACACGTCTAGACACCACTATGACGGGTGACACGCACGTAAGAATCCTGCCTGATCATCTGCATCCATTCATATCCATTGTGCATTCCGACGGACATGGTCAATTCCAGCGGGACAGCCGGCCGGAGTGGCCGTGCGGTTTTAGGCGCTACAGTCTGGGACCGAGCGACCGCTACGGTCGCAGGTTCGAATCCTACCTCGGGCATGGATGTGTGTGATGTCCTTAGGTTAGTTAGGTTTAATTACTTCTAAGTTCTAGGTGACTGATGACCTCAGAAGTTAAGTCGCATAGTGCTCAGAGCCATTTGAACCAAGCCCAGCGGGACAATGTGACACCCCACACACCTAGAATTGCTACAGAGTGGCTCCAGGACCGCTCTTCTGAGTTTAAACACTTCCGCTGGCCACCACACTCCCCAGATATGAACATTATTGAGCATATCTGGGATGCCCTGCAACATGCTGTTCAGAAGAGATCTCCACCCCTCGTACTCTTAAGGATTTATGGACAGGCCTGCGGGATTCATGCTGTCAGTTCCCTCCAGCAGTACTTCAGACATTATTCGAGTCCATGCCACGTCGTGCTGCGGCACTTCTGCGTGCTCGCGGGCGTTCTACACGATGTTATGCAGATGTACCAATTTCTTTGGCTCTTCACTGTATACAACCAAGTGGCTCTGAGCACTATGCGACTTAACTTCTGAGGTCATCAGTCGCCTAGAACTTAGGACTAATTAAACCTAACTAACCTAAGGGCATCACACACATCCATGTCCGAGGCAGGATTCGAACCTGCGACCGTAGCGGTCGCTCGGCTCCAGACTGCAGCGCCTAGAACCGCACGGCCACTCCGGCCGGCCTACAACCAAGTGACTGACACGAATACATTAATTACTGACGAACTGAACTAATATTCTTTCTGTATACGTTCGTATCATTCGCTTAATTCATCAGTAAACATGTATCGCGAACAACAATTCTGAAAATGTATCAAATATGACCAAACGAATATGGTATCGATCTCTGCATATTAACTTTGTCCATTACTAAATGCCTCACAAGTTGGAGTTTATCACATGTCGATATTGAAGCTATATTAAACGGGCGAAATAAGGGTGAAGGGCGCAGCAGGGCTCGGAGTCGCTGCCCAATCCGTCCCCCTCCCCCCTCCTCCCCCCCCCCCCCCACCATTGCCCAGCCGTGGACCAATTTCGCTGCGAGTGGCACACGCGCCCGCCTACCGATCTGCCAGCGGAGTGCCGGGAGTGTGTGTAATACGTTTTAAGCCCGGAAATGGGCGGCGCCGGGTCGATGCGGGAGTGGACTCGTTTATCACTGTGCACACAGCGGGGCGCTCGGACCGGCGCCGTCCCGCGCGTCGAGCGCCGGATTAGTCGCGCCGGGAACCTGTTTTGCCTCGCGGAGCGCACCTCGCCGCTCCGTTATCCGGCGGCCTGCATTTCCAGCTAATCAGCCAATTGCCTCTGTGAAGGCCCGTAATCGGCACTGGTTGCTGCACCCCCGTGTACGAGGCTACTGGTTGCTTACAATATACACTGACTGGCAAAACAAGTGACGCACGCAGAAGGCACGGTCAGATGTCAGTATAACTTCGTATATGCACAGACCACCGGCAAGTATGCAAAATGTCCAGACACTCTGTGACCAAAATGGTACTGAAACAGAGGATGACAGACTAAAGGCAGAAATACTAAATGTCTTTTTCCAAAGCTGTTTCACAGAGGAATACTGCACTGTAATTCTTTCTCTAGATTGTCACAGAATGGTAGCTATCGAAATAGATGACAGAGGGATAGAAAAACAATTAAAATCGCTCAAAAGAGGAAAGGCCGCTGGACCTGATGGGATACCAGATCGATTTTTCACAGAGTACGCGAAGGAACTTGCCCCCCTTCTTGCAGCGGTGTACCGTAGGTCTCTAGAAGAGCGTAGCGTTCCGAAGATTGGAAAAGGGCACAGGTTATCCCCGTTTTCAAGAAGGGACGTCGAACAGATGTGTAGATGATATCTCTAACGTCTATCAGTTGTAGAATTTTGGAACACGTATTATGTTCGAGTATAATGACTTTTCTGGAGACTAGAAATCTACTCTGTAGGATACAGTTACACACAGTCGTTTAATGAACAAGGTAAGAGAATATGGACTATCAGACCAATTGTGTGATTGGGTTGAAGAGTTCCTAGACAACAGAACGCAACATGGCATTCTCAATGGAGAGAAGTCTCCCGAAGTAAGAGTGATTTCAGGTGTGCCACTGGGGAGTGTCGTAGGACCGTTGTTATTCACAATTCGGAAGTTCACTGAGGCTTCTTGCGGATGATGCTGTAGTATATCGAGGGGTTGTAACAATGGAAAATTGGACTGAAATGTTGGAGGATCTGCAACGAATTGACGCATGGTGCAGGGAATGGCAATTGAATCTCTATGAAGACAAGTGTAATGTGCTGCGAATACATAGAAAGAAAGATCCTATATCATTTAGCTACAATATAGCAGGTCAGCAACTGGAAGCAGTTGATTCCATAAATTACCTGGGAGTAGGCATTAGGAGTGATTTAAAATGGAATGACCATATAAAATTAATCGTCGGTAAAGCAGATGCCAGACTGAGATTCATTGGAAGAATCCTAAGGAAATGCAATCCGAAAACAAAGGAAGTAGGTTACAGTACACTTATTCGCCCACTGCTTGAATAGTGCTCACCGGTGTGGGATCCGTACCAGATTGGGTTGATAGAAGAGATAGAGAAGATCCAACGGAGAGCAGCGCGCTTCGTTACAGGATCATTTAGTAATCGCGAAAGCGTTTCGGAGATGATAGATAAACTCCAGTGGAAGGCACTGCAAGAGAGACGGTCAGTAGCTCTGTACGGGCTTTTGTTGAAGTTTCGAGAACAGACCTTCAACGAGGAGTCAAGCAGTACGTTCCTCCCTCCTACGTATATCTCGCGAAGAGACCATGAGGATAAAATCAGAGAGATTAGAGCCCACACAGAGGCATACCGACAATCTTTCCTTCCACGAGCAATACGAGACTGGAATAGAAGGGAGAACCGATATGGGTACTCAAGGTACCCTCCGCCACACACCGTCAGGTGGCTTACGGAGTTTGGATGTAGATGTAGAGTAGATGTAGAATGATAAGGGGACCTGGATGTCGTGAGGGCTAAAAATGGAAAGGTTTTTATTTAACAAAATCCTGTGATTCTTTCTTACTAAAAAAATATGCTTTATGGATAGTACCTTGTAATTATGGTCTTTCAATACTTTTCTAAAGCAAGTGCGGCGCTTGAAAGCCTAGATGACAGACTACTGCCAAACGCAAGACCTTGCCTACAATGACTCGTTATTTAATTCTGGAGCCGCTGTTTCAATAGCCACACGTTTGTCCCATCTCATTGAAGAATAAATCAACTGTACTGTGAGCAGGTCTTTATTGCAGTCGGTCTTTCTGTCGATACGAGTAGATTACTTGAGATTACTTAAATTGCTCGCGTGCATTCGCGTTGCAAACTTGTTGTGACTGCGTGTGTCAGTCACTTTACATTGTAAAATGCCAAAGACGAAGAAGTTTAATTAGGGTCGTACTTTAAGTTAATCAACGTTCGTGTGTTGTTGGAAATCGTAAAAAAATGAAGAAAATGTTACGCCGTAGCGAAATGAGGTTCGGCATAAAACTTCCACAGACAGTGCAAGTTGAAACAACGTACCGGAAATGAACCAGATGTTGGCGTTGTAAATAGTGAACATAACGATTACGTTTTAATTAGTTAGTGCAAGCTTTTAGAATTGCTTTTGCCTGGTGCTAAATGTAAATATTGTAAGAGTGAAAAATCGCTTACATGAGGACATAATTAAGAGCAAAATTGTAGTGCAGTGTAGTGTGTAAAGTAACGAAATGTACAATGGCATCGCCTGTAACATGCACAAAATACAGTGAATATCCACTTTGCTTGTTCCGTGAGGTTGCATTGTGAAGAGAAGAAAAGAGACCCAGACATTCTGTGTCATGATGGATCTCCCACTGCCACATGTCAAATTTGAGAAGTATTAGAAACGATTGCATAAAACCCTAACACAAGTCAGTGTAGCATCGATGCAGAGAGCAGCAAACGAAACTGTAGCTCAAAGTATTGTCAATGTATTGATACTACTGCTGCTTCGACAATTCCTGGCAAAAGACAGGCCATACATCGCTGAATGGAGTTGTCACAGTTACCTCTGTTGATACAGGCAAGGTGCTGGACTATGAATGTTTGACAAAACACAGAAAAGGTTGTGCTAATAAGATAAATGAATACAAATTCGATAATAACTTTGAAGGTTTCCGTGGTGGTATGGACGGCAAGGGGGTCGTCTCTATTTGCAGTAGGTCAGCTGCTAGACGTAGTGTGCGATACACTCACATACTTGTTAAAGTTCTGGTCAACTACTTCCTAGCACCGCAAGGGAGAGTGGTGGTGCATCAAGCTTACTGTAAACCGTTCACATATGTGCCTGACATAAGTGAAGAAGTGATGGACTCCCTGCAATATTCTGTGTCATCCCGCATCACTGATCGCAGACTAGCAGAGCCGGTCTAGACAATTACCGTCCCATGGATAGGCTGCCGCTGACACCACAACACAAACGGCTGCCTTTGGAGGGGTTACGTAACTAGGAAGCATGGAATGTTGACGAATGGCGTCGCAATGTGCTCAGTGTTGAAATGAGGTCCTGCGCTATCCTGGATGACCATCGTCGGCAAATATGATGACGATCTGGGGAGAGGTCCCATACTTCCAGTGTTTTAGAGTGCCACAGTGGTGTTACTCCTACCGTCGTGGTGTGGGGAGCCATCGAGTGTGAGTTCAGGCCACGACTGGTAGTGACTGAGGGAACGCTGACGGCATAACGGGTACGGCATCCCCATGTGTTAACTGTCATGCAACAATGACGTGGTGTCATCTTAAGCAAGACAATGCTCTTCCACACATGGTACGTGTCTCTATGGACTGTCTGCACCGTGTTGAAGTACTTTCGCGGCCATCAAGATCCAAAGATTTGTCCCCAAAGCAATACGTTTGGGACCAGCTGGGACATCAACTCCGCTCCACTTGCAGTATCCAGGATATCAAGGACCAGTTGCAAACTGTGGGCCAGCTTATCTCAGGAGAGGATTCTACGGTTTTGTGACACCTCGCCCAGTCGAATCATTGCGTGCTTCTCAGAAAGTGGGGGTGCAACGTCATACTGATACGTACACTTTCATGGCGCGACGTTTCATTTCGTTTCCTCCTCTCTTTCTGTGTGCTACACATTTTTTATCATGCATTGTACATAATAATCTCGTATTTTTGTAGATGAGGCAGTTGTCTATACTGCAGTAGTATGTGCAAAACCTACACCTACACCTCTAGGCCAGTGGTCGAGAAACCGCGGTACGCGAACCACATGCGGCTCTTCGGCCCCTTGAGTGTGGCTCTTCCACGAAACACCACATGCGGTTTAAAACCCTTGATCATCACCAATACGAAGATTTTTAGTTGGAATGGAGAGCGAGTACGCAGATTTTCCGCTGCATAACAAGATACGTTGGCTGTCAAGAGTAAGAGTTATGTAACATTCCGCTATCTTATATACCATTTATCGCCGAGAAGGGATTCATTACTGAGAAGTAATGAACGATCCCTGGATCTAATTATTTTATTTCAGGGTAGGCTTTATGCCTAATCTACGTCAGCTTAAATCGTTAACTAGTGGGGAAAGGAAACAGTTCTTTTTCAATGTTATGAGCAGTTATTTCACTCGAAAACAAACTGTCAGTTTTGTTGTAGATTTTGAAAGAGAAACTTTAATTCACTTTCGTAGCCTACTGAAACGTCCAGAAAAAATAATTCTATTACTGACATTTGCTACTTCGAAAGAACACATTTAAACGTGAGGGAAGCTTTTCGCAACACTTTTCAGTGATTCAGAATTATCAAAAACAACAACTGCTACTCTTAACGTTACTGCAACAGAATTAAATCTTTTGTCCCTTTAATATTGACATTGGCAACTCTGAAAAGTAACTGCTGTATTTTTTTTAAAGAAAAAATAATTGTAGAGCTCTAAATCTGAACGTGTTTTTGCTTACACAGAAATATTGGAGACAAACAAATATGAACTTACTTGTTAGTTCACACGCGGTTTGCTTTGAAAGACCAAGAAAAGGAAGATACACTCCTGGAAATTGAAATAAGAACACCGTGAATTCATTGTCCCAGGAAGGGGAAACTTTATTGACACATTCCTGGGGTCAGATACATCACATGATCACACTGAGAGAACCACAGGCACATAGACACAGGCAACAGAGCATGCACAATGTCGGCACTAGTACAGTGTATATCCACCTTTCGCAGCAATGCAGGCCGCTATTCTCCTATGGAGACGATCGTAGAGATGCTGGATGTAGTCCTGTGGAACGGCTTGCCATGCCATTTCCACCTGGCGCCTCAGTTGGACCAGCGTTCGTGCTGGACGTGCAGACCGCGTGAGACGACGCTTCATCCAGTCCCAAAACATGCTCAATGGGGGACAGATCCGGAGATCTTGCTGGCCAGGGTAGTTGACTTACACCTTCTAGAGCACGTTGGGTGGCACGGGATACATGCGGACGTGCATTGTCCTGTTGGAACAGCAAGTTCCCTTGCCGGTCTAGGAATGGTAGAACGATGGGTTCGATGACGGTTTGGATGTACCGTGCACTATTCAGTGTCCCCTCGACGATCACCAGTGGTGTACGGCCAGTGTAGGAGATCGCTCCCCACACCATGATGCCGGGTGTTGTCCCTGTGTGCCTCGGTCGTATGCAGTCCTGATTGTGGCGCTCACCTGCACGGCGCCAAACACGCATACGACCATCATTGGCACCAAGGCAGAAGCGACTCTCATCGCTGAAGACGACACGTCTCCATTCGTCCCTCCATTCACGCCTGTCGCGACACCACTGGAGGCGGGCTGCACGATGTTGGGGCGTGAGCGGAAGACGGCCTAACGGTGTGCGGGACCGTAGCCCAGCTTCATGGAGACGGTTGCGAATGGTCCTCGCCGATACCCTAGGAGCAACAGTGTCCCTAATTTGCTGGGAAGTGGCGGTGCGGTCCCCTACGGCACTGCGTAGGATCCTACGGTCTTGGCGTGCATCCGTTCGTCGCTGCGGTCCGGTCCCAGGTCGACGGGCACGTGCACCTTCCGCCGACCACTGGCGACAACATCGATGTACTGTGGAGACCTCACGCCCCACGTGTTGAGCAATTCGGCGGTACGTCCACCCGGCCTCCCGCATGCCCACTATACGCCCTCGCTCAAAGTCCGTCAACTGCACATACGGTTCACGTCCACGCTGTCGCGGCATGCTACCAGTGTTAAAGACTGCGATGGAGCTCCGTATGCCACGGCAAACTGGCTGACACTGGCGGCGGCGGTGCACAAATGCTGCGCAGCTAGCGCCATTCGACGGCCAACACCGCGGTTCCTGGTGTGTCCGCTGTGCCGTGCGTGTGATCATTGCTTGTACAGCCCTCTCGCAGTGTCCGGAGCAAGTATGGTGGGTCTGACACACCGGTGTCAATGTGTTCTTTTTTCCATTTCCAGGAGTGTATATTATTTTAGCACCTAGTATAGTATTCCTGAGTTACACAATCACCTGAAAAAGTAGCTTTTGCCGTTCATTCCTTAATCGCGTTCGCAATATGACACTAATAGGAACGGTAAGACTAGTATCCCCCCGAGCGAGTACAAGTACCGCAGCAGGACGTGACATGGATTAAAATAATGTCTGAAGTAGCGCTGGAGGGAACTGACGCTATGAATCCTGCAGGGCTCTTCTGAACAGCAAGTTGCAAGACATCCCAGATATACTCAATAATATTCATGTCTCAGGAGTTTGGTGGCCAACGGATGTGTTGAAACTCAGAAGTGTTCCCAGAGCCAGTCTGTAGCAATTCTGGACATATGGGGTTCGCATTGTCCTGTTGGAATTGCCCGAGTCCTTCGGAATGTACAATGGACATGGATGGATGCAGGTGATCAGACATGATGCTTACGTACGTGTCAACTGTCACAGTGGTATCAGACATATCAGGTTCCCATATCACTCCAACTGCACACGTCTCACACCATTACATAGTTTCCACTAGCTTGAACAGTCCCCTGCTGACATGCAAGATCCACGCATTGTCTCCATAGCGGTGCACGTCCATCAGCTCGATACAATTTGAAACGAGATTCGTCCGACCTGGCAACATGTTTCCAGTCATCAGCAGTCCAGCGTCGGTGTTGACGGACCAAGGCGAGATATCACGCAGTCATCAATGCTACATGAGTGGGTCTTCTGCTTCGAAAGTCCATATCGATATGATGTTTTGTTGAATGGATTGCACGGTGACATTTGTTGATGGCCCAGCACTGAAATCTGCAGAAATTTGGGGAAGGGTTGCGCTTCTGTCACGTTGAACGATTCTCTTCAATCGATGGTGGTCCCGTTCTTGCAGGATCTTTTTCCAGTCGCAGCGATGTTGGAGGTTTGATGTTTTATCTGATTACTGATATTCACGTTGCACACGTGAAACGGTCGTACGGGAAAGTCCCCACTTCATCGCTACCTCGGAGATGCTGTGTCCCACCGCTCGTGCGCCGACTATAACACCACGTTCCAACTCACTTAAATCTTGATGACCTGCCATTGTAGCAGCAGTGACCAATCTAACAACTGCGCCAGACACTTATGTTATATACGTGTTGCCGACCGCAGCGCCGTATTCTGCCTGTTTACATATCTGTGTATTCGAAGACGCATGCCTGTACCATTTTTTTTGGCGTTTCAGTGTATTTACGTCCAGTTTACAGCTAGATGCGTTAACGTTTATCCTATAACTTGTCATAATTCCTTCTTTCAGATTTATATTGATGTCAAGAGCAATTTTAAAGACGCTGATATACCGATGCAATTAGGTCTCCGATTCGAAATCTGATTTTCATTAACGTATTTTTTTATCATTCAATTAATATGTTAGTGTTTTATTTGACTCTACGTCCCATAGAGCTAGAGCCATTGTGTCTGTCAGAGATGGCAGACCTGTGTACTAAGTTGCACACCATATATACACCCAAGTCATCTACAGATTTAATCATGTGTTTCAATAAAATCGTTCTACATATTAGGCCGCGTCGTTAGGAAACACTAAAGGAACTAAAATGTCGACGTTTCGACCATCTTTGCAGCGGTTCTCTTCAGAGTGATTACTCCTGTACTCTTCACACCAAAACCCAACAATTAGTCGCCCTGACTAGGACCACTGTAAAGACGATCGATACAAAGTAATTTTAGTTCTTCATTATGAAGCAGCCCTATAGCCAAAATGATTTTCATCAAAATGAGACTGGCTGTGGAAGCCGTGGAAGCCTAGGCACAACAAAAGGACTCTCACAATTACAGCTTTCGACCACTACGGCTTTCGTCAACAATAGACACACATACACACTCCCTAACGACCGTAGTCTCAGGCAACTGTGGTTTCGGTTGCCTGTGGCTGCAGTCGTGTGTGTGAGTTGCGTTTGGGTGAGTGTGTGTGCGTGTGTGTACGTGTGTCTATTGTTCACGAAAGCTGTACCGCCCGAAAGCTGTAATTGTGAGAGTCCTTTTGTTGTGCCTATCGGCGACTCAGCATCTCCGCTATATGGTGAGTAGCAACTTTCCTTCTCATAATATCGTTATATATCTTAGTCACGTGTTCGTCCTACTATTCCGTAAACACACAGTCGCAGCCAAAGCTGTAGAAAGAGTCTTGGTAGGTGGAATTATGTTACGTGGCAGTTCAGTGCACTGAGGGTGATTGAAATTACGAATAAGACGAATACATATTGCTGCAAAATAAACTGTCGGTTAACACAGGAGATGATACAGTGTATGATCCTGTCACTAGAAATGAATGCCACATGCCACTAATGTCTTCATTCTATGTAAGTTGTTTATTCATATATTCCGACGTGTTAATAAACTGTCAAAAGCTTGGAATATTCCAACAGCGGCGCTGTCTCGTAAGCTCGAAAATGAAATTTCCTATGAGAGGAGAAGAGACATGTTCACGACACATGACAGAATTGTTCATGGAAACAGTTTTAAAAGAGCGCTTTTGCACGTAGCCTCGGAGTCTGGAATTCTAGTTCATCTGCGCTGTCACAGCTGGTTTTCATGTTGTGTGAAATGTGGTAATGCCTGGGAAGATCACTGTGTGGCGAAACCGGAAATTCGCATGAAAAGCTCTGGAGTTCCCAGTTGTCTCTCCTGGCCGCACACGAATTTGGCTTACACACACACACTTAGTATCTATCATTAAATATGCTGATCCGTTTTATCCGCTGGAACATACAATATCTGACGAAAAACGTCCGAACAGCTATTAGTGGTCATTAACATGGGGTGCGTCTGCCCTTTTCCTTTATGACGGCTTCAGCTCTGGTGGGGACACTTTCAGTGAGTTTTTCAAGTGTCTGTGGAGGAATGGTGGCCCATTCTTCTTCAAGAGCCGAAACCAGAGGTGGTTACGTTGGACGCTGGAGTCTGAAAAGACGTCAAAGTTCTAACTCGGTTTCAATACCACTAAGGGTATCTTCTCCAGAAGGATTACTGAACTCGGTCACTGGGTGCTCTTATAACAAGCTGTAATAATTTTTACTGTTTTTCATGGAGGACTTTATCCATAATTTCTGCTGTTTGACTTGAGCGTCTTAGCTCATAATGTATGCTTATAATTTTAACGTAATCTAAGTTATGTGACTTTATTCCCTCTGAAGAAGATATACTTAGCGGTATTTAACACTGGTCAAGGTTTATTACAATAAACTTTATGCAACCGTTTGGCTGTATACATCACATATTGAAAGTTTATTTATGGTTGCTACTGTCAGACAAGTTTAAAATTATCATCCTATAGGCGTTTCTTTGGGTTCAGGCCAGGAATCTGAGCAGGCCAGTCCATTTCAGGAGTGTTACTGACCGTAAACTGCTGCCTCGCAGGTGCTGGTTTATGAAAGGGTGCATTGTCATGCTAGTACAAACAGTTATCGTCTTCGAACTGTTCCTCTACTGTATGCAGCATACAGTGTTAAAAATGTGTTCATATCGCCGGCCGGTGTGGCCGCGCGGCTCTAGGCGCTTCAGTCTGAAACTGCGTGACCGCTACAGTCGCAGGTTCGAATCCTGCCAGGGGCATGGATGTGTGTGATGTCCTTAGGTTAGTTACGTTTAAGTAGTTCTAAGTTCTAGGGGACTGATGACCTCAGATGTTTTGTCCCATAGTGCTCAGAGCCATTTGAACCATTTTGTGTTCATATCCTTCCGCGTTTTCTTAAGTGCAATACAAAGATAGCACCCGAACCACGGACGACACTCCCAAATTGTAACACCACCTCCTCTGTAAATCATTGTTGGCACCACACAATGATGACAGGTAACATTTTCCAGGTATTCTCCAATGCCAAACCGTTCCATCGGATTGCCACAGAATATAGTGTGATTCATCAATCCAAATCACTCATTTCCAGTCCATTACTTTCCAATGGCGTCGCTCTTTACCCCACCTCAAGCAACAGTTAACATTGACTGCCCAAGTGTGTTGCTTATGAGGAGCTGCTCGACCATTGTATCCAATTCATTTTAACTCCCTCGACCAATGTACCCCATTATTTTTAACTCCCTCGACCATTGTACCCAGTTCGTCTTAACTCGCTCGACCATTGTACCCCATTATTTTTAACTCCCTCGACCATTGTACCCAATTCTTTTTAACGGTACCCTGAGAAATCAGCGATGCTTTAGAAAACGGACGCCTTATTGCATTTACAGAGATATCTGTTACTACGCTGACTAGTAGTTTTTGGGATAGTATTATAAACGAAGCGATCGAGTTAAAAATTTCTGACAACACCCACAATAAAGACGGCGGCCTGCAGCTAAGAGCAGTTTGGAACTCGACGGTCAGAAAGTTGAAGAGGGCGCGGCAAGCGCGCAATGAAAACATTACCATATATGGCACTGGGCGAGCACCAGTGACGTCACTGAAGACAGCGAGGCTATATAAGGACGGCAGCAGCAACCATTCGACAGTCACCACTTGACAATGGCTACGGAGAACTCGGCCGAAAGTTGTGGATTTTAAACCCTGGACGCTGCTAGAAGCCCGAGAAAATTTTATCAGTTGCTCTACATTGTTCCTACTTCACTATGTCCCTCACCCTTTCCTTCCTCATCCTATCTCTCCTTCTTGCTCCTATCCTGCTTCTGAAGAACATCATTTCGTATGCCTGTAATCTGATCATATCTTTTCTTTATTGCCTGAGTTTCAGATGCACAGGTCTAACTGAGATGATATTACTACTTTTTTTTTTTTTTTTTTTTTTTTTTTTTTTTTTTTTTGTGGAACGTCTTTGTTCCAAACCAGGTTCCTAACACTTAGCAGGAATGCTTCTGCCTATCTGCCACTGTCACTGATCTCTTTCTCATTACTTCGAAGTTCCTCTATCAGATTTCCTAAGTACTTGACACTTTCCACTTTCGTCAAATGTTCACCACCCCCCCCCCCCCCCCCATTCCTTATTCCGCTAGTTGGTCTATCTTTCCAGCTGTCTATCTCTCCAGCTGTTCCTGAATCGCCTCTTCCTTGATTCTCTAGGTCATCAATTCATCCGTGAACACCATTGCTTTCATCTTGCCTTCCCCAGCTTTTTCTGCCGCCATAGTCATTATCTCATCGAAGACCACAATGAATAGATGGGGTGACAATTAACAGCCCTGTTTCACTCCACTTGCTGGCTGGAACCAATCCGTCCTTTCATTTCCCACTATCATACAACACAGGCTTCCACAGAACATCTCCTCCACTCTGCTTGTTGTCTCTTTCCCCACTCCCGTCTCTTGTAGTGCTTTCCAGAAATGGCTCTGAGCACTATGGGACTCAACTGCTGAGGTCATTAGTCCCCTAGAACTTAGAACTAGTTAAACCTAACTAACCTAAGGACATCACAAACATCCATGCCCGAGGCAGGATTCGAACCTGCGACCGTAGCGGTCTTGCGGTTCCAGACTGCAGCGCCTTTAACCGCACGGCCACTTCGGCCGGCGCTTTCCAGAACTTTCTTGTACAGATGCTATCGAATTTCTTTACTAAGTAGAGAAAGGCTATAAAAAACATCTTCCCCGAATTCATAATAGTTCTCCTGGAGCTGCGGCATTGAAAATATGAGGACAACGGTCGACCTCCCAGGTCTGAAGTCATGCTATTTGTCTCACAATTTGATCTCGACTCTTGTTAGATTCCTGTTTTCCAGCGTGTTTTCATATACCTCGGAACTGTGGGGTATCAGTGTGGCTCCCTGTGTTTTCAACAATTCTTCCTATTCCCTACGAGCTGGAATGGCAGAAGGAAATCAACTGTGTCCTTTCCAAAGAAACCGTTCAGGCATTTGCTTTGAGCTATTTAGCAAGCAGAGACATTAGACCTTTAATGAAATTGCATTCTAAAACGATCCCGTCTGGAATGAAGCGTACGCAGTACATGAACGTCAGAAGACGTAGTTTGGATGTGAGATCAGTCTTAACTGACAGCGACAAGCAAGAATAAAATGACGATTCACCAAGTGGATAATCGGAACTGACACAAAAGAAAAAGGATTAGGTAATACTCTCAGCTTTATGTGACTCTCATGCACTGCCATACTTCTGTAGAGCTTTCGCTTCGCTTTTACGAGGATGCTTCAAAATGGAAATTGCACATTATGGCACCCCAAGAAACTTTTATTGAATATTGAAATGCAGTTCAAAGTGATACAGATACAAGACACCATTTTTCAATATAGTCACTAAGTCTCTGCAAACAGCAGTCTGAGCACTCTACCAAAAGCTCAGTTCCTCGACGATAAAAATGCGGTCGTTGATCACGGTTCGAGAAGCGGTGTGTGAACGTACTCATTGGCGGAAAGTAAGCGATGGATGAGAGAGAGAGAGAGAGAGAGAGAGAGAGAGAGGGATATAAGAGAGTGAGAGAGAGAGAGAGAGAGAGAGATGGCACCTTTCGAGTTCATGTTCGTAGGCTTCACCTCATGGATTAGCCGTTCGGTGACTATGATGGTATCGCAGAAGAAAACACAAGTCATATTCAAACTGCGGAGTATGTAGGAGAATTCTTCTTCAGAAACTGTTGAGGAATTACGTTTAGCAAGCATTCTCGATCAATACCCTCTTCCACATTAACAACACTCGAGATTATGGCTTGATTGCAGAGTATATGTGGCGTAGATAACTCAACACTTGCTCTATTTCACATTTGCGTAATAAATTCAAGTCGACCTTTCTCCAAAGCCAAATGATAAATAAAGATGAAAAGTGACGTGAAAGTTTTCTGGGTTCAAAATGGTTCAAATGGCTCTGAGCACTATGGGACTTAACTTCTGAGGTCATCAGTCCCCTAGAACTTAGAACTACTTAAACCTAACTAACCTAAGGACATCACACACATCCATGCCCGAGGCAGGATTCGAACCTGCGACCGTAGCGGTCGCGCGGTTCCAGAGTGTAGCGCCTAGAACCGCTCGGCCACCCCGGCCGGCTTTCTGGGTATATTACCGCCTCATATAGTCAAGAAAACTATTACTAATGATACCAACGTATCGGGTACGGCTACAGTGGCCTTCTGTGTGTGAACCATTACTAAGGATGGTAGAAGACAGGAGAGCATGGAGAGTACCGTGTGAAATATTGCCGTTTGACAGAACGTTATTGATACCAGAAGCATGCCTACTAACATTTTTCTTTGTTCTTGCTTTTAGCAATTTCTCGCCGTCAGCAGTCCTTGCTCTCATAGAATTTTTTTTTTCTACTTGAGATTCGTTGGGTTCAAATAGCTCTTTTTTCAAGTTCTGCCTTTTATTCTCCTGTGTCTTCAGTTTTCTACATTGCGTTTCCATCTGCTATTGTCTTAAAGTTGACTGGCGTATCAGTCAGAATGACAGTGCAAAATAACGCGTAGACGTGCGCCAATAGAACTATGTAAACGTCCCCCATTGCAGTGTTTTGAATTAGCCTCGAATCTACAATAGTAACTTTCAGATTATGGAAATGTACCTTGTAAAGCAGAATAATCTCCTGTAAACGAACATATATTTAGCTCTTCTCAGTTACAAAAAGTATTCTCCCGAGAGCATCGATATTTGAGTAACGATATTCACTCAGCTTTCACAAAAACACAAATATGTTTGCGATATTACAGTGCCTGTGTAGAAGAAGAACGATGTCATGATCCGTCGAACATGCGTGCACGTTCGAAAGAGCAGGAACTGCGGCGACTATAGCCATTATGAAATACATGAAATGTATTCGCAGTTGCGAATACGAACAATCATCAGCTGTATAAGGGAGGGACGACAGTAAAAATTTGTGCCGTTTTACGCGAGCGGTCGCCTTAACCGCTTTGGCTATCCGTGCACGACTCACTAGGTTCAAACTTTCGTTCGTCTTCGTTCCTGCGTAACAACCTGTACTCGTACACACATTTTGTAAGTCCCGTAAAGGGAGGGCATTTTGACTGAAAGTCGCTGCCTGGTATCTGCTGATAAATGCTATACACAGTGGTCCATTGATAATGACCGGGTCAAATATCTCACGAAATAAGCATCAAACGAAAAAACTACAAAGAACGAAACTCGTCTGGCTTGAAGGGGGAAACCAGATAGCGCTATGGTTGGCCCGCTAGATGGCGCTGACATGGGTCAAATGGATATCAACTGCGTTTTTTTTAAAAATACGAACCCCCATTTTTTATTACATATTCCTGTAGTACGTAAAGAAATATGAATGTTTTAGTTGGACCACTTCTTTCGCTTTGTGATAGATGGCGCTGTAATAGTCACAGACGTATAAGTACCTGGTATCACGTAACATTCCGCCAGTGCGGACGATATTTGCTTAGTGATACATTACCCCTGTTAAAATTGACCTTTTACCAATTGCGGAAAAGGTCGATATCGTGTTGATGTATGGCTATTGTGAACAAAATGCCCAACGGGCGTGTGCTGTGTATGTTGCTCGGCATCCTGGACGACATCATCCAAGTGTCCGGACCGTTCGCCGGATAGTTACGTTATTTAAGGAAACAGGAAGTGTTCAGCCATATGTGAAACGTCAGCCACGACCTGCAACAGATGATGATGCCCAAGTAGGTGTTTAAGCTGCTGTCGCGGCTAATCCGCACATCAGTAGCAGACAAATTGCACGAGAATCTGGAATCTCAAAAATGTCGGTGTTGAGAACGCTACATCAATATCGATTGCACCCTTACCATATTTCTATGCACCAGGAATTGCATGGCGACGACTTTGAACGTCGTGTACGGTTCTGCCACTGGGCACAAGAGAAATTACGGGACGATGACAGATTTTTTGCACTCGTTCTATTTAGCGACGAAGCGTCATTGACCAACAGCGGTAATGTAAACCGGCATAATATGCACTATTGGGCAACGGAAAATCGACGATGGCTGCGACAAGTGGAACATCATGTATGGTGTTAATGTATGGTGCGACATTATGGGAGGAATGATAATTGGGCCCCATTTTATCGATGGCAATCTAAGTGGTGCAATGTATGCTGATTTCCTACTAATGTTCTACCGATGTTACTACAAGATGTTTCACTGCATGACAGAATGTTGACATACTTCCAACATGATGGATGTCCGGCACATAACTCGAGTGCGGTTGAAGCGGTATTGAATAGCGTATTTCATGACAGGTGGATTGGTCGTCGAAGCACCATACCATGTCCCGCACGTTCACCGGATCTGACGTCCACGGATTTCTTTCTGTGGGGAAAGTTGAAGGATATTTGCTATCGTGATCCACCTACAACGCCTGACAACATGCGTCAACGTGTTGTCAATGTATGTGCGAAAATTACGGAAGGCGAACTAGTCGCTGTTGGCAGGAATGTCGTTACACGTATACCAAATGCATTGAGGTTGACGGGCATCATTTTGAGCATTTATTGTATTAATGTGGTATTTACAGGTAATCACGCTGTAGCAGCATGCGTTCTCAGAAATGTTAAGTTCAGAAAGGTACATGTATCACAGTGGAACAACCGAAATATGTTCAAACGTACCTACGTTCTATATTTTAATTTAGAAAGTCTACCTGTTACCAACCGCTCGTCTAAAATTGTGATCCATATGTCCGTGACTATTACAGCGCGATCTATCACAAAGCGAAAAAAGTGGTCCAACTAAAACATTCATATCTGTTTATGTACTACACGAATATGTAATCAAAAATGGGGGTTTCTATTTTAAAAAAACGCAGTTGATATCCGTTTGACCTATGGCACCTCTTTCTAGCGGGCCAAACATAGCGCCATCTGGTTTCCCCCTTCAAGCTAGAGAAGTTTCGTTCTTTGGAGTTTTTTCGTTTGACGCTTATTTCGTGAGATATTTGGCCCGGTCACGATCAATGGACCACCCTGTGTAGCAGCCTGTATTGTTACGTAGAACTAGACAATGTTCTTTTGAACATGCATGCAGTACAGGAATTACGTAATATGTGTACGAGTACAGTTTGTTACTCAGGAACGACGACATATGGAGTCGTGCTCGAATAGCGAAAGTGATTAAGGCGGCCGCGCGCATAAAGCAAGAAACCAGAGTTCGAATCCCGGTCCGGCACAAATTTTCTTTGTCGCCGTTAACGCATACAGCTGATGGTTGTTTGTACGCTGAATCTGAGACGTTGACTTAGCTGACGCCGTGAAGTTTGTTTAGTCCTCAGTAGATGGCAGTACTAGTCTTCCAGTGTCGGTAGCACTCTAGCAGGAATGTTTCCCGAGAGGGCTACTCTGCGTAAACGAGCCCCATGAGCAAACGAGACCCGGTCTGCCCTAGAGATACGCCAGCGATGTTGTGAGAGTCGGCGTATAAATAAGCTCGCTGGCTCGTCGGCGTTCAGGCGAGCTGACGCATGCGCAGCGACGGCAGGGCAGAGAACCCGGAAGAGGCGGGAAGGCGGAGCCCGTTGTTATGCTTGTGCTGGGGGCGGCACCAGCTGCTGCAAAACAAACTGGGCCTCCGGCCCGCCGGGACCCACCCCACCCCACACCACCGGCGCACAAACAACCCCTGCTGCTCGTGTTGTTGTTCTGCTGGCTGTCGGGAGGAAAGTCGTTTATCCTAGGTGCCACACACTGCCATCAGAAAAAAACAACATTTTTTAAAGGGTCTTTCGACTTGTTTTATGCTGACCTCCATCTTTTCCTATCTCGTGATAATTTTATTCATAGATCTTAAGATGGACAATCCAATCTACATCATCCACACCAGCTGTGATTTGGGTTGCTTATCTTAAGGTGCATAACATATTTTCGGGGCCAGTTTTATTTTCCTCACCACGTATGTTCACCTGATTTTTTTAACATTCTTCAAGAACAACAAACATCAAATGCTTTAAGTTATTTTTTTTTTTTTTTTGGGTAGCCATTGGTCCACGTTTCACTTTTTAACGAGCTTATTTGACATCTATTATTGTATAGTACATCTACTACTACTAATCGTTTACAGTTCTGTAAGATATTAAAAAGTGTTATGTATTTTTTAACGTTGCGTATCTTGGATTATAACGACTTTGTGTGTACAGATGCAATGTAATGTATAAAGTAAAATCAATAAAGTTATTTATTAGGTAATGTTATTACAATATAGGTATGTCAAAAAAATGTTCAAATGTGTGTGAAATCTTATGGGACTTAACTCCTAAGGTCATCAGTCCCCAAGCTTGCACACTACTTAACCTAAATTATCCTAAGGACAAACACACACACCAATACCCGAGGGAGGACGCGAACCTCCGCCGAGATCAGCCGCACAGTCCATGACTGCAGCGTCTCAGACCGCTCGGCTAATCCCGCGCGGCTCTAAGTATGTTACTTCGTTGTAATTTTAGAAGTATCAGACCGTTAGGAATATTAATAGCTGTGAATAGTGTTACGAAAAACCAGGTCAGGAGCGATGGTCAGCGATGTGGAGTGGCAACTATCATTCCGCTTACAAGCGGCTGCCAAAAGCGGATTTCGTAAACCGATTTCCCAGTACTGCTTTTGGTTGGTCATGTAAACACTCCAAAATCGATTCTGGAAATCCGCTTCTTGCTGCCAGTTTTCCACTTCTACAATTGATTTTCGCTACCAAGTAAACGCACAAGCGCTTTTGAAACGTGCTTGGGGCTTCAGGTTAGACTTGTTTTAAAAAGTTCCGGCTAATATAGATGCAGTGACTTTAAGCATTGTAAAGGAGAAACAGAAATATTACACAGCGAGTGAAGGTGTCTACTTTTAATATTTAATTGATGAGAAATAGCGATTGTGCTGACTAAATGAGAAAGTATAACATCTGGCTTCCAGACGCCATATTTGGTTGGGCTAGTAAATTCGCTTCAGGCCTTAACATGTAAACACGACATCGAAAACCGGTTTCCGAAATTCGGTCTTTGTGTTCCGGAAAATGTGACGCATGTAAACGTATTGTATGACTGGAGATGAATACCACGAGTAGAGCCGGCCGCGGTGGTCTCGCGGTTCTAGGCGCTCAGTCCGGAATCGCGCGACTGCTACGGTCGCAGGTTCGAATCCTGCCTCGGGGTTGGATGTGTGTGATGTCCTTCGGTTAGTTAGGTTTAAGTAGTTCTAAGTTCTAGGGGACTGATGACCTAAGATGTTAAGTCCCATAGTGCTCAGAGCCATTTTTGAACCACGAGTAGAACGGAGTGTTGTCGTTAGCACCAATAAACTGTGTATTGTGTGGTCAGGTGTGCTCAGGGCCGTATCGGAATTTATGCGAGGACTAGGCTTCTGCACAGTTTAATTTTGGTGATGTGCAAATAAACAGGCGGGTTGCACATCAGGATTGATATTCGATATGTTCTCAGTATTAAATTAACCATAATAATTCTGTCACATTCCGTTTACAGAAACAGGAGAAGTTTATTATGGTATATTTTGACGGATCGGCAACGGAACGTCGGCACCGGAGATTCTACAGCAAACGTCTCAGATAGGAAGCTACGTCGTGCACATCTCTGCAATCATACTGTCGACTGTCAACTGACATTTCATAGTTGCAGAGCGACAATACGAGCTCCCATCGACAAATATTACTTAAGTGCGTCACGTACATTCAAGTCAGTTTTCGATTTACCTTCCAACAGTTCTCTTCCAGTAACGCCACAAATTAAAACTATGTTCTACGTTGTAAAAGGCTATTTCGAGCGCCAGAAAAAAAAATGGTTCTAATGGTTCTGAGCACTGTGGGACTTAACTTCTGAGGTCATCAGTCCCCTAGAACGTAGAACTACTTAAACCTAACTAAGCTAAGAACATCACACACAGCCATACCAGAGGCAGGATTCGAGCCTGCAACCGTATCGGTCGCGCGGTTCCAGACTGTAGCGCCCAGAGCCGCTCGGCCACCCCGGCCGGCGGCCCCGTGCCAGAGATTTACGTACTTGCCTCATAACAAAGTGCGTCAACGGTTTATGCTGAGAACACTAGTCTCCTATTACTTTGTTAATTAGTGGAAATTCCAAAGCCATAGTTCAAGTAAAGGTATTTTGAAGACGCTAGGGATAAAGATTGAACGATTTTGATTTACTGAAGCCGTGAGCTCATGTTATTAATGCGGGGTCCTACCCACTCGTCTCTTGTAGGGTGCCTAAAGGATACTGCTTTCTCGGGTAGCTATACAACAATTGAAGCAAATCACATTAATGATTTTTATTACAATAAAGTAGTCTGAGAATACTTTGGTTTACAATGTCGTGTCGCGAGCTATTGGCGACATGTAAATAATCAATAACTTTCTCTATATACACTCTTGGAAATTGAAATAAGAACACCGTGAATTCATTGTCCCAGGAAGGGGAAACTTTATTGACACATTCCTGGGGTCAGATACATCACATGATCAGACTGACAGAACCACAGGCACATAGACACAGGCAACAGAGCATGCACAATGTCGGCACTAGTACAGTGTATATCCACCTTTCGCAGCAATGCAGGCTGCTATTCTCCCATGGAGACGATCGTAGAGATGCTGGATGTAGTCCTGTGGAACGGCTTGCCATGCCATTTCCACCTGGCGCCTCAGTTGGACCAGCGTTCGTGCTGGACGTGCAGACCGCGTGAGACGACGCTTCATCCAGTCCCAAACATGCTCAATGGGGGACAGATCCGGAGATCTTGCTGGCCAGGGTAGTTGACTTACACCTTCTAGAGCACGTTGGGTGGCACGGGATACATGCGGACGTGCATTGTCTTGTTGGAACAGCAAGTTCCCTTGCCGGTCTAGGAATGGTAGAACGATGGGTTCGATGACGGTTTGGATGTACCGTGCACAATTCAGTGTCCCCTCGACGATCACCAGTGGTGTACGGCCAGTGTAGGAGATCGCTCCCCACACCATGATGCCGGGTGTTGGCCCTGTGTGCCTCGGTCGTATGCAGTCCTGATTGTGGCGCTCACCTGCACGGCGCCAAACACGCATACGATCATCATCGGCACCAAGGCAGAAGCGACTCACATCGCTGAAGACGACACGTCTCCATTCGTCCCTCCATTCACGCCTGTCGCGACACCACTGGAGGCGGGCTGCGCGATGTTGGGGCGTGAGCGGAAGACGGCCTAACGGTGTGCGGGACCGTAGCCCAGCTTCATGGAGACAGTTGCAAATGGTCCTCGCCGATACCCCAGGAGCAACGGTGTCCCTAATTTGCTGGGAAGTGGCGGTGCGGTCCCCTACGGCACTGCGTAGGATCCTACGGTCTTGGCGTGCATCCGTGCGTCGCTGCTGTCCGGTCTCAGGTCGACGGGCACGTGCACCTTCCGCCGACCACTGGCGACAACATCGATGTACTGTGGAGACCTCACGCCCCACGTGTTGAGCAATTCGGCGGTACGTCCACCCGGCCTCCCGCATGCCCACTATACGCTCTCGCTCAAAGTCCGTCAACTGCACATACGGTTCACGTCCACGCTGTCGCGGCATGCTACCAGTGTTAAAGACTGCGATGGAGCTCCGTATGCCACGGCAAACTGGCTGACACTGACGGCGGCGGTGCACAAATGCTGCGCAGCTAGCGCCATTCGACGGCCAACACCGCGGTTCCTGGTGTGTCCGCTGTGCCGTGCGTGTGATCATTGCTTGTACAGCCCTCTCGCAGTGTCCGGAGCAAGTATGGTGGGTCTGACACACCGGTGTCAATGTGTTCTTTTTTCCATTTCCAGGAGTGTAGAATGTCCACGCAAGTAATGGATAGGGATAACGTGTTAACAGCTGTTCTAGTGCGAGTCTATTAGTGTCCGTCTTCTACGGCCCGGCCGAAGTTGGCATGGGCGGCGCTTACATTCTCTCCTGATAGAGGCCACTCCTATCGTGGTGCGCTCCTAGTCAGCGCACTATTGGGTGACGTCGTCTCACAGCCTTCTCTTCTATTGCGTTCTTCATCTTCGTCTCGTCATTTCAATGAAATCACTACGCTTAGCTGCATACAGACGTTGATATACGTCAACGGGGACAGTCGAATATGTGTGCTCCGACCGCGTCTCGAACCCGGGATCTCCTGCTTACATGGCACACGCTCTATCCATCTGAGCCACCGAGGACGCAGTTGATGGTGCGACTGCAGGGACTTACCTCTGGCACGCTTCCCGTGATACCCACGTTCCCAACTTATTGTCCCGCACTATGTTCATAGTTCTACTGCCCGTTATACTCATTACTCGCGGCTTTTTGCCGATTCCCGAGAGTTCGGGCACTGTTTGTGCATCCGCACAGAATAAGATGGTCAAATAGCCGGTGAGCCTTATATATATGATATATGCTCTTTCGTACCGTCATTTTCGTTACGCCGGAACAATTAAACCTGGTGCTCGTGAAGCAATAGAGGCACTTATAATCAGTTACGACGTGAAGTCGAAACTGCTTGCAGCTGCTAAATTTCAAGCCAGGTCATCACTCATTCTTTAGTGTTGACATTAATTTTATTCCAGTCAAGTGTTATGTACTTGTTCATTGATTGCACTGCTTAATAATTTAAGTTTCCCACAAAGACGTTCTGAATGCTAACAGATCCAAGTTGCTAACAGTAATAAGCAAATATGCGTCAAATTTGCAAGCTTGGTGAAAGAATGTTGTGCACTGCCTGCCCACATATCCACCTTCATTAGCAAACAGTAACCCAAGTTACTTATTGTTATAGCAGCACTCGCTAAATAATATTTGTATATATTTTATCTGTTAATGTGTCTTACTCGTATGTATTTCTTTTGCATTTGATTGAAGTGTGCTTGTATTCCGTATCTGCGATCTCAATCAGTCGTTCTTAGATATAAACACTGTCTACCAGATTATATCAGAGACATATTAGTTATGATAGAAACAGTCTGCTGAGTGGTTGGATTAAATTGACATGTGAGTGGCGATTTAATCACAACAGACTGCTGTTTACCGAATGGGTCAGATCGTTTACGTATGCAGAAAACAAAAACGGTCCTATCTCACTTCCGTGGGGCACTCCTGATGATACCTTCGTCTGTGACTAACGCTAGCCGTCCAGGGATCGTACTTCGAGTTCTATTAGTTAACAAGTCTTCGAGCCGCTCACATTCTTGGAAACCTCTTCTGTATGCTGGGACCATCGTTAATAGTCTGCTGTGTGGCACTTCCCCAACTGCTTTCTGAAATGTATGAATGTGGAATCTGCATGTTGCCCTCCATTCGTGGATCGCAGCACATTGTATGAGAAAAGGGCAAGCCGAGTTCCGCACGAACGATGCTTTCTAAATCTTTACCTCTTTGTGGACAGCTTTTCCGTCTCAAGAAACTGTTATGTATTCGAACTTAGATTATGCACAAAATTTCTGAAGCAGACCGATGTTACAGACGTGTTAAAATTGAACAGCTACAGCCGGAACTTTAATAGTGGCAACGTTTTATTTACAGTTCGTACAAAATACATACTTGATTCAGAGTAGTTACCGGCATTGTGTATAACTCGTTGCCAGCGATGTGGAAGTCGTAGGATACTCTTAGCAGTGCCAGTTGTGTTGACAGTTCGAGCGGCGCGGTCTATTGCCCGATGAATTTGTAGCACTTCTGAAGCGAATGCCGTGAAATGTTTCCTTCAGTATAGAAATCGAGTTGAACTCACGAGGGCTTAAGTCAGGGGAGTTCACGCTGTAAAACTGAAATGAGATTCCACCCGGACTTGCCGAATTATTTGTTTTTAACTTCAAATGGGTCAAATGGCTTCTGAGCACTATGGGACTTAACTTCTGAGGTCATCAGTCCCCTAGAACGTAGAACTACTGAAACCTAACTAACCTAAGGACATCACACACATCATTGCCCGAGGCAGGATTCGAACCTGCTACCGTAGCGGTCGCGCGGATCCTGACTGTAGCGCCTAGAACCGCTCGGCCACTCCGGCCGGCTGTTTTTAACACTAACAGTTGCCTTCCAACGCTAGGTATCCCTCTTCCTACGTCCTCCACATGGGAGTGTGTGCGACTGTCAAACGGTGGAACGTCAGTAAGATCCTCCTGCGCGAATTATTTTTTTAAGCAAAATTTAATACTCCAGCTTTTCTTTAACTATCTTCTATTACCACACCAAACTGGCCAACGACTGGCTGGATCGAAATCCGCGACGCGCTTTGTGGTCGTACGTACGACCAGAATTTTCTCGGCTCGTGTGCATTCATCGGTACTACACCAACATGGGACCCGTCTTCAAAAAATACAACTATACGAATCACACGGCTCCATTTCCGTTGGCTGAGCAAGAGAGTAAAATAATATGTGTTCCCTGGCCACGACAAGCCCTCAGTTTAATACTTCACCACAGTCGATGTATTCTGCACAGAAAAACTGTCCAGTGCCCATCACGTTTTTCCAGCAACTTTCAATGTACTGGAACCCTCTTTTTACGAAAAATCACATAAATCATTCCATTCGATGTCATTCAGTATTTGTATTTATTGATCCCTACGAGAATTCATATATTTTTCGACGTACTTCATACGTTTTTCGACGTCATAATTGCCTCATATGGTGCATGAGAACAGAAGATCCACGTCACAGTACCAATTTATGAATATCTTTGGAAGCAACCAAACTTCATAGTGATGACTCCACCATCGCTTCCCGCGTCAAGTCTGTAATTCTGCGGTGGTGGTAAGTGGCTAGGTAGGGGGTGGTAAGGGGGGGGGGAGGGGGAGGGCGAAGTGTCGTCGGATAGGGAGGAGGGAAATAACGACACTGCGATCCAACAGACAAATGTCACCTCACTAAGTTTGGTATACTTTAAGATCAACTAAGCAAAATTCACGATTTGAAAAGCTAAGAGCAGTTTTGTTTGGGGAGGACTATATTGGCCCAGCGTGTCAATATCAGTATAAAGCAAACAATATTTACTATTAACAATAGTAAAGATATTCTACAAAATCGTTACTTTACACGTAAACAATTTATCCCAAATGTGCCAGTTAAGTAATAAACTTCTAAATTACGTTAATATCTTCAACGTAAAGAAAGTAGTCGACTCAAGCTGATGTTTGTAGGTGGAAGGTTCCAATTCGTCTGGCATCAAATACTGTCGTCGACGATAAATTACGCCATCGATTTGCTAATTTACATATATCTTTCGTTGATCATACCAGAACATCCGAACTGTTTGTAAAGAAGTTGCAATCCAGCATACATACGTTCATTCCTCGTTCACCAAGACAGAATCTAATACAGAGCCACCAACTGAATTTCGTTATGAAGCATACGGACATTGCAGTAGAACCGATTTTAGCAGCAGATATGATGTCTGCCCAGTGATCGTATCTTTTTAGCCAATATAGTAGTGGAATTACAGCGAATATCAGTAAGTAAGATTGACAGTTAGACTATTACTTAACATTTAAAAGAAGTTATTACAAACTTCAGCTTCGGAGCAAGTGGAGAATCACTTTCGAGGCAAGCCATCTGGAGTTAACACTCTGTTTACGGAGAACATCAAATGTCACAAAAGATGTGATGGTGTAGCTGTAAATTTTGTGTATTGAAACTTAAACTGTAGTGCTTCTAAAAAATGTCGTATTTTGTACATTCTGAAAATAAGCTATCGTCAGTTTCAAGATATCATTGTGACTGAGCTCCATAACTTCCTTCGATACGAGCGAAATGTATGATTATGCTAAGTATTTGGTTCGTGGAGGTCTGACGTTAATTCCTCCGGTGAATCAGACAATAATTAAAAAATACTCAAAATAAAAGCCACAAAAAACCTAACCAGAGAATCTAGTGTTATAGGAAGCGCACATAAAACAAGAATTGATAAAATTTTAATAAATAATGGAGAACAACGTAAGTCTCTGGTATGATTATTATTTGTAAACTATGTATCTACGTACTAGTAAATGTAGAGGTTTTCATATAATCAAAAGACAGTGTTTTACATATTTTACTTTACGCAGAGATTGGCTTAATACTACAAGAAAATCTGCTCTTCACTACTTGAAAAATGTATGAAACAATGTTAACTTGAGATTTACTGTAATAGATTTTCGCAGCAAACAACTCGTCCACACCAAAAACGCAGTCTTTAGCATGATTTCGGGGTAGTTAATATCCTTCATTTATTCTAGATAACGAAAACCTACATTTTAATAAATATCAAGGTACAGAATCAGTTGATTAGGAAATAGCACAAACCATTGAGAAAAATTTCATTTAACAGTAACTGATGTTGAGTTTGTTTGGTGGAGACGAAAATAGCTTCAGGCAACACAAGTTAAGAAACAAATTTTGTGAGAACTATCAGAAGTTACTCAAGAACAATTTACGGTACGAATCAGCGTAGAAAGAACCTAGGAGTAAGATTAAGTCAATGGAGAATAATTTAGTTGTTACAAAGGAATGTGTTAACAAATTTAGAGAATTGAAAATAAAAAAAAACGTTGCAAATTAGTATTAACTTATGCCGCCAGCACAAGAGATATACACTAACCTTAGGCTAGCTGGTCACACCATTTAGGAAGTGTGAATTTTTAGATTACATTCAGCTTATTGCCAATACACGGTCAAACATCCGATACATGAATAAGTCAAGAACTATAAATTGACAATAAGACCTTAGAAATTTCACAGCTCCATCTGTTAACGATGTAGAGAGGGCGATATTGCCAAAGTCGGAAAGCGCATATAGCGTAGTCAATCTGTAGAAACGACGGGAAGCCTGGCAATGCGGTGGCCAGTGTGCTGTGTGAAAAATTGGGAAATGTCTCTGAGGGCGAGAGACAGAGTTGCTGACAGAGTTGATCGAGGGACAGAAATTCCCCGGAGACATCAAGGAAACATTGGGCCGTGGCCGAGGGAGCTGTCCTCGTGCTATCGTCGCTTAGTTGTAGCCCATAACTCACGCGGGCAATAAATTTGCCGTTGCCAGTCTGACACGTGTACGGCATACACTTCTTTTTGTTTTAGACACAATAAAGTATGCGATAACAGTAATAACCATTTCAGCTATACATTGACCATCTTCAGGTTCTACAGTAGGAAAAGAAGTCAGGTTGTACATTAAATCTGTAAAATATGTTCCTAGCCCTACTTATAAATAGTAAAAAGTAAAAATGTTAACGTATGAAATTCATACCTATACCTCATAGTTTTCGGCACTTGTTGTCGTCATACATCTAGTGGATTCTGTTCCGACAGGCTGGCACTTTTATCTGATTTTTTAAAATAATTTCAAATACCTTATTACATTTATTTACTGCTACAACTAAGTTCTGAAAATTAGTCATTCATAGTACATCAGTGAAGAGCGCCTATCGTAAAAGAAATAAAAACAAATGCGTAAGCGTTTTGTTTTCAATAAAAAGGAAGCAGGAACGACGTACTTATTAATACAAACTGCCGACGACCGTGGAAATGTGAAGAAAATTATCTGGGGTTGGGGGGAGGGGAAAGAATCTAAAATTGCCATTTTTTAATACAAATGAGTTGGTCAATTTCGAGCCGTGTCATGCCGCAACAACCAAATTTTACAGGTTTTGAAGATAACCCTACAGTGTGATATGGATTCTTTCTTTCCCTTTATGTTGTGCTTTATTTTTCCTTCGTTTACGCTTTGTTCGCTTGACACATTGGAATATTTATTTTAGAATGAGTTTTGTCACCACATTTCTTTGTGCACCATTGTTTCTGTTTACATCTTGGAGCTTCTATTGATGGAACTGTTCTTTTCATTTATCCTGATGCTGATTGTTTGCACGTTTACTAGTTATTCAATTTATTTTCCATGAACCTAATAATGTGAAGGAAGCTGTGGTTTTTTATTAAATTGTAAATCGATGTACTGGGAATATTTGAAAGTGCCATGTCAAGCGAGATATTTAGAGCTGTAGAAACATATCGAGGGGTCGACAGAGAAATACACCAACAAAGTGTCTGAAGCGAAAACAAAGTGATTGTCTTGGCGTGTAAGTCGTGTACTGCGTTATTGGCTGATGTTAAGTAACTGTTTGATGGATGATACGCTTTGTGATATAGGTGTGTACCGTGGATAATGAACTTCTGCTCTACACATAATGTTAAACATACGAGGTGTGGCTAGAAGAAAACCGGACTAGTACTGGTGAAACAATGAAACGAATGCAATAAGGCAAGTCGCGTGGCCTGTCACGTGACTCTCGCTCCGCGTACTGCTCGAGTTTTATCTGCCTCCTGCACTCAGTCTGCCCGTGGCGTCTGTTTTAAGTAGTTGACGTTTTGTCTGTGCGTCGGAAAATGTTGAGTGTACAGAAAGAACAGCGTGTTAACATCAAATTTTGTTTCAAACTAGGAAAATCTGCAAGTGAAACGTTTGTAATGTTACAACAAGTGTACGGCGATGATTGTTTATCGCGAACACAAGTGTTTGAGTGGTTTAAACGATTTAAAGATGGCCGCGAAGACACCAGTGATGACACTCGCACTGGCAGACCATTGTCAGCAAAAACTGATGCAAACATTGAAAAAATCGGTAAACTTGTTCGACAAAATCGCCGTTTAACAGTCAGAGCAGTGTCTGAGTTAAAAGGAGTTGACAAGGAAAGTGTTAGGCAGATTCTTCATGAAAGTTTCAACATGAACAAAGTGTGTTCAAAAATGGTTCCAAAGTGTCTCACAATTGAACAGAAGGAACGCCGAAGAATGATTTGTTCTGACATCCTGGAAAACATTGAAAGTGATCCCACCTTCTTATAAAATGTTATTACTTGCGATGAATCGTGGTTTTTTACTTACGATCCCGAAACTAAACGCCAATCGATGCATTGGAAAACACCTGGTTCTCCACGACAAAAAAAGCACGAATGTCAAAATCGAAATTCAAGGCAATGATGATTGTTTTTTTTGACATCAAAGGGATTGTGCACATTGATTGGGTACCAGAGGGACAAACAGTGAATCAGCATTACTACATTAGCGTCCTGGCTACCCTACGTGAGCGAGTACGGAGAAAACGGAACGATTTGTGGAGAAAAAAGTCATGGATCCTTCACCAAGACAATGCCCCAGCTCACAGTGCGTTGTCAGTGCAGACGTTTTTGGCAAAACACAACATTCCCATCTTAGATCATCCACCCTACTCACCTGATTTGGCCCCCTGTGACTTTTTTATTTTCCCTAAAGTCAAGTCAGCTTTGAAAGGAACTAGATTTGAGACTGTTGAAGCAGTAAAAGAAAAAGCGACGGAAGTAATGTATGGACTTACCGAAAATGATCTGCAGCATTGCTATGAATAGTGGAAAATTCGTATGGAGCGGTGTAGAGACCGAGGAGGAGAGTACATTGAAGGAGATAACATGAAATTGTAAATAATTGTAAATAAATGTTTTTTCCAGCATCAGTCCGGTTTTTTTCTAGCCGCACCTCGTATGACATACAGATTGCGGAGCCCAGTGTATGTTGTACGTGTACGTTTTTGATTGTAGGTAGCGCGGACAGTCTAGTGCAGTGGTTCCCAACCTGTGAGCAATTACCCCCTGAAGGGTAAAACGAAATTTTCTACTGGGTAAAAGCAAAACGATTCTATTCCGTTTCAGTAATGAAACTAAATTATTTTCAAGATATCATTACTACTATCCCAATTTTGTAAGACTCTAATATTGACTATATAAGTTATCAGTAATTACTTTTTCTCAGTGAGTAGCATTAATGCAGTGGAGGCTACAGGTTCCTCACATAGTCCGCCCTACACACGTATGCTGTGCTTTGTGCCGTGCATCTGTGAAGACAAAAGTCGGACATCTTAAATAGAAATTGTATAGATTACCTACAGTAGTCCAGAAATTGCTTCATTACTCGCTTCGAAGAAGATAAATAAATTAATTGACAGCACCAACAGCAGTAACTACATAACGGCTACTATAGTACTGTACACAGTTTTATCACGAGGGTGGTTTGAAAAGTTCTCGGAATCACCACGAGACGTCAGCACTAGCGCAACGAGTTGTTCACGTGATATTCCCTGGACTTGCCTGTAAACACGTGCCACGTCACTGCTCTTGGAAGAGAGCTGTGGCTGCGGCGCGCTCTGTTGTTGTTCCCGCGTAGTGATTTGCGAAATCGGAAAAAATCAAGATTCGACCAGTAATTAAGTACTTTGGAAGCAAAGGACATTCATGCCGATTTCCAGAATACACTAAGGCACTCTGCTCCTTCATATTCAACTGTTGCCAAGTGGACAAATGAATTTAAATTTGGTCGGGAGAGCCCAGATGATGTTCCGGGTAGTGGTGAGCCAAGATGTGTCACCACTCCAGAAATCATTGCAAAAGTGCACAAAATGGTCATGGCGGATCGCCGATTGAAATTGAGTGAAACTGCTCACGTTTGCCAGATGTCATCTGAAAGGGTATATCACATTTTAACTGAAGAATTAGAAATGAAAAAATTATCTGCAAGATAGGTGCCGCGACCCCACTGGATCAAATACGCATGAGAATGGACATATCGGGACAATGTTTGGTCTGTTTTAGGAGAAACGAACAAGATTTTTTGCTCGCGTTTGTGACCACAGATGAAACTTGGGTGCACTACTATACCCCATAGATAAAACAACAGTCAAAGCAGCGGAAACAAGATGACTCTCCGCCACCAAAGAAAGCAAAGACAATTCCTTCGCCGGGAAAGGTCATGGCATCAGTGTTCTGGGATGCGAAGGGGATTCTGTAGGTAGATTATCTCCCAACTGGGCTAACAATTACTAGAGAATACTATGATAACGTCCTCGACGAATTGCAACAGAAGATTCGCTATAAAAGGCCAGGCTTAGCAAGGAAGAAAGTCATCGTCCATCAACACAATGCGCACCCGCTCACATGTGCCGTCGCCATGGCAAAATTACACGATCTAAGGTATGAATTGTCGCCACACCCGCCTTATTCACCTAATATGGCTCCGTCAGACTTCCATCTTTCCCCAAAACTGAAAATTTTTCGTGATGGACGAAGACTCCCTTCAAACAAAGAATTGATAGCCGGTGTTGACAACTATTTTGCAGGCCTGGAGGAAACTCATTTTCGAGATGGAATCCTGGCACTGGAACATCGTTGGACCAAATGCATTGATCTACAAGGAGACTACATTGAAAAATAAAAAAAGTTTCAGTGATGTAAGTACTTTTTTTTTATTCCGTTCCGAGTATTTTTCAAACCACTCTCGTATTATTATTATTATTATTATTATTATTAGCGTGGTTAGACAAGAAGCATCAACATCCTGAAGTCGTCTAGTTTCTGGCAGTTCAGAAGTAAGGTTCAAAATGGCTCTGAGCACTATGGGACTCAACTGCTGTGGTCATCAGTCCCCTAGAACTTAGAACTACTTAAACCTAACTAACCTAAGGACATCACACACATCCATGCCCGAGGCAGGATTTGAACCTGCGACCGTAGCAGTCGCACGGTTCCGGACTGCGCGCCTAGAACCGCGAGACCACCGCGGCCGGCCAGTAGTAAGGAGTGCAGCACTGAAGTGATTTACGTACAGTGAGTATAATGGACACATCTGAACTTGTTTGATTTTGAGTGGGGTTGCTGTGTGCAGGTCAAGCAAGTGCCACAGTGGCGAGGAGTAATGCATGGAAAGCGTGTTTTGTAACCAGTGTGTACACTTACTGTGGACAGTTAGATTTCTTTTCTGAAGCACTTGCGATGCACCACGAATTTCTTCGTCATTCATTGCAACACACACACACACACACACACACACACACACACGCAAACTAAATATCATTCATTTTTCATCATTAAAAAAGAATAGTTCCAAGGAAAGTTTTCCACTCTACAGTTTAGTTATGTGCTAAAGTTGGTGATAATATGGGGGAAGGGGGGAGGGCGAGGGTCCTAGCTGGTGTCTGATTGCATTCACTGGTAGTGATCTAAGAAAGGTTGGGTGCCACTTGGCTGGTGCAGACCGCGGACTGTCATATTAAACTGGAAGTTCATTAGTGAATTTCCCCGTCGTGAACTGACATTCAACTCATTAATCTTGTTGTGTGTGTGTGTGTGTGTGTGTGTGTGTGTGTGTAGGGAGGGGGGTGGGGGTGCCGATCGCTGCGCATTTGATGCTAGTGTGAGGTGACTATTGTGCACAGTACGCAGTATTTGGCGAGTAGCACGACTGTTAAATCAACTTAGAAACTTATTAATGTATTTTCGTATTGTGGACTGATGTACTGTGAAATCTTCCCCGAACGAACGGAAAATAAAAGGCTAACGAATATGATGACTCCCGGATAAGCCACGTGTAAATTGAATAAATGTGTCTTACCTACGTTACTGCATGTAGATATATAAACTGGAAGGATTCTACAAATACGGCGCTTTCCTGTTGCATCCACCACGGACGGCTACGATCAAGAGGGTCAGCAAGACGACGATCAGTACTGGATTGCTCGCTCAAGAATTATGGACATACAACGCAGACGTCGACGACTCGATGACAGCAGCAGCTAAGTGGAGACTGTCTTTGAAAAATGGTAAAAAGCTGAACTCTCGCGGAATATTATTATAAATAATGTTGCAAAGAATTTAGAATGTTCGTTTCACACTGTCATGGATTTTCGTGTAACTGGAAATATCACTTCGATAAGCAGTCTTCAGTAACTTTCAGAATTATAATTAAAATTTGTTTCGTTCATTAAACCACTTTTTATTATAGACGTTATGATGTTGCAAACCCTTTAATTTGCGACACTGCCCTCACATTTCAAATAGTTGCTATTATTCTCAATAAAATTCTTCTGGATACGGGCTGCATAGTCAGTATTTAAAATTCTCCGACGTTTCAGTTACTGTTGCAAATATTGCCTCCTTCAGAGTTGACAGTGACAACGGCCGCGGAAACAGACGCATATAGCTGCTATTTCGTCAGTAACACTAACATTATTTAGTCTTCATTTTTCATTTGCTTTTATTCGCTAGTGCATATTTATCTGTGTTGTTTGCGAGTGTTATTGTCGGCATTTGATTGTTGCCTTGTTTTAAAGCAAATTATCATATTAATTATCGTCGTATGCTGAGCAAATAGGTGTGTTGTGCAATTTCCGCCAGTACGTTAGCACACAGCAGCCAACCACGAATAGCCACCGTGTTTAGTGAAGTACTTTGGTAGGAGGGGAAATTTTTTATTTTGGTAGATGTGTGAATATCCGGAATGTTATAGTTTTCTGAGCCTTGCTTCCGTGTGTGGGCGTTATGTTCAGTTAATACAGGAAAATTCTTGGTTTTGTTACTAACTTCAGTACGCGAGATATTAGGTGGTACGTATCAGGTACCCCTCCACTTTTATTAGAGGTCACTATTAACAAAATGTTCCGGACTGCTATGTCGTGGTCAGATGGATTTCACATTAGAACCCTACGAGTCTTCCACATCTGCGGGGGACATTTTCAAGGGGAAACGTAGCTTCTTTGAGGGTCCGATTCACATCCTGGCTCGCTACTGAAAGCAGCAAAATTTCGTTTTTGCGAGTTTCCGCGCAGTGGAGTGACGTCACATGCTTTGAATGCTCAGCGCAAATGGTCGCTGTTGGTTGCCACAGTTGCTAAGTCCGCCTCCGTAACGCAGCTGTAGCGTTACCGCCTACCACGCAAGTGGGTCCGGGTTTGATTCCCTTCAGGGGGTGGGTGTTGTGTGCCCTTCATCATCATTGACACGCAAGTCGCCGAAGTGGCGTCAACGAAGAAGACTTGCACTACGGCGGCCGAACCCCGAAGGGGAAATCCCGGCCAATAAATGCCATTACTGCTGCTGCCACCTGACGTGGAAGACTCGTACACATCTTGGTCAGCACTGAGTTCCAAATCTTATTTAGTTTCGATCCCTCCTCCTTCCTATTGAAATTTCTGTGGTGTTTTATAATGTGTATGGCCTCTCTGTATAGCCTTTCATGATATCCGCATGTGGCTGCCAGCATTTGAATCCTATCAAAATTAAAGTGGTGGTCTGCTGGCAGCAAAGCACATTCCGCAACATCTGATCTGTCAGCCTCTCACCTTCCACAGTTTGCCTTGTGCCGTTCTAGTCGTTTTCTGAACGTTCTTTATATAGTAAATCACGTAAACCTCCCCACAACTACACGGAATTCTATGAATTCCTGCTTTTTTCAGCGGTTTGCCACCATCCTTTACCAATTTTAGATAATTCTGTACCTTCTGGACGGGTTTGTAAATTACCAGAATGTTCCGCTTTGTCTAGATTTTTGCTATGCAGTCCTTAACTGAAGTGAGGAAGACTTCCACAGGCGTTTGTGCACTGCTATGATTTTTGCTCGCCGGCCTTGACGCTCTTTTCACATCAGCGGACGAATAACCAGTCTTGAGCAAAGCATTGGTAAGGTGTTTCAATTCCCCGTCAAGCATCTCGGATTTTCAAATGTTCTCCGCTGTATCCACCAATGTTTTTACGGTGCTTCGCTGTTATGGGTGGTGGTTCGAATCCGATGTAGGTAATGGCCTGTGCTCGCAGGTTTTCGGTAACCTGTGTCACCAAATCTACCTCCTGCTCCTTGGTAAACTGAATCTTCTTCCTCTCTGCCATGCCTCCACAAAAAAAACTTATCATATACGTAGCAGAAACAAATTTTCCTGTTTTTTTTTTTTTTCAGTTTCCAGTGACTGCTCCTCGAAGTTATTAGATGAACATTGTCATTTCTAGTTAGATTAATATTTGAGCGGGTTCTACTTCGTCACAAGCTGACAGAAAGAACTAACTTTGTCCAAGAGAATTGATGGTGTACGAGAACCCCGCAACTAATAAAAACTCCTTCCGCCAGATTCTATAGTGAGGAGAGACAAGGAATTCACTCACCCGCCCCCTCCCCTCCCCTCACCCTTAAGCACACCCAACCCGAAGGCTGAGGTCTCTTCACTTGCAGTTGTGAGGTAGGGAGAAATTTAGCTAATAGGTCATATGCTCAGAATAGACAACGGGGCCCGGACCATTGATGCGAATACCTCGCAACCAGATGTGGAAAAGCGACCAGTCGTGGATAATATGCAGGAGGAAATGAGAATACACCCATGAAATTTTGGAGAATGATTTGTTCAAAGATATTTTCTTTTTGTTGTAAGTGACCTGTGATCTCCGGCGACTCGTTGCAGAGTAATATTGTAATTATCAATTTTTCAGTTAGTTACCTAAGTTACCTTCGTTTTTGTGAAAATACTTTCGCAACAGTGAGAACGTTAATAACGTGCGATCACCAAAAGGTACAACACAAAATACTGAGTAAACCAACAGTCCTAAGACAAAACACGTACGGTACGCTTTTATCACTATGGTGTTGTTGCTGTTGCTGTGTGAGCAAGCTCATCATAGCGTTATTTCGAAGCTCTTACGTTGTTGCATTTAGTGAACCTGAACATGATGTGCATTCGGCCATCACTACATCAATAAGCCTATCCACAAAGCTGTGAATCACTGTTAACGTACAACAAACGCTGCTGGGAAAAGAAATCCTAGACAGCGTCGAGAGGTACTGAATGCAAGTCTGAGGGTGTAGAATAAAACGGGCATTAGTGTCGCCAACAGCATATACCGCGAGAAAATAGAACGAACAGGTTTGTTTCCAAGCAAGACACACAGCGCCTACTGTCGACATTTGCACGGTTGCGTCGAAATTTTAAGTTCAGTACAGGTACAAATATAAATGGAGATAAAGAATCAAGCGAAATGAAAATACTGTATAATGAGCCACTGGAGACTACCAGTCCCTTGTAGCATAATGAAGATATCCCCGAACAACCTCCGAAATTCTGTCGGGGGATTTAATCTATTGTCAAAAAGTCTGTCATTCCTACTTTCCTTTTATTAAAAATGAAGAAGCACTTTTTACATATCGTTTTATTACTTCTATTACTTGCGCTCTTCACTGATACGCAACGAACATTTAATTGTTCACACTTGCAGCAAATAAACATAGTAAATTATTTGAATATGAGGCACAAAAGCTAGGCTAGTAGTATGAAAGCTAATGAGTTTTTCAAATCTGTTTCCGTGTAACTGTTTTATGCCTCTTTGTATAATCAGGTTCTGCTTTGTCGCATAGAGAACGGGCACGTCTGTGGCAAAGAGTATGGAAAGGGAGATACCATTTGATTATGCTTATAAAATTCCACCCTTTTGTTCTTAGGTTTGGTATGACAACGCAAGTCGCGACGGATTTATTCGCCAGATAACGACTATGGCGTATAGGCGTGAATCTTACGTGTTTTGATTTTTCTGTATGTACTTACAAGTAGAACTGACAAAAAGAAAATTACTGTTATTAAGATTCTAATGTAGACTTTTTCTTCTTTTGTTTTCGTAGAATCTGAAACGGTCAATATATGGTAGAAAACGGTTGCGACTGGTAACGCGTTATGTGACTGTATCTAAAATAAAAACAAGTGTGTGATATGTCAAGCATTCCTGCCTGTAGACAGAGTGCCGTTTCTTTCTCGAAAAGTGTGTCAAGTGTAATGCTCTATCATGACATCTTCCTGAGGTTGGGTTGGTGGTTCTTAGTTCTAATGACTCTAAAACAAATTATATTATAAAGACATTACTTACTGGAGGTACAGGGGGCTGTTTATTGCCCCGATGTGGATCAGTACGCAATCACGCCAATGACCACCATAACGTTTAGCAGAGACTATTGTGCCTACGTCGTCCTAGGACCGCTGTTAACATCAGCTGCTTTGGTTTAGCACGTTCGTATTCCACGCCGCTAAACTTAAACCATATTTACACATACACTCCGCAAACTATTTTACGCTGCAAATATTATTCGCACAATAACACTCGCATATAGCTTTAGCGACAGATGCCTATCTGTACGTTTCCTTAGGCAGCCTGACAGGTCTGATGTTATTTCTCTGTTCTGTATTTGAGATGTTTGGTTGTTGACGTTGAATTGCTACGGAGGTCATTCTCAAATAGCTACCTCCATTCGTTAGACCGTAGTCAACTGCTATGGGCTATGGTCAGGTTGACTCTCTACTATACATAGAGCAACATTCTAGAATAGGTCGACCTAGGAAGACATTTCCGTAATAGATGCACTTGACTTTCTCAGGATTTCTTCTATTACTCTATCTTTCATGCACGTTCCGTATTACTTTCCTCACATAATCGTACAGTTTAATGTCGCTTTGTAATATTTCTTCAGTGTATTTAAAGAATGTGGAAGTATATTACTGATATAATCGGAGATATCAGTTGTTTTTTATGATCTTTATACAGCTTTATCCCCAAGCAGTAAAATGCAGTGTAACATTCAATTCATCAAATGGAAGTCCAACAATATACATTTGAGGAACTTTCGATGACATTACGGCCACTTAACTTTTTGAGGTGCTATAAACTTTTATGCGATTTGTAACAGAGTACACTGTAGGATCTTTATTTTGAAATCGCATATCAGTTCGGCGTATCACAGTGCTCAAAAGATTCACTGTGTGTGGGCAAGTACATATGATAGAGTACTCTATATCCATTTAGCAATGCTGTGGGCAGGAGTTGTAATGTTATTGACATGAGAAGCACATTTGTAACATCAGTGATATCATTTTCAGGTGTGGGCGTCGTATAACGTACTTCGCAACAATGTATTTTCACTGAACACAACTGTAATTCAACATGACGTGTATGTAGCATTTGACAATTCATGCTGTTGTACGTCCCACCATTTACATACCCCTTATTTCAAAGGTATAGCGTTCTCGCCACAGTAGATGTTAAAAAAATTGCTGTCCCATGTACTTCTGTCATACGCATTATCTTACGAGTTGTGTGTGATGGGGTGATTGCGAAATGCCGTACAACACACAGGTGACTCTGGTCCGTTTAGCCAACGAATCTTGTGGTACGATTGTCGATGAGAGATACAGGGCGGTCTGAGAGATTCCCCCAATCGTTTTGTTTTTCTTGGCGGTTGTCAACCGACCTTGTATTCCTGCAGAATGCAGCACCAACAGTGCACAAATGGGAGCGGTGATGATCATTTCCGATGAACCGTTTATCCTCACACTACCATCAAATGTTGTTGGACAAATTGTGCACCATACTAATGCTTTTACACCACACTGAGGTACTTGATGTAACTGGCGATGATTTTCAGAACGTCAATTAGATTGTTCCACGAATTTGTGTTCAACAACCACAATGTTCATAATAACTTTTTCTTAATCAATTTGGTATTGTTGTTTTATTACAACCTTGCTTTTAATACTTACCGAGTTATTTGCTTACTTTATTAGCAACTGGCGAACCTGGTAGTGCTTTGCAATAGCTAAATATGTATAGTAACTGGATATACCTCTTAATCTCCTCCTGCTCGTAGCATTGTCCTTCTCTCTCTCTCTCCTGCCACCCCTCCCTGTCAGTCATCTCGTCCACCCTGTCTCTCTGCATCTCCCCCTTCCACCCTGGTATGTCCATCTTCTCCACCCCTCCCCCAAACTCTGTCAATCTCATCTTCTCCTCATTACACCTCTCTCTGGCGGGGAACGTTGTTTATTTTTACTGGCAATGAAACCTTGATCTCGAAATTAAGCCACTTAACATGAATGGGTAATATGGTTGGTATCGTTGGTATAGAAGAGGATATGAGAGAGATCTCTCTAGCTGCTGCATCTGCGAGTATGAGACCTTCAATGAGAGCATTCCGCATAGTTCTTATCTGCGAATAGGTAGAATTACAAAGTTTTGGAAGTTTTGGAGGATTCAGATTCCGCTGCAGTATTCTAATCATAAGTCGGTAAATCATAAATAAGCCTTTCTCACTTCTGTTAAAACAGATTGCGAGGAAGGGAAAAACAGCACTTTCTTATGTGTACAACATTTGTTTAAAATTATGTATTACGAAAATAATATACACTGGAAAACAATTTATCTAATAGTGCAAATGCAATGCTAGTGTAGCTATAACCGACTGCGAGAAAGAAAACGGAACCACACATTTTCACAGCACGGAACAACACAGCATTTTATTTCTGGCAGTCGGTTTTAGCAAGTAATCTGTGCACTGATGTTTAAAAAAATATTGTCCATGGCCATCCGAATGTTTATTGAAGTAAATCGGTCAGAACTATTCAATATTTTTGTTACCAACGTTTACGCTTTATATATAATATACGAGGGTTATTCCAAAAGTAAGGTCCGATTGATTGCCAAATTGAAACCACAGTGAACATCAGAAATGTTTTACTTGTAACAATTAGCTACACCTTTCAGCTACTTCTCTACGTAGTCGCCGTTCTGACTTAGACTTTTGTCATAGCGTTGTACCAACTTTTCAATAGCCTCATCGTAGAAGGCAGCCGCCAGTGCTTTCCGCCAATTCTCCACGCTGGCCTACACCTCGTTGTCTGTGTCAAAATGTTGTCTTCAAAGACAGCGGTTCATGTGACCAGAGATGAAACTCAGGGGGAGACAATTGCGGACTGTATTGTGGGTAATCTAACATTTCCATTTGAAAACGATGCAGGAGCATCTTCATTGCCCCTGCAGAATGCGGCTGAGAATTGTCGTGAAGACGAAACAGCACGACAGTTATGTAATGTTGGCTGCATAGCTTCAGGCGAAATTTCTCACCAGGCCCTCGTACTTGGCGGCAGACACTATTTTCTAGACATCTTTACGCACTCACTGCGAGCTCAGAAATGAGAAGAGCGACGTGATGCTAACTGGGGTTATACTAGAGACACTACCCAACACATCTGTGCAAAGCTTTATCGGATTTTCATAGTCGTTTCCATTTCGCGACCGATCGGACCTTACTTTTGGAATAACCCTCGTACATTCGAAAAATATATAGACTATTGCCTCTCTATATTTATTAGAACGTCGTGTAAAAATTGGGAGTAAATCGGTCAAGAACTTTTCGAGATTTTTGCTAACAACGTTTCTTCTTGTATCTCATTTATATATATGTTGGAAAAATATACAGCCTTTGTCCATCCAAATTTTTATTAGAGCATCGTGTAAAAGTTGGAAGTAAACCAGTCAAGAACTTTTCGAGACTTTTGGACGCAGTGTTTGAAATTTGTCTCAACTGTGCTTACGACCTTCCTCTGCAATGTGGAAAAATAGTGACCCGTCAATATCGGTCTTGATGACGCTTCAAACAGCATGGTGTCAACACAAAGAGAAAAAAAGCAGAGCTCAGAAGTTCTTGTGACGTGTAATCTGGTTTAGTGATGTCACACTGACATCAAATTTCACCACAATTCTGCCCAGTGCCACTGTGGGCGTGTCAAACGATAGGGAGGTAGTCATAGTCAGTCTTTTCACTTTTCACGCATTCTTTTGACGCCTCTGCGATGAAGATCAGAATGCGACGCCCAGTGTTGAAGTCACGTGGTTTTCCTATGGGTTACAGCGGAAAACATTTCAGGCATACCGCTGCTCATAATCGAAACGAAGAAGGGGGTGTCATAAAGAGGTCAATGAAACCACTTCTTTCCTTGGGACGTTGATTCCCACACATTCTGTCGTCGAGAACGACAGCTTGCAGTGCAGTGAGCAACACAAAGACGATTTTGACAAAATTTGGCACTGTTAACACCTTATGGTCGGTTCGACCCATGCGCCAGACACCACAGGCTAGCAGTTCCATTGGACGTGGTATCACCCATTTGGAGTGCACTGCAACGGCACTTTTTGCTCTGGTGTGTGGTGTGGAACCACTAGGAACCGTTCAAAACCCTTCGACTAAATTTGAACGTGAACTGAATCAGCAGAGGGTCCTTAGGCTTTCTCAGTGTATCTCTTTCATGCCCTCCTGTGGTGTGATCACAGAGCGGTGGAAAACTGACACATTTATGAATAAAATGGAAAAGGGTCGCTCTAAGAAACCCAAGTTCTGTAACATTCTAGGCAGCATCCACGCACATTTAATGAGAATTTTAAAAATGTTCCTTTATAGACAAAACTTGCAAAGTAGCCCGAGTCACCTGCTGGTAGGCAACCACATGACTCACCTCTGACGCCAGTGATCTGCCTGCAAGCGTACAGCAATATTTCGCAGGTTTTTTCTGCAAAGGCGCATTCTGAAAATATTCAATAAATTAGGATGGGTGCCATCGAAGATTTTGCCAAACTGAGGGTTCTCAGGGAGACGCTTTGCCATTCTATTTACACATGTGTCAATGACAGACCTCTCCATGATCACGTCATGGGAGGGCAAGAAAGAGAAACACTGAAAAAGCATAAGGACCCTTTGCTGCTTCAGATCAATTCCAAATTTGCTCGATTGCTTTTGAACGTTCCCTAGTGGTTCCACCCTGTACACCAGAGCAATAATTGCAGTCATGCTGCTCTCCCAAGGAGGGAGAGCAACTTCAATCGGGTTGCAGCCCCATGACGTCCATAGAGATGTGTTGAATCACCCAGGAGATAGTCAACAACGTCTTCCCATCGTACATCGCTCTGTAAACTGTCGTTTTCGAACACGTAATGAGTGGGAATCAACGTCACAAGGGAAGGTGTGGTTCCAATGAGGCCATTTATGCCACATCTTGAGGCTTTTTCGTTTCGATGCTGAGTGGTGGTGTGTCTGAAATGCTTTCTTCGGCCACCCGTGAGAAAGCTGAGTGATTTCAACGCTGGAAGTCGCGGTTCTGACTTCCATCGTGGAGGCGTCAAAATAAGGGGTAAAAAGTGGTAGGAGGGGGTGTGACATGGTGTAATTGACCATAACTGTCGTGAAATTTGATGCTAGTGTGACCTCATTAACTCAGTTTATACGTCACATGAACTTCTGAGCTCTGGTCTTTGTTTTGCCGTTTGAAGTGTCGTCGAGCTCGAGGGCGACAACGCAGGGCGCCGCGGTTTTGCACCATTGCAGAGAAATGTTGTAGGCATCTATGAGCCAAATTTCAAACTTATGCTTCAGAACCGTAGACAGTTGCAGGGTTTCGAAAAAGTTATCCTTTAAATCTGGGTAGGTTTCGAACCAGTGTAGTCTCATCATGAGATGGAAGTGTCACAGGAACATATCGTACACCAAGTGTAGCTATACGCTGTCGTCATGGTGCTGGCGAAAATGGCGGCAGTTTACTTACCGATAGTGAAACGTTTATGAAATGGAGAGGTTGTTACTTTTTGGGTACTTACAGTGTACTGAATCGAGTTATCCATAGCGAATCCGTTTTCCAGGTAATACATGTATATTTATATGTAGTACCTGATAATACAAATCATGGAACGGATTTTTTATGAATATCATGATGCAGTGTACTCTAAGTACCCAAAACATAACAATCTTTCCGTTTCATAAACGTTTCATAACTGAACATACGTCGTTTCCGCCAGTATCGTCACCACAATGTCCCACCAAACTGGGTCTATGATGTGATGTTCCTGTAACACCTCGGTCTGATGATGGTGTCCACTGCTTCGAAAGTACATCACATCAAAAATAAAAAAAAAATCGACTGCTTGCATATTTATGCCCAAATAAATCGCCAATAGAATTCTCAGTTGCAGTTCGTCATCCATAATGGGTATCCTGAAAAACATAATTTTACTTGACTGAAGATTACTATGCATGTAGTGTATCTCCGTCACTGATAAAATGCGTGTTGCTAATGACTACATCACTCAAATGCTAAGGATTTAGGTGCAAATAAAACAAGATTTTTAATAAAAAACAAACTTGTATCTCTTTTTGAAGAAACCAGCTGAAGCATGTCTGCTAACAAATGTGTGCTTATTTTTTGATCGTTCGTTGTCTGACAACGTATTGATTCAGAAAGTTGTATATTGTACTACTTAAACGGTACAAGAGGGTTTCGGTAGATTGAGAATTGAGCTTTCTCCTTGGTGAATACTCAGTTATGAAAGGCAGTCTCGTGATTGCCTGTCGCTACATGTCTATAACAATCGAATCGGATCAAACCGTACATGTAACCATTCGCTTGTTACGGGGCATCTCCTAATGAAAGATTTCTTCGGGCAAATCTCTCATAATGATGCATACAAATGCAGCCAAGCAATTATCGGGTGCAAACACTTCTAGAGGAGAACAACACACACACACACACACACACACACACACATACACACACACACACACACACACACACACACACACACACACACACACACACATAAACTCACACATAGACAGAGGCAAAGAAGAAGTATAGTTTTGTCACTGACAATATAATGAATCTCTGAACTGACTGAGAACTGCAAGCTGCATATTTATTAATTTTAAATTAGTCACGAAGTGTGCTCGAATAGCTTTAATTTTCGGTTGGGCAGATATTTATTGACTGTAAATAGGTGGGCGGCAATGTTTACGTAACACCGAATTTCAAAAAGACGGTACGACGCGGAAATTGTGAGTTTTTTCACACAAAAAAATACAACGTTTTAATGCTGCTATCAGCTTTCAGCAAAAAAGAAAATGACACTTTAGAGGGGAGCATTTCAGTTGTAATAGGTATGCTAGCCGCCATCCGCACACAAGCTGAATGACGTAAAACCCGCTTTCACCTCATTGGTTTCGTGAACGGTGCAAAATATCGGAATGAGATTTTCATCAAATAGTTATATTAGAAAGAGAGCGCGCGGCTTTGTTGGACGTTTAATATTCTTACCTCTTGTTTCAGTCTAGATACTTATAGAAATATTTTTTTAATGCAACGGTAGAACTTTTAAAGACATTTGAAAAAAAGAACGAATACAAAGCTATAATATTTGTTAACGAGGGCGTTGAAACACTCCGCAAAGAGATACTCGTGAAATATGTCAAAACTGAAGGCCAATGTGCCGTAGTCGGCTGTTGCGGTGGAAATACCACCAAATGGGGCGGCAGTATTTCTTCTTGAGACAAGCAGATAGGCCCACTAAGATTAAAGATAATTTTTTGGACCTTCTTCAAACGACATAGTTACAGATGTAGCCAATATTTTTGTAAATAGAAATATGTACTAACTTCTTGTGTATCAGCAGGCGTTTGGAAGGCTATTTCTGATATGTTTGTTGTACTGAAGAGCGGTTGTGAAGTCAAGAGAACAGTCGAAAGATTTGAAACAAAGACAATGGGAGCCCTTGTTGGCTGTGTTTCCATCACAACAGTCGACTAGGGTCTTACAGATTTTCAACTTTGGCACATTTCAGGGATATTCTTGCAAAAAATTTCGACGCCAACTTTAACTGGCGTTATACCACCGCATTCGTCTTTCCAAGAGCTTTAGAATGCCGTCAATAAGTTCCATTAAAAAATACTTGCTTCAAAATCTCTCTAAGAGGATTGAGCACGCAACAAAATTATATATCCTCTAATTTTTATAATTTGCCAAAAACCTCGAGTAGTTATCTTGAACCGTTCGCGAAATGTAAGCGGTGTTACGTCTTACGAAAAATATTTTCCGGCGAGTTGCGAGTAAATAATGCAGTGGGTTTTTGAGTGCGAAATATAGCTTGTTTTGTAAACACAAAAAATAGCAGTTTACGGTAAAAACTTGTGTGTTTCGAATTACCCAAGTTTTCCGGTTATCTGTGCAGTCACGGGTCCGCAATCGCTCGGATAAGCGGAAGCTTGCGTATATAGAATAATCACGAGCAAACGTAGGAGACGGCGCGAAATGCTGGCTCGCCCCCCACCAAGTATGCAGCCCGCAACGCATCGCGCCGGCCGCCAGCAGCAGCGGCGGCGGCGGCGGCGGCCGCGCGCTCACCTGCTCTGGAGGGCGTCCTCTGCAGTCGACGTGGTGGGCTGCCTGTCTGCGTATCACATCGCTACTGGCCGAGCGGGCGTCGGCGTCGGCGCCACGGCGCCTGCGCGCACACACCCTGCCTGCCGGCCGCGCCACCTGCCGCGGCGCTGGAGCGCAGGGGCTGCAGATCGGCTATGTTCCCAATCAGTCTGCTTCGGAGAACACTCGCTAGCACGGAGCGTCCATTCGTAGAAGCGTAAACGAGTGCCTGTAGCATTTATTGCTACTGTAGTTCACTCGACAGATAAAAGCTGTAATTAAGAAACTATAGTCTGATTAAAATTACTTGATAGTTGCCACATCACACGTTGGAGCTGGTTTCCTCCAGTCGGCGCGTTGAACGTAACGCCCGAACAATTCCCCGTTGTCAAGCTGCCACAACAGTTCAAAAAAATGTTCAAATATGTGTGAAATATTATGGAACTTAACTGCTAAGGTCATCAGTCCCTAAGCTTACACACTACTTAACCTAAATTATCCTAAGGACAAACACACATACCCATGACCGAGGAAGGACTCGAACCTCCGCCGGGACCAGCCGCACAGTCTATGACTGCAGCAACCTAGCCGCGCTGGATTAGCCGAGCGGTCTGAGGCGCTGCAGTCATGGACTGTGCGGCTGGTCCCGGCGGAGGCTCGAGTCCTCCCTCGGGCATGGGTGTGAGTGTTTGTCATTAGGATAATTTAGGTTAAGTAGTGTGTAAGCTTAGGGACTGATGACCTTAGCAGTTAAGTTCCATAAGATTTCACACATATTTGAACCCTTTTTTTTTGGAGCACCCTAGACAGCTCGGCTAATCCCGCGCGGTGCCACAACAGTTGGTCAGTTCGCTTTCAGTTTCTTGTCCGGTATTCTTTCTTGACGTGTTTGGGTCCCGAATCATGTGTCGGGGCTTCTATTTCGTATTTCATCATACATGACAACCACACCACAGATAACACACACACACATAACGATGCAAACGAGATACGCAAGTTTTATACACAGCAGTAACTAAACACTACTGGGTACTCTCTCACAAAATGCGATTTAGCGTCACATGTGCGGTTATCATAATCACAAAACTGGTTTACGTTAGATGAGTTTCGCACGACAATACGTGAAAACGAATTTTTGAAGGCTGCAATTCATCATTACCACTGGGTGACACAGTCAAAAATTTAAGAGCTACAGTTGGCATTGTACTTTAGCGCAATGGTTGGCACAATAACTTGCAATGTTGAAGGTCGTAGTTCGGATGCCATGATATTTGTTTCCATATCCAATCAAAAGATGTTCATTATCATTTTTATTCAATTAATTGTTTGTAATTTTCATCATTGCATTGGCATCTTTTATTTGCTCTTGTTTTTCAATCTATCAATCTTTTTTCGTCTGGAATGTGTCTATGTTGTCTATAACCTGAAACCGAGTGCCAACGAGGTGTTCATCGGTTAGTAAGGCAGCTGCTCATGTAGTCAGTGAGAAGCTAGTTCCAGGTAACCATTGACAGCAAGAAGTTAGGTTAGCTTTCTGCGCTGAAACAGAACTTTTTCTGTCATCGTTTGCTCGTAGAAATTAGTTTTAATAACCGTGAATAAAGCGATCATGATGTTAGTTCTGACGCAGAGGGTTTACCACCGCTTTCTTGAATGTATTGCACATCATGAGGTTGTGGTTAGCTTAGGTCAGGAGTTTAAATTCAGGGCCACGAAAGGCGTTGTCCGTCGCAGTTGAATCATTGGTCTCTTAAACTCAGTTGTCGACAGAGCATCTCGCATTTCCGAGATATCTTGAGCGGCCACTTCCAACATTCCTCCGCGTTACACATTAACAGCATTTGTGAAATCAGTTGCTGTGTTTGTGTGTTACCTGTAACCGAGCGACAGCCGGCGGCCGATGAGGCAACACCGTAGGAACAAGTGACGCATGTCAACTATCAAGTAATTTATACATTTTATAGTAACGCTACACATTCTTTAATCGATAAAATTGTAAAAGTCACAATTCGTTGAGATAAGAGCACAGGTCTCTCTGAACTACAGACATCCTTGGGAGACCCAGCGAGCACAGAACTATAGTACGTGGCGAACAAGATGTATGAGACAGGCGAAACGCCCTCAGATTTCAAAATGAAACTATTGTGCATCTGCAAAGTATCTTCGCATCGGCGGGCTTCACGTTTCTCGCCTTGCGGCATGCGTATGATTGGCAGCACCTCGCCTGCACCTTTTGGTTGGTTGGTTGATTTGTAGGAGGAGACCAAACAGCGAGGTCATCGGTCCGATAGGATTAGGAAAGGATGGGGAAGGAAGTCGGCCGTGCTCTTTCAAAGGAACCTTTCCGGCCTTTTCCTGAAATGATTTAGGGAACTCACGGAAAACCTAATCAGGATGGCCTGACGCGGGTTTGAACCGTCGTCCTCCCGAAAGCGAGTCCACTGTGCTGACCACTGCACCCCTCGCTCGGTCCTGCACCTTTGCTGTGGACCTGCAGTGGCAGGATGGGTATACTAGTGTTGCGTATGTGTTGCAGCTGTTAGCTGTGCCATAGTCAAGTTTTACATCTTCATCTACATCTATATGGATACTCTGCAAATCACATTTAAGTTCCTGGCAGAGGGTTCATCGAACCACCTTCATAATTCTCTATTATTGCAATTTCGTATAGCGCGCAGAAAGAATGAACACGAGCTCTGATTAGCCTTATTTTATCGTGGTGATCGTTTCTCCCTATGTAGGTTGGTGTCAACAAAATATTTTCGCATTCGGAGGAGAAATTTGGTGATTGGAATTTCGTGTGAGGATTCCGTCGCAACGAAAAACATCTTTCTTTTAATGATTTCCAGCCCAAATACTGTATCATTTCTGTGACACTCTCTCCCCTATTTCGCGATAATACAAAACGTGCTGCCTTTCTTTGAACTTTCTCAGTGTACTCCGTCAGTCCTATTTGGTAAGGATCCCACACCGCGCAGCAGTATTCTAAAAGAGGACGGACAAGCGTAATGTAGGTAGTCTCCTTAGTAGATCTGTTACATTTTCTAAGTGTCCTGCGAATAACACCCAGTCTTTCGTTGGCCTTCCCCACAACATTTTCTATGTGTTCCTTCCACTTAAAGTTGTTCGTAATTGTAATTCCTAGGTATTTAGTTGAATTTACGGCCTTTTAGGTTTGACTGATTTATCGTGTAACCGAAGTTTAACGGGTTCCTTTTAGCACTCATGTAAATGACCTCACACTTTTCATTATTTAGGGTCAATTGCCAATTTTCGCACCATACATATGTCTTTTCTAAATCGTTTTGAATTTGTTTTGATCTTCTGATGACTTTACTAGTCGAGAAACGACAGCTTCATCTGCAAACAACCTAAGACGGCTACTCAGATTATCTCCCAAATCGTTTATATAGATAAGGAACACCAAAGGGTCTACAACACTACCTTGGGGAACGCCCATAGTACTCAGAGCCATTTGTACCATATCGTGGAATATTCCCGCTTCACCCCCAGCAGTTTCATGAAGTTCTGATAGGTGGCGGCACTATACGTAGCCTTCAAAATGGCGTCTGTAACAGAGGTGAGTTCCAAGCAGAGAACTGTCATTGATTCTTTTTGGCGGAAAATCAGAGCATCGCAGATATTCATAGGCACTTGGAGAATGTCTGTGGAGACCTGGTAGCGAAGAAAGGCTTGGTGAGTCTTTGGGTGAGGCGTCTGTATCACAGCAACAAGATCGTGCAGACCTGTCCATTCTTCCGCGTGCCGACCAGCCGCACACAGCTGTGACTCCTGCAGTGTTGGAACGTGTGGACACTCTCACTTGAGGTCATCGACAGGCCACAATCAAACACTTTGCTCTACAACTGGAGGTCTCTGTTGGCAGTACTGATTATTCTGCGTCAGTTGGGGTGCTTAAAGGTGTGTGTCGCTGGGTTCCTTGCTGCCTACGCGCCTTCGGACTTACATCTGTCTAGTCCAATGACGAAAGCAGTACATGGATAAATGGCAACTTATTGATGCAGCAAGACGTTGGCCAGTTATTGATGCATTAAGACATTTGATCCGACGTCGACCAGAAGAGTGGTACCATACGGCTGTACAGACTCTCCCAGTAAGGTGGTATGAGGTCGTCGTATTGAACGGAGAGTAGTTGAAAAATAGGGTTTTGTAGCCAAAAGAGTGTGGAAAAATATGGTGTACTGGAATCCCGAGTAAAACCAACTTTGCTTCAGAAAAAATATCTATCATTACTTATTGCATGCCTGTCGTAATAATAATAAATTAGAAATAAATTAGCGTATGCTGATATCTTGGCATGAGCTGTGTTAGGTATAGATGTATTACCTATTTGTGACACTTGAAAATTTGTACCAGATTGGTACTAGAACCCAGATTTCCCGCTTATCACGAGCAGCCGACTTAACTACTTCGGCTATCCGTGCACGCCTCCGTATTCATAGGTAGTACATCTATACCTAACACAACAAATGTCAAGATATTCAAATTCACCGAATTTATTTCAAATTAATTTCGGACGGTTGTCAATCGCCACTAATGTCTGCTGATCCAGACATGCAAGTAAATAATAATAATAATCATAATAATAATAACAATTAATGGTATCGAGGGCAACGACACCATTAACTGTCAGGATGGTCGTTTCTGTCCCAGATGGCATGTGCGATGTTTGCGTGGTAGCAGCACCACGGCGGCAGTGGAATCAGATGAGTTCAATTAGCAGCTACATTCTTTATTCTACAAATCACTTGGTATGAGGGACAACTGCAACTGTGACGATACATTTCAAGTGATGAAAACCGCAACAGCTACATCATAATGATGTCTTAATCAAGCTTAGATTCATGGCGTTATAGTCACATGTTTATTTTGCAAGGAGCTGATCCAAGTGTTGGCGACGAGGGCTCGTTGGCTTGTGTGGTCTCCCAGGCAGCAGTTGCTACCTCAGCATAGCACACAGTTGTCAGTGTTCGGAAGGCGGCGGCATACGCTGAACGGCCAGCCGCTACAGGCAATCAGTCAAGCGTATTGGCGCCTTGGAGTCGAGGCCAGGACCGCTTGGAGACGTCCAGTGGGCAGCTGAGTAGACCATGGAACAAGTACTCCTTTGGTAACACTGGCTCGGGGCCCAGATCCATCAAATACGGCAGTGTCTCGTAGACTAGAAGCTAATTGATGATGCCAGTAGACGTTGCTGAATCTGTTTGGCCGTATGGAACTGATGGCTGGTACGTGTGTGGCCCCTCCTGTTTGGGAAAGTATTTCATTTTCTAAATTTTACTAGAACTCGACAGATAGTATGAGTAATCCACTGTCTTACGTAGCACTTCAGAATATGATGGCGGCGATATGGCGAAGTAGCGAATCATGGGAGTGAGGAGAAGTACGTGAGGTCTGAGAGCGTATCTTGTCTGCCAGTCAGTGCGTAGGAAAACCACAAGTGTTTTCTTTATTAAATATTAGTTACTAAAGTCCACCTTTGACCCAGCAGACACTAGGAGAAGCCTAGGTGTCATCAGAGGTTTAATACAATAACATCTCTGTGCGGTAAACAAGCTAATTCAGTATACAAATGAATAATGTTAAATTACTGAAGATGTACAAAGAGTATTTCGATGTAACCAACAGATTTCTTCCGCGCGCTAATCTCGCCAGTCGGCGATACAGTTTATTAGGAGCCTATTGTTGTCTGACAGTTGATCTTACCATGCTCTCGAAATTGTTACTGTTTTACGATGTTTGCTAATAAACGCATCCTAATGACATCCCGGGGCTTGTTACAAGTATATAAGTATCTGCTTCGCCACTTAAAATCACAGGTAGCCTGCTTGCATGCTCTGAAGAATACTATGCGCTACAGAACTGCTTCAAGAAACAACATCTACGACAGATTCATAGAAAACAGGTAGGACGAAATGTTACGTGCCAGTCTTTAAGATAATCCACGAAAGGCTTAGCTTAACTAGCGCAGTCTCGAATGGGAAGGCATGACCAGTCACACACTGAAGTGACAAAGGTCATGGGATAGGTCATGGGATACCTCCTAATATCGTGGCGGACGTCCTTTTGCCCGACGTAGTGCAGCGACTAGATGTAGCGTGGACTCAGCAACAAGTCTTTGGAGGTAAGATGCAGAAATACTGAGCCGTGCTGTCTCTATAGCCGTCCATAATTGCGAGAGTGTTGCCGGTGCAGGATTTTGTGCACGAACTTACCTCTCGATTATGTACCATAAGTGTTCGATAGGATTCATGTCGGGCGATCTCGATGGCCAAACATACGTTAGTTCTTCATACCAACCACGAAAAATTTTGGCCTGGTGACCTGGCGCATAGTCATCCATAAAAATTCCATCGTTGTTCTGGAACATGAAATCCATGTATAGCTGCAAATGGTCTCCATCTAGTCGAGCACAACCATTTCCAGTCAACGATCGGTTCAGTTGGCTCAGAGGACCCAGTCTATCCCATGTACATACTGCCCACACCATCATGGGGCCCCCGTCAGCTCACACACTACCTTCTTGACAGCTTGGGTCCATGGCTCTGTGGGATCTGCACCACACTCGAACCCTACCATCAGATCTTAGCAACTGAAATCGGGACTCATCTGACCAGGCTACAGAACTAACCGATGTGGTCACGAGCCCAGCAGAGGCGCTGCATTCTATGTCCTGCAATTAGCAAAGGCACCCGCGTCGGTCCTTAGCTGTCACAGCCCATTAACGCCAAATTTCGTCGCACTGGCCTAACGGCTACGGTCGTCGAATAACCGACATTGGTTTCTAAGGTTATTTCACGCAGTGTTGCTTGTCTGTTAGCACTGACAACTCTACGCAGTTTCCGCTTCTCTCGGTCGTCAAGTGAAGACCGTCGGCCCCTGCGTTGTCCGTGGTGAGAGATAACGCCTGAAATTTGATATTCTCGGCACACTCTTGACGCTGTTTATCTCGGAATATTGAATTCCCTAACTATTTGCCACAAGGGATGCCCCGTGCGTCTAGCTCCAACCAACATTTCGGATTGAAGTTCTGTTAATTCACCTTTTCACAAGAATCACCTGAGGACAAATGGCAGCTATTCCAATGCATTGCCCATTTATACCTTGTGCACGCGATGGTACCGCCTTTTGTATATGTGGATATCGCTATTCTATAATTTTTGTCACCTCGTTGTACTCTACGTCACCTGTTGCACTTTCTGCGGAATCGTGGCTGTACTGAGAAGCTTTTGTGTCGGTTTAGTACAGCGAGAGGATTTTGCACGTGGAGTATGTCACGGCATCGGCAACAGCAGTCTGCTGCTAGGATTTGGCTTGTATTTATAGCTGCTCTCTTTGCCTCTAGTTTTTTTTGTTTTTTGTATTTTTTTTTTTTGTTTATTGAATTGTGTTGCATTCGTTACACATTAGGCGCTCTTACTAAAGCGTTGATTGAACATCTTCATCATTTTAGAAACCGATAATTCGATGATCATCAATATAAAGTACATTGTCAAATGGTTCAAATGGCTCTGAGCACTATGGGACTTAACATCTGAGGTCATCAGTCCCCTAGACTTAGAACTACTTAAACCTAACTAACGTAAGGACATCACACACATCCATGCCCGAGGCAGGATTGGAACCTGCGACCGTAGCAGCAGCGCGGTTCCAGAATGAAGCGCCTTGAACCGCTCGGCCACACGGCCGGCCAGAGCAGTTCTTCTGATCTCCTTGTTAAGAGACTGATTTCCATTTCTTTCTCTCTCTCTCTCTCTCTGTCTCTTTTCTTTCCTCTCGAAATAGACACGTAACATACAAATATTTCCTGTCGATTGACTCGTACGCCAATCAGTGGACAGAGCGAACAACGTTAGACGTTTACATTCGTAACATCTGCAGAACTGCTTCAGATATTACACTGCCTATAAAATATTAACTCACTGTAACCATAAGAAACAAAAAAATATCACTGGGCACGATGAAGAATTTGACAGGACAGGAAGCTGCCTGAGGTACAGTGCAGATAGCAGGTGTTGTAGCGGTAGGATTGACGGTTAGGGAACCACAGGTGATTGCTGCGGCTACAGGCCTCGTGGGATCGGCGGAATTCGTATCGTGCTTTCCGCGCTAGGCTCACCTCATTACTTTCTTCGTAGCAGCCAATTCTAAAGCCATTTTGCAGTGTATTTCGTCGTCTCGGGTAGTTTACGGGCCGCTATGGCTGAACTTTCGGCAGGCCGCTGCGGTTCGTCGCTTGAGCGGAGCTGAGTGGCCGACGTGAAGCGACGCGTCCGCCCGCCGCGAGTGTAAACACGTCGCACCGCGTTCTGCCGCTCGACTGCGCGCCGAGGCACGTCACAGGCGCCCCCTGGCGAGCTGGGCGCCGGCCGCAGGCGCCGGGTCAGGTCGGGGTCGATCGCCTTCGTGGCTGAGCCGCTGAGCCGCCGAGGCACGAGAAGAAGGACGGAGGCGCCTCCCAGTCCGCGACTCCGTGCAACAGTACTCACTAGTAAACCTACCCAAGGGACATAGGATACAATTCGATTTTGACCGGCTTTGATTACATTGCAATGCAGAGAAACACAAGAGACATGTTTATATATTTAACAGCCGTACTGGTCCGTATATATATGACGGTCGTTCAATAAGTAATGCCCCACATACCACACCTTTTTTTCTCAGAACATATTCGTTGTTAAGAGTCAGAATTTGGTGACAATACATATCATCATGTCTTGTCCATGTCCTACTTTTCTTCGTAGTCTCCATCATGTTCAATGGTCGTACGCCAACGTTCGTTGTGGAAGAGCATGTATTCCCTGCTGCTAAAAGCTCTTCATCTACATCTACATTTATACTCCGCAAGCCACCCAACGGTGTGTGGCGGAGGGCACTTTACGTGCCACTGTCGTTACCTCCCTCTTCTGTTCCAGTCGCTTAAGGTTCGCGGGAAGAACGACTGCCGGAAAGCCTCCGTGCATTCTCGAATCTCTCTAATTTTACATTCGTGATCTCCTCGGGAGTATAAGTAGGGGAAGCAATATATTCGATACCTCATCCAGAAACGCACCCTCTCGAAATCTGGACAGCAAACTACACCGCGATGCAGAGCGCCTCTCTTGCAGAATCTGCCACTTGAGTTTGCTAAACATCTCCGTAAGGCTAGCACGCTTACCAAATAACCCTGTGACGAAACGCGCCGCTCTTCTTTGGATCTCCTCTATCTCCTCTGACAACCTGACCTGGTACGGATCCCACACTGATGAGCAATACTCAAGTTTAGGTCGAACGAATGTTGTATAAGCCACCTCCTTTGTTGATGGATTACATTTTCTAAGGACTCTCCCAATGAATCTCAACCTGTGCACTCGCCTTACCAACAATTAAATTTATATGATCATTCCACTTCAAGTCGTTCTATACGCATACTCCCAGATATTTTACAGAAGTAACTGCTACCAGTGTTTGTTCTGCTATCATATAATCATACAATAAAAGATCCTTCTTTCTATATATTCGCAATACATTACATTTGTGTAATGTTAAGGGTCAGTTGCCACTCCTTGCACCAAGTGCCTATCCGCTGCAGATCTTCCTGCATTTCGCTACAATTTTCTAATGCTGCAACTTCTCTGTATACTACAGCATCATTTATGTATATTGTGAAAAGCAATGGTCCCATAACACTCCCCTGTGGCACGCCAGAGGCTACTTTAACGTCTTTAGACGTCTCTCCATTGAGAACAACATGGTGTGTTCTGTTTGCTAAAAACTCTTCAATCCAGCTACACAGCTGGTCTGATATTCCGTAGGCTCTTACTTGGTCTATCAGGCGACAGTGCGGAACTGTTTCGAACGACTTCCGGAAGTCAAGGAAAATAGCATCTACCTGGGAGCCTGTATCTGATATTTTCTGGGTTTCATGAACAAATAAAGCGAGTTGGGTCTCATACGATCGCTGTTTCCGGAATCCATGTTGATTCCTACAGAGTAGATTCTGGATTTCCAGAAATGACATGATACGCGAACAAAAAACATGTTCTACAATTCTACAAAAGCTCGATGTCAGAGATGTTGTTGTTGTTGTGGTCTTCAGTCCTGAGACTGGTTTGATGCAGCTCTCCATGTTACTCAATCCTGTGCAAGCTGCTTCATCTCCCAGTACCTACTGCAACCTACATCCTTCTGAATCTGCTTAGTGTATTCATCTCTTAGTCTCCCTCTACAATTTTTACTCTCCACGCTGCCCTCCAATACTAAACTGGTGATCCCTTGATGCCTCAGACATGTCCTACCAACCGATCCCTTCTTCTAGTTAAGTTGTGCCACAAACTTCTCTTCTCCCCAATCCTATTCAATACCTCCTCATTACTTATGTGATCTACCCATATCATCTTCAGCATTCTTCTGTAGCACCACATTTCGAAAGCTTCTATTCTCTTCTTGTCTAAACTATTTATCGTCCATGTTTCACTTCCATAAATGGCTACACTCCACACAAATACTTTCAGAAACGACTTCCTGACACTTAAATCAATACTCGATGTTAACAAATTTCTCTTCTTCAGAAACGCTTTCCTTGCCATTGGCAGTCTACATTTGATATCCTCTCTACTTTGACCATCATCAGTTATTTTGCTCCCCAAATAGCAAAACTCCTTTACTACTTTAAGTGTCTCATTTCCTAATCTAATTCCCTCAGCATCACCAGACTTAATTCGACTACATTCCATTATCCTCGTTTTGCTTTTGTTGATGTTCATCTTATACCCTCCTTTCATGACACTGTCCATTCCGTTCAACTGCTCTTCCAAGTCCTTTGCTGTCTCTGACAGAATTACAATGTCATCGGCGACCCTCAAAGTTTTTATTTCTTCTCCATGGATTTTAATACCTACTCCGAACTTTTCTTTTGTTATAGGCCTATAATTTTGCGCATCTGCTCGACGACCCTTCTTGAAAACTGTAACTACCTGTGCTCTTTACCAATAATTTGGAACCTTCCGTTCTTCTAGAGGCTTGCGGTACACAGTTGTTAGAAGGGAGGCAAGTTCTTTCGCGTACTCTGTGTAGAATCGAACTGGTATCCCGTCAAGTCCAGTGGACTTTCCTCTGTTGAGTGATTTCAGTTGCTTTTCTATTCCTTGGACACTTATTTCGATGTCAGCCATTTTTTCGTTCGTACGAGGATTTAGAGAAGGAACTGCGGTGCGGTCATCCTCTGTGAAACAGCTTTGGAAGAAGGTGTTTAGTATTTCAGCTTTACGGGTGCCATCCTCTGTTTCAATGCCATTATCATCCCAGAGTGTCTGGATATGCTGTTTCGATCCACTTACTGATTTAACATAAGATCAGAACTTCCTAGGATTTTGTGTCGGTACATAGAATTTTACTGTCGAATTCACTGAACGCTTCACGCATAGCCCTCCTTACGCTAACTTGACATCGTTTAGCTTCTGTTTGTCTGAGAGGTTATGGCTGCGCTTAAATTTGCAGTGAAGCTCTCATTGCTTTCGCAGTAGTTTCCTAACTTTGTTGTTGAACAACGGTGGGTTTTTCCCGTCCCTAACAGTTTTACTCGGCACGTACCTGTCTAAAACGCATTTTACGATTGCCTTGAACTTTTTCCATAAGCACTGACTGAACATTGTCAGTGTCGGAACAGAAATTTTCGTTTTGATCTGTTAGATAGTCTTAAATCTGCCTCCTATTACTCTTGCTAAACAGATAAACCTTCCTCCCTTTTTTTATATTGCTTTTTACTTTCATATTCAGGGATGCTGCAACTGCCTTATGATCACTGATTCCCTGTTCTGCGCTTACAGAGTCGAAAAGTTCGGGTCTGTTTGTTATCAGTTGGCATAGCCATGTTTTCACTGCATGACTGACACTCTCGTCATCTTGAAAGTTTGTTTCCTGTAGAGAATCTTTAAGTGACCCAAAGAGTTGGAAGTCTCAGTTCAGATGAAACAGTCTTTCTTTGAATCTTGTGGTTCGCTGTGAGCTTTTGTGGAACCTATCGTGAGCACTTCTTCGAATATCCGAGAGCTTCGATCATTGTAGAGGCACTTCCAACGCTGACTGACAACTGTAGAGCTAATTGTCGAGTTGTGATGCGCCGGTCGGCACCAATAATGGCATCCGCACGATTCAGCACGTCCGGAGCAGTGACTGTGGCAGGACGTCCCGAGCGTGGCTGATCATGGGGCTCTGTTTCTTCTTTTCCTGAGGCTGTAGCTTTCTTTACCCATTGCCCAACTGTACTCCAATCAACTCCAGCATCGCCATACACTGCATACAAACGTTTAAGGATGTTCACCACGGTTTCTTTTTCTGCACACAAGAATTCGATAACAGCACGCTGCTTGTGGCGTGAGTCGTATGTAGACACCATTTTGACGCTGTACTACTGCTCTGGTATCTGGCAGAACGGTCAGAAACTTCACCGGCACACAGAACAAACATCAAATATGAAGCACCAACACGGACCTTTGTCTATGTATATTAATGGCTATTTTGAAAAGAGTGGGACATTACGTATTGAACGACCTTTCATCAACATAAAGCACATTGTCGATATACTTGTTCTTGTGTAGTCTAATGCCATGTCTTACTTTAGAGTTCTATTCTTTGAGATTGCTTCCTACAGCCGCCACCGCGAACGTTTACGCCGCTGCCAATGATATGCGATCGTCCCACTCTCCGAAACGTGCCATTATTTGCATCTGCCTCTCGGTAGATAGTGTGGCTGCACTGCTTTCAAAGATATCTTTTGGCTTGCTCGAAGGTATCGATAGATGTCTCTGTTGTCAAGGTATCATCGTGACTGCGGCATCCATTCTAGCAGATGAATTAAAGCAGAAGCTATTTATTTGTTCGACTGGTTCATTCACTGCAAATTTGGAAAATATTGCTCTCTTTTTGTTCTTTCAAAATAACAATCTGCCCAATTTATTTACACAGCGGTATATAAAATGAAAAGTACTCAAGAAGCTCCTCCAACCCAATATAAGTGTGGCTTGTGGTGTGAAGTATTTTCTAATTTGCGCGAAAAATTACATCTCTGTGCCAGGAGTGTAAACTTCTTCCTTTTCTCTTGAAAGTAACTGAAACACAAGCAAAAATGTGCCTTCACCATTACCAGGACATGTTTCGAAGGTATATATATGTGTTTAATTTAAAGACGTTCTTGTTTGGAAAAGAAGTGTCTTAAAATAACTAGCTTGTAGCCGGCCGAAGTGGCCGTGCGGTTAAAGGCGCTGCAGTCTGGAACCGCAAGACCGCTACGGTCGCAGGTTCGAATCCTGCCTCGGGCATGGATGTTTGTGATGACCTTAGGTTAGTTAGGTTTAACTAGTTCTAAGTTCTAGGGGACTAATGACCTCAGCAGTTGAGTCCCATAGTGCTCAGAGCCATTTGAACCATTTTTTGAACTAGCTTGTAAATTTTCTGTTACACTTTAAGACGCCTGACAGTGAGAATAAAGCCACATTTTAATTCTTTCTCAAGTGTCAGTCTTTTTTAAATTTTTTGTTCTGACGATGAGCGGTGGTTTGCTTCCACCAGATAATCGACGTGTTTTGAATATTCCTTCGCATTTCCGTGTTTCAGGCTTAATTTATACATTACTGACAGTTAAAAGTCCCACAAGATCTCAGAACTGTGAAGGTGAACAATAAAATTTTAGGTTCGGGCAGGACTCGAACCAAAATTTCCGAGATCGCAATTTAATCTCTTCGTCCACTACTGGCGATGTTCCCCACTACACCAAGTGAGGAACGGCGTAAGAACACTAAGTCCTGTATCATACGTCTCTCCGGAGCTCCAGCGGCGTGTCTACATAAGTTCAGTCATCGACGCACAGAGCCCCGTTTTGTGTCTTTGCCATTTCATAACGTCAACAGAATTTCATAGCGGTCAGGGTTCGTCATCTAGGGAGTAATTATTTTATGGAAAACTGACTGAATTGTAAACCTTTGTAACTGTATCTATATCAACATTCAAATTTACTGTAAGAACAGACGCCGCCACTTGTAGTGTCTAGGAATCCAGCGTACTCGGTTCGCTAGACAAACAATCAAACAAGTCGTATTAATGAGTTTTATTACAATAAGAAAATTACAATACTTTGGCAATAACACAGATATGTCGCAAGCAAAGGGTTTCATACGAAATAATCAGTCTTTGCAGTGACTGCTGATCTCTAACTGACAACAGTCTTTCCTCAACTGCTATCGAAGTCACTAATCTTGAAGGTTATGTCCTATTCACATAGGGGCCGCTACTGTAGCGTTGTCGTCCTGGAGGGAGGTCCAATCAGTGTGCGATTGGCTGATTTCTTCTTGCAGCCTATTCTGCTTTGTCGTTCCTGACTGGCATGCTGGCGCTTGACTTTATGCCATAACACAACTACAGCAAACAAAGCTATGCGTTACTTTTACTGTTTGCTATTAGATGTAGAATAAATCAGTATTTGAATTCTCTGTCCATGAACCGCATGTGTTCCTCGCTCCTGTGTCCACTGAAGATCCACTAAGCGTGCAAAGGTAGTTACAACACAGATAAAAAACTTCAAAGAAAAGCTCGGGAGTTTTTAATGCACTTTACAACGGGGAACCAAGATGTGCTGGAAAAGTCTTTTTAAGTCCCCTTCTATCGGCATTTGACTAACAGCATAACGTATAGTATCTTAAATACCAAATTCAGTCATATATGATGAAGTGGTATTACAAAGACGTATTTGTCAGAAATACGCTAGAAATATCTTATATTGCTGTTTCCCATCCTAGTATCGGTCCACTTCAGCACCAATTATCATGTTGGGTTAGTTAATAAGTCTTTCTTAGATAAATATACAGGGTGAACATCAATAAAACCAACAGACTGCAGGGACGGATTCCTGGCTGGGCATGGGAAAAGTGCAGACAAGTGACGGAATGTGCGCACGCCATATTTGGAGGACCGGGTTCTGCAGGACATCGAGACAAACTATAGTGCAAGCTCCAAACCTGGTGTATGCACAGTCCGCCGCCCCCCTGCACGTTCGTCTGTCTGAAAGGAGCCATGACCACACAAACGCCCAAGAGGGGCTTGAAATATTGTGTGATGTGGTTGGTGTCTGTGAGGGTACTTGTTTTGGTATAGCCATGCTGCCTCTCGACTGTTTCCATCTGCTTGGCCGCACATAAACACTATCTCGACTTGTTCCCGACATGAATACCGGACCATTCCGCTGTTTACAGTACGCTCTGTCAGACAGCCAGCAACTCAGAGGGAACACACGCCAAGTGGTCAGAGGTACTGTCATTCCTTGGCGGCATCTACCGTGTCACTCATGTATTTTCTGACACATATTCTTAGGGCCTTTTTACCTCCATCCCTGCAGTTTGTCAGCTTTATTAACGTTCACCCTACACATTGTTTAAAAAAAGTGTCAAACACTTTGAGAGGCGGTAGTACCCACCTTAACAAGAAAAAATGTCGAACAAGCATGGGCTCTAAAGTTCACACCTGAAGAGCTATGAGAACTTGTTAATCTTCGACACTATGAAACGCATCTTTTCTACTGCAACCTCTTAGCTCCCATACTGTGGGAGAAGACAGTGCGGACCACAACAGTAAAAAAGTCTAGTAAACATTGGCTCTAAAAGTAAACATTGGGTCTAAAATGCATATCTTAAGAACCATGAGCACTCGCTCATGTTTGCTGCAGTGAAACAAGTCTCAACTACTAAACAAGCGCTCATAGCTCTTGAGGTATGTATTTTAGAGCAGATGTTTAGTGGACATTTGTTTCTTGTTTTGGTCCATACTACCACTTCCCAAAATGTGGAATCCAAAGAACTTGCAGGAGAAGAGAATATTGATCATCACTTCTGAAACACCCTGTACAATGCCCTTCGCTTCTACTTCCGGTAAAGTGACATCGGTGCTCATAAAGAATTGGTTTCATCAGGTTTACATACATAATACGAATGAAAAATATGCCTTGAGCTTAGATTTAAGGACAGGACGAAACAGAAAACTATTTAACGCCATTGATGAGCATGGAAAACAGGTGAATACATAAAGGTTCCCGCTGGAACGATGGGTATGATTCAGCCAATAGACGTATATACATATCGACCGTGGAAAAATTTCTTGACACATTTTTCAGACGTAATAAGATTATATAATTACGATGTTAACTGGCATTTAAGATACAGTATTTTAAAAATTCAATCCTTCATTCATAATCAGTTTTCTTCTCTCTGATTCTTCAATCTTTTTAAATATGTATGGCACAAGAGTGGGTTCGTTGAACAAAAACAATCTAAATGTGAGACACCTGTTCGCTTTTGCTTTAAAAACTGTGATCCTGTTTGTGACTCCTGTCATGAAACGTAAGTTGTTCGATGTACTTTGTGCACAAAATCAAAGTGTGTTGTGTATTTTTGACCTGAAAAATTGATTTCTTCATTATTGTACAGATTTACTGTTATGTTACAAAAACACTGTACAAACTGTTTCAAATATAACATAATTCAGTCTGAAAAGACTACAACTTAGAAAAAAAATATATACACCAAATGAAAAAAAAAACCACAAATATAACACAAGATATTTTATAGATCATAAAATTGAAAGAAAATATCTATATAGAACAATGTATGTAGAATATACATTGAGGATATATTTATACGGGAAAGATTTATTAAACAACCCAACATGACAAATGAAACTGAAGTGGACACATATCGGGCGTACATACAGTGATATAAAGATATTTATAGCTTATTTCTGACTCATGCGCTTTTGGAATACCACTTTGTCACATGTCACTGAATTTGATATTAACGATGCTATACGTTTTGCTGTTAGTCAAAAATCGAAATGAAAAGCAAAATAATGGGGGAAAGGGATTTCAAAAAAAAAAGGAATTAGTCTACAAATCTGGGTTTACCGTTGCCATATGCATTAAATACTACAGTACTTTTATTTGAAGTTTTTTTTTTAAATATCTGTTACCGTTTGAACGGTATTCATTCACAAATATCAAACTCAATCTTTCTCAAGGGAGTTTTCAGTCCCTTAACGGCCGTAGGGGCAAGTTTAATAACTAGGTCTCTTATTTTTCTCTGCACTAAAACGTACTCGAAACCAATTAAAATCGAAGTATATTCCTTTGGTAGGTATACTTTATCAGTAAACAGAACGCACATTTATTTCCATTTGGTGTTCCGTGGACCACGCACTATTCCGTTCACAAGCCTCTGTTGTTTCCTTATTCTGCTCCTTCGCTTCATCAGTCGGCGTCTTTATCCCCTCCGCACTTCTCCATTCATCTTCTCTTCCCACACTGGAATCCTTACTTTTCAAGAGTTTCTTGACAGTAGCTATTTTTCCTGCATGATGTTGTTTTTTTCACACAGCATGGCAAAAAAAGTGAAGTAACTAAAAGAGGACGAGAGAATGATATGAGGCTTCATGGGCTGAGACGATATACACTCAAGATAAAAACCAAAGAGCGAGAGACACGCCAGGAAGGAATTATCCGAATAGGGCGGAAAACGGTAGCTGTGATATACATGTAAGGACAAACAACAAATAATTCAAGAGTAAGAGCTGCACAAATTGAGCAGGCCGATAACGTGTTGATCCACGTCTGGTCCTTACGCAAGCAGTTATTCTTTTGGTACTGATTGATAAAGTTGCTGGATGTCCTGCTGAGGGTTATCATGCCAAATTCTGTCAAATTCGCAAGTTAAATTGTCAAAATCCCCTGCTTGCTGGAGGGCCCTGCCCATATTGCTCCAAACGTTCTCAACTGGGGAGAGATCCAGCGACCTTGCTGGCTAAGGTAGGGATTGCCAAATACAAAGACAAGCATGGATGTGTGATGTCCTTTGGTTAGTTAGGTTTAAGTAGTTCTAAGTTCTAGGGGATTGATGACCTCAGAAGTTAAGTCCCATAGTGCTCAGAGCCATTTCAACCATTAATACAAGTAGTTGCTTTCTTAGTAGGTAGAGAATTTCGAGACCATCATTGTTAGTTCTATAAATAGTTATACTGGTGTAACTGAACTTTGGTAACGTAGACGTATAGTTTTTCTCAGTAACTGTAAAATATTACCATGAGTGAGAAGTGTGGCCTCTGTCGTAGGTTTGTGAGTAGCCTGTTACGGTCTGGGTTTTGTTCAAAGTATTTTCATTGGGCGGAATGTAGTGGGGAAGCCAGTGGTCTGGGAATGCAGAATCTGTAATAGAAATAAGTTGATAGAGGAGCAGGGGCGTAAGATCTGTGCCCTTCAGGTGCAGTTACAAGGCGCAAAGGAGAAACTAGATAGATTCAGGAGGGTGAAGGGTGTTGCGGAATGGGAACTGGCAGTTGGCAAGAAGGTAGCTAGGAAAAGGAGGCGTTCAGACAGTTTTACTTTGCGTATACGCAATAGATTTGACCAACTGTCAGAGTTGAGTGGAGAGGAGCCTCGTGTGGCTTGGATGTAGGGAACATGCAGCAGTCCTCAGCAATTAGGAGGCATAGGTTAGTCGGAAAGTCTGCCAGAAAGAAAAGGGTTCTGCTGCTAGGTAGTTCTCACGGTAGAGGTGTGGGCCAGCAGTTGCAGGAAGTGTTGGGGAATGAATACCAGGTCACCAGCATTGTGAAGCCTAGTGCAGGGTTGGCTAAAGTGACTGACAGCACAGGGGAGTTATGTAGGAATTTTACGAAGGGGGATCAGGTAGTGATAGTGGATGGAGCAGGGAACGGTCTCGACAGGGACGGGGAATATGATGTAGGTGGTGACCTGGTAAAGATAGCTATTCAAACTGGTGCCACGAATGTGCATTTCGTGCAACTGTTTCAGTATCATGATCGGCCTCACCTTAATGCGGCTGTTAAGCGCGTTAACATGGGGCTAGGGAGGGCGCTGATGGCAGAGGGCATGGGTCACATCTCAGTGGTGCCAGTTGGGTCTATCAGTAGATCGGGTTTCACTAGGCATGGCCTGCACCTCAGTATGTATGGGAATGGGAGGCTGGATAAACTTACAGGTGACAGTGTAGTAGGTGGTGGTGGTGGGGTCACTCATGGAAAAATTCCTGTAGTATTTGGTGTTAGAGCTGCACCTTTTTTAGACTGAAGTCAGCTGATAGGTATACCTGTTTAAAGGAAGTCCCTCTAACTAACTTCCGAGGAAGTAATGTTTCCAAGCAGAGACGGAATTAGCATATTTCATCAAAATATAAGAGGTATTAGACATAAAGTTAGTGAACTGCTTATGGATGTTGACTCTGAGATTATTGGTATTTAAGAGCTCCACTTAAAGAATTTGACAATTCAGAGGCTTCCTTTACCAGGATACAGATTAGCTAGCTGTGTCTCAAGGAGTTCCTTGTTGGGTGGGGGAGTGGCTATGTACGTAAAAAACGGTATTCCATTTGTGTCCATAGGCGTATCACGACGCTGCATTGAACAGATATTTGAATGTTGTGCAGGGCAGTTGAATTTAATGAAACTAAACTTGTAATTATTGTTGTTTATATGTCCCCTAACTCCGACTTCAGAGCATTTCTGCTCAAGATAGAGACGGTTCTTGATTCACTTCGTAGGAAGTACCAGAAATTACTTATATGTTGTGACTTCAATATTACTTTTGTATGTGATGGTGCAAGAAAAAGGATGTTGGTAGATCTCCTAAATTCATATGATCTGATGCTGACTGTTTTTTCCAACTAGGGTGCAGGGGAACAATAGCACAGCCATAGACAATATTTTTATTCATTCTTCATTACTAGATGGGCATTCTGTTAGTGAAAGCGTGAATGGCCTTTCAGACCATGATGCACAAATATTAACACTAAAAGGCTTTTGTACTCAAACTAATGACATATTTAATTGAAAACTATGTCGGAAAGTTAATCCAACAACAATAGAGAGTTTTTAAAACATGTCAAGGAACAAGACTGGTAGGATGTTATTAGTGCCGATAACAATGATGAAAATACAAAGCTTTCCTTAACACATTTTTCATGTTCTCTGAGAGCTGGTTTCCATTAGAACGTTCTAAAAGGGGTACTAGCAGTTATAGGCAGCCCAGGTGGCTGAGTAGTGGGATAAGGATATCTTGTAGAACGAAGCGGGAATTATATCAAAATGTTAGAAGTAGTCACAATCAAGCTTCAGTAGCCCATTAAAAACAGTACTGCAAGGTACTTAAAATGTTATTAGGAAGGCAAAGAGTATGTGGTATGCAAATAGAACAGTTATTTCACAGGATAAAATTAAAACCATATGGCCAGTTGTGAAGGAAGTGTCTGGTCAGCAGAACAAGGCCGATGATATAAAGTTAGTTCACAGTAAATTATTTCTGTTACTGATAAATCAGATATATGTACCGTATTTAATAATCGTTTTCTGAGCATTGCTGGTGAATTAAATAAAAATTTAGTTTCTACAGGAAATCATATATCTTTCTTGGCAAATGCCTTTCTGAGATTGATGTCTGAAATTCTCCTCTGTGATACAGACAAAAAGGAGATTGAGCCAATAATTAGATCACTGAAGACTAAGGACTCTCATGGTTAGGATGGAGTGTCTAGCAGAATATTGAAGTACTGTACTCAGTAGTAAAGGCGCTTTATAAAAAGGGAGAAAGGGATAATGTAGGTAAATTTAGACCTATTTCTATGCCATCAGTGTTTGCAAAAGTTACTGAAAAGGCTGTACATGTAAGAATAATCGATAATTTTATATCACACGATTTGCTATCAGATGTAAAGTTCGGCTTTAGAAGTCGTTTAACAACTGAAAATGCTATATTATCTTTTCTCTGTGAGGTACTGGATGCGCTAAACAGAAGGTTTCGAACGATTGGCATATTTTTTGATTTAACTAAGACATTTTATTGTGTTGATCACAAAATATTGCTGCAGAAGTTGGACTATTACGGAATACAGGGAGTAGCTCACAACTGGTTCACCTGTTAGTTTAGCAACAGGCAGCAGAAGGTCATTAATCACGATGTTGATAATGGCTGTGATGTGGGGTACTGTCAAATTATGGGCTGCCACAGGGATCATTGTTGGGGTCACTCCTGTTCCTTATTTATATAAATGATATGCCCCCTAGTCCCCCCCCCCCCCCCATGAACCATGGACCTTGCCGTTGGTGGGGAGGCTTGCGTGCCTCAGCGATACAGATAGCCGTACCCTAGGTGCAACCACAACGGAGGGGTATCTGTTGAGAGGCCAGACAAACGTGTGGTTCCTGAAGAGGGGCAGCAGCCTTTTCAGTAGTTGCAAGGGCAACAGTCTGGATGATTGACTGATCTGGCCTTGTAACAATAACCAAAACGGCCTTGCTGTGCTGGTACTGTGAACGGCTGAAAGCAAGGGGAAACTACAGCCGTAATTTTTCCCGAGGGCATGCAGCTTTACTGTATGATTAAATGATGATGGTGTCCTCTTGGGTAAAATATTCCGGAGGTAAAATAGTCCCCCATTCGGATCTCAGGGCGGGGACTACTCAAGAGGATGTCGTTATCAGGAGAATGAAAACTGGCGTTCTACGGATCGGAGCGTGGAATGTCAGATCCCTTAATCGGGCGGGTAGGTTAGAAAATTTAAAAAGGGAAATGGATAGGTTGAAGTTAGATATAGTGGGAATTAGTGAAGTTCGGTGGCAGGAGGAACAAGACTTCTGGTCAGGTGACTACAGGGTTATAAACACAAAATCAAATAGGGGTAATGCAGGAGTTGGTTTAATAATGAATAGGAAAACAGGAATGCGGGTAAGCTACTACAAACAGCATAGCGAACGCATTATTGTGGCCAAGATAGATACGAAGCCCACACCTACTACAGTAGTACAAGTTTATATGCCAACTAGCTCTGCAGATGACGAAGAAATTGAAGAAATGTATGATGAAATAAAAGAAATTATTCAGATTGTGAAGGGAGACGAAAATTTAATAGTCATGGGTGACTGGAATTCGAGTGTAGGAAAAGGGAGAGAAGGAAACATAGTAGGTGAATATGGATTGGGGCTAAGAAATGAAAGAGGAAGCCGCCTGGTAGAATTTTGCACAGTGCACAACGTAATCATAACTAACACTTGGTTTAAGAATCATGAAAGAAAGTTGTATACATGGAAGAACCCTGGAGATACTAAAAGGTATCAGATAGATTATATAATGGTAAGACAGAGATTTAGGAACCAGGTTTTAAATTGTAAGACATTTCCAGGGGCAGATGTGGACTCTGACCACAATCTATTGGTTATGACCTGTAGATTAAAACTGAAGAACCTGCAAAAAGGTGGGAATTTAAGGAGATGGGACCTGGATAAACTGAAAGAACCAGACGTTGTAAAGAGTTTCAGGGAGAGCATAAGGGAACAATTGACAGGAATGGGGGAAAGAAATACAGTAGAAGAAGAATGGGTAGCTTTGAGGGACGAAGTAGCGAAGGCAGCAGAGGATCAAGTAGGTAAAAAGACGAGGGCTAGTAGAAATCCTTGGGTAAGAGAAGAAATATTGAATTTAATTAATGAAAGGAGAAAATACAAAAATGCAGTAAATGAAGCAGGCAAAAAGGAATACAAACGTCTCAAGAATGAGATCGACAGGAAGTGCAAAATGGCTAAGCAGGGATGGCTAGAGGACAAATGTAAGGATGTAGAGGCCTATCTCACTAGGGGTAAGATAGATACTGCCTAGAGGAAAATTAAAGAGACCTTTGGAGATAAGAGAACGACTTGTATGAATATCAAGAGCTCAGATGGAAACCCAGTTCTAAGCAAAAAAGGGAAAGCAGAAAGGTGGAAGGAGTATATAGAGGGTCTATACAAGGGCGATGTACTTGAGGTCAATATTATGGAAATGGAAGAGGATGTAGATGAAGATGAAATGGGAGATACGATACTGCGTGAAGAGTTTGACAGAGCACTGAAAGACCTGAGTCGAAAAAAGGCCCCCGGAGTAGACAACATTCCATTGGAACTACTGACGGCCTTGGGAGAGCCAGTCCTGACAAAACTCTACCATCTGGTGAGCAAGATGTATGGAACAGGCGAAATACCCTCAGACTTCAAGAAGAATATAATAATTCCAATCCCAAAGAAAGCAGGTGTTGACAGATGTGAAAATTACCGAACTATCAGTTTAATAAGTCACAGCTGCAAAATACTAACGCGAATTCTTTACAGACGAATGGAAAAACTAGTGGAAGCCAACCTCGGGGAAGATAGGTTTGGATTCCGTAGAAACACTGGAACACGTGAGGCAATACTGACCTTACGACTTATCTTAGAAGAAAGATTAAGGAAAGGCAAACCTACGTTTCTAGCATTTGTAGACTTAGAGAAAGCTTTTGACAATGTTGACTGGAATACTCTCTTTCAAATTCCAAAGGTGGCAGGGGTAAAATACAGGGAGCGAAAGGCTATTTACAATTTGTGCAGAAACCAGATGGCAGTTATAATAGTCGAGGGACATGAAAGGGAAGCAGTGGTTGGGAAGGGAGTAAGACAGGGTTGTAGCCTCTCCCCGATGCTGTTCAATCTGTATATTGAGCAAACAGTAAAGGAAACAAAAGAAAAATTCGGAGTAGGTATTAAAATTCATGGAGAAGAAATAAAAACTTTGAGGTTCGCCGATGACATTGTAATTCTGTCAGAGACAGCAAAGGACTTGGAAGAGCAGTTGAATGGAATTGACAGTGTCTTGAAAGGAGGATGTAAGATGAACATCAACAAAAGCAAAACAAGGATAATGGAATGTAGTCTAATTAAGTCGGGTGATGCTGAGGGAATTAGATTAGGAAATGAGGCACTTAAAGTAGTAAAGGAGTTTTGCTATTTGGGGAGCAAAATAACTGATGATGGTCGAAGTAGAGAGGATATAAAATGTAGGCTGGCAATGCCAAGGAAAGCTTTTCTGAAGAAGAGAAATTTGTTAACATCGAGTATTGATTTAAGTGTCAGGAAGTCATTTCTGAAAGTATTCGTATGGAGTGTAGCCATGTATGGAAGTGAAACATGGACGATAAATAGTTTGGACAAGAAGAGAATAGAAGCTTTCGCAATGTGGTGCTACAGAAGAATGCTGAAGATTAGATGGGTAGATCACATAACTAATGAGGAAGTATTGAATAGGATTGGGCAGAAGAGAAGTTTGTGGCACAACTTGACCAGAAGAAGGGATCGGTTGGTAGGACATGTTCTGAGGCATCAAGGGATCACCAATTTAGTATTGGAGGGCAGCGTGGAGGGTAAAAATCGTAGAGGGAGACCAAGAGATGAATACACTAAGCAGATTCAGAAGGATGTAGGTTGCAGTAGGTACTGGGAGATGAAAAAGCTTGCACAGGATAGAGTAGCATGGAGAGCTGCATCAAACCATTCTCAGGACTGAAGACCACAACAACAACAACAACAACAACAACATGCCCCCTAGTATTATGGGTAACTCTAAAATATTTCTGTTTGTTGATGACACTAGCTTGGTAGTAAAGGATGTTGTGTGCAACATTGGCTCGGTTTCAAATAGTGCAGTACATGACCTAAGTTCAAGGCTTGTAGAAAATAAACTAACGCTAAATCACTGTAAGACTCAGGTTTTACAAATACACAATTCAACAAAACCTGACGTTTTAATTTCACAGAACGTGCATATGATTAGTGAAACTGAGCAAATTTCTAGGTATTCATATAGATAGTACGCTGTCGTGGAAAGCTCAAGTTCAGGATCTTGTTCAAAAACTTAATACTGCCATTTTTACTATTCGAACGGTATCAGAAGAGTGAGCGTTCGACACGAAAATTAGTCTACTTTGCTTATTTTCATTCGCTTATGTCGTATGGTATTACATTTTGGGGTAACTCTTCCCATTTTAAAAGGATATTTTTGGCTCAGAAACGGGCGTTCGGGCAATAAGTGGTTTAAGTTCACGAACCTCTTGTCGACCCCTGTTCACGAATTTGGGTATTTTGACATTGGCCTTTCTATATATATACATTCCTCACTGTCATGTTTTGTTAATAATATTAGCTTATTCCCAAGAATAAGCAGCTTTCACTCGGTTAATACTCGGCAGAAATCAAACGTGCATTTGGATCGGACTTCCTTAACTCTTGTGCAAAAAGGTGTGCAGTATACTGCTTCATCCATTTTCAATAAGCTACCACTCGATTCAAAAATCTTTGCGGTAATCTACTTGCTTTCAAATCGAAACTTAAGAGTTTCCTCATAGGTCACTCCTATTCTGTCGAGGAGTTCCTTGAAAAATTAAGCTGATTCTTATTGTATTGTTGATTGCGTTTACTTAAACTTATGGACTGCCTTTTGCGGGTTCATAAAGATTTAGTTTTATCTGTTGTTACTTTTATGTTTGAATTTCATGTACTGGCACGTTCCATGGACTTGGAAATTCGCTCCTCAATTTGGTCCTACGGAACGTGACGTGTAAATAAATACATGTTGACATCTCTAACATCTAGATTGAACGACGGTTAACACTTCGTCCCAGAGTGTTTCTTGCACAGCTCGTTAAGGCAACAGTCCATTAACTGCTGGGACATTTTCGGTCCTTTCCTGGTTTGAGGAGACGTACCAAAATGGCCTTTCTCCACGAGTTGGAAAAGTGGCCAGCCTGCCATATCAATTAAAACATTCGAGGAGGACTTCCTTTGACGCTGCTTGCAAATGTCGAAGCATGCAGTACAGGATTTGGCCGTGACGTAGTGCAGTATCGCGAGCTCCAGACATTGCTGAATCCATCAAATTTAGGGCAAGTAACCGCGCAAAGAAAGTTTCTTGCACTGATATTTCGGCCGCGTATCGTCCGGCCATTCTCAGAATGAGTCGCAAGAGTCTTGAGTCTTGCAACTCACTCAGAAGACAGCCGGACGATACGCGGCCGAAATATCAATGGAAGAAATTTTATTTGCACGGCAGCATGCCCGAAATTTAATGGACTATTCATTACACCGCGAAATGTTGAAAATGCACATTGCTGTATCCAGCTCCCACTCGGAGAAAGCCAGTTTTAAGACTCAGAATTTTAGATCTGTAGTCCAAAAGGCCCGTCTCCACAGTCGACTGTAGCGGCGGAACGCCGGAGCCTGTGTGGCATTGGCAGTAGTAATTGGAAAATGCTCCTTCATCGTCTGAGCGACGTCACTGGGCATTGTTTGGAGACATCACTGTTTGAGCACTGCTGCTCTTAGTAAACGACTGTGTTTACCGGGAATCCTCCATACTTTTTTGGAACAAGTGGAACGGTTGATAGAGATCAAAAACGCTTGGCATGGCCTTTTCTTGCTCTCCTTAAGCAAGTGACGATGCTTGGCTCTCACTACCTGAAAGGCTGCGAGGTTGTCTGCAGCTGGGCGGAATTTAAACCGCCGTAGAGCAACACACGTGACCCACATTGCTGAGTGGCACTCATCGGCCCACCAAGCTACAGTTTGCCTCCTACCATGACCTTAGGACTTCAGGATAGATAGACAGCAGCGTAGTGGGTCACTCGTGTGATGTGGTCCGCCCATTCCTGGACGCTGCTTCGGTGTTTGAACACAGCCAGGTGGCTGAATAGCGTCCAGTTAACTCTGCTGACCATCCATTTTGGTGTCTTCCTTTCAAGTAGTTCTCCATCTGATAAGTGGTTACACAGTGACAAGTGGTCAGTGGAATGAAGGTCATCAGTTGCTTCCCACTGAGCAGAGTCTGTAAGGGCTGGAGAGTAAAAAGAGAGAGCGATCGGGCAACAGTCGCGAAATGTGGAAGATTGCCTGTTTTGAGGATGTATATATCCTGCAAGGGATTATGACGTTCTCCAGAATTCGACTCCTAGGGCAAGTCGAGGTTGAGTCCTATACTACATTATGTGCAGTGAAGTCAGCCAGTAGGAGAAATGGGCGGCGGAGTTTTTCTTTAGGGCCTGTGAAAGCCTTAGAGTCTAATGTATCTTATGAAGGTAAATACAGAGAGAAAATGGTAATCTTCTCGCCCATAAGAACTTCAACAGCTACTACTTGTAGGTTAGTAACCAAAGAGAGAGAGAGGAGTGATGTGCATTATTAACAAACGTAGCAGCCCCTCCCTCGGCTCGTTTCACTGTATTTTGCACGTCCACGATACCTACTGGAGCCCACTCATCTTTCAATTCCCGTTTGGGAATACGTATAAGATCTCTAAACGACGCAACACCTTTGCTGTAGTTCATTGTACAGCTCCGTTTCGATGACATATTCCGCAAGGTATTTAGCTTTCCAAAGGTTCTTTGCTTGTTGGGAACTACAAGTTTCAACCAACAGTGTTCCATTTCGCAATGGCTTGACAAATTTTAAAATTCCAGCAATGCCGTCTAAAGCTTTTTGGATGTAGTAAGGTGAAATTTTCTCAGAGCTGTTCTTTTTCCATTCACATGTGAATAGCAGCATTCGTTCTCTCACTGTATACCCTAGAACTATGAAAAATCCCAGAGTCTGGAGAACCGGCTACAGAAGACCTCTTACGAGACTCGGTGCTGGTACCTACCGGCGGTCCACCCGTTCCGCTTGAGAGTGGAGGGGTAAATCTCGAGGGTTTCATATCGCCCCAGAGCAGCTAGGGAAAAAAAGGAGTCCACGAAGACAGAGCCCTGTGGGTCTAGGTCAACCTCATAAAACTGATCTGCGGCAATTTGCCCAGTGGTTGGCCTCTAACGACAGCAGTGGTCACCAGTCACGCGAGACAAACAAAGTATGTTACACTGTGCGCTACAACGTCTGTTGCAGAAGCTCCGATCATTAAAAGAATGCCAACAGTTGGCAAGCCTGCAACCCTGCTATTAGATAAAGCATCAGATTTCTATTGTCAGGCATGGAAAACATTTTTACATGAATATGGCATTAAAAGGTTACTAATATCATGTTTCCATCCTGAGGGAAATCTCACTAGATGTATCTTTCGAGAATTTAATCGTTTCATCATAACCTATGCACTGAATAGTCAAACAAAGCGGATAGAATATTTAGAGCTTTTGAGGAAGTAGTGAACAACCTGCCACTGTATAACAGACATTTCACGCCAGTTAAACTTATAGATAGGGCGAAAGCGGAAATGAATGGATAGTGGTCATGTTATGAATATGTAAGAAATATATCTCTATTGACTGAAGAAATTCTGCAAGATTAATACTCTCAGTACTTGGACATCCTTTAGCAGAAGAAGAAAATTTAAGTCAGTAAATTTTAGATGAAATTAGTCCTTACTTACTGATTTCATCTGCGAATGAAGGTCAATCGCCAGACCTGCTCTAGCTAGGCTACTCAAATATTTACTGCTTTATGTACGTATGTAAATAGTAGTTATAAGAGTAAAGCCACAAGCCACTGTAGCATTAGTTTGGATACTGCTTCGACAGCACTCTGAAACACAGAGCCTACGTGCTATGGTGATCCATGAAGAAATACATTAACTTGTGAAGAAATGAGAAGATTCTGATTGCTAGGTTGGAATGAGATCAAACTGTCCCATGGGAGGGGGGGGGGGGGTGTAACTGATTTGTGGTGAGGGAAGAAAATGAAGACAGGGTTGCGTTTGTATAAGCTGACTCTTCACAGTGGGAACACTCTATTGTGGTATTTTCAGAACTAAGTAATTAGCCAAATAGTTTGTAACTATACATATTTTTCCAGAATTTCTGGAACCACCAAGGGAACAGTTTAGCACAAGTCTCTTGTAAATATTAATATGTCATGTCACTATAAGGTAACTGTAAGAAACTGACTCAGTGCTGTTCAAAGCTTTGTAAAAATTAGTCTTAAAATTGCAAGTCAGCTTTGAATGAGTATAGCTTTCCTCGATACTCGCGAGTTGTAAGTGTCTGTTCTGCTCAGCTTTGAGCAGAAGTTTCTTGTGCTTTCACTTTGCCTTTCAAAGTCTTACATGTGGGTTTAGTTTAACATTCTATACAAAGGTTGAATTTTGTCCTATCAATGGACACTGTCTTAGCCTACAAAATATGAGTCTTACGTAAAGTGGGAGTACATGAAGTCAAGCTAGAGCTCTGATAGAAAAGATGTCTATTGACAGTGCCCCTATTTCTTCTGTAATATATTGGCAATACTGCTTACAAATGGATGCACACATTTGTAAACATGTTACCCGATTATGTTTTACCATGAATGCATGAATGTGGGGGAGATACAAAAGCATGGACTGTAAATAGCAGATTACTCAACTGTGACATTGTGAACAAATGAAAGCACAAGGGTTGGAAGATCTTTTCAGGGCTCATACATCTATAATGTACACAGACTGAAGCGACGAATGAAAATTTGTACCAATACCAGGATGCGAAGCCAGGTCTGCGGCTCACTCGGCAGATGCGCTAACCACTACGCCACCCTGGCATAGTGGTTTTGCACAACTGCACAAACTAGCTTAACATACCTCCCTCCTCAACCCAAACTCCCACTGACGCCTCAGTCTACTTGGTATTTTCCCTAAATTGAAACAGCATTGCAGAAACTGACCAACTGTATTGGAATAGCACCTCAACATCGAATGTAACGGGGGATCCTGCCTGAAACCCCGGAACTGGTACTTTAACCATATGAAACTCTGTGGTTTCAGAGATCTTTTCAAGTCTCAAACATCTGTAATGTATATAAGCAGATTGAAGCTAGGAATGGAAATTTGTTTCAAAGCTGGGATTAGAACCCGGGTCTCTTGCTCACTAGGCAGATGCGTTAACCGCTGCACCACCCCGCCATTTGTCACTTCAGTCTGAGACTTGAAAAGGTCTCTGGATCCATATTGTTTTATTTGATTAAAGCACGTATACTAGGGACTTATAGATTGCACACTTGTCCAAGGCATTGCCTGTATCTTCAGGCGAGACATACTCAGTTAATGCTGTTACTGTTCCCGTGTCGATAGTTCGCGTCACCTGCTGTAAAGATACCACAGTGGCTTTGGCATCTGCGGTTCTTTCGTGTTAAACATGATTAAAAAGTTCCTCGTTAGCTTTCACTATGGTTGCTTGTGTTGTACAGAAGCAACCGATTTACGTCGAGAGACACGTTATTAATTTTTTGCGATTCCGGCGAATGTCACCCACAGTGTGGTGCGTTGTGGGTACCTCTGTCGCCGTTAGGTCGTGTCGTTATGGACGGGCTATTGCTTATTGTAACTGACACTTCGTCAAGGATATTATGTGGACTTTGATTCTGTGCCGTTTCGTTGTCTGACTGGTGACAGGGTACATCATCGAGGTCCCTGAGTACCGCGTAATAAACGTCAAGGATCTGCTGGTGCCATGCAGCTGTGTCCTTGCCAAACAACATAAGCGTCTTTCGTAGTGTCGGTTTGGGGCAAAGGAGCCACAGCGCCAAAGTCGAGTGGTATCGGGAGTGACGTTGTTCATGGTTGGCCCACGGGTCCTGGAGATGAGTTACATTGATGTTCCAAAAGCCGTTATTACGCCAGGCTGGCTGCGGGTGAAGATGCATCCTGCAGACATAGACACTGTGATCAGAAATGGTCAAAGGCCATCGTTCAGAGGCTACCACTCAAGACCTTGTGACACACATAAGCGATCTTTCCGGCTCGCCGAATGACTGGTAAGCTGCCTGTGTCGAGACCTGATATCGTGGAACTTATCCCACGTGTCACACAAATGACGATCGTGAATCACCATACCCGGTTCCGGAAAAGTCGTGTAATGCGAGATTTGGTCCTTGGGACGCAGTTAAAATCGCCCTAAAGACGCTGTGTTCATACCATGCTAGGAAAAGGGGAGACAACGTCCGTGAAGTAGAACCTGGCCTGGTCACGACTTTTGGTGTTGCTGAATGGTGCAGGAATATTAATGAATCGGGTGTTGAGTGCTCTGATCGCTAATCCTCAAGAGGAGTGGATATGCGTGATGTCACTGGTTTCAATACCTTCATGCACTAAAACCGCCACGCTGGCGTCTGTGGGACCACCAGGCATCACATACCTTCCTGCATAACCTGAGAAGCCCGGGACTGCATTCATTCACACTTTCATCATGGCCCGGTCTCTGAAGTAGAACACCCTACTCCTCGTGGCTGGCTAAAAACAACATAAGAATTAGCATTGACATTCCAATAGGAGAAGTGATGAACGACAATCCCTATGTAATGACACACCTGGAACAGCTGACTGGTATAGTATGCGATAAGGTTACAGGGGTGCGTGGAGAATCATATCTCTGACTTACATGCACATTATCAGCAGTCAGCCCTCTGCACTTTCTCGACATGTAACCTATTTGACCGGCCGGTGTTGCCGTGCGGTTCTAGGCGCTTCAGTCTGGAACCGCGTGACCGCTACGGTCGCAGGTTCGAATCCTGCCTCGGGCATGGATGTGTGTGATGTCCTTAGGTTAGTTAGGTTTAAGTAGTTCTAAGTTCTAGGGGACTGATGACCACAGATGTTAAGTCCCATAGTGCTCAGAGCCATTTGAACCATTTTTTTTGTAACCTATCTGATTTTACCTGCAGTGCAGCCACTCGTGCGTTGTTCACCAACCTGCGAATTCTGTTCCTCAAGAAAATCGTAAGAGTAATGTGGGGAAGTGAAGGTTTGCCAGTACTAAAAAGAAGTAACTAAGTTGTGGTAAAAATGGCGTATATTCTTGAGGCGCGTTGTCCTCTACAAAAACTTCTTACAATGTTTTTACAAACGCCACCACTTCTGTACTGTGTGACTCAGAATCACTATGATGGAGGTTGTGTGTCTATGCCCCTCCATGTGAGACACTTAGGCCACTGGTGCAACCATCCATCACAATTGCACTCTCACAAATGTAATGGTCTTTCTCTAGTGCGGGTCTTCCCCACGGATCTTTTCCAAAGGAATAATATGGAGCTGCCTAGTCATGCCCCACTAACGTCCTAAAGTTCCTATTAGCAGCAGTCGTAGGTTATTGTCGGTCGTTGCTTGATCGTGAACGAGAAGTACAGCAGTAGGAGCAAGTGCAGCAGCTGACTTAACTTGCCTGGCGACATCTGTATAGTTGAGCAGAGCAAGCTTTGTTAAGTGAACTACTTTCGTCTATGCTTCTGTCAGCGTCACAGTTTAAATCAAACTTTTAATTCACTGTCATACCCACAAGTGACCGCACATGCTGTGGCTCTGTTTGAGCGAAATGCAGAGCTTATGTATGACATTTGGGCTAGCAGAGCAGACACCCATCTGTCCCATTCGCCACCAGATCTCCAAGTTCTGAACAATGGCGTTTTTCTCATCCTTCTCTTCCCTCTTTCTGTGCCGCTGTGACACCAGCCACTACATTTTTGGTAAAAATGAAGCTGCTTAAGTTAAACACGCCCTTAGATTTGATTACATTAGATTAATTATTCATTCCATAGACCCACAAAAGAGGGGATCCTCCTGGGTGTGGAACATGTCAGATAAACACATTACAAAAATGTAATTAGAAAAACTTGGGTTTCATTAATTTTAATGATCCTCAGTCAATAAAGAGTAAAATTATGTACATGAATTACAATTAAACTTCTAATATTTACAGGTTTAATACTTACATCTGCTTTCATTAAATCCATCATTCACACGGTTGCTAGTTACTTGGCTATTACAACCAAGTATTGTCAAAAATCAAAGTACATTATTCCTTTCAGTGATCCTCAGTTAAGAACAGTCAAATTATGTACAAGATTTAAAATTAAACTTCCACTATTTACAGATTTAAGACTTAAATCTGCTTTCCACACATCCATCATTCACACAGTAGGTAGTTACTTGGCTGTTACAACCAAGTATTGTCAAAAGTTAAAGTATAATAAATTTCCATTAAAATGGTCTACTGCACTTGTGGATGGAATAGAAGGAGTTGGCCACCAAAAGTTCTTTTAAATTATGTTTAAATTGTGCCTTGTCTGAAGCTAAACTCTTATTGACTCTCTAGCACCGTAATTACGGAATTATGCTTCTATCTAATTTTTGGCGCTGTTCCCTGTCTTACTTGCCACTGAAATCACTATTTTTCTCTTTCCTGGAGGGCGCTGGCAGCACCAATCACCCTTCTCCAGTGTGGAAGAAAAGCCGTCTGTAGATACTGCGTTTTCGATTTTGTTCGCCTCCATCGTGGCAGTGTTTCTCCGCGCCGACGCCCAGCTTGGCTCACACTGGAAGTCTTCCGCACTGCAACCCCAAGATCCAGGCCACCTTGCCTCACGCATGATATAAAACTGAATTCTGATTCACTCCTCTTAATTAAACTCGCTGTAATCTACTTTTCATTGCTTGTACAGCTACTGCATTTGCTTCTACCATTATCGATTACTCTTATTTACGGACATAAGAGATTAAAAGTCACACTAAGCTGGAAAGTGGGCATTCATGTTAATTGCGCTGCCATGTTTCACACTTCTTGCAGGAATGTGACTCATATTATCTCTTTCAACAGTTGGATGTTGGCAGGGGAGCTAACGATGTTGTTAAACATCGTGGCCAAATGGTAAGTCTGGCAGTACAATGGTTGGGCAGGGCTACCCATGGTGATGGTGGAGAGAAGAGGACATCGCGAGTGACATCACACCCCTACTACTGTGGCCTCCCTGGTGTTGTTCAGAATTGATGGCCTGGCAGCAACTCAGCAAGCCATGGATCGGGGCCCTGCCCAGTCTCGACGTGTTTGGCCCATGATGTGGGATCAGAAGTGTGATGATGCTTGGCTTGTGGGGCGCTCAACTGCGCGGTTATCAGCGCCCATCAAATTCCCAACCTTTGCTCAATCCAATCTCGCCACTTTCATGGATGATGATGGAATAATGAGGACAACACAAACACCCAGTCATCTCGAGGCAGGTGAATATCCCTGGCCTCTCATCAGAAGTATGCTCAGGTTCCATAAGGTCATAGTGGATAACAGGAAGGGACCGAATGGCTTCACAGTCTGCACTGGAACCTTCCTGCTGATCACCATTCGCCACAAAGGACTGCTAAATCCACGAAGTCGATCCCGCCATCCATTCTGCAGGGGTGGAGTCGGTATTGGGGAATTCGAGGGTGCCGGCTGGTGTGGCCGAGCGGCTCTAGGCGCTACAGTCTGGAACCGCCCGACCGCTACGGTCGCAGGTTCGAATCCTGCCTCGGGCATGGATGTGTGTGATGTCCTTAGGTTTAAGTAGTTCTAAGTTCTAGGGGACTGATGACCCCTGCAGTTGAGTCCCATAGTGCTCAGAGCCATTTGAACCATTTAATTCGAGGGTAGTTCGAATATGCATATAGCCGCCTGCAGTCCCAGTGCGGGAAGGTCAACCTCGACGTTACCAACATTTCCTTCTGTATGGCAGTAGTGGAACCGTGCTTCATCTCTCAAAGAACCTTGTCACAAGTAGCGTCGATAATTAGCTTCACTTAAATCTTACTACTTGCGATCCAAAAGTGCATGCTGATGGTCTCAGAATCTGAGATCTTGGCCTCCTCCTTTAAAACGAGGTCGACATCGAGTACTTTTAGTCTAACATAGCCATTCCGAAACGGGAATTTCGATGTTGATTATCTACATTGATTCACCATGAACTCGTAGCGCTATGGAGTCACATTAGTGTCGGCCACAGGAAATAAACAAGGCGAGCATGCTCACACAGCAGGCGGAAACACAACGCACATCCTCCCCGCTCGGCTGATAAATCCAGACTGTCCACTTGCCATCAGAACCGACATATACGAAATGTGTTCAAAATGAAACCTAACTTTTGCTGCAATATCTTTATTGTTTATTGTACAGCACTGTAAGCACTGTCCCCTCCGAAATAGTCCCCTCTACTGCCGATACACCGTTGACATCGTTCCTTACACTTTTGGAAAGCTTCCTGGAACGCATTTTCTGTGAATGCATGGAGGTCTTTTGTCGCATTGTCCTGAATCTCCTCTTTAGTTTGGGAACGACGTCCTTTCAACTGGGTTTTAAGTTTGTCAAACAGAAAAAAGACCTATTGGGGATAGGTTCAAACAATACAGTGGATTCTGCACAAAGAGACTCTGATGTTTTGCTGGAAAGTTGCAGGGAGGTGCTGACTCGTGAATCGGAGCGTTGTCATGGTGCAACATCCAAGGCCTCTTCTTGCACTCGGCATCCCTCCTACACTCTAGAATTCGTCAGCAACTTCTCGAGCAATTAAAGGACGATTTTCTCGAGTCACAGCACGAACTCTCTACATGGTCATCAGCTGTTGATGTGGAAGGTCGTATAAGCTTGGGATCGTCGCCGACCGACGTTCGACGGCCGCGGTGGCCGTGCGGTTCTAGGCGCTCCAGTCTGGAGCCGCGCTGCTGCCACGGTCGCAGGTTCAAATCCTGCCTCGGGCATGGGTGTGTGTGACGTCCTTAGGTTAGTTACGTTTAAGTAGTTCTAAGTTCTAGGGGACTGATGACCTCAGCAGTTGAGTCCCATAGTGCTCAGAGCCATTTGAACCATTTGAACCGACGTTTTGTCCTGTTGGGATAGCTTAAAGCACTCACAGCATTGTCAGCGACTCATACAGTCCTCCCTGTCTGCTTGACTAAACATACACACACACACAGAATTATAGACATTGGCTGCGAGTGAGCATTGATTGAAATCAATGGAGAAAGTTGAACAACTGTGCCAGACTAGGTTTCGAACCCGAGTCTCATGCTTAATAAGCAGGTGCTCTGACCACTAAGCCATCTGGACACAGTGGTTGTAGCAAATACATGGGCTACCTTAGCATAACTCCTGTCGGACCCAAATTCTCAAATTATCCACACACTATAAATGTAGTGTCCCTTGCCCATTATGTGGTCAGAGATTCTGCCTAGTAAGCGCAAGACCCGTCTTCGAATCCTGGTCTGGCACAAATTTTCAACTTTCCCCATACCCACTTGCAGTCAAGGTCTGTAGTTCCTTTGTGTCTTTATTCATGACGGCTGCTGAATGAAAATTGGTATCCTTCCGGACGAGTCCGAAATAGTCAGAGCGAGTTTGCATGTATCAAAATATGTGACATAAACGGCCGTATGCTGCGAGTGACTTACAAGCTTGAATTTTCTACAACACCAAGAGACCGTAAACCTTAGTACCTGATATAAATTTCTACTTGGTTCCTGCACACGTTTCTCAGAAAAAAGAGTTCTTAACAGTCTGACAGACAGAGAGACAGACAGACAGATGTACAACAAAATGATCCTACAAGGGTTCCGTTTTACCGATTGCGGTACACAGCGATAAAAATGAAGAAATGTGATGAATCATGTCAGTAACGTACGGAGGCAGTTTTTAAGGTCGTCGCATGATCTGCAATATTCGTGATCACCTGCTGAGTAAGCAAGTTTTCGCCTTTTTGGAAAGACCAGATAACCAAGCGAGTGAGCGTGGGACCCCTACTGGCGACCACATGAACTGCTAACTAACAACTGGCCTTAAGGAAAGTTTTCCGTTCACGTGGATGAGTTAAAACTGACTCCAAATATGTATTGTCGTTCATGTAGAAGGCGTGCTCTTGACAAATTAGATGAACTATAAAACACCTGATGTCATTCAAGAGAATGTGAGGAAGACAATAAATTGTTTGAGGGAAAGGAAGGCTCCAGGAAAGGATCAAATAACGTCAGAGTGATCAGGGAGGGAGATGAAGACTTCGTTAAAGAGTTGGTGAGACTTATCATAATGATATGGAAGAAGACAGAGATACCAATAGAATAACTGTCATTGTACCAAACCACAAGAAGAAAATCAAAAGAGACTGTAATAGAGAGATCTCACTGCTCGATACGAGCTAGAAGACCTTATAGTGAATTTAACGAATCAGTATTTGTCACACTTATATATTTTTCATAGGCATATGGTAGTATTATAAAGTGAGCCTATCCAACATCCTTATAGAATGTGGTGTACCTGAGACGTTAATAAACCTGGTAAACGCATGTACAACAGAGGCGAAAGCTAAAGTAAGATATCAAGGAGGAATACCGAAGGAAGTGAAGGTAAAACTGGGGTGCCTGAAGATAATACATATCATCCATATTATTTAACTTATCCTTGAAGAGGTTGCACGCGAGATGAAAAGAGCGGGAAAGGGCATCAATCTGAACGGGAACTGCAGATGACAGATGATGTGACAGCTATTTCAGGGTCAAGAGATGAAATGATAAATGCAGTGGAGGATCTGGACAGTAATGCAGGGAAGGTGAGTTTAAGAATCCGCCCATAAAAGATGGAAGTGTTGGAAGTGAGCAGAATATGAACCACTACGTTTTTAGGGATTTGAAAGTGTGGGGGGAGGGGGGTTGAAACTGAAGATAGTTCAGATTTTTAAATACTTCGGATCATACTTCAACCGGAGGAATGAAGTTCAGCTAGAAGTAAATACTTCCAGACCTAAATCAAGAATAATCTCATCGAAAGTTGAGGGCATACAACTGAGCAATATCCCTCGATGCTGTTATAAAGCACAGAAACAATAACTACCAGCAAGAGCAACATCATGGGAAAGACTTTTGGGCTAGTGAAGGGAGAACAAGGGTGGAGGAGACTTATGATGAATCAGCCGAATATCGTACACTACTGGCCATTAAAATTGCTACACCACATAGATGACATGCTACAGACGCGAAATTTAACCGACAGGAAGAAGATGCTGTTATACGCAAATGATTAGCTTTTCAGAGCATTCACACAAGGTTGTCGCCGGTGGCGACGCCTACAACGTGCTGACATGAGGAACGTTTCCAACCGATTTCTCATACACAAACAGCAGTTGACCGGCGTTGCCTGGTGAAAAGTTGTAGTGATGCCTTGTGTAAGGAGGAGAAATGCGTACCATCACGTATCCGACTTCGATAAAGATCGGATTGTAGCCTATCGTGAGTGTGGTTTATCGTATCGCGATATTGCTGCTCGCGTTGGTCGAGAGCCAATGACTGGTAGCCGAAAATGGAATCGGTGTTTCCGGGTGGCTAATACGAAACGCCGTGCTGAATCCCAACGGCCTCGTATCACTAGCAGTCGCGATGACAAGCATCTTATCCGCATGGCTGTAACGGATCGTGCAGCCACGCCCCGATCCCTGAGTCAAGAGATGGAGACGTTTGCAAGACAACAACCATTTGCATGAACAGTTCGACGACGTCTGCAGCAGCATGGTCTATCAGCTCAGAGACCATGGCTGCGGTTACACTTGACACTGCATCACAGACAGGAGCGCCTGCGATGGTGTACTCAACGACGAACCTGGGTGCACGAATGTCAAAACATCATTTTTTCGGATGAATTTGGGTTCTGTTTACAGCATTATGATGGTCGCATCCGTGTTTTGCGACATCGCGGTGAACGCACATTGGAAGCGTATATTTGTCATCGCCATACTGGAGTATCACCTGACGTGATGGTATGGGGTGCCATTGGTTACACGTCTCAGTCACCTCTTGTTCGCATTGACGGCACTTTGAACAGAGGACGCTACATTTCAGATGTATTACGACCCATGGCTCTACCCTTCATTCGATCCCCGCGAAACCCTACATTGCAGCAGGATAATGCACGGCCGCATGTTGGAGGTCCTGTACGGGCCTTTCTGGATATAGAAAATGTTCGACTGATGCCCTGGCCAGCACATTCTCCAGATCTCTCACCAATTGAAAATGTCTGGTGAATGGTAGCCGAGCAACTGGCTAGTCACAATACGCCAGCCACTACTCTTGATGAACTGTGGTATCGTGTTGAAGCTGCATGGGCAGCTGTACCTGTACACGCCAACCAAGCTCTGTTTGACTCAATGTCCAGGCGTATCAAGGCCGTTATTACGGCCAGAGGTGGTTGTTCTGGGCACTGATTTCTCAGGATATATGAGCCCAAATTTCGTGAAATTGTAATCACTTGTTAGTTCTAGTATAATATATTTGTCCAATGAACACCCGTTTATCATCTGCATTTCTTCTTGGTGTAGCAATTTTAATGGCCAGTAGTGTACAATAAACAAAGGTTAAGCGGCTACAATGCGCTTGACTTGTTGCGACGATGACAGATGATGATGTTCCGAAAGTAGTTGTGACTGGAAGGCCAGAGGGACAGCGCTTCTGTGGAAGACCAAGAACACGATCGGAGGATGGGCTACGGGAAGCTGGATGGACGGGATAGGATCAGGAAAGGCGCATGATCTGGAAGGCCCAGATCGCCAGTTAAGTAACTTCTCGCATTTTTTCAAAAAAAAAAAAAAAAAAAGAGCATGATGTTCGAACGAGTGATGGAGAGGATCCGTACCGGCAACCACACGAATCACTAACTGAGACCTGGCGCCACAGTGGAACTTTTAGTTCCGATTTGTAAGCTAAAATTTACCCCAAAATTTCTATGTAGAACACAAGGTCTTGTGAAATCGGATGTATCATTTTGAGAAGCCCTGTGCTGTGGCAGGCAGGCTGTTCCCAGCCGTGGCCGGCAAAACCGCAGTTCCAAATCGAGCGCGGTCGGCCGGTCCCAGCGCTGCTGAATTATAAAACAAAGACTACCGCGTCTGTGCGGGTGGACGTCCCGCAGCGCAAACTTGGTGGCGCCGCTCCTCCCGAGTTGTGCCAGCAAAACTTACGCGACAGTTCCGGGATGGCACGTGGCTCCCAGTCTCCTGGCCGCGAATCCCTTAACACAGCGCCCGCGCTGGCTTCGTGTCCTCAACTTCTGCTCCCAATTAGCATACACGTGACACTCGCCAGCCCCGCATAATCTGCCGTTAATTAGCAGCGCCTGCTAAAGACAGGTCACCCGCTCCCCTACACCTGGTAAATGCTCCTTAACAGGGCTTCCGTCTCGCTCTGCTGATTACGATAAAGTAGTACACTCACAGCGCCCCTTAGCTGGTTTTAAGAACAACGTCGACACGTCGTTATGGACTAATGCTATTCGTTGCGCTGTTCACTACTCAGTGGGCTGAGAGATCTAGGAATATGCGACAGCACGCTTAGGGGTCGGGAAGAAAAAAATGGTTCAAATGGCTCTGAGCACTATGGGACTTAATTTCTGAGCTCATCAGTCCCCTAGAACTTAGAACTATTTAAACCTAACTAGCCTAAGGACATCACACACATCCATGCCTGAGGCAGGATTCGAACCTGTGACCGTAGCGGTCGCGCGGTTCCAGACTGTATCGCCTAGAACCGCTCAGCCACTCCGGCCGGCAACAAGTAACACGTCCAAAGCAAAGTTACGTTTTTCAATGTATGTTTATTTTAGCGAAATGACAACTAGAGCAACAGTTACAGATAACACACTTGAATTCACTTTGCTAAACACATTTACTAGTGCCCTGTCGCCCTCAGAAACTGTATGGTTGTGCATTACATCCAGCATAAAAAATACACCCATATCTTGAACAGCCGGGATGAAAAGATTACGGCGCTGGTAACCTCGCCGTTCAGCGCCCATAAGCTCAAAACACACACACACACACACACACACACACGCACACACACACAGAAAAGGTTAGAGTAATAACAGAATGAATAAGCATTTTAGCTTCCATTCTTTCCGTATTCCACACCCGAATACGGAGTCCTCGCAATCATCAGACTTACGGAGAAATAGGCCGGCCCGTGTGGCCGTGCTGTTCTAGGCGCTTCAGTCTGGAACCGCGTGACCGCTACGGTCGCAGGTTCGAATCCTGCCTCGGGCATGGGTGTGTGATGTCCTTAGGTTAGTTAGGTTTAAGTAGTTCTAAGTTCTAGGGGACTGATGACCACAGATTCTGACAGGTGACACGTATGTCAGCGTCCAGTTCGAGCACCTGCACCCATTCATGTCCATTGTGTGTTCCGACGGACTTAGGCAATTTCAGCAGGACAATGCGACTCCCCATATGTCCAGAATTGCGACATAGTGGCTCCAGGAACACTCTTCGGAGTTTATACGCTTTCGCTGGCCACCAAACTTCCCAGATATGAACAGTATTGAGCATATCTGGGATGCCCTGCAACGTGTTGTTCAGAAGATATCTCTAACCCCTCGTACTCTTGCGGATTTATGGACAGCTCTGCAGGATTCATGGTGTCAATTTCCTCCGGCAGTAATTCAAAGTCAAGTCCATGCCATGTAGCCGCGTGGTGTAGGTGTAGCAGCGTGGTCTCAGGTGGCTTACCACGGTTCGCGCGGCTAGACCCGTCGGAGGTTCGAGTCCTCCCTCGGGTGTGGGTGTGTGTGTTTTCCTTCGCGTAGCTAGTTTAGGTTATATTAAGTAGTATGTAAGCCTAGGGACCGATGACCTCAGCAGTTTGGTCCCATAGGAACTTACCACAAATTTTCAATTTCCATGGTACATAGTGTTGCGGCACTCCTGCGAGCTCCCGGGGGCCCTACATGCTATCAGGCAGGTGTACCAGTTTCTTTGGCTCTTCAGCGTATATTATCTGTCTTTGCTGTGGCTTACTCTTATTTTTCTGGGTTAGAGCATTATGCTGTATTTTACGGTGTCGAAAGCTCTTTCTGGCTAGACAGTCCAGTGAACGTGTCTTGATTTTTCTTAAATCTTGCTTCCATTACCAATTGCAACATGTGAACTGCCTCTCAGTTGGACATTCGTTACCGTAAGCCAGACTAATCGTCATCTAAGAGATGGTCAAATGGTTCAAATGGCTCTGAGCACTATGGGACTTAACATCTTAGGTCATCAGTCCCCTAGAACTTAGAACTACTTAAACTTAACTAACCTAAGGACATCACACACACATCCATGCCTGACGCAGGATTCGAACCTGCGACCGTAGCGGTCGCGCGGTTCCAGACTGAAGCGCCTAGAACCGCTCGGCCACTTCGGCCGGCTGTTGTCTGAGGCATATTCTTTGTCAAAAAATGACTCTGAGCACTATGGGACTCAACTGCTGAGGTCATTAGTCCCCTATAACTTAGAACTAGTTAAACCTAACTAACCTAAGGACATCACAAACATCCATGCCCGAGGCAGGATTCGAACCTGCGACCGTAGCGGTCTTGCGGTTCCAGACTGCAGCGCCATTAACCGCACGGTCACTTCGGCCGGCTGTTGTCTGAGGCATATTCTTTCTCATAGATGGTTTTGAGGAAGGAGGAAGGAAGGATAGTGGTTGTAATGCCTTTCCGAACTCAGCTATCATGTAAGCATGCATTACAAAAATGTTTCTTAGTTTTTTGGGTGTCTCCGTTTTCATTTTTTAAAATCAGTATGTTGTAGGTAATTTTGGCGAGCTGAATCTATGGATCCATGGGTGAGAGTGATGAGATAGCACAATGAGTGGAGGACATGGAGAGGGAGGTGAGTCGCCATGGGGAGATGCAGGAGGTCATTCCCAGTGACCTGAGGGATATACCATGGAGCCAGAGCATTACAGGTAATTTATATGCACACTCACGTTACTAGCATACAATCAATGTTTATAATGATGTTCTTGCAGCAGCAGCAGCAGCAAGCAATGTCTGGAATGTTGTATTTAATTTTTTTCCATTCTTCTTCTTCTTCCAACAGCCGCCTTACCACAATACTCTGAAGCATAGGTACTGAGGACTGTGAAGAAATAGCCATCTAGACGACATACTGCGTGACACGCACAGCTACGTAGGAGCACACTGATCGCTGGACGGGAAGCCACAGCAGCCGCGGCCGTCCGTGCTGTGGGTCACTGCTGGACCAGCTCCACCCTGGTGTCCATGGGAAAATGGTTCAGGATTGTGGCAACAATTGGGGCAATTCACCATCTCCTCTTCCCTCACGTTCTCGCCCAAACCGCAAGGTGCGTGCACCTCCCTGCTCCTCGTCGCAACCAGCAGCATCAGCATAATCGTTATCATTATTATAATTATCGTAATAGTAGTAATCCTGTGCTAGTGGCAGTTCCCTTCCCCATTCTTTTACTAAAGGACATCAGATTAGTAAAACCACAGCGCAGTTAGGATACTCGATTATTGCAGACGCCTTTGAGGAACGAGACTTGTTCTCTAGGACCGAGAAACCAGCGGGACGGTAACGTGACCCTGTAGGATTTCTACAAACATGCCTTCATATTCTGGAGATGGAGCTCCTCAAGGTTGTTAATGATCTGTGGCATCCTGCCATTAAATGCACCACAGAGCTCTGCATTGAATTGTCGCGCACACTGAAACAGGCTCCTTGGTACTGAGGAGATAAGGCTTCACTCTCTTTGCGAAGAAAATGGCGTGATTTTGCGGAGCACATCAATATCCGAGTGGTTTTGTGAGTCCACTTTGAGTGCCTTATTGGACCGGGTTTTCCAAGATGGAAGTCACAGGGTTAGCTAAAGCATTTAGCCTGATATTGCACCTTGAGATCCATACGCATGTCTGTGATCCGTCGGCGTGCATTAATGTCATAAATAAAACCGACCAGGCATGTTTTGTATGGTCAAACATGGCTTTCGAGAAAAGTTACAGAAAAGATGTGCACTGCTCTCCTCGATGTGGCACAGGTATTGACGTTCATAAATGTTATAAATTTGATGGTTTCGAGTTCCCTGTCAAGATCCAGGGCAAATCTAAATTAGAGGCCCAGAATACCAGAATATCAGTTCGTGTTTATGGTCTGGAGAAACCCAAGGTAGATAAACAGAATAAGCAGGATAAACATACAGTCGGCAGATCCCACCATTTCTCAAAATTTGTCAATAAGCGTAACATGCATGTGAACACGCTGGTATTCTCCAATGGAACCAGACATCATTGTTTGAATCAGGGACATTTCGCTTATGGTGCCTAAGCGCCTTTTCCTCAGATAAGTTATCAGCAAAGAATCTAGCAGAATGCGCTTACAAAGACCTGGTATGTTTTATTATGCTTACTGACGAAAAGAAATCCGCAAAGTTTAAAAATACTCACCATCAGAAGTGATGCACATTTGTGGTGTATGCCGACTGTGAATGCCTCCTCGCTCCTGTGACAGACTGTGAAGGCGACTCTACAGCCTCACATATCGCCTTCCTTGAAAACAGATGCCATATGTGGCAGCATACCAAGTTGCATCATCATATGATTCTAGTCTTAACCGATACCAATGTTACGTGAGGGTTAATATTGCTGTTTGGTTTCTCACTCTGCTTTAAAAAGCTTTCATAAGATGTTGATAAGCATTACAGCGACAACATTACTGTGACCAAATCGAAGGAGAACGAAGATTTGTACAATAAAGCGGTTGAATGTCATATTTGTGTGCTGTTGTTAGATGGAAAATCGGAAACTCCTCTTTGGGACCACTGACATCTTAAAGGAAGTTTCGTGGCGCTGCCCACAACACGTGCAACATCAGTTACTCTGACGAGGACACAATGACACAAAGTCCCCAATGGATCCCTCGTTTTCTGGAGCGTATCGTCCCAAGACAACCCAGATTCTGAGTAGTGAAATTTAAGCGGGTATGACGCTCACTTTCTTGTTGAGCACTTGGCTAATTTTGGTAGGCTAATTTCGGTATGGTGAAGGATCAGGTCAGTGTCTTGTCTGAGAGTGTTGAGAAATACATTTCATTCTCCAAAAGAATGGTGCCAAGAATTACACTTCACTTCCTCAACTTACATCATTAGAGCTGCATTCCCTGATGAGGAAAAGTTTCAACTTGTGACTAGGAAGAAGGTTTTTCCATATAAATATCCGGATAGTATGGCAAAATTCAAGGAAACCAGGCTACATGTCATAATTGCGTTCTCCAGAAACCTTACAGCCATATCAGATACAGAGTATGAGCATGCTGTCAATTTGTGAAGGAATTCAACATCCCTGCTTTAGGGGAGTATGCACTGCTTTATATGGACACAGGTGTATGCTTGCTCGTAAATGTTTTCGAGAAACTCTGTAGTCTACGCGTGATCACATATTCATTGGATACCACATTTTACTACTCAGAATCTGGGTTGTCTTGGGACGCTACGCTCAAGAAAACGAAGGGTAGCATCGAAGAATTGACCGGTGCTGACGTGCTGCTTTTGTTTGAGCGAGGGATCCATTGGGGATTTTGTGTCAGTGTGTCCATGAACACAAGGCAAATAATCCACGTATGGTGAGGGGTTCAATGCAGCCCTTGATTCTAGTTACTGCATGTACTTGGACGTCAGTGACCTGTACTGCACGCCACACAATAATCACAGGCGATTGCAGAGTTCCGATAGGTGCCTGAAGAGGAATGCAAGGGATTAGGTGGAAAAAACGAGTATATGGCAGTTGATTCTGATGTGGGGCATGTCGTGGTGGCAGAACGGTCAAAACTTATTAGTTTTCATGATGCATAGAGTGATTTGTCACTACGTATGGAACAACTAGTTTCATGAGGAGGCTCCGTACCCCAGTTGATGACAAAGCTGGGGAATAAGTGGAAATACATTATTCACAATCATAATCTCCAGAAGTGTCTCACATTGAAGATGAGGCTGGTTAGAATTACCTGGGCTATCTCTTTAAAGCAGTCTCTAGCTGAAGGAGTATATTAATCTGCATACGACACTGAGGGCTTCCATCATGTGTGACAACGAGAAAGATTTTTTAACTTAATGAATAATTCAATTTTCGGTAAAACGACAAAGAATATGAGGGAAGATCATGAAATTTTTATGAAAATGAGGTGGGCGTTGAGGCATAAGAAAATGCATCGCCAGATCAAATATATTGAATGAGAACTTCATTGCGGTGGAGATGGTAAAGGTAACAGTAGAGTTCACAAAACCTGTCTACGAGGGAATGTGCATACAAGACCTATCCAAACTCCACGTACGAGGACTGGAACTTTAATAGTGGCAACTATTTAATTACAGCTCATACATAATAGATACGTGTTTCGAAGTTTTACTGACCTTCAAAGCAGTCACCAGCATTGTGTATAACCCATTGCCAGCGATGTGGAAGTCGTAGGATACTCTTAGCAGTGCCATTTGTGACGACAGTTCGAGCGGCGCGCTTTATTGCCCGACGAATCTGTAGCAGTTCTGAAGCGAATACGGTGAAGTGTTTCCTTCAGTTTAGAAATCGAGTTGAACTTACGAGGGCTTAAGTCAGGGGAGTGCAGTAGGTGGTATAGCACTTAGTAGCCCCATCACTCAAACAAATCAGTAAGAGCTTGCACTGTACGTGCTTGAGCATGGTTCTGCAAAATGATGGTGAGGTACTGCAGAAAATGTCATCACTTCTGTCTCTATGCTGTTAATTTTTGGAACACAGCCTACGAACAGCTAAGAGACAGAAGTAATGACAATTTCTGTAGGAACTGACCATCATTTTGCAGGACAATGCTCAAGTACGTACAGTGCATGCTTTACTGATTTGTTTGACTGATGGGGCTACTAAGTGCTATACCACCTACTGCACTCCCCTGACTTAAGCCCTCGTAAGTTCAACTCGATTTCTAAACTGAAGGAAACACTTCACGGTATTCGCTTCAGAACTGCTACAAATTCGTCGGGCAATAGACCACGCCGCTCATCATCATAGAACCCCTGAGCGTTTGCAGTGATGTTCACACCTTAAGATGTCATTGTGAAATGCTCTGGGTATGGCTCAGGACATGTTCATTTATACTGGTCATTGCACAAAATTGGTTAGTGATCATTAGTTAATCACACAGTCGTGCAGAACTAGAGCATATACTGGAGTGTGCTACTGGGAAATTTGCCGAAGATTCAAATTCAGTTCGTACATTTACAGGTCCAGATTCAATTATCTGGTTATATTTTGAGCTATTTACGATGACTGGCGCCAGCTACTTGAATTTCCGTGGGCTGAGTAGACATCCTTCCTGTTCATAGTATGAAGTACAGAACCTCACATACATTTCATATGTTAGACTGTATACATTTTCACAGAATTCAGAATTCAGGTAGACGCTGAAGCTGTAAAATTTGGTGGTATCATTTTCTATATTCTCTCTTCTATTGGTCTGAAACGCAAGTATTATGAACCTGTGGGTCTCCAAAAAAGCAGAGGTTTTAATAGACGACGTTTGTCTGCTTGCAGTTGGTAACACAGGGTACTCGAAAAGCTCCATTGAACTGAAAGGTAATGGTAGAAATACACCAGCATTCAGAACTTTTAAAAGCTTCAAACGCTGCTCATCCGATACAGTGATATGTGGTATTTTCCATATCATTTTATTGAAGATGATCTTATTCTCCTCTTGAGATCCTTGAATGTATAAGTAGTTGTAAGTTCCACTCTGTACCAGAATTAGTTCCTGTTTAGCATTCAGAACAATTCGCCACATATCTTCAAAGTATCTTATAAGTAGTTTTAGAGGTATACATGCAGAAAATCTATTGTACTCTTCCACTTATTTACCAGCGGGCTCATCTATGAACCATCCAGCATTTTCCAAATCGTTCAGATTTAAGGGAGAGGCAGCGACATGCATTTTAAGAGTTGGTGCTATGCCTACATTGTGCATACAGTCAATAGTGACCCAGTTACGTTCACATCATTTGTCATGAAACAGGAACCCTAGAGCATTATGTGTCATGTTCAGTGCCATTGTGGCAGTACCACCACTTTTCACGAATGATCTGTAAAGGTATATGAAATTCTTGAATGGAAGGTTAAAACGTCTTGATGTTTGATTACAATCCTAATTTCATCGTTCTTGTTAAGTGTGGTTGATGCATAAGTTTATGCGGGGAGTATTCCTGGCTTATAAGACACTCGTCATATTCCTATGAGCTAGTTATATCGAACGATGTCACTGTAAGATTTCAGATCTACTGATTTAAGTAGTTCACCCGTGTTATCACCTTGCTGTTCTGTTGTGAAGTGCCATAGTGTGCGTTGTTCACATTGGTTTTATACCTCCTGCCCATTCTGTCTTCACTGACAATACGAGGACACTGGGAAGCTGCTTAGTCGCAGCTGGTTGGAGGTCAGCACACTTCCAGTCCTCCAGAAAGGCCGGGTCTTCGTTCTCTCTGAGAGATTACGGTGTGTCCACTGCAGGCCCTGGCCAGTTGAAGCTCACTGACGCCTCTGGGTCTCTATACATTCGATGTCATCGCTGGTTCCGCTTTAGATGTGTCCATACAATGATTTTCTCACCACGCAAGTCGACGAGTTGGTTATCTTGGTCCACAATACGCAGTTCCAGATAGTCCAATCCCGGAACTGTTCGTGGGAGGGGTAAATACAGGGCTATTACAAATGATTGAAGCTATTTCATAAATTCACTGTAGCTCCATTCATTGACATATGGTCACGACACACTACAGATATGTAGAAAAAGTCATAAAGTTTTGTTCGGCTAAAGCCGCACTTCAGGTTTCTGCCGCCAGAGCGCTCGAGAGCGCAGTGAGACAAAATGGCGACAGGAGCCGAGAAAGCGTATGTCGTGCTTGAAATGCACTCACATCAGTCAGTCATAACAGTGCAACGACACTTCAGGACGAAGTTCAACAAAGATCCACCAAATGCTAACTCCATTCGGCGATGGTATGCGCAGATTAAAGCTTCTGGATGCCTCTGTCAGGGGAAATCAACGGGTCGGCCTGCAGTGAGCGAAGAAACGGTTGAACGCGAGCGGGCAAGTTTCACGCGTAGCCCGCGGAAGTCGACGAATAAAGCAAGCAGGGAGCTAAACGTACCACAGCAGACGGTTTGGAAAATCTTACGGAAAAGGCTAAAGCAGAAGCCCTACCGTTTACAATTGCTACAAGCCCTGACACCCGATGACAAAGTCAAACGCTTTGAACTTTCGGCGTGGTTGCAACAGCTCCTGGAAGAGGATGCGTTCAGTGCGAAACTTGTTTTCAGTGATGAAGCAACATTTTTTCTTAATGGTGAAGTGAACAGACACAACGTGCGAATCTGGGCGGTAGAGAATCCTCACGCATTCGTTCAGCAAATTCGCAATTCACCAAAAGTTAACGTGTTTTGTGCAATCTCACGGTTTAAAGTTTACGGCCAGTTTTTCTTCTGCGAGAAAAAACGTTACAGGACACGTGTATCTGAACATTCTGGAAAATTGGCTCATGCCACAACTGGAGACCGACAGCGCCGACTTCATCTTTCAACAGGATGGTGCTCCACCGCATTTCCATCATGACGTTCGGCATTTCTTAAACAGGAGATTGGAAAACCGACGGATCGGTCGTGGTAGAGATCATGATCAGCAATTCATGTCACGGCCTCCACGCTCTCCCGACTTAACCCCATGCGATTTCTTTCTGTGGGGTTACGTGAAAGATTCAGTGTTTTAAACCTCCTCTACCAAGAAACGTGCCAGAACTGCGAGCTCGCATCAACGATGCTTTCGAACTCATTCATGGGGACATGCTGCGCCGAGTGTGGGAGGAACTTGATTATCGGCTTGATGTCTGCCGAATCACTAAAGGGGCACATATCGAACATTTGTGAATGCCTAAAAAAACTTTTTGAGGTTTTGTATGTGTGTGCAAAGCATTGTGAAAATATCTCAAATAATAAAGTTATTGTAGAGCTGTGAAATCGCTTCAATCATTTGTAATAACCCTGTAGTGTTAGTACAGGTCTCAACGACCTTATACCCTGTTCCAACTGATGGGATGAATCCGTAAAGTGTATCAATCAACGTATTGTTGAGATAAGAGTTTATTACAATGTTATGCTCGACAAGGATTGTACTGACAGGAAGTACATCCACTGACTGGTCGGATCTGTAAAATTTATTAGGGTCCTTCTTCAAGACCTGTCCTTTTGTAAAAACCAATAGCCGTCCTATTGAAGCTTTCTGGTTGAAGTCAGTCGTTCCATCCGGTGTCTTTACTTCAGATTTAAGTGTATTGATGTTTGCCCATAGCACAATCCCTTTCTCCAGACAGTTTTAAAATGTCTTTTAAATCGCCAGTATCGTATGCACCAGACAATATTTCCAGAATTTCTATTTCACCATTGACTTCCAAATGAAGTTTATTGTTACCATCGCTGACTTTCGGAATGTCGTTGTGTGTCTCCAGCTCGATAAGCACAACACTTGTCTCCCAATCGCCTAAATCAATCGCTGGGAAGTAATTCGCACGTAATGCTTACGATCATTCCTCAAAAGTCGAGTACACGACATTGCATCTGAACATCAACTGAGGAGCGGATGTTTAATGCCTCTCCTTATATATCCTTCTTCATAAACGTTAGGTTGAACATGATGCAGAGATGCCCACAGAAGTAAATATTAAAGTATTAAATGAGTCGAAACAGTATACTTTATTTATGTTTTTCTTATCGTACGTCACCCAGTGGCTTCACGGTCCCCCAGAAACAACTAAATTTATAGTTACACATTATCCAGATTTCCACATTGTCTTCAATAATGTATTTCACATGAACACACCACAGAATCTTGGAATTCTGAATATTTTCCTAACAAAATTGAGCAGGTCTGTATGTGTAAGTGGTTTATCAGAGAGGATAATTAATGGGCTCTTTTTTTATATAAGAAGAGGCCTAGTCCTTTCTTGTATGGTTTCAGGTATAGTCCTTTTTCGATGGCTGCAGCTTCCATCACGCGATTATGTCTTCTTGCCTTCTCTGTTGCTCCTGGGAGTTCTTGACTGTTCTGGGCAATACTGCAGCACCACCAGTCAGCGAATCCATCGCCGAGGGACCTGCGAGCGCTGGAATCAGGAAGGGGATAATTCCGCCTGATGTCTTGTGTATCGGCAGAATCTGGGGAGCTCTAACTGGTTCTTTACGCTTCAGGGCGCTTTTAGCTGCATACACCGCTATCAGCTTACAGTTTTATAAACACCACTGCCTAGGCTTCTTCTTCTTCTTCTTCTTCTTCTTCTGCTTCCTCATCAGCATTGTCTTCTTCTTCTGCACATGACGTGCAACGTTCATAACTCGCTTGAAAGTCACACCCAATCCCAGCTTAATTTTACCATGCTTGGTTTTATCAATTAAAAATGCGGCAATACACTGCCCATAGCAGTATCCTATCTCGCACGTATTGCCTTGGCTTTATCAACTAAAATTCTATCTGCAGCGTGGTGTCCTGGGAGATCTCTATGTTTTGCATATGCAGAATCGTGTTCGAAAATGCCTTGTCGGTCAGTCTCCTTATCACCAATAGCCACACGTTTTTGAAGCTTTGTACCAGGTCTGCAGTAGTTATACCCCAGAATGTGTAATTCAGATCTAAGTTTGCCGAGAATACCACCGTCTCATATAATGTGTCTTCAATCTTACATGTTTGCTGCTGTGCTGGTTGTGATCCATGCACCCCATTATATAGCAAATCGTCAGTATCAATCCAGCTGTTTTGTGTTGCAGGAAAAACCAAGCCATTTAACTAATGCTCTATTCCCTCGACCTCTTATGACACACACTATGAGAAACGTGTGTGGTTATGAACTCTTCGGAATTTCCTCTGTGTAAAAGCATCCTAAACTTTCAGTGCCACTGTTTTATGTTGCAAGAAAAACCAAGCCATTTAACTAATGCTCTATTCCCTCGACCTCTTATGACACACACTATGAGAAACGTGTGTGCTTATGAGCTCTTCTGCATTTCCTCTGTGTAAAAGCATCCTAAACTTTCAGTGCGACTGCTATCCTTTAAGATTTAAGTTCTGGGATTTGTGCTCTGCACTCTGGAAACTGTAAATATCTCACTCGACAAATTTTGGAGGTATGACTTCTCAGATGCTGTCTTGTGTTTTGAGATATGTACCAAACCACTCAGATAAAATTTCTGATTGTGTGGATCCAGAATTTTAATATGATAGTATACTGTATCCATGAGTCCATTATCATGAATATTGTGCTATGTTCGAATGAGCAGTATTACCAGCAGCAGCTGTCCGCCCCGATAGCTGAGTGTTCAGCGTGACGGGTAGCCGTCCTATGGGCACGGGTTCGATTCCCGGCTGGATCGGGGATTTTCTCCGCTCAGGGACTGGGTGTTGTGCTGTCTTCATCATCATTTCATCACCATCCGGCGTTCAGGTCGCCCAATGTGGCATCGAATGTAATAAGACCTGCACCAAGGGGACCGGACCTGCCCCGGCCAATGACGCCAAACGCTCATTTCCATTTACCAGCAGCAGCTGATACCATGAGCAGTCGCAGTCGATCTGTTAGCTCATGGGGTAAGTCTTAGTATGCATACTGCAGGGATTGACTGCTGACTCTTTTATGCTAGATGGCAATAACATCACCAATGCCATGTCGAGCATCTAATATAGTTTTTATAATGGTTCTGTATTTTGCACTGCGCCAGTTTCCCACTTTCCTATGTACACCAGTCAGTTATAGTATTTCATCATACATATCCAGATCTTTGTCTTAATAATTTACGGTTTTTGTGAACTTTAGGAAAATGAGTTCGTTAGACCAGTTGTTCTTTGAAATTCTCTGTCACTTATCTGTACTGTTTCTTTTTTTTAAACTTACAGGCAGTGCGCCCTACATGTATGATTTCACCACTGACACGGAGTTTGTTGTGTATGCCATCATTGCTGTGACAGTTAACAAAATCAGCAATGCCGTCATCATTGTCTAATTTAGTTGAGAGTTCATTCAGAGATTCAGTATTTAGTTTAACCTTAGCAATCGTAACTTCTCCCGAACAGCCTTCCACGCAGTGATGCCCTTGTGCTTAGTTGACATCTTGTTATGTACTAAGGAAACTCCTTCAGACAGTGCACCTTATACACATTCTGTCCAATTCTTCAGACTTTACAGTTCAATCGTGTAACTCGTTTCAGTTCCATCATCCTTTACAGCTAAGTCATCCATTTTCTTTTTCAGAATGATCTGGATGTACAGCTCTAGTTCCTTAACTCTAGTTTCTAAGTCGTTAATCAGTCTCAGAAGGGTTTGGGCATACGTCTCTAGGTCCTTAACTTTATGTTTGAGAGGTTGAAATTTTCCGTCTATGTATAGCCACATTACCTGTCTGTGCACATCTATCCTCTCAGGCTGAGTCCTTGACATAAATGCGAACTTGTCTGTGGGGTGATGTAAACTATCATATTCATCACTTTTTTCATATTTATACATAGAGAAATTCCTCGAAGTTCCAGCTATACCTACTGTCATTCAGTTTTCTTGATTTATCTACAACGATAAACTCTAACTGTGTGTGTATCCAGCAATCTGTACATATCTACAAAATCATTGAATGATACATCGCTTCCTGCAAGTGGTTCGTAAATGTATTTTAAATTCATATTGTATTGTTTAAAAGCTATAATGAGATTACCTGCACCAATTGTTTTAGCATTCTGCAATATGTTTGTCTGAAATGAAATACATCAACACTCGTATGATGACCAAAAGAGAGATATTGTAAATTCTGATCCTGAGTTTCCATAGTAACATCGTCAAATCTGGACATGGTGTCTGGCTACACTAATTCTGGTGGAGGGATTTGACTGCTTTGACCGAAAGTCCTGTGTGTTACATCATCAACACCCTGCAGTATCTTTTGCACTGCGTGGTACTTAGGCTGCAAAAGCTATTTTGAAAATACACATACATGCTCAAAACAGACTCCGTCTGGGTGTGTTAGGAGGACCAGTCACTTACAACAACGTTCCGATGCTTCACATACCGTGCCATGATCCATGATACTGACAACAGCATGTTTTGGTGTACAATGGTTTTAATAGAAAATATATGTCATCAACTAAACTACAGGGCATATCTATAACTCAAAGGTTTCACCTCTCATTCAGTTTAACAATGACTGAAGATGTTGACTGTGGTGACAAGTAGATTCAGACAGCTTGGTGCTGCTGTGATGTTGTAGACACTGCAGTAAAAATACTGGTAGCAATAACATTTTTATGAGAGGTATGAACAAAATAAAAACACAGTTTACGATAGTATAGATATTTTTCTTGAACAGTCACGCACAAGATGCACTACATCAAAAAAAGAACTAATTATTCTTTTATCTTCAGCCCTGTATGATGATGATGATGAGGTCCCACACTCCGAGGAGTGTAGGGGCGATGCGGGAGACGCGCACTGCTGGAGTAGGCAAGGTCCTAATGGAGGTGGTTTTCAATTGCCTTCCCCCGACCGTAATGGGCATGAATGATGATGATGAAGACGACACAACAACACCCAGTCACCTCGAGGCAGGAAAATTCCCTGACCCTGCCGGGAATCGAACCCAGGCCTCCGTGCGTGAGAAGCAAGAACGCTACTCCAAGACCACGAGCTGCGGACGGCCCTGGACAGGATTTAGCAAATGAAGTTTTCTTGTGTGCACACAATTCAGCGTATTCTTCTGTCAAACTGATGGGTGTACCATTAGTTCCTTCTTTTGACACCGTATTGGTGCAGTGTTCAAAATCGTCTGCATGCACACTATACTTATGGAGATAGTTCACAATGTATTTGCGTCCGCAGCTTGTGGTCTAGTGGCTAGCGTTGCTACCTCATAATCATGGGGTCCCGGGTTCGATTCGCGGCCTGATTGGGGATTGTCTCAGCCCGGGAACTGGGTGTTTATGTTGTCATCATCATTTGTGACAGTGACTCCATCGCATTGTGAAAAAAATGGGCTGCGTAAAAATTGGGACTTTGTACAGGCGTTGGTGACCGGGCAGTTGAGCGCCCCATAGACAAAAAAATCATCATCATCATCACAACGTACTTATACACAGTTTGAACATATGGTAGCCCTTAGTTCAGTATTTCCAACATAAAGGATTGGGCCATATGTAGGCCAAACAAATTTGTATGGTGGAATGTTGCAGATAAAGGGATTGGCCTCTACGTCTCACCATAAGTGCCACACCATCATGAAATGGTATTACGGACATCATCAGACGGCCGGCCGGTGTGGCCGTGCGGTTAAAGGCGCTTCAGTCTGGAACCGCGTGACCGCTACGGTCGTAGGTTCGAATCCTGCCGCGGGCATGGATGTGTGTGATGTCCTTAGGTTAGTTAGGTTTAATTAGTTCTAAGTTCTAGGCGACTGATGACCTCAGAAGTTAAGTCGCATAGTGCTCAGAGCCATTTTTGAACATCATCAGACCAGTGCAGCAAATTTCCAGTGTGGATGAGACGATCATTACTAGTAGGTCATCTGTTAATTGTTGTAGGGTTCTGCACGACACAGTTCATCCTATTCCAACTCCATAAGTTTCTCTTTTACACTCCTTCATGCATTTTCACACCAGTCACTGACCACTGGTATTTCAGTACTAATATTTAAGCACTTTGACCCACTAGCTATTAAATTATAAGTCGATGTGAAAAGCAGTAGCGCACTGGGAGGAACTGACAGCTTCTCATACACCACATCAACACTCTGTCTCTGCAGTAACACTGGAATTTAATGGGATGGTGCATATGTCAGAAACCACTATTTACCGATATTGTGTGGTGTCAGGCTACAGCACAATTCTTCTGGGCACTGGCTGGGTGTCTTCACTACACACATCAATGACCAGGATGACAACAGTAAATCATTGTCCTGCTCTAATATGCTGGTGAGCTGCACTACAGAATCCCATGGCCTTGCTGCTGTTGCTGGCTCTGACAGGCTGGAGCTTGCTGCAGGTACTGTCAAGCCTATGGCTGCTGCTGGTCCCAACAAGCTGGAGGTTGCTGCCAGTCTGTACATGGTAGAGGCTGCTGAACAAAGAAGAAGAAGAAGAAGAAGAAGAAGAAGAAGAAGGAGAAACGTAAGAATCCCCAGATGAAGATATGGAGTAGAACAAAGACACAGAGCTGAAGAAAGACATGGAACTAGACAACATGTACTTACTTTTACGCTTCTTCAGCAAGGTGGAGGTGGATGAGGATCTCGATTGCTATTAGCATTTTGTGGTTCTTCCACTGACTGACTATAACAGAGACCATACCCACCTTATATCTCACGAATCATGATCATGTGACTGCATGTAGCATTCCTGCATTCCTATTGGCCACTGCTCTTGTCTTCTGCAATCGGACTGACCGGCCATTTCAAAAAACAAACAGCTCCAGCAGAGCCAGTAGTCTATGAGGTGTGAAATGCATCTTCAGCCTATTATTTGCTGAAAAGTATTCAGCCCACACTCATCCATTATCACTTCCTTCTTCCATTCCTCATGTAGGAGACTACAGACGCAATCCTCAGCTGCATGCTTACAAGTTCAACACCGACACCTCCTCAACTGAACACATTATCACGTCATCTTCTCAGGAGGAGACTACATACGGTGACACTACAGTAACATAGTTCAGAACTGAGCTAAAATATCCAGCAAAATGCATCCTATACCACAACATGTCTCATTTTTTTCATCATCCTCACATGAGCACTCTTTAATGAGATCTTTCCTGTCTGACAAGTGAACTCTGAGCGATTTAGGGGTGGGAGCCAATTGGAAAGCTGTTGCCACCTGGCGATGATATGTGCAATTAGAGCCGTAGTAGCAGCCCGACCTCCATTGTGTGCAAATGCACACGCCTGGTGCCCGGTAGCGCCCAGACATTAGACACATGCGTGGGTGACCCAAAACAGTAGCTAATATATCGCACTTGATTTAATTTCTCAGTCCCTATAGCTATTACATCATAAGGGTGGGAGGTGCAGACGTGGCCCCCCAGGGGGTCATAAATCAGTCCCAGGAGGTTGTAAACCACTTAGCAAAAAAAAAAAAAAAAAAAAAAAAGGCAGCTTAAGGCTAGCAGGAGAGATGTTTTAATTGATTAATTTAATTAATTAGCATGTCAGTCTGATATCAAAATTGTGGCAGAACTGGCTTTACTCCAATACTGGCGAGCACTATCATCAAGAAGTCTGACACTGTCAGCATTAATATTGTGGTGTTTGTCACAAAGGCCAAGACACAACTTAAAGAAAGTTTTAATGTAGGCAGTAGCATTCACAGTGATCCCATGTTCAGCAAAGTCCACCAATAACACATCATGGATATCCCAAAACACTGTCACAAGCACTTTCCTATCAGACTGAGTCACTTTGATTTTTTTTGTACTGCAGAACCAACATGTTTCCACTCCATAGAGGCCTTCTAGGTTTCGGGCGTGTAGTGGTACACCCACGACTGACCAACAGTGAAGATTCCTTTGAGAAAGTGATGCCCATCTGTGCCATAACGCTTTAAGTGATCCAAGCTTGTCATCATTCGCTAGCCCTTGTGGTTGTCTGTCAGGATCTAGGGCGTCGGCCGCGCGGGCTAGTTGCGCGGTCTAGGACGCCTTGTCACGGTCCGTGCGGCTCCCCCCGTTGGAGGTTCGAGGCCTCCCTCTGGCATGGGTGTGTGTTTTGTCCATAGCGTAAGTTAGTTTAAGTTAGATTACGTAGTGCGTAGGCTTAGGGACCGATGACCTCAGCAGTTTGGTCCCATAAGAACTTACCACAAAGTTCCAGTTTTCTTGGGCGTCCAGCGAGCACTAAGTTTACGAAATTTCAATGTGTCATGAGCGACGTCGTACGCCGCACCACAGGAAACGTTGAACTGCCGCGACAAGGTTCGCAGTTGCACACAACAAACATTCAGAATTGCCGCCTCAGTTCTCCAAGGTTGCAGCTGTTACCGGCCGCCCAGAGCATGACGAATCACTAAGGTTCACACGACCCTCTTGGAAGACTGCACACCACCAGGAGACATTGTTAGGATCCATACACACTACGCATGTCTCTGTGAATTTCACTCGTTTTTTTTTGTCCTTCGGCCCACTACACTTGGCTGCTCTTCACAAGTTGATGACAGTAACATGCCTGCCATGTTAGTTCCGTAATTCAGGCTTCTCTCGTTAGAGCTGCACATGAACAAAATACCTTCTGTAGCACAAATTTCAAACTACATCATCGTGAGGTTTCAACATTCCAGCTGCAATACCAAGGGCGAAAAAAATTTCTGCGTTACTTTCTGATCCTCCCTTTTACACGCATCAAAAAAAATATTTTCGTCACCCTGGTTCCCAGAACTCCTGAAGGTAGACGTTGACTGGTATTGTATTACAGACACAGTCCCTTTGACTGTTCAGAGATGTCACTAAAACCGCCCAAAGATGTAAGCAACCATGCATGAGCAGCACCTATTAGATGGAGGGGGTCCGACATCCGATCAGTTCCAGTCATTCCACCAGGAAGGAGGTGCACGGCTCGTGTTGTCTGTAGTTCAACCATGAGTAGACGGTCAATGCCGCAGGTCTATCGCGTCCGCATTGTTACTTTGTGCCAGGAAGGGCTCTCAACAAGGGAAGTGTCCAGTCGTCTCGGAGCGATGTTGTTCGGACATGGAGGAAATATAGAGAGACAGGAACTGTCGATGACATACCTCGCTCAGGCCGCCCAACGACTACTACTGCAGTAGATGACCGCTGCCTAGGGATTATGGCTCGGAGGAACCCTGACAGCAACGCCACCATGTTGAATAATGCTTTTCGTGCACGCACAGGACGTCTTGTTACGAATCAAACTGTGCGCAGTACGCTGCATGATGATTAACTTCGCTCCCGACGTCCATGGCGAGGTCCATCTTTGCAACCACGACACCATGCAGCGCGGCACAGATGGGCCCAGAAACATGCCGAATGGACCGCTCAGGATTAACATCACGTTTTCTTCACCAATAAGTATCGCATGTGCCTTCAACCAGACAATGGTCGGAGACGTGTTTGGAGGCAACCCGGTCAGGCTGAACGCCTTAGACACGCTGTCCAGCGAGTGCAGCAAGGTGGAGGTTACCTGCTGTTTTGGGTGGCACTGTGTGGTGCCGACGTACGCCGCATGTGGTCATGGAAGGCGCCGTACGATACGTGAATGCCATCCTCCAACCGATAGTGGAACCATATCGGCAGCATATTGGCGAGGCATTCGTCTTCATGGACGACAGTTCACACCCCCTGACTTCTTTCAGGATAACGACATCGCTCGACTAGAGTGACCAGCATGTTCTCCAGACATGAACCCTATCGAACATGCCTGGGATAGATTGAACAGGGCTGTTTATGGACGACGTGAGCCACCAACCACTCTGAGGGATCTACGCCGAATCGTCCTTGAGGAGTGGGACAATCTAGATCAACAGTGCCTTGATGAACTTGAGGATAGTATGCCAAGTCAAATAAAGGCATGCACCAAAGCAAGAGGACGTGCTACTGGGTATTAGAGGTACCGGTGTGTACAGCAATCTGGACCACCACCTCTGAAGGTCTCGCTGAATGGTGGCAAATATGCAATGTGTGGTTTTCATGAGCAATGAAAAGGGCAGAAATGATGTTTATGTTGAACTCTATTCCAATTTTCTGTACAGGTTCCGGAACTCTCGGAAGTGAGGTGATACAAAACTTTTTTTGATGCGTGTGTATTGGGGAGAAGAGCCGTCGTATCGCACTTACCTGATACAACCCTGATGATACCCCTGTGTCTGATGAAACTCGTCGGCCAGGACAACGTTTTCGATGCTACTACTTAAGAAGTCTCCAGCCTCTCACATAGGGGAACTCGTTCTGTACTCTCGGACCTTCCGTTAAGTCTGCAGCGCGGCACCGTGTCAAAAGTCTTTCGGAAATTTAGAATATATAATGTGTCTGCTGCCATTCCTCCATGGTTTGCAGGACGTCGCTTGAGAAAAGGTTCACTTCACAGCCCCGGGAATTTTATGAGACAGCTTTTCACCGCCTTGTGTCACAGTGGACAAGCGTCTCAACAGGGTCAATACTTCTAATATACAGCTACCGGTTTCTGTAATTATGCCTCCGGCTCGTTTCTTTTTGAACGCCCCTTATAATACTCTACTTAAGATAAACATTGTATTCTCTGTAAACTTCATTTCACTGCAAGGGAGGGAATGGCTGCCCTATGCTGTGCGGAATTGTCTTCACATAGGTAGAAAAACAATTCAGGAACCCATATGAAAAAGACTGTTTAACGTACTCTATATAATGCAGTTTCTTCTCAGGGTTGGGAAGAATTTTTCGACGAACGGTACCGATCTGTAGACTGACTTTATGAAACTTTTATAAAATGGCATAAATAAGTAGTGATTTATCGTAGTTACGCCTTTTAGATACTGGGCGAGTGCAGCATAGTTACTCGTCTATTAAGTGTGCCATCATTAGTGAAGTTTGTACTGCTGTTAGTTAGCGTGACTTTCATAACTGCACTTCACAAGCGTTCGGTCGTTTGCAGTTTTCCTTAATCAGTTTCTCTTTTACAGCTGTTCGTTTGTTGGCTGTGCAAAGGGGAAGCGTAGCCAAGTTTCCAAGAAGTTCCCCCCAGAACAGTCTTAATGCAGTCAGCTACTTTACCGAGTACTCAAAGATCATATCGTCAGTTTCGAAGGGAAACACTGGAGTTTACGCAAGGAATGAAAGAGTCATCGAAATCTCGATAGCGAGGCACAACGTGAGAAATGCAAATTTAATGTCGTAGCCTCTGCGGTGATCATAGAGCCGTCTGTTAGTAGCGTTTCTTTTCCCAGGATCATAGAGCCGTCTGTTAGTAGCGTTTCTTTTCCCAGGGCTGGCGAGGTTATAAACTGAACGCAACGACAGCCTGGTTTGCCTTTTATGTGGCTTCCTAAGGAGAAGTACCCATTCGGAGCATGCTATTACTGCTGGTAGAATACTGCGGTTGGACAGATCCAGCCTAAACAATATGCCAGCAGAAGTGTGTAAAGTGCCCAAATATTATTAAATGTCCAATCGTGGGGTATGCATAAAGCAGCGTTCACTATGATCTGAAAGATAGCACTCACCTTCTGTAACGATACAGAATTTGGGCTGTACCGTGATTGCTAAAAAGTGGTGTATAATATGTTATATCGGAATCTCACTCATTTTTGTAATAACTATTTAACATAAAATTACTAAGTGCTTTTGTTTTGTGTTTTCTTTCTTGCATGAACAAAGCAGAGTTCAGGCGGCTGTTGCTTATCGCGACAAGGAAATTTCACGTCACCCGATTGAATCTTGATTGATTGACTGATTGAGTGGGGCTATGGAACTAAACAGCGAGGTCATCAGTCCCCCAGATTGAATCTTTACAAGGTCGACGCCCGCTTACAGCATAACAAAGCCCGAAGCTGTTCCAGATGTCCTGTGGCTGTTACTGTGAATAATTAAACGGAAATGAATTTTAAAAAGGTGTAATTTTCATGCTAATCATGTTATCATTTATATTCTGGCCACTGTACAGCACATGTATAGTTAGTTATTTCTTTACAATACTTAACGTTTTTGAAAATGTGGCATAGTAATGTAATTTTTGGTATTGAAATGATTTCAAGATCAAATGCACTAACTGAGTTGTGCATATTTCACTATTCATACACAGATAAGTTCATTTTCATTATGAGTCTTTATGAAAGATAATCAGCTGAATAATCATTGAAATAAATATTTAAATGTAAAACAATACGAAAAGCAAGAAACAATACTTTTGGTTTTAAATAAGTATAATTAAACTGAGAAATGTGAATTTTAAAAATAGAGTAACCTTCTATTAGAAAGTGAATGAAAACTATTTAATTTCACTTAACCCATGAACCATGGACCTTGCCATTGGTGGGGAGGCTTACGTGCCTCAGCGATACAGATGGCCGTACCGTAGGTGCAACCACAACAAATGGGTATCTGTTGAGAGGCCATACAAACGTGTGGTTCCTGAAGAGGGGCAGGAGCCTTTTCAGTAGTTGCAAGGGCAACAGTCTGGATGATTGACTGACCTGGCCTTGCAACATTAACCAAAACAGCCTTGCTGTGCTGGTACTGCGAACGGCTGAAAGCAAGGGGAAACTATGGCCGTAATTTTTCCCGAGGGCATGCAGCTTTACTGTATGGATAAATGATGATGGCATCCTATTGGGTAAAATAATCCGGAGGTAAAATAGTCCCCCATTTGGATCTCCGGGTGGGGACTACTCAGGAGGACGTCGTTATCAGGAAAAAGAAAACTGGCATTCTACGGATCGGAGCGTGGAATGTCAGATCCCTTAATCGGGCAGGTAGGTTAGAAAATTTAAAAATGGAAATGGATAGGTTAAAGTTAGATATAGTGGGAATTAGTAAAGTTCGGTGGCACGAGGAACAAGACTTTTGGTCAGGTGAATACAGGATTATAAACACAAAATCAAATAGGGGTAATGCAGGAGTAGGTTTAATGATGAATAGGAAAATAGGAATGCGGGTAAGCTACTACAAACAGCATAGTGAACGCATTATTGCAGCCAAGATAGACACAAAGCCCACGCCTACTACAGTAGTACAAGTTTATATGCCAACTAGCTCTGCAGATGATGAAGAAACTGAAGAAATGTATGATGAGATAAAAGAAATTATTCAGGTAGTGAAGGGAGACGAAAATTTAATAGTCATGGGTGACTGGAATTCGAGAGTAGGAAAAGGGAGAGAGGGAAACATAGTAGGTGAATATGGATTGGGGCTAAGAAATGAAAGAGGAAGCCGCCTGGTAGAGTTTTGCACAAAGCATAACCTAATGATAGCTAACACTTGGTTCAAGAATCATGAAAGAAGGTTGTATATATGGAAGAATCCTGGAGATACTAGAAGGTATCAGATAGATTATATAATGGTAAGACAGAGATTTAGGAACCAGGTTATAAATTGTAAGACATTTCCAAGGGCAGATGTGGACTCTGACCACAATCTATTGGTTGTGAACTGTAGATTAAAACTGAAGAAACTGCAAAAAGGTGGGAATTTAAGGAGGTTGTACAGAGTTTCAGGGAGAGCATAAGGGAACAATTGACAGGAATGGGGGAAAGAAGTACAGTAGAAGAAGAATGGGTAGCTCTGAGGGATGAAGTGTGAAGGCGGCAGAGGATCAAGTAGGTAAAAAGACGAGGGCTATTAGAAATCCTTGGGTAACAGAAGAAATATTGAAGTTAATTGATGAAAGGAGGAAATATAAAAATGCAGTAAATGAAGCAGGCAAAAAGGAATACAGACGTCTCAAAAATGAGATCGACAGGAAGTGCAAAATGGCTAAGCAGGGATGGCTAGAGTACAAATGTAAGGATGTAGAGGCTTATCTCACTAGGGGTAAGATAGATACTGCCTACAGGAAAATTAGAGAGACCTTTGGAGAAAAGAGAACCACTTGTATGAATAGCAAGAGCTCAGATGGAAACCCAGTTCTAAGCAAAGAAGGGAAAGCACAAAGGTGGAAGGAGTATATATAGGGTCTATACAAGGGCGATGTACTTGAGGACCATATTATGGAAATAGAAGAGGATGTAGATGAAGATGAAATGGGAGATACGATACTGCGTGATGAGTTTGACAGAGCACTGAAAGACCTGAGTCGAAGCAAGTCCCCGGGAGTAGGCAACATTCCATTAGAACTACTGACGGCCTTGGGAGAGCCAGTCCTGACAAAACTCTACCATCTGGTGAGCAAGATGTATGAGACAGGCGAAATACCCTCAGATTTCAAGAAGAATATAATAATTCCAATCCCAAAGAAAGCAGGTGTTGACAGATGTGGAAATTACCGAACTATCAGTTTAATAAGTCACAACTGCAAAATACTAACCCGAAATCTTTACAGACGAATGGAAAAACTGGTAGAAGCCGACCTCAGGGAAGATCAATTAGGATTCCGTAGAAATGTTGGAACACGTGAGGCAGTACTGACCTTACGACTTATCTTAGAAGAAAGATTAAGGAAAGGCAAACCTACGTTTCTAGCTTTTGTGGACTTGGAGAAAGCTTTTGACAATGTTGACTGGAATACTCTCTTTCAAATTTTAAAGATGGCAGGGGTAAAATACAGGGAGCGAAAGGTTATTTGCAATTTGTACAGAAACCAGATGGCAGTTATATGAGTCGAGCGGCATGAAAGGGAAGCAGTGGTTGGGAACGGAGTAAGACAGGGTTGTAGCCTCTCTCCGATGTTATTCAATCTGTATATTGAGCAAGCAGTAAAGGAAACAAAAGAAAAATTCGGAGTAGGTATTAAAATCCATGGAGAAGAAATAAAAACTTTGAGGTTCGCCGATGACACTGTAATTCTGTCAGAGACAGCAAAGAACTTGGAAGAGCAGTTGAACGGAATGGACAGTGTCTTGAAAGGAGGGTATAAGATGAACATCAACAAAGCAAAACGAGGATAATGGAATGTAGTCGAATTAAATCGGGTGATGCTGAGGGAATTAGATTAGGAAATGAGACACTTAAAGTAGTAAAGGAGTTTTGCTATTTGGGGAGCAAAATAACTGATGATGGTTGTAGTAGAGAAGATATAAAATGTAGACTGCCAATGACAAGGAAAGCGTTTCTGAAGAAGAGAAATTTGTTAACATCGAGTATAGATTTAAGTGTCGGGAAGTCGTTTTTGAAAGTATTTGTATGGAGTGTAGCCATGTATGGAAGTGAAACATGGAAGATAAATAGTTTGGACAAGAAGTGAATAGAAGCTTTCGAAATGTGGTGCTACAGAAGAATGCTGAAGATTAGATGGGTAGATCATATAACTAATGATGAAGTATTGAATAGAATTGGGGAGAAGAGGAGTATGTGGCACAACTTGACAAAAAGAAGGGACCGGTTAGTAGGACATGTTCTGAGGCATCAAGGGATGACCAATTTAGTATTGGAAGGCAGCGTGGAGGGTAAAAATCGTAGAGGGAGACCAAGAGATGAATACACTACGCAGATTCAGAAGGAAGTGAGTTGCAGTAGGTACTGGGAGATGAACAAGCTTGCACAGGATGGGGCAGCATGGAGAGCTGCATCAAACCAGTCTCAGGACTGAAGACCACAACAACAACACAACAACTACAAAGATAAGTAGGTAATACGTTAAATTCGAAAAATTTTAAGTTTACCTTGGAACGACGGAGAAGAATCCAGAGATCCGGAGTATTTAGGTGAGCGTTCATGAAGGCATTGTGCGCCATATTAAACATTATCGCTGGTTGTCTAAGCAACACAGCAATCAACAACTATACTGCTACCACTTTTATCCAACAATTTTAACAAGAAGTTATCATTCTTTCACGCCGCTATTCTACATCAAATAAAACGAAGCAAAAAAAAGTGATGTTTACGTGGCAACACACAGTCGAAACAAAGGTTTGAAAATATAAGTCGTAACGAAACATCACTACTAACAATAAGAGTGATATCACTTCACATCTTACAGCCTCAGAAAAAAATCGATTATTAACGGAAGGCTGCCCGTCAACTTGTTCGCAAATCGAGGTATTTTTGTTGCAGATGTGAGCTTAATTTTTGGATATGTGAGTCATCTTATGTGGAAATACTCCATATATTTGAGTGAATTACCAATTCCCCTCTTAGCGGCAGTCCTTTTGTGATACGAAATTAAATTATATCATTATAGTGTGTGAACACTCAAGGAAATTAGTACAAGAAGTCGCACTCAGCAATGAGAACATAGTGAAACATAATCGCTTTAAAACAGAGAATGACAGAAAAAATGGAAATACTAAACTTCTTCTCCAAAATTGTTTCGCAGATCGCACTGTAGTTCCTCCTTTAAATCGTCACAGGAACGACAAACTGGCAGATATCGAAAAAAGTGATCAAGACGTAGAAAAGCAACTGAATTCGCTCAACAGAGGAAGGGCCATTGGCTCTAACGGTATACCAATTCAAATCTGCACACAGTATGCAAAGAACTTGCCTCTCTTCTAGTAGGAGTGTACCATAGGTCTCTGGAGGAGTGAAGCGTTCCTAATGATTTGAAAAAAGCACAGGGATTTGTCATTTTGTAATAGGATAGCCGAAAAGACGCACAAAACTAAAGACCTATATTTCTGATGTCGGCCTGTTGTAAAATTTTGGAACTTGTTTTATGCACGCGTATTGTGACATTTCCAGAGACCGAAAATCTACTTTGTAGGCATCAACATCGGTTTCAGAAACAAAGATCGTTTGCAACCCGGCTCGATACGAGCGTACGGAATATCAGACCAGTTGTATGATTGGATAAAAGAGTTTGTAGCAAACAGATCACCTCAAACCATTCTCACTGGGAAAAAGTATTCAGACGTAAAAGCCGGCCGAAGTGGCCGTGCGGTTAAAGGCGCTGCAGTCTGGAACCGCAAGACCGCTACGGTCGCAGGTTCGAATCCTGCCTCGGGCATGGATGTTTGTGATGTCCTTAGGTTAGTTAGGTTTAACTAGTTCTAAGTTCTAGGGGACTAATGACCTCAGCAGTTGAGTCCCATAGTGCTCAGAGCCATTTGAACCATTTTTAAGACGCAAAAGTAAATTCAGGCGTGCCTCAAGGGAGTGTTGTAACACTATTACTTTTCACAATTTATACACCGAAGTGCCAAAGAAATTGGTACAGGCACGAGTATTCAAATACAGAGATATATGTAAATAGGAAGAATACAGCACTGCGGTCTGCAACGCCTATACAAGACACCAAGTGTCTGGAGCAGTTGTTAGATCGGTTAGTGCTGCTACAATGGCAGGTCATCATGGTTTAAGTGAGTTTGAATGTGGTGTTCTAGTCAGCACACGAGCGATGGGACACAGCATCTCCGAGGTAGCGATGAAGTGGGGATTTTCCCGTACGACCATTTCACGAGTGTACCGTGAATATCAGGAATCCGGTAAAACCTCAAATCTCTGACACCGCTCCGGACGGAAAAAGATCCGGCAAGAACGGGACCAATGACGACTAAAGAGAACCATCCAACGTGACAGAAGTGCAACCCTTCCGCAAATTGCTGCAGATTTCAATGCTGAGCTATCAACAGGTGTCAGCTTGCTAATCATTCATCGGCACATTATCGATTTGGGCTTTCGGAGCCGAAGGCCCGTTCGTATACCTTTGACGACTGCATGACACAAAGCTTTACGCCTCGCCTGGGCCCGTCAACACCGACATTGGACTGTTGATGACAGGAAACGTGTTGCCTGGTCGGACGAGAGTCGTTCAAAATTGTATCGAGCGGATGGACGTGTACGGGTATGGGGACAACCTTATGAATCCATGGACCCTGCATGTCAGCAGGTGCTGTTGAAGCTGGTGGAGGCTCTGTAATGGTGTGGGGCGTGTGCAGTTGGAGAGATATGGGACCCCTGATACGTCTAGATACCACTCTGACAGGTGACCGCTACGTAAGCATCCTGTCTGATCATCTGCATCCATTCATGTCCATTGTGGATTCCGACGAACTTGGGTAATTCCAACAAGACAATGCGACACTCCACACGTCCAGAATTGCTGCAGAGTGGCTCAGTGGCTCCAGGAACAGTCTTCTAAGTTTAAACACTTATGTTGGCCACAAAACTCTCCAGCAATGAACATTATTTAGCTTATGCGGGATGCCTTGCAACGTGCGGTTCAGAAGAGATCCCCTCCCCCTCGTACTCTTTTGGATTTGTGGACAGACCTGCAGGATTCATGGTGTCATTTGCCTCCAGCACTACTTCAGACATTGGTCGAGTTCACACCACGTCTTGTTGCGGCACTTCTGCGCACCCATGAGGGCCCTACACGATATTAGGCAGATATGCCAGTTTCTTTGGCTCTTCAGTGTATAAATGACCTTGTAGATAACGTCAGAAGTTCCATGAGGTTGCTCGCGGTTGATGCTGTTTTATATAGCGAAGTCGCAATGCCAGAAAACTGTAACGAAACAGGAAACGCGAAGAGCTTCGATGCTTGGTGCAGGGAGTGGCAATTAATCCTCACACAAACAAACGTAGTGTATTGCGCCTAAACAGGCGGAAAGACCCATTATTGTATAATTGTAGGATTGCAGAACAACCAGTGGTAGGAGTTACTGCCATAAAAATGTACGAGTAAGCGTACAGAGCGATTTGAAATAGGACGTCCACAAACTGTAAAATTAGTCGAGGGAAGGCAGACGCCAAACTGAGGTTCATTGGAAGAATCCTTAGGAAATGTAATCCATCAACAAAGGAAGTAGCTTACAAAACACTCGTTCAACCTGTACTTGAATATTAGCCATCAGTCTGCGATCTGCACGAGACAGGACTGACAGGGAATTAGAGTAGATTCAAAGAAGAGCAGCACGTTTTGTTACAGGTTCATGTCATAAGTGCGAAAGCGTCACGATAATGGCCAGTCAAGTCCAATGACAGACGCTGGAAGAGGGGCGGTTTGGATCACTGTGTGATCTACTGTTAAAATTCCGAGAGTGTAAAATTCCTAGAAGAGTCAACCAGTATATTTCTTCCTCCTACGTATACCTCGCGAAAAGACCATGAAAGTAAAATGAGAGAGATTCGAGCTCACATACAGAGGCTTATCAGCAATGGTTCTTACTGCGAACCACAAGCGACTGGAGCAGGAAAAGGGGAAGTTACAGTGGTTCATTAAGTACCCTCCACTACACACTGTACGGTATCCGTACGGAGTATACATGTACATGTAGAACTATATTCAGCACTAAGATTTATTTTTTGTAACATTTCATTACCTAATCTGGAGGGTTGGTTGGGCTTCATGAGGTGCAATCTGTTACAGCCTTATCCCAGGAAACTGGATGTGGGACAGTGGGTTTTGAATTATGCATATTTATGAGGAGATTATTAGTTCAACCATTTGCCACACAATCAAGGAATATTCGGGAGAGGAAATGAAGGATTGGCGGGTGTCTTTGCAAGAGCTCGTAATAGAATAAGGTAAATCGATGATTTACGTGACATGTGTGGCATGATCTATGTAACGTGTGTGCACTGTGCCTTACCGCAGTTGGAGGTGAAATGGCAGTACGCCTCCATCAGAGCCGTATTAGTAAAGTTACATACGCTGATGATGATCACTATCCACCGCGAGATTTAGTGCCACCCGATGACATATCGGGCACGTGACCCAGTAAGGAATGCATATAAGCGGAGCAAAGACGAATGTGGACTTAGTCTAGGGACGACACGGGCCGACAATGTGAAAATCAACTGACATAAGTGGCTTCATCAAAGTGCAGCCTGGAAGCATTACCGAAACGATGAAGCTGGTCTGCTCTTCATGTACTACTGTCGTGATCATCTATAGGAAGTGGTTGACGGGCTGTACAACCACGAGTAGGCGACAGTGCGTTTTGCACGTCCACGCCACATGACAGAATGAACAGGTCGAAGGCTTACCCGCTTTGTAAAACGGGATAGTTGGCGATTTGTAGCAGATCTGATGACAGAGTATAACGCTGGTGCAAGAAGAAGTGTTTCGGAGCGCATTCGGAGCACTCTGTTCAGCGAACGTTGTTGAACATGCTCAGCTGTGAACGATCCCTACTAGCTCCCATGTTGTTCCAGTGACATCATCAAATACGACTGAAGTGGGCGTAGCGTCAATGGAAAAGTAGCCTGGTTGGATGACCCACGTTTCTTGTAGTACCAGTTCGATGGTAGTGCCCAGGTACGCCGTCATCTAGACGAATGGATGCTCGAAACATGCATCGCGCCCTGGAAGCAGGTCAAGGAGGCAGTATTCAAATTGGTCCATGGGACCTGTGATACTAATCGAAGAGACTGTGACGGCTGTTGACTACATGAACATTACTGGGATCACGTGCATCCTATCACGCTTGATGTCTAACCCGGAGACGCAAATCAGGGTAAATGTACATGTCACAAGGCCAAAATCTTTAACTCACGTTGATGTTTTATCAACCAACTTCATCTCTTCTGAATATAGGATGCTAATGGGTACTAACTTCGTGCCCTCAAACCACCGATCCGTAATTTACGGAAATTTTCTGGCCCAGGCGTAGACATCGGATACCATATACCTTCGTAAAGTTACCAAAGACTTACCAAATCCAAGCTATGCTGAAACGATGCTGTATTCCTTTCTAAGAAAGAACCAAATCGCTATTAAGCAAGTGGTTTGGACTCATCTGTCTCTTAATGAAAAATAAAAACAGCCAACCGGTTGCACAAACTTTATTGCATTGACCTGGTTTCCATACCGACTAGAGGTGTCTTCATCAGAATAAGTTACAGTTATATGCGTTCTCACTGCGTGGTGAGATAATAAAACCATATGAGCTGAAGTGCAGAAGCCAAATAAGCAAACGTTATCTTGTAAAGTCAGTATTAAAACCGCAAAAACAGCAAATAACTAGACCTGACATCAGATTGAAAATTTAAGGATAATTTTACCAATAGATGGCACTGTAAGCGTCTTAAAGTAAATGGGGTCTGCTACATATGACAGATGAATCGCAAAACGACGCCTATGGTTTGAGTTGCACGTTACAGCACCCGTACTGTTCAATATGCATGACTGCACACGTTCGGCAGGCGACAGTTGTGTCACTGTTAGTTGGGTAACCCCATCCGGCGGAAACGTCGTACTACATCACATGGGAAAAACTGGTTTTCAATTGAGCCGAAAACCGCATAAAAAGCAAAATAGCATCGGTTTTTAATTTTACTGAGTCTAAAACCAGTAGAAAAACGAAAATGACATCGGTTTCTAACAGCAGTGGGACAGGCGAAAGACATGTTCAGTATTTTGTCCAATGTTTTCTGCCACAACTTTAAATCCGAGAAACAGCGTTTTCGGAGTGTCTCGGGGGGTCACGTTCAGAATGCGTTGCGGAATGCGTGTCTTCAGTCCAGCTATGTTCGCGGCTGGAGAACTGAACACTTCACCTTTTAGTTAACCCCACAGCTTCTAACAACCCTACCACAACAAAGGTAAAAAATTAATTATGATTGTAGTGTTGCTCACGCTGCTAAATATTGCATTTTCGGGCAACAACAAAGTTATATTATGTGGCAGGTGTCATTAGAGCACAGTTAATAAAGTCATTTCTTGAAATAATGGATAAACTAGGCTCTCATCTTTTCGTGTTTCCCACGCTGGTCTCGTGAACTCATGGCTCAATCGTCGAAAATCTATGTAGTGATGATTCCAAGCTCGGATGCAAAGAGGTCTAGGTGTTATTCTGCGATATTCAAAAGTTTTATAGATGTGTTTCATAAACCAATCTTGAAGTTAAACTTTTGCACGTTAGGACAATGGTGATGTAAAAATGTATTCAGCACTCCGAATTTAAGTTACACTTCTTTTTTATTACTTTTGTTGCAATATCACATAACTCGTTCCAAAACATCACTTCACAATATAAAACATACTTGAAAATATCTTCCTAACTGTTAAAGTTCACATTTCATAAACTGACTACAATTTGCGTCTTCTTAACATGTCGACCAAAACTTGACTCTCTAATAACCACTTACGCGCCCAAAAATCAGAGTTACAAGTACGTCAAAGATCATAGTGACAAAAGAAAGACTACACATAAGAATAATATCATTGCAATATATACATATCGATGTATCGAAGTACCTCTACATTAATGAAATCAAACCTGAATGTTGTCACAGAAATATGTTAACTATTTTACAGAAACACAGTAGAATATTGCTGGTATCAAGAGGTTGAGGTTAGGTGCCGTAATGATTACGTAATTCAAGTACCATTACAAGCTACAAGCTGCACCATTTCATATCAGGTGATCTGGAAGGCCAGGCTGTAGGGAAATGATGACTGATAATTCTAGCATTTGCGAAATGCCTCTGCAGCAGCCGCTTTATTTGCTGTGCAATGTGTGGAAGAGTGCCATCTTGCATTGGAATTTTCCTACCGATACATCCACTTTGTTGATGGGTTGGAATGAGGTTGTTGCAAAGAAGACTCTCATACCATTTACCAGTGGCGATACAGATAACAGAACTCGCAGGGCTCATGACCTCGAAAAAAAAAAATGTCAATCCGCACCTCACAGGCACCTTCTCAGAATGATGTGGTACAGGTAGATTTGCGTGCGGATTTTCCGTTGTCCACATTCTGCAGTTCTGCGTATTGAGATGTCCTTGGAGATGAAAATGGGCTTTGGCTGTGCACAGAATGTTCCATGGCCATTCATTGCCCATTTCCGTATGAGCAAGAAATTCCAAAGCAAATTTGTCTTGCTGGCAAGTCAGCAGGAATCAATTGAACATGAATGATTCCGTGTGGGTAGCAGTGCAGGATGTTTCGTAGGATTTCATGCACCGTCTTCTTAGACATGTCCGACGTTCGGGATGTCGGATCAACTGCCTTTCTCCCTCTGTCACACTGCACTACAAAAGAACCTGTCTTTTTGAATTCTGTAATCATTTTCTCCAGACCCTATAGTAGACATCAGGACAATGGCGTTTTTCATACACTACAGTGTCCGGAACTTCTGCAGAGCTACTGGCGCCCAGTCACTGTTCTTATAAAAGAGTTTTAATAGCAGCGCGATCCTTCATGCAGATATATTCGGCATCTCCGACTCAAACCGATGAACAACCACGTACCGCGCATTTCTTGGTGTGCATATTTTGCTGATATGATGGTAAAATTTTCGTTAATTTTTTTGTTTTATGACATCTCCCCTGCGTCACTAATATGCTGTTCAAATCTGACGTTATTTTGAGAGCGGTTCTCTTTCTACACCGTTTTTAAACTGCGACTTTAATTATGGACACCCTGTACTTCACGAAAATCTCTCATTTACATATTATAAGAGAGAGGTTTGATTCTCTTTTTCGATCCAAACTGATCCATGAGCTAAACTAAATAGAACATGGAGGATACATTTGTTTACATCAGCTGCTGATTTGATGTGCCAAAGAACATGAATGTATACGGATGTGGCACACTACCTCAGCTACTGAAAAGGTACTTCTTCGTAGTATAGATCATTTTAACGCTATACATGTTTCCATGTTGGGCCAAGTGAGCAAAAGAAAGGTGATTTATTTAGCGTGATGAGCCTGAGAGAATCCATGTGTTCTCGGTATCGTACTTTGAATGAAACATCAGTTTGGCCAGTGTAAAATTTGAGGCACACAGAACAATTTAGTTTATAAAGCCCAGATTTGTGTTGTACGAAACTGCTCATAACCTAAATGTAAACAACGAAGTGCTTCACAAGTACACCTGGTATTTATAAACACAATTCTTATGCGTGCCCCAAATTTTTCATTGGCTCAACTGGTAGGATTTTTAATGTATGATGCCGAGAACAAATGGATGCTCTTAGGCTTTTAAGGGGACATCCTCCTCTAGCAATATTTTTCCTCAACAGTAGTAGTCAATACAAGTAATATTTTTCGAATTTTGGACAGGTCAATATTATTTCAGCTGTTTTTCTGAAAAATTTCATTTCATTTCCTAGCTGGCCGGGGTGGCCGAGCGGTTCTAGGCGCTACAATCTGGAACCGCGCGACCGCTACGGTCGCAGGTTCGAATCCTGCCTCGGGCATGGATGTGTGTGATGTCCTTATAGTGCTCAGAGCCCTTTCAACCATTTTTTTTTAAAGTTTATACACAATATGTTATATTTCAAGCTAAACTTTATGAAAAGGAATTACTTTATTTTCGCTGTTGCAATCGATATGAACTAGCTCTGAATGTACAGTTAAAATTGTTTTTTTAGAAACATTTCAAATTACGAAATATTTAGCATTCTTAAAATTTCTATTATTAAGTACTGTTTGTTATGTTTATTTCTGGATTCATTTATAAACTAATAATATAAACTAATAGAAATTCATTTGTCAAGAAAAACTGTAAAATCTTTGGAATACTGTTATTACCACTGTGCGGCAGTAGTGGTAAGCATGCCTCTGATGTGATCGGACGTATTTTTGTATTTTGGACCAACAATGTAATTTCGGCTTCGTTAATGTGAAAATTCAAAAGACAGTGTTGATATAGTAAAATGTGACACTATAAATAATCGTAAAAACAAAAATTCTGCAACGACATTCTTCAAAACTACTTAGATGAGTTGAAGGATGAGAACCTAAAATGTGAGAATTGCAGCTTCGAGAATCAGACCCATAGACGTGAAGAACTGGAGCCAACTGTGTGAGGAAAAGTAAGTAAAAAGTTTATTGTAAATCTTACTCCTCTCGAATCTTCTGAAAAGACTTTACCATAGTGGACTGTAGCAACAACAAGGAAAGAGCGGTAGATTACGGGCTCAACAACCTAAATAAATCAAATTTCACTACTTACTTGGCCCAGCAGTCTAAAAGTTGATAACTATGTAATTACAAACAAATCAACAAACTGTTATATTTTAGGACACAAACGTAAAAGTTGCCAAGACACTAACACCACAGTCTAACAATGGACTCGCGCCCGAAACTACACTGTGCAACAGATTTTTAAAGGCTAATTTTTTCGAAACGCCCACCGACTGCGAAGCTGAAGTTTGAAATTTGGCTCAAATGTGCGTACAACCTTCCTCTTTAATGGTGTAAAAGCGTGGCACCCTGCGACGTCACCCCTCTGGGTCGGCGACGCTTCTAACAGCAAGGTGTCGACCGTGCGAAGAAAAAGGCCAGAGCGCAGAATGTGACGTGTAAGGTGGTTTAATGACGTCACATTGGCACCAAAATCCAACACATTTCCGTTCAATGCCACCGTGGCGTGATCATGAGACGTGTGATATTGACACAAGCGTAAGTAAAACAGCAAACGTGTCCTCTAAGGTAGCTCCAGTTCGGCAAAACCCTCGCTGGCACTCACCCACATTTCATCCCTTCTTTTGACGCCTCTGCGATGGTGGATATAACCGCAGCGCACAACGTTTAAATCACGCCGTTCGCTTATGAGTGGCCGAGGTAAACGTTCCAAACCCACCGCCGCCCACAATCGGCACAAAAAGGCAGCAGTGATTGCATAAAGGGCACCAGTCAACCCATTCTTTTTCCTGCGGCACTGGTGCCCACACATTTCGCGGTCGAAAACGACAGGTCCCTCTGCGATCAGCAACAGAAAGACATTTTCCCCACCTTTGACTCTTCTGACACCCTCAGACGTTTCAACTCTTCTCTGAGGACACTGTGGGGCTGCATCCACATGGAACGTGATTACATCCATTTTGGGCTCAGCACGACGACAATTTTTGCTGTCATTTACAGGATGGAGCCACTAGGGACCGTTCAAAACCATTCGACGAGATCTGAATGTGATCCGAAGCAGCAATGGGTCCTTATGCTTTTTCAGCCCTCCTATTATTTGTCCTACCGTGGCGTGATCATGAGAAGTGTGATATTGACACAAGCGTAAGTAAAACAGCAAAAGTGTCCTCTAAGTTTGCTCCAGTTCGGCAAACCCCTCGCTGGCACTCACCCACCTTTACTGAGAATTTTAAAAATTTCCTTGACGGACAGAGCCCGTGAAGAATTCTTAGGCCCTTGCAGACTAGCAACGCTCTTCGATTCCAGAAAGCCTACTACCAGGCACCAATGTCAGCAATGCAGTAGCAAAAGAGCAGCAGTGTAGCCTGCCTGCAGGCACCTGGGGCCCTCGTCAGAGTTTTTGTCTGCACAGGTACATTTTGAAGGTGCTCAACAAAGGTAGACGTGAGACACAGAGCGTTTTGCTGAACTGGTGGTCTTAGAAGGACTATTTTCTGTTGTAGTCACACATGTGTGAATGTCACACTCCTGTGTGATCGTACCACAGGAGGACACAGGAGGAATGAAACAAAAGCACCTTTTGATGCCTTGGATCAAGTTAGAATTTCGTCGAATAATGTGGAGTGGTCCCTAGTGGTTCCAGTCTGTACACGAGAGCAAATATGGCGATCGCTCTGTGCTCGAATAGTGTTAGAGCACCTAAAATGGGCATGCAGCCCCACAGTGTCCTCATAGGAAGGTTGAAACATCCGAGGGTTGTGAAGAACGTCTTTCTGTTGCACATCACTCCTGGAAATTTCGTTTTCGAACACCTGTCAAAGCCTTAGGGAAAGGTGTGGTTTCATTGAGATCCTTTGATACCACTGAGGCCTTCTCGTGCCGATTCTGAGCGGCGGTGGGTCTGGAATGTTTTCCTCGGCCACTCATAAAAAAACTCCATGATTTCGACATTGTGCGTCGCGGTTCTAACTTCCATCACAGAGGCGTCAAAAGAAAGTGTGAAATGTTGGTGAGAGGGGCTGTGACAACCTTCCCATCGTGTAAGGCGTCCACGGTGGTGCTGCACAGAATTGTGGTGAAGTTTGGTGCCATACATGGGACATGAACTTCTATGTCTGGCCTTTTTTCGCATGTGTCAACACCTTTCTGCCGAGCCTGAGGGTGATGTCACAGGACGCCACGCGTTTGCAGTCTCACAGAGGAACGTCTTCCGCACCTTTGAGCAAAATTTCGAAGTGTTGCAATGGGTGCGAATTAAGGGGTTCAAAAATGTGACCCTTTAATTCAGTTGCGCAGTGTTATAACATGTGCGAGACTGCTGGTTCTGTTTTATCTTCCTACCACAGTTGCGGAAGGACGCCCTGTGGGTGTTTTAGGAATTTGGTCTTGAACGTAAGACCTGCAAGGTAGAAAGATACTGTCTCACACATGCAGAGTTCAGAAAAGTGCACCAGTATGGACAGTGATGTAATCACAGAGTGATCTCAAAGTCAGTTCCACTACACTCCCTGTAAAGGAAACATTATCGCTTTCCACTATACTCCCTGTAAAGGAAACATTATCGCTAACAGAAATTAGTGTACTGGTTAAGGCGTAAATATATGTCACAAAAAAATTAAAATCTTAGATTTTCGTTATTAAGGTTTATTTTTACTCTACGTGTGACCTCATGACACAGCAATGGTAGCAAAATTACGTACAGGATGCTAAAATATTGAGACTGTGTTTTCACCACTGTGAAGCGAAATTCCTAACTATTATAAGGTTCGTTATGGTAAGATGGTTCATGGCGATGTCTGGGGGTCGATAAAAATACAAACAAATTAAATATACTTGGGGCCTGAGATATCAATTTCTGTACAATCTACAATGATAATACCGAAAACTGAATGGGGGTCGGTAAGGAACAATCAAAAAGAAGTACACAAAAGAATTCATAACTCTACAGTGGCTGAGCAGCCCTTTACGTTAGATTGGACATTTCGCGTTTCTGCTTCAGTTAGGTCCGACAATCGTAAATATGTTTAACTACAGGTCTTTGTTGAAAATACAAATAAAAGGAGAGATGGAGACGACCGCAGTTCTGTCAGTTGAAGATCACTTACTGCCATTGCTCGACCGCATGTGTGTTTACCTTCCATTGGCAGTGATATTGGCGGCTGTCGGCGCGACCTGTGAACCTGAGAATCTATTCTAAATCTCTCTCGACTGTTAAACACCAGTCGGAGACATTTCCTACGTCTTTGGTGAAGCCGAGACTCCTACTTATTCTCTAGCTAAATTAACTGGCATGGTACACGCTACTTCGCTAGAATAGCGCGTACGTCGTTGCCCTCAAATCGCTTGCGAGCATTAATTGTCAGTGCGATTCTCTATACTAGGAGACTTTGCAGTTTAACGCCTCATGAGTTAAGATGAACCTGTGAACAAGTCTTCACATAATGACTCTCGCAATCGTCTCAGCGCAGAGCGAGTTGCCTTGCTCAAACACTCGACCATTTTCTACAAGAGAACAGCCAGTTACCCTGTCCACAATTTGCCTATATCAAAGCTGGTCGCCACGCATTTTCTTTCTGGCCAATCAGAGCGTTTGTACTTATTATAACGCCACCCACTGTAGTTTTTGTAGCCTATCACAGGCGCCGTTTCTTTTGTAGGGCAGAGTTTAACTTCTGCTAAGTAGTACTGAGACAAACAGCTTCTTCTTTCATGCGAGTTTTAATGCAGTTTGCTACAATGAGACACCAACGTTTTGAGTTGGGTTTCTCGAGACGTTTTATTTGGGGTCTCCCACCGTGTTCCTGTAGAAAAGCTTTCCTAAGGGTCGTCGTTAAAAGCTGGGGCAAGGGCTGCTTTCGCCGGTGGCCTACGCAGTGGCGGCGGCGTCTGATGGTGTCCGCTATGTATCCTGTGGCGAGAGTTTTTTAGCCGCGTGGAATGGCGTGCTGTCGTAAAATTCTCCTTTCCATCAGAACTGCGTCTCGTAGCTCGGGTCGGGGAAATTGCTTGCATACAATTACTAGTGTGAGTGTTAATGGTTTATATTCATGAAACGTTGGCTTATTTATTACATCAGCATAATAAAATTCGTTCAGTTTCACATAACTATGCCGTGTGACATATCGAGTTAACCGGAATTGCTTCAGGAATTCAATGTAAGGTGTGTTATTTGTTTGACACCTTACAGTGCAGTAACAGAACAATAAAATCATTTCTAAAATTGATAGGTACTCTCTAACACCAGTTATCACACGAAGAACTACCAGCACTATTGCAGAGAGTTACCCTTGCAAATGACAATGAATGTGGTTTATGCATGAAGGGGCACATCCCATTTTCTACTACTCGTGCAGCAGCACTTCATTGCAATCTTTTATGGACATTAGACCAGACCTGAATGCATTGGACATTTTGCTATCCAAACATTTAAAGGCATTGGCGTATGTCCAACCCTTTAAAAAGGGAGTGTGTGACCAATGCATGTGATGCAAGCCCAATGGAACCACATGTACTTGAAAAAGTGCGTGATTCACTGCGGGGAAGTGCTCACGAATATGTCAGGAGTGGGTGATAACTGTATGCAGCACTTCCTATAGTGGCTACATCTACATAAAGGAAAAATGGAAGTGAGAGAACAGGTTGACCTATATCTCAATAGGTATCGGTTGCCAGACATATCATTATGGTGACTTTCCTTTTGGTTTAGACCAATACTGCCTGCTGTAGGAATACGTCACACTTTCTTTAATAACTCTGTGTAAAATAGATTTCACAGGACGCTGGATATATTAAATGAGTAGATGTGAGAAGTTTTTTCAAGATAGGAATTGCTGATAATACCAAACCACAGGAAAGAAAAACAACTAATTATTTTAAGAGTCTTTTTTATTTCACTACACAGATGACTTATGATGTGAATTCAGACTGCATGGTGGGTGCAAAATATAATGACGATCGCAAGTGTTTTATGTATTATTGAAAGAGGCGAGTGCTGTGGCAGTAAGTTGTACAGAGTGTTTCGCTGATAATGTTTCAAACATTCAGGAATGACGGAGAGAGGCAAGTTACCGGCTTGAGACAGGAAACCGAGGACCAAAAACGAGTGGAAAGCTGATAGGAAAATAAGAAAATTTCTAATTTAAAATTCTCAGAAATAGTTCAATGTGGAGCCCTACATCTTGTGTTGCATAGGTCGGTCGTACTTTGCTGTGAAGAAACCTTTGATGCCGATGATTCTCAGCAAGACGTGCAAAGTGAGCCAGGGCTCCACTGTACTGGAACCACAAACGCGCTCGAAGGGCAAATTGAATATCTTCCTAAGTGTGGGGAGCACTTCTATCACAAACACAGCCCTCAATAGTACATTTAAGGCCCTAAGGAAGCAGATATGGGCAAATCAGAAAATCACTGACTATACCAGACTACACGTTCACTGGGCGTCTTTGTTGGCTGCTCTTCACATACTGTTGCCTGGGGATTCTCAGCGTCCACAAGTAACTATAGCGTCTACTGAGCATTCAGTCTCTGATGAAACAGGTTTACCAAAGGAAAGTTTATAGCAGTCCCATCCGTACTAGAAATTTTAAAAGAGATGCTTGTTCCTGCCGTGACACATTATAGTGTCGGACATGCTAACGTATCAAGATGTAGTTCGTGAATGGTTACATGTGGAGGGCTGCATTGTTCTATACGTTACGGAGAGATCTAGCAATTTTCACCTGATTCTTCCTTTCCTCGTCAGAAGGATGTTTTCTTACCTGTTCCCTTCCAAACTTGTCTCGATATCCCCATTTCAATTCCTGTCCGTCAGTTAGCAGCTTCTAACATGCGATCTTATGGGAATACTACGACAATGCTACAATAAAGTTTCAAAAATCTGGGATGCCCCCTCATTTATTAATTGACAGAAAAATGAGGAAAACGTGATATCTAACGAATCCTATCTGAGAGCCGCTCTAGAAGTATTCTTTGCAGAAACAGTCGCGGAGTCTGTAATATATCCCATGCAATAAAAAAGGAAAAAATGTAATTGACTTGAAATAATGTTGCATTCTTCCGAAAGTTAATTGTTCGGAAGTAGGATACATCACAGTGACCACAGCAGGTGCAGAAGATGGAAAGATATAGCATAATAACTTCAGTTCTTAATTTATGTCTGTACTGCTGATCAAGTGAAATTTTTCTATTACGTAATTTCGTAGCCGTCAGATTCAGACTTGTTGGAGAGCCGACAAGCTTGGTGACGGCGGACCTTGCTGATATGAAGTATAATGCGAAAAAATGTTTTGGATTACACACCAAATACATTGACCATACTTCAAGACAAGAACTTTAGGCTGCAAAGTTTGATTTTTTATAGAATGCAAATCTGCACACACGCGCGGACGGCACGCAAAACAACACGTCAGCAAAGCAATCGCTTTCTAATGTGACTAAAAGCTGGAACTTTAAAAGACGCGTTTCAGGAATATATCATTAGTAAAAGATGGTTGTGTCATTTCCGAGAATGAAAACATATATGAAGTCAGATACTATTATTATTGTTGCAATTTTGTTGCGGGCAAGAAAATGGCCTGCTTACCTTATGCAAGACGGTGAGAGAAGACATGAAAATCAGGAGTTGATACGTGCCTCAGTTATTTTAAAAGCTGACGATCGAAAATGCATCACAGATGTCAAATGGCGGCAGAGGTAGTTTATACATTTAGATCCTTGGGTTAAGGGTACCTAAATAATTTATTATAGGTCTAATTATAACTTATTGAGCACCATGATGTTCACAGTGAGCACAAAATAACTGTTTCCACACTATCTTGACGGCAGCACTTGCATATAAACGTTTCCCGACGCAAAGCAGAACATTAACTCACTTCTACGTAGACGTAATAATCCCACACAGCGCACGGGTCTTGCCTATCGGAAAGCTAGTCACAGACTGATGCTGGGATATTCAAACTCTGTCGCACCTACCAGCTGAGGGCGCTCTCATGATTGGTCAGTCTAGTCCACCAACTACTTCTGACACTAAACTAACTCTTTAATTAATTTTCGAACATGAATTCTGAATGATTGAAATTTCCTTTTGAAATCTGCCAATCTGGATAAGATCTTCAGTATTGATTGAAAAAAGTAAAGAGATTTAAACATGAAATATAGATATTAAAAACTGTTCGTCTTGGCGCCAACTCTAGCACGGTATTACTGCTCTCTCTGTGGACGCAACAGCACGACGCGGAATATACTCACACTGTTCTTAAACTCTCTGGCCATATGTTTAACTAGTGGAGTGGGTAGTCTCTCGTTCCCGCCTGCCCTCAAAGTTACAACAGAGTAAGCCTTAACATCCTGTAAGATAAGAAGTCCAAAGTGAGGCGTAAAGTCGATACGCTAGCACGTGAGGATAGACCAAGCAATGCTGTAGCACCCACTGAATAAACACGATGCGAGATCCTAAGCCGGCAGCAGTTAAAACTTTCTGCTTCTGTCAAAACTAGGGGCGTACCTGCTGTCCCTATAATACTTTCCTCCTACCATGGAATATTATAAACTACATACATAATAACACACCGATTTATTACACCGTACGAAGAACGAGTCGTAGATTCTTGTACTCGTATTTCACTGACAGACAACGAAACGCTTCACTGGTCACGATCACACAAATAAAACACTTGCACTGAAGGCAACTGACATGCACACTGCTGTTGTCGAGTCAGCTAGAAAGACTTGTATAGAATTGTTAGCCACACAAATAAAAAACATATAAATAAACAGTAAGTTTATGACTAATGGTCGAAAAGTTATCGTTCTATTTCATGGACAAACAAGAGTGAGCCTAATGAATGTTTTATCAGTTCAATGTTTCACACAAAAAAATAGAGTAGTTCACTTGAATACATCATCAAGAACGCATGAAATGTAATTGCATCTCTGGATACGGACAACCATCAGCTGCATAATGGAATTACGACAATGAAAATTTGTGCCAGGCCGGAACTCGAACACAGGTTTCCGGTCGCTTACCATAGGCTATCCGTGCAAGACTCATGTCTAGACTCAAACTTCCGTATGTCGTCAACCACATGTCTACTACCTGTGCTCGTACATCCATTACGTATACGCCAGTACAGAGGAGGTATGTTAATTGAAAGTCGCTTACCCGGTGGCGGTGGATAAATACGATACTGCAGTGCCTGTGATGTTCAGAAGTACGTCGCAGTACTCCTTCGAACACGGATGCATGTCGGAAGGAACACTGAATCGCACCGAGCGAGGTGGCGCAGTGGTTAGACACTGGACTCGCATTCGGGAGGACGACGGTTCAATCCCGCGTCCGGCCATCCTGATTTAGGTTTTCAATGATTTCCCTAAATCGCTCCAGGCAAATGCCGGGATGGTTCCTTTCAAAGGGCACGGCCGACTTCCTTCCCCGTCCTTCCCTAATCCGATGAGACCGATGACCTCGCTGTCTGGCCTCCTTCCCCCAACCAACCAACCAAACAACCATTGCATCGCAATCGGAGCAACACAGGCACTGCAACATCGAGTCAAAAAGAATGGTCCCATGAAGGCTGAAGCTTTCACTGATTTATGAAATAGTAGGCTATGACCGCTTCTCTATTGCACGGGAAAACAAACATTCTATTGATGAAGTAACAATAATGTATTTCATAGAAGCCATTGTCTTGATAAGATTTCAAAGTGATGCCAATACTGGCAATTAGCTTTGAATGTTCTGTCATATAAAACTGTGCACTTTACTAAGCGAAAAAAAATTTTGTGTCCTGTGGGTACAGTATCAACAGGTGACAGTTGGAATCGATCAATTCTTGTAAATCAGTTATTTTACTAGCTTAGAACCCGGCGTTACCCAGTTATGTATTTATTCTATTAGACCATCTCCACCTCCCCCTCTAAATCCTCCACAGATCTGTCCAACCAGCTTCTCCATCCCCTCTCTCTGTCCACCTACTCAACCCTCCACTGTCAATCTCCTTCTACATCTCTTTCTCTCTCTCCATTTCATCCTTCACCTAATCTCTGTCAATCTTCTTCTCCCTGCTCTGTCCAGTAGCTCCTTCTTCTCTGTCCACCTCCTGGCCCCCTCTAACTCCACCCCCTCCTCCCCGTCCCTTTCGTTCCCTCTCCTCTTCCCTCTTCTCTCTGCCATCTCCTCCTCCCCCTTTTTCCTGTTCTTCTCCTCCCTTTTCCCTTCCGTGCCATCTCCTCCTCTTTCCTTTCTATGTCCATCTCCTCCTCGAAATCCGGGCTACAGGTTCAGGTTAGGAAAGGATCAAACATCGACACGTGGAAGGCAAGGGAGACCCATCAGATAGTTCGTCGTTTTCACCAAATTGACATTTATTTAAGAAAAACATACTGATAAATTAAATTCCAGATTAATAAGAGCACGAAAACCATCAGAATTATAGTGACATTTAAAGTGACAGACTACTGAAATTTACCAATATAAGCAAAAGGAAAGAGTTTTCAATAAACACAGAGTATTTAAGTTTATGGACGGTAAGAACGAAATAAAAATCGTTCAGTAAAGGGATTCTACATTTACCAAATACAGAGAACATCAAATTTTATGGGGAACAGTTACTAGAGAATTTGAACACTTCTTTTATGAAGAGTAATTTACTAAAGTTCATGAGTTAATCCCGCTAAACTCCACAGCCTACAACCCTGGCGGCAGTCGCTCAATCCGAGCATAGCTACTAGGAATGAGACAACTACTCAACTTTTGCTAGGTATGACAGACGACCCGGCAAAGTGCTACCGCGGCAATAACTTAGACCTCAGGCGTTGTGCAGGATGCCGCCAAGGTAGCGGCCCAGAATTCACGGCTGCAAACACAAAGGTAGACTCGCGTGTTTTACAATCAACTGTGAACCTAAATCACAAGCGAGTCAGCACCCTCAAACAATAACTGAATACAGACTTTCAGTTAAACCCCCTGAGACACGTACCACATCATTACGAAGTATCGTATTCATGATCTACGGAACAAGTACTAATCTAATCTAATCTCTAATCTAATCGACATGAATAAGTATTGCTAAAACGCCTTAAAAACACTAATTAAGGTGAGCTTAAGCAAGGTAGAAAATTACACTCAGTAGTAGCCCTACGTAATTCAATTATGATTAAAACACATCAACGTAGGTTAGAATAAATACACTTGACTAATCACAATTAAATTTCAAATTCATACCCAGTACCCCCTCCCCCCATGAACCATGGACCTTGCCGTTGGTGGGGAGGCTTGCGTGCCTCAGCGATACAGATAGCCGTACCGTAGGTGGAACCACAACGGAGGGGTATCTGTTGAGAAGCCAGACAAACGCGTAGTTCCTGTAGAGGGGCAGCAGCCTTTCCAGTAGTTGCAGGGGCAACAGTCTGGATGATTGACTGATCTGGCCTTATAACACTAACCAAAACGGCCTTGCTGTGCTGGTACTGCAAACGGCTGTAAGCAAGGGGAAACTGCAGCCGTAATTTTTCCGAGGGCATGCAGCTTTACTGTATGGTTTAATGATGATGGCGTCCTCTTGGGTAAAATATTCCGGAGGTAAAATAGTCCCCCATTCGGATCTCCGGGTGGGGACTACTCAAGAGGAGGTCGTTATCAGGAGAAAGAAAACTGGCATTCTACGGATCGGAAGGTGGCATGTCAGATCCCTTAATTGGGCAGGTAGGTTAGAAAATTTAGGTTAAAGTTAGATACAGTGGGAATTAGTGAAGTTCGGTGGCAGGAGGAACAAGACTTCTGGTCAGGTGATTACAGGGTTATAAATACAAAATCAAATAAGGGTAGTGCAGGAGTAGGTTTAATAATGAATAAAAAAATAGGAGTGCGGGTTAGCTACTACAAACAGCATAGTGAACGCATTATTGTGGCCAAGATAGACAAAAGCCCATGCCTACTACAGTAGTACAAGTTTATATGCCAACTAGCTCTGCAGATGATGAAGAAATTGATAAAATGTATGACGAGATAAAAGAAATTATTCAGGTAGTGAAGGGAGACGAAAATTTAATAGTCATGGGTGACTGGAATTCGTCAGTAGGAAAAGGGAGAGAAGGAAACATAGTAGGTGAATATGGATTGGGGGGAAGAAATGAAAGAGGAAGCCGCCTTGTAGAATTTTGCACAGAGCATAACTTAATCATAGCTAACACTTGGTTCAAGAATCATAAAAGAAGGTTGTATACCTGGAAGAATCCTGGAGATACTAAAAGGTATCAGATAGATTACATAATGGTAAGACAGAGATTTAGGAACCAGGTTTTAAATTGTAAGACATTTCCAGGGGCAGATGTGGATTCTGACCACAATCTATTGGTTATGAACTGCAGATTGAAACTGAAGAAACTGCAAAAAGGCGGGAATTTAAGGAGATGGGACTTGGATAAACTGGAAGAACCAGAGGTTGTAGAGAGTTTCAGGGAGAGCATAAGGGAACAATCCACAGGAAAGGGGAAAGAAATACAGTAGAAGAAGAATGGGTAGCTCTGAGGGATGAAGTAGTGAAGGCGGCAGAGGATCAAGTAGGTAAGAAGACGAGGGCTAATAGAAATCTTCTGGCAACAGAAGAAATATTGAATTTAATTGATGAAAGGAAAAAATATAAAAATGCAGTAAATGAAGCAGGCAAAAAGGAATACAAACGTCTCAAAAATGAGATTGACAGGAAGTGCAAAATGGCTAAGCAGGGATGGCTAGAGTACAAATGTAAGGATGTAGAGGCTTATCTCACTAGGAGTAAGATAGATACTGCCTACAGGAAAATTAAAGAGGCCTTTGGAGAGAAGAGAACCACTTGTATGAATATCAAGAGCTCAGATGGCAACCCAGTTCTAAGCAAAGAAAGGAAGGCAGAAAGGTGGAAGGAGTATATAGACGGTCTATACAAGGGAGGACAATATTATGGAAATGGAAGAGGATGTAGATGAAGATGAAAGGGGAGATAAGATACTGCGTGAAGAGTTTGACAGAGCACTGAAAGACCTGAGTCGAAACAAGGCCCCGGGAGTAGACAACATTCCATTGGAACTACTGATGGCCTTGGGAGAGCCAGTCATGACAAAACTCTGCCATCTGGTGAGCAAGATGTATGAGACAGGCGAAATACCCACAGACTTCAAGAAGAATATAATAATTCCAATCCCAAAGAAAGCAGGTGTTGACAGATGTGAAAATTACAGAACTATCAGTTTAATAAGTCACAGCTGCAAAATACTGACGCGAATTCTTTACGGACGAATGGAAAAACTGGTAGAAGCGGACCTCGGGGAGGATCAGTTTGGATTCCGTAGAAATGTTGGAACACGTGAGGCAATCCTAACCTTACGACTTATCTTAGAAAGATTAAGAAAAGGCAAACCTACGTTTCTAGCATTTCTAGACTTAGAGAAAGCTTTTGACAACGTTAACTGGAATACTCTCTTTCAAATTCTGAAGGTGGCAGGGGTAAAATACAGGGAGCGAAAGGCTATTTACAATTTGTACAAAAACCAGATGGCAGTTATAAGAGTCGAGGGACATGAAAGGGAATCAGTGGTTGGGAAGGGAGTGAGACAGGATTTGGGAGAAGAGAAGTTTGTGGCACAACTTGACTAGAAGAAGGGATCGGTTGGTAGGACATGTTTTGAGGCATCAAGGGATCACAAATTTAGCATTGGAGGGCAGCGTGGAGGGTAAAAATCGTAGAGGGACACCAAGAGATCAATACACTAAGCAGATTCAGAAGAATGTAGGTTGTAGTAGGTACTGGGAGATGAAGAAGCTTGCACAGGATAGAGTAGCATGGAGAGCTGCATCAAACCAGTCTCAGGACTGAAGACCACAACAACAACAACCGTCTATAATGAAGTGTCACATAATAACACTGTCACATACATTGATATTATAGTTTGTTGTGTAAACGTCTCTCTCGTACTTACTATGTCACGATATTACTTCAGTTTTGCATATCTTTTGACCTATCGCGTCAGTTTATAAATGTTATTCATCACAACACATGGATTTCTGGGTTCATGCTGCCAAATCATTTAGGTATATTATATATAGTCAATGTATTTAGAATTTAAACACAGCAAATGTAAGGGTCTTTTGCATAAATCTACATCTACATCTACATCTACATCGACACTCCGCAAGCCACCTGACGGTGTGTGGCGGAGGGTACCTTGAGTACCTCTATCGGTTCTCCCTTCTATTCCAGTCTCGTAATGTTCGTGGAAAGAAGGATTGTCGGTATGCCTCTGTGTGGGCTATAATCTCTCCGATTTTATCCTCATGGTCTCTTCGCGAGATATACGTAGGAGGGAGCAATATACTGCTTGACTCCTCGGTGAAGGTATGTTCTCGAAACTTCAACAAAAGCCCGTACCGAGCTACTGAGCGTCTCTCCTGCAGAGTCTTCCACTGGAGTTTATCTGTCATCTCCGTAACGCTTTCGCGATTACTAAATGATCCTGTAACGAAGCGCGCTGCTCTCCGTTGGATCTTCTCTATCTCTTCTATCAACCCTATCTGGTAAGGATCCCACACTGCTGAGCAGTATTCAAGCAGTGGGCGAACAAGCGTACTGTAACCTACTTCCTTTGTTTTCGGATTGCATTTCCTTAGGATTCTTCCAATGAATCTTCCAATGAATCTGCTTTACCGACGATAAACTTTATATGATCATTCCATTTTATATGACCCCTAATGCGTACTCCCAGATAATTTATGGAATTAACTGCTTCCAGTTGCTGACCTGCTATATTGTAGCTAAATGATACGGGATCTTTCTTTCTATGTATTCGCAGCACCTTACACTTGTCTAAATTGAGATTCAATTGCCATTCCCTGCACCATGCGTCAATTCGCTGCAGATCCTCCTGCATTTCAGTACAATTTTCCATTGTTACAACCTCTCGATATACCACAGCATCATCCACAAAAAGCCTCAGTGAACTTCCGATGTCATCGACAAGGTCATTTATGTATATTGTGAATAGCAACGGTCCCACGACACTCCCCTGCGGCACACCCGAAATCACTCTCACTTCGGAAGACTTCTCTCCATTGAGAATGACATGCTGCGTTCTGTTACCTAGGAACTCTTCAATCCAATCACACAATTGGGCTGTACACTGTGTATGAATTTGTTCCATCGTGTTCATACAAATGTTTCTCGTGATATTTTATTTGGATAGTTTTGGAAAATGTTTATTTACACATCGACAATGACATATTCGTCGAGCGGCGTGAAGTAATTGTTGCACGGCGCTCGGCGCGTCGCGTCGTGTCGGCCCCCGCTGAGGTCGATGCCCGCGGTGTTGACAGCCACGGCGCGGAGAAGCGTGGCGCAGTCGCAGCTGCTTCGTGCCGCCACGGCCACTGTGTGGTTGAAGTTACCGCAGACGCGTGTTGCATTCCAGACTTCCAGCGTGCCCGCTTCTTGAGGTACTCCATCACACATGGAACAAATTCACACACAGTGTACTATTCTCGCTGATATAAGTTTTAGGTGTGGGTGAAAATGCACACTGTTAGCGGTAGTTATGCTCATTAGGCCTTCACTTATCAGGTTTGCACAATGTCGTTTGGGTATGATAACATGTTTCACTGGGCACACAATATCCCTACACCATGTCGCGACTCTGTCGTCCGTCATACGCAAGTATATATCACACTATAAATATATCTCGGCAGTCAATGCGCTTCCACAGTGTCCCTTGACATACAAAGACCTTTTTTTTCGGATCACAGGCACTGTAAATGTTGCTGTTAGACACTAATTTGTTTCAACGTCTCTTTACGGATCACTGTTTGTGTCTTGTGGATTACTTATTTTCCTATGAACACTGCAACGACACAGTTTTCCTTTGTTTGCATTAATAATCTCGCGCCGTATTGCTGTAGTCTTAACAGTCACTATCTGTCTCTGCTACACAATACTTCGTTCGTTCTCATAGGTCTTTGGTTACAATGTCCATTATGCCATGTTTGTAACAGTACAATTGTAACTTAGTTATTCGTTTATATCTAAAGATGTGTGACATTTGCATACATGGTTACAAATGGTTCAAATGGCTCTGAGCACTATGCGACTTAACTGCTGAGGTCATCAGTCCCCTAGAACTGAGAACTACTTAAACCTAACTAATCTAAGGACATCACACACATCCACGCCCGAGGCAGGATTCGAACCTGCGACCGTAGCGGTCGCGCGGTTCCAGGCTGTAGCGCCTAGAACCGCTCGACCACTCCGGCCGGCATACATGGTTACATTTCCAGTATTTTTCCTTTCCCAATGTGCCCGGTTATCACCAATTTTATTCTTAAGAAGACTTTACTTGTGCATCCCAGCCGGATTCAGGCGTTTTGTTCAATAACTTATATATATATATATATATATATATATATATATATATATATATATATATATATATATACAACACCACATTTAATTTACAGGTTCCTACATGACTACAGTGTAGTTTCTGTAGGGGAAGGTTGGTTTCATAAGTTTTGGCTAGCTATTCTTACGTGTGCAATTCACACGTGCGTCAAGTGGAGCTTTAATTATTCGTAACTTTATGTTACCTCAGTTGGGTTTATTGACACTGAATTTGTATCGAGTGGTGTACTCAGACCACGACTGGTTACATTATTTACTTTCATAATTTAACTACAAAACATAATTGTCTCAGGGTTTCCTAACACTAATATCATTCTGGGTTCAATGAAAATCTTATATCTTACATCTAGAAACACATAATTGAAAAACGGTTCCAACAAATGCTTTAGCTTTTTACACATATTAAATGTTGTCCATCACATAAATTATTTACTAGTGAATTGTTTATTTCGACTGTCCTCCTCAACATCTTTACACAACAGATTATTGCACCTTGACATCAGCTTAGCTTTGTGCAATCATTTAGAGCATGCCAATTTTATCATCATTCAAAGAAGAAAAACACAAATAATCGTAGAAAAAGGGATACACAAACATATCCTTATAGCTAAATATTTCTACACTCTAGTATATTATCTATACACATTATATATTACTACTGGTCATTCAGTGTACGAATAATTTTACATCCTTTCGAGGGTACAGCCCTGGCACTCTGATTATTTTAAAATGTCCAGCATATACTAACTGCCACTTGCTGTTTTTTTTCGACTACCTCTCTCTTGGACCAAGGAATGGAATACGACGCACGACAGTATGTTTCATGTGGTTTCACTTCGATATTGTAGTGATACCCTTTTACGATTCCAGGTCGGTCAGAAAACACTTCCGTGTAGTCCGATAAGAACTGTACTAAATCTCGTTGCTGTGCTAAGTTTAAATTCCCTGATCGTGTCACTTTATCCATAAGTGCATCTCCAGTTGCACTGACTTGACCACTTTGTACATCCGGATAATAGAGATCCCTTTCTAATGAGTGATTATCTAAATGTAGTATCCATCGATTCCCACATTTGACATTAATCTGATTACGGCTGGGCACAAGTACCTCCTCAGATTTCAGCATGGGCAATTCCACTCTTCTACCTGAATTCATCAAACTTACTTTTCCCAGAGGAAGGTCAATAATTGCGTCCCTTTCTCTTAAGAAATCTACACCCAAGATGCAGGCTATTAAGAACGAGCACGCTATGGCTTCGCTTCCTATATAATTTCCACCCGCACTTGGTGTTTGGTTATCTGTCCCTGAACAGTAATGGCTTCAGTGATTCTACGATTATTCACGGGAAAAGTCGGCATATTCCTTTCTCTTCCTAGCACCTTGAATAACTCCATGCTCATAACGCTGACAGTGGCACCTGTATCCACTATAGCCTTCACTTCAGTGTCATTGATTTTTACCTCTAGTATCGCCTGTACCTTTTCATTATGTTCTCTTAAACATGTGTGTGCTTCAGTCAATAGCTCCTGCCCCATCTGTATTCCGTCATTGTACCTTAGCTTACAGATTTCAGGTATGTCGCATTGTGTCGAATTACTCTCGCTCCATTTCTCGGCCGACGATGGAGAGCGTATCTCGGCCGCACTTAGTTTGTTGGATTGCTGGTTGTCGACGTGCAAGGTCGTTCCGTGTCATTGACCTCCACTAGATGTACAGTTTGGTGCGCCGGACGCCACGGTAGCGCAATTTGGCGCATTTTGTGTTATTGGCGTGCTATTATCGTCTCGCTCGCCGTTTTGCCGCTCCGGGCTAGGCTAGCGATTCTGTTGCCAGGTTCGGTTTCCGTCACTGTAATTATTGTAATTCCATGGACCTCTGGAATTTTTCCATCGGCTATTTCCTGGATGCCCAGCTTATTACCGGGCATCGGACCTCCGTTTCCTATCGTTATTGAACGGTGGACCATTGCCGTTTCGGTTCCTCCCATTATTCCCGTTGTGCACAAATTCTTGCCGTTTATTGTTTCCTCCACCGTTTCCACAATTAGTGTTTGGCGTATTATTATTTCGGTCATTTCTGTATCCGGATCCGTTATTTCTCGCCTGATCAGATGCTGCCCTTTACGTCTTCCTGAATAAGATCAACGGAGTCAAGAACATACATAAAATGATCCAAGTCATTTTCTGGCACATGTATGAGTTTTTCTTTTACATGGATTGGTAAGTGCGACTTTAAGAGTCTTATTAGATCTCTTGCTGAAATTTGTTCATCCCAGTAGCGGGTTTTATTTATACGTTTAACGAAAAATTGCCTTAAATTTCCTAGGCGTGGGGAATATGACTCCGGATTGTAAACTTCTTCACGCAATCGCTCTTGTATGCATGCTGACCAGTATTTAGCCAAAAATGCATTCTCAAATTGATCGTAGGTTGTGCAGTTGTCAGCTGCTTCTGTTGCCCACAACACGGCATCCCCTTGTATATATGACATCACGTACTGTATTTTTTGAGCATGGCTCCACACACTGGGAAGGATGTTCCTAAATCCCTTTATAAACATGACGGGGTGGACAGATTTTTTGTCTGTGGTAAAAATCTGAAACTGTCTATTCTTTATGAGACTTTCTTCGATCACCATTTTCGAATGATACTTATTTGCTTCACCCGCGTCAGTCGCCTGCTCCATCTCGCAGTCATATCATTTCGCTTCAGTATTTAAATCCTCGTCATTGATAGTCCTGACTAACGTTTGAGCATTTCCGTATGGTTCAGTACTTGTCGAAGTCACCGACGTCCGACCGTTCGTTTTCGAATACGTCCATACGTCTGCTCATATTCCACTGCCAATGTGGAATATCATTGTGCAGCAATTGATTGAGGTTCTGTAATTCCTTATTCGACTTTAAGTCATTTCCTTCTAGTGGTGCTTGTACCTTTTCATCAGTTTATTGTCAGTGTCAGTATCTTTCGTCTCTAAGCACGTGTCAAATTCCTTTACAGTTTTATTGTCTTGTTCACACAGTTTTTGTTCTATGACTTGTGTAGTGTCTATTGCTAGTTTCTCCATTCGGTTGGCCAGTACACCTATATCATAAACTATGCTGGTGCTGGCCGCCTGTAGGTTATTAACCTTTTCGATCAGTTCTTGTACGGCTTTCGGAGTTGCTTCATAATTCTGCTTTAAGCCAGCTATCTCGCTTTGCATAACTTCTAGCGACTGCATTAGTTGCAGGTCTTACTCTTGTTTCCGATCACGTTCTGCCTGCTTTTGGATAAACTCGGCTATTTCTTGTTCACGTTCAGCCTGCTTAGCGTCACGCTCTGCCTGTTGTTGGCAAACCTAACCTGAAAGTTGAGCATGCGTTCTAACATGGCTTGTACCGACTGCCCCCTTGACACCTCACCACTCTCTGGTTCATGTTCTGTTTGCGTGGGTGGTACAGTTTCTTTACTTCCTACCGGAGCACTGGTAGGCAGTGGCACCGTTCCTAGCGCCTCTGCCCCAGACTCTCACATAGTATAACCTTGAATAAATTGCTAGTGCTACTCAGAGCCCCTCCTTCTGCTTCAGCATCACTGCGTACTGATTGCTGTTCCGAATCCATACTGATGTTCCTTTGGCTACGCAACTTTACCATAGTCAGGCAAAAATTAACTTAAATATTCTGTCACTCAGATATGAAGTGCCTATTCACACACAAAAGTGGTCATTCCTTGTAAACACACTACACACTAAGATAACTATAAGTACCTTCACTTGGTCCTGTTGTATTCACTATTCACAAACTACAAGCCCACCATTATTGATTTGAGAACACTACACTGGAGCTACTCCACTACCAACAGGACAACTACACCGTAGTCTTATCTTTCGTTGATTTATCTTGGGGTGCAGCTGCCCCCTGGTACTGTGGTAGGTACCATTTCTTAATGGTATGTGATCTTGTCTTCAGCCTCTCTCTCGATGTTGAGTTTTCTCATGTAAAAGATCGTTTGCACAGATTATCGCACAGTATGGATTGTATAACACACAGAACACATTTGAAAGTAATTAATCTTTTTACAACAAAGTTCAATCGCAACGATTCCCAAACTACTTCTCAGTTATTGTGGCCACTGTATATTATAGCCCCACGTTGGGCGCCAGTTTAATGCGATTCTGTCTGTTTTAATTATTCTGGAGTTGACCGTCTGGTTTTAAACTTTCTTTGCTTTTTGCGTTTATTTGATTGGGAAACCGCCGAGATTGAACTTAACATATACATGGATGGACATGAGAAATGAAAGGTAGCAATAAATTTTTCATCTGTGATTATTACTTTACGTATGAAATATTCTGTTGCAGACTAATAAAAATGAATTTCTTTGAATATTGCAAAATAATGATTCAAGTTTTACTTTTATTCAAGTACTAAAGCTGTTTGTGCATGAATGAAAATATTATTGTCCCTCGAACTTAGCAAACATTTTCACGTTGCAGTGGATTTTTGTTTAACTGGATATACCCCGACTAGCTTTGAACCATAAGACTATCTTTACTATATGAAATTCTGTTTTCTTTTTTATATTGCTAAGCTCTCCTGAAAATTATCCACTTTTAAATACACTTTACGATATGATCAGAATTTACCCCTTTTTTGAATGAAAATTTACATAAGCTGCAGCTTGTATCCACCTGTGAATGCACAAGATTAAATCTACTATCTACTTTTATTCTGCGTCTGGAATGCTGTGAAAAGAAACACATTATTATTTTCGTTCAACTCTACCTGTACCCTTTCTAGGATGTGGTCGTTATTGCCTTCGTATATTTAAATCTGCCACTGCTGCAGACTGCTCGCTCACGGCGCAGCTCCGCACCACCAGCGATATCCAAAAAATGCTGAAATTTCTTAAACAAAATGAGTAATGTCCGGTGCGAACTTTGCAGTAATTGTGACAAACAGATTTTACTAGATAAATATATTTTAACAGAAACAATTAAAATCTTTACACACGTTTTACAATCCCAACTACAAATGGCGTCGATCATCGACTTATGACAAATGAAGACTATGTAAGAGCCTAATGCAACGTCACGCGTTCCTCTCCCATTCGATCCGTGCAGAAGACAAGCGATTCTATTACAATATATTGCCTATTTATATCTTAACTAATTCTTGTACAGTCTTTGCCGTTTTTGATTACATATCGTTTCTTCTGTGGCGGTTTTTACATCCTCCGCCACAGATAGTATTTTACACTCTTTGAATAATCATTCATAATAGCAAAATTCATAATTATCTTTTTCCTCACCAAATTAAGTGTCCTTTTGAAATTCAATTAACAGAAATACATATAAATTATTTGTTACAGTGAGCATTATACATCGAAATGTTCTTTTAACTTTCACTTTGGATGCGTGCTGCCAGAGAACATTACACTGCGGACAACACAAACACCCATTCCAGAGATGGTCCCAGAGATCAGTCTCATGGTGGTGTCATACTGCTTTTTTTCGACCTCCATCTAAAATTAGAGCCCTTTTGAGTTCCGTTAAGGATGATCTTGGACTGCGTGAGGCGTGTGTATATCATCGTATTCCTTGTAGCTGCGGCATGGCATATATTGGTCAAACTATCAGGACCGTGGAGGACCGATGTACTGAGCATAAACGGCACGCACAGTTACAGCAGCCAAATAGATCTGCTGCTGCCGAACATTGCTTGGATACTGGTCACTCCATGTCATATAACAACACCGAGATATTGGCATGCACGTCCAGCTATTGGGACAGTGTTATTAAGGAGGCAGTTGAGATTAAATTAGCGAGAAACCTCGTTAACAGGGATGGAGGTTTCTGTTTAAACTCTGTTTGGAATCCGGCTCTCTCCCTTGTCAAAAAACAGAGGGACAGAGTCAATGCTACCTCACCTGCGAATTCATAGTCTCACTATCGATAGCTCTGACTTTGGTCATCTTTGGTGGCACTAGTGTTCAGTGTGTGTGTTATCTTTCCCGCTTCAGTACGAGAACCGAGGTGTTAAATTTGCATGTACGCCGCCTGTCGGTTGCAGTTTGCCTTGAAAATGGCGGGGTGTTCTCCCTTCGAAATATCGGCGGTCGCTGAAAGTGTTACTTGGATGAATTCCCGGAAGTTATTTGAAAGATCATTTTCTCAGTCATAGCACTCCTTCTTATTTACCTTCAACTCTTAACTAATGGACTTCGTTATTATTATTATTATTACACAATTTTGTCTCCAGTACAGTGGTCAGCTTGAATGATGCATGATAATTCATTTTTCTCTTCGCAAAACGACTTCACTCTTCGGCTATGTTTCTGTTTTCGTTTCTCCGTCCATATTTTGCCTGTTTTCTTCCCTTCTTTTGCTACAAATTTCGTGTTAAGAACTTTGTTTCTGAATTTGTCTCTTTCATTTATCATTTCAGTACTGATGCCTATTTGTTTTAGATATTCTTCTGTTCTTGAAACTAATCGGTTTTTTTATTGAACTATTTGCTACATGAAAAATTCTCCCTGTGAGTCTATTGTTGTTCATTTTATGTATGTGTCCGTAGAACGTTAGTCGCCGTTTTCCGATCATGTCTGTTAGCCTGTCTGTGCGCTTATATAGTTCCTTGGTTGATCTTTTCATGCATGTACGATCTCAGTGTACTGCTTCAAAAACGTTTCTGACGATTTTGCGTTCTATTTTTTCGGTCTCTGTGATGCCAGATATTCCGACTGTGGTCGTTTCTGATGTGTAGAGTGCTTCTAGTAATACAACTGTACTGTAGCGCCTGAGTCTGGCCTTTCTTGAAATATTTCTTTTATTGTAGTGCGTCTATGTCAATTTGTACGCTTTCTGATGTTTGTTGTTCGTTATTTCCGTGTATTGCCTTTTCTCATACGCTATCTGTAGAACTGTTTCCACAAAGACTTCATGTAAGTATTCTAGTGGTTCTTGTCTATTGTTGGTGAATATTGCCAGATCATCTGCAAATTCCAGGCATTTTACGATCATCTTGTTTGCACATGTTTTTCCTGACTGAACTCCTTTGCCGGCCGGAGTGGCCGAGCGGTTCTAGACGCTTCAGTCTGGAACCGCGCGACCACTACGGTCGCAGATTCGAATCCTGCTTCGGGCATGGATGTGTGTGATGTCGTTAGGATAGTTAGGTTTAAGTAGTTCTAAGTTCTAGGGGACTGATGACCTTAGCAGTTAAGTCCCATAGTGCTCCGAGCCATTTGAACTATTTTTGAACTCCTTTTACGTTTTCTTCCCATTGTTTGATAATTTTGTCCAAGACCATATTGAATAAAAGCGGTGAGAGACTATCTCTTTGTCTAGCCCCTGTATGGATCTCGAATGGGTCAGAGATTTCTTGCATAAATTTTATTTTGGTTGTGGTATCTGTAAGTGTCCGTTCTATGAATGTCCTTGTTTTCCTGTCCATTCCACATTCTTCTAGTGTGTCAAAGAGAATCTGCTTGTCTGTGGAGTCGTAGGTCTTCTTAAAGTCCATGAATGTGACTACAGTGTTGTTCGTTTGTCAGACCTTCAGGAGCGTTCACAGGCTCCAAATCTGTTCAGTACAGGAACTTCCTTTTTCTGAAGCCTACTTGCTATTGACATATGTTCGTATCAGCTTGTGCTTCTAGTCTCTTGAGTAATGCCTTCGAGAGAAGTTGGAGGTGACCGGCAATAATGAGATGCCTATGTAGTTATTAGAGTCGTTCTTGTCGCCCTTTTTGTGGAGAGCGTGAACCAACGAACATTTCCATTCCTGTGGAATTTTCTCTGTATTGCATATTTCTGTGAGACTTTTATGGACTTTCTTTGTGATCGTTTGGTCTTTGAGTTTCCAGATCTAGGAGATAATGCCACCTTATCCTGAAGCTCTGTTGTTTTTAGCCGGCCGAAGTGGCCGTGCGGTTAAAGGCGCTGCAGTCTGGAACCGCAAGACCGCTACGGTCGCAGGTTCGAATCCTGCCTCGGGCATGAATGTTTGTGATGTCCTTAGGTTAGTTAGGTTTAACTAGTTCTAAGTTCTAGGGGACTAATGACCTCAGCAGTTGAGTCCCATAGTGCTCAGAGCCATTTGAACCATTTTGTTGTTTTTAGTTGTTTTATAATCTCCTCTACCTCCATTATTGAAGGTGGTTTTGAATCTGAGTTTGGTGCTGTTTTCGTTAAGTGTAATTTTTCTTTACGGTTCTCGCAATTGGGGAGTTTATCAAAATAGTTTTTAAGAATTTTGCACTTTACTTTAGTATTAAATTCCAGAGATCCCTCTGTTGTTTGAAGCAAATATTTGGAGGCTGGTAACTCTTTATATTTTCCGTGAATATTCTATAGAAATTTTTCGTGTTATTTCTCTTGAAGTCTTCCTCGAGTTCATTTAGTCTATTTTTGTCGTATGTCCTTTTCACTCTTCTGATATCTTTCGAGGATTGTTTCTGAACTTTGTGTAAATCTTGCCATGTCTCTTCTGTTCTGTTACTGCTAAACTACTTCCAGGCCTGTATTCTACGTTCAATAGCCTGATCACAAGTTGCGTTCCACCATCTATGTTTTCGTTCCCTAGCAGACTGACATCAAAGCGTTGTATTTTGAATTGCGTTCGCGTGGTATTTTCAATTTTCTGTTCAACTTTCAGTATTTTTTTAAAAAATTTTCTCTTGTTTCATCTACGGGTATTCTGGATCTGGTCTCATTTTTTCTTGTGTTGTCTTTCTGTTTCTTGGGATTGGCCTCATTTTTACTTGTAGCAAGTGACAATCGAACTCTAAGAATCCTTTGCGTGTTCTCAAATTCAGAATTTCTCTTGCATTTTGAAATTGAGTTGACATAATTTTTAAGTTAAAATTTTGACAGTTAAGTATGGGATGTTCCCTAGCAAACAATGGAAAATCCAGGATGGAATGTGACAATATTATGAAACATATAGCGGACATACTGAGTCACAGATAGGCACAACAAAAAGACTGTTACAAATAAAGGTTTTGGCCATTGAGACCCCTTCGTCAACAATAGACGTAGACACACACACACACACACACACACACACACACACACACACAAGGAAACGCAAGTCACACAAACGCCTGCAGTCTCAGGCAACTGAAACCACATTGCGAGCGCCAGCACCAGTGTGACTGGGTGTGGGTAAGGAAGAGGCTGGGGCACGGAGAGGGAGGGGTAGTTTGGTGGGGGTGGCGGACAGTTAGGTGCTGCAGGTTAGAGGGAGGACAGGGGAGAGGTAGGGAAAGGGGGGGGGAGTAGTGGAAAAGGAGAGAAGTAAAAAGACTGAGTGTGATGGTGGAACGATAGCTGTGTAGTGCTGGGATGGGAATGGGGAAGGGGCTGGGTGGGTGAGGACAGTGGCTAAGGAAGGTTGAGGCTAGGAGGATTACGGGAATGTAGGATGTATTGCAGAGAACGTTCCCACCTAAGCAATTCCGAAAAGCTGATGTTAATGGGATAGATTCATACTGCAGAGGCTGTGAAGTAGTCATAGAAATGAAGGTGTCATGTTTGGCAGCGTGTTCAGCAACAGGATGGTCCACTTGCTTCTTGGCCACAGTTTGTTGGTGGCTGTTGATGCGGACAGACAGCTTGATGGTTGTCATGCTCACATAGAATGGAGCACAGTGGTTGCAGCTTAGCTTGTAGATCAGATCACTGGCTTCACAGGTAGCCCTGCCTTCGATGGGACAGGTGATGTTCATGACCGTACTGGAGTAGGTGGTGGTGAGAGGATATATGGGACAGGTTTTGCATATAGCTCTATTACAGGGGTATGAGCCATGATTTAAGGGGTTGGGAGCAGGGCTTGTGTAATAATGGACGAGTATATTGTGTAGGTTTGTTGGGCAGAAGAATACCAGTGTGGGAGGGATGGGAAAGATAGTGGGTAGGACATTTCTCATTTCAGGGGATGACGAAAGACAGTCGAAACCCCTGGCGGAGGATGTAATTCAGTTGCTCCAGTCCTGGGTGATACTGAGTTACGAAGGGAATGCTCCTCTGTGGCTGGACGTTGGAACTTTGGGATGTGGTGGGAGACTGGAAAGATTAGGCACGAGAGATTTGTTTTTGTAGAACTTTGGGAGGATAATTACAGTCTGTAAGTGAGACCTTCGGTATATTTCGAGAGGGACCGCTCGTCACTGTAGATGCGACGACCATGGGTACCTATGCTGTACAGAAGGGACTTCTTGGTATGGAACAGGTGGCAGCTGTCGAAGTGGAGGTATTACTGGTGGTTAGTAGGTTTGATATGGATGGAGGTACTGATGTAGCCATCTTTGAGGTGGTCAGGTGCGTTTGTATGCCGTGTATGGGCCTATGATTTGCTTGTACTTCTTCTCTTTGCCTAGTAGTGCACTGAAGTTTAGTAATACAATGTAAACATGTGTGTTTCTGGTAGTTGATTTGGTGTTTCTTCTACGTCTCCCCAAAAGTCTTCGACTTCTTGTGGTTTCTTCCTGTTGTGACTGTTTGTCGGTGCATGTGCATTGATGATAATGTATCTTGTTTCCTGTTTTGAGTGTTACTCTAGAGTTCCTTTCTAATACTGAACTGAAATCCAGTATTTAGTCTGTGACTGATTTGCGAACCGAAAATCCTGTACCAATAATTATCGGTGTTTCTCTTCCGACAGTAGGTTTTCCTTTGTATATTCTGTAGTTTTTTGTGTTGAAGCGGTTTTCGTCTTTGAAAGGTCCCTCTTGTATTCTGAGGATTTTGATGTGAAATTTTTCCAGAACACCCGTAAGCTGTTAGACATTGCCTATCTTGGGCAGCGTATTTGTGTTGAGTGAGCCAATATTCATGTGGTATTTGCAAAGAGGTTTCGAGAAGCTACTTTTCATGGTGTTGTTGGTCCCCTAGAATCCGATGACCAGGGTAGTCTAGTAGATGTACTGGGATCTGGGGTAGTGGATATTTTTCCTGTTGTTCCATAACGACTTTCTCAAGTTGAAGGTGATTGTGGTGAACTTTGTTGGAGATGACAAATGTTAAAGATTTGATTGTTGCGATCAAGACATATTTGTACAAATTGGTGAAGAGATTCTGACCATTAGCCATTGAATGCCAGAACAGACAGTAGTGGGTTTAGGCTAAGTTATTATTTGGTCCACCCTGGATATTTCATTTCTCCAGTACCACCAACATCTGGAAGGTTTCCCATATACCCCACCTCGTGTGGTGCCCGATAGTGGATCTAACAACTTTAGTATTATTTTCATTGTTATTGTTTGCATCACTATTATTTCATTATTATTATTACTATTATAATTATTGTCAAAAAATATTATTATCATTACTCATGTCAATTACTATTATTTTGTTATTATTTCTATTATTAATATTATTATTAATATTAGAATTATTCCACTGAATATTTATGTAATATCTTTCATATTAGTAATATTTTTCGTATGTGTTGTTCCTGGTCAGATGTGAGAGAGGACCTTAGTGTCGAATCTGGTCAGGCTAAATAAGCAATAAATAAATAAAAAGTTCGGAGATACCCTAATTACAGAGTTTGAACAACTGGCTTTGAATGATCATTCGAGGATCATACTACTTATGTGTCACTTTCATAGGAATCGTGAGGATAAGATTAAATTAATTTCAGCGTGCACTGAGACATTTAAATAGCCATTCTTTCGGCACTCCATAAATTAATGGAATGGACAGAAGCCATATTAACTGGTACAGTGTGAAGTACTCTCTGGCATACACTTCACAGTGGTTTGGATATTATGGATGGAGGGGAGGGGGGGGGGGGGTAGCTGCTTGGCTGATTTCCTTTCTCTACAGAAGACTGTGAATGTCCTAGAGATGAGAAGAAATGAAGAAGTAGAAAACGATGGAGAGAAGTGGACTGGAAGAATCGAAGCGATCTCGATAATGTAGAAGAGACGTGAAAATCAGAATGGAGAAATTTCAAATAGAATAGAATTCCACATAGTTGATTTGCTGTGGAAGGACATAAAAAATTAATTGAACGGTAAAATACTAAAAGACCAAAACGTCTGAGATGACGCAGTTGCAAGACAATGGATCCCCATTCAGCAAGATGGTGGTTTAAGTCCCCGGCAGATCATCAAGACTCAAGATTTTCCGTGGTTTCCCTAAATCATTCACGAAAAATGCCGGGATGTCTCCTCCGAAAAGGATACCGCTGCTTTCTTTCCCCACCTTTCCAAATCCGATCCCGTGCTGCGCATCTGACGATCTCGTTGCCGACAGTACTTTGAATACTAATCTTCCTTCATTTTTACGACTAGTTACGTGTCGGGGCTTGCTGCGTTAAAAAAGCAGCCTAAGGAAAGAGCAAAGAGGAACCACAGCGAAAGACGATGATTGGTAGCACAAACGATTGAGGACACCATGGGCGAGAGATCGGCAGATAGGAAGAACTCAGTCTAGTCTCTATTTTTATTACTACCGCCAATGTTCCATGCCATAGAAGAACGGCTGAGCTAGTAAATTCTTTCACTGTTTCACGTGAATTCCTACAATATTGTGCTGATGCTCACAGAGAAGAACGAATTCCGTGGAAACTCATTAGAACAGTAAAGTGGAATTTGAGTAATTGAATGTTAAACGGGCTCCATGTTATATCCTCTCGCAAAATTAAAGCGCAAACGTCATAAAAACACTGAGCGCGCAGACGAGAAATTTAATTTTCTGATGGCGCAGTTCCAATGTGAAGAGCGTTGGAAATCAACTTTAAGCCAATAAGCGCATTACTGAATACATGCCGTCTCATTTGACCGGAAAATAAACCGGTTCCTTTACATTCCATTGCCGGTATCAATACGTGAAATTGATCCGGCAGACATTACACGACGACCTAGTTACAAGATATTTCAGTCCGAGAAAGCTACACTGTTATCGTATGTTATTACTAGTTACTGTCAATGTACGATATAGTGTCACATAGGCATTAAGTCACATGAGCCGGCCGGAGTGGCCGAGCGGTTAAAGGCGCTACAGTCTGGAACCGCACGACCGCTACGGTCGCAGGTTCGAATCCTGCCTCGGGCATGGATGTGTGTGATGTCCTTAGGTTAGTTTGGTTTAAGTAGTTCTAAGTTCTAGGGGACTTATGACCACAGCAGTTGAGTACCATAGTGCTCAGAGCCATTTGAACCATTAAGTCGCATGAGAGTTTTTTTAGCCTAACCGCCCTACTTGGGAGCCTCTATGGCTTGATATTCAGGAGTACACTGAAGCGCCAAAGACACTGGTATAGGCATGCATATTCAAATACAGAGATAGGTAAACAGACAGAAGACGGCGGTGTGGTTTACAGCGCCTATACAGGGTGAGGCAGCTAAGTCATAACACCCCTTGTATCTCCCCAACCGTAATAGATAGAAACATGCCGTTTGGACAGTGAATTGCAGGGACAGGGGCTACTTGAATACATCACATTTCATGTTTGTGCTATGTTTCATTACAGAGATATGAGGCCATATTTGGTTTTTTAAATGGAACCCTATGTTAAATTTTAGCGTAACATGATGGGCTTAAAAAGACAGTTTCAAATGTGTGTATATCATAATATTTAGGCGAATAATTTTTGAGACACAGATATGGTCTCGTATCGTATTTCTGGTACCGCGCGCCGCGGATTTAATCCGCGCCAGACGTCATGGACGTCGAAGACCCATAGAGGTCTCTGCACCATCACGCCGTAAGCTGTGGCGGCGCTCGCCTTCTGGCCTGCTTTTAGTGTGAGGGCACCACAGGGGAACACGTGGTCCCAGCGACCAATAGCGGCGCCTCCGATAACGTACTTAAGCACCGGCCTCTCGCTCAGCCAGCTTGCCTCCTCCTCGGGGCTCCCTCTCCACCTCCTCCCCCCCCCCCCTGAGCAGCTTCCCCCTCCTACTCCCCCTCTCACTCTTGTGCCCCCTTTCAGTTTCTCTGCACTCCCTCCTGCCCTGACTTCCCTCTTCATCTCCCACCCCACGTGTCTCCTGCCTCTCCGTGTACCCGCTGATGCCCCTACTCTCTTCATCCCGCGGCTTCCCCTGCTGCCCCTTGCTCTCCTCTCCCTTTCCATCCTCTCTGACCTTTCCCTCGGCAGGTCCCACGTGGCAGTTTTATTCTTCGTCGTGTGTGCTACAAGTGGGTTTTAATTGTGTTGTTACGGAGTGTTTTTAATACTGTGGCTGACTTTTAACCTGTGCATGTCCGTTCAGTGTCTTCTCTGTGTTTTAAGAATCGCCAACTGTGTTTTTTACCTTTCTGGTGACTTTTTTAACTGTCCCCCATGAACGTCTCTGTGTCAGTTTATTTTTATCTCCCGTTTCTCCCTTTACTCTGTTTTATGTTCCCCTTTTTTATCGCCTTATGTATGTAAGATTTTATTCTTATTTTAGTTGCCATGTCACTCGGCTGAAGAGCGGCGGATTGTGCCACTGACAGCCCTTCCCTGCCCATATGGGGCAGGGCGATGAAATCACAATAAAGAAAAAAAAAAAGCTCAGCCAGCCAGTCTAATCTCGCGTACGTCGGTTTACACCTCGCTTCGTGCTAGACAGCTTACTTCCTTGTTCTGTGTACGAGTGGACGTGTTTGTCTCCTTGTGACTCCTTTGTGCGGTCTTGTTGTATTCGTTCTGTCTTTCGTTGGTCATGTCCGTCTCTCCCATTGTGTTGTTGTTCGCGGGCCTCCCCGCGGGTCCCGCCGCGCTTTCCGTCATTGCTACCCCGCGACCGTCCTGGTCGCAGATACAACATTTTGGCGATGAGGTAAACGGTGGTCGTTGTTGGTATGGAGGCGAAGTTGGTCAGTCTGCTGGAGCAGCAGCAGAAGCTCATACAGCAGCAGCAGCTCCAGTTAGACATCTTACGAAGTCGCGGCATTTGCCAACGGACAAAGTCGATGCCTGGGACATGTTACCTCACCAGCTTCAGAGTCCTCGGGTGTCCGATGCTTTCCCGCGTCTGCGGTCGTTTCCACCCTTTAATTACGCTAAAGAGGACTGGGAAACCTACATACATTGGATGAAACAACATTCCACGGCTTTTCAAGTCACGGACGACTCCGTGCAGCGGTTGTTGTTTTTGTCTTGGGCCTCTCCAGCCACATTCTTTCTCCTCCACAAGTTGGCACTGTCATCTGATCCTGTGGCTCTCTCTTTCTGGGAGACCTGCCTTTTGTTGACAAACTATTATTCCCAACGCTACCATGTAGTCGCCTCTCGGCTGGAGTTCCTCCAGTACCATAAACAACCTGTTCAATCGTATCGTTCCTGGGTCATGGACTTGCAGGGTCTCAGCCGTTGATGCGATTTTACATGCACCAACAGCAGTGCAAGGCTTCGTATGTGGACTCCCTGATCAGGGATGTGGTGGTTCAGCTGGCTCCCGACCCTGAGGTCTGTACTGCGGCATTGAAACTCGACAACCCCTCCGTGGAAGAGATTCTCCGCATTGCCCACTCCTTTGAAATTTCTCAAGCGGCTTGGCGTGACTGCAGGTGGCAGCGATCGCGGCGTCACGGCGGATACCGCCCTCGCGCCGTCGAGTGGCCAGCGTCGTCGTGACTCCTCGAGTTCTGACGTCTTTATGGCGTCGGCGCCTTCGGTCGCCCCTTGTCGCCGGTCGCAAGGCCCACTTCCATCTTGCTCACAGTGCTTTACTGCACATTTCGGTAGGCTGCGGTGGCCGAGCGGTTCTAGGCGCTTCAGTCCGCAACCGCGCGACTACTACGGTCGCAGGTTCGAATCCTGCCTTGGGCATGGATGTGTGTGACGTCCTTAGGTTAGTTAGGTTTAAGTAGTTCTAAGTTCTAGGGGACTGATGACCTCACATGTTAAGTCCCATAGTGCTCAGAGCCATTTTAACCATTTGCCTATTTCGGGGTTGATTGTCCCCACTGCTGGAAAAACGTGCATGCTGTGTAACAAGGAGGGCCACATCCGATCAGTTTGTCGTAGTCGTTCGACTCATTCTAGTCCTGCCCCTCCTGGGCCTCAAGATAATGTCCATGCTCTGCAATAGGTCGTCCCACAGGATGACCCATCAGCGCAGAAGCTTTTCCTCATGCTCCTCATTTTCACAGAGGATGTCAGTTTTCAGGTTGACACTGGGGCCACCGTCCCCCTGATTAATATGGCGACATATACACGGCTGGGCTCTTCTGCGTTGTCGCCCACAGAGATGGTGCCATCCCCCTTCGTGGGCAGTTCGTCGCCCAGGCCACATAATAGCGTGTTCCACGGCTCCTTACCCTCTTTGTCGTCGACCATCCGTCAGTTTCGAATATTTTTGGCCTGGATGCGTTTCAACTGTTTGGCTTTTCAATTTCCGACAAAGTTAAGGTCGTTTCCACGGCTGTTCCCTTTCAGGACTTAGACGATCTGTGCTCTGCTTTTGCGTCGTTGTTTGCACCGGATCTCGGACGTGCTTCTGGCTTTCAGGCGCACATCACCCTCTGAATGGATGCACAGCCTCGCTTTTTCTGGGCCCGGCCCCTTCCAGTGGCCTTACCGCCAGCGGTCAAGCAGGAACTTTGTAAGTAGGCTGTTTATGTTTTCTTATTGGTAACGCCACGTAGCGCTCTGTATGAAAATCACTGGCTGTGCTGTGTGCAGTCTGTGGCTAGTTTGCATTGTTGTCTGCCATTGTAGTGTTGGGCTGTTGGCTGTTAACAGCGCGTAGCGTTGCGCAGTTGGAGGTGAGCCGCCAGCAGTGGTGGATGTGGGGAGAGAGATGGCGGAGTTTTGTAGTTTGTAAGACTGGATGTCATGAACTGCTATATATATTATGACTTTTGAACAATATTAAGGTAAATACATTGTTTTTTCTCTATCAAAATCTTTCTTTTGCTAACTATGCCTATCAGTAGTTAGTGCCTTCAGTAGTTTGAATCTTTTATTTAGCTGGCAGTAGTGGCGCTTGCTGTATTGCAGTAGCTTGAGTAACGAAGATTTTTGTGAGGTAAGTGATTTGTGAAAGGTATAGGTTAATGTTAGTCAGGGCCATTCTTTTGTAGGGATTATTGAAAGTCAGATTGCGTTGCGCTAAAAATATTGTGTGACAGCTTAAGCACAGTCTTGTGTAAATTTTCTAAGGGGACGTTTCAACTTGATCGGCTCCAGGCCGCTGGCGTGCTGGAACCTGTAACTTACAGTGCATGGGCGACACCACTGGTGGTCATATGGAAACCCAATGGGTCCCTTCGGCTGTGTGGGGACCTGGGCGCTACAGTCAATGATCAGTCCCTCGTTGACACTTACGCTATTCCTTGACAGGAAGGCCTTCCTGCCAAGCTTGCTAGGGGAGGGTATTTTTCCAAGATCGACCTGGCTGAGGCATACCACCAGTTGCCCTTGGATGCCGAATCTCAGAACATCATGGTTATCAACACGCCTTTCGAATTGTATAAGTACAAGCACCTTCCCTTTGGTGTCTCTTTGGCGCTGACCATTTTCCAGCGATTCCTGGAGCACCTTACACAGCCTATCCCTGCATGTGTGAATTATCTAGATGACATCTTGGTCACCAAGCATTACCGCCAGGAAGATTTGCCAGACCTCAGCCACTTATATCACGCTCTGCAGTCTGCTGGTCTACGCTGTTGGCTGGACAAGTGTTGTTTTTTTTCAACCGGAAGTGGAATACTTAGGCTACTGGCTTAGCAAAGATGGCATTCGCCCTTTGGGTCATAATATCATGGCCATTGAGGCCCTTCCTCGTCCCAAAGACTTATCTGAAATGCAGGTGTTTCTGGGCAAGGTTACTTATTACTTAAAGTTCTTACCCCCGGCTACCTCCGTTGCTCAACCCCTCAAATCACTTGCGTCGCAAAGGGGTACCTATTGTTTGGACTCCTGCCGGTGACCAGGCGATGCTGAAGTCCGCCCCTTGCTTTACTCCCTTCTCTCCAGACCGCCCCTTGGTTGTGGCAGCTGAGGCGTCAGCATACAGCCTTGGGGCTGTCCTCACGCACCGGGATGCCGATGGCTCCAAACATCCCATCGCTTATGCCTCTAAGACATTGACCCCAGTGCAACAGAACTACTCCCAGATTGAAAATGAGGTCCTGGCGATCGTGTTCACTGTCCAAAAATTTCACACCTATCTCATTGGGGCAAAGTTCACCCTCCTGATGGAGCATAAACCCTTGGTTACACTCTCACCTTCCCAAGCAGACGGCTCAACGTCTCCAGTGCTGGACATTGTTTTTATGTAATTATGCATACACCATCCGGTATAAGCCTATCGTCCACCATGCTAATGCAGACACTTTGTCACATCACCCAGCAGGCCCCAATCCTGCCTTTGACCAACAGGACGTCCTCTGCTTTCACATTGATTCCGCCCACTGGGATGCACTGGACATTCTTCCTCTTATGGCTGCTGACATTGCTGCGACTACCTGCTGCGACCCTGTCTTGTAGCAGGTTCTCAAATACGTGGTCCACGGGTGGCTGTCCTATGTTACTCTTCGGATGCAGTCCGATTTCAGCCCCTGGCACCACCTGTCCCACAGACTCTCCATGTTCGATGATGTCCTTCTGTTGGCTATGGAGTCCGATGCCCACCGGGTGGTCATCCCCCCAAAATTGCACCTTTGGGTGCTCAGTCCGTTACACCGCGGGCACTGGGGTAGGTCGTGTATGAAAGTTTTGGCTCGCCAGCATGTGTATTGGCCCGGCATCGATGACGATGTTGAGTGCCTGGTCCTTGGGTGTACTGTCTGTGCGCGTCACCAGCCAAGCCCCCCTCAGTCGTTTGCACCCTGGCCTGTGTCTCGCTGGCCCTGGGATCGCATCCATATCGATTTCGTGGGCCCATTTTTGGGGTCCATGTAGTTATCATTGATGCCTACTCCAAATACCCATATGTTGTCCGAATGGCATCCACCACCATGGAGGCTTCACTCCTGGCCCTGGCCCAGGTTCTCGCCATTGAGGGACTGCCCCACACGTTGGTCTCCAATAATGGTCCCCAATTCACAGCATCCTCCTTTCACGACATCTGTCAGGCCAATGGAATCAAACATATCCGTAGCCCCTCTTTCCACACTTCGTCCAATGGTGTGGTAGAGAGGCTTGTCCACACTTTCAAACACCAGTTGACTAAGGTGGTCGATACGTCTCCAACCACGTAAACCCTCACCCTGTTTTTGAGCACGTATTGCACTACACCAATTAACGGATGCAGTCCGGCAGAGCTCCTTCATGGGCGACATCTGTGGACCCTGCTCCATTTGTTGATGCCATCCTCCTCCCGCCCCCACTCCCAGCCCTCGCAGCGGTATGTCCCTGGCACGGCCATGTGGGCCTGCGAGTATGGGCACAAGGCAGGTTGGACACCCGCCACGGTCGTCGCGGCCCGTGGGCGGCGTGTGACGTCGGTGCAGACGTCGAAAGGGCTGGAGCGCTGCCATCATAATCAGCTCCGCCCTCGTGCTACCATGGGGCACGCGCCGCCGCGTCTTTCCCTACCTCCTTCAGGTACGGACGTGGTCCTCGAGTCACCATCCCAGCCCCCGGTTCGTCTCCCCGCAGGCTTGCCGCCGGCCCTCTCCGCCTCTGGTTGGATCGGCGTCTCCCTCCCCCACCCTGGACTCTGGATCAGCTGTCATGGATACCTCGAGCGTCCCTTCCTCCCTGCCAATTGCGGTTGATACGCCCAGTTCCTCTTCCCACTGCCGCCCACCTCGGCACCGTCCAGGGCGTTTCCGCCCCTATGCTCAAGTTTCAGGGGGAGGGATCTGGTACCGCAAACAGCGGAATTTGAATCCATGCCAGACGTCATGGACGTCGAAGCCCCATAGAGGTCTCTGCACCATCGTGCCGTAAGCTGTGGCAGCACGCGCCTCCTGGCCCACTTTTAGTGTGAGGGCGCCACAGTGGAACACGTGGTCCCAGCGGCCAATAGCGGCGACCGATAGCGTACTTAAGCGCTTGCCTCTCGCTCAACCAGGACCCCCTTTTTCGTTTTTTTTTTCCTTCCTCCCTCCTTGTTCTTCCTCCTCCTCCAGGTCCCCCCCCCCCTCCCCCATCTGCCTTTCGCTCGGGAGTGTCATCTTTGTGCCGCCACTTTCGTGCAGTGTTCTACAGTGAGTGTTTTACAGTGAGTGTTCCGTGTTGTGTTTTTTGGGAAGTGTTGCGCACGGCCATCATACTGTCGCTGGGTGTGCCTTTTATTTCTTGTGAACAGAAACGAGACTGTCGCCGTGTTTTTTAATTGTGTGTGTACTATGTTACTTGTCTGATTCCTGTGTCTTTTATTACCGTTGCCAACCCTTTTTGCTTCCTGTTTTAACTTTCCGCATTTTTCCGCCATTTTTCACTTGACGTCACCGTTTTATCGCGTTTTTCTTGTTTCTTTTCTTCTTAAGTTTTTTTTTTAATAAAAGTCTGTAGGCTGTAGAGCAGCGTACTAAGCTGCTGCCAGCCCGCCCCCTTCGGGGGGGAATTGAAAATCAATAAAGGAAAAAAAAAACAAGCTCAGCCAGCCAATGTAATCTCACGTACATGGGTTGCACCACGTTTCGCGCTAGACAGCTTACTTCTTTGTTCTGTGTACGAGTGGACGTGTTTGTTTCCTTGTGACTCCGTTGTTCAGTCTTGTTGTATTCTTTCAGTCCTTCGTTGGTCGTGTCCGTCCTCTCCCGTTGTATTGTTGTTCGCGGGCCTCTCCGCGGGTCCCACCGCTCTTTCCGTCATTGCTACCCCGCGACCGTCCTGTTCGCAGTTACAACAGTATTCGTCCTTCGAAGTGGCGTTGTCCAATGCGACCTTTCCTGTTGTGTAGAGTTCATGGTAAACGTCGCGAGACCGCCCTTACACAAAAACGCCCATTTACCCGACAATAGTAATTCACACTGCAATATTTTGCGCGAACATTAACTCATGATGTCGCGCAAAAATTATTCAGTTATTTGACGAGTGTGATACCAAAGTAGTAGACAATATACAGTATTAAAATACTACATGATGTTAATACATTTTAAGTAACAGAAATACAAATGTAAATGAGGAGACCCTTATTGATCGGAATTATTTCGTACGTATTTGGTTTTTTAAAAGATATATACTATTGATCACAATACGAAGCAAATACACAAAGATGCAAAATACATACTGTGCATGATACAAAACTTTACTGAAGCATGTGTTCAGAATGGTTCCCCTCTGCTGCAATGCACATTTGTAGTCGCCGTTCGAATGATTTGTGAACGTGAGATATCAGCGCACGCTTCGATGATACGTTGCTTCATATCGTCTGGCGTAGTTGGTATTTGCGCATACACTTTATGTTTGATTGCTCCCCACAGAAAAAAAAATCAGGAGGCGTCAAATTAGGAGACCAGGTTGGCCACTTCACTTCAGCACGTCGTCCTATCCAAAAATCCGGGCACTTTTCATTTAAGAGCTCTGTAGCGACACGGGAAGAGTGAGAAGGACAGCCGCCATGTTGCAACCACATGTACTGACGCGTAGTTAGTCGTACCTCTTCCAGTAAAATGGGCAGAACGTTTCGCAGGAACTGTGCATAGTTATTGGCATTTGGTATACCCGGAATGACGTACGGCCCCACAATGACATTTCCGACGATGCCGCACCACACGTTAACACTCTACGGTTGCTGATGCTGTACCTGTCCAAGCCAATGAGGGTTCCCTATTGACCACTAATGCATATTATGCAAATTCACATTACCGTGGGTGGCGAAAGTCGCTTCACCAGTAAAAAGCACCCGTTGAAAAAACGTTGGATCATATTGTGCGCACTGCAGAGCAAACCGGCAAAATTCCTGGCGCCGTTCGAAATCCACACCGGAGGGTGCTTGATGTAATGAGGGGTGAAACGGGTGAAATCTATGCCGGTGCAATGTGCGTAGAACACTTCTCTGACTTACATCACATTTCGAGGCGAAATGTCGCGACGAAACATTAGGGTCGTTATGCGCCAACACCAGAACGCCCTCTTCATGTACCTCGCCAGTTGCAGTTTTCTGCCTTGTCTTTTGTATGACGTTCCGATTCAAGTAGTTTCTTGCAAATACGTGCAAGAAGCTGGCGCGTAGGACGCTCACGATCAGCATACAGCTCTCCATATCGCTTTATTGCTCTAACAACATTTCTTCTGTTTTTACCATACACTAGAAGCATATCTAACTTTTCTTCGTGGTGTACATGTCTGCTCCAAGAAACTGTGAAGGCAGTGCGATATTTCATTACCCCAGCAGCACATTTATACCCTACTCTCCAGCTACCTCGTGTGTCACCTTGCGGCGTTATCGTGAAGCAGGAAAACAATGCCCTCCATGTTAAGTTCCTCAGTAGTCAACAGGAAAGCTCGCATTGGACAACGTTGCTTCGAAGGACGAACACGATACGTGAACATATCTGTGCCTCAAAAACTATTCGCCTAAATATTATGATATACACATACTTGAAACCGTCTTTTTAAGCCCATCATGTTACGCTAAAATTTAACATAGGGTTCAATTTTAAAAGAACCAAAGATGGCCTCATATCTCTGTAGTAAAAAAATAGCATAAATATGAAATGTGACGTATTCAAGTAGCCCCCGTCCCTGCAATTCACTGTGAAAACGGCATCTTTGTATCTATTACTGTTGGGGAGATACAAGGGGTGTTATGACTTAGCTGCCTCATCCTGTATAAGACAAGTTTCTGGTCCAGTTGTTAGATCGGTTACTGCTGCTGCAATGGCATGTTATCAAGATTTAAGTGAGTTTGAACGTGATGTTATAGCCGGCGCACGAGCGATGAGACACAGCATCTCTGAGGTAGCTATGAAGTGGGGATTTTCCCGTACGCCCATTTCACGAGCGTACCGTAATTATCAGGAATCTGGTAAAACATCTGATCAAATCTCCGACATCGCTGTGGCCAGAAAAAGATCCTGCAAGAACGGAGCCAATGACGGCTGAAGAGAATTCTTCAACGTGACAGAATTGCAACCCTACCGCAAATTGCTGCAGATTTCAATGCTGGGCCATCAATATGTGTCAGCGCGTGAACCATTCCACGAAACATCGTCGATATGGGCTTTCGCAGCCGAAGGCCCACTCGTGTATCTTTGAACACTCCACGACACAATGACTTACGGCTTGTCTGGGCCTGTCAACACCGGCATGGACTGTTGATGACTGGAAACATGTTGCCTGGTCAGACGTGTATCGTTTCAAATTTTGTCTCGCGAATGGACGTGTACGGGTACGGAGACAACTTCATGAATCGATGGACCCTGCATGTCAGCAGGAGACTGTTCAAGCTGGTGGAGTCTCTGTAATGGTGTGGGGCGTGAGCGGTTGCAGTGATTGGGACTCCTCATACGTCTATAGAGGACTCTGACTGGTGGCACGTACGTAAGCATTCTGTCAGATCATCTGCATCCATACCTGTCCGTTGTGCATAATGCCGGACTTGGGCAATTCCAGCAGGACAATGCGACACCCCACACGACCAGAATTGCTACGGAGTGGCTGCAGGAACACTCATCCGAGTTTAAACACTTCCACTGGCCACCAAACTCCCCAGACATGTACATTATTGACCATATCAGGGATGCCTTGCAACGTGCTGTGCAGAAGAGATCTCTACTCTCTCGTACTCTTACCGATTATTGACATCCCTGCAGGATTCATGGTATCAGTTCCCCCCAGCACTACTTCAGACATTAGTCGAGTCCATGCCACGTTGTGCTGCGGCACTTCGGTGTGCTCGCTGGGGCCCTGCACGATATTAGGTAGGTATACCAGTTTCTTTTCCTCTTCAGTATATGCAGGGTGTTACAAAAAGGTACGGCCAAACTTTCTGGAAATATTCATCACACACAAAGAAAGAAAATATGTGGACATGTGTCCGGAAACGCTTACTTTCCATGTTAGAGCTCATTTTATTACTTCTCTTCAAATCACATTAATCATGGAATGGAAACAAACAGCAACAGAACGTACCAGCGTGACTTAAAACAGTTTGTTACAGGAAATGTTCAAAATGTCCTCCGTTAGCGAGGATACATGCATCCACCCTCCGTCGCATGGAATCCCTGATGCGCTGATGCAGCCCCGGACAATGGCGTATTGTATCACAGCCGTCCACAATACGAGCACGAAGAGTCTCTACTTTTGGTATCGGGGTTGCGTAGACAAGAGCTTTCAAATGCCCCATAAATGAAAGTCAAGAGGGTTGAGGTCAGGAGAGCGTGGAGGCCATGGAATTGGTTCGCCTCTACCAATCCATCGGTCACTGAATCTGTTGTTGAGAAGTGTACGAACACTTCGACTGAAATGTGCAGGAGCTCCATCGTGCATGAATCAAATGTTGTGTCGTACTTGTAAAGTCAACATTACCTTCCTGAACTGTGCAGGAGCTCCATCGTGCATGAACCAAATGTTGTGTCGTACTTGTAAAGTCAACATTACCTTCCTTCAATTGGGCCAACTGGCGGTGAATCGAGGAAGTACAGTACACACTGGCGAAACTAAAATGAGCTCTAACATGGAAATTAAGCGTTTCCGGACACATATCCACATAACATCTTTTCTTTATTTGTGTGTGAGGAATGTTTCCTGAAAGTTTGGCCGTACCTTTTGAAACGTCCCCTTGGAAAAATTATACATGACTGTGCTTAAACTGACACACAATATTTTAAGCGCAATGCAGTCTGACTTTCAATAATCCCTACGAAAGTATGGCCCTGACTAACATTAACCTACACCTTTCACAAATCACTTACCTCACAAAAATCTTCGTTACTCGAACTACTGCAATACAGCGAGTGCCACTACTGCCAGCTAAATAAAAGATTCAAACTACAGAAGGCACTAACTACTGATAGGCATAGTTAGCAAATAAAAGATTTTAATAGAGAGCAAACAATGTATTTACCTTAATAGTCATAATATATATAGCAGTTCATGACATCCATTCTTACAAATGTACTGTTTCTGATGGACACACCTCCAGATTATCCGCTCTCAAAAATCCAGCGTCTCACTTCCCCACATCCACCACTGCTGGCGGCTCACCTGCAACTGCGCAGCGCTACGCGCTGTTAACAGCCAACTGCCCAACACTACAATGGCAGACAACAACGCAAACTAGCCACAGACTGCACACAGCACAGTCAGTGATTTTCATAGAGAACACTACGTGGCGTTACCAATAAGAAAACCTAAACAGTCTACTTACATAGCCCCCATGCTCCCCACAAAAAATTTTACAAATTGTTTTGGGCAGTAGCCAATAATGATTTGATAAAATTTTTCATAATTACAATAACAAAGATATCAAATGCACACACTTATTGATACAATGTTGGTCAAAAGCTAAAATTTTCTCACAGTCCATAAAGACAGTCCTGATCGTTCATCATAGTAAAATTGCAGTGTTTTTCTCAAAGTCGGAGCAGTAAAAGAAAATGCACACGGAAGTAGTGGATTTCCAAGGAGTCTTGAAGAAGTAGTGTTGTCCATCCAACGGAAAGACAGTGCTGACTCTTGCAATGCAGACAGGTAATAGGCCACAACAGAGCAAACCCACAGCAGAGTCAGTCGAAGTTTTGAAGAATATTGGTAGGTAGGTCATCGCAGAGCAGACCCACTGTAGTCCTGGTAGAGAGTATGGTATTGGTGGGCCACCAGAGGTGCAGACCCGTTGCAGTCCTTGTAGAAATTGTAGAAATAATGGTATTGGTGGGCCATCAAAGATGAAGACGCACTGTAGTCCTTGTAGAGACGGCCAGCAGCCATCTGTTGCGACTGTGCAGGTGCACAATCACCATCGAAGAGTCTTGCGGAGAATATAGCAAGTCCATAAACCACTCACAAACCACTCACAAAGTTTTTGGATTTGTCCTTAGAACCAGCAATGCTGTTAATCAGTCCCTTGCTAAATTATTAAGACACGTCCAAACACTAACACTCCTCTTTTTTTCACATATTGTGCATATACAATGACCAACAGAAAGATGTGCAGTGAAATGAATGCTTACAAGTTAGTTAATTTGACGAACTGGTGTCAATTACAATTTTATAACATGAGAATACAATAACAAAGGTACAAAATACATCATTAAAGAACATAACAATACAAATAACATTTGTAGTAATACGGGCTTTACAAAAGAATAGAAATAAACATATACATCAGTGTTACAGGAATCATGACATAAGTAAAGTCATAAAAGATCAGAATAACTTTTCAAACATCAACTTCACAAATGAGCATTAAAAAAAACAGAATAAATAATGTCTAAGCATCTTGACAAGGTAAATAACATACTATCAGAAAAATTCTACAAGATAAATCTTATTGGCTAAACACATACAGACAGGAAGAACACAAATACACAAGGGTACACAAACACATAGTGGGATAACACAGGAGGAAAGGACAGGGTTTGTTTTCAGTGTAACATTTGGTACCGCAATCCAACCCAAAACTTCATTCCATAGATCTTTCCTCTTATTTCAACATTTGTTTCCACCACAAAAATCCAATCCAAGCTTGCTTTCTGTATTTATATGTTCACATATTTCTTACCTCATTATTTATTTTCCTTTATCTTACCTCATCATTTATTTCCAAGAAAATCCTACCTAAACCTGTTGTCCCTAAACCCTACTTTTTTGTTCATATCCTCTTTCAAAATACTTCTTTGGCCAAACCATTTTCTTATAGCTTCTCAATGGATTTCTTCCAATTTATCACAACTTGTTCTCTTATATGGCCTACCCCATCTTAAGCTAACTTAAATCAACTGAGCTCAGATGCTAAACTAAGGGATGAGGCAATGCAGCAGCACAAAACAATTAACACAAACAGCAATGACAAAAAATGCAAATTGGCAAAGCAAGCAGCAATATATATGATAGCAAAGCAAATGCAACATTATCACTAACATGAGCCAATCTGCAGCAACAAGAAAAATAAATAAGTTGTAAATCTGGCTTAACAGAGTAATACAAACTGAAATTTAGTAGCACTATGCCTGGTAAACAGCAGCAGCAAATGCAATAACTTATACCTAAACATGACATAGCTCAAGCAGAAAAAAATAGTACACTAAAGACAAGAATGCAGATAAGGGAAATGTATATTTACATCTTAATGTCTATATAATTGAAGTGGTGCACCACAAGAAGTTATTCTACCAGACAAATTACCAAGTAGTTGAAAAGAAAATTCTGTATGCAATTCCTGTGAAGGGAAATGTCTTTTTGTGTTCCTTTGTTTTTTTGAAGTACATCATAAAGTTATTCTTTACTGGGTCTGTAGGCATGAAATATTTATATTAGCACATCTATAAAATTTTATTTTAACCAATGCTGCAGTGGAGCTAGATACTAGATATCAAACAAAATGAGCAATCTCTCAACTACAAAGACAATAGATATAAAATGTTTCTCATCGTTTCATTAGGCATTTTAGTAAACATCATAAATCACGGGCTTCACAGTCTAATCATATGTTTTCAAGTTTGAACGTGTCGTATTTGCGATGCTTTCTACAAACAAATGTCAATAGTGAGGATAATGACCTCCTTTTTTCTCCACCTGTGCCTCTGAAAGGCACACACCAATGGCTCTTTTCCAGGCGACTGTCGTGCAGCTGGGTGCCCATGATGCATTACGTGAAGGGGCGGTCACTTAACTTTCTTACCGAAATATTTAAGACACCAGTTTGCACTACAGTGACAGTCTCATATAAGATTTCACAGGTCGAGAATTTCCGTTACAAATGTGTAGAAACAAAATCCTTTAAATATAATAGTGTCCAAAACATTTTCGTCGGCATTGTGATACAATCACGCATTTACATGCATTTCATAACTCTTTAAAGTACAATTCTTGGTTTCCATCATCCTTTTTCACAAGTCAGAGTCCCTAACCATTACTCCTTATTCCTTACCTTATTACACATATACATATTTAGCAACACTTCTTCAATATTTCATAAAAATAAATATGTAGCGTAATCAAATTCCTCATATATCATCAGTTTATTGATCATAAACATACCTCAACAGCATAATACACATTGTCGTCTTAAAAATAACATCTTAACACCTCAGTCAAATCCCAAAAACGTCGTAGCTTTCTCCAATAATTTCAAATCCTAAAAAATAGTCTCTGATCATTTCAATAGTGTCATCGACATCAAACGTACTTTAAAAATAATGATCTCATACCAAATACACCATTGAAAGCTCGCATAGTATCACAGTGGATCTGAAAAAATATGAAGAGTTCACAAAGTACATACAAAATACAATTTCTTGAGTGTGAAGTTATCCAACTGTGTAATTACGTAAACATGTGTCACTGACGTAGTAAAATAATGTTTGTCTCTCTCAGTTAAATGATCAAATAGCTGTGTAATTCAGTGTTAGAGAAATATGGTAGTGATGTGTAAAGTTGTATAAGCAAATACCACATTAGCTAGGGCTCCTTGTCCTTCCCAAACACATGGTACACAAAGTAAGTGCGTACCCCCCTGAGGATTAATGTAATTATACAGATTACAGCAATGGAATTAAATGTATCATGGAAAACAATTGTATCCTTGTAATTCAAAAATCATTAAAAATAAATGTTTTAAGTACAAAATTAATCACTCAAATATGTGTATTGTAGCGCTAAACTATGCGTCTTGGTGTAAGATAATCTCTGTGGAAGTGTAGTTATTGTCCTCCGAAAGCTAAGTTCTGCAGAAGTCAGTGTACTTATCTCATGATAAACAAAAGTGAAATGCTATGCATATAGGTATCTTAGTTATTACGCTTATTGCCGTGATGAAGGAAGTACTGTGCTGTAACGTATTGTTGTACTATGGGAAAGGCTGTCTCAGTGTGGCTATACCGCAAAAGTTACTACTAAAACATGTTTTACTTTCCAGAATAATACAGAAAAACTGTGCAGATACAAAACAGATACACCGCAAAAGCAACAATGTAAACTGTGTCACATATTAGTAGCGTCATGATATAATCGAGTAGCTATCAAAGAAACCAAATGCTAAGTCATCTTTAATCTCACAGAAAGTACTTCAAATAAAGAATGTCTTTTAAAGTAAACCAAAATGTTGCATTAAAATCTGATTAGGAGCACCGGTATATGTTCTAAGTATGTAAGCCTTAGAGTCGTTACGTAATCGTGCAACTAATAAGCAAGAATGTACACACACAATAACACTGTGTCCTCGGTTCTCTGTTACAATGGATTCGTAATTTCTGTTTAAATAAGTTCTCTTGGCTCTTGACTGGATATTTAACTTCAAACATTGTTGCATGTTAACAGTTTCTAAGTCTGACAAAGCATACTAGAAATGTGAAGTGAAAAGTTTTATGGCAAAGACAAAGTTAAAAAGCAGATTATCTTTCAATAAACGGTTTTACATGTGAAATGTGGTGTAAACCTTTACTCTTCCTACTATGCAGAGCTCCAGCTTCAACAGAAACATCGTGCGATATAAGGTACATCAGTAAAGAATGCTCAAATTTTTCTCAAGGTTAGCGTCTATGTTATTTTTCCCTGAGCCAGCCAGCACACGTGGCTGCCTGAGGTGCCAGTCATTGTCTGCTATCTCTTTGTTGGCGCGTGTCGTTTTTGGGATTAGGAGACCTAACTTCTACAAATTCACCTTGTCGAGAGGGCTCTGCCCTGTTTGAATCCCACCAGTTCTGATGCAATTCAGGTCTGTCGTTACGATCATATCGTCTGTCGTCATGTCGGTAGATTCCATAGTTACTTTCTTGTCGGTCACGTGGTGGAGAATTTCTCCCTGAATCGTAACTGCGCGCTGGTCCATTACGTCTAAAGTTATTCTGTCTCCCTTGATAATATTTATTTTGGTTCCCATATTGTCTGTTTCTCTCATTGTCTCTGTGATTGTCATTACCATGGAGAGGTGATCTTTCCCTGTAATTATTACTACTTTGTCAACGGTTGTCATACAGGTGGTGTCTGTTTTGGTCACGATTTGTGTTGTGAGAATAGCCTTGTTGTGTCCAGTTATTATGTCTTTCATCGCGGAATTGCGACGGATGTGACCTGTAATTGTTGTGATCCTGTTTTCGCGTTCTGCGATTGTCAGTGTCAATTTCTAATTCTTATAAGAGTCCCTGAAAAGCTTCAATGTCGCCTTTGCAACGTCCTGCTAAAATAATATGTCGTAAATGTTCAGGTAATTTGATTAAGCAAATGCGGATGAGTTCTGAGGGGCTGTATGGGTTTGACAGGTACTGATTCTTGTGCAACATGTCTTCAAAATATTTCACAAGACTGGAAAATTCAGATTGTTCGAAATGTTTCATCATTATGATGCTATGTTTTACTTGGTCTTGTGTGGCTTGAGACCAATACGCTGAGCGGAAGGCATGGTAAAATTCTCCTTCGCTGTGGCAATCGTGAATGATCGATCGCATTCTTACAGCTGGTTCATTCTCCAAGTAGCCACACATAAATTCTAATCTGTGCTCTACTGAGCAGTTGGGAGGAAAACAATGAGAGAATTGATGAAGCCACGCTTGTGGATGAATGTCGTTGCCTGAATTCTTAAATGTTTTGAATTTATGTGTAGTAATGAACAGCTTATACTCAAAATCATCATGTCGGCGAGTCGCATGTCGGTCATTGTTACATCGTTTCGGCGGTTCCATCTAAAAATTCGGTGTACCTCGGCAATTTCTTTCCTTATTTCTGAAGTGCCCTTTGTTATTATTTAGTGGCTGTTCCGTATTTCTATGTCCCTCTTCCCATATTGGAGCGCGAGTGTCCTCTGAAATATAATTCTTGTATTACCTATGTCAACTGACCTTGTACTTCCCGGATTTCTCTTTGGTGTTGCGTATTAAATTGATTCTGATTTTGTTTGAATTTCCTAATTTGTTCGCACTCTTCTGTGTCATTAAAGACTACCGGATTTGTGTCATTCAGATTATCATCTACCTTCGTAGATAAATTATTTAGCTGATCTGAAAGTTCGACTACTTTCTCTGATAATGAACTAAATTCCTCCATGTGTCTTTCTGAACCAATTTTCAGAGTATCTACTGTGTCCTTTAAGTTTCCCTGAGTTTTTGCAAGTTGTGTAACCGAATTGGTAGATGCAACTGAGTCAATTTTAGCTTGCAAGGTCTCATTATTTTCATGAACAGTAGTTTGCAGTTCTTTTATGGCTGCTTCGTGATTCTGTAATGCATTGTCATGCCGCGAAAAAATAGGTTGAAAACGCTCACAAATTTGTGTTTTTGCGTCATTACAGACTTTTTAACATTTCTATTCAATGTTATGTAAGTCAATAGTTAAATCTTCACGTGTTTGTTCAAGAGTGGTGTCTAACTTTTGAAGATTTTGTTCCATTATGTCTAACTTTTGAAGCTTTTGCTGTGTTTGTCTCTGATTTTATTCCATTGTGTCTAACTGTTGCTGTGTTTGTCTCTGATTTTGTTCCATTGTGTCTAACTGTTGCTGTGTTTGACTCTGATTTTGTTCCATTGTGTCTAACTTTTGAAGCTTTTGCTGTGTTTGTCTCTGATTTTGTTCCATTTGTTGCATTAATTGCAATAAGAATGTATTAGTGTCTGGAATCCGTTTCTCTACGCTTTTTGGCAGTGCATTTTCACCGGCAACATTGACATTTTGACTAGCAGAAAATGTGTCTTGACTCATTTGAGAAAACGGGGAGGACCCAAAACCTGAGTCTACAGTATTTGCAATATTGTGTTCTGTCATTTCGGATTCCTGAGGCGAGCTGTTGCCAATCGATCGATCGATAATGCTTACCTGTTCACTAATTGTTTCACTGCCTACACCATTATTTGCAGCCCGCTCCATTTCCCTATGCACAATTACCAAATTACTACTTTGAACACTAGTTAATTCATTACTCGGCGGCGCTAACACACTGCTTTCGTCTTCACTGTCATTTCGCAGTTTACTTTGAAGCCTAGTATTACGTTTTTCACACGTCATTATTGTCACAATATTTCACACGACAACACAGAAAAACACAATTTGCAGAGCAAAAATAAGAGAACACATTAACATAGCGCTGAAAATAATATCTGGTTAATTGCAAGCGCAGCTGCGAAATACTTGGTGCAAATCTACATGCATGCCACAACTGTTTTACTGTACAACAACAACAATGAAAAACTACAACTACAAAGGAAATTCTCTCTATAATTCCGCGCTAGCAATAAACAAAAGCTACACTAATTACACAAACTAAAACAAAAAATCAGAAGATTCCAGTGAGGTATCCTTGGCTAAGGGTCGACATATGAAACGTCCCCTTAGAAAACGTAATTGAATTACTGTGTTGATAAATCTCTTACATTATTAGATTTTCTAACAGCTGAGCAAAACTGAACGAACTCAGACATTTCGCTCTTTACCTATTCTGATCAATAATAAACTGAAACACAATATTTTTTAGCGCAACGCAATCTGACTTTCAACAATCCCTACAAAAGAATGGCCCTGACTAACATTAACCTATACCTTTCACAAATCACTTACCTCACAAAAATCTTCGTTACTCAAGCTACTGCAATACAGCGAGCGCCACTACTGCCAATTAAATAAAAGATTCAAACTACGGAAGGCACTAACTACTGATAGGCATAGTTAGCAAATGAAAGTTTTTAATAGAGAACAAACAATGTATTTACCTTAATAGTCATAATATATATATAGCAGTTCATGACATCCATTCTTACAAATGTACTGTTTCTGATGGACACACCTCCAGATTATTCGCTCTCAAAAATCCAGCATCTCACTTCCCCACATTCACCACTGCTGGCGGCTCACCTGCAACTGCACAGCGCTACGCGCTGTTAACAGCCAACTGCCCAACACTACAATGGCAGACAACAATGCAAACTAGCCATAGACTGCACACAGCACAGCCAGTGATTTTCATACAGAGCACTACGTGGCGTTACCGATAGGAAAACCTAAACAGCCTACTTACACTTTTTGTAACACCCTGTATATAATATGACCATCTGCCCAGGGAAAAATGTGCATTAATGGCTTGCTGTTGTCACATGGACTTGTATATACCAACCAACCTACAAGAATAGGACTCCTAATAACTATAATTATTAGTGGGCAGATGAAATAAATACTAATGTAATGTTGTTCAATACACTTCCTCATTTAGCAAATAGTGTATCTCCACTTATGTCCCTAATAGGGTGATTCCATGATGATGTTACAAACTTTCAGAGATGATGCAGAAGGTAAGTGTATCAGTTTGAGGCAAGAGACTCTAGTACGAGTCTAAAGATATAAGCGATAATTTACTGAAATTCCGCTTTAGCCTTGTGTAACGCTAAAAATAGGGCTCCCACTTCCGAACTCTGGTGATGGCATGCAGAATTTCCGATAAATACTCCCTAATACCCTCAGAAAATTTCTCATGTTTATGGACTTGTAACGGCACTCGTAACTTGATGTCAGAGAGACCGAAAGTCTACAGTACACTAATAATGAATTCGATTTACTTGCACAAGTTTCGCAAGCTGCTACGTTGATGACAGTTCAATTAATTCAAAACGGCATCCCCAAGCGTCAGTGCAGAGATGGAGCCATCGCACAGTGTTCTGTCACACCAGTTTTAATATTCCTGGTGTAATCTGAACAGTGTTGCAGGCAGAAAGAATTCTTGCCCGGAGATCCTCTTCAGTCTCAACAGATGTGTTATACAAAAGACTTTCCACCTGACTCCACAAGAATAAACAAGTGGGATGAGATTAGGTGAACGTGTCGGCCACAGAACAGGACCTCCTCTGCCTGTCCACCTTTCAGAGAATGTATGATCTAGGTGTTCACGAACCCTCAGCCCAAAGTGAGGCGGGACTCCATGTTGCTGGATCACATCCGTTGACAAATAACAAGTGAGATATGCTCCAGGAACCGGATAGGTTGTCTGTGATAGACACAGTATACATTGGCGAATTTAAGCGGCGGGTAGGAAGAAACGGGCGTACTACATATTCAGTGACTAGTAGTACATAATCATTTACTATGCCTGCCCACATGTCGACTTATAATAATCTATGTTGACATTCTTCACAATTGTAGTGTTGGGTTTCTCGTCGGCCCAGACACGACTGTAGGTACTGTTTAGCATTACGTCTCTGGTGAAAGAGGCTTTATACGTGAATAGTACGTCAGCAGGAAAGTGAGGATCGATTGTAAGATGCTGCAAGAACCATTGGCTGAACACGACACAGCGTCTGAAGACAGCACGAGAAACGTCATGCACTTGATGTGGATGTTAGGGTTCTAACATCTCCTGGGAAAACACGTATTATATGTGGTAAAAAAATAGAAAAAATAATTGAACTGGATGATTATAATTTTATTTCTGTATCGACAATAGTTGGTTAACTTTATGTAATAAAGAGAAATCATTGTGTGTCATATTTTATACTTGTATAGAATTATGTATCGATTTTTTAAAGATAATATCTGTGTCGGCGAGTACTGGAACCGCCACAGACGATACTTATTAAATATCAAACAAAGATGTAAATATATCAAACCGAGTATAAATAGTAGTGACCGAGCATTAATTTCTCTGTCTTTTTGGAGTTACGTGAGTAGGAAGAGCCTGTGACGCTATACTGCATGCTTTAGCATTCCTTTGTCAAGATTGAGAGAACGACGCCATTAGGTATTGATATGCAAAGGTGTAAGAATTTAATGTCTAAATGTTTTGAGTAGAGTTACTTAGTGAAAACTTGCATTATAATTTGTAATAAGCCTGCCTGGTATTTTATCCCAGCCTTTTAAGACATTTTTAGCTATTTAAATATTATTCGCGATGCAGTCATACCGCAAAGAAGCGGACAGGTAATAGCGAACTAAAATTATTACTTTCAGCTTTCGGGATTGCAGGGCAGAGCAGTGTTTTACAGGTGGACGCGGGCTGCGGATGATGTTATATTATTAACAGTGCAAGAAGATAATTTACCTTCATGACAAAAGAAATCTTGCTGTGCGTAGTTCTGGTCAGGCAAACATTATAGTAAAAACATTTTTTCTCTGATAATAGTCTCATGTTCTCGTGTTAGTCGTGGTACTTATTGGTGTTTTAATGTTAACAAAAATCCACTGCAAAATTTTGATGTTGAGCAAACATTGCGTACTGTAACATCAGTATTGATAACGAAATGATTTTCAGTAACCTTTTCAATAACTGTTAAGTAAGAAAGATATGTTGAACTTTATAGCGAGTTATAGTAACGAAACAATGTTACTTTTATCACCCAAAGAAAGTCACAGCACAGCATCCCTAAAAAGTATTTCAGGACTCTTTTCGTAGTAATATATTTTATCTCATCCATTTATCAATACATTAGTTGTTACGTGAGCAATAACAAAGAGCGCGAAGGGGTGTAGCTGCACTTCCTGTAATACTCCGCACCAGTACTCTGGGCAACATTCACTTCATGTGTAACTGTTCGAGTACTGATTGCAGGCGCCTCGTCCACTCGAGCAAGCACTCAGTCTTCTAAGTTGAGGGTCTTGTAGTTAGTCGTTCACTTCGGTCGTTGTACTGTGGTACCAATTGCCATGTTTCACATAACAGTTGGAGTGGACTTGGGAACACGTTGTGAGCCGCATTTCTAGTGCTGTACAACCTTTCCGCGTATATGTTGCTTCCACTTGCTTACACATACACAAAAGCCATGTCTGCAAGTTCAGTCACAGGGCTCAACTCCATTTGTTTAGGGCTGATCGACGTTAGTATTTCAGGTTGTAAACACGCACAGTTCAGACGCTGTACACCAGGACTGCTCATGTCAGCACGCAGTACGCTATCTATATTGCATTAGTTAGTATCCCAACTTCTACATCTAAGTGGTTGTTGGGATTGCTTAGTGTACAATCTTAGCCACAACAGTACCGTTAAATGTATTCAGCTGTCAGAGGCATCAGAGCGATTTTCGATTATAACTGTTGAATGGTTTCGAAGCTGTGGTCCCTTGCATCAGATTGATAATATTTAATCTTCTCCATCATCCCTGAAAGTTCGCAACATCATCATCCAATAACCCTATATACATTACTCGCCATTAAAATTTCTACACCACGAAGATGACGTGCTACAGACGCGAAATTTAACCGACAGGAAGAAGATGCTGTGATATGCAAATTATTAGCTTTTCAGAGCATTCACACAAGGTTGGCGCCGGTGGCGACACCTGCAACGTGCTGATATGAGGAAACTTTCCAACCGATTTCTCATACACAAACAGCAGTTGACCGGCGTCCGCAGCTCGTGGTCGTGCGGTAGCGTTCTCGCTTCTCCACTACCCGGGTTCGATTCCCGGCGGGGTCAAGGATTTTCTCAGCCTCGTGATGACTGGGTGTTGTGTGACGTAGTTAGGTTTCAGTAGTTCTAAGTTCTAGGGGACTGATGACCATAGATGTTAAGTCCCATAGTGCTCAAAGCCATTTTTAGTAGATCGACGTTGCCTGATGAAACGTTGTTGTGCTGCCTCGTGTAAGAATCACGTTTCAGACTTTGATAAAGGTCGGATTGTAGCCTATCGCGATTGCGGTATATCGTGTCACGGCGTTCCTGCTCGCGTTGGTCGAGATCCAGTGACTGTTAGCAGAGCCGTCCACGGTGGCCGTGCGGTTCTAGGCGCTTCAGTCCGGAACCGCGTGACTGCTACGGTCGCAGGTTCGAATCCTGCCTCGGGCATGGATGTGTGTGATGTGCTTAGGTTAGTTAGGTTTAAGTAGTTCTAAGTTCTAGGGGACTGATGACCTAAGATGTTAAGTCCCATAGTGCTCAGAGCCATTTGAACCATTTGAACTGTTAGCAGAATAAGGAATCGGTGGGTTCAGGAGGGTAATACGGAACGCCGTGGTGGATCCCAACGGCCTCGTATCACTAGCAGTCGAGATGACAGGCATCTTATCCGCATGGCTGTAACGGATCGTGCAGCCACGTTTCGATCCCTGAGTCAACAGACGGGGACGTTTGCAAGACAACAACCATCTACACGAACAGTTCGACGACGTTTGCAGCAGAATTGGACTATCAGATCGGAGACCATGGCTGCAGTTACCCTTCACGCTGCATCACAGACAGGAACGCCTTCGATGGTGTACTCAACGACGAACCAGGGTGCACGAATGGCAAAACGTCATGGATCCGGGGTCTATTTACAGCATCATGATGGTCACACCCGTGTTTGGCGACATCGCGGTGAACGCACATTGGAAGCGTATATTCTTCATCGCCATACTGGCGTATCACCCGGCGTGATGGTATGGGGTGGCATCGGTTACACGTCTCGGTCACCTCTTGTTTGCATTGACGGCACTTTGAACAGGGGACGTTACGTTTCAGATGTGTTACGACCCGAGGCTCTACTCTTCATTCGATCCCTGCGAAACCCAACATTTCAGCAGGATAATGCACGACCGCATGTTGCACATCCTGTATGAGCCTTTCTGGATACAGAAAATGTTCGACAGCTGCCCTGGCCAGCACATTCTCCAGATCTCTCAGCAACTGAAAACGTCTGGTCAATGGTGGACGAGCAACTTGCTCGTCACAATACGCCAGTCACTACTCTTGATGAACTGTGGTGTCATATTGAAGCTGCATGGGCAGCTGTACCTGTACACGCCATCCAAGCTCTAATTGACTCAATGCCCAGGCGTATCAAGGCCGTTATTACGGCCAGAGGTGGTTGTTCTGGGTACTTATTTCTCTGGATCTATGCATCCAGACTGCGTGAAAATGTAATCACATGTCAGTTCTAGTATAATATATTTGTCCAATGAATACCCGTTTATCATCTGCATTTCTTCTTGGTGTAGCAATTTTAATAGGCAGTAGTGTATATAGGGTTTAATGGGTATAAGAGCAGATGTTTTTATATGTAGTATCGTAATTGTACACACACCAGTGTGTCTGTTGTTTCTTGTCTGTGTCTGATGGTCTTCTGGCAAACATGATGGTCTACTACCTGATGCTCCCTGCTCAGTCGTAACTCAACCACTAAATGGACTCCGCCAGTTAGAATAGACGAACCGTTTTGCATCCTAATGTCCACCCTTCAATACCTGATATCCTGCCCAGAGGAAAATACGTTTAATGGCTTGCTCTTGCCACATCTACTCCGAGGTACTAACCAACTTTAATACATACTACTACTAATAGTTACAATTAGTAAATAGTCTGCAAATGACATAAATACTGATATAATGTTGTTCGGTGCACCGTCTTCCGACACCAAAAGAAACACCTGCACTTATATCCATTACACTCTGTATATATACATACATACATATACAAGGTGGTCCACTGATCGCGACCGGGCCAAATATCTCATGAAATAAGCGTCAAACGGAAAAACTACAAAGAACGAAACTCGTCTACCTTGGAGGGGGGAAACTAGATGGCGCTATGGTTGGCCCGCTAGATGGCGCTGCCATAGGTCAAACGAATATCAACTGCATTTTTTAAAATAGGAACCCCCATTTTTATTACATATTCGTGTAGTACGTAAAGAAATATGAATGTTTTAGTTGGACCACTTTTTTCGCTTTGTGATACATGGCGCTGTAAAAGTCACAAACATATGGCTCACAATCTTAGACGAACAGTTGGTAACAGGTAGGTTTTTTAAATTAAAATACAGAACGAAGGTACGTTTGAACATTTTATTTCGGTTGTTCTAATGTGATACTGGTACCATTGCGAACGTATCATTTCTGAGAACGCAAGCTGTTACAGCGTGATTACCTGTATATACCACATTAATGGAATAAATGCTTATAATGAGGTCCGTCAGCCTCAATGCATTTGGCAATACATGTAACGCCATTCCTCTCAACAGCGTGTAGTTCGCCTTCCGTAATGTTCGCATATGCATTGACAATGCGCTGACGCATGTTGTCAGGCGTTGTCGGTGGATCACGATAGCAAATATCCTTCAACTTCCCGCACAGAAAGAAATCCGGGGACGTCAAATCCGGTGAAAGTGTGGGCCATGGTATGGCGCTTCGACGACCAATCAACCTGTCATTAAATATGCTATTCAATACCGCTTCAACCGCACGCGAGTTATGTGCCGGACATTCATCACGTTGGAAGTACATAGCCATTCTGTCATGCAGTGAAACATCTTGTAGTAACATCGGTAGAACATTACGTAGGAAATCAGCGTACATTGCACCATTTCGATTGCCATCGATAAAATGGGGGCTAATTATCCTTCCTCCCATAATGCAGCAACATACATTAACCCGCCAAGGTAGCTGATGTTCCACTTGTCGAAGCCATCGTAGAATTTCCGTAACCCAATAGTGCATATTATGCCGGTTTACGTTACCGCTGTTGGTGAATGTCGCTTCATCGCTAAATAGAACGCGTGCAAAAATCTGTCACCGTCACGTAATTTCTCTTGTACCCAGTAGCAGAACTGTATACGACGTTCAAAGTCGTCGCCATGCAATTCCTGGTGCATAGAAATATGGTACGGGTGCAATCGATGTTGATGTAGCATTCTCAACACCGACGTTTTTGAGATTCCCGATTCTCGCGCAATTTGTCTGCTACTGATGTGCGGATTAGCCGCGACAGCACCTAAAACGCCTACTTGGGCATCATCACTTGTTGCAGGTCGTGGTTGACGTTTCACATGTGGCTGAACGCTTCCTGTTTCCTTAAGTAACGTAACTATGCGGCGAACGGTCCGGACACTTGGATGATGTCGTCCAGGATACAGAGCAGCACACGTAGCACACGCCCGTTGGACATTTTGATCACAATAGCCATACATCAACACGATATCGACCTTTTCCGCAATTGGTAAATGGTCCATTTTAACACTGGTAACGCCTCTCCCCAAGAACCATGGACCTTGCTGTTGGTGAGGAGGCTTGCGTGCCTCAGCGATACAGATAGCCGTACCGTAGGTGCAACCACAACGGAGGGGTATCTGTTGAGAGGCCAGACAAACATGTGGTTCCTGAAGAGGGGCAGCAGCCTTTTCAGTAGTTGCAGGGCAACAGTCTGGATGATTGACTGATCTGACCTTGTAACACTAGCCAAAACGCCTTGCTGTGCTGGTACTGCGAACGGCTGAAAGCAAGGGGAAACTACAGCTGTAATTTTCCCGAGGGCATGCAGCTTTAATGTATGGTTAAATGACGATGCCGTCCTCTTGGGTAAAATATTCCGGAAGTAAAATAGTCCCCCATTCGGATCTCCGGGCGGTGACTACTCAGGAGGACGTCGTCATCAGGAGAAAGAAAACTGGCGTTCTACGGATCGGAGCGTGGAATGTAAGAACCCTTAATCGAGCAGGTAGGTTAGAAAATTTAAAAAGGGAAATGGATAGGTTACAGTTAGATATAGTGGGAATTAGTGAAGTTTGGCGGCAGGAGGAACAAAACTTTTGGTCAGGCGAATACAGGGTTATAAATACAAAATCAAATAGTGGTAATGAAGGAGTCGGTTTAATAATGAATAAAAAAATAGGAGTGCGGGTAAGCTACTACAAACAGCATAGTGAACGCATTATTGTGGCCAAGATAGACACGAAGCCCACGCCTACTACAGTAGTACAAGTTTATATGCCAACCAGCTTTGCAGATGACGAAAAACTGAAGAAATGTATGATGAAATAAAAGAAATTATCCAGATAGTGAAGGGAGACGGAAATTTAATAGTCGTGGGTGACTGGAATTCGAGAATAGGACAAGGGAGAGAAGGAAACGTAGTAGGTGAATATGGATTGGGGCTAAGAAATGAAAGAGGAAGCCGTCTGGTAGAATTTTGCACAGAGCATAACTTAATCATAGCTAACACTTGCTTCAAAAACCATAAAAGATGGTTGTATACATGGAAGAAGCCTGGAGATACTGACAGGTTTCAGATAGATTATATAATGGTAAGACAGAGATTTAGGAACCAGGTTTGAAATTGTAAGACATTTCCAGGGGCAGATGTGGACTCTGACCACAATCTATTGGTTATGAACTATAGATTAAAACTGAAGAAACTGCAAAAAGGTGGGAATTTAAGGAGATGGGATCTGGATAAACTGAATAAACCAGAGGTTGTACAGAGTTTCAGGGAGAGCATAAGGGAACAATTGTCACGAATGGGGGAAAGAAACACAGTAGAAGAAGAATGGGTAGCTCTGAGGGATGAAGTAGTGAAGGCAGCAGAGGATCAAGTAGGTAAAAGACGAGGGCTAGTAGAAATCCTTGGGTAACAGAAGAAATATTGAATTTAATTGATGAATGGAGAAAATATAAAAATGCAGTAAATGAAGAGGCAAAAAGGAATACAAACATCTCAAAAATGAGATCGACAGGAAGTGCAAAATGGCTAAGCAGGGATGGCTGGAGGACAAATCTAAGGATGTAGAGGCTTGTCTCACTAGGGGTAAGATACATACTGCCTACAGCAAATTTAAAGAGACCTTTGGAGAAAAGAGAACCACTTGTATGAATATCAAGAGCTCAGATGGAAACCCAGTTCTAAGCAAAGAAAGGAAAGCACATAGGTGGAAGGAGTATATAGAGTGTCTATACAAGAGTGATATACTTGAGGACAATATTGTGGAAATGGAAGAGGATGTAGATGAAGATGAAATGGGAGATACTATACTGCGTGAAGAGTTTGACAGAACACTGAAAGACCTGAGTCGAAACAAGGCCTCAGGAGTAGACAACATTCCATTAGAACTACTGACGGCCTCGGGAGAGCCAGTCCTGACAAAAATCTACCATCTGGTGAGCAAGATGTATGAAACAAGCGAAATACCGTCAGACTTCAAGAAGAATATAATAATTCCAATCCCAAAGAAAGCAGGTGCTGACAGATGTGAAAATTACCGAACAATCAGTTTAATAAGTCATGGGTGCAAAATACTTACGCGAATTCGTTACAGACGAATGGAAAAACTGGTAGAAGCCGACCTCGGGGAAGATCAGTTTGGTTTCCGTAGATATATAGGAACACGTGAGGCAATACTGACCCTACGAGTTATCTTAGAAGCTAGATTAAGGAAACGCAAACCTACGTTTCTAGCATTTGTAGACTTAGAGAAAGATTTTGACAATGTTGACTGGAATACTCTCTTTCAAATTCTGAAGGTGGCATGAGTAAAATACAGGGGGCGAAAGGCTATTTACAATTTGTACAGAAACCAGATGGCAGTTATGCGAGTCGAGGGACATGAAAGGGAAGCAGTGGTTGGGAAGGGAGTGAGACAGGGTTGTAGCCTCTCCCCGATGTTATTCAATCTGTATATTGAGCAAGCAGTGAAGGAAACAAAAGAAAAATTCGGAGTAGGTACTAAAATCCATGGAGAAGAAATAAACACTTTGAGGTTCGCCGATGACATTATAATTCTGTCAGAGACAGCAAAAGACTTGGAAGAGCAGTTGAACGGAATGGGTAGTGTCTTGAAAGGAGGATATAAGATGAACATCAACAAAAGGAATACGAGGATAAAGGAATGTAGTCGAATTAAGTCGGCTGATGCTGAGGGAATTAGATTAGGCAAAGAGACGCTTAAAGTAGTAAAGGAGTTTGCTATTTGGGGGCAAAATAACTCATGATGATCGAAGAAGAGAGGATATAAAATGTAGATTGGCAATGGCAAGGAAAGAGTTTCTGAAGAAGAGAAATTTGTTAACATCGAGTATAGATTTAAGTGTCAAGAAGTCGTTTCTGATAGCATTTGTATGGAGTGTAGCTATTGTAAGTAAGCTGTTTAGGTTTTTTTGTTGGTAACGCCACGTAGCGCTCTGTATGAAAATCACTGGCTGTGCTGTGTGCAGTCTGTGGCTGGTTTGCATTGTTGTTGGCTATTGTAGTGTTGGGCAGCTGGATGTTAACAGCGCGTAGCGTTGGGCAGTTGGAGGTGAGCCGCCAGCAGTGGTGGATGTGGGGAGAGAAATGGCGGAGTTTTGAAATTTGTAAGACTAGATGTCATGAACTGCTATATATATTATGACTTTTGAACACTATTAAGGTAAATACATTGATTGTCCTCTATCAAAATCTTTCGTTTGCTAACTATGCCTATCAGTAGTTAGTGCCTTCAGTAGTTTGAATCTTTTATTTAGCTGGCAGTAGTGGCGCTCGCTGTATTGCAGTAGCTTGAGTAACGAAGATTTTTGTGAGGTAAGTGATTTGTGAAAGGTATAGGTTAATGTTAGTCAGGGCAATTCTTTTTTGGGGGTTTTTGAAAGTCAGATTGCGTTGCGCTAAAAATATTGTGTGACAGTATAAGCACAGTCATGTATAATTTTTTCTAAGTGGACGTTGCATATGGCGACCCTGCCAGAATTCGAACCTGGAATCTTCTGATTTTTTCTTGTACTTTGTGTAATTAGTGTAGCTTTTGTTTATTGCTAGCGCGAAATGTAGAGAGAATCTCCTTTCTAGTTGCAGTCTTTCATTGTTGTACAGTAAAACAGTTGTGGCATGCAATGAACTAGATATTATTTTCAGTGCTATGTTATTGTGTTTTCTTATTTTGCTCTTCAAATTGTGCTTTTTTGTGTTGTCGTGTGAATTATTGTGAAAATAATGGTGTGTGAAAAACGTAATACTAGGCTCCAAAGTAAACTGAGAAATGACAGTTAAGACGAAAGCAATGTGTTAGCGCCATGAGTAATGAATTAACTAATGTTCAAAGTAGTAATTTGGTAACTGTGCATAGGGAAATGGAGCGGGCTGCAAATAATGGTGTAGGCAGTGAATCAATTAGTGAACAGGGAAGCATTATCGATCGATTGGTCGGCAACAGCTTGCCTCAGAAATCCGAAATGACAGGACACAATCTGGCCAATACTGTAGATTCAGGTTTTGCGTCCTCACCGTTTTCTCAAATAAGTCAAGACACATTTTCTGCTTGTCAAAATGTGAAGGTTGCCGGTGCAAATGCACTGCCGAAATGCATAGAGGAACAGATTCCAGACACTAATACATTATTATTGCAATTATTGCAACAAATGGAACAAAATCAGAGACATACACGGCAACAGTTAGATACAATGGAACAAAATCAGAGACAAACACAGCAACAGTTAGACAAAATGGAACAAAATCAGAGACAAACACAGCAAAAGCTTCAAAAGTTAGACACCTCACTTGAACAGACACATGAAGATTTAACTACTGAGTTACATAACATTGAATCGAAATGTCAAAAAGTCTGTAATGACGTAAAAACACAAATTTGTGAGCATTTTGAACCTATTTTTTTGCGGCATGAAAATGCATTGCAGAATCACGAAGAAGCCATAAAAGAATTGCAAACTATTGCTCATGAAAATCATGAGAACTTGCAAGCTAAAATTGACTCAGTAGCATCTACCGATTCGGTTACGCAAAAACTCAGGAAAACTTAAAGGACACAGTAGATACTCTGAAAATTGGTTCAGAAAGAGACATGGAGAAAATTAGTTCATTATCAGAGAAAGTATTCCAACTTTCGGATCAGCTAAATAATTTATCTACGAAGGTAGATGATAATCTGAATGACGCAAGACCGGTAGTCTTTAATGACGCAGAAGACTATGAACAAATTAAGAAATTCAAACAAAATCAGAATCAAATTAATACGCAACACCAAAGAGAAATCCGGGAAGTACATGATCAGCTGGCAGAGGTAATACAAGAATTACGTATTTCAGAGGACACTCGCGCTCCAATACGGGAAGAGGGACGTAGAAATACGGAACAGCTACAAAATAATAACACAGGGCATTTCGGAAATTATGAAAGAAATTGGCAAAGTGCACCGAATTTTGGGATGGAACCACCGACACGACGTAACAATGACCGATACGTGACTCGCCGACACGATGATTTTGACTATAAGCTGTTCATTACTACACGTAAATTCAAAACATTTAAGAATTCTGGCAACGACATTCATCCACAAGCATGGCTTCATCAATTCTCTCATTGTTTTCCTCCCTACTGGACAGTAGAGCACAGATTAGAATTTATGTGTGGCTATTTAGAGAATGAACCAGCTGTAAGAATGCGATCGGTCATTCACGATTGCCACAGTGAAGGAAATTTTACCATGCCTTCCTCTCAGCATACTGGTCTCAAGCCACACAAGACCGAGTAAAACATAGCATCATAATGATGAAACATTTCAAACAATCTGAATTTTCCAGTCTTGTGAAATATTTTGAAGACATGTTGCACAAGAATCAGTACCTGTCAAACCCTTACAGCCCCTCAGAACTCATCCGCATTTGCTTAAGGGTAAGCGGAACGCCCTATTCTTGATTTTTTCACAGAACGCAGAGATATGTTCTGTTTTTATGCTGAATTACTAATTTGGAAAAAATAATGTATAGTTTTTGAGATATTTTATTTTTTGTAAATGTTATAAAAAGTTATACATTTTAACAAGTATTTTAAAATTTACATCCATTAATGCAAAATAATTCTACATATCTTTTAATTCAGATATATTAGACGGTCTTAAGGAACAACTACAGAAAATTTCATCTTTATACTATAAATAGGCCCTGAGAAAATGTACCTTATACACAAAAAAACTAAAGTTAAAGGAAACTAGCTTCAAAGTTTTTACTTCAGTACAAGTCTGCTCCATACCTTGTATCATCAGAATCGTCCAACAGCTTCCTCTTGATGGCTCTGCTATGCTGTCTAGCCATCTTTGAATACACTTTTATGGCATTATCTGATGACCTGAGCCGTTCCTTGTCCAAACAAAGCATATCTGCGGCAGTTCGTAGTGCTACACAGAGCCCCAACTTTTGCAGAACTTTGCACTTTGTTATATTGCCCTGATTGAATGATGAAACAGCATAATAAACGCCAAAGTGAAGTGTGTTTATACCCACAATCACAGTTTTAGGTAGTCTATTCTATATCACATGGTTCACACACTCATTTGGATTTTGAGTCCGGCCATGAAGACATTTCTTTAGTAGAAATCTCGGAATATTGGTTTTATTTCATCCATTATGGCAGGTGGCAGGTGATGAGGGTGATTGTATTGTTTCTTAGTTACCTTGCCTCTGTTGTACTTGCAACTATCGTCTCCTTTTGGACATAGCCCATGTTGGGGATTCTCATTGCTTGAAACTGTATGAAAAAACAGAGCCCAGACTGCTCTTCTCATTTATTCTGCTTCTGCTGTATTCTGTCTTATTGCTAGACCATAGCACCTCTGAATATGATCTACTGTAGCATCTGTCAGTCTATTTTTCCCCATCTAAAGTTTTTACATCGCTCAATTTCTTGGCTTTCATGCTACCCTTGAGCCGTCGAAGTATTGATCCCATCCTTTTCTGAACATGGCCAACACACTCCAGTTTGGAAATTTTCACATCGATCCATAGGATCTCAGTTCCTCAATTTCTTTGAAAGCCTTTGAGTCACCATCTCCAAGATAATTTATGTATCTAACGTTGTACCATTTTACTGAGCGTTGATAAATACTTCTTACACCAGCAACTTCCATACCACCACTTGACCCATAGTAATTTGCCATGCACTCCTCTTCATGTTTATTTTTCATTTTCTCCTTTCATCTGCAATGCTTGGTAAGTATTGCCACATCAACTAACTTACCAGTGTCCACACTTGTAGCTGTTACTACACCATTCAGAGATGTGTGGCCTCTCTTCTGCCAGCTTTCGTCAAAAGCTATGGACAAGTCTCTGCTATTATTATTTTCAACAACTGCTTCCTCAACAACATCTTTCATATTTTTCTGTGCCACATCTTCTACAGCAGAGCCTATTGCAATTATGTGTTTGTTAAATTTTGAAGGTTGAGGAGGGAGGTTCATCGCACCACACAACATGACACCTGCAGCCCTGCCCTTTCCTATACAACGTAATCCATAAACCAGTCTAATATTTATATCATATAGTTTACCTGTATCTGCAGTAACATGTGAGGAATTGAAGAAAGTAACAATGTGTTTGCAATAACTGCACATCATATCTAATTCACAAGCAAGTCCTACATGTAAGTTTGTTTTCAATGAAACACCACATTTTCCACATTGTTTGCAGCACACATTGTTCTCCAAAACGTCTGATAATAAAGAGATGTCAATTACCGCATATTTTGTAGTCCCAGCATTTAGTTTCTTGTATTCTTCTTCAATTCCAGCTAGTTTTCTTCTTGAAGCACTTTCGGCTGTAGTGGCAGCAGCATCACTCAATGTATCACTAACAGTGTTAAGGTTAGTCGCTACTGGGACATCAGACACTGATGAAGATGAATCAGACGAATTTTTAGTACACTTTACTTTCTTGCACCAATGTACACGCTTTCTAAATACCTTCAGACTAGGTCTTCACACGTTGAAGGAAAGAAAACTCAATCACTTCTCCACATACGACTTTCACAACAATGACATGGATGTTCTCACAAAGGAAACAATACAAATGGTGCAGAATCTATTGTCAACTGTGTAGCAGTGTAGCCAACAGAAAAGCTAACTCTCTTGTGCTCAATTATATCTCTGGCAAGGCTGTCTATATCAGGTATATTTCGCATCTCATACACAAGGTGCGGAACATCGTGTGTCGAAATTATTTTAAAAAATTATTTAAAATAGTTCTATTCACGTCATCCAAATATTTTATACATGGTATTAAACGGGAGAGTCTAAATTTTTCGAAAATGCATTTACCCAAAAATCTATTTTTTCATCGAAAAACTCATTCTGTATACCCTTAATCAAATTGCCTGAACATTTACGACATATTATTTTGGCAGGACGTTGCAAAGACGACATTGAAGCTTTTCAGGGACTGTTACAAGAATTGGAAATTGACACTGACAATCGCGGAATGCGAAAACAGGAGCACTACAATTACAGGTCACATCCGTCGCAATTCTGCGATGACAGAAATAATAAATGAACACAACAAGGCTATTCTTACAACGCAAATCGTGAATAAAACAGAAACCACCCATATGACAACCACTGGCAGAGTAATAGTTACAGAGATATATCGCATTTCCATAATAATGGATATGACAGAGAGAACCAAACAACAGACAATATGGCAACCAGAACTATTATTATCACGGGAGACAGAATAACTTCAGACGCAACAGTCTACCATGCAGTGATAATTCAGGGAGAAATTCTCCACCACTTAACCGACAAGAAAGAAACTACAGGAACTACCGACATGACGACAGATGATATAATCATTATGACAGACCCGAATTTCATCAGAATTGGCGAGATTCAAACAGGGTTGGGCCCTCTCGACAAGGTGAATTTGTAGAAGTTAGGTCTCCTAATCCTAATAACGACGCGCGCCAACAAAGAGACAGACAATGACTCGCACCGCAGGCAGCCGCGTGCGCCGGCTGGCTCAAAGAAAAATAACATAGACGCTAACCTTGAGAAAAATTCCAGTATTCTTTGCCGACGTATACCGCATGATCATTGCGTTCAAGTTGAAACTCTGAGTACTATGAAGAGTAAAAGATTGCACCACATTTCACATGTAAAACCGCTTATTGAGAGATAATCTGTTTTTTAATTTAGTCATTGCTATAATATTTTTCACATCACGCTACTAGTACAATTTGTCACACTGAAAAAATGTTAACATGCAAAAAATGTTTTGAAGTTAACTATCCAGTCTAGAACCTAGGGAACATATTTAGACAAGTAATTACAAATGCATTGTTATAGTGAACAGACGTCATAGTGTTATTGTGTGTGTACATTCTTGCTTGTTAGTTGCACGATTACGTAATGACTATAAAGCTTACATACTTAGAACATATACTGATACTGCTAATGAGATTTTAATGCAACATTTTGGTTTACTTGATAATACGTTCTGGATTTAAAGTAATTTCTGTGAGATACCAGATGGCTTAGTGGTTAGTTTATGAGACAGCTACACGATTTTATCATGACGCTACTAATGAGTGACAATTTGCAATGTTGTTTTGCGGTGTTTCTGTTTTATATCTGCACAGTTTTTCTGAATTCTTTTGCAAAGGAAAACATGTTTTAGTAGTAACTTCTGTGGTATAGCTACAATGAGACAACCTTTTCTGTAGTGCAACAGCACGTTACAGCACAGTACTTTCTTCATAACGGCAATAAGCGTAATAAGTAAGATATCTATACGCAAAACATTTCACTTTTGTTTATCATGAAGTAAGTACATTGACTTCTGCAGAACTTAGCTTTCGGAGGATGATAACTACGACACTTCCACAGAGATTATCTTACAACAAGACGCACAGTTTAGCGCTACAGTACACGTATTTGAATGATTAATTTTATACTTAAAACATTTATTTTTAAAGATTTTTGAATTACAAAGAAAGTTTTCCATGATACATTTCATTCCATTGCTGTAATCTGTAACACCTGAGGGTATAATTACATTAATCCTCAGGGGGGTACACACTTACTTTGTGTGCCATTTGTTTGGCAAGCACAAGGAGCCCTAGATAATATGGTATTTGCTTATACAACTTTACACATCGGTACCATATTCCTCTAACACAGAATTACACAGCTATCTGAGTATTTAACAGAGAAACAAACATTTTTTTTACTACGTCAGTGACAGATGTTTACGCAATTACACGGCTGGATAACTTCACACTTATGAAATTGTATTTCGTCTGTACTTTATGAACTGTTCATATTTTTTCGGAACCATTGTGATACTATGAGAGCTTTGAATGATGTATTTGGTATGGGATCATGATTTGTAAAGTGCATTTGAGGTAGATGACACTATTGAAATGAGCAGATAATATTTTTTAGGTTTTGAAATTATTGCAGAAAGCTACGACGTTTTTGAGATGTGATTGATCTGTTATGATGTTATTATTATGATGACGATGTGTAATATGCTGCTGAGGTATGTTTATGATCAATAAGATGATGCTACCGTATACGAGGAATTTGATTATGCTATGTATTTCTTATGATGAAATATTGAAGAAATGTCGACCAATATGTATATGTATAATAAGGTAAGGAATAATGAGTAGTGGTTATGGACTCTGATTTGTGGAGAAGGATGTTGGAAACCAAGAATCGTACTTTAAGAGTTACGAAATGTGCTTAATTGCGTGAACGTATCACAATGCCGACGAAAATTTTTTGGACACTATTATATTTAAAGGATTTTGTTTCTACACATTTATAACGCAAATTCTCGAGCTGTGAAATTTTAAATGAGACTGTCACTGTAGTGCAAACTGGTGTTGTAAATATTTTGGTAAGAAAGTTAAGTGACCACCTTCACGTAATGCGTCATGGGCATCCAGCTGCGCGACAGTTGCCTGGAAAAGAGCCATTAGTGTGTGCCTTTCAGAGGCACAGGTGGAGAAAAAAAGAGGCCATTATCCTCGCTGTTGACATTCCTTTGTAGAAAGCATTGCAAATACAACACGCTCAAACTTGAAAACATGTGATTACACTGTGGATCTCTTAATTTATGATATTTACTGAAATGAAATGATGAGAAACATTTCACATCTATTGTCTTGCTAGTTGAAAGATTGTTTACTGCATTATGAAATGCCATATGGCTAGTGAATATCGTTTTACACCTTGCTTTGCCTATTTTGTTTAATATCTAGTTTCTAGCTGCACTGCAGAATTGGTTAAAATAAAATTTTATAGCTGGACTAATATAAATATTTTCTGTCTACAGATCCAGTAAATAATAATTTTGTGATATACTTCCAAAAAAATGAGGGAGTACAAAAAGACATTTCCCTTCACAGGAACTGCATACATAATTTTCTTTTCAAGTACTTGGTAATTTATTTCATAGAATAAGTTTTTGTGGTGCTCCACTTTAATTGCATAGACATTAAGATGTGTATATACATTTCCCTCATCTGCATTGTTGTTTTTAGTGTACTATTTTTTCTGCTTGTGTGTTTGTCATGTTTAGACATAAGTTATTACATTTACTGCTACTAGCTTTGCCAATTTGCATTTTTTTTTCATTGCTGTTTGTATTAATTATTTTGTGCTGCTGCTTTGCCTCGTCTCCTGGTTTAGCATCTGAGCTCAGTAGATTTAAGTTAGCTTAAGATGGGGTAGGCTATATGAGAGAACGAGTTGTGATGAATTGGAAGAAATGCATTGAGAAGCTATAAGAAAATGGTTTGGCAAAAAAAGTATTTTGAAAGACGATATGAACAAAAAAGTAGAGTTTAGGGACAACAGGTTTAGGTTGGATTTTCTTGGAAATAAATGATGAGGTAAGATAATGGAAAATAAATACTGAGGTAAGTAATATGTGAACATATAAATACAGAAAGCAAGCTTGGATTGGATTTTTTTGGCGCAACAAATGTTGAAATATGAGGAAAGATCTATGGAATGAAGTTTTGGGTTGGACTGCAGTACCAAGTGTTACACTGAAAACGAACCCTGTCTTTCCTTTTGTATTATTCCACTATGTGTTTATGTACCCTTGTGTGTCTTTTTCCTGTCTTTACGTGTTTAGCTAATAAGATTTATGTTGTAGAATTTTTCTAATAATATGTTATTTACTTTGTAAAGATGCTTAGACATTATTTATTCTGTTTTGTTTTAATGCTCATGTGTGAAGTTGATGTTTGAAAAATTATTCTGATCTTTTATGTATGTACTTATGTCATAATTCCTGTAACACTAGTGTATGTGTTAGTTCGATTCTTTTGTAAAGTCCATATTACTACAATTGTTATCTGTATTGTTATGTTCTTCAATGATGTATTTTGTACCTTTGTTATTGTATTCTTGTGTTATAAAATTGTATAGACACCAGTTCTTCAAATTAAGTATCATTTCACTGCACACGTTTCTGTTGGTCATAATGTATGCACAGTATGTGGAAAAAAAGAGGACTGTTAGTGCTCCCACGTGTGTTGATAATTCAGCAAGAGACTGGTTAACAGCATTGCTGGTTCTAAGGACAATTCCAAAAACTTTGTTAGTGCGCAAGTGGTGGTTTATGGACTTGCTATATTGTCCGCAAGACTCTTCGATGGTGATTGTGCACCTGCACAGTCGCAACAGATGGCTGCTGGCCGTCTCTACAGGGACTACAGTGTGTCTGCACCTTTGATGACCCACCAATACCATTATTTCTACAAGGACTGCAGTGGGTCTGCACCTTTGATGACCCACCAATACCACTATTTCTACAAGGACTGCAGTGGGTCTGCACCTCTGGTGACCCACCAATACAATAATCTCTACCAGGACTATAGTGGGTCTGCTCTGTGATGACCTACCTACCAGTATTCCTCAAAACTTCGACTGACCCTGCTGTGGGTTTGCTCTGTTGTGGCCTATTACCTGTCAGCATGTCAAGAGTCAGCAGTGTCTTTCGTTTGGAAGGACAACACTAATTCTTCAAGACTGCATGGAAATCCACTACTTCTCTTTTACTGCTCAGACTTTGAGAAAAAAAACACTGCAATTTTACTGTGATAAATGATCAGGACTGTCTTTATGGACTGTGAGAAAATTTTAGCTTTTGACCGACATTGCATTTGATGTCTTTGTTATTGTAATTATGAAAAATTTTATCAAATCATTATTGGCCACTGCCCAAAACAATTTGTAAAATTTTTTGTGGCGAGCATGGGGGTTATGTAAGTAAGCTGTTTAGGTTTTTTCATTGGTAACGCCACGTATCGCTCTGTATGAAAATCACTGGCTGTGCTGTGTGCAGTCTGTGGCTGGTTTGCATTGTTGTTGGCTATTGTAGTGTTGGGCAACTGGATGTTAACAGCGCGTAGCATTGGGCAGTTGGAGATGAGCCGCCAGCAGTGGTGGATGTGGGGAGAGAAATGGCGGAGTTTTGAAATTTGTAAGATTGGATGTCATGAACTGCTATATATATTATGACTTTTGAACACTATTAGGGTAAATACATTGTTTGTCCTCTATCAAAATCTTTCATTTGCTAACTATTCCTATCAGTAGTTAGTGCCTTCAGTAGTTTGAATCTTTTATTTAGCTGGCAGTAGTGGCGCTCGCTGTATTGCAGTAGCTTGAGTATCGAAGATTTTTGTGGGGTAAGTGATTTGTGAAAGGTATAGGTTAATGTTAGTCGGGGCAATTCTTTTGTAGGGATTTTTGAAAGTCACATTGCGTTGCGCTAAAAATATTGAGTGTCAGTATAATCACAGTCATGTATAATTTTTTCTAAGGGGACGTTCACCATGTATGGAAGTGAAACATGGACGATAACTAGTTTGGGCAAGAAGAGAATAGAAGCTTTCGAAATATGGTGCTGCAGAAGAATACTGAAGATTAGATTGGTAGATCATATAACTAATGAGGAGGTATTGAATAGGATTGGGGAGAAGAAAAGTTTGTGGCACAACTTGACTAGAAGTAGGGATCGGTTGGTAGGACATGTTCTGAGGCATAAAGGGATCACCAATTTAGTTTTGGAGGGCAGCGTGGAGGGTAAAAATTGTAGAGGGAGACCAAGAGATGAATACGCTAAGCAGATTCAGCAGGATTTAGGTTGCAGTAGGTACTGGGAGATGAAGAAGCTTGCACAGGATAGTGTAGCATGGAGAGCTGCATCAAACCAGTCTCAGGACTGAAGACCACAACAACAAAAACTTATCACGAAGCAAATACTGTCCGCACTGGTGGAATGTTACGTGATACCACGTACTTATACGTTTGTGACTATTACAGCGCCATCTATCACAAAGCGAAAAAAGTGGTCAAACTGAAACATTCATATTTCTTTCTCGTACTACACGAATATGTAATAAAAATGGTTGTTCCTATGTAAAAAAACGCAGTTGATATCCGTTTGACCTATGGCAGCGCCATCTAGCGGGCCAACCATAGCGCCATATTGTTTCCCCCTTTAAGCTACACTAGTTTCGTTCTTTGTAGTTTTTTTCGTTTTATGCGTATTTCATGAGAAATTTGCCCCGGTCACTATCAATGGACCACCCTGTATATGTACATACTCTTACTGTGTGATGTATACATGAAGAAGTTTGTGTATACATACAGACTGTGACTGGTAGAAGTGCAGATATTTCTGTTAGAGATTGAGGACGCTTTAATGAACAACATTACATCAGTATTTACGTCATTTGGAGACATAATTTTATCCATTACAGGTTGTATTTTTGTAGGTCTAATAGTACCTTCAAGAATTTTTGTTTTGTTTTTAGTATTGTCGAAGTACATGTGGCAAGAGCAAACCATTGCTGCTTATTTTCCCCTTTGTGGCAGACCAGCTGTTGAAGTGCGGAAGCCTTAACACAAAATGTCTAGTCTACACTGACTGGAGGAGTCCACTTAGAGCTGCAGTTACGTCCGTGCAGAAAACACCAGGTAAAAATTTCTGTGATGTGCTTGCATGAAGGTTGCTGGACGTAGAGGAAAGAAACGCTGCTGAAAGCTGGCAACTGCGCTGTTAGTGATTAGAGATCTTCTCTCGCCGACCGATACCACCGACACAGTAACTATTCTGACTCGCATACAGCGATTTTTATTGTTGTTGTTGTGGTCTTCAGTCCTGAGACTGGTTTGATGCAGCTCTCCATGCTACTCTATCCTGTGCAAGCTTTTTCATCTCCCAGTACCTACTGCAACCTACATCCTTCTGAATCTGCTTAGTGTATTCATCTCTTGGTCTCCCTCTACGATTTTTACCCTCCACGCTGCCCTCCAATACTAAATTGGTGATCCCTTGATGCCTCAGAACATGTCCTATCAACCGATCCCTTCCTCTGGTCAAGTTGTGCCACAAACTTCTCTTCTCCCCAATCCTATTCAATACTTCCTCATTAGTTATGTGATCTACCCATCTAATCTTCAGCATTCTTCTGTAGCACCACATTTCGAAAGCTTCTATTCTCATATTGTCCAAACTATTTATCGTCCATGTTTCACTTCCATACATGACTACACTCCATACGAATACTTTCAGAAATGACTTCCTGACACTTAAACCAATACAGGATGTTAACAAATTTCTCTTCTTCAGAAACGCTTTCCTTGCCATTGCCAATCTACATTTTATATCCTCTCTACTTCGACCATCATCAGTTATATTGCTCCCCAAATAGCAAAACTCCTTTACTACTTTAAGTGCCTCATTTCCTAATCTAATTCCCTCAGCATCACCCGACTTAATTAGACTACATTCCATTATCCTTGTTTTGCTTTTGTTGATGTTCATCTTATATCCTCCTTTCAAGACACTGTCCATTCCATTCAACTGCTCTTCCAAGTCCTTTGCTGTCTCTGACAGAATTACAATGTCATCGGCGAACCTCAAAGTTTTTATTTCTTCTCCATGGATTTTAATACCTACTCCGAATTTTTCTTTTGTTTCCTTTACTGCTTGCTCAATATACAGATTGAACAACATCGGGGAGAGGCTACAACCCTGTCTTACTCCCTTCCCAACCACTGCTTCCCTTTCATGTCCCTCGACTCTTATAACTGCCATCTGGTTTCTGTACAAATTGTAAATAGCCTTTCGCTCCCTGTATTTTGCCCCTGCCACCTTTAGAATTTGAAAGAGAGTATTCCAGTCAACAATGTCAAAAGCTTTCTCTAAGTCTACAAATGCTAGAAACGTAGGTTTGCCTTTCCTTAATCTTTGTTCTAAGATAAATCGTAAGGTCAGTATTGCCTCACGTGTTCCAGTGTTTCTACGGAATCCAAACTGATCTTCCCCGAGGTTGGCTTCTACTAGTTTTTCCATTCGTCTGTAAAGAATTCGTGTTAGTATTTTGCAGCTGTGACTTATTAAACTGATAGTTCGGTAATTTTCACATCTGTCAACACCTGCTTTCTTTGGGATTGGAATTATTATATTCTTCTTGAAGTCTGAGGGTATTTCGCCTGTTTCATACATCTTGCTCACCAGATGGTAGAGTTTTGTCAGGACTGGCTCTACCACGGCCGTCAGTAGTTCCAATGGAATATTGTCTACTCCGGGGGCCTTGTTTCGACTCAGGTCTTTCAGTGCTCTGTCAAACTCTTCACGCAGTATCATATCTCCCATTTCATCTTCATCTACATCCTCTTCCATTTCCATAATATTGTCCTCAAGTACATCGCCCTTGTATAGACCCTCTATATACTCCTTCCACCTTTCTGCTTTCCCTTCTTTGCTTAGAACTGGGTTTCCATCTGAGCTCTTGATATTCATACAAGTCGTTCTCTTATCTCCAAAGGTCTCTTTAATATTCCTGTAGGCGGTATCTATCTTACCCCTAGTGAGATAGGCCTCTACATCCTTACATTTGTCCTCTAGCCATCCCTGCATAGCCACTTTGCACTTCCTGTCGATCTCACTTTTGAGACGTTTGTATTCCTTTTTGCCTGTTTCACTTACTGCATTTTTATATTTTCTCCTTTCATCAATTAAATTCAATATTTCTTCTGTTACCAAAGGATTTCTACTAGCCCTCGTCTTTTTACCTACTTGATCCTCTGCTGCCTTCACTACTTCATCCCTCAAAGCTACCCATTCTTCTTCTACTGTATTTATTTCCCCCATTCCTGTCAAATTCTCCCTTATGCTCTCCCTGAATCTCTGTACAACCTCTGGTTCTTTTAGTTTATCCAGGTCCCATCTCCTTAAATTCCCACCTTTTTGCAGTTTCTTCAGTTTTAATCTCCAGGTCATAACCAATAGATTGTGGTCAGAGTCCACATCTGCCCCTGGAAATGTCTTACAATTTAAAACCTGGTTCCTAAATCTCTGTCTTACCATTATATAATCTATCTGATACCTTTTAGTATCTCCAGGGTTCTTCCACGTATACAACCTTCTTTCACGATTCTTAAACCAAGTGTTAGTTATGATTATGTTGTGCTCTGTGCAAAATTCTACCAGGCGGCTTCCTCTTTCATTTCTGTCCCCCAATCCATATTCACCTACTATGTTTCCTTCTCTCCCATTTCCTACACTCGAATTCCAGTCACCCATGACTATTAAATTTTCGTCTCCCTTCACAATCTGAATAATTTCTTTTATTTCATCATACATTTCTTCAATTTCTTCGTCATCTGCAGAGCTAATTGGCATATAAACTTGTACTACTGTAGTAGGTGTGGGCTTCGTATCTATCTTGGCCACAATAATGCGTTCACTATACTGTTTGTAGTAGCTTACCCGCATTCCAATTTTCCTATTCATTATTAAACCTACTCCTGCATTACCCCTATTTGATTTTGTGTTTATAACCCTGTAGTCACCTGACCAGAAGTCTTGTTCCTCCTGCCACCGAACTTCACTAATTCCCACTATATCTAACTTCAACCTATCCATTTCCCTTTTTAAATTTTCTAACCTACCTGCCCGATTAAGGGATCTGACATTCCACGCTCCGATCCGTAGAACGCCAGTTTTCTTTCTCCTGATAACGACATCCTCTTGAGTAGTCCCCGCCCGGAGATCCGAATGGGGGACTTTTTTACCTCCGGAATTTCGTTCAGAAGCCCTTATACGTCCTCCATACAATTCTGATCTCTCCCCGTGCGATTTCCACATTTTTGGAACCCTGAAGATAGACATTAACAGCTGTCGATTTGCTTCTGACGAAGAGGTGCATTCCTGGGTACAATAACGGTTCCTCAGGAAACCGAAATAAGTGTTTCATGAAGGCAATGACTGTCTTATCTCACAGTGGGATACATGTATTAACATTTATGGCGATGATTGTTGAAATAACAAACGCTATACTTACGTTTTACACATGTGTCATGTTTTCATTTGACTGCGCCTTATACATCTGATGGAACCTGCTGACTGTAGTCGACCCACAATCTCCTTCAACAATTTTTTTCCCCACAAACTCCTTTCCAGCAAAAGATTTCTTGATGCCTCGCCGTATGTCCTGTAGATACCGCATGCAGCCAGAGGGCGCTAGTAAAGCGACATACACCATATCAGGGGTGCTGAAATGGTTGCTCGTCACTAGGGCTGTTGATATTTTTAAAAATATCGGGAATCCGATACATAGATATTTAAAAAATATCATTACCCACTCTCAATATGTCAATATTGACGTACGAGCCTATAAAATGTAATAAATGTATACAATGTAAATGAAAACGGCATTTATTGGCCGGGATTTCCCCTTCGGGGTTCAGCCGCCGTATTGCAAGACTTTTTAGTTCACGCCACTTCGGCGACTTGCGTGTCAGTGATGATGAGGGACACACAACACCCGGACCCCCTTGCGTGGTTGGCGGTAACGCTACCGCTGCGGTCACAATGCAAATATACTGCCGGTTATGAAACTTCCTGGCAGACTAAAACTGCGTGCCGGACCGAGACTCGAACTCGGGACCTTTGCCTTTCGCGGGCCAGTGCTCTACCATCTGAGCTACCCAAGCACGACTCACGCCCCTTCCTCAGCTTTACTTCCGCCAGTACCTCGTCTCCTACTTTCCAAACTTCACAGAAACCCTCCTGCGAAACTTGCGGGTGGCCGAGCGGTTCTAGGCGCTACAGTCTGGAACCGCGCGACCGCTACGGTCGCAGGTTCGAATCCTGCCTCGGTCATGGATGTTGTGATTTGCTTAGGTTAGTTAGGTTTAAGTAGTTTCAAGTTCTAGGGAACTGATCACCTCAGAAGTTAAGTCCCATAGTGCTCAGAGCCATTTCAACCATTTTTGCGAACCTTGCAGAACTAGCACTCCTGGAAGAAAGGATATTGCAGAGACATGGCTTAGCCACAGCCTGAGGGATGTTTCCAGAATGAGATTTTCGCTCTGCAGCGGAGTGTGCGCTGATATGAAACTTCCTGGCAGATTCAAACTGTGTTCTGCAAGGTTCGCAGGAGAGCTTCTGTGAAGTTTGGAAAGTAGGAGACTAGGTACTGGCGTTAGTAAAGCTATGAGGACGGGGCGTGAGGGGTGCTTTGGTAGCTCAGATGGTAGAGCACTTGCCCGCGAAAGGCAAAGGTCCCGATTTTGAGCCTCGGTCCGGCACACAGTTTTAATCTGCCAGGAAGTTTCATATTAGCACACACTTCGCTGCAGAGTGAAAATCTCAATCTGGATACTGCCGGTTTTTGAGCTGTATATTTAAGTATTGATTTATTATTAGATATTCTGTTCATCAACAAGTTAGGAGCTTGCTTTTCCCCCATACAGCAAGAACTGAAAGGAAAACGAGGCACGTTCACGCTTGGCGATAACCGATTTGCTAACAATGGTATCTGCACGTAAGTGGCACAATAAAAAGTGTCCCATGGGTCTGTCTTTCACTTTCGTCACATATCGGATTTGTTCGGAGCACTTCATGTAGACTTCACTGCTTTTTCATTTCTGCAAACGCCACCGACCTAGCAGTTTTAGTGTCAAAATTGCGTGTGAAGACAAACGTTGCAGTTTCTGTTGGTAGTGCCGAGTGGCGATTACGTCAGCATTTCCCCTCTCACGTCTCCGCCCACCGCAAATACCAATCTTGTCATTTAGATTTTTGTTCATTTCTGTTTTTGAAGAATGCTGATGTGAAGAAATAGCACAACACTCGCGTTAATATTTTTTTAACGTAACTGGTGTGCTGCTTCTTCACATCGGAAATCTCGTCATTCCATTCAAGCCGCCACTCCCCAGTGCAAATTAACTACTTCTTTGTGCGCCGGCCGCGGTGGCCGTGCGGTTCTGGCGCTGCATTCCGGAACCGCGGGACTGCTACGGTCGCAGGTTCGAATCCTGCCTCGGGCATGGGTGTGTGTGATGTCCTTAGGTTAGTTAGGTTTAAGTAGTTCTAAGTTCTAGGGGACTTATGACCTAAGATGTTGATTCCCATAGTGCTCAGAGCCATTTGAACCATTTTTTACTTCTTTGTGCCATCTCTACTTACTTCATAAAGTAAAAGAGGAAGACTGGACGTGATGAAAGCACAAAAAATAATAGCACTCATTCACACAGTTAAACTTAAAATATGTTCTGCTACAATTTCAAAAGAACAGTTTCGAATGTTTACCGAAAATTGCGAATAAAACGTAAAATAAACATACAGCCTTTTCGAAATCTATATATGTCGGGGTAAAATATCACCGTTAGATGCCGATACCTTGTTTGAAAACTATCGATGTATCGATTATTTATCAACGGCGCTACTTGTCACACCGGAGCCTGTGAGTTACTGGCTGTGTCTGCACAAATCTGTATTAAAACGGTCAACAAAGATGCACGACTGGAAATGAGGGTATTGCTGAACAGATGGGTGTTTGGAGGGACCCTTTGCCGTATACCAGAGCAAGAACTAAGTTCGCGCTACACTCCAAAGGGTTGGGATCACGTTTAGTAGGGTTGCAGGTCCACGCTGTCCTTACAGAAGGGTTCAATCGCTCTTGGGGGTATGTCCAGTGTCAAAGGTAGTGAAGAATGTCGCCCTGTTCGTCATCGCACCGCGAACTGTTGTTTTTGACCGCGAAATGAGTGGGAATCAACGCCCAGATGGAAGGTGCATTTTCATTGACGCCATTTATGCCACCAACTGAGGCCTTTCTGTGTCGATAGTGAGCGGCGGTGAGTCTGAGATATTTTCTTCGGCCACTAGTAAGAAAACAGCATGACTGCAAATATAGCCATCGCGGTTCTGTCCTCCATTGCGGAGGGTCAAAGAAGGGGTGAAGTGTGGGTAACAGAGGGTCTGACGACCTTGCCGTTGCGTGGCAGGTTCACCGTGGCAATGGGCGAGTTTCGGAACCAATACGACATCATTAACCCACCTTACAGCTCACATAAACTTTGAGCTCTGGCCTTTTTTTCTTCGAATGTGTCCATACCTTGCAGTTGGAAGAGTCACCGAACCCGAGCGCGACGTCGAAGGGCGCCACGCTTTTACAGAAAAACCTTCTAGGGAGTTTTGAGCTAAATTTCAAACTTTTCCGCTGTGTATGTGGATTCAGGATTGGGAGACAGGGTTCAGCCTTACATTACTCCCATCTCAGTTATTACTTCCCTTCACAGTAAATTCCTCAAAAAATATGTGCCAGACACAAGGGTGCATACTTTCATTAGAAAGACCGAGCCACGTTGCGCAGAGGTTAGCACATGAACTCGCATTCGGGAGGACGACGGTTCAAACCCGCTTTCGACCATACTGATTTAGGTTCACCATGATTTCCCTACAACTTTTCAGGCAAACGCCGAGATGGTTCGTTTGAAAGTGAACGGTCGATTTTCTCCCTCATCCTTCCCTAATCCGGTGGGACCTCGCTGTTTGGCCTCCTCCCCCAAACCAACCAACCAACCATTCCAAACATGTAAATCAAAACATTTGACCGTTTAAAATATTTATTACTAGCCATTGGTTCAGATCGCAAAATACTCAGTTTAGGGACCTGTACTCCTCGTATGACACTAATGGTTTCAGAACCCCTTGTATCTGCAGCACCAGCAATCAGATCTGATCGCAGAGTTTTCACGAGTGGCCTCATGGAGTGCAAGGGGCCCACCACCAGCTGTCAGTCGACAGAGTGCGCAGTGACAGTGTAGGGTCTTTCAAAGAAGCAATTCTGAAATATTTAATATATTATAAGCTATCTTGTGCAAATTATGTATAATCAAAAGAACATTTTACAGTAGGGACCATCGAATAAGGAAGTGCAGCCTATAGACACCGACCTCATGTTCGGGAGAAGGGAATTTACTCTGTCCGGCCATTCTGATTTAGGGTTTCTGTGTTTTTCCTAAATAGTTGTAAGCAAATGCCAGGATGGTTTCTTCAGCAAGGCCATGGCCAACCACATGCCCTTTCCTTGCAAAAACATTGATCTATCTTCTATGCGTATCATATAACAATCATATACAACCGTTCGCTCGACGAAAGATCCGTACCCAAAGACTGGAAAGTTGCATAGGTCACACCAATATTCAGGAAAGGTAGCAGGAGTAATCCACTATATTATAGGCCCATATCGTTAACGTCCATATGCAGCAGGATTTTAGAACATATATTGTGTTCGAACGTAATGAATTACCTCGAACAAAACTGTCTATTGACACACAGTCAACATGGGTTTAGAATACGTCGTTCTTGTGAAACACAACTTGCTCTTTATTCACATGAAGTGCTGAGTGCTATTGACAAGGGATTTCAGATCGATTCCGTATTTTTGGATTTCCGGAAGGCTTTTGACACTGTGCCACACAATCGGCTTGTAGTGAAATTGCGTGCTTATGGAATATCGTCTCAGTTATGTGACTAGATCTGTGATTTCCTGTAACAGAGGTCACAGTTCGTTGTAACTGACGGAAAGTCATCGAGTAAAACGGAAGTGATTTCTGGCGTTCCCCAAGGTAGTGTTATAGGCCCTTAGCTGTTCCTTATCTATATAAACGATTTGGGAGACAATCTGAGCAGCCGTCTTCGGTTGTTTGCAGATGACGCTGTCGTTCATCGACATATAAAGTCATCAGAAGAACAAAACAAACTGCAAAACGATTTAGAAGAAATATCGAAATGCTGCGAAAAGTGGAAGTTAACCCTAAGTAACGAAAAGTGTGAGGTCATCCACATGAGTGCTAAAAGGAATTCGTTAAACTTCGATTACACGATAGATCAGTCTAATCGAAAAGCTGTAGATTCAACTAAATATCTAGGAATTACAATTACGAACTATTTAAATTGGAAGGAACATATAGAAAATGTTGTGGGGAAGGCTAACCAAAGACTGCGTTTCATTGGCAGGACCCTTAGAAAATGTAACAGACCTACTAAGGAGACTGCCTACACTACGCTTGTCCGTCCTCTTTTAGAATACTATTGCGCGGTGTGGGTTCCTTACCAGATAGTACTGACTGAGTAAATCGGAATAGTTCAAATAAAGGGAGCATGTTTTGTATTATCGCGAAATATGGGAGAGAGTGTCACAGAAATGATACAGGATTTGGGATGGACATCATTAAAAGAAAGGCGTTTTTCGTTGGGACGGAATCTTCTTACGAAATTCCAATCACCAACTTTCTCCTCCGAATGCGAAAATATTTTGTTGACACCGACTTACATATGGAGGAACGATCACAAAGATAAAATAAGGGAAATCAGAGCTCGTACGGAAAGATATAGGTGTTCATTCTTCCCGCTCGCTATACGAGATTGGAATAATAGAGAATTGTGAAGGTGGTTCGATGAACTCTCTGCCAGGCACTTAAATGTGATTTGCAAGGCATCCATGTGGATGGAGATGTATGTACAATATTTGAATTATTTATTTTCGTTTTACTGTGATGGCAGATCCTATATCATTACGTGGTGATCCCTGGATGAACAAATAAAGAAAGAAATATAAGCAATAATCCTGTAAGTACTGTTGTTCGCGCTTTCTCCACAGCCGAAATACGAGAATTATTTGCTTTTTACAGTATCACAAGTCCATCAAACTACGCTGCAAAGCCTCTGTGGAGTTTGTAAAGAAAAAAAGAGGCAACGACAGACTGAAAAAAACGAGTCAGGTTGTTATGCAAGTCTGAATAGCTCATTTGGGGCGAACATTGTCCACAAAAGAGGAAAGTTCAGATTTTATTCACGACGAGCCATACAACTTTAGGTTACAGGGACGTTTGCTTATTGTGTATATTCCGCTGCAAAGTGGTTTCGTCATGAAGTACCCGTTCCCCCAACTATATATCAACTAACGCCGGCTGGAGATAACGGTAGAGAAATTTCTATAGCAGAATCGACTGCTTCACCCGGAGTTTTGTTTCCCATTTATCTAGATTCGCTTCTCTGGCGCATTTTATTCGGTGCGCAGTCGTACAGGCTCCGCTAATGGTCTCATTCGGTCTCTTTATGCTGTTGGACGTTATCCACCAGAGCGGAATAATTGGTGCTCTGGAGTGCTTTTGTTGACTGTGGTCAACAATGAGAAAAAATAAATTCTTGAACAGCGCTTCTGATGTCAGAACCGCCGCCGCCTGTTGCTCGCACAAACAAAGAGAAATGTCACCGGAGCTCTAAATTGGAACGGGCCGTCAGGATGAAGGCACACACGTACCCACCTAGCTACGAATGATAATGTTTCGCAAACAAAGGAGCTCTTCCGGTCACCAGTTGCGCATTTTGTAACAAAAAAGAAGAGAGGCACAGGAATGAAACTTCCGTTTCACTTTTAGAGTGTTCCCTTCACTCCGACATTTAATATAAGGATTTAGTCGTATCGTGCTGATATGAGTGCGGATGCACTAATATCGTCAGAACTCTTAAGGGAAACAATAATTTGCGAGTGGGGGTTAATTGTCGAGAGACTCTGCAATGCAGCTTGCGATAAGTTGGAAATATGAGTCGGTCAAGGACCGTATCCGGATGGCTTAAGCGGTAAATAGGGTTCGAATTCCTTTCCAGCACAAATTTCAGCTTTCACCATTGCATTACCACAGTGTCCTGTGCGGCTGGAAATCAAGAATTCCCACCCATTACTTGTCTTTGTTTACCCATTTGTAGCACTTATATCGATTAGGAGTGGTTTTTTTTTTTTTTTTTTGTAACTGTCTATTTGAAATTTATGAAGTGTGTATTCTGTGTTGTTTAAACTCCTTGCTCTATGGCAAGAAAATTAGAATTTTGTAATTTGTTTATGAAAAAAAAGCAAAAGAATATGTTGAAATGGCAAATTATTATAATATGAATATTTTTATATAAGGAAAATGTTTGTTAGAAGCTGGTTCATGCTTAGTGCACTTGTATTTATAACATGTAAACGCTGTAGGGAAGTCCCTCCGCAACGGGTGTGACATGGCGCGATGTAAAAGATGGGTTTGGCGGTCGAAATGGGCGGCTCCTTTGTGTGAACGACACGAAGTATGTGGCTAGCCAGCCTAGCCTTGGCACGGTACACTTCGACGGTGCTAAGAGAGGCAATTGGAAGCTGAATTATAATGGATTTTCCTTGGATGTGGATCTGGATATTATTTGGTATTCACGGCATAATGGAATGGTTCTAATATGTTGAAAATCCGACGCCAAGAAGAGACTTTATAGAGCACTCGTACATCAAGAGCCGTGAGTACCGTTAGCTGTCATGTCGCCTGCCACCAATCTTCGCCACTGCCTCACAAATTTCATGGATTCAGTTAAGTAATGTATATGGGCATCCAGTTAATTTGATGTGTTGTTTCAATACTAACCCTATGAAACATAGATTCGTGTCCAGAACTATATTTTCAATCCTGATCACGAACCTACGCAGGGTCCACACCTAAGTACTACTAAAACCGAATACCCTGATTTAAATGAACAATTCTTACAATTCATGTGTTTCAAAGTGATTTTTTGTCTAAATGAAAAGGAGAAGTAAAAGTCAGAGCTAAAACCACAAAAGGTAAGTTGGATAGGCTTTTGCTAAAGTACGGTTCAAATGGCTCTGAGCACTATGGGACTTAACATCTGAGGTCATCAGTCCCATATACCTTAGAACTACTTAAACCTAACTAACCTAAGGACATCACACACATCCATGCCCGAGACAGGATTCGAACCTGCAACCGTAGTGGTCGCGCGGTTCCAGACTGAAGCGCCTAGAACCGCTCGGCCACGACGGCCGGCTGCTAAAATATCCTTAGTTTATTATAGAATATAGTTTTGTAGGATTACAGTGCGAGATTGTGTAAATATTATTGCAAAGAATACCTGTTTCACAGGTAATTCGTGTTCAAGTACATATATCTTTAATGAACAGATTTACGATAGTATTGTCAGAAGAAACATTATGCACAATTTTATAGAAGGTGTAATTTACATTCGTCATATTTGCTAATTAAATTACCGATTGTAACGTAAATTTTGGGCGTAAAACAACTGTAAGATGAGCATTGAATCTCCAGCGGCGCGACCTTGCAATAGATCGGGCAAAATAATTAACAGAAAATTTAACAGGTCTTTAAACGATAAAATATAAAGTGCTAACAAAATTAAAGTGGATATAAAGACGACATTGGGTCAGATCGAACGAAGCAAAAAAGTACCTAGCGTACTATGTGGCAGTAGATCACTAGACGAGAGCAAAGCTGACGGCACGGGACGGCAACACTGAGTACCATAAGCACGTAACGATCAAATTTAGATGATGAGCTCATCGCATATAAAACAGGGTAAGAAGAATGACACGAATGAAGACAGTGGTTATGTTAACCACTCGATGGATATGTTCAATTTATCGAAAGTGAGCCGAGCGAAACACGAGAAGTTGAATCTGAGTATGAGGACACCTTAGAACAAGATAGCGGAAAACCACTGAGCATGAACGATGTATTAAAAATGTTGTCTGCATGAATTGCAGCACAAGTTCATCAAATTAAAACACAAGGTGTTAAAATCAGTAAACTGATCGAAAAAGTAGACCAAAAAGTAGTTGTTGTGAGTTATGCAATCAAGGACTTAAAAACTGAGATAGATACTATCAATAACAAAGTCGCCACTATGCAGGGACAGATTAATGACATCAACAGTAGGTTAGATACCGAAATAATGAAGATTCAAGACACTGTAGAACCTCTGGTTGTAATAAAAGTAGACGAAAAGGTTATCGGCCTTAAAACCGAATTAGTAAACAAATGTAAAACCGAAATTTCTCAATTGAAACAAACGGTGAATGTTTCCGAGAAGGAACTGAGTAAACAAGTGACAGCATGTGAAAAGAAGTGTGAACGGAACACTTCCCAAATTCAAGGTAAAGTGAGCGACCTTGAGCGGAAAATAAGAGAAAAACCGAATTGTGTCACTGACTGAATACTGTGTAGCAAATTGCTAGAGGTCAAAGAACGATTCGATCCAGCAAGACGGCATAATGGATGACACCCATTAGATTTTTTGAAAAACTGTGAAATGAATTTTCCTGGTTACGTAACGGACCAGAAAAGATCAATGTGGTTATTAGCGCATTAGCTGGCGATGCGAGAAGGTGGGGCCTAATTTGGGATACAGAACATTTTGTGAATTTAAATAGAAATTTATAGAGGAATACTGCTTGGAAGAAAAGCAGGATTGCCTATGGTGGGAATTTATCACGGCTAGGTTATATGACAACAGAGGCAGAAACTCAATTGAAGAGTTTTGCGAAAGGTGGTATCGAAATTTGACACACTTGAGAAACAGACGAACGGAAGTAATCACAAAGGTTTCTCATCTGTTTTGGAAAGGGTCGAAGACGAGGACCATTGGAGAGGGACCCGTGATTATCGTCAAAATAATAACTATCAGAATCGGCATAATCACGAGAAAAATGAAAAGAATGAGAACGAACATTACAGCATAAATATGATGCAAAGGGGTAGAGGAATAGATCGCAGTGACACGTTATTTCGCGGTAGAGGTTTGCACCGCGAAACTATCAACACCAAAATGACGCGGGAAACTAAGGCCCACATGTTTTATGGGCCAGATTCGGAAAGGCCAGTATTACCATCCTAAACTAAAGAAATCATATTGGCCAAAACAAAGTGAATTTAAGACATAAGTAACGATCACTTTTTTAGGACCTTTCATGATGTCTCAGCTTGTCTGGATGGAAATTTTTGTCCTAACAGGACCTGTTCAAGAAAATAGCCCAGAATAATAACAACTGCATCCCTCCTCGCGATCCTAATGGGACAGCCTGTCCATTGCATATAAGTCCCTTCTCAAAACTGGTAAAGTGCTGCAGAAATAGTTAACCATAGCTTTTGTAGGAGTTTTCACTGTGTCTCAGCTTGTCCACATGGTAATTCTTGTCCTAACAGGAACTGGTTACAAAAATAGCCCAGAAGAATTGCGAATGCATTCCTCCTGATGGTCGAACCTGGCACCCCATCCATCACGTGTTACCCTTAGCATTGGGACAAGGGGGGTACAGGAACAAAGTACCATTATCCAAGATGGCGGCGATGACGTCATCCAAGGTGGTGGATTTTGGCGGGAAGATACGACACTTGGGCTACGTCCACTAACCTACCCCTCTCCCCCCAGAAAATGTCGGGAAGTTCAAATTCCAATACGATAATGGCGAGCAAAACGGACTTGTCTTTATTATTTAACAAATTTCAAACAGATGTGTTCGCCACTGAGTCTGGACTGCATCTGGCTTAGTTGATATCCATGCCATCAGAGGACGCCACTGTGACACTGCGCGAGAGAGAAAGCTGACGATCTTGAGTCATCACCTGACGTCACAGACCCACGAGTGGCTGACTGCTCCCTCCATTCATGCTCAGGACATAGTATTTCGAAAATACGCTACCTCGGGCCTACTGCGGGTCCTGGGAGCCATCCGCAACACATGCGTGTACACTGATACATAGAAAACAGAGCAATGCATTATAAATATGTGTGTCACTGGCTGCAATCGAGTACAGTGCTATACTATAGCTCCCGATCAGTGCATTTCGGCCAGGTGCTGGCAGTTGTGCTACATTTACAAGCAGTTTTAGAACACTGAATGATAGGTTATGTCATGATCGCATGGATAGACCTGATATAAAAAATGGATAGAAGTGTGGTAAATTACAGCGAATAGGTATAACTTGACCGAATATACACCGACATGCGGGGAAATTGAGGAAGTACTTGCGTATCTTCTGATTCACGCAGAACGGTTTGTACGTGGGGGCAAGTATGCGGCAGCAGGAGGAATCTGAGAACATGTCGACATGGAAGCGAAGGGAATAAGGGAAGCAGTCACTTTTTTCTTTGTCAAGGTAGCATTCTACTGTATGTCTATTGAGGTGCCAGTGACACATGCGAGCTGACTACTGTATTTCACGCTTTTCAGGAAGACAGAGTTCCATCCGCCTCTAAACTTACAACTGTCTGCGTCAAAGGATAACATAGAATGGACAGGGTGCTCGATTGAGATGGAGTTGTAATGATGTACGATGTAATGGCAGACTGATGAGGCATTCTAGGGTGTGAGGGAGAAGTTGCTACAGGTCAATTTTTCCACTGTTCTGCCAGGATGCATCAGTTGCATGAAATAGCCTGCGTTCGACTTGTACACAGCCACGTGTTCTGTATTTGATTTAAAGCACCATTTACTTGCGAACTTTAACGGTAAACCTCCCTGTCATCAGAGGACTTCCATCTCATGTGTGATGAAGTGTGACACATTCCTCTAAACGAACTTTGATTTATGTAGTGAACTCCATCTCCCTGTCGCATCTTGGGTGTAAAATCACGACAACAGCTTCATAACTACATTATCGATAGGTGCTCGTGAGGCGCTGCAGTTCACGTGTGTACATTTACATGACAGATGTGCTGTTTACAGAGTTATTGGCGGAATTACTTGTAATCTTCAAATGTCGGATGCTGCTGCTATGCGTCTATCTGTTTCCTTGTAAGAGGTATTCCCTATTATTGACGATCATTTTATATAGGGCTGAGGCATGCATAGTATAACTTTTAAACCGTGATCAGAAGTGAACAGTGGACACTATATATCTCCGGAAAGCTATATTCTGCTCGAATCACACAGAGCCAATGTTTTAAGGGAGTAGTTATTTCATTTTACGGTTCCATAACATAGTTTATCGTAGAGAAACCTGGAAGAAGGATGTATGTCATGCACTTGGAACATATTTATTACATTGGAATAGTAACAGCGCTACATTACATACGAGCGATAGGTCGGAAACGCAAGCGATCTAACATTATAACCCGTTTTAAGTGCAGAACGTTGTAGCCTTAGGAGTGCATGTGTTTACGTTCTCTCTTACCTATACCCCCCAGGTAATGATAATAGGCTCTGGGATAATACTTTCAAATTGATAGCTTGGTTGATTCAGGTAAAAATGCGTCGAACTCCATCCATATGGAGCTCTATCATGCATAAAAATTATGCATTTCTTGTTCTTCTTAACTGTCTGCTAGCACATGACGACACGTTCAAATATGTAAATATACATCGATAAGGAGTACTAACCTCGTCGATATGGGCACATCTCGACAAATATTGTGCATTTGAATGCTCTGTGACTACCATCAGGATAGACATAGGTCGTAAATTAAGTACTATGCTCGAAGTGTTACAAATATGTAGAACATTGTCTGATGTACTTTGATCATGTATGTATTCGAGAATTAACAATGAATGAACGTACTGCCCAGTAATCTCTCCAAATTCGCAATCATACTCGCAAAGTGATATAAAAGGGGTGAATTAGCTGTGATACTGAAATTGGGGGCCATGCTGTCACACCATTGGCCGGTGTTGAAATTAGTGTAAAAGTGTTAAAATTTTTCACACTATCAAGTATGATGCTTATTTTTAGAGTATATCGGTGGTGTCTTTTCCACCCCATCTGTCCGCTGACATGCTGTTGGTTACGAAATAATGATTGAGTGACAATGCTTGTTTGAGTTGGAGGGAGAGTTTTGGAGGCCTGGCTATGGTGGGAATGATTCACGTTTCCCATTAACGGGAGCAGCCATCCGAATGCATAGGCCTGTTGGAGTGTGGGAGTGTATCTGAGTTAGCTTTACTGTCCTCTAGACGACCGAATATCGAACTAATCCATAGTATGTGTTGGGCGGCTTCAAGTGGAAATTTGAGAGGATGGTGCGTTTGTGTTGGAGCGTAATTCCCTCACATGTAAATTGTCTGGTTGACTGCTTCTGCACATTTCATACCTTTATTTTAATTGAGAGAAGATCGATTGTGGTGTGTTGGAAACACGTTTGACTATTCTCTGGACATGGGAAAGACCTTAGTTGGCTGGTAAATTATAGGGGTGATTTGGAATCTGTTACATCACCGAAATCGGTATTCGAGAGTGAAAATATCAGTTTCCTCTATTTGTTTCTAGTTACTCAGTGGTTTACTGCATGCTGCACCTCTCTAAGGTTTTGGGTTTGTAGAGAAATAATTTCCAGTCTATATCTTTGGAATTACATTGCGGTAGCGATCGGCAGGATGCTGCCTAGTGCTTGAGAAAGTATCGCGTAAATGGTATAATATTATTGTGAAAATATGTCTGTTCGTGTAATCCCAGAGTCTGGAGATGTGCGTAGAAAAGTGAGCAAGCAATGAAGCAGGTTCGGAGCAGAAGCCGTATTGCGATTGTGCCGAGGGAAAACGAGTGGACGTTAGTACACATTTATGTACATTAACGTATGTGGAACTCTTCCCTTGAAATATACCACTTGGAATTCATTCTATAGTGTAGCTGTTGTAGTTCAATATTCAAGCTCCTGTCCTCAGTGGGAGAGCAGTGTAATTGAGTAAGAGTCTTTCCGTATTTGACGATATGTATGGTGCTTTGCGAGGTTTAGATGTCGGTGCAATATGGTGATCAGTTTAAAATAACTGCTGAAAGTCTCGATATCGGAGGTATCAGTAATTCGATGGGAAAATTCGATAAGAGTGAATAATAATGCTCGATTGATGGTGGCGGGATATAGGAACGGTGAGAATATTTGCGTATGTTGAGAGCAGGAAGGCTATTACGTTATGTCTGGGAGGAAGACTGGATTAGGCGATATTTTGGTAAACAGGTTCGGTAAGGGCAGGAATTTTTGGCGCATACAAGCTGAGACAACAAGAAAGCGAGCGTTAACTATTTCTGGATCACTATAAAATTACGGAACGCTGGACTTGGCTGATTTTTTTTTTTCTCACAAAGTCTTGAGAATGTTTTAGATGGCGATGTGTTAGTCAAGCTGGGGCGGGTACATGCGATTGAACGCGTGTGTCAACACGCTCTATGCTATTCTACCCACAATGGTAAAGACAAGTGGCGCCTGGAGATGCCTCGAATATGAGACTTGCGTGAACGCACTTTGGAATGCTATGACAGTATAATGGTGACTGTATAGAGGCATGCAACTTTCACCGGTGTTCAGTGGCGGCGGCTGGCTGGTGCGACGGAGCTCGCATCCCTGGACGGTCGCGCCAGGAGCTGTGTCTGGGTGAACACGTATTTGGATAGGAATTTCTCAGAAATGATGTATGAAGGGATGTGGTCTCCTGATGCCCACGGGACCCGATCGGGAGCCTGTGCGTGGTTTGACAGCTAATGAACGCATCACTTCGTGATCCTGTGGACAAGGTGTGGCGGAGGGTGCTTGCGTGCGTTGATTGCATTATTTTGCGAGCGGCCCTGTAGTCTGTGCTATGCATTATTTGGACAGTTTACTGACCGTGTTTGCAGATATGTGTACTGCATTATTTAGGAACAGTTTGCTATTGTGTAATGAAATTACGAGTTGTTTGTGTGTCTGTGGGCTGTGCGACATGGCCCCAGGCACATCTGGGTGGGTGTTTTGTGATAGTGTGATAGATATTATATATTGTTAAATAAGTTGTTTCAAAATAAATAGAGTGCTATCAAGTCTTACTCTCCCCAGCAGCCCAGAGCAGGCTGAGTAGTTTTGCCACCATTTTCTATAACCATCTTGGTTTATGTCAGGAAACGGACGACAGCGTCCTCTGCTGGTGGTACTGAGCTCTAGATCTCGTGGAGAACGCACTGTTTCCCGCCATCATTGATAACTGTACTTGCATGATCAGCTGGTGTCAAGGTGGCATCCTCTGGCGGCGACGAAATGTACTAAGCCAGTTGTGAACTCACTAGGTGGCGCAATCTTAGTTTACAGTAGTTGCGTCATCTCCTGACATCACTACAGCGTCCTCTAGTGGCATCGGCATGAACTAAGTCAGTTTGGCTATGGACTCAGTGGCGAATACACTTGGTGGTGCTGCTGTCTCTAATTGTTTAAATAAAGACTGGTGTATGATTCAGACAGTTGACGATTAGCAAGCAGAGTCTTTTAGATGGATTATTATTTTGACAATTTAAGAGTTGTTTGAATTTTGAGACGTAAATGTATTGCATCATTTATGAGTGGTTCGCATGTCTGTAGGTTGTGCAATGCGTTATTTTTGAAGATTTACAATTAGCAAGCGTGTGTGTAGAGCTTTATACATGAGTCATGTAGGAGTAGTTTGCATGTCTGTATGCTGTGGGGCATGTCAGAGTGTGTATTCTGTGATAAATATGCTCTGTCCATAAATAAATTGGGAATAAATAAAGTACATTCCTTCCTCTCTCCATCAGGTTAGTGTGGGATGAGTCCTTTTAGCAGCAACCGCTAGGAAGAGGTGGCGGCCTGGTGAGCTTCGTTTGCAACAATTTTCTTACGTTGGTAGCGAAAGCACAAGTGATCTTTCTTTACTGCCAGAATTCCTAGGAGGATGTGGCGGTAAGGTGGCTGAGGTTAGTACAAGTGTCCTTTCTTTCCCACAATTTTCTTATGTAAAGTCAAATGACGATTGGTGCTGGCAATAGGGTAGCAGCATTCTATTGGTTGGGGAGTGGTACGTTATGAATGACCACAGCACCCTGCTAGTGGGAAAATGTGAAAATTCCAATTTCTTAAGTGAATATAGATGTCATACATTAAAACTGAAATGGAATTAAGTACTTGGGTGATTAATATGTTAGATGCTCGATGTGAGTGTTAGAATATTTACGAAATACTATGCCCAGAGCGTGTATGGAGGGAGCGCTAGGCCACTCGTGGATTTGTGACGTCAGGAGATGACTCAAGAGCGTCAGCTTTCTCTCTCGCGCCGCGTCACAGTGGCAGCCTCTGAGGGCATGGATACAAACTAAGCCAGCTGCAGTCCAGACTCAGTGGCCTGAAATTGGTTAAATAATAAAGACAAGTCTGTTTTTCTCGCCATTATCATACTGGAATTGGAACTTCCCACCATTTTCTGGGGGGGGGGGGGGGGGGGGGAAGAGGTAGGTAGCCCTAGTGTCATATCTTCCTGCCAAAATCCACCATCTTGGATGATGTCACAGTGTCGCTCTCTGGTGGCGACGATATGAACTAAGCCAGTTGGGCTCTAGAGCTCGTGGCGAACACACATGCTTGAAATTGGTTACATAATAAAGACATGTCCATTTTTCCCGCGATTTTCTTGGGTGTGACTCATTATCCTGTTTTAATTTCAACTTCCCGCCTGTTTTCTGGGTGAGAGGGGCGTGGCACTTTCCCGCCAAAATCAAACTTCCCACCAAAATCCACCATTTTGGCTGACGTCATCGTCGCCATCTTGAATGATGTCATCGCCGCCATCTTGGATAATGGTACTTTGTTTCTGTACCCTCCTTGTCCTGATACTATCCTTCCAGCAAATCGTTAACTCCTGTTTTCAGCAAACATCTCCAAAACGCAAACGTTCTCACTGCTATGTAGAGGCTCCTATGTACCAGCACAAAGGATATCTTGCGAATGAATGGAGCATTCTGATCGGTTCTTACTGAATTTACCCACCAAACTGCTGCTGCCAATGAGACAGTCAGCGGCAAAACTATTTTGTACAGATCACCATATGACACTGGCTGTTAAACTCTGCAAAAGTGGCCTACAGACCATCAAACATGGAAAGATTCTTGCTCAATTACACTGCTCTGCCACTGAAGTCGGAGCACCAGACACTCCTACATATACTACAAAGATAGACAGCATAAGCACATGCACCATATATACTGCTCACAGCACTAGATATTTCCTGTGAGGTCAGGCTGTCATCCAGCGCAGCCAAGAATTACAAGTCATCCACTGCAGACGTGTGACAAGAGCGCCCTCAGTGGACCAAAGTCACTCTGCGATCGCCGGCCGCGGTGGCCGTGCGGTTCTAGTCGCTGCAGTCCGGAACCGCGGGACTGCTACGGTCGCAGGTTCGAATCCTGCCTCGCGCATGGATGTTTGTGATGTCCTTAGGTTAGTTAGGTTTAAGTAGTTCTAAGTTCTAAGGGACTGATGACCTAAGATGTTAAGTCCCAAGGTGCTCAGAGCCATTTGAACCATGTCACTCTGCGATCTATTGTACAAAGCCAGGGTCAGTTCCTCCTGGCACAGAGGCGTTACTGTTTCTGGCCCCCACCTGCTTTCTTGATTACTTTCTACACCCATCTCCAGACGCTGGGATTACAACAACATATGTAATATCACATAGTTTTCCAGAATATCATTTCATTTTTGCGATACTTCTTGATATTAAGCCCATAGCAATATCGCTTGCATCGTAGTAACGCTTGCAGAGTATAATTCCGAAGATATGGACTGGAAATTATTTCTCTCGAAGCCCGAAACCTTAGCGAAGCGGAGCATGCTGTAAAACCACTGAGTAACTAGAAACTCATGTTTCCACTCGCGAATACCGATGTCCAAATCATCCCTACAATTTACAAAGTCGACTAAGGTGTTTCTCATGTCTACAGAACCAGCAAACGTGTCCTAAACCTGTTTTTATCTACTAGGTGCACTCAACACACACCACAATCGATGTTCTGCCATCTAAACAAAGGCGCGAAATGTGCAGAAGCAGTCAACTGGACAATTTATATTGGAAGGAAACAGCACACACACACATCCATATTGAATCTTCTCAAATATCCACGTGATCACGAAAGCACTCCTACACATTCTAAGTATTAGTTCGTTTTTTTTATTTATTTTTTTATGTGACGTCCGCCAGTTATCAGTTGTGCAAAACACAGTTTTTCTCAGTACCTAAACATTTTTCGGCACCGCTGTGCCATCATCAGTCGGTTTTCGTTTTTATTTATTTTGCAGTATGAAATTTATGTTAAATGATTATAAAATTATGTGCATTTTTATTTCAAACAACAGATCGTTTCTTTTTGTAAATACCTTTACATGTGGTGTGCATGAATTTTCCGGATCACTTTTGTGTTAATTACTACAGGTAGCTTCTCATCTGCAACCAAACGATGTTCATAAGAAAATTTTTTGGGAGTTAACCTATCTTCTAGAATGTAATTCAGTTTTTCGCGATGTTTTCGCGCCTATTTTCATATTTACTCACGTTTTCGTGTGGCAAGCACTTCCTTTATCCGCATCATGCTGAGATGTTGTGATGCATACGTAACTATAACAAGTATTTTCCACACATAACGTAGTAAAACACTTTTCACTACACCAGAACACAGTGTGATTGTGGTTTCTTAAGTTTCTCTGTTCATTTGTTCGCCAGACAGTTCGGCGCCAAGTTTGAATTTTGTTATCATTTCATCTTTGTGTGTGTGTGTGTGTGTGTGTGTGTGTGTGTGTGTGCGCGCGCGCGCGTCTTTTGTGTGTTTTCTGATGTTGTCTTTTATATGGTATATCTTTTGTGTGTAAATGGTGCGACTTTGCAGATTTTTGTGTATCTATTTTTCGTGTGTGTGTGTGTGTTTGTGTGTGTGTGGATGCATGTGCGTGTGTGTAGACTTTATCTGTTTGTGCTGTTTTTATTTATAAAGTTCCTTTAATGTGTCAAGTAGTGTGCCTTTGCAAAGTGTAGTGTGTTCGTTTAAGACCTGTTTTCCTTCTGCCATTGCCTTCTATACAAGGAAGTTTTCCTCAATGGTCAGTTTGCTGTATTGGCTGTGGCTGGGTTTTAGTATTCTTAAGTCTGTTTCTATTGTGGTTGGGTGGTGATTGTTGGCTATAAGGTGGTCAGCAGATGTGCTATGGGAGCTGTTGCTTTTTAAAGCTCTGAGATGTTCCAAATACATTGTTTTGAAGTTTCTGCATGTTTGTCCTATGCATACTGACTGGCAGGTGTTGTATGTGAGTTCATATATTCCTGGTCTGTTAAATTTTTCCATGGGTGTTTCTTGTGTTCTGATCTTTTCCTGTGTTGTGTTCTCCATCCTGTATACTATTTGGAGTCCCTGTTTCTTTAATATGTTGCCTGTTCTGTGAACAATCTTGTTATTGTAGGCGAGTGTGCGTCATTTCGTTTTGTGTGTGTATTGTTGCTCTGTTGTGTCTTCTGTGTGGTCACTGTTTGTGTTTTGTGTTGTTCTGTGATGGATGAGGATTTGTGTGTGTGTGGTGTGTTCATTTTTGTACTGTTTGCATATTTTTGATTTAACTTGTCTACCATATGGTTAGTATAACCATTTTCTATTGCTGTTTGTTTTATTGTGTTTAGTTTTTGTGTGTAGTTCTGTTTGTTCATTGGTGTTCTGTTTAATCTGTGGAGCATGAATGTGAAGTTTGCATGCTTATGTGTCAATGGGTGGTTTGATAGTTTGTGAATGGTGGTGCTTGTGTTTGTCAGTTTCCTGAATGTTGTGAAGTTGTGTGTGGTGTTTGCTTTTTTGTATGGTGAGATGTGGAAAGTGTAGTGTATTGTTAGTTTCTATTTCTAATGTGAATTTAATTTTTGGGTGTAAATTGTTTATTTCATTGTGTAGCTGTTCTATGTGTGTATATGGTTCATCAATCAGGCATATTATGTCATCGACATAACGGTACCAGTATATAACTTTGTAGTTCTTTGGTTTTATTATGTGCCATGTTCTCCAGGTTGTTCACGAATATGTTAACTAGGAGGCCACTGATTGGTGATCCCATTGGCAGTCCTTCGTGTTGAGAATAAAATTCTTTGCTGAATACAAAATAATTTTGTGATGTTATGGTCTTGAGTATGTTTGTTATTTCATTGATTTGTGTGTCTGGTATGTTTCCTTTGAGTTTTACAGATTCCCGTTGTTATCAAACGTGTACAGTTTTTTCAGTAGTGTGTGTGTTTGTTGGGGTAGGTGGTAGGATGGAGTATTTCGGAAGTTAATGACGGGTCTTAATGGGATGTTATCCTTGTGAACCTTTGGTAGGGAATTTAGGGTGGGTGGTTCTAGGTTTTTCTCTGTCATCCTCTTTACCTGGCCTTTTGAGAATGTACTATTGATGTTTTTCAGTGTCTGTTGAATGTTTTTCTGGTATCTTACTATTGGGTCACTGATTAGTTTTGTGACGTTGTTGTCTTTGAGAAAATCTAGTGTTTTCTCTATGTATTTCTTCCCATTCATAATTACAGTAATATTACCTTTGTCTGCTCTTGTTACTATGGCATTGTTCTGTTTTAATTTTTGTTTAAGTTTGCTGGCTGTGATTTCCTCTGATTTTTTATGATTAGGAATAATTGTGGATTTGTGTGTTCTGATTATCTGTGTTATTTCAGCAGCTACTAATTCCCTTGTCAAGTTTGCATTAAAATTTGGTGTGGTCAGTCTTTCTTGTTCCTGTATAATGTGTTATGGTTCTGTTATGAGTTTTTCTATTGTTTTGTGTGATATGTTTGTGTTAATGTTGTGTTTTGGCCCTTCTTCTAGTAGGCTCTTTTCATGTTTGGTAAGATTTATGTCAGTTAGGTTAACGATTCTGTCATGGAACTTATATTACTGGTTGAGATTGTTTTTAGTGGGTGTGTTTGTGCTGTTGATTATTCTGTTGAGTTTTCTTTTTTGTTTCTCTCGTTTTTCTTGCATTAATTTCTGAGTATATGCCTTTTGTCTCTCTGTTATTTCCTCAAAGTGAGCTGGTATTGTAAATTCGTTGGCCGTACGTAAATGTGTTTGGTAAAGTTCAGTGTTGAGCGACTGCTTTTTAGCATATAATTCCCTAATTTCTTGCTTTAGCCACAAAATCTCCACTTTCTTTTTCACTTTCTTTGGTGCAGGTGACATGCTATTCACAGTGTTTTTGATATAATCTGGAATTACATTACTAGCTAGGCAATTTTTATTAAACTGTATATTGAGAGTTGTCTTCTGAAGCTTCATTAAGGTGTTCCTTGTAAGGGGTCCGTAGGCCCTTACTATAAGTTTTGCGACAGCACAGGTCGACAGGACAAACAATCGATAGTGTGTGTCGGGTTGCGAGAGCGAGAGCGAGTGTTGAGTCAGTAGTGTGGTACGCGCTGCGGGCCGAGCCGGGTGGAGGTCTGTTGCTGGAATGCAAGACTGTACCGACAAAGGGAGTGGCCATCGCCGTGGTTTAACCCCTTTGTGTTAGAAATATACGGGAAAGTGAAAAAGTATAATTACTAGTGTGATTCAGTGACATTTTTGTGCCGATATTGTAATTACGCGTCTACCGCGCCGGCATTATTTGGATTGCAGTGTTGGATTGCAGTGTTGGATTGTAGTGGTGGATTACAATGATTGAAATTTAGTGTGACGATAATGAATAACGAAAGGCCCTGTGCTGAGATTAGCCATTATTAATTCTGTACGACGAAGGCAGTGGCTGTCTCCTTACTTTGTGTTTTTGTGATGAATATAAGTTGTTGATTAATGAAGCTGTGTTGTCGTTCTTCTTGCCACCAGACATTTTATTATTACAGCATTCGAGAAGGACAAAATGGAATGTGACAACTCCGTAGCAGTCCAATCCGATTGCCAGCCCCATTAGATACATGGTCACATTAATTAATGTCTGTTTTGGGCTGCTATCAGATCTCGATCGAGCGGAATAAGTAAGTAGAATAAACCGGAGTGTTACACCCTTGGCTTACTGTGAAAGGACAAGTGCAATTTTCGGACGAATCATAAAGAACAATAGCTAATATTATCTTATTTAACGTGAGAAAAAAAAAATTTTCCAATGTTGGATCGGGACATAGCATAAACTTTAATATCGCAACAAGAAACAGTGCATTGTGAACAATACGAAGTAATAGCACCTTACGATTGTGACTAAACTTTTTCTTGACATTTTAGATGAGAATAATAGTGTCAATAAACTGTGTTATAATGTGCAAATGCGTAAATCCGCGCGAAAAACTGTGAAAAGTGAACACCAAAGAAAGACACGTGTGAACATTATGACGACAAACGGGCCAAGAATTCGTCACGAAAGCTTTACAGAAGTGTTTAATAGTAATATTGTGACTGAAAGAGTTTTTTGAATAGTGAAATTCAGACAGCTTCATGCGGACCCATAGACTGTTATGTGGACGACAATTCGTGTGGCGACGCAATTGTTGAGTGACGTCACACAGACCCATATAGCAGTGTGCCAAAGAGTTTCGATCTGCGAGCTGATTTCACACATCATCCCAACTACCTGTGCAAAGAGTAGTTCAAGCACAGACGCACTACACCGAGCGCCGTCCCGACATCTAGCAGCCGAACTACAAACTACGCCCGCCTGCAGCACCACAGAGCGGCCGTCTGAGAACTACGACATCCCACCACAGCGAGACCTCACGCGGTTCCGGCGGCAGTACAGCGCCACGCCCACTTCAAACGTCAAAACATCGCGACTCGTGGTAACGTCGGTTGGTGAGTGGAGACGACTGGTTGACACAACATTAAATAGCAATGTGCAGTTTTTGCGGTAAATAAACATTTGTAAACTGAATTGCGTGTTAGGAAAAGTGCCCAATTGCAGTAATTTCCGAGTAGTTTGCGAAAAATACTCTGAAATTGAGCATACTTATTTATGCATACTGCGCGGTCTAAATGATAATTATACAGATATGCTTATTGTTTTTGGGGGATTTTATATGTATAGATTTTATGAATAGTATTATTTATCTTATTTAAAACATTTTACATAAGCTGTGTATGTGAAAATTGATATTTGAAGTGATTAGCATTTGAGAGTTGTTATGTTCGATGCTCCTGCATATTGTATCAATTTAGGGATTAATTGAAAAATACTTCAGGTACTGTTTGATTAGTTTCATGGTAATTAGGAGTGTTTTGGGTTACTAGAGGTTATTCTATATTACTTCCTGTGTGTTAAATATAAACAAACATGTCTACTGAAGATAAGCAGGTTTGTGAGGCAGTAGTTGAAAGGAAAGGGATAGGACAGGAAGACAGAGATGATTCAGGAATCAGTGATTATGGAGTGTCATTAGATAGCCCATTAGCACACTCAACTAGTTATCCCGAGACACCGGGACAAACAACGAGAGATAAGCCAGTTTCCGAGGGTGCAGATATACGGTCAATGTTGGCAGCCTTGCTAAAAGAAAACAACGCATTACTAAAGAAATATTTTCAAGAAAGGAGAGAAATAGTCCACAAATCAATACAGGGAAGTTTACGAGAATTCAGAGAATCATTAAAGAAAAATTTACAAGAAACTATAGCACAAGAGATCAAAACATCATACACGAAGATGGAATGCAATTTGAAGGAGGAAGTGCAGGAGTTACCCGAACAACTGAAGGTGAACATCGACGAGAGAGAGAGGAAGCTACAGGAGAATGTAGACCAAGTCCAGGGAGACGTGGAGAAGATAGAAGGGAAGCTAACAAAAAAGGTAGAAGACGATATTGAAGAAACTAAAGCCGAATTGGGAGAAAGGATCACCGAAGTGGAAACAAATTGCTATCATGGAATCGCCGAGGTGACGCAGGTGCGGAAACAATGCAACGATGCGGTTAAGGGGATAGGAGATAGGCAAAACCAATCGGCTGTCAATCTGAGAAATGCTATAGCCATGCGACGAGAAGAGGATAATCAGAGGATTGCAATGGAAGGCGAGGCCTACACTTGGGGAATCAAGAAGAAGGAAGGGACTAAGGTTCATGCAAAATCAAAGAAAATAAACTCTGAAATACATAAATTTAACCACGTTTATAAGGGACCATACAGGATTATAAAAGTTGGTCATCCTAACACTGTGGAGTTGGAGTATGCATGGACAAAGAGAGTGCATGGTAAGGAACATGTGGAAAACATAAAAAGGTACTACTCACATGAGAACAGGGATAACCCAGATGAGGAAGAGGTACGAATTGAAGAAAGTTAGGTGTAGGGAGCTAGCAACTCTTTTGCTGGTATACCAAGTGGCGACTGGTACACTCCCAGCTGGGTGAGACTTTATTTCTAATTTCAAGTGTCACTCCTCTACCATCTTTCTCTATCTTTAGGTTAAGAAAGTTAGTGAGTAGTAGTTAGGATTGGTTGTGGTCATCCAAGTAATTCAGTCAGGAACCATGTAGTAAATTTATAGTTGGCTTAAAATAAGGATAAGTAGTTACTGTTGATGTAGTGTGTGGGGTGTCAAAGAATCAATAAGTTGAAAGCTCAGTTTAGTGCGAGTACATTACAAAGTGAATAGTGCCACAAGTAATAAAATGAGAACCAGATAAAAAAGCTAATGTATAAAAATTGTCGTGGGAAGCTAATTGGTCAAACAAGATTTTGTGTAATCTTATAGAGTTGTTTTATGAGACATGAAAAGGTCACCTGTGGTAAGAAAATTGAAGTAGTGTATCAACTTGTAAGTAGATGAACATATAAAGAAACAAATACATGGGGAGATAGTTGTTCGAATAAATGATGTGAAATAATGATGTATATTGAGTATGAGATGTTTGAAGTATTGAAGTATATGGAGGATTGATGTAGGTTGAAGATATATATTTACTTGCAGTTGAAGTTGGTGTTAAGTTATGTGTAATGAAGAGTATGGAGTATAAGATGTTTGAAATATTGAAGTATGTCATTTAGCACATGAGCAACATCTGTTTGCAAGTTATTTGTAGGTATACATGTTTATCTGAAGTATGCTGATAAAACAAAGTGTAACTAATGAATAATTAGTAATTCATGTATCCAATTAACTATCAGAGTCAATTAGAGTTATATGTAGGTCAAGCTTTAGCAGCAGAATTCTGGCACTGAATAATGAATGACAAATATCCATATAGTGGATTTGAATTAATGTGATTATAACAGGAAATATTGTACCTCTCATCTAAGCTTTCTTGATAACAATTCATATATGGCAGTAATGCTTGGCAAAATGAAATGATCAGAAGTTTAAAATTTTTAATTCAGTGACCACATTAGTTGTAGTATTGTAAATAATTATGTAAGACAATCTTAGCGGTGTAATGTAGCATTTAAATTTATGGAATCTGTAATGAATAAGTTGTGAATTTCTTCCTTAACTTTTATGTGTGTTAGCCAAGTGAGTTATAAATTAGAATGATAGTAGTATGGACAGCACAAACCCCGCTGAAAGGACGGTATACCAAAGGGGTAGCTGGCATTCAATGTATAAATGTCATATTTTGTCTCAATTTCAATTTGCTTGTGTTAAAGATTTAAATAAGTTGTGATTTTTCTTCCTTAACTTTTATATGCGTTGGGAAGGGAGTTATAAGTTAGTGTGGTAGTAGTATGGACGGCACGAACCCCACTGAAAGGACGGCATACCAAAGGGGTAGCTGGCATTCAACTAGTTTCTTTCTTGTCTTTGCTATAGCAAGTTATAACAGATATGTAGTTAATGACTCGTACAAACCTTTGAAAGTGAAGAGTTTTTGGAAATTTTTGGTAAGATAAGTTTATAAAAAAAATTTACCATGCTATGTTAAGTAAGTAGGATTGATGTTTTGTGTTATTTGGACAATGCCATATTTTTGGGATGTAATAACTTTTTGTAGAATATTATTGTAGAGGCAGCCCTCTACCGGAGTCAAGGATTTTCTTGGTGATTGTAATTTCATTACTTATTTGCACTGTGTGTTTTGTTCATATGTAGTGATGTCTAATTCCCTAGCCGATTCTTTTACGCCTGTGGCTTCAAAGAAGTTTTCGAGGGCGGGGATGTAAGGGGTCCGTAGGCCCTTACTATAAGTTTTGCGACAGCACAGGTCGACAGGACAAACAATCGATAGTGTGTGTCGGGTTGCGAGAGCGAGAGCGAGTGTTGAGTCAGTAGTGTGGTACGCGCTGCGGGCCGAGCCGGGTGGAGGTCTGTTGCTGGAATGCAAGACTGTACCGACAAAGGGAGTGGCCATCGCCGTGGTTTAACCCCTTTGTGTTAGAAATATACGGGAAAGTGAAAAAGTATAATTACTAGTGTGATTCAGTGACATTTTTGTGCCGATATTGTAATTACGCGTCTACCGCGCCGGCATTATTTGGATTGCAGTGTTGGATTGCAGTGTTGGATTGTAGTGGTGGATTACAATGATTGAAATTTAGTGTGACGATAATGAATAACGAAAGGCCCTGTGCTGAGATTAGCCATTATTAATTCTGTACGACGAAGGCAGTGGCTGTCTCCTTACTTTGTGTTTTTGTGATGAATATAAGTTGTTGATTAATGAAGCTGTGTTGTCGTTCTTCTTGCCACCAGACATTTTATTATTACAGTATTCGAGAAGGACAAAATGGAATGTAACAACTCCGTAGCAGTCCAATCCGATTGCCAGCCCCATTAGGTACACGGTCACATTAATTAATGTCTGTTTTGGGCTGCTATCAGATCTCGATCGAGCGGGATAAGTAAGTAGAATAAACCGGAGTGTTATATCCTGTATTTGGTGTAGAGCTTGCTGAGGAATGCCTGACTGGGCGACAAAATATCCATCTTTTTGATTTACAGCTCCTTGCATTGTTAGTGTCTGCAGTTAAGAAACGGTGTTTTGCATGACTGGCGGACCTTACACCCAAAAATTTTAACTGCAAACACGGCCAATACAAGGAGCTGCAAATCAAAAAGATGGATATTAATTCGCTATTCGCCCGTCAAGAGGACGACAAAGTTAACTCAGCTATATTCCTGCATCCCAATAAGCTTTTCCATTCTGGCGACATACATATTTGATAGCTATTCTTACAATTAAATGTCCCGATCGTGGTGTCAATCGGATGACATTCGACAATGAGCGAAGTATCGAAAAAACACCTGCTGACTGCTATGGCTCTGGAAACAGAAATATTGGTACCATTTTTATGACTTGGCGTACTTTTCCCTCTGCTATCACAGTATTCCACGTCAAATCCATACCCTCATTACGACTGGATATACTCATTTCCTTTGCACATGTCGGAACACACACACACACACACACACACACACACACACACACACGCACACACACACACGTACTTTATAACTCTGATGATCAAGGTGAACCTATCACGCATCCATTACTACAAAGTATAATACTTCTGCAATAACTGATGGCCGACAATACAAAATAATACTGACCGAAAATCAGCGATGGGTGGACATGTCTCATAAGTTTTTCCTACGTGTGGTGCCACTGTATCTTAGAAATAGAGGCGAAATCGTCTTAGAAACCGCCGGACATTAAAAAAAAAAAAAAAAAAAAAAAAAGCACGATCGCAACGACCATATTACTATCGCAATCGGACTTAGTTTTACAGGTGGACACATGTAGCCATGTTAAGAGCTTAATTGGCTTCATGCATTGTGGTATGGCATTAGCTCCGAATGAAGCGGTTTTTCTAGACAAATACCGCAACACTGAATATGGAAGGTGATCACTGGAGTGTGTATTATCAGACCAACAGCGCCGTTACACGTCGCCGACGACGCAACCTCGTGATAAAATCACCGAATTTAAAAAGTGATTTGGCTGAGAAACGTGCTGTAAAACCGGTATTGGCAACTCCCTCATGTCACCGCTAGATACTTCTCCAGTATTTGTAATGTATTCTATCTCGACACCATATTGGAGATTTTGTGATAGATTCACTGGGTTATAGGCGAGGGTTGCTTGAGAGGGTTCACAAACAGTAGATGGTGTGCTGATTGAGGTCTTAAGAAAAGTTCAAAAATGGTTCAAATGGCTCTGAGCGCTATGGGACTTAACTTCTGAGGTCATCAGTCCCCTAGAACTTAGAACTACTTAAACCCAACTAACCTAAGGACATCACACACATCCATGCCTGAAGCAGGATTCGAACCTGCGACCGTAGCGGCCGCGCGGTTCCAGACTGCAGCGCCTAGAACCGCTCGGCCACTCCGGCCGGCATAAGAAAAGTACAGGCTTTTGAAATCTTTAGTGTTATGCTATCTTGTGGAAATTCTGTCTGGGATTTGGAATCAAGTGATTCACTAGCGGCTGTAACCATTAAAGGACTTATCCATAGGTTACTATGCAGGATGTGCTTGAATTTATTGCAAATCCCAGACAGAATTTCTACAGGATAGCGTAACACTAGAGATCTTAAAAGCCTATTAACATTTCTTACGACCTCAATCAGCATACCATCTACTGTTTGTGATCCTTCTCAATCAAACTTCATCTATAACCCAGTGGATATATCGCAGAATTTCTGATGTGGCATCGAGACCGAATGTGTTACAAATACTGGAGAAATATCTAGCAGCGGCATGTGGGAGGTGCAAATACCGGTTTCATAGCACGGTTCTTAGCCGAATCACTTTCTGAAGTCGGTGATTTTATCACGAGGTTGCATAGTCGGCGACATGTAACTGCGCTGTTGGTCTGATAATATACATTCCAGCGATCACCATCTGTATTCAGTGTCGCGGTATTCGTCTGGAAAAATCACTTCATTTGGAGGTAATGCCATACCTCGATCTCATAAAGTCAGTATAGCTTTTAACATGGATACTCACGTACACCTGCAGAACCAAGACCGGTTTGACAGTAATATGGTCGCTGCGATCGCGTTTTTTTTTAAACATCTGGCGGTTTATAAGATGGTTATGGCTCACTTTCTAAGACACAGTTGCACGAGTTGCAGGAAGAACTTATGAGACATGTCCACCCATCATTGATTTTCGATCAGTATCATTTTGTATTGCCGGAAGTCTGGTATTGACGAAGTATTATACTTTGTAGTAGAGGATGCATGTTAGCTTCGCCTTGAGCATCACGCTTATAAAGTACGTGTGTGAGTGTTCCGCCATTTGGAAAGGAAGGTAGGGATATGACGTGGAATACTGTGATACCAAAAGGAAAAGTATCTCAAGTCATAAAAACTATACAGAATATTCTATTCCCAGAGCCACAGCAGTCAGCAGGGTATATTTCCGATAGATCGCTCATTGTCGAATGTCATCTGATTGAGACTGCGATCGTAATATTTAATTGTAAGTGTAGCGAACAAATATGTACGTGACCGGTTTGCTAGTACGATTGTCTAGGGATGAGTGGCGCACCGGCGGTGGTCTGTGGCGGGAATGATTCACCTTTACCGCTAACGACAGGAGCCGTCCAAATGGAAAGGCTTAACCATGTCGTACTCTAGCCGGTGAATATCGAACTAATACTTAGAATGAGTTTTAGAGCTTTCGTGATCGTGTGGAAATTTGAGAAGATTCAATATGGACGTATGTTTGCGCTGGTCCATTATTCCCTCCAATGTAAATTGTCTGGTTGACTGCTTCTGGACATTTCGCGCCTTTTATTTAGTCCGCAGCTCGTGGTCTTGCGGTAGAATTCTCTCTTCCCGCGCACGGGGTCCCAGGTTCGATTCCCGGTGGGGTTAGGGATTTTCTGGGCCTCGAGATGACTGGGTGTTATTGTGTCGTCATCATCATCATCATTCATCCTCATTACGGTCGGAGGAGGGCAATGGCAATCCACTTCTGCTAGGACCCTTGCCTAGTCAGCGGTGCGGGTCTCCCACATCGTTTCCTACACTCCACGGAGTAAGGGATCTCATAATCGTCATCATCATTTAGATGAGAGAGCATCGATTATGGTGTGTGTTGAGTGCTACTAGTAGGTGAAAGACGGGTGCAGGACACGTTTGCTGGTTCTCTAGAGATGAGAAACATCTTAGTTGACTTAGTAACTTATATGGATGATTTGGAATCTGTTACATCACCAGCGTCAGTATTGGGCAGTGGAAATACATTTTTCCTCTTTTTTTCGAGTTTTCACATAAAGGTCTTGGCAGATAGGATGAGTTTCTCGTTACTCAGTGTTTTACAGCACGCTCCACCTCGCTTAAGTTTTGGGTTTCTAGAGGAATAATTTCCAGTCTATATATTCAGAATTATACTGTGCAAGCGATACTACTATGTAAGAGATATTGCTATGTGCTTGATATCGAGAAGTATCGTGTAAATGGTATGATATTCTGGCAAACAATGTGAAATTACATTCGTTGTTGTAATCGCAGAGTATGGAGATGGGTGAAGGAAGCAATCATGCAAGCAGGTGGGGGCCAGAAACAGTAACGCCTTTTTTGGCGAGGGGAACTGACCCCAACTTTGTACAATAGTTCTCAGAGTGACTTTGGTCCACTGAGGGCACTCTGGTTGCATGTGTGCAGTGGATGACAGCCTGACCTCGCAGGAAATATCTACTGCTGTGAGCAGTATATGTGGTGCATGTGCTTATGCCGTCTGTTTTTGCGGTATACGTATGAGTGTCTGACACTCGATAGCTATATGCATGATGCAAAAGGGGCGATTTCGTATGGCGCAGGATACGAATTGTATGTTAGCTACATCGATATAGTACGTGGAGATCGGTTTCCCGCTAAAATATTCAAGCTTCCATCCTCAGTGGCAGAGCAGTGTAACTGAGCAAGAGTCTTTCTGTATTTGACGATCTGTAGGATTTCACTGTCAGTGTAATATGGCAATCTGTACAAAGTAGTTTTGCTGCTGAATGATTCATCAGCAGAAAGAAAAAGGCGGACAGTGCTCCCACATCGGCAGTAGCAGTTTGGTGGGTAAATTCAGTACGAACCGGTCAGATGCTCCATTCACTCCCAAGACATCTTTTGTGCTGGGGCATAGGAGCCTCTACATAGCGGTGAGAATGTTTGCATTATGGAAATGTTTGTTGAAAGCAGGACTTAAAGATATCCAGGAAGGGTAACAGGTGCTGGATGCTTTGCCAGGTTAGGACCATCAGCAGGAATGTATTAGCCATTATTCTGGGCTATTTTCGTAAGCAGGTCATGTTAGGACAAGAATTTCCATGCAGACAAGCTGAGACTAAAAACGATTGTTAACTATTTCTGCAGCACTTTACTGTTTCTGAGAGGTAAATTTGGCTCTTATTTGCATAGAAATCTGACGTCAGTATAACATTGAGAACCTTTTAGCTGCACCTGCGCCGGTGAGTCATTACGCAAACATCTCTTGCTTGACAGTTAGGAGTGCGCTGGATCAGCAGTTATGCATGTTGTCTGAGTAAACACATATGTGGCCAGAGGCATCTCGCATGTCCCGTTACGATCGCTAGGGAGAATGCACCCTGTGCAATTCTTGGAAGCATTGCAACAAAATCATATAGTGCATTCAGATGGGACACTTGGTTCTTATTTACATAGACATGTGACGCCAGCATAACATTGAGAATCTTTTAGCTGTGTCTGCGAGTGTGAGCCGCAGCACTGGCTCACAGGTATGCCACAGCCACGGTGGTTAGGTAAACACGTGCCCATCCAGAGAGTGTCTGGCTCTTATTATGTGACGACTGTATAACACTCGAAGAATTCTAACTGTATACCCGAAAATAGACGTGACTTTCAGCTAATGGTTGTAAGAGCATTATATACGCATCATTTTGACAATTTAACGTGTAGTGGACGTGTCGGGTGCATTATTTTGTGAAGAGGTGTATAGGCTGTGCTGTGCGTTATTTCGGTAATTTCCGAGTTGTTTGCATGTCTGTACGTCAGTGTACTGCATTATTTCGATACTTTACGAGTACTTTGCAGGTCTGTAGGCTGTGTATTGTGACCTCAAGCACGTTAGAGCGAGTGTTTTGTATGAGTGTAATAAATGAACAACGTAAATATGTCCCTAAATAAATTGTTCCAAACTAAATAAAGTACACTCCTCCATTTCTCCAGCAGCTCAGAACAGGCCGAGTTCTTTTCCTGCCATTCCACCCCCCCGCCCCCAGACCGCCATCTAGGACTATTTCACAAAAGGGATGACAGTGCCCTCTGGTGAGTCTACTGTGTACTTGGTCAGTTGGACTCTGGATCTCACGGTGAATACACTGAATGGAGCTAATGCCTGAAATTGTATAAATAAAGACTGCCTGCAAAACAAAACTTAAGTCCATCCTATCCAGCAGTCCATCACAAGCTGAGCCCTTTCCCACCAATTCCAAGGAAGAGGTGGCATTCGGATGACTTAGGTTAGTGGAGGTACCCCAAGTGACCTTTTCTCCCAACATTTTCTTTGGTTGGTGGATGTAGCCCCAGTGCTTCCTCCCAAAATTTGAACTTCCTTCCATTTTATGGTGGAAGGGGGGGAGGGAAGAGGAGGCAATTAGGTCAGTGGAGGTAGTCCAATTCACCCATTTTCCCGCCAAAAGTTGAACCTCCCCCGATGATGTCATTGTGATCTTGCCATATCATTCACCGCCATTTTGGATCCACCACCTTGAAAAAATTTGGAAACTATGCAGCGCGGGGCTGTACATAGGTTGTCCTACTACTGACGTGTTGTTAAGTGAAAGTGAAAGCAGTGACAACCAAGAGAAGTCAGACAATTTGTGTGAAAAGGGATCTTCAGGAATCGTGGAATGACATGATGATTTGTTTTATGGTTTAATGCTATGTGAGTGGGAAGACTTTAAAAAGGGTTATACGTCCAGGGGATTAATAAAAGGGAGAAACGAAAGTAGAAACGTTGAAAAGAGGGAGTTGTCCGAAAGTGAAAATTAGAAAAGGTACGCGAGCAGTGAATTCAGATGAAATGGTTAGTAAGGGAGAGGAAGGCGCCACACAAAGCATGCGAGCTGCCGGTGTTAGGAAATTGGTGCTAGAAAAAGAAAAATGATTGGTATAAATATGAATCTGGAGGAGGATGAAATCCTCAATATTGTGGATGAGGCGACCCCGGCTGACAAAAGATTCGTACAATTAGCTGTTGTTGATGGTCAAGAGAACATAGATTCAGATGAGTATATGCGAACCACTAAAATCCATGACTTTTATAGTAAATATGAAGTTAAAGGTGATGTCATCAAAAGCGATATTGAAGAAACGCCTGTGACTGAAAATGAAACAGAAATTTTAGTAAAGAATCGAAGTTTTAAAAATACATAAACTGACGAAAGGTCAAAAGAGGAGCTTTATCGTTGTCTAAGAGTGGCTTTCATGTTAGCATAAGACAGAGAATATGTAATAAATGATAGTTCAGATGAAGAAAATGTGGAAATAGAAGAAAAGGAACGAAGTATAACGGAAGATGTCTCTGCAGAGCAAAATGAAGTCTTATCCAAACAAAATCCGGCAGTAAATACCGAACCGAAAAACAAACAGCCACCAGACGATACGATACTGAGGCAAGATATGATTAGGGCTGTGAAAGACGTCGAAATCAGAAAATCAATGAAGCTCCCAGATATACGAGATTTGTCAGTAAATAAAATATCTTGGAGCGAACTGATGGTCGAACAAAATTTGTTATGGTAGGACCAAGAAAATTCAGAAAATAGGACGATCAAAGAGTAATCGCAGCTGAAATTTACATTATTATATTTAAGTACTTTTTGACACTGCATGCCAAATTAGTGCTATTTCACAATCTTTATGTGAACACATTTCCAATAAACCTGGGTTCGTTATGATGTCAGTAAATGGTGTGAAAATTGTAGGGCAACTGGCAAATCCAGCATCCCTATTCGAAGACAAGTGTTAGTGGAATTTGAAATTAATGGGCGAAAATTTAAACACGACTTTCTGGTAGTGCCGGATTTGAATAATGAGATGATTTTAGGTAGCATTTGATTAGATTGGGAAAAGGTATTCATTGATTGCGGTAGTGGGACAGTCAAAATTAATAATAAATCTGGTATTTTGGAATTTAGATTTGAGGTGAACGAAATTTCACAGAAGTTGATTTATTGCTATTGGAATTAGACCCTAGAAATTATGGTTTGTCCAATTTATATGAAATATACCATGTAAAGAACGTAATGATTGACGACCCATAAGTAGAAACTTCTAAAGCAATTATTAAAGAGATACAGGAACTTAAGTCGGGACAGAAAGCCGATCTGTTTAACATTCTAACTAACAATCAGGAAGTGTTTTCAGATAAACTGGGAGTAGTAAAGAATTTTGAATACCGTATTGAAGGAATAGAACATGAACCATTTTTCGTGAGACTTTATCCAGTACCTCTAGCTAAGCAAGAAGCCCTGCTAGTGGAAATCGACAAAATGATTGAATGGGGAATTATCGAAAGGATCAATAATGGGTATAATAGCCCTCCCATTATTGTAAACAAGAAAGATGGAGGTGTGCGAGTAGTAATCGATGTACGAACACTGAACAAAGTTGTCAAAAGAGAAGTAGATCGTTTAGAAAGTTTAGAAAAACTATTGCAAAAGTTTACAGACGAATGGAAAAACTGGTAGAAGCTGACCTCGGGGAAGATCAGTTTGGATTCCGCAGAAATGTTGGAACACATGAGGCAATACTGATCTTACGACTTATCTTAGAAGAAAGATTTAGGAAAGGCAAACCTACCTGTCTAGCATTTGTAGACTTAGAGAAAGCTTTTGACAATGTTGACTGGAATACACTCTTTCAAATTCTAAAGCTGGCAGAGATAAAATACAGGGAGCGAAAGGCTATTTACAATTTGTACAGAAAACAGATGGCAGTTATAAGAGTCGAGGGACATCAAAGGGAAGCAGTGGTTGGGAAGGGAGTGAGACAGGGTTGTAGCCTATTCCCGATGTTATTCAGTCTATATATTCAGCAAGCAGTAAAGGAAACCAAAGAAAAATTCAGAGTAGGAATTAAAATCCCTGGAGAAGAAATAAAAACTTTGAGGTTCGCCGATGACATTGTAATTCTGTCAGAGACAGCAAAGGACCTGGAAGAGCAGTTGAACGGAATGGACAGTGTCTTGAAAGGAGGGCATAAGATGAACATCAACAAAAGCAAAACGAGGATAAAGTAATGTAGTCGAATTAAGTTGGGTGATGCTGAGGGAATTAGATTAGGAAATGAGCACTTAAAGTAGGAAAGGAGTTTTGCTATTTGGGGAGCAAAATAACTCATGATGATCGAAGTAGAGAGGATATAAAATGTAGACTGACAATGGAAAGGAAAACGTTTCTGAAGAAGAGAAATTTGTTAACATCGAGTATAGATTTAAGTGTCAGAAAGTCGTTTCTGAAAGTATTTGTATGGAGTGTAGCCATGTATGGAAGTGAAGTGTGCACGATAAATAGTTTGGACGAGAAGAGAATAGAAGCTTTCGAAATGTGGTGCTGCAGAAGAATACTGAAGATTAGATGGGTCGGAGCGGAGCGTGGAATGTCAGATCACTTAATCGGGCATGTAGGTTAGAAAATTAAAAAAGGGAAATGGGTAGGTTGAAGTTACATATAGTGGGAATTTGTGAAGTTCGGTGGCGGGAGGAACAAGACTTTTGGTCAGGTGAATACGGGGTTATAAATACAAAATCAAATAGTGGTAATGCAGGAGTAGGTTTAATAATGAATAAAAAATAGGGCAGCGGGTAAGCTACTACAAACAGCATAGTGAACGCATTTTTGTTGCCAAGACAGACACGAAGCCCACGCCTACTACAGTAGTACAAGTTTATATGCCAACTAGCTCTGCAGATGATGAAGAAATTGATGAAATGTATGATGAAATGAAAGAAATAATCCAGATAGTGAAGGGAGACGAAAATTTAATAGTGATGGGTGACTGGAATTCAGTAGTAGGACAAGGGAGAGAAGGAAACATAGTAGGTGAGTATGGATTGGGGCTAAGAAATGAAAGAGGAAGCCGAGAATTTTGCACAGAGCATAACTTAATCATAGCTAACACTTGGTTCAAAAATCTTAAAAGAAGGTTGTATACATGGAAGTAGCCTGGAGATACTAAAAGGTATCACATAGATTATATAATGGTAAGACAGAGATCTAAGAAATCCGGTTTTAAATTGCAAGACATTCCCAGGGGCAGATGTGGACTCTGACCACAATCTATTGGTTATGAACTGTAGATTAAAAGTGAAGAAACTGCAAAAAGGTGGGAATTTAAGGAGATGGGACCTGGATAAACTGAAAGAACCAGAGGTTGTACAGAGTTTCAGGCAGAGCATAAGGGAACAATTGACAGGAATGGGGGAAAGAAATACAGTAGAAGAAGAATGGATAGCTCTGAGGGATGAAGTAGCGAAGGCAGCAGAGGATCAAGGTAAAAAGACGAGGGCTAGTAGAAATCCTTGGGTAACAGACGAAATAATGAATTTAATTGATAAAAAGAGAAAATATTAAAATGCAGTAAATGAAGCAGGCAAAAAGGAATACAAACGTCTCAAAAATGAGCTCGACAGGAAGTGGAAAATGGCTAAGCAGGGATGGCTAGAGGCCAAATGTAAGGATGTAGAGGTATATATCACTAGGCGTAAGGTAGATACTGACTACAGGAAAATTAAAGAGACCTTTGGAGAAAAGAGAACCACTTGTATGAATATCAAGAGCTCAGATGGAAACCTAGTTCTAAGCAAAGAAGGGAAAGCAGAAAGGTGGGAGGAGTATATAGAGGGTCTATACAAGGGCGATGTACTTGAGGACAATGTTATGGAAATGTAAGAGGATGTAGATGAAGATGAAATGGGAGATACGATACTGGCGTGAAGAGTTTGACAGAGCACTGAAAGACCTGAGTCGAAACAAGGCCCTAGGAGTAGACAACATTCCATTAGAACTACTGACGGCCTTGGGAGAGCCAGTCCTGACAAAACTCTACCATCTGGTGAACAAGATGTATGAGAGAGGCGAAATACCCTCAGACTTAAAGCAGAATATAATAATTTCAACCACAAAGAAAGCAGGTGTTGACAGGTGTGAAAATTACCGAACTATCAGTTTAATAAGTCACAGCTGCAAAATACTAACGCGAATTCTTTACAGAGGAGTGGAAAAACTGGTAGAAGCTGACCTCAGGGAAGATCAGTTTGGATTCTGTTGAAATGTTGGAACACATGACGCAATACTGACCTTACGACTTATCTTAGAAGAAAGATTTAGGAAAGGCAAACCTACCTGTCTATCATTTGTAGACTTAGAGAAAGCTTTTGACAATGTTGACTGGAATACACTCTTTCAAATTCTAAAGGTGGCAGGGGTAAAATACAGGGAGCGAAAGGCTATTTACAATTTGTGCAGAAACCAGATGGCAGTTATAAGAGTCGAGGGCGTGTAAGGGAAGCAGTGGTTGGGAAGGGAGTGAGACAGGGTTGTAGCCTCTCCCCAATGTTATTCAGTCTGTATATTGAGCAAGCAGTAAAGGAACAAAAGAAAAATTCGGAATAGGTATTAGAATCCATGGAGAAGAAATAAAAACTTTGAGGTTCGTCGATGACATTGTAATTCTGTCAGAGGCAGCAAAGGACTTAAAAGAGCAGTTGAACGGAATGGACAATGTCTTGAAAGGAGGATATAAGATTAACAGCAACAAAATCAAAACGAGGATAATGGTATGTAGTCGAATTAAGTCGGGTGATGCTGAGGGAATTGGGTTAGGAAATGAGACACTTAAAGTAGTAAAGGAGTTTTGCTATTTGGGTGCAAAATAACTGATGATGTTCGAAGTAGAGAGGATATAAAATGTAGACAGACAATGGCAAGGAAAGCGTTTCTGAAGAAGAGAAATTTGTTAACATCGAGTACAGATTTCAGTGTCAGAAAGTCGTTTCTGAAAGTATTTGTATGGAGTGTAGTCATGTATGGAAATGTAACATGGACGATAAATAATTTAGACAAGAAGAGAATAGAGGCTTTCGAAATGTGGTGCTACAGAATAATGCTGAAGATTAGATGGGTAGATCACATAACTAATGAGGAGGTATTGAATAGAATTGGGGAGAAGAAGAGTTTGTGAGAAGAAGGGACCGGTTGGTAGGACATGTTCTGAGGCATCAAGGGATCACAAATTTAGCATTTGAGGGCAGCGTGGGGGTACAAATTGTAGAGGCAGACCAAGAGATGGATACACTAAGCAGATTCAGAAGGATGGAGGTTGCAGTACTGGGAGATGAAGGAGCTTGCACAGGATAGAGTAGCATGGAGAGCTGCATCAAACCAGTCTCTGCACTGAAGACCACAACATCAACAACAACATCAACATTGCAAAAGTTTCTGAACGTGCAGTATTCATATATGATATCATGTGAGTGACATAGGACAAATTTAAAATACAAGAAACAGTGGTATTCATTGGCCAGTTACTAAACATATAGTAAGTATTGAATATTACAAAACATTTTTTATCATTCAAGTGACATATGACGTATTTAAAATAATTATTGGCACTCATTGGCCAGTTACAAAACATTCATATCGTTTTACAAAACATTATTCAGTATTATTCAGAAGTCATCATTCAAAATGAGAGTTAATTATTGGCATAGCATTTATAGAGTATAACAAAAATATTATTTACAGAAATTATTGGCATAGCATTTATACATTGTTACAAAACTTCATTCAGTATTACTCAGAACTCTCTTAAACTGGTAGCATTATTTGGGACTGGTGATACATTTCTTTGTGCTAGCAATGCATTGCGTTGGGATCGATAATTAATTGCTGGGGCATGAAAATATTTTCTTTTGCCTTATTGCTGCAAATAAGGATTACTAACGTCATTTGTCATGAGTCAGCTGTAGCAAGGTTATGAAACAAGTAGAGTATATGTGATCACATTCATGAATGACACACACAAATGGGTAAAAAAATTCAAGTACTAGAACAGGTTTAATAGTTAACCGCTTATAGCACATTAATTTCATGAATAGCCTCTCCAGGAAAAAATACAAAATGGATCATTGGGCTGAAAGAAGAAACGAATATTATGCTGAAAAGTAGTGAATTTCGAATTAACAGGTAATGAAACGTCTACTCAATATGTATGTACTCTAGCTGTCCTTTCCAAAACATTCAGTCATTATACCATGCGACGTAAGACATACTGTCAAAACGAACTGCAACAAATACTTAAATAACTACATAGCATCTCTTAACTAACAGTAAATATATAAACTTCATCATTATTCTCATCTGCAAGTAAAAAACTTAAAAGTGGTGCGTTAAGTGGCCATATAAAATTCATCACTATCATCACCTGCAAAGAAAAACTTCATTATTCATATTATCATGCTCTTCATATAACTATTTATCACCATTCATTATCATCTGCAAAAAAGACACTTCGTTATTCATATTACCATTTACTTCATACAACTATTCATAGTATAGAGTTTCTTATTTCTAGCATATTTCATCGCTGAAACAAAGATGTGTAGTTCTGTCTGACAGTCTGCATCAATCGCCTCGTATTCTGAAAGAAAAATAATTAGTTAAGACTGCTATCATACGATGTGTATAGTATATTCTTGCTAGTGTTTGTTAATTCTGATCCATTTACTCTTCGTGACGAGGTATTGCACCTTCTTTCGTTCGTTGCGAAGGTGAAATTCCCATTTCATAGTAATCCACTGTGGTTTGTTTAATTTATTTCTTTTACACGTTATTGCTTTCTGAAAATGATGAATAAGGATTAATATCTTGCATTTAAATCATATACCCATTAAATAAAAACTGGTTTCTGGCGAGATAATTAAGCATACAACATAGCATGAGAGAAAACGTATTACGTCAAAAAACATAGACAGTGTTCAGGTGCAAAAATGTACACAGAGTATCATAAAGTAGTAGCAAAAAAATGTAAAATAGTCACGATGTTGAGATATCATAAGGCAAAAATGTCAAAGTCAACTGGTGTTTGTTACATCTTAAACATTTCATAGTGTATACAGGAAAACAATCATACATACACGAAAAATGGAAAATATGCGCGGTCTGATATATAACGACAAGAAAAGCGACCTGCTAACCTTACCTTGCCGGGCACTTGCCAAGAAAAAATATGATAATCGTCAGTAAGTAGTCACATAAATATAATTGCATCATTGGTCATATAAAAATCGGAAAATGGCATTACAGTGTGATAAATCATAAAGTATGTTCATTCAATAAAGGGTTTAATATTGTAGACATGGTGATTGCCTTTACTTTTTCTGGTTCTCAGAGTTTCGACGTGTACTACATTGGGGTGAGGAATGCTGCGGATTCGATATGGACCTGCGTATAGAAGCTCAAATTTACTGCATCTATTCTTTCCTCTGTTGGATAAATAGTGTGTACGTACTAATATCTTCTGTCCAGTGTGAAAGTCACGGCGTGTACAAACCTGTTTTTGCTGTCTTCTCCGGCGCTCTGCGGCACGTTTGATGTTGTTGAGTCCAATGTCAATTATTTCATGGTGTCGTAGTCGACGAGATGTAGGATAGGATACAAATTCTTTAATTTTGTTAGGTGGTTCAACATTTTTCAGTATAACAGTCAGAGATAACATAGTAGATTCATTTGGTATGGAATTAATTACATCCTGGAATGAGAGTATGTGTATGTCCCAATCAATATGTTTTTTATGGAAGTATATTCTACGTAGTTTACCAATTTCTTTTATTAGTCGTTCGCAAGGGTTCGAAGCAGCATGATACTTGGATATATAGATCGGAGAAATGTATCTTGTTCGTAACATACGAGTCCATATAGCAGATTGAATCTGTGGTCCATTGTCGGAAATTACTTTCAATACATGTCCTACATGAAATAGAAAATGTTTTACAAATGCTTTCGAAACAGATTTAGCAGTAGCTTTGCGTAACGGAGTGAAGGTAACAAATTTCGAAGTAAGTTCAACTGCGACAAAGATGTAGCAAAAACCTCGTTTAGTTCTGGGAATCGGACCAAAAATGTCTACAGCGGCCATGTGTCTCAATTTAACAGATACAATGGGATGTAATGGAGGAATATGTGAAGTCGTATCTGACTTAGCTTTCTGGCAGATTTTACATGACGCTAAAACTCGTCGAATACGTTTCTCCATGTTGGCAAAATAACAGTTCTGTCTCAGTATAAGAAAACATTTTCTGGCTCCATAATGTGCGTAACTCAAATGGGTATACCCAATTAATTTGTTAACAAGTTCGTCAGGAATGCATAGTAACCAGTTGTTGCTGTCAGGGTGAGAGCGGCGAAACAGAATGTTATTGCGTACAGTATAATGGTTTCTAATGGTAACATTATTCCTATCTTGCCAAAGGTGTTTAATTTCTTTCCATACGTTGTCTTTGCTCTGCTCCTGTGCTATGTCTCGTAATGACGCCGAAATAAAATTTTCGAATGCAACTTGTTGAACATACATGACGCTGAAATTTGCTTGGCAGAAGTTGGTTGCGATGTCTTGCTGATTGTTGCTGAGAGAACGGGATACAATATTTTGTGTACCGGGAATGTGAACTATTGTAAAATTAAATTCCTGTAAATACAGTTTCCATCTGCTTAATCTGTCGTGTGTAAATTTTGCGGAAAGTAAAAACTGTATAGCTCAATGATCTGTGTAAACGGTAGTGTGTCTTCCACAAAGAAAATGCCTAAATCTCGTAAATGCCCATACAACACATAATGTTTCAAGTTCTGTAACAGAATAATTGCGTTCAGCAGGTGATAGAATGCGACTCGCAAAGGCGATGTTTTTGATTACTGTACAACCATCTTCTTCGATTTCCTGAAAAATGTGTACGCCTAAAGCAGTGTTAGAACTGTCGGTGGCAATGGAAAAATTTCTAGTCAGATCTGGATGTGATAAAAGTGGTGCATTCAACAAAGATTGTTTCAGATTGACAAATTCAGAATGTGCTTGGTTATCCCAGGACCAAATAGTGTTTTTACCCGTCAATTGACATAATCTAAGGGTGTCTAAAGCAGAGTAATGAATAAATTTATGAAAAAAGTTAATTAAACCCAAAAAGCTGCGTAGTTGTTTCTTCGTCGTAGGAACAGTAATGTCACGTAAAGATTGAAGTTTTTCCGGGTCAGGCACAATGCCTTCTGCTGAAATTACATGTCCAAGAAATTTTATAGAATTTTTGCCAAAGTACGATTTACTGAGATTAACTGTGAGTCCTTGTGCACGAAAAGTTCGTAACAGTTGTTCAAGAATCAAATTGTGTTCAGACCAGTTAGCTTCTGCAATAAGAACGTCGTCTACATACGTTGTGATTCTGTCTTTTAATTCTGTCGGAAGTATAGTAATCAATCCGCGAATAAATGCTGCTGAAGAAATAGGTAAACCGAACGGTAATTTACAAAATTGATAACAGTCACCAAAACAGAGAAAAGCTGTGTACTTTCTGCAGTTCGGATGGAGCTGAATTTGCCAAAATCCCGATTTCAAATCTAACGTGGAATAAATAGCAGTACCATGAAATTTCTGTAGAAGTTCTTCTAGTGCCTATGGGCGATCTGTTTCATTAATAATAATGTCACTGATGTGGCGCGAATCAAGTACGAGGCGAAGTGAACCATCCTTTTTCTTAAAAATATGGAGCGGGTTTATGTACGGATTAACTACCGGTTCAATAATTCCTTGGTCAAGCATAGCTTGCAATTCTTTCTTAACTTGATCTCTGTGAATGTATGGAATAGGATAATGTTTGGCTTTAAATGTATCGTGCTGTTTAACTTGAAATTCATACATAAATCCGGACATAGTACCAGGGACGTTGTCAAAAACTGGAGCTTGCTGTAAAAGAATTTTGTGTAGTTGAGTACGTTCGTCGTCTGTATTTGCATTGCTCTGTTTAACTTTATCAGAAATCATCTGTATAACGACATAATCGCCATTGTCTGGTGTATTATAGTTGTGTACGTACGTATCTGTGAATAATGTAGAATGACAGTCTATGTTACGTGATGCGGAAATGACCTCTGTACGATTAATTGTTTGTTCTTCTGCAGATAAAGAGTGCTGAAATTCTAATGCCAGTTGTACATTTTCATCCTTTAACATTAAATAGGAGTTTTGAAACTCAATAATTGCGTCATGTTGTACCAGAAAATTCGTACCTAAAATAACGTCTGTTGTCAATAAGGGAACAATCCAAAAATTTGAGTGAAATGTATGACCTGCAATACAAAATGACAAATGTGTCTGTAATTTTACATCTACTCCTTTACCAGATACTGCTCCTTTTACTTTAGTTTTGCCTAATGGTAACGTAGGATAGGTATTCTCTTTGTTACATTCGTTGAAAGTTTCCTCATTTATAACTGACATAGGTGATCCAGAATCGATTACTGCTGAAAACATGGATGATCCAATCTTTACTTCAATGACAGGGTGTGAAATGGTTTTTTGAATAACTGGTCTTTCCTGCAAAAGAGTGTCTCGGATGTCGTCATAAGTAATAACATTTTCGTGAACAAGATTCTGCGTGTCAAAAGTATTGCTTGCGTTGCTGGAAGATGCAACCTGTACTATATCTAGTCAAATGCTATCTGACGTGCTATTATTTGCGGGAGGATGCTGTGGCATTTCGACTATTTGTACTGTTCTGTTATTTCGTCCTGACGTATTACGTTCGGGATGATATCTGCTGTCTGGTTCATTCATCATAATCTGTTGCGGATGATTCTGTTGCTGGTAAGACCGACTGTTACGCTGAAAACTGTGCTCATTACTTTTACGTCTGTCATAATAATCATTGCTATACGGCGCGTTGCGACAGGAGTTGAAATGGTGTGTTTTCTGTACGCAGTGATTTCCTTGCTGCTGTGCGTTACTATTTGGTGTAGCCGACGCTATACGTGCAGGCGGCGAAACATTAAAGCTTGGTTGACCTTACAGACTGCATTGTTGGTTAGGTATGCTAACTGGTTGGTTTTGTTGCTGTTGTGGGGAAAAACCTCTATTGTTGCCAAAATGTGTTTGCTGTTGCTGAAAATTTTGTACATACTGATGATTAAAATTTTGTCTGTTACTGAAGTTCTGGTAGTTGTCATTTGGCGAGTGTCTAATGAAAACTGTCACTTTCGGTAAAACTTGTCATATTAGGTTTTCTTTACTCATTCTTAATCCTAGATAGATCGATAGTTGAAGAGCTGTTTTGATAGATATAAAGGATAGTAGAAGAGAAGGCAGCAGTGCAGAAAACTAAAGATGAAACAGCACTACTACGGCTCGGGGCCCTGTGCACACTACAGCACATATTCATCGAAGTGTAATGAATCCCCTGAGGTCGCTTACGGGCTGCAAATAAATTTTAGTTTCTGCATTACAGGCAATGCCGGTGAAAATACAAAAGCAAATTGTCGTATCCAGTCCAAACGATGTATTTATGTTCTGTCACTTTTAAATACCTTAAATTTTTTTACGGATAAAAATCGCTTATAATCAACGTTATCGTCTCAGAATGTGTGAACAGGTTCAGGATTGCATGAGAATCTGTTTGTCAGTGACTGTTCGGAATCTAACTCACGTACTCTCTGTAAATTACCTAAATTATACATGCTGTGTGAGTGTGAGAAATGTTCGGAATCTTTTTCATCTCTGTCACTTCTTGCTGTAAAGTTGACAATTTTCTACGTAATGTATTATTGGACGAACCTATCTCACTGATTGTCTGCTGTAAATTTTGGAATTCGGGTGTTTGATTAAACGAAACTGGTGACGTATCGTCTGATTTGGTGTCATTATTACTTTAGATAACATCAATACGACTGGCCAATTCATCATATTTTTCTGTCAGTACTTTTACCTGATCATCGTTTTTAGTATCGCAAGCATTAATTTGTTTTTGTATTTTACGTGTGGTTTTGTTCAATTCCTTAACGTCTGCCTTGATGGCATCGGGATCCTGTATTAGTTCCAACTTTTCAAGTCTGTTGGTCATTGTCTGAAAGTCTAATGTGTGTGTGTGTCTGTTTTTGTTTTACGATCGGAGATTTCATCATGCAATTCGGTGTTCAACCGTTTGATAGCATTAATTTCATCTGATACTATAGCAATATTGTTGTCTACGTATGTTTTTGCTTTCGTAAACAATTTACGCTTATCTTCTTGTCTCTGTGCAGTAATTGTTTCCATGACTTGTTGCTTTACTTTATTCTGTTCCTGTATAAATTTACGGTAACGCGTTTCACTATTTTGTAGGTGGTGATTAAAACGTTCGTCAATTTGGCTGTTCTGTTGCTCAAATTTCGCGTCTACTTTTGCATCCAGTGTGCGCGAAAGTTCTGCTGACATTAATTTAAACTCGTCGCGTAACTGTGTTGCGTTTTCAGAGCATTGTTTAGCGACTGCACTAATTTCATCTCTAAGCAATTTCGTTGTAGCTGCTTGCGTATTCCTTAATTCTTGAGCCACAGATCTAATTTCTTCACTACTGCTCCTAGCACAAGCCTTAATTTCCTCACGTAATTGTTCTCTAGTATCATGACATTGCGCGCAACTGTTCACTAACTTAAGTTGTTTGAAATTGTTATCTTGCTTATCATTCGACTGTTTGGAATTGTTGTCTAGTTTTTCATGAAGTTGTTGTTTGAGATTTTAATTTTTTTCATTAAGTTGTTGCTTGAGATTTTCATTAAGTTGTAGCAATAATGCCATAACTTGATCCATGTCAATATTACCTACTCTATTCTCTGTGCTGTTTGATGGCGTACCTGCAATTGTCACGTTTTGTGTAACCATTTGGTCATTCTGTGATTCTCGAAAAGGTTTGCCAATCGGGTGTGCACTGTGGGTCACTACCTCGGAATCAAATAAATCTGACATATTTTGAGTACACTGTTCACCTTCGCCACAAACAATTATCTGTTCGTTACGTAAATTTTGCAAATCGGGTGTATTAAGCTGGGCAGCGTTCATTGCAACGGAACGTGCCACGTCATCGATTGTTACATTTACTCTGGACATAATTGCATTTGTTTGCCCATCATTAGGATTTAACTCCATACTAGTGATCGGCACGCACTGATTATCTGTAATTAGACGATTATCACTGTTACACTGTGTGTCGCAATTATTATCGGTCAAATTATTTGAGTCGGCCATTTCACTCATTGCACATCGCGATATACTGTTAAGAGTTTTTTGCACCATTTTTCACAAATCAAAATTAAGCACAAAATGCAACAAAGATAAAGCAAAAATGGAACAAACACAATTACAACAAAGAGCAATAAATTGCCGATGATCTGTGAAAGAAAAAGTGACAAATTAGTAAATGCGTTGCGCCAGATGCAAACTACATTTAAGTAAATATGAGCAGGTATATGACTACTTCTCAGAGATTCACAAAGAAATACAATCAAAAATGGCTCTGAGCACTATGGGACTCAACTGCTGTGGTCATAAGTCCCCTAGAACTTAGAACTACTTAAACCTAACTAACCTAAGGACATCACACACATCCATGCCCGAGGCAGGATTCGAACCTGCGACCGTAGCGGTCGTGCGGTTCCAGACTGTAACGCCTTTAACCGCTCGGCCACTCCGGCCGGCGAAATACGATCCTGACCGGTTGTCGCCAAGTGTAACCTCCCCACAAAATTGAATAAATATTATTGGGTTAATGATTCTAATTTTAATGTAACCTCACAACAAAATTGGTTCCCATTTTAACCTCCCTACAGAAATTCATTCACATTTAACCTCCACACAAAATTTGTTTCCCATTTAATGTACCCACAAAATTCTTTTCTCATTTAATGTAAGCTCGAAACAGGAAAATTCCTAAACCTCATAATAAAAATAAATTCAGTAACCTGGTAAATTTTAGATGACAGCAGTGCTGCATCATGGCCCTGTAAGATCATTCTGAATAAAAAAGGAAAAATTCTTACCTCAATAAAATTGTCGAATATATCTGCTCTTACAATAAATTTTTCCATCACATCTCTGTGCAATGCTGGCCGACAGATTTGTCATTTATGAAAGGAAGCAACTGATTTTTCTTTTGCAACAATCGGAATGATCATGCACTGGAGAAATTATTAAATTCTTTAGATTGAAATGAATGCTTGGTAGAAATTACTTTATATGACAAAGATTATTATTAGGACATTTTTAAAACATTTACATGGGAGTTCAGATAACATTACTAGATATGCGCGAGGCTGCTTTTAACCTTATACAATAATACTCAGGCTCCAGCATCGCTGCACCGCGACCGGCCCAGCTAACACGATACACCATACCAGACCAGAGCAGACTCCCAACTAGCCACTAGCAACAACTTACTGCTACAGCTACACAGTTCCTACTCAGTCGACACTGCTGTCTGGTCAGCGATTCTCTTATACCTTGCATATCGCAGGCAGCACGTGAGCAATACATCGAAATTACATCTGCTCGGACCTCTTACAAAGTGACAGTCATGTAGTAGATGCTTTATCCAGACTACCTGAAGAAATAGTGTGCCAAACAAAAGTAACTAAGATGGCACTTCCCATATGAGGAAGAAAAAAATCGAACAGATTTGCAAAGTTATGCGGTACTACCAAAATGAAGACAAAGTCTGGAAGTCAATTAAAATAAATTTTAATAATACCAAATATCTTCAGAGTAGTAAGTATTATTAAATATTTAAAGATATTTTATACAAACGAAAGGATGCGAGTAGAGTGTAGTGAAAAGTGTGTTGGCCATTTTATTTAGAGACCGAAGTAATTAAATATTTTCACCTCACCTTAGGACACTGTGGTTCGTAAAAGTGTATCGAAAAACTTTCTGACGTAATAACAATAAATATTGGTGTAACAAGGCATGTGATATTTGGCAGAGGGCTAAGGTCACAAATCGAATCAACCAAGATAACATGCAAGACAATGCACCAGAAGATACTCTTGACTTATTGTCGGTGGATTTTTAGGGACCTCTCCCGAAAACTTCCGGAAATTTACCTACATTTTAGAGGTATTATAAGTATTTTCGAAGTTTATCAAACTTTTTCCCATTACGAAAGCTACTGCAAAAGCAGTATTCAATAGAATAACTTAATATTTCAGTGCGATAGGAAAACCAAAGGCAGTACTATTTGGTGATGGATCACAATTCATTTCAAAAATAAGGAAGGAAGGAATGGAACAGAATGGCATTCAAGTGAAATATATTTCGTCATACCTTCCTGTAAGTAATCCAATTGAGTATTATATATGTGGACAAGGCAGAGTGTGTCGTACTTACTGCCACCACAGTCATAAGGCATGGGGCAGGTTTACTGCTGACTTTGAAATTGTAATGAATACCCTCCACCATGAAACTACAGGATTTACACCCAAGGAAATTCTACTTAATCATAAGAGCAAAAGTATAACTGAAGAAACCTTACAATTTCCACCCTATGTAGAACAAGATCTGAGGGAGAAAAAAGACTTTGTAAGAAAAAGAATGAAAGAAAAAGCGGAAGTCAGTTCCAAAAGGCACGATAAGGGCCATAAAGTGACCAAATTCAAAATTGGAGATTTTGTTGTCATAAGAAACTAATGAAAATCTAGTGAAATAAACCAATTTCTAAGTTTAAATATATTTATGATGGTCCCTTCGATGAGCAAGGAATTCCTCAAACTAAGGCTTATTTTCTTGTTTACACTAAGTCAAAGAAGCCATTAGGTGTTAGTAACATTGAAGATTTAAAACCTTATGTCCACAGAAATGAGTAATAGGAGGCAACATTAAAAAGCGTATATGGAATTAATGAAATATTATTTTACTCTATATGTTCTTGTTCGTGATACACTGTTGTCAGGTGTTGTTATGTTGGGAAAATTTTTTCTGTTATGAGACTAGTGATACATGTCTCTGAGTTTCAGACTCCATGTAATATAATGGGATATACAAATTACGAGGTGCATTCAAGTTCTAAGGCCTCCGATTTTTTTCCTAATTAACTACTCACCCGAAATCGATGAAACTGGCGTTACTTCTCGACGTAATCGCCCTGCAGACGTACACATTTTTCACAACGCTGACGCGATGATTCGATGGCAGTGGCGAAGGCTTCTTTGGGAGTCTGTTTTGACGTCTGGAAAATCGCTGAGGCAATAGCAGCACGGCTGGTGAATGTGCGGCCACGGAGAGTGTCATTTATTGTTGAAAAAAGCCTAAAGTCACTAGGAGCCAGGTCAGGTGAGTAGGGAGCATGAGGAATCACTTCAAAGTTGTTATCACGAAGAAACTGTTGCGTAACGTTAGCTCGATGTGTGGGTGCGTTGTCTTGGTGAAACAGCACAGGCGCAGCCCTTCCCGGACGTTTTTGTTGCAGTGCAGGAAGGAATTTGTTCATCAAAACATTTTCGTAGCATGCACCTGTTACCGTAGTGCCCTTTGGAACGCAATGGGTAAGGATTACGCCCACGCTGTCCCAGAACATGGACACCATCATTTTTTCAGCACTGGCGGTTACCCGAAATTTTTTGGTGGCGGTGAATCTGTGTGCTTCCATTGAGCTGACTGGCGCTTTGTTTCTTGATTGAAAAATGGCATCCACGTCTCATCCATTGTCACAACCGACGAAAAGAAAGTCCCATTCATGCTGTCATTGCGCGTCAACATTGCTTGGCAACATGCCACACAGGCAGCCATGTGGTCGCCCGTCAGCATTCGTGGCACCCACCTGGACGACACTTTTCGCATTTTCAGGTCGTCATGCAGGATTGTGTGCACAGAACCCACAGAAATGCCAACTCTGGAGGCGATCTGTTCAACAGTCATTCAAAAAAATGGCTCTGAGCACTATGGGACTCAACTGATGTGGTCATAAGTCCCCTAGAACTTAGAACTACTTAAACCTAACTAACCTAAGGACATCACACACATCCATGCCCAAAGCAGGATTCGAACCTGCGACCGTAGCGGTCGTGCGGTTCCAGACTGTAGCGCCTTTAACCGCTCGGCCACTCCGGCCAGCCAACAGTCATTCAGAATGAGATTTTCACTCTGCAGCGGAGTGTGCGCTGATATGAAACTTCCTGGCAGATTAAAACTGTGTGCCCGACCGAGACTCGAACTCGGTCGGGCACACAGTTTCAATCTGCCAGGAAGTTTCACAACAGTCATTCGGCGATCCTCCAAAACAATTCTCTCCACTTTCTCGATCATATCGTCAGACCGGCTTGTGCGAGCCCGAGATTGTTTCGGTTTGTTGTCACACGATGTTCTGCCTTCATTAAACTGTTGCACGCACAAACACACTTTCGACACATCCATAACTCCATCACCACATGTCTCCTTCAACTGTTGATGAATTTCAATTGGTTTCACACCACGCAGCTTCAGAAAACGAATGATTGCACGCTGTTCAAGTAAGGAAAACATCGCCATTTTAAGTATTTAAAACAGTTCTCATTCTCGCCGCTGGCGGTAAAATTCCATCTGCCGTACGGTGCGGCCATCTCTGGGACATATTGAAAATGAACGCGGCCTCATTTTGAAACAATGCGCATGTTTCCATATCTTTCCAGTCCGGAGAAAAAAATCGGAGGCCTTAGAACTTGAATGCACCTTGTACATGTAAACTCAAGGCCATAACATACATAAGGACTCAACTGATTGAATACTGCAGCATAATCAGGAGGACTGCCAAATGTGTCAATGGGCAGACAAGGGCAGTGATGAAAAGTTTGTATAGTGTACTGAGTGTTATGTTTTCCATGATGAACTGCATGAATATTTCAAGCAGACAAAACATTGTTTCTTAATGATCACACAGTAACAAGTAGGTATGGACTAACCATGTGTAATGTAAGGTGTGTATGTAAGCAATATATATATTCCTATATATTTTTTTCACAATATACACATGTATATATTTTCTGAATGTAACAAAAAATCATGTTTTGGTACTTGATGGAGCAGTGTTTTATATAAACAGTTATGTGGAGCGTTTCTTGTGTAATATATGTTTGCAAAATTTTTTTTCTGCCAACACTGTTTTGAAGTATTATTGATGTTTCATTGATGTATCCCTGTCGGGAAACCTCAGTGAAACATGGGGCATTTGTAACACTTACATCGATTAGGAGTAGGTTTATTTTATGTAACTGTCTATTTGCAATTTATGAAGTGTGTATTCTGTGTTGTTTAAACTCCTTGCTCTATGGCAATAAAATTTGAGTTTTGTAATTTATATATGAAAAAAGCAAAAGAATATGTTGAAATGGTAAATCATTATAATATGAATATGTTTATATAAGGAGAATGTTTGTTAGAAGCTGGTTCATGCTTAGTGCACTTGTATTTGTAACATGTAAACGCTGTAGGGAAGTCCCTCCGCAACGGAAGTGGCATGGCGCGATGTAAAAGGTGGGTTTGGCAGTCTAACTGGGCAGCTCCTTTGTGTGAATGACACGCACTGAACGCGTCAACTCGCCTAACTCTGGCGATAGTGCCGCTCTCGAACCTGACCAAGAGTTTAGGTCGGCGCTGCGTGCCGACGGGACCTGAGAGGGTTTCGAGGTGCATCGTGAACTATTACTGTTGCTAAGGAAAACTGATTATGTAGAGGAGCTTAAACAGTGTATTTATAACAGTTTTTTGCTGAAGTATCCTTAGTTTATTACAAAATATAATTTTGTAGGATTACAGTGCAAGATTATGTAAATATTATTGCAAAGAATACCTGCTTCATAGGTAATTAAAATTCAAGTACATATAAATCTTTAATGAACAGATTTACGATAGTACTGTCAGAATAAAAATTATACACAATTTTTAAAAAGGTGTAATTTTGATGCCTATCATGAAGAGTAACTTTTTTGATTTTAATTAAGCCCAGTGTTATTTTTTAGTGTCTTGCAAAATAATCTATGAATTACTTCAAGTGAAGTGAATGATTAGCTTTTAGAGTTAGCCATTCTATTGTAATAATCAAAGAGCGTTGACTAGTGGAACTACACTCGTTTATGGGTCCTCATCATATTCTCCGCCTGCTAGGACAAAGATGAACTATCACTGTTTCTAAGGAAAACTGATATATGTAGATGACCTTAAACAGTGTATATATTATGTTATTGATAAATATAGCTCTGCACTTCATGCAGTGACATTTCACTATTTGATTAAGTAATGCTCTTGAGCTTCGTGCAAATTTACTACCCATAATTTACTGGTGTGTGTGTTATTGGTAACTGCTGCTACACACAGTACAGAATGCGCTGTGGCAATTAGTATCCTGTTTGCTATTCAAAGGGAAATCTCAACAAAAGTAACTTCAATAACCAATATTCAATTTTCTCAAACACATGTTTCCAAATTAATGCTCCTAATTGGGCTAGCGACCGTTCATTTTTCTCTTTCATTTATGATTTTACCACTTTCGTTAACTCCCAAGATTAAAGCCCGTTTGGTTTTTCTGTTACTTCACCAAGTTCAAAATTATAGTCCGATACCCTTGTCCATTAGACACACGCGCGGTCAAACTTTTAAATCCTCTGAGAGTGAAACATTAGCTTGTTCCACGGCACGTTAGTGTTATAATGGGCGCGAAAAAAAAAAAATACGGAGCCGGAGGCATAATCACAGAAACCAGTACCTATATGTTAGAAGTACTGACTCTGGCTGTTGAGACACTTGTCCCACTGTGACACAAGGCGGTGGATGGCTGTCTCATAAAATTTCCGGGGCTGCGATGTTAACCAGTTCCGCACGTACAGCTGGACATCGTCGTCCAAGGTGAATCGTTTGCCCCTCAGAGCCTTTTTAAAGGGACCAAAAATTGATTGTGGAATATCGTCTTAGTTATGTGACTGGATTAATGATTTACTGTCAGAGAGGTCACAGTTCGTAGTAATTGACGTAAAGTCATCGAGTAAAACAGAAGTATTTTTGGCGTTCCCCAAGGTAATGTTATAGGCCCTTTGCTCTTCCTTATCTATATAAACGTTTTGGGAGACAATCTGAGCAGCCGTCTTAGCTTGTTTGCATATGACGCTGTCGTTTATTGACTAGTACAGTCACCAGAAGATGAAAACGAAATGTAAAACGATTTACAAAAGATATATATATGGTGCGAAAATTGGTAATTGACCCTAAATAAAAGTGTGACGTCACCCACATGAATGCTAAAAGGAATCCGTTAAATCTCGGTTACACGATAGATCAGTCAAGTCGAAAGGCCGTAAATTCAATTAAATACCTAGGATTACAGTTACGAAGAACTTAAACTGGAAGGAACAAATACAAAATTTTGTGGGAAAGGCAGGACATTTCGAAAATGTAACAGATCTACGGCTTGTCGTCCTCTTTTAGAATACTGCTGTGCGGTGTGGGATCCTTACCAGATAGGATTGACGGAGTACATCGAAAAAGTTCAAAGAAAGGCAGCATGTTATGTATTATCGCGAATTAGGGGAGAAAGTGTCACTGAAATGATACAGGACTTGGGATGGACATCATTAAAACAAAGGCGTTTTTTGTTGCGGCGGAATCTTCTCATGAAATTTCTATCACCAACTTTCTCCTCCGAAAGCGATAATACACTACTGGCCATTAAAATTGCTACACCAAGATGATAAACGGGTATTCATTGGACAAATATATTGTACTAGCACTGACATGTGATTACATTTCCACGCAATTTGGGTGCATAGATCCTGAGAAATCAGTACCCAGAACAACCACTTCTGGCCGTAATAACGGCCTTGGTACGACTGGGCATTGAGTCAAACAGAGCTTGGATGGCGTGTACAGGTACAGCTCCCCATGCAGCTTCAACATGATACCACAGTTCATCAAGAGTAGTGACTGGCGTATTGTGACGAGCCAGTTGCCACTATTGACCAGAAGTTTTCAGTTGGTGAGAGATCTGGAGAATGTGCTGGCCAGGGCAGCAGTCGAACATTTTCTGTATCCAGAAAGGCCCGTACCGGACCTACAACATGCGGTCGTGCATTATCCTGCTGAAATGTCGGGTTTCGCAGGGATCGAATGATGGGTAAAGCCACATCTGAAATGTAACGTCCACTGTTCAAAGTGTCGTCGATGCGAACAAGAGGTGACCGAGACATGTAACAAATGGCACCCCATATCATCACGCTGGGTGATACGCCAGTATGACGATGACGAATACACGCTTCCAATGTGCGTTCACCGCGATGTCGCCAAACACGGATGCGAACGTCATGAAGCTGTAAACAGCACCTTGATTCATCCCAAAAAATGACGTTTTGCCGTTCGTGCACCTAGGTTCGTTGTTGAGTACACCATCGAAGGCGCTCCTGTCTGTGATTCAGCGTCAAGGGTATCCGCAGCCACGGTCTCCGAGCTGATAGTCCATACTGCTGCAAACGTCGTCGAACTGTTAGTGCAAACAACCCCATCTGTTGACTCAGGGATCGAGACATGGCTGCAAGATCCTTTACAGCCATATAGATAAGATGTCTGTCATCTCGACTGCTAGTGATACGAGGCCGTTGGGATCCAGCACGGCGTTCGGTATTACCCTGCTGAACCCACCGATTCCATATGCCGCTAACAGCCATTGGATCTCGACTAACGCGAACAGCAATGTCACGATACGATAAACCGCAATCGCGATAGGCTGCAATCCGACCTTTATCAAAGTCGGAAACGTGATGGTACGCATTTCACCTCCTTACACGAAGCATCACAACAACGTTTCACCAGGCGACGCCGGTTAACTGCTGTTTATGTATGAGAAATCTGTTGGAAACTTTCCTCATGTCAGCACGTTGTAGGTGTCGCCACTGGCGCCAACCTTGTGTGAATGCTCTGAAAAGGTAATTGTTTGCATATCGCAGCATCCATTTCCTGTCGGTTAAATTTCGCATCTGTAGCAAATGATCTTCGTGGTGTAGCAATTTTAATGGCCAGTAGGGGAAATCATTGCTCGTGCGGAAAGATAGAGGTGTTCGTTCTTTGCGCGTGCTACACGAGATAGAGAATTGTGAAGGTGGTTCGATGAACCTTCTGCCACGCAGTTACACGTGATTTGCAGAGTATCTATGCAGATGTAGATCTCAAAATAATTGGTTGTGGACCCACTATCGCCAGTTTCACTTTGACATCCTGTAGTATCTCACATCGAAACACAACGTTCCTTGATGCGACCGACGTGTCTAAGTGCGCTGCGGTGTTCGACTACGGGCGGCGCCACAAGCCCTGTCTTAGAAGCAGCACCTGTGATGGGCGGCGCATGTGCCGTTTATGGGTTGTGGGCCTGCTTATGACGGCGAGTTGCAGCTTTGGCATTAGTTTTCAGCGGGATTCAGCAGTAGTAGCAAGGCTACCGAAGATGGCGAACACGTGGATCACCGAAATTTCGAGTCATGTGGATTTTAGGATATGGCAGGAAATCCGATGATGTCACCGTAACAAGTAAACGTTGGTAAAAATTATTTGGGAATTATTTCTTATAAGCTATTTTGGTCGTGCTTTCTCTATGCAGCTACTGGGAAACTCTAACTTTATACCATCACCAATTCGCGAAGCAATGCCGATAACTATGGATTAGACTATACTATCGTTAGTTATTTTATTATTTTTACTTGCTCTAGCTGCGTGGCAAGACGCAATCAATACCTTCACTGCGAGATAACAACGATGAAGTCACTGATGACAGCAACACTAAAGCAGAGTTATTAAACACGGTTTTCCGAAACCCCTTCACCAAAGAAGATGAAGTAAATATTCCTGAATTCCAATCAGGAATAACTGCCAAGATGAGAAACATAGAAGTAGATATCCTCGGTGTAACAAAGCAGCTTAAATCACTCAGTAAAGGCAATGCCCCCGGTCCAGATAGTATACCTCTCAGAGTGTGCTGATAAAATAGCTTCATATTTAGCAATCATATACAATCACTAGCTCACACAAAGATCTGCACCTAAAGATTGGAAAATTGCTCAAGTCACACCAATACCCAAGAAGGGAAGTAGGAGTAATCGGCTGAATTACAGGCCTATATCACTAACGATGAAATGCAGTAGGGTTTTGGAACATATACTGTATTCGAACACTATGAAGTCCCTCGAAGAAAACGATTTATTGACACATAGTCAGCACGGTTTCAGAAAATATCGTTCTTGTGAAACACAACTAGCTCTTTATACTTATGAAGTGATAAGTGCTATCGACAGGGGATGTCAAATTGATTCCATATTTTTAGATTTCTAGAAGGCTTTCGACATCGTTCCTCACAAGCGTCTTCTAACCAAACTGCGTGCCTACGGAGTATCGCCTCAGCTGTGCCACTGTATTTGTGATTTCCTGTCAGAAAGGTCACAGTTCGTAGTAATAGACGAAAAGTCTTCGAGTGAAACAGAAGTAATATCCCGCATTCCCCTAGGATGTGTTATAGGAGCTCTATTGTTCCTTATCTATATTAACGACATAGGAGACAATATGAGTAGCCGTCTTAGATTGTTTACAGATGATGCTGTCATTTACCGTCTTGTAAAGTCATCAGATGATCAAAGCGACTTGCAAAATGACTTAAATAAGATATCTGTATGGTGCGAAAAGTGACAATTTACCCTGAATGAAGAAAAGTGTCAAGTTATTCACATGAGTACTAAAAGAAATCAGCTAAATTTCGATTACGCGATAAGTCACACAAATCTGAAGGTTTTAAATTCAACTAAATACTTAGGGATTACAATTACAAATAACCTAAATTGGAACGATCACATAGATAATATTGTGGGAAGAGCAAACCAAGAGATTGCTTACACCACGCTTGTCCGCCATATTCTGGAGTATTGCTGTGCGGTGTGGGATCCGCATCAGGTGGGACTGACGGATAACATCGAAAAAGTACAAAGAAGGGCAGTTCGTTTTGCATTATCGCGAAATAGGGGAGACAGTGTCACAGACATGATACGTGAATTGGAGTGGCAATCATTAAAACAAAGGCGTTTTGCGTTGCGACGGGATCTTCTCATGAAATTGCAATCACCAGTTTTCTCCTTCTATTGCGAAAACATTATATTGGCACCCACCTACATAGGGAGAAATGATCATCACGATAAAATAAGAGAAATCAGCGCTCGCACAGAAAAATTTAAGTGCTCGTTTGTCCCGCGTTCCGTTCGAGAGTGGAACGGTAGGGAGACAGCTTGAAGGTGGTTCATTGAACCCTCTTCCAGGCACTTTATTGTGAGTAGCAGACTAATCACGTAGATGTAGATGTTTTTGCAGCTACTATATCATATGAGCCAGGATTCTTTGCAGTTGCTGCTGGCGTTCCAGAGATGTACTGCAAAACACACACACACACACACACACACACACACACACACACATACTCACGCGAGTTCTCTTATATGGCAGACTGGACAAAGATAACATGGCGTAGCAAGAGAGGAGCATCAGTAGCGAAGCAGCTCCCTTGAAGTACATCGTTTAATGTTTCTTTGTCATTTTTTCATTTATATTTGGGAATGTAATACAGCAGCGAAATGATCAAAGTGTAAACAACGTGCATGAAGAAATATTTCACTCAAGACACTTAGAAATAACAAAATGTATGTTGTTTTTCTAACAAAAATATAAATGAAACAGTTTCATAGCTGTTTACCTGGTCAATTTGTCGGCATAGTTTTTCAAAGATTTGTTGCTAGTAAGTACAGGATGCAAACAACGCGACTTAATGTTAGAACATCAACTAAAAAATATGGCCACGTATGAGCTTAGCAGTAAACGAATACATAGAAACGATTTAAAACTGTGGCAGATATTTTGAAAAATGAAGTGAAGTAATGAAACACAAGTGGTAAAGTGTTGCTGTACGCGAAAGATACAAACAAGTTTTGTTTTTTTAGGACTCTGATTTATAAAAATTAAATCAGCAATTAACGCTTTGAAGTTCGTATCCTGCCTAGTTTACTCCTCATGCTGGTTGTTCTAGGCTTCTTGAATAGAGGGGCCAACTGTGTCATGACGGATGACTAGGACAATGGTTGTCAAACATCGACCAGAGGTGAACGCCCACGGAAGTTCTGCATGGAGAGAGCACCTGTTGCGTAATGAGAACAAATCTCTTGGGTAGTGGGGATGGGGGAGTGGATGACTAATGCTCGGATGTGATTTATGGGAAGCCGATTACACGCAAATGGGGGCCAGCTGAAACGGTGTATAATTCCCACTATAACTGCCTTTCTGAAAATCTCCGTGAGTTTAAATCACATTCCACTTCTAGGAAACTTAAGATGTATTCACCTTCAAGTTCATAACGTGTTAATGAATTGAAGTGAAGAAATAAAAAACGTATCAACTGCGACAGGATGATATGCGTTTTCTTCTTCTATATTGACGTTACACGGTATCGCCGACGTTAAGAAGAAATGTGACTGACACCAGTAGCATCTTTCTTCTTTCTTAACTGAAGACTGTGCTTTGACAGTGTACTGATGTGCGATGACCGTGAAATTTTGTATGTAGCCGACTTAATAGAGCTATATATGCAGCTAGTGTTTCTGCAATTCAGTATGAATTTGCAGTTAATGTTACGGAAGTTGCGGGTATCGTCGGTATGTGCGATATACTGCACGCCATCTTATTACATTTTGTAAGATTAAACATTTTATACGACATTAGAGTTATTTGTCGTATCTGGAAATTCAGTATATGAAGGGCTTATTTCAATAGTGGTACAAGTCCATTTTTGTTCATTTTGAGAGACAAAGTCCTAAAGATGAATGAGCGCTGAAAAATCTGCAGTAGATATATCAGAAATATTCAAGCATATGGTTTCTTGCTAGAGATGAACCTTTCTTTCTGTTTGTTTGGATCATTAATTTCAGAAGCATTATAGGCAGAAAAGTGGAGGTAAAGGACTTGTACCACTATTGAAATAAGCCCTTCATATGTTTAGTGCCTAAAACATCGCCTTAAGCTACTAAGCGACTAATAACACAGGGTGTATCAAAGAGAAGCATCCTATTTAGCACGTCTATATTTCTGAAATTAATAAACATATGCAATGAATTTTGTTTTTTGATGAATGGAAAATTGAAAAAGTTTTTTTTTTACATACCTTTGCCGGCCGAAGTGGCCGTGCGGTTAAAGGCGCTGCAGTCTGGAACCGCGAGACCGCTACGGTCGCAGGTTCGAATCCTGCCTCGGGCATGGATGTTTGTGATGTCCTTAGGTTAATTAGGTTTAACTAGTTCTAAGTTCTAGGGGACTAATGACCTCAGCAGTTGAGTCCCATAGTGCTCAGAGCCATTTGAACCATTTTTACATACCTTTTCGTAGTTGTTCAATATGCCCCACTTGAGAAGCACGGGTATATCAATGCGGTATTCAAATTGTTCCCACACTTGCCAAGAACGAAATTACAGTACGCCACACGTTGTTTTTCTCACCTTCAAAATTGGTTAAAATGGCTCTGAGGACTATGGGACTTAACATCTGAGGTCATCGGTCCCCTAGACTTAGAACTACTTAAACCTAAATAACCTAAGGACATCACACACAGCCACGCCCGAGGCAGGATTCAAACCTGCGACCGTAGCAGCAGCGCGATTCCGGACTGAAGCGCCTAGAACCGCTCGGCCACAGCGGCCGGCTTTGTACACTTTCACGAAGAGTTGCAGTAGCTGAATTTTGTACACTTCCACATGCAAATGTCGACGCAACACACGCCAGACGGACATCGGGGGCATGTTGAGCTGTCGAGCTGCATGGCGAACGGATTTTTGCGAACTCATTGTGAAACTATGGCGGATGCGTTCGATGTCTATGCGAGACCGGGCGACGGCCTGTCGATTTGCCTTTACACAAATAACCTGTTTCTTCCAGTTGTTCATGTCATGTAGGAGGATACGAAAGTCACGCTGGACAGTTATTACTGGCCCGCCCTCCGCAAAACGTAGAACACAAAACGTCTTCTATTGTTCCGACACCATTTTCACTAGAACTGAAGTGGGCGCACACTGCTGCTACCCTGCGAGAACCACGTGAAACTCGAGAGTTTGTTTGCTCTTTCGAACAGAACGTTCTTCACGCACATATTTAAAAAAAACAGTTATGATTTTTTTAAAAATCGGATGATTCTTTTTGATACACCCTGTGATATAGTTTTCACAGTTATCGACTCCTGTCTATTTAAGTGAAGAGAATTTTTTTTTTTTGGGGGGGGGGGGGGGTGGAGAGTGTAAACGACATGTGAATTTTCTGTTTTGTCGATGCCCATCTATAAGGAGCAATCACATGAAAATGTGACAGATGGAAAAAAAGTAAGTGAATTGTTTATTATTTAAAAGTAATCGCCATAATTGTTATTATGTTTATTGTTGTGTCGGCAGATTAGCCAACACAACGCACACTAATTAAGAGAGGAGGCCGAAATGCACGCGTTAACTCACGCAGGCTGGCGTTAGGTCTGAAACAGGATACGTAATGAATGCTATAAAGAAAAGTACGTAGCTGCTGGAATACTTAACTTTAATCCATCATTTGTATACAGCGTTCTTGATGATACAAGTGAGACTCTCTCTAGAAATGGTTAATGGCGCCTTGCTGGGTCGTAGCCATGGACTTAGCTGAAGGCTAATCCATCTCTCGGCAAATGAGAGAAAGGCTTCGTTAGTGTAGTCGCTAGCAAAGTCGTCCGTACAACTGGGGCGAGTGCTAGTAAGTCTCTCTAGACCTGCCGTGTGGTGGCGCTCGGTCTGCTATCACTGACAGTGGCGACACGCGGGTCCGACATGTACTAATGGACCGCGGCCGATTTAAAGCTACCACCTAGCAAGTGTGGTGTCTGGCGGTGACACCACATTTATCACACTGTGAGACAGGATGGCCACGAATGTCTTTCTTTAGGGCTCCAAAAATCGCATGGGCAGAAATCGCGACTGTATGGAGAATGTGTAAGTGGTCCCCGGCGAAACAGGTACGCCAGTTCCGGAAAAGTCACGATTACCTTTTTCTTTGACTGCAAGGTTGGGATGGGGCTGATTTGGGGGAGGAGACCAAACAGCGAGGTCATCGGTCCCATTGGACTAGGGAAGGATGGGGAAGGAAGTCGGCCGTACCCTTTCAAAGGAACCATCGTGGCATTTGCCTGAAGCGATTTAGGGAAATCACGGAAAACCTAAATCAGGATGGCCGGACGTGGGATTGAACCGTCGTAGAATGCAAGTCCAGTGTGCTAACCACTGCGTCACCTCACTTGATGTTGACTGCAAGGACCGGCTTCTTATTGACGTCCAGAAACACGACGCAACAGTTAACTTACAGCGGCAAGTGGACACTTTTCAAAAACTGAAGTGCGCTATCAAGTTCAAACGTCCAGGAATGGTGACGGACGCCATCTTTCTGTGGTAATGCCCTTCCACACATTGCCTAGAGTATTTCGACTACGTTGCGGAAGTTTCACTGCGGAGCTCTAACATATCCTCTATCATTTTTGAGTGTTGCAATTTCCACATTTTTGGAGCCCTGAAGAAGACACTCACGGCTGTCGATTTGCTTCGGGTGAAGAGGTGCACGCCTGGGAACAATCATGGTTCTGTCGGCAACCGTAAACATTTTTCCATGAAGGCACTGACCATATTGTCTCACAGTGGGATAAACGTCTTAACCATTACGGCGACTTCTTTTGAAATAATAAACAGTTTCGTTACTTTTTCTGCATCTGTCCCAGGTTCATTTTACTGCCCCTTGTAGTAACCACACCATCTCCACTCCCCCCACTGGTTTTAGAAGATCCAAATGGATGTTTCAACATGACCTAGCCGATTTCACAAGACTATATCTTCTACTTTAGCTAAGATGTAAATTTTGGATGCATTTTAAATTCAGTTAGATATGCACATGAGAGTATTTCACTTAGAGAGCCTTTGCGACTAATATGTGTCGTCTAAACTGTGACGAGAGTCAGCTCGTCGGCATGCTCCGAAAATGGGGAAAAATGTACACTGAAGCGCCAAAGGAAGTGCTACAGGCATGCGTATTCAAATGCATAGATATGTAATCTGGAAGAATACGGCGCTGCGGCCGGCAACACCTACATAAGACAACAAGTGTCTGGCGCAGCTGTTAGATCGGTTACGGCTGCTACAATGGCAGGTTAAGTGAGTTTGAACATGGTGTTAGAGAGGGCGCACGAGCGATGCGACATAGCATCTCCGAGGTAGCGATGAAGTGGAGATTTTCCCGTACGACCATTTGACGAGTGTACCGTGAATATCAAGAATCCGGTAAAACATCAAATCTCCGACATCGCTGCTGCCGCAAAAAGGTCCTGCAAGAACGGGACCAAACGACTAAAGAAGAGAATCATTAAACGTGACAGAAGTGCAACCCTTTGGCAAATTGATGCAGATTTCAGCGATGGGCCATGAACAAGTGTCAGCGGCCGAACCATTCAAAGAAACATCATCGATATGGGCTTTCCGAACAGAAGGCCTACTCCTGCACCCTTGATGACTGCATGAGACAAAGCTTTACGCCTCGCCTGCACCCGTCAACACCGTCATTGGACTGTTGATGACTGGAAACATGTTGCCTGGTCAGACGAGTCCTATTTCAAATTGTATCGAGAGGATGGACGTGTACGGGTATGGAGACAACCTCATGAATCCGTGGACCTGCATATCATCAGGGGACTGTTCAAAGTGGTGGAAGCTCTGTAATTGAGTGGTGCGTGTGCAGCTGGAGTGATATGGGACCCCTGATACGTCTAGATACGACTCTGACAGGTGATACGTATGTAAGCATCTTGTCTGATCACCTGCATACATTCATGTCCATTGTGCATAACGACGGAGTGGGCAACTCCAGCAGGACAATGCGACACCCCACACATCCAGAATTGCTACAGAGTGGTCCAGGAACACTCTTCTGAGTTTAAACATTTCCGCTGGCCACCGAACTTCCCAGAATTGAACATTATTCAGCATATCCGGGATGCCTTGCAACGAGCTGTTCAGAAGAGATCTCAACACCCTCGTTCTCTTACGGGTTTATGGACAGCCCTGTAGGATTCATGATGTCATTTCCCTCCAGCACTACGTAAGGCATTAGTCGAGTCCATGCCAAGTCGTGCTGCGACATTTCTGCGTGCTCCTCGGGGGCCCTACACTATATTACGGAGGTGTACCAGTTTCTTTGGCTCTTCAGTGTAGTTTCTCAAGACTATACCTTCTGCATTAGTTAAGATGTAAGTTTTGGGTACATTTTAACTTCAGTTTGGTATGCACATTACATTTTTTTACTCTGAGAGAGCTTTTGCGAGTAATATGCGTCGTGCAAGTTGCGCCGAGTGTCCGGAAGTTGGGAAAAATATCAGATGGTCTCACACAGCGTCTTCCGACGTTCTGCGCAGATGGCAACCTTCACCTCTCGATAGCTGCTCGCAGTAACTCTCAGACAAGGAAAACTATACCGGCACTGTCAGGAGTGCTCCGAGTACTCGTAGAGTGCTGAGCGGCCATATTGCGTCCCAGATTTGTGGGGTATTTCACATTTTGTACACTACCATATTTTGGTTATATATTTGACCGCAGTCATGTATACGTTAAATAAAATAACCAACGAGACTGCATGGCCGTGGTGTGTTTCTGAGCAAAGAAATTGCCCGTTTTACCTCCTAAACGAACAGCGTATTTGGAAAGTTCTAGATGTGAACAATGCTACACAATAAAGAACATATGAAAACATCATAAACATATTATGCAGAATTTATGAAAAGGAAAAAATGTCACTGAAGAGACTCGATCTTACATTAATATGAAAAAATGAATAAAAGATTAGTGCATTATTCACTGCGTTATCTCAACGCTGCAACAAGTAGTTCTATAGCGATGCACCGGCTTGGCGGGACATTTGAAACTGCTGTTGCGATGGATACGGACTAACAGTGAATGTCAGCAATGTGTCAGCAGAAAAAATAATGAAGATTCTGGCAGGAAGTTGACTTAGGATGAAGTCGTACATTTAATAAGTTTTTACCAGCAAAGGCCAGCATTCTGGGATGTACAGTTACTGGTCTACAGGAACTTTGATAGGAAGCAAAATTTATAACACTACCGGCTACAATTAAATTAGTAATGTTATAATTGCGAAAGGGTTCCTATTTTGTGACCATGACGGTGTGTAATGGTAAGGTGTCGGACCAATTTTGTTTCCTTAAAGATTTGTATTGAAAGGAAGAAGTAGCAAGATAAATGGGACTCGGACCAAGGTTCTATTAGTGATCAAGTGAACTGTAATTACATGAAAGGAAACGGTCACCAGGCTAATTAGGGTAAGTTGTACCCAGTACTAGCATAGTTCATAAAGAAAGTTAGCTATTGGACTTCACTTGATGCTGAAGTTCAGTTTTGCTAATAAGATAGAAGACAGCACAATTTAGCAAGAGATGTACCAGTGATTTGACTTGATCTACACAGGAGGAGTATTAATACATTTAGGCAACTGGCTCTTAGTAACACGATATGTTCATTACAGTAGGAAGATAATGGTAGGTTGGTTGGTTGATTCGAGGAAGGGGACCAAACAGTCGGATTAGAGAAAGAAGTCGGCCATGTCCTCTTACAGAAACCATCCCGGCATTTTCCTGAAGCGATCTCAGGAAATCACAAAAAACCTAAATCAGGAAGGCCGGACACGAGCTTGAACCGTCGTCCTCACGAATGCGTGTCCAGTTTGCTAAACATTGCGCCACATCGCTCGATGAAGATGACAATTATAGATGGTTATTAATGGTGGTGCATTACTGATTTGGACAAGGGGTTCTTTTGTCTGTTTAATTATAGGAAATTCCTACTATTCTCAAGGTACCTTCACTTCCTCATACTTTTTAGCTCAAATGGAATATGTGATACCTGGATCTAGCATAGTCTGAATATTTGTAGCCAATCGCTTATTCTTGATTGCTGTTATTGTAAAATGACATTTAAATCTGGCTCAGCTGTTAGCATTGGGACCCAGATAATAATCTATCGATAGACTCAGATTGAGGCTGGTTATTTATGAAAACTATGTGAAGTATTTCGAAACTTATGCTCACTAAACAATTATGTTCTTTGCAACTCCACTTGTTAAGGAAGATAATTGCTTTTCTGTTCAATAAGACAGGATACTCGGATTTATCGTAGCAATTGGGATAGGGTCCTGTGTAGCTAAACGAGTAAGGATGAAATACGGTGGCTCAACACAAATTTCACAGAACACAAAATTATTGTTGAAAACGAAACCACATAACTGGTCCATGTAAATATACACTACTCAACTGATAATTTGAGATGAAGGTGGTGGCAGCGTCGATCTCCAGTGCTATTCAAAAAACGCGGCAAAAGTATACATGGCTCTTCTTGTGTAACAAGCTCTGAAAATTGTCTTCTTAGCGTCGGATTTTCATGGTACAGACCAAACCGAAGTATGCCGTGAATAATAACCCGAATTACTTCCGCAAACGAGGCTCAAAATGGCTCCAATGGCTCTGAACACTATGGGACTAAACATCGGAGGTCATCAGTCCCCTAGAACTTAGAACTACTTAAACCTAACTAACCTAAGGACATCACACACATCCATGCCCGAAGCAGGATTCGAACCTGCGACCGTAGCAGCCCCGTGGGTCCGAACTGTAGCGCCTAGAACCGCACGGCCACCGCGGCTGTCCCGCAAACGAGGCTACATTATATGATCTTGCAGTTCTCGCCTCTATCAGTTCACAAAATGCGCACCCTTTGCCTGCTAGTCACCGACTGACTCATGCCACACAGCAGCTTTGCAATTCGACCGGCAGGTCCACCTTTTTGTATTCCCGCCTATCCAGTTCCGTTGCGGAGAAACTACCCTCCATATATTACTTGATTACAAACGTATTTTCCCTTTTCACGAATCAGTACTACAATTAAATTTTTAACTTTTACGCTTTCTATAGCACATTACTTTTGAAATTACATCCACAGATTAATCACAATTATATAAATTATCATAAATAATGAATAAAACATTTACATGCCTGTTATACCAAAGAGCATAGTTATGTAGAAGTCACATTAAGTAAAATCAGGCAAAAAAGTTAGATAATATCATTATAGGTAATATCAATAATTGTGTTACAAGTTTGTTGGCTGTAACGGCTACAGATTGTAGCACCTCCACAAAAGAAATTTACCAGCATATTCACAATTCAAGGAATCAGGCAAAGTAATTTTATAACCTGCATTAATTAACACAGAGAAACAAGTGAAGGTAACTTTGAAAGTAATCGTTTTGGAACTTGGAAAATTGCCCCTTAAATCCAGATAATACAGTTCTATCTATAAATTTATATGACATGGTATTTACTGATTGTGTTGTAATAATGGGTGTTGAAGAATAGACCTTCAGTCAACGTTCAAACAAATTGGGGTCAGAAATGCTTCATTTATCAGATACCTGTCTACGGGTATAAAGATGGAATTCGTTTAATAGTATTTCATCGTAAGTGTTACTTTACCAAATATAAAAAAGAATGAACGTAGCTCACGCTAGAAATATTAGTGTCACAAGCAATTTGCCTTTAACACTAATGGATTTACGCATTGTGGTGCCGAGATAGGAAATTTGGTTCCAATTGTAAAGAGTATTTCTTACATCTCCATCGTTGCCATTCTCGTAAAATTTCGACATTGTTATTAATTTTTCATCACAAGCTCTGCAAAGAGATTCTTGCATGTTCCAAAATCATCCCACCGTCTAATTCGGTCTCTTACGCGACACGAACATGGTTGTTTACGTTTGTACTTTTCCACTAAAAGTATTAAAGTGCATCTGCAGCCCGATGCTCTAGCACCGGAACTCTTCCTTTACACACAAAACTACGATCGAAGAATCTCGCGGAGACTAATCTCTGAGCTCTCACGGACACACACACACTGCTGTGTACAAAAGGCTTCCGCCGTCTTTCCTCGAAAGACTCTCAGACCTTACAGAGAATACTCGCAAGGAACTATCAGCCAGCAACTATCAGCGAAAATTCGCCCCATGTGTGAACAATTCTGCAAATATTGTGTGAGAGTGCCAAACTGTCTGAGAGCAAAAAGCTCTCACGTTTACCCTCAGCCCTTAGGCATATAGCTATCAGGCTTTGATTTTCAGAAGAACCATCTTATCCCCCCAGGGGCTCAGCATTCATTTGCTGAGTACGGGCTTGGCGACCCCGGGGTCCTGAGCTGGGGACTGGTCAGCGCCGCCAGTCTCCTGTCACCGTAAACCCCGGACATGCTTCAGCGACCACCGCATGGCGCGGCGGTGGAATGTTGTGTGCTGCGGGGAATGGTAATCTTGGCTTGACCGCCTGGATTGCGAGGAAGGTAAACCTCTATAAAAACCCCTCAATCTTACGGTGTGCTGCGCGCCTATAAGATGCATGGCTGTTGGGGTGGAACAGTCGCAAGCCGGCAACCTCTGGGGCACCTGCCGCACCACAGTTGTATAAGGCTTACTCAGGCACGCGGGGCTCTGTCTGAGCGGACCTTTAGTTCCCTAGCTGCTCGTGGGACCACAATGGACCCTTCGACCTCTACATTTCCCCCTACCAGTGGATTGGGTGGGCCACTGGTTGGAAAACACACACCATCGAAAAAGCGACTCCGTGCTGCGAGTCCTCCAGCGCCTGGTGTTACTAGAGATTTATCAGACTGTCGTAACAGAGCACATGCTGATAACCAGAATGTGTTTTTGATTGTCAAACGGAAGGAAGGTAGCTTTGAGAGAGTTTCTCCCTTTGACATTCACAAGGGTCTTGAGGGAATTGGAGGAACACTGAAATCTGTGAAGCGACTGCGCAATGGGACCCCGTTAGGTGAGACTTCTAGTTCCCGTCAAGTTGCTTCTCTTCGGAAAGCAACTTGTCTTGGAGAGTACGCTATCTAGACCGAGCTCCACTCCACTTTGAACTATAGTAAGGGTGTTGTGACATGTAGGGACTTGGTGGATATCCCCAAAGATGAGTTGAAATCTGAGTGGGCTGACAAAGGTATTGTTGACGTGCAGCATATTATGAAAAGAGTCCATGAGGACCTAGTCAAATCCGGCTCGTTTCTTCTCATGTTCAGTTACCCGAGACTCCCAGAGCATGTTAAGCGGGTTTCTTAAGTTTGCCAGTACGGCTATATTTCCCCAACCCAATGCGCTGTTTTAAATGTCAGCACTTTGAGAATACTACGTTGGGGTACCATGGGATAGCCACTTGTGGTAAATGTGGTCAGCCTGCCCATCAAGGAGCCAATTGTTCATCGCCTGTGAAGTGCGTGAATTGCTCTGGGAGTCACCCTGTCTGGAGCCGGGTCTGCCCCATCTGTCACGAGGAACGGAAGATACAGGAGATCAAAACATCTAAGCGCATCCCCTATGGTGAGGCCAAGAAGCTCTTTAAGGCCATGCAGCCTCCTGTGTTTACAACATCTTTCGCTTCCGCTCTGCAGAAACCGGTACAGTTGGTCACTGTTGCTACACAAACGGATGTTGCTAGTGTCAGCACGAATACCTGCGTTTGCCAGTGCACTTGTGCTGCTGTGGTTGTTTTGCAACCTGCAGCTCTCCCCACAACGTCGGGCAAGGCCGTGGTTGCTGACACTGGGGTACTTCCTGCCCCTCCCCATATGGCGCCTTCTGCCCAGGCGAGTAAAGCTCCAACTGTTGACAAGGTTCTGCATTCTAAGCCCCCTTAGACGAAGACGCCGAAGGTGAAGGTTTTGCCACCTGAGGAGACTAGTCAGGGTCAGTCCGATGACGATGCCATCGTACTGTCTCACATCTCCCTTGGGTCACCATCGGAGCTGATGGACATTGATGTCGACTGGGGGCGATATTCTCGCCCCAGGAATAAATCTCCGGCCAGTACCGGCTCTCCTCCTACGCACAGAGGCAGGGTGAAAATTCAGCCACCCTGATCACTGGCTCCCATATTACAGTGGAACCTGAATGGGTTCAGGAAGCATGTGGCCGAATTACAACTCCTTGTACGAGAGTGCCCCTTGCGCTTATGTCTCCAAGAGACACATTTTCGGGCCACTGATGCTCCTTCTTTATGGGGCTGTACTGTGTATCGAAAAGATGATCTGATGGGGGAAAGGGCAAAGGGTGGTGTTGCGGTTTTTGTCCGTGAGATGCACCACTCATCTGAGCTCCCCCTCGTTACGGACTTGCAAGCAGTTGCAGTTGACCTTCTTGTGGGGCGGAGGCTCACAATCTGTTACGTTTACCCACCGCCTCGGGATGCAATAGACTCTGAGGCTCTCACAGACCTTATTAGCCAACTCCCCCGTCCATTTCTCCTTCTGGGGGACTTCAATGCTCATAATGTCTTATGGGGCTCTACAACTACTTGCCCCAGGGGTCGCGTTCTGGAAAGCCTCATGGCGTCCGAAGAACTGTGCATCCTCAACTCTGGTGCTCCCACTCATTTCTGTACTGCTTCTGGGTCGTCGTCAGCTATTGACCTTTCCTTTTCCTCTCCAGCACTCGCAGATTCTGCTCTGTGGGAGGTTGCCACTGACCTCCATTCTAGTGACCACTTCCCCCTTTGGATTCGCCTCCTGGATGAGGCTGTGGCATTACCAGTGCCGCCCAGGTGGCACCTCTGCATAGCTGACTGGACACTTTTCAGCCATTTAGCTGTTTTGGAACACCGTGCTAGCGTCCACGAATGGATCGACAATGTTACAGCCGTGATCTCCCATGCTGCTGAATTGTCGATTCCACGGTCCTCAAGTCATCCCAAGAGGCGTCCTGTCCCTTGGTGGACCACTGAGTGTCGCTCAGCCATCCGAGTCCACCGTGCAGCTCTGCGCCGCTTCCAGTGCCATCCCTCAGCTGACAATCTCGCGGCCTTTCGGGTGGCAAGGGCCAAGGTGCGGCGAGTGATTAAAGAGAGCAAACGACGGTCATGGCAATCGTTCTTGAACTCCATCTCCCGCTCCACTAGTTCTACGAAAGTATGGGAAGCCATCAGGAGGATTTCCGGGAAACGCAGTCAACTACCTGTCACGGCATTGCTGCATCAGGGTTGTCTACTCACGGCGCCGAGAGACATTGCCCAGACACTGGCCATGCATTTTGCGGAATCCACTGCCACTATTAACTGTGATCCAGATTTCTGTCGCTACCGCACTGCCATCGAGAGGGATCACTTGGACTTCCGGTCTCCAAATTCTGAACCCTACAACTGCCCCTTCACAATGTGGGAACTGGATTCGGCGCTGTCTGTGGCTCATGATACTGCGCCAGGTGATGATCAAATCCTGTACAGCATGCTGCAGCACTTGTTGCTGCCATCCAAGGAAGTTCTCCTGAACTGTTTTAAAATGATTTGGTCATCCGGCACGTTCGCTGACTCGTGGAGGGAGGTGATTTTGCTTCCTCTCCTCAAACCGGGGAAGGACCGAATGCATCCCAGTAGTTATCGGAGTATTGCTTTGACGAGCTGTGTCGTCAAGACATTGGAACGCATGGTCAACCGTCGCCTGGTTTGGCTGCTCGAGACCAGGCAGCTCCTTAGCCACTCTCAGTGTGGTTTTCGGAGATGTCGTTCAACTATAGACAACTTGACCCTGCTTGAGGCGGCCATCTAGCAGGCCTTCCTACGTAACCAGCATTGCCTAGGTGTATTCTTTGACATTAATAAGGCGTATGACACTACTTGGCGCCGCCTTATCCTCAATCAACTCCATCAGTGGGGCTTTCGTGGCCATCTCCCCATCTTCATTCGGTCCTTTCTTTCCCGCCGGCTCTTTCGATATCGGGTTGGTAATGTGCTATCTGATTTGTACGTGCAGGAGAATGGTGTTCCTCAGGGAAGCGTTTTAAGTGTCACCCTCTTTGCCATCGCCATTAACAGTATCACGTCCACTATCCGGAGTCCGGCCCAGTGCTCCTTGTTTGTGGATGATTTTCTGTTTTCTGTTCTTCCTCCAGTCTTGTCACTGCTAGTCGGCAGCTGCAGCTTACGATAAAGCGATCAGAGGCAGGGACTGCGAAGACGGGTTTTACCTTTTCTGCAGACAAATGTGTGTGTGTTCATTTTAATCGTTCTCGACGTGCTTTTACCTCCACTGAATTGCGTCTGAGAGACACCATTCTTCCTTTTAGAGACACTGTGAGGTTCCTGGGCCTCACTTTTGATTCCAAGCTGTCGTGGTTGCCGCACCTTAAAGACCTCAAGGTGCGGGCGCTGAAGGCACTGAATATTTTGAAGTGTCTGAGCCATCGGTCCTGGGGAGCAGATCGGGCGCGTCTGCTGCAGTTTTATAGGGCTTTCATCTGGTCGCGTCTTGACTTTCGATGCACCCTGTTTGGGCCAGCGAGGCCTTCGTATCTGAAGATTCTTGACGCAGTACACCATGAGGGTATCAGGCTGGCCACTGGGGCCTTCCATACCAGTCCCATCCCCAGCCTGTGTGCTGAGGCAGGGGAACCGCCGCTCGCCATCCGGTGGAAACTCCTCATGGTGCGACGGGTGTGTCAATTCCTTGCCTGTCCTACCTCCCCTGCGTACCCTACTGTTGCCCGACCGCCTATGGAACGTCTCTTTTCCAGTCGTCCCAGGGCAAAGAGACCATTTGGGATTCGTGCCAAGCACTTGCTTGAGTCACTTGGTGTGGAGCGTGTGGCACCCCAACTCCAGGGTTTTACCCGTCTCCCTCCCTGGTTACTCCAGAGGCCCAGCGTCCTTTTAGACTTGTCAGAGTAGCCGAGGAGCTGCACTCCTGCGTTTGTTTTTACCTCCTTATTTTACGATATTTTAAACCAGCATCCCGACCATGTACCAGTATTTACGGATGGCTCTAAACAGGGGGACTCTGTTGGTTGTGCTGTTGTTTCCCCTGATCGAGTCGTCAAGTTACGGCTTCCCGCGGCGTTTACCATCTTTGATGCCGAATTGTTTGCGATCTTGCGGGCATTGGAGCGGATGAGATGTGTTCCCAGTCTTAAGTTTCTCATCTGTTCTGACTCTCTGAGTGCCCTTCAGACCATGTAGCACTTGTACCCAGCGGATACGGTCGTCCAGAACATCCACGATGCCCTACTCCAGCTGCAACGGCAGGGGAAGGAGGTTTCCTTCCGCTGGGTGCCGGGGCACGTGGGCATTAGGGGAAACGAACTGGCGGATGTGACTGCCGAAGATGCATGTTCCCTCCCTCACGTTCTTGAATGTGCCGTCCCCCTCCATGCTGTTACCTCCCTTTTGCGTTTTCGTGTTATGCGTCAATGGGAAGAGGAGTGGCTGGCAGTCGGTGAAAATAATCTGCGTTTGATCAAGGCCACCACACGGCCATGGCGTACGTCCTACCAGTCATGCAGGCGGGATGAGATTCTCCTCACTCGCCTCCGAATCGGACACAGTCCCTTAACGCATGGTTTTTTACTCCGGCGGGAGGACCCCACAATCTGCAGTGCTTGTGGCGTCCAGATTACTGTCCGCCACATTTTACTTGACTGTCCTTTATTCTCTGACCAGAGGGTGGTGGTTTCCTTGCCACCGGATTTGCCCTCTATTTTGCAAGACGACGCAACGACTGTGGTTAAGGTCTTACGGTTTTGTGTCCTGTCCAATTTGTTGCCTCGGATTTTAGGGAGAGGATTTTAATGTGCTGCTGGGTGACTGGCTCACCCAGGTTTTAGGTAAGAGGTCCGCCAGTCACGATTACCTACTTGTTTCACTTCGATTTCTGTTATCTTTTCCTTGTGTTTCCTTTCCTTTTTAGTGCGTTTCTTTTCCACTTGTTTCGCCTCTGTATGCGAAGATTTGGAACTGCGTCAGGTCTGTGTCTTTTAGCCGTTCTCCTTGTTCGCTGTCCGTCTTCGTCCCTTCACCGCATGTCTTCCTGTTTCTATGCGTTTGGGCGCTGATGACCACGCTGTTTAGCGCCCGAAAACCTCAAACCACACACACACACACACACACACACACACACACAGAACCATCTTATCTTATATGGATATGTCTTTCACATTCGTGCACATACCATCTTGAGGTACTTCCTACGTTTACGTTTAGAATCAAAGTGTCCACTTTTACGTTTCTTAAATGTTCATTGTACCCTCCACCAGATGCACTACAAACATTTACATGATAGTCACACTTGCCGCATAATGTTGTGGGCAAGTATGTACCTATTGCATTCTCCGCCGTTGCTAACGGTGTCGCAGTTTATCCAAATACGTAGAATGGGAGGCACAGATGAAGACTTTGACAACGCCCACGAACTAAAAATCGCATACGGTGAGATCAGGCGACCTTGCAAGCTAGAGGTTGAGTGCGACATACGTACGCCATTAGGGACGATCCATTGTCGAGGCAGCTCAATTTTATGATACGTTCTTACGCGTAGCTACCAGTGAGGTAGTAAAAAATGAAATGATCGTATGGCATTTATTGGCCGGGATATCCCCTTCAGTGTTCGGCCGCCGTACTGGCGTCACTTCGGTGACTTGCGTGTCAGTGATGAAGAAAATGATAATGAAGAACACACAACACCCAGTCCCCTGCCGGGAATCGAAAACGGGCCCCCTTGCGTGGCAAGCGGTAACGCTACAGCTGCGTTACGTAGGCGGACCAGTGAGGTGGTACCACTGTTCTTGCAGTTGTGAAAACAGCCAGAGCTGATATATATCCAGCAAGCTAATTGTTGAAACCGTTTTTCCTGCAGCAGATATGACCCGGAGGTCCATTCTACGGATACGACGCAAGAGAAATGAAGTTCCGTATATTCTTTCTAATGCTACCTTACGGTGTGCAACTGTTCTGTTCCTGTAGCCTTATATCGTTGCCGTTCGCTGTTGCACGTAAATTGGAATGTAAACTGATTACTGAACACAAAGGCAATTGTTACCTACCATGTCCACTCACAGAGTGAACTTACAACTGTGTACGTTGTTATTTATCATCATCATGAAGGGCTTGTAGAAATTGAATCCTGTACAGGTGGAAACACGGAAGTCGCCATGAAATACATCACACAGACACATGATAAATGGATAAGTCTCGACCAGCGCAAAAAGTAGTGGAATACGTGCAAAATTCTGTTAAATGCGCTGTGTGTTTCTACTGAGCACCCGCTGATTTCCCCAATACTGCGACTACGCTTCAGAGATGTAAAGTTATTTTTGCAATTCTTGTATAATTAATGAATTTAATAATTTTTGAATGTTTGTTTCGCAGTATAAGAACTGCTTATTAAAGCTCATGAACCTGCAAGTATACTATTTATTTGTGCAACGGTTTTATTTTTGTATGATCTAATCTGAGTTCAAAAGGAAATATTGGTCAAAGACTCTATGGCATGAATATCTGTTCTTGAGCGCTGAATCCCATAGTCGTTTTGAATGTCTTGATCTGTCTTTTACGCTTTGAGTGATGGTTTCCAGAGCAGGCAAATAATTAGCTATGTTATACTGTAGCATGGCAGTTAACTCTGGTTGTGTGCGTCGCCTCTTTCATGGTCACGTCACTGTTTATTTTCGTTGTGACGGTTGTGGGAAGGTGGTTGAATTGAAGAAGGAACGCCTCAATTAATCTTTTATTCCTAATTGTAAATTACTGTTATTCATTTGGCTTCTCAACAGCGTTAACGTACAAAACTAGTGGAGATTGCATCAACGTGATTAATTATGATAGATGCTTCGTCAAACACTGCAATAACTGCTGCACTTTTTTAACTATTTTACTTGTAATATTTGCGTATTTCTTGCACCTTCGAAATCCTGTCCCATACGTTATTTTTATCAGGTCTTCATACGCACTGTCATGACATCCTTATCCAACTCTGTCCTCTGACTGCTGACAATGACGTGGTATTCCTGTAGCCAGATGCGTACACCTACGTTCCATGCTGGGATCATGTGAGTGGTAGGTGTTCACAGCAACACAACATGCCTCTTAGCCGTAATCATTAGTGGAGTTCAGTATTCGTGTGCTGTGAATCTGAAATTCGAAGCAAGCTGTTCTTCCCGCTTGCTCTGGTGGGAGGGGTAGCGCTGTTCCGGCACTGAAGTGGGTTTTACGAAAATAGGCACATCAAGGTCATCTCACCATCTTGCGGTACTGGCGAGCTGCGACATGGTTGCGGATTAAAACAGTGATGCAAGAACTGTAGAATAAATTTATTTTTATTTCCGTCAATAATCACTAATAATTTGTCCTTAGACTAACGGTTTCAGGCATCAGTGACCATCTTCAGATCTGTTTTATAGCATGTCCTAATATAATAAAGCCATAATGGCATCATCACAAAATTTACACAAAATCAACTTAGCATCGTTGCAGATGCAAACTATACCACAGTGCCGGCGGAGTCATACCGTCAACAGCGCTACTGTTCATAATAGCTATTCTTTATGTCACAGTTATATCTCTCTCAGCTTTGAGCCTTGTTGAGAATTTATGAATATTGTTGAGTTGTTTCCGCATTTGTTGCGTACTTAGGTTAAATCAAGATTCAGTTTCACTGTCTGTTATTTTAGTTGAAACCATGTAAATCCCGTAATTCCCACGTTTTGCGACGCTTAAATTTGAAATTAGGCTCAAAAGTGCTTACAGCTTTCCTGTGTAGCGGTGAAAAAGCACATTACCCTAGGGTTCGGCGACGCTTTAAACAGCAGGGCGTCGCCACATGCAAAAAGAAGACCACGCCTGAGAATTTCATGTGAGGTGTAAGGTGGGTTAAAAATGTGGCATTGGCACCAAATTTCACACAATTCTTCCAAATGCCACTGTGGACTACAGGACTATCCACAAACTCGTAATAGAACGAGGGGGTTGAGATCTCTTCTGAACAGCTCGTTGCAATGTATCCCAGATATGCTCGATTTTGTTCATACCTGGAGAGTTTGGTGGCCAGCGGAAGTGTTTAAACTCAGAAGGGTGTTCCTGGAGCCAGGTGATCAGACCGGATGCTTACATACGTATCACCTATCAGAGTCGTGTCTAGATGTATCCCATATCACTCCAGTTGCACACGCCCCACACCATTACAGAGCTTCCGCCAGTTTGAACAGTCCCCCACTGACATGCAGGGCCCATGGATTCATGAGGTTGTCTCCATACTTGTACACGTCCATCCGCTCGATACAATATGTAACGAGACTCGTCCGACCAAGCAACATGCTTCCAGTCATCAACAGACCAGTGTCGGTGTTGACGGCCGTAGGCGAGGCGTAAAGCTTTGTGTGATGCAGTCATCGAGGGTACACGAGTGGATTTTTGGCACCGGAAGCCCATATCGATGATGTTGAATGGTTTGCACGCTGACACTTGTTGATGGCCCATCACTGAAATCTGCAGCAATTTGCGGAAGGATTGCACTTCTGGCACTCTGAACGATTCTCTTCAGTCGTCGTTGGTCCCGTTCTTGCAGGATCTTTTTCGGCCGCAGCGATGTAGGAGATTTGATGTTTTACCGGATGCCTGATATTCACGGTACATTCGTGAAATGGTCGTACGGGAAAATCCCCACTCCATCGCTACCTCGCAGATGCTGTGTCCCATCGCTCGTGCGCCGACTATAAAACCACGTTCTAACTCACTTAAATCTTGATAACCTGCCAACAGTAATCGATCTAACAAGTGCGGCAGACACTTGTTGCCTTATATAGGCGTTGCCGACCACAGCGCCGTATTCTGCGTATTTACGTCTCTCTGTATTTGAATACGCATGCCTATAAAAGTTTCTTCGGCACTTCAGTGTATATAGGCGACAACAGACCGTTTTCCTGAGTCCCACATATTTCGCAGTTGAAAGCGACAGTTCGATGAGTAAGAGCAGGACGTTCTTGACCATCTTTGATGCTGCTGACATCCTCGGACATTTCAGTGGTTCTCTAAGGACACTGCGGGGCTGCATCCCCATTCAAGGTGATCGCAATTTTTGCTCTCGGATACAGGTTGAAACCGCCAGCGACCGTTCAACACCAGTCGACGGAATCTAACTTGATACGGAGCAGCTAAGGATGCTTATGCTTTTTCATTGCTCTTATTTCGTGTCCTCCAGTGACGTGATCACAGGGGGATGCGATAGTGACACACGTGCAACAAAACGGGGCAGTGTCACTCTAACAGCCCCCAGTACGGCATGGTCAGATTTCATCTAAAGGTGTTGAATGGTGCCTAGTGGTTCCAGCCAGTACACCAGAGCAAAAGTTGCTCTCCAAATGGGTCAAATCACATTTAATGAGGATCCAACTCCTCAGTGTCCTTAGAGATGAGTTGAAACGTCTGAGGGTGCCAGCCGTCTCAAAGAACGTGAAAAAGTATTCCTGCTGCCCACCGCACTGCGAACTGTCGTTTTTGACCGCAAAATCTGTGGGAAGAAACTCCCCAGGGAAAAAGGGGTGGTGTATTAAGCTCCTTCATGCCACCCCCTGAAGCCTTTTCATGCCGATTTTTAGCGGCGATGTGTAAGGAATGTCTTCCTCGACCACTCATATGGAATCCACTTCAGTTCAACGCCATGTGTCGCTGATCTGACCTCCAACTCAGAGGCGTCAAAAGAAGAGGAGAAATTTGGATAAGTGACGACCTTCTCATCGCGTGACACGTCCGCAGTGGCATTGGGAAGAACTGTAGTGAAATTTGGTGCCAGTATTCTGGCGTAACCACAAGCGCCGGAGTGAAGATGAGGAACGGAAGAGAAGAGAAGAGAAGGCGGTGAAACGACGTCGGCCAATGGTGCGCTGATTAGGACCGCACCAGGACAGGAGCGGCCTCTACAAGAGGAGAATATAAGCGCCGCTCCTGCCAGCCTAGGCCGCAGATTGGTGCTCAGTATCGGCTCAGAATCGGCACAGTGTACTGACAGGCCCAGCAGAGAGCGCTATGACAGCAGTTATTAGTGATCCACAAACTGTGTGGCAGTCTTGCATGAACTTTGTATTTAGCAAAGGACACTTATTTCCATGTCACCCATCGCTTTCTACCACCTGCTGTAAATACAGGTTAAGTATTGTTATTCTTCTCATTTGTAATAAAATATGTTAATGTTATTTGCTTGAACTGTTGTATAGCATACCGAGAATGCAGCGTCCTTTGGGCACCCTATGAGCGACTAGTGGGCAGGGCCCCACAGTCAGTGTGAAATCAATAACCCACCTTAGAAGTGACATGGAGTTCTGAGCTGCGGTCTCCTTTTCGCATGTGTCTACACCTTGCTGTCTGAAGCGTCGCAGAGCCCGATGGTGACGTCGCAGTGCGCCAAGCATTTACACCGTTACAGAGGAAGGCTGTACGTACCTTTGAGTCAAATGTCAAACTTACGCATCGTAATGGGTAGTAATTATGGGGTTTAGAAGAAGTGATCCTTTAATTCTGTTGCGCAGTGTATAAATAAAATTTCGACCAGACTGCCCACATGCCTTCAACCCAAAAAGAGGACAGTAAAACTGAACTAGGATTCATCATGAGGAAACAGTAAATTACCGGCCGCTGTGGTCGAGCGGTTCTAGGCGCTTCAGTTCAAAAGCAACTAAATCGACAGCCAACGTGTATTGGAAATATTTTAGATCTGGTAGCCACGAACAGACCAGACCTCGTATTTGGTGTCAGTGTTGAGACAGGGATTAGTGATCATGATGTTGTCATTACGACTATGGTTACGAAAGTTAAAAAGTCGGTCAAGAAGGCTAGGAGAGTATTATTGCTAGAGTACGAGGGTCGGTCAAAAAGTAATGCCTCCCATTTTTTTTCTACTTAAAGAAATTAAGTTAAGTGAAAAATTTGAATTTGGCGCCATTCCTCAAACCTTCTTCTGCAATCCACTGCAGTAGTAACTTTCTGTGTCAACAGGTGGCAGCACAACAGAAGTTTGTAAGATGGCCGACATCGATGTTCGTTTGAGACAGCGTTGTGTGATTGAATTCTTGAATGCAGAAGGTGAAACGCCCATACGCATTCATGAAAGACTGAAGAAGGTGTATGGTGTTGTGACAGTGGATGTCAGCACTGTTAGACGATGGGTTCGTCGTTGTAAGGAAGCTGAAGGGCAAACACCGTTGACTGACGAAAAGCGGAGCGGCAGACCGGTGAGTGCAGTGACTCCACACAACATTCAGCTAGTTGATGACATCATTCGTGGTGACCGTCGGGTGACTGCAGATGAAGTGTGTCGCATTATTTCTCTTAGTAAAGGCAGTGTGATCACGATTATTAAACAATTGGGGTACTCAAAAGTTTGTGCACGGTGGGTTCCAAGAATGTTAACCGCTCAGAATAAAGAGGCAAGGAAAACAATAGCCTCCCAACACTTGCAGCGCTTCCGTTTGGAGGGAGATGAGTTTCTGAAAAAAATTGTGTCCGGGGACGAAACATGGGTGCATTTTTTTGAACCCGAATCAAAGAGGCAGTCAATGGAGTGGCGTCACACAAGCTCGCCGAGGAAGAAAAAATTCAAAACTGTGCGATCGGCAGGGAAAGTTATGGCAACAGTTTTCTGGGATACAGAGGGTGTGATTCTGGTTGATTTTTTGGAGCAGGGATGCACAATAAATTCTGTTCAATACGTCACAACCCTCAACAAACTAAAAGCACGTCTTCAGCGAGTTCGCCCAACAAAATCAATGGCAGATGTTCTTCTTTTGCATGACAATGCAAGACCACACACCAGTCGTCACACCTCTGACGAGATTGTCAAAATTGGATGGGAAGTTTTGCCCTAACCTGGCACCATCAGACTTCCATCTGTTCGGGCCACTAAAAGAAGCTCATCGTGGGAGTCATTTTGAAGATGAGGAGGCCGTCAAAACATCCGTGCGTCAATGGCTTAGGAAGCAGAGCTGTGATTTTTACCGTGCTGGGATGCATGCCCTTGTTCAAAGATGGACCAAAACTGTAGAGATGGGCGGCGATTACATTGAAAAATGACAAAATGATCCTCAATGTTGTGGTTTTCAACCTATGTAATTGCATTTAAATTTCCTGACAATTAAACGTAGAAAAAAAAATAGGAGGCATTACTTTTTGACTGACCCTCGTATTATTGCTAGAAAGGGCAGATAAGCAGTTGTTAGCATCCCACTTCGTAAATGAATCGACTTCATTTACTTCCGGTACGATGGATGTGGAAGGATTATGGGCAAAATTTAAACACATTGTAAATCACGCATTGGACAAGTGTGTGCCTAAAAAGTGGGCTACGGACGGAAAAGACCAACCGTAGTTTAACAGCGCAATTCGGAGAATGCTCAGGAAGCAAAGACAGTTGCACTCCCGGTACAAGAAAGATCGGGAGAATGAGGACAGGCAAAAGTTAGTAGAGATTCGTGCTGGTGTAAAAAGAGTGATGCGCGAAGCATTCAACCACTGCCACCGTCATACCTTAGCAAAAGATCTTGCTGAAAACCCAAGGAAATTCTGGTCTTACGTAAAATCGGTAAGCGGGTCGAAGGCTTCCATCCAGTCACTAACTGATCAGTCTGGCCTGGCAACGGAAGAGAGCACAACGCAAGCTGAAATTTTAAATTCAGCATTTGCGAAATCGTTCACGCAGGAGGATCGTACAAACATACGGCCGTTTGAGTATCGCACAGATTCCTGTATGGAGGACATAGTGATAGACATCCCTGGGGTTAATAAGCAGCTGAATGGTTTGAAAATAAATAAATCGCCAGGTCCTGATGGGATTCCAATTCGGTTTTACAGAGAGTACTCTACTGCATTGGCTCCTTACTTAGCTTGCATTTATCGCGAATCTCTTGCCCAACGTAAAGTCCCGGCGACTGAAAAAAAGGGCAGGTCACGCCTGAATATAAGAAGGGTAGAAGGACGGATGCTCAAAATTACAGACCAATATCCTTAACATCGGTTTGTTGCAGGATTCTCTAACACATTCTCAGTTCGAATATAATGAATTTCCTTGAGACAGAGAAGTTGCTGTCCATGCATATGCACGGCTTTAGGAAGCATCGCTCCTGCGAAACGCAACTCGCCCTTTTTTCACATGATATCTTGCGAACCATGGACGAAGGGTATCAGACGGATGCCATATTCCTTGACTTCCGGAAGGCGTTTGACTCGGTGCCCCACTGTAGACTCCTAATTAAGGTACGAAAATATGGGATTGGTTCCCAAATATGTGAGTGGCTCGAAGACCGCTTAAGTCAGGCTCATCCAAGAACTGCCCCCGGCGGGTGCGCCCGCGCCCCGCGGGCGCAAGACAGTGTAGTTCAGCGCCCCGTCCGCGACCGTGTGTCGCTACTGTCGGCATAGGACCGAGAGAGAGAGAGAGAGAGAGAGAGAGAGAGCTGCAGAGCGAGTGAGACCGCACAGCACTGCTCTGCGCTGGACTGTCCAGCGGTCAGATGTAACGTAAACAAAATATTCTATTTTAGAATTAATTTTGTGTAAGGGATATAGAGTCTCATTCTTACTGTTAGTAATTACAAGTAAGTACTTCTTGTTACACTTCGTGCTACAACTTTTTGTATTCCCTTTTCAGAGTTTAGAAATCGGATCCTTAGTTTGCTGTTTTGTACGTAATAATTTTAACTTACCAAGTTTGAAAACTTATTAAAATAGAATTAAGGTTATAAAGCTCTTTAATTCTTACGGTCAAAATTGTTAAAAAAGACAACCAACATTTTACACGTTTATCTTTTTCGATGAAACGATTTTGTCTAGGCTTGGTACAATATTCCGTGAGACTGATAACCTCAAAGAATTGGTCAAATTTTTATCGCCAAGGAATGAACGGTTCTTAGTTTTAGCAGGCTTTAAAAGAGAGAAAAAGCGCTCACAAAAATACGTGGAACAAAACATTGAGAGAACTTTGGCTTCGTGCTTGTGCAAAAGAGGATATTTCTCTCGTGGAAGACAGCTGTAAAAGTCATCCAAAGTTTTACACATAAGACAGCGATCCTTCAGGGGGATATGGCACTGTAGGTCAAATGGTTCAAATGGCTCTGAGCACTATGGGACTCAACTGCTGCGGTCATTAGTCCCCTAGAACTTAGAACTAGTTAAACCGAACTAACCTAAGGACATCACAAACATCCATGCCCGAGGCAGGATTCGAACCTGCGACCGTAGCGGTCTTGCGGTTCCAGACTGCAGCGCCTTTAACCGCACGGCCACTTCGGCCGGCCCACTGTAGGTCAATCAGCTCTAGTTGAAGCACTTGTGAGACGTCCTCTGCCCCAAGGAAAAACGGGCGAACAAATATATCTATCGGCTGGCGTTCGGGCGGTCCGCACGGCCAGCTAAGCGGCACGACTCGGCCACTGCAGCAACACACGAATTCGCCCGGAGCGCTGGCCGCGGGCGATCGCGGGCGCTAGCGCCCCAGGGGCACAGTTTGGACGAACCTGTCTTAAGTAATAGAACCCAGTACGTTTTCCTCTATGGTGAGTGTCCATCGGAGGTGAGGGTATCATCAGGAGTGCCCCAGGGAAGTGTGGTAGGTCCGCTGTTTTTTCTATCTACATAAATGATCTTTTGGGTAGGGTGGACAGCAATATGCGGCCGTTTGCTGATGATGCTGTGGTGTACGGGAAGGTGTCGTCGTTGAGTGACTGTAGGAGGATACAATATAACTTGGACAGGATTTGTGATTGGTGTAAGAAATGGCAGCTAACTCTAAATATAGATAAATGTAAATTAATGCAGATGAATAGGAAAAAGAATCCCGTCATGTTTGAATACTCCATTAGTAGTGTAGCGCTTAACACAATCCCGTCGTTTAAATATTTGGGCATAACATTGCAGAGCGATATGAAGTGGGACAAGCATATAATGGCAGTTGTGGGGAAGGCGGATAGTGGTCTTCGGTTTATTGGTAGAATTTTGGGAAGATGTGGTTTATCCGTAAAGGAGACTGCTTATAAAACACTAATACGACCTATTCTTGAGTACTGCTCGAGCGTTTGGGATCCCTATCAGGTTGGATTGAGGGAGGACATAGAAGCAATTCAGAGGCGGGCTGCTAGACTTGTTAATGGTAGGTTTGATCATCACGCGAGTGAAGTTTTAAATAATATTCATGAAAATATAATTAGTGAACTGAATAAACCAATTAGAAAAAATTTAAAACAAGAAATGTTGTTTCTTTCAATATAGATGATTTATGGCTAGCTGATTTAGTTGAAATGGATTTTGGTAATTTAAAAGGAATTTCTAAATAAAACAAATGTTTAAAATATGCATTTTCTGTTCCTATCAAAGAAAAAACAGCTGAAAATATAATTGATGCTTATAAAGCCACTTAATTGACAAACAGATATTGGTAAAGAATTCTATAACAAAGAATTCATGAATTAGTGAAGAAATATAACATTAATCATTATTCAGTTTTTTCAGAATTAAAATGATTTAACAGAAAACTTAAAGAAAAATGTGGAAGAAATTTGCTTTACAGGGTAATTATAAATGGTTGTATTTAGTCAAAGATCTAACTGATGACCATAACAATACAAAACATTCTACAATAAAAATGAAACCAATAGAACTCAACGAAAAAATTTAAAAATAAGTAATATTGTATCTAATGAGCAACCTTGTCACAGGCTGAAGTCTGCTTTAGCTGACACTAAATTTAAAAAGGGTGATGAAGTTAGTAACCTTAAACATCTTTTTGAAAAAGGGTATATAGCTAATTGGTGAAAAGAAATATTTGAAATTGAAGATGTTATTCATTCTAAACCAATTCAAAATAAATTAAGAGATATAAAAGGAACGTACCCATGGTCTAGGGGTAGTGTCTTTGATTCATAATCAAAACGTCCTCGGTCCCAGGTTCGATCCCCGCCACTGCCTACATTTTGATAAATAATCAGCATTGGCTGCCGAAGACTTCTGGCATAAGAAGTCAGCCTCATTCTGCCAACGGCCTTGTCAAAGAGGGCGGAGGAGTGGACAGAGGTTCAGGGCACTCTCTTGTCCTAGGGGTGGGAAATTGCCCCTAAAGGCGGAAGAATCAGCAATGATCAACGACATGAGGATGCAGAAGGCAATGGAAACCACTGCATTAAAGACACGTAACATGTATCCACAGGACATGTGGCCTGTAATGGAAGAAGTGTCATGATGATCTCTCCATTGGCAAAAGATCCTGGAATAGTCCCCCATTTGTATCTCCGGGAGGGGACTGCCAAGGGGGAGGTTACCATGAGAAGAAGATTGAATAATCAATGAAAGGACAACGTTCTACGAGTCGGGGCATGGAATGTCAGAACCTTGAACATGGTAGGGAAACTAGAAAATCTGAAAAGGGAAATGCAAAGGCTCAATCTAGATATAGTAGGCGTCAGTGAAGTGAAGTGGGAGGAAGAGAAGGATTTCTGGTCAGATGAGTATCGGGTAGTATCAACAGCAGCAGAAAATGGTATAACAGGTGTAGGATTCATTATGAACAGGAAGGTAGGGCAGAGGGTGGGTTACTGTGAACAGTACAGTGACCGGGTTGTTCTGATCAGAATCGACAGCAGACCAACACCGACAATGATAGTTCAGGTATACATGCCGACATCACAAGCTGAAGATGAACAGATAGAGAAAGTGTATAAGGATATTGAAAGGGTAATGCAGTATGTAAAGGGGGACGAAAATCTTATAGCCATGGGCGACTGGGATGCAGTTGTAGGGGAAGGAGTAGAAGAAAAGGTTACAGGAGAATATGGGCTTGGGACAAGGAATGAAAGAGGAGAAAGACTAATTGAGTTCTGTAACAAGTTTCAGCTAGTAATAGCGAATACCCTGTTGAAGAATCACAAGAGGAGGAGGTATACTTGGAAAAGGCCGGGAGATACGGGAAGATTTCAATTAGATTACATCATGGTCAGACAGAGATTCCGAAATCAGATACTGGATTGTAAGGCGTACCCAGGAGCAGATATAGACTCAGATGACAATATAGTAGTGATGAAGAGTAGGCTGAAGTTCAAGACATTAGTCAGGAAGAATCAAAATGCAAAGAAGTGGGATACGGAAGTACTAAGGAATGACGAGATACGTTTGAAGTTCTCTAACGCCATAGGTACAGCAATAAGGAATAGTGCAGTAGGCAGTACAGTTGAAGAGGAATGTACATCTCTAAAAAGGGCCATCACAGAAGTTGGGAAGGAAAACATAGGTACAAAGAAGGTAGCTGGGAAGAAACCATGGGTAACAGAAGAAATACTTCAGTTGATTGATGACAGGAGGAAACACAAACATGTTCCAGGAAAATCAGGAATACAGAAATACAAGTCGCTGAGGAATGAAATAAATAGGAAGCGCATGGAAGCTAAGACGAAATGGCTGCAGGAAAAATGTGAAGACATCGAAAAAGATATGATTGTCGGAAGGACAGACTCAGCATACAGAAAAGTCAAAACAACCTTTGGTCACATTAAAAGCAATGGTGGTAACATTAACCCTCTATGAGGGTGAAGATTTGTCTGATGTGATAGAAGAAGAAACAGGAGTCGATTTAGAAGAGATAGGGGATCCAGTATTAGAATCGGAATTTAAAAGAGCTTTGGAGGACTTACGGTCAAATAAGGCAGAAGGGATAGATAACACTCCATCAGAATTTCTAAAATCATTGGGGGAAGTGGCAACAAAACGACTATTCACGTTGGTGTGTAGAATATATGAGTCTGGCGATATACCATCTGACTTTCGGAAAAGCATCATCCACACAATTCCAAAGATGGCAAGAGCTGACAAGTGCAAGAATTATCGCACAAACAGCTTAACAGCTCATGCATCGAAGATGCTTACAAGAATAATATACAGAAGAATGGAAAAAAATTGAGAATGTGCTAGGTGACGATCAGTTTTGCTTTAGGAAAAGTAAAGGGACGAGAGAGGCAATTCGGACGTTACGGCTAATAATGGAAGCAAGGCTAAAGAAGAATCAAGACACTTTCATAGGATTTGTCGACCCGGAAAAAGCGTTCAACAGTATAAAATGGTGCAAGCTGTTCGAGATTCTGAAAAAAGTAGGGGTAAGCTATAGGGAGATATGGGTCATATACAATATGTACAACAACCGAGAGGGAATAATAAGAGTGGACGAACAAGAACGAAGTGCTCATATTAAGAAGGGTGTAAGACAAGGCTGTAGCCTTTCGCCCCTACTCTTCAATCTGTACATCGAGGAAGCAATGAGAGAAATGAAAGAAAGGTTCAGGCGTGGAATTAAAATACAAGGTGAAAGGATATCAGTGACACGATTCGCTGATGACATTGCTATCCTGATTGAAAGTGAAGATGAATTAAATGATCTGCTGAACGGAATGAACAGTCTAATGAGTACACAGTATGGTTTGAGAGTAATTCAGAGAAAGACGAAGATAGTGAGAAGTAGTAGAAATGAGAACAGCGAGAAACTTAACATCAGGATTGATGGTCACGAAGTCAATGAAGTTAAGGAATTGTGCTACCTAGGCAGTAAAATAGCCAATGACGGACGGACCAAGGAGGACATCAAAAGCAGACTCGCTATGGCAAAAAAGGCATTTCTGGCCAGAGAAGTCTACTAATATCAAATACCAGCCTTAATTTGAGGAAGAAATTTCTGAGGATGTACGTCTGGAGTACAGCATTGTATGGTAGTGAAACATGGACTGTGGGAAAACCGGAACAGAAGAGAATTGAAGCATTTGAGATGTGGTGCTACAGATGAATGTTGAAAATTGGGTGGACTGATAAGGTAAGGAATGAGGAGGTTCTATGCAGAATCGGAGAGGAAAGGAATATGTGGAAAACACTGATAAGGAGACGGGACAGGATGATAAGACATCTGCTAAGACATAAGGGAATGACTTCCATGATACTAGAGAGAGCAGTAGAGGGCAAAAACTGTAGAGGAAGACAGAGATTGGTATTCATCAAGCAAATAATTGATGACGTAAGGAAAACCAATTATCCATATGTATAGTTTGTTTGATGAAGCATTTTAATAGCATTTATCAATAGTTCTTGTGTATATTGAAGTAGTTCAGATGGCAGAAAATCGTTAAGTTTTTTTTCACTCTTTGATACAGATTTATGAAATTAGGATTATAGTTCAATCTTAACATTTCTTCACAATTTGGATATCTATCTTCGATTTGATATTGTTGTTTCTCTAAATTTTTTGATTGTGTTCTAATAATGTAATAGTTATACTCACATTCATGATCAAATAATTTTAAAAGAATGAATGTTGGTCTTAAATTGTCATCTATTGTTTTAGAACTACATGTGGTAATAAAATATTTATTTATCCATTTCTTATACCTATTATTTCTGAAGCAGTATGAAATGTTTCTATCAAATTTTGAATTTGAGCATGTCTTAATTGAATTATTTCTGTTTAAATTTCTTTAGTATTTGTAAGTGTTGTATGTCTTTATGTTTTATTCGATCTTTGTAAAAAGATTTCATTTTATATTCTCCATATTTTCTAATTGATGGTAAGACATCATGCGTAATCAATTTTTTAAATTGTTCGACTTCTTCTTTTTTAGAAGATAAAAATTAAACAATATAATCCAGGATCATTACTAAATATTAAATATTTTTCATTACCCTTAAACCCCAGTAATTTAGCAGTTTTGTATAAATCTTCATATTTTACTTTATCATCAATACCAACTTTATTTCTAATTGTATCAACAGTATCTTTATACTTTAATATCTGTGCAACATCATTTGCTTTAAACTATGCTTTATTTTCTTCATCAATAATCATGAAAACTTTTTCATTGTTGTATGTAAGCTTTTTGTTGATTACATCTACAATTTTTAAATTGCTTCGATTTTTCAAGAGAGTATAATACCAATTAATCAATAAATTTAGTTCATTTGTTTTTCATTCTAAGTTAGACCAGGCAGTAGACTGTCAATAATTACATCTTCATGTTTTACCAATCTTCACTATCAACAAGAATTAATTTACTATGTAGCTTAACAATCTGTTAGTTTAACAATCAATTGGTTTTCAAACAATTAGTATTTAAAAGAATTAGTTTACTGTTTAGTTTAACAATCAATTAGTTTTTAAATTTTGAATTTGATCATCTTTTGATTTAATTATTATATCATTTTTTTTAATTCTTTCATTTTAGATTTTAATACTTCGATTGTTCATTTTAATTGTGTGAAATCTTATGGGACTTAACTGCTAAGGTCACCCATCTTTCATTTTAATTCTATCATCTTTTATTTTAATTATTTCATTCTTTAATTTATTTAATCATTGTACTTTTTGTATAGAATAACCTTTTTGATTTGTTTGACTTTTAAAATATTTTATTATATCTTTGTAAAGAGATTCCATTTATATAGAAAAGTTTTGTATACAAATATTTTTTATTAATTTTCTATAGAAATATTTTTATTAATTTAATAACTAATAATAACCAGATGGTAATGAATCTATTTTATTTTCCGATACATATCTTTTATTATCATGAAGACTTAATTAAATTAATTTTTCTATAGTTGTCTTTATATTATTCTATATTTATTCTGTTTTTACAACACATTTCTTAATTCCTTTAGAGGTTTTCGATGTTTTATCGTCAACTTAATAACTTTGCTCTTAAACCACAAAATCTTCCATTACCCTTATCTTTCTTTTTAACAGCATCTTTCCTGTTTTCTTGTAGAATACCTTATATATTATCTGTTGGATAATCACTTGTATCAAAGTAACCAATCATTGATTTTATATCTTCATAGAAATCTTAAGCTTTAACATTGTAAATATAACTACCTGTGTCTTGATAATGTAATTCAATTTTTTTTCTCCATATTTAGGTTTCATAACTCTATAGTGAAAATCATACATTAATTCTTTACATAAATCAAGTATACATAACCCAACATAAATAGGTTTATTAAATGTTGTTTTAGTTTTATTCTTATGAATAGCAGCAAGATTTTCATTAAATATAGTTCTACTTGTAAGTTTGGTTTAGCTACAAGTTTATCACATACTCTACTATTTGAAACTAATTTTATATTTTGTCTATTTCTTTTCAAAATCATTTGTAGCTTTAGTTCTTAGCTATGTGTTTAAATCTATATACTTCTTTAACCAATCAGATTGTTTAAATTTTAAATTTTCATGTACTTTAGTAAGTTGCATTCCTGAAGATAATTATTGTTTAAGATTTCTATAGAGTACTACATATTTAAGCCTGTTATCTCAAGTAGTTAATAACTTACTTTCATTTGTACCCGGAACACGTTTTGATTAAGGAGCTAATGGCAAATCTTTATGTAAATCATGTAATGCTTCTGGATATTCTAAATATATTTCAAATATATAACCATTTTCAGAATTTTTGAAATTTCATTTATGTTTCTCGAATTAAAACTAATTGGATCTTCCCATTGAAATCTACCATATGGTAAATATTGGTTCGTAGCATAACAATATAAATTATTTGCATCTAAATACATTATGTAATTTGATATTTCTTTATTATTAAATTCTTTTAATTATTTATTATTTGCTTTCATATATCTTTTAAAACATTTTGAAATTCCTCCTCATATTCCTTTTTCAACCATTAGAAGCATATCATAATCATACAAAAATTCTAGTCCTTGTTCAGTAATGTTCAATATTGCAACCCAAAATCATCCAGGAACTGTAAAATACCAAGAAGGATCTATATTATATGTTTGTAGCCATGTTTCTAACTAATTTTCAAATGCATCACTTATCGATAATACATCAGTTGTAAGATATAAATCATCGTATTCACCAAGATTTTTTTATATTGAATGCTTCCCAAAATAATTTTGCATGTTTATATCTTCATCAGTTCTATCACCATCATTTCATATGCTATAGAATTTTTCTTTTGTTGATAATTGTGTTTCGTCAAATTTAATCGAAACAGACATGTAATCATATGGATAAATATGTTTTCTAAATACTAAATTAAATAATTCTTCTCAATATTTTTAATTGTTTTTAGAAAGTAAAAGAGCCATAAATTTAAATGTACAAACAAAACTTATTTCTAAAGTTTTTTATTTTTGCCAAATTTATTTATTTGTTTTCATTTTTGGTATTTATTCTATTTCATTACTACAATAACCAAGTACTTTTACAAATAGATGTAAATCCTAAGCAGATAAATTATGTAAATAAAAACGTACAAAATCAGGTTTTTTTTGTTTTAAATTACAATTATAACATAATGGAGCAATATATTTTCTAGTTAAATGATTATATTGACAAACTTTATTATTATTTTTTATTAATAACATTTTTATAATATACATTATTTAGAACTATTATGTATTTTATTTTTTCGTTTGTAAGCGGTTTCATTTCTTCAGTTTCAGAATATATTCTTCCAATTTCTTGAACTTCATGTTTTATGCATTCTATAATTTTTTATGACAATTTGGTCCTTTACAAACAACAGGTTTTGTATAATTTCCATATATATTTTTAATATAATAACGAAATCCACTTGGTTCGTGTTTTTGATATTTCATTGTGTATGGTTTTTCTGGATTTGGTTCACAATTATCCATTTTTAAAAGTAAACTCTCAGAATCACCATAAATATTGAATGGAACCTTTTGTGTATACTGATAATTTTTTAAATAAACGTGTTCTCCTTCCCTTGGCTTATCTTTACAATTAAAATGTAGTAATCATAGATCACAAATGAATTTTACTGTTTCATGTTTGGTGAATTGACTTTGTAGAAGTCCAAAAATTTTTTTATAAACATCAGTCTGAAATATCATATTTTTCTTAAAATAAATTTGATTTACATGTTTTTTTTAGATATTGTTATTTTTCGTGGATACACTTGATATTTTCATCTCCATCATCAATTGAAAAAAAACATTAATAGTCACTTTAATTGTATATTCTATTTTTGGAATATGATCAACTAATACAGGAAATTCAATTGTTGCAAGTGTTTAATCTAGATCAAAATCAACATCTTTATATTCAGATATTCTCTCTGAATTTTTATCTTTTAGTTTTTTATTTGTTTAGGTATATTAATATAAGATGATGTTTTTAATGGAACATATTTATTAATTGCAAGTTGTAAACCAATAATTCTATTTAATGCCCATCCTGATCCTTCTGCTTCAAAATCATATGTTGTTTCTAAATTATGTCTTTTACTGTATTTAAATTTTTATAAATCTTTGTCTGTTAAAATAGTATAGTTTGTTGTTTGTTGTCAAAAATGTTGAACTTTTTCATATATTTCGTCTCTTTTGGTTTATATTCACAATATAAATTAAAATTTAGCGTTACACCATGATGTACTTTCAAATATTTATTAACAAATAAATAGTTTTTGTTTTTACCACATTTAAGAAATCTTTAGGATCAAGTATATCTATACTATTTTCAAGATTTATAATTTGTAATCTATTTTCAAAAGCTTTTTCATCTAAGTAATCTTTAACTGTTTTTCTATTTTTGATTTCGGTTTTACAAATACGTTATTTTTAGAAATTGGGAATATCATAAAATGGTAACTTTTTCAAAGTTCTTCACTAGGTTCAGATTTATTACTTTTATCAATATTTGTATTATCTTCAGTGACAGATGTAGCTGTCTTAGAACTCAGGTACATAACTATTAACAATATTTTATAATTTTTACTTACTACAGATTTATTATTATTATTATTTTGAACAATATTTGTATTACTTTCACTTGCTACAGTTGTGTTCTTTCTAACTATATTTGGATGATTACTTATAATAATTGTAAGATTACTTACAATAAATGTAATTTAATCAGTTTTATGAAATTTTGGATACTCTCATAAACTATTTATTTTACAAACCTCATGAAGTCCCGCAACATTGAATATTTGTAGTCAAGCAGCACTGTTACTTTCCATTTTGCTCTTCTATTTATTATAAAAATTTATTCGATTTGTAAAGAATATTTTTTTAAAGCGATCCTTTTTGTAATAGATGGTTAAGGATTATTATTTAATATGTAATTAATCAAAAAGAGAATTAGTTTATTAATTATATTAATAACCAATAAGTGTAACAATCAATTAGTTTACTATTTAGTTTAACATTCAATCATTTTTTTAAACACTTAGTTTACTATTTATCTTTTTTAAATTATTTTTAAAAAATCAGTTTTTAAAAGAATTAGTTCCCTATTTAGTTGAATATTTAGTTTGACAACCGATTAGTTTGCTCTTCTATTTAAAACAAAGAAATTCATTAGATTTGTAAAAATTACTTTTATCACTAAAATAATAATTATTTAATAGATGGATAAGGATTATTATTTAATAAATTATTAATCGGAAAGAGAATTAGTGTAATACTTAGTTTATCAATTAATCAGTTTTTAAACAATTAGTTTATCTGATGGATTTATTCATAAACAATTTCAAACTTTAATTGCTTGACAAATTTTACATTTCTTTGTAGATGTAGATTTTTCTTCAATTACAAGTTCTTCGTTTTTCATTGTAGATTTAGATATTTTTTCGTTATGCATTGTTAATAATAGTTTTGTATGTTCTTCACTTGGATTTCGTCTTAAATGTTCCTTAAAATATTATTTAGGAACATATTTTCCATATACAGTAGTAATTCGATGTTTGTTGTAATTTTGTACATGATATTTTTTTATACATGGTGTATATATAGGTTTATAACCATCTTTTGTGTATTGTTTTAAAGTGAAATTATCAATTGAATTCTCTGTAATACAATATTTGCAAAATTTGTATTTACAGAACAATGTCATTCAACTTGATGCAGTCTTCAGCCTGCTCCATCTGGTGCCTGACACAGTTTTAAGCCTGCTTCAGCTGGCATTTGCTCCATTTAGAAAGAAGAAAATTATTAGATTTGTGAAAAAGAAAATTTTTATATTTTTTATAATTTTTTAAATTTTAATTTTAAACTATTCATAGAAATTATTTTAAAAATAATCATCACCAATAATCATCAGAATCATCATCAGATTCATAATGCTGATTTCTAAAATATGTATGTTCAAAATATCCAACCATATTTGGTAAAGAATTAAGTGCAGCTAATATATCTTCTATGGTTGATTTTTTATATTTAATAATACTCATACAATGTGTAGAATTTTTCGTACAAAAATATGATTGCAATTTCTTTTAACAAATTGATTACTATTTTCATCACTTAGAGAAATTGTATTTTTTGTACAAAAAATATGATTGCAATTTGTTTTAACAAATTGATTACTATTTTCATCACTTAAAGAAATTGTACAATCAATATCTTTTTCACATACCTCAATTATTTCATAAGTATCAGTTTCTTTAGCTTACATTTCTTTTTTGTTCTCCACTTATGAGACACAAAAATATAAAAGTAATAATTTCCAATGAACGATTTAGCTGAAGTTCAAAAATACGATTTAAAAAAATTATGTTTCATACAAACTATAAATTTATTTTTGTAAAACTTATAAAAATGTTTTCTATATAAATGGAAACTACTTTAATCAAGAAGCTAAATAATTGAAGTATTTCTAAAGAAATTAGAATAGTAAATGAGTTAGAGATCAATCATTTATGTATATTATTACAAACTGTGAATATTTAAGCACTAGATTTGGAGAACTACTTTGTCTAGAACTTAATAATTATTTTAAAGTTATTGAACCAAAAAGATTTTCTCAGCAAATTGATGATTTTGATTTGATATAATTAAAAAAGTACAAATGAAAATTAATTATAAAGGAATGAGAAAACTTAAGAATTGAAATACTGAATTGCATGATCTAGAGTTCACAATGTAAAGCATTTATAATAATGTTCTTTTGTTAGTTAATTCATTTTAATTACTTCCTTACATTCACAATGTAAAATTTTTAAAAATATTTTTCTCATTAATTTTATTTTATTTAAATGGACAACACTAGGCCACAACTAAGGCAGTGTAGTGAATGTATGATTTAAAAACGTAGTGAGGAATTTTGTAAAGATAAATGTTGAACAGGTGGACATAAATATTTTTGTAAAGAATGATGTAAGGAATGTAATAAAATTAAAGTTACTTGTGAATGTTGTAGAACTATAAACAAGAATAATCTTAAAAAACATTTACAAAACAACAAATCATAATAATCTTATGGCTGCTAAAGCATAAAGTAAACAATTATATATATTTAATTTATTATATATTATATATTTATTGCATTCACCTATGGTAAATTTATGAAAATAAATGATTTTTTATTTTAGTTATTATTTTATTTTTATATGTTATATTAAATTATAGTACAAGTTATTAGGTAAAAGGATAATAGGATGATTTTGTATGTTCTGGATAATTAGGTCGATTTTGCGAAAAATAACAAAATTGTGAGTGTTAACAAGCAATTTTTATTTTTTATAAAATTGAGCTAGTGAGCCAGAACCTACAAAATCATCCTACTCACATGTCATACTGGATGACAGCACAAAGCACTGACTAAATCGGTGTTTTGGTTGATGCTCTATCTACTCACAACGTTTAGTACCGATCTGCCTGTCTGATTTCTGGAGATTTGGGTGTTAGCGCCAGAAGTCGATTGTCACAGGTATGGCTCAAATACACTGATCAGCAATAACATTATAACCACCTACATAATATCGATATAAACACACCCAGGTGATAGCAGCGCCACCTGGCGAGGAACGACTACTACTCAGACACATGCACAGTGCATGTAGTATCAGTAAGAGTGCTGGCCGTGTTTAGAATGGGGAAGGCGCGCGAGGTATCTGAGTTTCATCGAGGGCCGATTGTGAGGCCCCGGAGGCGTGGCACGAGGACTTCGGAAACTGTACGAATTCTCGGGTGTTCGAGGAGTTTTCTGGTGAGTGTCTTCAACATGTGGCAAAACCAAGATGAAACCATGTCCAGACCATTACAGATGTCGGACGTCAGAGGCTGGGAAGACTGGTAAAACAGTACAGGAGGCGAACTGAGATGGGACTAAGATAAGATTTCAATACTGAGAAGATTACATATCTGTCAGGACACAAAGTGTACCGTAATTTCCAGAAATGGGCCTACGCAGCCGACGACCCCTGCATGTGCCAATGTTAACACCACGACATCGCCAACTATGACTGAAATGGGCATGTGCCCATCGGCACTGAACGTTGGCGCAGTGGTAGAACTTTGCATGATCTGACAACATTCGGAAATCGTTAATTTTTTACAACCGACCTGCAGTGATGTCCGACTGCGAGCACCTTCAGCGCCCTGAGACATTCAAAAGTATTCATTGTTATTATTCTTTACATATGTGAATCTTAACCTTGAGCTCAGAATCAGCAGTCATTTGTAATCGAGCCAGTGTATGAAATAGTCGAGTTCTGTGAAAGCAAGAGTCTTTGTATTGCAGTACATTATTAAAAGCCGCCATTAAATAAATTCTGATCTTTCGAAAGATCAACTCATAATATTGACTAGGGTTTTTCAACGGTTACTTGCTTTCACATGAGGAGCATTATGACGAGCTTAGGTGTTTCGAAATTAATGTGGACTGATTTGGTGGACGACCCTGCTCGCGGTCACGACTATTATAGTATTACAATTAACCCTCTTGTTGGCCCGCCCGGTTGGCCATGCGATCTAACGCACAGCTTTCTGGGCGGGAAGGAGTGCCTGGTCCCCGGCACAAATCCGCCCGGCGGATTTGTGTCGAGGTCAGGTGAACTGGACAGCCTGTAGATGGTTTTTAGGCGGTTTTCCATCTGCCTCGGCGAATGCGGGCTGGTTGCCGTTATTCCGCCTCAGTTACACTATGTCAGCGATTGCTGCGCAAACATGTTCTCCACGTATGCATACACCACCATTACTCTACTATGCAAACATAGGGGTTACACTTGTCTGGTGTGAGACATTCCCTGGGGGATCCACCGGGGGTCGAACCACTCAATAACTCTGGGTTCGGTGTGGGGCAGCGGAGGGGTGAAGTCGACTGTGGTAGTCGTCATGGGGTTGTGAACCACTGCGGCTGCAGCAGGGATGGAGCCTCTCTGTCACTTCTAGGCCCCCGATTAACATACAATACAATACAACCCTCTTGTCTTGAAATAAGGAAATATATGGGGCTACCAATATTTATCATTAAGATATTGTCGTTGCACAAGCACAGAATCCTGTGGATCTAATGTAAGAAGAATAAAGACTATTTAAAGTTTTAGTCTCCTGGAGATCTGCCGCTTCAATGGAGAGTCTTCCACGAGATTCTTCAGCGCGCAGAAAGTTGACTATACAAACTTCTCTACTGTACTGGAACTATAGTCACGCCGTTATTAGTACTATCACTTCCGTTGAAATAAATCGTGACAAGAAATTCTTAATTCTGCGAACTAACAGTTTCAAGTTACCAGTGGAGAAGGAGGAGTTTAACGTCCTGTCGAAAACGAGGTCATTAGAGATGAGCACAATCTCGGATTAGGGAAGGATGGGGAAAGGAACCATCCCAGCATATGCCTGAAGCGACTTAGGGAAACCACGCAAAATCTAAATCAGAATGGCTCGACGCAAGTTTGAATTGTCATCCTCCCGAGTCCAGTGTGCTAATCACTATGCCACCTCGCTCAGTCAAGCTATCAGTTTCCAGACACTTGTGCAAACGACTTGTTAAGCCTTAATTAATCAGAGGCAGAATAGTTAATTTTCAGTTAACTCGAACCAATAACTTGCCAAGACATTTAAACTTAATTCAGTTCACGAGATATCTCTTTGTGACAGCATATGACAATGAAGACCTTCTGACTATGTCTGGTATGTGATCATTCACTGATTTGGATGACTGAATGACAGTGATGTCCATCTCAATAACAATGGTTCAAATGGCTCTGAGCACTATGAGACTTAACTTCTGAGGTCATCAGTTCCCTAAGACTTAGAACTAGAACTAACCTAAGGACATCACCCACATCCATGCCCAAGGCAGGATTAGAACCTGCGACCATAGCGGTAGCGCAGCTCCAGACTGTAGAGCCTAGAACCGCTCAGCCACTCCAGCTGGCATCTCAGCAATACCGAGTTATTTCACGTATTGTATTACTGCAAGTATACATTTAGAGATGAACCATCAGAGCTTGTAATTCTTTCATCCTGAAACTTTCCTTTACGAATTTATTTTCGTTTGATTTGATTTTCAACTCCTACTGACTTTATTGGTCGGTTGTAACTTTGCTGTTGTTTAGTTCTGGGTGACACTGTGCATTTCCATCTGCGAGAGGAACCAAATATATCTGCCTACGAGAACACAACATGAATTTGGCCCTGTTCTATAATATTACAAAAAATGTGCAAACTGATTTAATTCTGAACTTAAAGATTAATTTCTCCAGTTAAACAAGGTGATCCCCGTGCTTTAACGATCTGTCTAATAATACTGTTCCTTAAATGGTCCCTGTGCATTGATAATTTTCGTAGCAAACTGATTCTGAAGTGAAAATGTCTTACCTCGTAATTTAATTGCTTGGAAAAGCGGTGCTTGCCGCTCTCTGTGCGCCATCTGCAAATTTCTAACTAAAGTGGCTGAGAGCTTAGTGCAGTGCTCCAGACAACAAGTAAACTATTTTATACACATCATTGAGTGAGACACTCTTGAAACAGAAATAACTTAGATTGAGAACGTGACACTGCTTTTAGCTGAAGTATTACTTTTACAAACTATTTTTAAATTATCTGTTATATTGTTACTTGTATGCAATTCATGTCAAAACACTCATTATTAACACTGACAAAGGCAACATTGATACCAAACTCTTACTCTCACAAATGTTAGACAAATAATTAATAAACACGAAAAGTATTTTACAGTGAAAAATACTCAGTCTTTAATAAAAATCTAAACTACCCTGATATGGAAGTCTCATTCAGCAATGACTCTAGCTACTCACGACTGCAGTGTCAATAAAAATATATTGCCTTCATTCTGAATCACAAATCAAATCCTTTTCCTCTGTTACACAGTATTCAAAAACGGTTCAAATGGCTCATAGCACTATGGGACTTAACATCTGAGGTCATCAGTCCCCTAGATTTAGAACCACTTAAACCTAACTAACGTAAGGACATCACACACATCCATGCCCGAGGCAGGATTCGAACCTGCGACCGTAGAAACAACGTGGCTCCGGACTGAAGCGCCTAGAACTGCTCGACCACAACGGCCGGCACACAGTATTCAAATACAAGTCATTTTACTTAAAGACAGATAGACTTAACTTCACTTCTACACTGCCATGAGTTCTCTGCTCGGCGTCTTTCACACTACTACTCTCACGTTAGAACTCGCGAGTTTCTTCCAGCGACACAACTACTCTGACTAAAGACTGCGTGCGAGTACTAAGCAATTCAAAATGGTCGCTTAGCGTCTTAGACATCCAAAGTAAGTACAGTTTGAAGAAATACAAAAATAGCAAACTCCCAATAGCCCTGTTACAATCACAATATTGTCTTGAGTGCGCTGACCCGATTTGAATGCTCACGGTTATGCGATCGATTCACCTACAATAACGTGCCGTGAACATCAAACGAGCAATTGGAGAAAAATAATATGAGCTTTCTGCAGCGGAACGGCACTATTCTTCTCGCAGAAAACTGACGCAGGTACTACTAGCTAGGGCATAGCCAGCTATGGTAAACTAACATACACAAACAAGCGACAAACGTTGGCAAGCCCCAGCATATCAGCAACACTGACTGGTAAGTACCAGCTGCTATTAGAGCCGACCAACAGGCCACAGCAGGGACACCGACGAGCTCGCCCACTGATGCACAAAGAAACCGCCAACATTACCTTGCACTGTGCATCGGACACAAAAACGATAATAAACCTAACTGTTGCAGGTTGCTGACGCTGAACGAGAGCTCTGCACGGCACCCAGCGCCAGCCTCCGAGTAACCCAACTGCACAATGTCAAAGGTATCGACATGCATGATACCCACTACTAACAAAGCCTACCCTTGCGCGACCTATCGCAGGCAGCAAGACATCCGCTACTGGTCTTACCACCTGACCTAACTGCTGCAGATGTTTTCTTCCCTTCGCTCTTGCCTTGGCACTTTTTTTCCTCTGCCCTCCAAACCGCTACCCTTCGTCCGACTTCGACCCAATCTATCTCCAGTTGAGCGCGTGTTAATGGTTAACCTTAACCATACGTAAGCAAACATCACAGTACCCACATCCTGCGACACCTCTCTTTAGTGAATACTAACCCTTATGCAGAGATGGCAGTAGATCTATTGAGTTGGCCATCATGCCTGTGTGGGCGTGGAGGCGCTCCAACTCTCTTAAAAAAAAAAAAAAAAAAAAAAAAAAAGTTGTAGGTGGAGGGTGTACCGCAGCAGGAAGGCGTCCGTGCTGTGCGTGTGTGGTATGTACGCCAGAGGAGGCCAGCCCATGCCATGCCAGGGCAGGGCGTCGGTCCATCTGCTAATGGAGCCGCCGCGGTGGCTCGGGCGCTGCGCGGCTGTCGGCTGTAGGCTGTGACGGCCGCACACGGCATCCGTCCGCCCTCCCGCCAGCCATATCGATTCGCGGACGTCGCGCCGTCTGCCGCCTGCCGTCCTGCCACTGTGCGCTTCGCGTCCGGGCGCACTGGGCTACAGACGCGGTGACTGCTCCTACATACTCCGTACACGAGGAGCACTTGTTGCAATCCACCACGTAAAATATACTGAAGCGCCAAAGAAACTGGTATAGCGTTGCGCGTTAAAATACAAAGACATCTAAACTGTATGAATACGACGCTGCTGTCGGCAACGCCTATATCACACAACAAGTGTCTGGCGCAGTTGTTAGATCGGTTAAAGCTGCTACACTACTGGCCATTAAAATTGCTACACCACGAAGATGATGTGCTACAGACGCGAAATTTAACCGACAGGAAGAAGATGCTGTGATATGCAAATAATTAGCTTTTCAGAGCATTCACCCAAGGTTGGCGCCGGTGGCGACACCTGCAACGTGGTGACATGAGCAAAGTTTCCAACCGATTTCTCACACATAAACAGCAGTTGACCGTCGTTGCCTGGTGAAACGTTGTTGTGAAGCCTCGTGTAAGGAGGAGAAATGCGTAGCATCACGTTTCTGACTTTGAAAAAGGTCGGATTCTGGCCTACCGTGATTGCGGTTTATCGTATGGAGACTTTGCTGTTCACGTTGGTCGAGCTCAAATGACTGTTAGTAGCATGTGGAATCAGTCGGTTCAGCAGGGTAATAAGGAACGCCGTACTGGATCCCAACGGCCTCGTATCACTAGCAGTCGAGATGACAGGCATCTTATCCGCACGGCTGTAACGGATCGTGCAGCCACGTCTCGATCCCTGAGTCAACAGCCGGGGACGTTTGCAACAACCATCTGCACGAACAGTTCGACGACGTTTGCAGCAGCATGGACTATCAGCTCGCAGACCATGGCTGCGGTTACCCTTGACGCTGCATCACAGACAGGAGCGCCTGCGATGGTGTACTCAACGACGAACCTGGCTGCACGAATGGCAAAACGTCATTTCTTCGGATGAATCCAGGTTCTTTTTACAGCATCCTGATGGTCGCATCAGTGTTTGGCGACATCGCGGTGAACGCATATTGGAAGCGAGTATTCGTCATCGTCGTACTGGTTATCACCCGGCGTGATGCTATGGGGTCCCATTGCTAACATGTCTCGTTCACCTCTTGTTCGCATTGACGGCAATTTGAACAGTGGGCGTTACATTTCAGATATGTTACGACCCGTGGCTCTACCCTTAATTCGATTCTTGCGAAACCCTACATTTCAGCAGGATAATGCACGACCCCGTGTTGTAGGTCCCGTACGGGCCTTTCTGGATACAGAAAATGTTCGACTGCTCCCCTGGCAAGTACATTCCCCAGATCTCTCACCAATTGAAAACGTCTGGCCAATGGTGGCCGAGCAACTGGCTAGTCACTACTCTTGATGAATTGTGGTATCATGTTGAAACTCATGCGCCGCTGTACCTGTACATGCCATCAAAGCTCTGTTTTACTCAACGCCCAGTCGTATCAAGGCCGTTATTACGGCCAGAGGTGGTTGTTCTGGGTACTGATTTCTCAAGATTTATGCACCCAAATTGCGTCAAAAAGTAATCACATGTCCAATGAATACCCGTTTATCATCTGCATTTCTTCTTGGTGTAGCAATTTTAATGGCCAGTAGTGCACAATGGCAGGTTATCAAAATTTAGGTGAGTTTGAACACGGTGATATTATTGTGAGGATTTTCCCGTACGCCGTAGGCCCATTTCACGAGTGTATGGTGTATATCAGAAATCCGGTAAAACATCAAATCTCCGACATCGCACAGGCTGGAGAAAGATCTAGCAAGAACGGGACCAACGACGAATGAAGAGAATCGTTCAACGTGACAGGAGTGCAACCCTTCCGCGAATTGCTACAGATTTCAATGCTGGGGTAGCAGCAAGTGTCAGCGTGCGAACCGTTCAACGAAATATCATCGATATGGGCTTTCGGAGCCAAGGGCCACCCATGTACCCTTGATCACTGCACGACGCAAGGCTTTACGACTCCCCTGGGCCCGTCAACACTGGCATTGCACTGTTGATGACTGGAAACATGTTTCCCGGTGGACGAGTTTCGTTTCAAATTCTATCGTGCGGATGGACATGTAGGGGTATACAGACAACCTCGTAGATCTGTGGACCCTGCATATCAGCAGAGGACTGTTCAAGCTTGTGGTGGCTCTGTAATGGTGCGGGGCGTGTGCAGTTGGAGTGATATGGGACCGCTGATATGTCTAGGTAAGATTCCGACAGGCGAAACCTACGTAAGCATCCTGTCTGATCACCTGCATCCATTCATGTCCATTGTGCATTCCGACAGACTTGGACAATTCCAACAGAACAATGCGACACCCCACACGTCCAGAATTGCTACAGAGTGGCTCCAGGAACATTCTTCTGAGTTTCAACACTACCGCTGGCCACCAAACCCCCCAGACGTGAACATTACTGAGCATATCTGGGGTGCTTTGCAACGTGCTGTTCAGAAGAAAGCTCCATCCCCTCGTACTCTTATGGTCCGCAGCTCGTTGTCTCGCGGTCGCGTTCTCTCTTCTCGAGCACGTGGTCCCGGGTTCGAATCCCGGCGGGGTCAAGGATTTTCACCTGCCTCGAGATGACTGGGTGTTTGTGTTGTCTTCATCATTTCATCATCATTCATGAAAGTGGCGACTTTGGGCTGAGCAAAGGTTGGTAATTTGTACGGGCGCTGATAACCGCTCAGTTGAGCGCCCCACAAACCAAACATCATCATCATCATCATCGCACTCTTACGGATTTAGGGACAGCCTTGCAGGTTTCATGGTGTCATTTCCCTCCAGCACTACTTCAGACATTAGTCAAGTCCATTCCACGTCGTGTTGGCGCGCTTCTGAATGCTTTAGGAGGACCTACACGATATTACGCAGGTGTACCAGTTTCTTTGGTTCTTCAGTATAGTAGAATGCATTACGTGATCAAACGTAGAGTCCACGCAGGATATGGTGGGTGATGCACAGTGACCAGTTTTCGTCCAAAGCGCTGGGCGAGTTCATTGATTTGTTTGGGACGGGAGGCCGTCAGTGTTTGACACCTTTCGCACAGTCGATGATGATAGAATCGAGACGCACACATGCAGTCTTTCTCAAGCAATTCAGCACCAACTATTAAAATCATTTTTGCGTTACTTATAGCTTTATGTGTCAGGTTCATGATGATGTGCCTATCGTTTCGTTAATTGCCACTGTTACTGTGATATTTACGTGGAACTAAGACACTGCGCGAAATTCGAAGAAGTTTACAATGAAAAATAGGCGTCGCTATGATTTTGCGCTTGGTGGAAATTAGATAATTTATTTCTGCGTATGAAATTTAGCTAATATACTGTATTCTTTCTTTAGAATTTCGTGGAGTTCACTATGTGTCATCTACCTCGAGAAAATTAATCTTATATAGCACACTCATTTGCCATCGCGCTGCGCCAGCGATAAAGCCAGACTGAAATATTCGCAGCATTCCTAATATTTCATAAAAGTTTGGAGATATCGAAATGAGATTTTAGTAAATAATAGGAGAGTATTTTGCCTTATGGTTATTATGCAAAACTTAATTATCTACTGTTTTACTCTAACAATTACTGACTTTTTCGATGAAAGAAAGTAATTTCCAAGGGCCATCGATATCTGGTTATATGAGAAATGCTATGGGTTTGGGACAAACGTAAGTGAAGACATACGTATTTAATCTGTACCGAGGATGTGCTTTTTCATAATCTACTGACCTCAGTTCCTCACTGAATAAACCACTGCTTCAGAATTGTCTCCAAAGTGCGTCTGCACAACATGTTAGTGACGTGGCAATGTGTAAACTCTACTGTGTTATGACAAAAGAAACAGATTTTAATAAGGCAACAAGAGAAACATGTATCTTTTGCTCAAAGTTCGCCACTCATGACGCTTCTCAGTAAGTTACAAATGATTAGGAAGCCAGGCGAAAACAAAGTACTGCATTTACAACGGAATTCTTTTTAGATACTAAACAAAGCACCATGCAAGAGTGGGCGTGGAGGGGCTCCACTTAATATTTATAAAAAATATGAGTATAATATTCAATTTAAAATAGCACTTCCCATTCAGCACTCGGCGTTTCCCCTACAGCGCTCTGAGCGACCGCCCACTACTACTGCTCTATCAAATGGCTCTGAGCACTATGGGACTTAACACCTGAGGTCATCAGTTCCATAGAGTTAGAACTACTTAACCGTAACTAACCTAAGGACATCACACACATCCATGCCAGATGCAGGATTCGAACCTGCGACCGTAGCAGCAGCGCGGTTCCGGACTGAAGCGCCTAGAGCCGCTCACCCACAACGGCCGGCCTACTGTTCTATCCACGCGTGCCCTGTCGTCTTTGCATCTGCCGGCCACAGTATTCTGCATGCACGGCATGCCTCTGTATGAGCACTAATTTCTCGAATCGTATCTTCGTGGTCTTTACACACAATGTATGTTGCTGGCCGTAGAGTCGTGCAGCAGTCAGCTTCAAATACCAATTCTTTAAATTCTCTCAATAGCGTTTTTCAGAAAGAACACCTTCCATCCAGGGATTCCGACTTGAGTTTCTGAAGCATCTCCGTGACACTTGCATATTCTTCGAACCTACCAGTAACAAATCTAGCACCCCGCCTCTGAATTACCTCCATGTCTTCCTTCAACCCGACCTGGAACGGATCCCAAACACTCGAGCATAACTCAAGAATATGTCACACCAGTGTCCTATATGCGGTCTCCTTTACAGGTGAACTATTCTTTCTTAAAATTCTCCCAATAAAGCAAAGTCGACCATATGCCTTCACTACCACAGTTCTCACACGCTAGATCCATTTCATACTGCTTTGCAACATTATACCCAGATATTAAAACGACTTTGCTGAACGCTTGGATAGAATTTGTAATGTTATTGTCTCTATGGAAGATCGAGTCACTGTGAATGCTTGGGCAGTGAATGCTCAATGCTCAACGATATTGTACTGTGGTTAGAGAAACCAGTCATCTCTGACCTCAGGTTCGGTGTGAATGGACTAGTTAAATGACTGCATTACCTTTAAACCGTTCAGTCATTGTGTTTATAGTCAGGGGTTTATGTCAAAGGCCTGAGGGTCCGCAGGAACAATTCCGCCGCCCAGTAAATCACAAAACGTTTGCAGGCATGCAGCAGTGAGTGTGTGTGTGAGACCCCTTGTTGAATAAGATCAAGACAGGGTGGGGTCTTTCTTTGTTTTGTGTTTGGCTGACAAGGCTGTCATGGTCTGTTATTCTCAAACCCTCAGTTAGAGTATCGTAATTTCTTCTGCCCCATGTCACACTAACCTCTTTATTGAAGTGTGACACTCCCCATACAGAAATTATTCGATAACGGAGAGGTAGCGAGCGGTGGCACGACACTCTCTCACTTTCATTACACTGTCAGTCAGATTAGTATTCATATTTTAGGTCGTGATCTCCGTGGTTCCCAGTGCAACATTTGGTATGTGTAGTTTATGAATTTCTACACGAGAAAATTGTGGGCAGAATGTTCATATAACTGCTCCTGTAGCCTGTAGAAAACGTGTACTCGTGGGGCCGTAGTGGAGGCGACGGAGAACAGCGAGAAAGATGGCTTGCGGGCCATAAATGTTGTTCCATCGACCTGGCTGAGTGGGTGATTCAGAGAAACAGTGCTCTGTGAGTTGTAAATGCGCAAGGACTTCGGGCCATGGCCCTCCACTCTTCCCACTTAGTGTCGGAGCAGGATGGGTCCAGTTTGCAAAACATTTTACCTGGACTGCTGCGACGGTGGCCATTTAGCGGAGATGAGATGGGAGAAACTTTTTCAGAGAGACTGCTGTAATCCGAAATTTTGTCGTAAGACTATAAGCAGTCTCTTGTTAGGAGCTGGGATGATACGAACGAAGTGGCTGGTGCACATGTTTAGTGAAGGCAACGCTGTAACTATTCTGACGCCAGGAAGTCGACAGGTACTTTTAGCGAGTGGCAAAAACATATATTTCATGGGTACGATTCTCCGGGATGCATAACAGCCTTCTTTCAGAAGCGGGAAATGGTTGACGTGCAAAGATTAGATCTCTCCGTAAATGAGGGACTGTGGTTCCGTCTAGGTAGACGTTTTCTGCCGAAACATGGCCATGTTATGCTTATTGTGAGAACGGCGCCTCCCTAGTCTAAAAGCTTCCTTTTGCAGACAAGAGAGATTTTGAGTCGCTAACTGGTTCCTCTCAGGATATGCAAAGCAGAGGCTTGCTACCCCCGGTGTGGGAACCCAGATGCCGTGTCTGGATTGGCTACCAGGCCACCAGCACAATCCAGAGGGGAAACTCAATGAGATGAGGATAGTTCAAATGGTTTGTACAATTCGTCTCCCACAACGATGCTTGGAGGAAAGTGGTTGTGATTCTTTGCTTTCTGCGTCTTCTGGTCCTGCCTTGGTGGAGAACGTCAGGTCTTTTATAGTGAGTAAGACTTGTGGTCTGTGACTTGTGGTACGCTATGAGCCAGTGGTAGTATCCAACTGTGCCAACAGTGGAACTGCATATCATCTCAGACATATCGTGTGTCGCAAGGGTGAACTTATTCATCTTGAGTCGACTGTCTGACACTTCACAATCCTAGCATATGTCGTTGTGCCTGTGAGTTAAATTGATCTGTCAGACCAGTGAATGGGTTCACCTTACACTGAAATCTGCCGGAATTTCAGGGCTAGGGCTAAGGGTTGGTCTGGGGGTAGCATCTACGATTATTAATGAAAATGTCCTCAGTCCAGGGTTCGAAAACCCTCACTGCTTAAATTTTGATTAATAATCAGCATTGGCGGCCGAAGACTTCCCTCATTCTGTCAACAACCTTGTCAAAGAGCGTGCAGGAGCGGACAGAGGTTCAGGGCACTCTCTTGTCCTAGAGGTGGGAAACTGCCCCTAAAAGCGGAAGAATCAGCAATGATCAACAACATGAGGAAGCAGAAGGCAATGTAAACCACTGCATTAAACATACGTAACGTGCATACACAGGGCATGTGGCCTGTAATTGAAAAAGTGTCATGATGATCTCTCCATTGGCAAAACATTCCGGAATAGTCCCCAATTCGGATCTCCGGGAGGGGACTGTCAAGGGGGAGGTGACTAGGAGAAAAAGTTTGGATAATCAACGGAAGAATAACGTTCTACGAGTCTTGGCGTGAAATGTCAGAAGCTTGAACGTTGTAGGAAACTAGAAAATCTGAAAACGTAAATGCAAAGGTTCAATATAGTTATAGTAGGTTTCAGTGAAGTAAAATCGAAAGAAGACAGTGGTATAACGGGAGTAGGATTCGTTATGAATAGGAAGGTAGGGCGAAGAGTGTGTTACCGTTAACAGTTCACTTTTAAGATTGTTCTTATCAGAATCGATAGCAACCAACAGCGACAACGATAGTTCAGGTATACATGCCGACGTCGCCAGTTAAAGAGGAAGAGATAGAGGAAATAATCATAGCGTCTAGGCTTTCACGGCCGGCGTCTTCAGTAATTAAAACTTCCGGGCTAAGAGGCCGTGGTCCAATAGTAGAAATACTTCTCCCTGACGTTTCGTTGCCAGCTGCGGGCAACATCATCTGAGGTGAGTCTACGACTGGCTGCTAGGCCGTGGAGGTCCTGTTTATATAGAGCGCGTAGAGGGCGCCACCACTCGTCACGTGTTGTCAACAGTAAAACTATCTCTGGCTGGCGTCATTACTCTCGATCGAAGGTAATCGATTGTCACATCTTTGGTGCAGAGTCGATCGCCATATCTTATCTAGCTTCAAGCCTTCTTCTTTCCTGTTACAATTATTATGGTGTTTAAAAATCTCTACAGCCTCTCTATACATACGTGTATAATAATGCGATGTCTAGCTAGCACGCTCGTCTCACTAAATTTTATTTCATGGTCACCTGTTTCAAAAACATGTTCTGCTACAGCCGATTTGTCCGTGTGTCTCAGTCGACAGTTCCTTTTATGTTCAGTTAGGCGAGTATTGATACTTCTTTTTGTGGTTCCAATGTAAACCTTCCCACAACTACACGGAATCTTATAGACACCAGGAGTAGCTAGAGGTTGTCGTGCATCTTTCGCCGATCTTAAGCATTCACTAATCTTCTTGGTGGGTCTGAAGATTGTTTCAACTCTGAACTTGGCCAGCACTTTACCGATACGGTCCGTTATATTGTGGATGAATGGAAGAAAAACTTTCCCCACCGATGGTTGTTGTTGTTGCACGTTTTCGGACATTTTTCTTCTGGGATGGAGTGCTCTATCTATCTCCTTGCCGGCGTACCCATTTTTCTGGAGAGCGGTTCGCAAGTGGTTTAGTTCCTCTTGCAAATAAGCTGGCTCACAGATTTTATTAGCCCTGTCCACCAATGTCTTGATAATACCTCTCTTCTGCCTGGGATGATGGTTTGAATCCTTATGAATATAACGAACGGTATGCGTATCTTTTCTGTAGACTTTGTGACCCAGAGTCCCATCTGTTCGTTTAATTACTGAGACGTCCAAAAAATTTATCTGTCCATTACTTTCTGTCTCCACAGTGAATTGTATTTTTGAATTGATGCTATTCAAATGCTTCAAAAACGGTTCAGTTCTTCTTCACCGTGATTCCATATGACAAAAGTGTCGTCCACATACCGATACCACTTCAAAGGCTTTTTTCTGGCTGACTGCAGTGCTTGCTGTTCAAAAAATTCCATAAAAATATTAGCAACGGCTGGACTTAGAGGGCTACCAATTGCCACTCCATTAATTTGTTCATAGAACTCATTATTATACTGAAAATAAGTCGTGGAAAGGCAATGTGTAAACAAAGTTACTATATCAGTAGGAAATATGTCAGATATGCAAGCAAGAGCTTCGTTGACAGGAACCATCGTGAACAGAGACACCACATCAAAGCTGACAAGAATATCACTGGGGCTGACGGTAATCTCCTTCAATTTTTCGATGAACTGCATAGAGTTTTTAATATGATGGTCAGTTTTTCCAATAAACGGTTGTAATAAGGTGGCAAGATGTCTAGCCAGCTCTTGAGTAGGGGATCCAATAGCACTTACTATCGGTCTCAGTGGGACATTAGGTTTATGCACCTTAGGTAGCCCATATAATCTAGGAGGATAAGCTTCCGTTTTGCAAAGATCTTTTTTATCCTCTGAAGGAATAGAAGACTTTTTTTTATTAATTGATTGGTAACTGTCAACACTTTCGTTGTAGGATCCTTTTTCAACTTTTTATACGTGGTAAGATCCAAAAGGTCACTGATCTCCATGTGGTAGTCTTCACTCTTCATCACCACGGTAGCATTTCCCTTGTCAGCAGAAAGTACAATAATATTCTTGTCCGCATTAATCTCCCGTAATGCTTTCTTTTCTCCTTGAGACAGATTACTGCTAGGTGGCTTAGTTTTACGCAGTATCCTGGCTGTTTCCATCCTAACTTCATCAGCAGTGTGTGATGGTAACAGCCGAATCCCCGCCTCTATATTAGCTACAATATCCTCCGTTGGAATCTTCAGTGGAGTAATTGCAAAATTTCCTCCTTTCGAGAGAACAGAAGTTTCTTCCCTGGATAACTCTTTTCCGGAAAAATTTATAACCGTTCGAGAATTGTCTATAACCGTTGTTTCCTGTCTGCTCTTATGTAGATAGTCAAACTTCTTCTTCTGTCTATTGGAAGACACTTCTGCACTATGTTCCATGGATCTAAATGTTAGCCCATCCACCTTATTCCAATCGGAAACCTGCATTGTATTGCTAATAAATAGATGGAGACCGTTATTGGAAAAACTGATCATCATATTAAAAACTCTATGCACTTCATCGAAAAATTGAAGGAGATTACCGTCAGCCCCAGTGATATTCTTGTCAGCTTTGATGTGGTGTCTCTGTTCACGATGGTTCCTGTCAACGAAGCTCTTGCTTGCATATCTGACATATTTCCTACTGATATAGTAACTTTGTTTACACATTGCCTTTCCACGACTTATTTTCAGTACAATAATGAGTTCTATGAACAAATTAATGGAGTGGAAATTGGTAGCCCTCTAAGTCCAGCCGTTGCTAATATTTTTATGGAATTTTTTGAACAGCAAGCACTGCAGTCAGCCAGAAAAAAGCCTTTGAAGTGGTATCGGTATGTGGACGACACTTTTGTCATATGGAATCACGGTGAAGAAGAACTGAACCGTTTTTGAAGCATTTGAATAGCATCAATTCAAAAATACAATTCACTGTGGAGACAGAAAGTAATGGACAGATAAATTTTTTGGACGTCTCAGTAATTAAACGAACAGATGGGACTCTGGGTCACAAAGTCTACAGAAAAGATACGCATACCGATCGTTATATTCATAAGGATTCAAACCATCATCCCAGGCAGAAGAGAGGTATTATCAAGACATTGGTGGACAGGGCTAATAAAATCTGTGAGCCAGCTTATTTGCAAGAGGAACTAAACCACTTGCGAACCGCTTTCCAGAAAAATGGGTACGCTGGCAAGGAGATAGATAGAGCACTCCATCCCAGAAGAAAAATGTCCGAAAACGTGCAACAACAATAACCATCGGTGGGGAAAGTTTTTCTTCCATTCATCCACAATATAACGGACCGTATCGGTAAAGTGCTGGCCAAGTTCAGAGTTGAAACAATCTTCAGACCCACCAAGAAGATCAGTGAATGCTTAAGATCGGCGAAAGATGCACGACAACCTCTAGCCACTCCTGGTGTCTATAAGATTCCGTGTAGTTGTGGGAAGGTTTACATTGGAACCACAAAAAGAAGTATCAATACTCGCCTAACTGAACATAAAAGGAACTGTCGACTGGGACACACGGACAAATCGGCTGTAGCAGAACATGTTTTTGAAACAGGTGACCATGAAATAAAATTTAGTGAGACGAGCGTGCTAGCTAAGACATCGCATTATTATACACGTATGTATAGAGAAGCTGTAGAGATTTTTAAACACCAAAATAATTTTAACAGGAAAGAAGAAGGCTTGAAGCTAGATAAGATATGGCGATCGACTCTGCACCAAAGATGTGACAATCGATTACCTTCGATCGAGAGTAATGACGCCAGCCAGAGATAGTTTTACTGTTGACAACACGTGACGAGTGGTGGCGCCCTCTACGCGCTCTATATAAACAGGACCTCCACGGCCTAGCAGCCAGTCGTAGACTCACCTCAGATGATGTTGCCCGCAGCTGGCAACGAAACGTCAGGGAGAAGTATTTCTACTATTGGACCACGGCCTCTTAGCCCGGAAGTTTTAATTACAGATAGAGGAAGTATTTGAGGATATGGAAAGGGTAATACAGTAAGTAATGGGAGATGAAAATCCAATAGTTGGAATGCAGTTTAGGGGAAGGAGTAGAAGAAAAGTTTAAAGGAGAATATGGACTTGAGACAAGGAATGAGAGGAGGAAGACTAATTGAGTTCTGTAATAAATTTCAGCTAGTAATAGCGAATACTCTGTTCAAGAATCTCAAGAGTGGGAAGTACAGCCGGACGGTGTGGCCGTGCGGTTCTAGGCGCTTCAGTCTGGAACCGCGTGACCGCTACGGTGGCAGGTTCGAATCCTGCCTCGGGCATGGATGTGTGTAATGTCCTTAGGTTATTTAGGTTTAAGTAGTTCTAAGTTATAGAGGACTGATGACCACAGATGTTAAGTCCCATAGTGCTCAGAGCCATTTGAACCATTTGGGAGGTATACTTGGAAAAGACGGGGTGATACAGCAATATTTCAGTTAGACTACTCATGGTCAGGCTGAGATTCCGAAATCAGATACAGGATTATAAAGCCTACCCAGAAGCAGAAATAAACTCAGATCACAATGCAGTAGTGATGAGGAGTAGATTGAAGTTTAATGAAGAGTAGACTGAAGTTTAAGAGATTAGTCGGGAAGAATCAATATGCAAAGAAGTGGAATACGAAACTACTAAGGAATGACGGGATACGCTTGAAGTTCTCTAAGGTTATAGATACAGCAGTAAGAAATAGCTCAGTAGGTTGTGCAGTTGAAGAGGAATGGACATCTCTAAAAAGGGCCATAAAAGAAGTTGGAAAGAAATGCACAGTTACAAAGAAAATAACTGCGAAGAAACCTTGGGTAACAAAGAAATACTTCAGTTGATCGATGAAAGGAGGAAGCACAAAAATGTTCCAGGAAACCCAGGAATACAGAAAACAAATCACCGAGGAATGAAATAAATAGGAAGTGCAGGAAAGCTAAGACGAAATGGCTGCATGAAAAATTTGAAGACATCGAACCTTCGGTGACATTAAAAGAAAGGATGGTAACATTAAGAGTGCAACTGGAGTTCCACTGTTAAAGATTAGATTAGATTAGATTAGATTTACTTTCATTCCAATTGATCCGTAGTGAGGAGGTCCTCCAGGATGTGGAACATGTCAGAAAAACAACAATACATGACAAATATTTAAACTAAAACAAATAAGCTAATGTACCATTCCACAGGTCCCAAGTGGAATGATCGTCATTTTTTAATGAACACTAAGAGTCATTTTACAAATACTATTGCACTGAATTTAAAATAAAAAAGTTTTTTATTTATTTATAAGGTAAGAAACATGTAATACAACTACTGTAATACTTATTTACAATGAACACATTACTGCACTGAAATGGTGCAGAAGTTAGATTATACTTACACACACACACACACACACACACACACACACACACAAATTTTCATTGAACACATTACTGCACTGAAATTGTGCAGAAGATATGTTGTACTTATATACAAATCAGTTGGTTTTCCTCAGAAATTCATCAATGGAGTAGAAGGAGTTGGCCACCAATAAATCCTTTAGGCTTCTCTTAAACTGAATTTCATTGGTTGTTAAGCTTTTTATGGCTGCTGGCAAGTTATTGAAAATGTGTGTTCCTGAATAATGCACACCTTTTTGTACAAGACTAAGTGACTTTAAATCCTTGTGAAGATTATTCTTATTTCTAGTATTGATTCCATGAATTGAGCTATTGGTTTGAAAAAGTGATATATTTTTAATGACAAATTTCATTAAGGAATAAATATATTGGGAAGCTGTAGTTAGTATCCCTAGTTCCCTAAACAGGCTTCTGCAGGATGTTCTTGAGTTCACACCACATATAATTCTTACTGCACGTTTTTGTGCCCAGAAAACTTTAGCTTGGCTTGATGAATTACCCCAGAAAATAATCCCATATGACATTATGGAATGAAAGTAAGCATAGTATGCCAGCTTTTTCATTTTTATATCCCCTATGTCTGACAAAATTCGCATTGCAAACAGAGATTTGTTAAGACGCTTCAGCAGTTCTGTGGTGTGCTCCTCCCAGTTGAATTTATTATCAAGCTGTAATCCCAAGAATTTAACACCGTCCACTTCTTCTATCTTCTTGTCATCATATGTTAGACATATACTCTTGGGACACCCCTTACAAGTTCTGAACTGCATGTAGTGTGTTTTTTCAAAGTTTAGTGACAAAGAATTGGCTAGGAACCAGTGATTAATGTCTACAAATATTTTATTGGCTGATCTTTCTAAGACTACACTTGATTTGCTATTTATTGCAATGTTTGTATCATCAGCAAACAAAACAAACTTGGCATCTGGTAATGTTACTGATGAAAGGTCATTGATATACACAAGAAAAAGTAAGGGCCCCAAAATGGAACCTTGTGGGACCCCACATGTAATTAGTTCCCAGTTGGATGATGCCTGATAGCTTGATACATGTCTCTTTCCTAATAACACCCTTTGTTTCCTGCCAGAGATATAAGATTTGAACCATTTTGCAGCATTTCCTGTTACACTATAATATTCTAGTTTACTTAAAAGGATATTGTGATTTACACAGTCAAATGCCTTTGACAGATCACAAAATATACCAGTTGCCTGCAATTTTTTGTCTAATGAATTAAGTACATTTTCACTGTAAGTGTAGATAGCCTTCTCAATATCAGAACCTTTTAGAAATCCAAACTGTGACTTTGACAGTATGTTATTTGAGATAAGATGGTTATAAAGACGACTGTACATTACTTTTTCGAAAATTTTTGAGAATGCTGGCAACAGTGAAATTGGACGGAAATTTGATGCTATTTCTTTATCTCCCTTCTTAAACAGTGGCTTAACTTCAGCATATTTCAGCCATTCGGGAAATATTCCACTGATAAACGACTGGTTACACAGATAGCTTAATATGTTACTTAGCTCAGAATCACATTCTTTAATTAACTTTGTTGATATTTCATCATACCCACTAGATGTTTTTGATTTTAAAGATTTTATGATGGACATTATTTCTGTTGGGGTAGTGAGGGTCAAATTCATATTATGGAAGTTACTTGAAATGTCTGGTCTAAGGTAATCCATAGCAGCATCTACCGAACCTGACAACCCCATCTTTTCAGTAACAGTTATAAAATGTTTGTTAAAAAGTTCTGCAACACTATACACATCTGTCACCAATGCATCATTTACTCTTAATGCTATTTGTTCCTCTTCATGTCTGGTTCTACCGGTCTCCTCCTTCACTATATCCCATATTGTCTTTATTTTGTTATCTGATATGACTATCTTTTCCTTGTAATATATTTGCTTTGACATCCGTATTACAGTCTTTAATATTTTGCAGTATTTCTTATAATGTGCTATAGCATCAACATTGGAAATGTTTCGGATTGACAGATACAGTTTTCTTTTTGTTTTACAAGATACCCCTATTCCTCGAGTAATCCATGGCTTCTTTGTAGACTTTGCTCTAACCTTGGTAAGTTTTGGGGGAAAGCAGTGTTCGAATAAGGTAAGCACTTTATTAGCAAAAATGTTATATTTTTCATTCATGCCATGAGCACTGTAAACATCAGTCCAGTGAATGTCTCTGAGGAGTGTCCTAAAATAATCAATTTTTGGCTTACTGATTACCCTCGGCAAATGGAGAGGAGAGAGCGGATTTGTGTAAAGAATGCATTGAAAGCCTCTATGAGGGTGAATATTTGTTTGAAGTTATAGAAAAAGAAAAAGGAGTCGATTTAGATGAAGTAGGGGATCCACTATTAGAATAAGAATTTCAAAGAGCTTCCCTTAAAGTTTCTAAAATCATTTCGAGAATCGGCAACAACACGAGCATTAACTTTGGTGTGTAGGATGTATGAGCCTGGTGGCATAACGTCTTACTTTCGCAAAATATCCTCGACTCAGTTCCGGAGACTGCAAGGGTGGACAAGTGCGAGAATTATCGCATAATCAGCTTAACAGCTCATGCATCCAAGCTTCTGACAAAAATAATATACAGAAAAATGGAAAAGGAAATTGAGGATGTGCTAGATGACGATCTGTTTGCCTTTAGAAAAGGTGAATATGGGGTCTTACCACTCGTCTCGTATAGGGTGCCTAAAAGATGCAGCTTCCTCGGAATGCTATACATCAGTCAAGCCAATAACAGTCATAGTTTTATTTCATTAAAGAAGGTTGGCAATACTTAACTTGAACCTGCAATGGTGTCGCAAGCGCTGGGCGACATGCAACATAAATCCGAGTCCTTGCTGTACACAACGTTCAAACAAGCCATGGATAGGGATCACTACAATCTGATATCATAGAGCTCTCTGCTAGGCCATGCTAATACTCTGCGAATCCTGTCCACTAATGTCCGACCGAGGCTGACAGCAGCGTCGCTTATATTCACTTCTTGAAAAGGTCGCTCCAGTCATGGCGTGGTCCTTGTCAGCGGACTATTGGCTGACGTCTCCTCAACTGCCTTCTCTGGTCTTGCATTTATCCTCTTCGTTCCGGCGCTTGTAGTTACGTTAGAACAGTAAAGGCATTAGAGAGGCAATTATGACGTTGTGCTTTGTAATGGAGGCAATACTAAAGAAAAATCAAGGCACGTTCATAGGATCTGCTGACCTGGAAAAAGCATTCGACAATTTAAAATGGTGCAAGATGTCCGAAATTCTGAGAGAAATAGGGGTAAGCTATAGGGAGAGACGGGTAATATACAATGTATACAAAAGCCAAGAGGGAATAATAATAGTGGACGACCAAGAACGACGTGCTTGATATATAGTCTTTCGCCCCTACTGTTTGAAGCAAACCAAGCGCTGTATCATGTGTGAGATACAGAGGCGAGCGGGTGCGCCGGAACTTACCCCAGTTCACTGCTAGTAGCGCCACGTCAACTCATCTGCATGTACCGCACAAGTATTGCACCACAATTTAGTATGAAATTAAAAATCAAAATTTATGTTTAAACCTTTATTAAATTATAGTTTAGCGTAATAATGTTCCAAATACCAAGTCTTGATGTTCTAAACTTAATAGTTTACGGAAAAATGCTGTTTTAAGAAAAAAATCAGAGACGCTAAATAATGACGCTAGGAAGCCAGAATTTGGTCAGAAGGTGCAGTTAGAAGTTATAAATAAGTGATGCTGGTTTCCAAAACCATAAAACAGAATCCACGATTTTCGGAAAAATCAGAGGCGCTAAATAATGGACTTAGAAACTTGAAAATTTGTTTTATGCTTCAGTACACCCCAAAAATAATAACAGAGAGTCCACTTTAATCTACCTCTTATAGTTTTTGAGTACTTAAATAAAAACTCATTATGTAAGTAGATTAAGTACTTGAAATTTTAATGATAGAGTATTTTGGTTAAACCAGATGATCAAATACATCAAATAATAGAGCTACACGAAATTTAAGACTTGTAACATAACTAGCAACTGACGTAAGTCTTAGCAAAGGTGTCGTTCAGAGGTAACAATCTACCGTTAGTTCCATTAAACAAATTCCATGAAGGAAAGTTTTCATTCTAGCGAGCTGAAACTTTCTACGTGCTTCCAAACTGCTTATCTGCATACCAGCAAAAATTAAGAAGTTTCTGAAGTAATTGGTAACTATATTATTGAAGATTATGTGCCCGAGGTAGCGGTCGTTTGTAGACTGCCGCCGTAGGTAAATAGACAGAGACAACAGATGTTTTCTCGACAGTCCGCACCGGCACCTTATAAACACAGCCCCGGAAGCAGTAGAAAGGTTCACTTCGCTCTCAGACACTGTGAGGTCCACGCCAGTTAAACGTCTGGTCGCGATCTGCCTCGGATGACGTCAGAGCCGAGCTGTGACAAGCGGGTATTTGGCAGTGAAAACGGATAGTAAACTAGCGAGGACTGTACACCGTCCTGGATCGTTTAGAATTCGGTAAAATAACTGATAGCGTGCCGTCCGTGTGAAATTCAATTCCGCGTGGCAAGTGATGAATTTATTTCCACTTTTATGGCGTGCATTAATTTCTGAACATTTATTGCGAACTTTCAATTGAGTGACGTTAGTCAGGGCGAAAAACAATCTGGTAGGAAGTTACCGTAGAGGTCGCCTCTGAACTGCTAAAGGTGCTGTTAGAATAGAAAGACTTGTTTTTCAATTGAACATAACGCAATTTTAAGTGTTGTCTGTGCGAAACTTTAACTAAATTAAATCTTAATTGGAACTTTAAACCTTTACTGAAGTCATAGTCCTGATCCCGCAAAGAAATGGGAGATAGACACTTCTCTTGCAGTGGACTGGACCGGAATGTGGCCGTGCAAACTGGAAACTAAGGTCAGTATGTTTCCCTTCGCTTTCTGACTGACCATCAAATTAGTTGCCAGGCTCACGTGATTAAAGACGGCATCAGAACTTTAAACCAGTGATGAAACTTACTCGCCGCCCCACATGTTCAGTCTGTACATCTAAGAAGGAATATTGGAAACAAAGAAAATTCAGAAGTGGAATTAAAATTCAAGGTGAAAGGATATCAGTGAGACCATTCGCTGATGACATTGCTATCCGCAGTGAAAGTAAAGTAGAATTGCATGATCTGCTGAATGGAACGAACAGCATAATGAGTAGAGAGTATGGATTGAAAGTAAATCGAAGAAAGTCGTAAGTAATGTGGAATAGCAGAAATTAAAACAGCGAGAAACTGCTACCCAGGCAGCATAATAACCATTGATTGACGAAGCAAGGAATATATCAAAAATAGACTAGCACTGGCAAAAAGGTCATTCCTGGCCTAGGTAAGTCAACTAGTATCAAACATAGGCCTTCATTTGAGGAAGAGATTTCTGAGAATGTACGTCTGGAGTGCAGCATTGTATGGTAGTGGAACATGGACTGTGAGAAAGCCGGAACAAAAGAGAATCGAAGCATTTGATATGTGGTGCTATAGAAGAATGCTGAAAGTTAGGTGGACTGATAAGGAATGAGAAGGTTCTGCGCAGAGTCAGAGAGGAATGGAGTATGTGGGAAAAAAACACTAACATGGAGAGGGGCAGGATGATAAACATCTTTTAAGATATGAAGGAATGGTACTAGAGGGAGCTGTAGAGGGCAAAAACTGTGGAGGAAGACAGAGACTGGAATAAATCCAGCAAATAATTGAGGACGTAGGTTGCAAGTGCTACTCTGAGATGAAGAGGTTGGCAGGGGAGAGGAATTCGGAGCCGGGCCGCTTCAAACCAGTCGGAAGACTGAAGACCCCCTCCCAAGATAAAAGGGAAGTTTGCCGCGTTCTAATAGCTAGAACGCCAGACGGCGTAGTTTGCAAGTTTTCGAGGATGCTTCAGAACATTAGAGCTGCCGTAGCACGTCGCTCCTCGCCCACATCGCGCCGTTTCCTGCTGCTGCCTGAATCAGGGTGAAAGGGTAAAATAATGCTGCACCGGCGTAGTATTGTTAAATGACATTCACAGTTCCTTGTTCTCAGGAGAACATAGTTTGTAGTCTACTTGGTCACAGTTATTGATGATGTATTGGTGGAGGGCGCTAAACAGCTAGGTCATCAGCGTGTCACAGTTGATTCCTTTTGAACAGAATTGGGCTTCACAGTGGATTCATGTAAACAAAGTTTGATTGTGTTGTAAAAGGAATTAATTTAGGGGAGAATTTGTATAGTTTCCACCACAATAAATGCTTTGCCAGTCAAACACCATCCATTTTTCTGATTTATGTTTGTCATTCTATTTGTAAGATTTAGCAGCTCGACTGTAGTTATAAAAGAATGAATAAAAATATGTCATCATTCTACATCTACATCTACATGTACATCTACATCCACATTCCGCAAGCCACCTGACGGTGTGTGGCGGAGGGTACCTTGAGTACCTCTATCGGTTCTCCCTTCTATTCCAGTCTCGTATTGTTCGTGGAAAGAAAGATTGTCGGTATGCCTCTGTGTGGGCTCTAATCTCTCAGATTTTATCCTCATGGTCTCTTCGGGAGATATACATAGGAAGGAGTAATATACTGCTTGACTCCTCGGTGAAGATATGTTCTCGAGACTTCAACAAAAGCCGTACCGCGCTACTGAGTGTCTCTCTTGCAGAGTCTTCCACTGAAGTTTATCTGTCATCTCTGTAACGCTTTCGCTATTACTAAAAGATCCTGTAACGAAGCGCGCTGCTCTCCGTTGGATCATCTCTATCACTTCTATCAACCCCACCTGGCACGGATCCCACACTGGTGAGCAGTATTCAAGCAGTGGGCGAACAAGTGTACTGTAACCTACTTCCGTTGTTTTCGGACTGCATTTCCTTAGGATTCCTCCAATGAATCTCAGTCTTGCATCTGCTTTAGCGATGATTAATTTTATATGGTCATTCCATTTTAAATCAGTCCTAATTCGTACTCCCAGATAATTTATGGAATTAACTGCTTCCAATTGCTGACCTGCTATATTGTAGCTAAATGATAAAAGATTTTTCTTTCTATGTATTCACAGCACATTACAATTGTCTACATTGAGATTCACTTGCCATTCCCTGCGCCATGCGTCAAATCGTTGCAGATCCTCCTGCATTTCTGTAGAATTTTCCATTGTTACAACCTCTCGATATACTACAACCTCATCCGCAAAAAGCCTCAGTGAACTTCCGATGTTATCAAATGGTTCAAATGGCTCTGAGCACTATGGGACTCAACTGCTGAGGTCATTAGTCCCCTAGAACTTAGAACTAGTTAAACCTAACTAACCTAAGGACATCACAAACATCCATGCCCGAGGCAGGATTGGAACCTGCGACCGTAGCGGTCTTGCGGTTCCAGACTGCAGCGGCTTTAACCGCACGGCCACTTCGGCCGGCTCAGATGTTATCCACAACGTCATTTATATACCGGGTGATCAAAAAGTCAGTATAAATTTGAAAACTGAATAAACCACGGAATAATGTAGATAGAGAGGTAAAAATTGACACACATGCTTGGAATGACATGGGGTTTTATAAGAACCAAAAACAAAACAATGTACACAAAGTGTCTGACAGATGGCGCTGGATAGCAAAAGTCAGTGACTGCGCATGACATCGTGTATAAAAGGAACTGTAATGAGAGAGAGAATCAGATGCGCCAGGAGTCACAGCATGTTGACGTTACCTGAAAAGGCGCTTTTAGTGAAGCTGTATTATCAGAATGAGGAATGTGTTAGTTCAGCGTTACGATCCTATCTCCATAGGAAGGGGATTCGAACGGGTAAATGTCCGTTGATAAATGAAGCTCTGGCGAGAATAATTTCAAAGTTCGAAGCCACGGGTTGTTTAGACGATAGACCCCGTAGTGGCCGACCGAGCACAAGGCGTAATGCTGCTGAGACAGTTCAGGAAGAAATGGAGACTGAAGCGAGTTCGTCTAGGCACGGGGAAGTCAGCGGTCTTGCAGTCGCACGTCACCCCGGCATTCCATACACTACTGTTTGGTTGGCACTTAGGCGTACCCTCCGATGCTATCCGTACAAAATCCATCGGCATCATGAACTGTTACCTGGCGATTTAGTGAAGCGGTGGGCATTTACGGTGTGGTGTTTCAAAAGATGGCGGAAGATGACGATTGGTTGAGTAACGTGTTGTGGAGCGACGGAGTTCATTTCACGCTCCGTAGGTCTGTCAACGCCCACAACTGCAGAATTTGGGCTACCTAAAATCCTAGAACTGTCGTGGAAACTCCATTGCATGACGAGAAAGTCACTGTATGGGTTGGATTTACCACATCTACCGTTATCGGGCCTTTTTTCTTCGAGGAAATGCGTGATTCTGGTTTTGTAATTACTACCGCGACGGGTGAGAGGTACGCCGATATGTTACAGAATCGCATCATTCCCAGCCTGGCTGATAAACACCTGCTGGAACGTACGATGTATATGCAGGATGGCGCTCCATCCCATATTGCTAGACGCGTGAAAGATCTCTTGCGCGCGTCGTTTGGTGATGATCGTGTGCTCAGCCGCCACCTTCGTCATGCTTGGCCTCCCAGGTCCCCAGACCTCAGTCCGTGCGATTATTGGCTTTGGGGTTACCTTAAGTCGCAAGTGCATCGTGATCGACCGACATCTCTAGGGATGCTGAAAGACAACATCCGACGCCAATCCCTCACCATAACTCCGGACATGCTTTACAGTGCTGTTGACAACATTATTTCTCGACTACAGCTGTTGTTGAGGAATGATGGGGGACATATTGAGCATTTCCTGTAAAGAGCATCATCTTTGCTTTGTCTTACTTTGTTATGCTAATTATTGCTATTCTGATCAGATGAAGAGCCATCTGTCGGACATTTTTCGAACCGTTTTTTGTTTTTTTGGTTCTAATAAAACCCCATGTCATTCCAAGGATATGCGTCAATTTGTACCTCTCTATCTACATCATTCCGTGATTTATTCAGTTTTCAAATTTATACTGACTTTTTGATCACTCAGTATATTGTTAATAGCAACGGTCCTACGACACTTCCCTGTGGCACACCTGAAATCACTCTTATTTCGAAAGACTTCTCTCCATTGAGAATGACATGCTGTGTTCTATTATCTAGGAACTCTTCAATCCAATGACACAATTGGTCTGATAGTCCATAGGCTCTTACGTTGTTCACTAAACGACTGTGGCGAACTGTATCAAACGCCTTGTGGAAGTCAAGAAACACGGCATGTACCTGGGAACCCGTGTCTATGGCCCTCTGAGTCTCGTGGACGAATAGCGCGAGGTGGGTTTCACACGATCGTCTTTTTCGAAACCCATGCTGATTCCTACAGGGTAGATTTCTAGTCTCCAGAAAAGTCATTATACTCGAACACAATACGTCTTCCAAAATTTTACAACTGATCGGCGTTAGAGGTATAGGTCTATAGTTCTGCACATCTGTTCGACGTCCCTTCTTGAAAACGGGGATGCCCTGTGCTCATTTCCAATGTTTTAGAACGCTACGCTCTTCTAGAGACCTACGGTACACCGCTGCAAGAAGGGGGGCAATTTCCTTCGCGTACTATGTGTAAAATCGAACTGGTGCCCCATCAGGTCCAGTAGCCTTTCCTCTTTTGAGCGATTTTAATTGGTTTTCTATCCCTCTGTCATCTATTTCGATATCTACCATTTTGTCATCTATGCGATAATCTAGAGAAGGAACTACAGTGCAGTCTTCCTCTGTGAAACAGCTTCGGAAAAAGACATTTAGTATTTCGGCCTTCAGCCTGTCATCCTCTGTTTCAGTACCATTTTGGTCACAGAGTGTCTGAACGTTTTGTTTTGATCCACCTACCGCTTTAACATAAGACCAAAATTTCTTAGGATATTCTGAAAAGTCAGTATATGTACTTTATTTTTGTCGTCGTAACTGCCGTCTGCTTCACTTCTGCTGTGCAGCAAGCTACGTAAATTTAACTATTAACTGTGTTTTTCTTGCTTGTCACTTCTTTTTCCTTGTGTTTTTGCCTTTAGGAAGCTTTAATTTTTGAGTACTAGTAATAGTGTCCCATAGATTTCGTTTCTGTTTTGACTACAGTCCAGAGACAGTTATTACTTATTTTTATTGTTTACAACAAGAAGAGTGTAGTAACCACAGTTTAGTCAGTTATCAGGCGCCTTTAATGAATTAGCAGTCTAGTTAAGAGTTGATTAACTCTCTACAGTAAATTGTTGATTTCGAAGGATAGATAGGATGTGTGACTGCTGTATACGGACGCAGGAGGAGCTGGCCACTGTTCGCCAACAGCTGAACGTGTTAATGGCCGCGGTCAGCCGTCTTCAGGCTGATGCCTCGGAGTGTGGCTGCAGTGGGGAGTCTGGTGCGTCGCATGGTACACCCCAGCTGTTAAACGCTTCACCCACGGTACCTACGTCGAGACATCTTCGCGGGTACTGGGCGCGGTTGGGCCACCCTCTCCCCAAGTGGAGTGGCGAGTTCAGCGGCGTTCGCGTCGCACGAGGGTCAATGTGGAGGCTGGCCGTGTGGCATCGCCCGCTCTGCCTGTGAGTGGACATGTGGCCGCTCCTTCAGCAAGGTCCTAGCAGGCACACGGGGGGAGGAGTTTATTAGTTATTGGGAGCTCCAACGTTAGGCGGGTGATGGAGCCCCTTAGGGAAATAGCGGAAAGGTCGGGGAAGAAGGCCAGTGTTCACTCTGTCTGCTTGCCGGGGGGTCTCATCCGAGATGTTGAGGAGGCCCTGCTGGCGGCGATAGAGAGCACTGGGTGCACCTGACTGCAAATTGTTGCTCATGTCGGCACCAGTGACTCCTGCCGTCTGGGTTCAGAGGTCATCCTCAGTGCATACATGCGGTTGGCGGAGTTGGTGAAGGCGGAAAGCCTCGCTCGCGGGGTGGAATCTGAACTAACTGTTTGTAGTATCGATCGCGGTCCTCTGGTTTGGAGCCGAGTGGAAGGCTTAAACCAGTGGCTCAGATGATTCTGCGGAGATCTGGGGTGCAAATTTTTTGACCTCCGCTATCGGGTGGAGAAATGTAGGGTCCCCCTGAATAGGTCAGGCGAGCACTACACGCAGGAAGCGGCTACAATGGTAGCGGAGTACGTGTGGAGTGCACATGTGGGTTTTTTAAGTTAGAGAATTCCCTCCCTAGGCCCGACAAGACACTTCCTGAGACAAGGCAAATTAGAAGTAGGCAAAATGCAACAGGGAATAACAATATCAATATGCTAATAGTAAACTGCAGGAGCATCTATAGAAAGGTCCCAGAACTGCTCTCATTAATAAACGGTCACAATGCCCCCCCCCCCCCCCGCCCCCATGAACCATGGACCTTGCCGTTGGTGGGGAGGCTTGCGTGCCTCAGCGATACAGATAGCCGTACCGCAGGTGCAACCACAACGGAGGGGTATCTGTTGAGAGGCCAGACAAACGTGTGGTTCCTGAAGAGGGGCAGCAGCCTTTTCAGTAGTTGCAAGGGCAACCGACTGGATGATTGACTGATCTGGCCTTGTAACAATAACCAAAACAGCCTTGCTGTGCTGGTACTGCGAACGGCTGAAAGCAAGGGGAAACTACAGCCGTAATTTTTCCCGAGGGCATGCAGCTTTACTGTATGATTAAATGATGATGGCGCCCTCTTGGGTAAAATATTCCGGAGGTAAAATAGTCCCCCATTCGGATCTCCGGGCGGGGACTACTCAAGAGGATGTCGTTATCAGGAGAAAGAAAACTGGCGTTCTACGGATCGGAGCGTGGAATGTCAGATCCCTTAATCGGGCAGGTAGGTTAGAAAATTTAAAAAGGGAAATGGATAGGTTGAAGTTATATATAGTGGGAATTAGTGAAGTTCGGTGGCGGGAGGAACAAGACTTCTGGTCAGGTGACTACAGGGTTATAAACACTAAATCAAATAGGGGTAATGCAGGAGTAGGCTTAATAATGAATAGGAAAATAGGAATGCGGGTAAGCTACTACAAACAGCATAGTGAACGCATTATTGTGGCCAAGATAGATACGAAGCCCACACCTACTACAGTAGTACAAGTTTATATGCCAACTAGCTCTGCAGATGACGAAGAAATTGAAGAAATGTATGATGAAATAAAAGAAATTATTCAGATTGTGAAGGGAGACGAAAATTTAATAGTCACGAGTGACTGGAATTCGAGTGTAGGAAAAGGGAGAGAGGTGAGGGTTGAGGGTTAGTGTTTAACGTCCCGTCGACAACGAGGTCATGAGAGACGGAGCGCAAGCTCGGGTTAGGGAAGGATTGGAAAGGAAATCGGCCGTGCCCTTTCGAAGGAACCATCCCGGCATTTGCCTGAAACGATTTAGGGAAATCACGGAAAACCTAAATCAGGATGGCCGGAGACGGTATTGAACCGTCGTCCTCCCGAATGCGAGTCCAGTGTGCTAACCACTGCGCCACCTCGCTCGGTAAAAGGGAGAGAAGGAAACATAGTAGGTGAATATGGATTGGGGCTAAGAAATGAAAGAGGAAGCCGCCTGGTAGAATTTTGCACACAGCACAACATAATCATAACTAACACTTGGTTTAAGAATCATGAAAGAAGGTTGTATACATGGAAGAACCCTGGAGATTCTAAAAGGTATCAGATAGATTATATTATGGTAAGACAGAGATTTAGGAACCAGGTTTTAAATTGTAAGACATTTCCAGGGGCAGATGTGGACTCTGACCACAATCTATTGGTTATGACCTGTAGATTAAAACTGAAGAAACTGCAAAAAGGTGGGAATTTAAGGACATGGGACCTGGATAAACTGAAAGAACCAGAGGTTGTACAGAGTTTCAGGGAGAGCATAAGGGAACAATTGTCACGAATGGGGGAAAGAATTACAGTAGAAGAAGAATGGGTAGCTTTGAGGGATGAAGTAGCGAAGGCAGCAGAGGATCAAGTAGGTAAAAAGACGAGGGCTAGTAGAAATCCTTGGGTAACAGAAGAAATATTGAATTTAATTGATGAAAGGAGAAAATATAAAAATGCAGTAAATGAAGCAGGCAAAAAGGAATACAAACGTCTCAAAAATGAGATCGACAGGAAGTGCAAAATGGCTAAGCAGGGATGGCTAGAGGACAAATGTAAGGATGTAGAGGCCTATCTCAATAGGGGTGAGATAGATACTGACTACAGGAAAATTAATGAGACCTTTGGAGATAAGAGAACGACTTGTATGAATATCAAGAGCTCAGATGGAAACCCAGTTCTAAGCAAAGAAGGGAAAGCAGAAAGGTGGAAGGAGTATATAGAGGGCCTATACAAGCGAGATGTACTTGAGGACAATATTATGGAAATGGAAGAGGATGTAGATGAAGATGAAATGGGAGATATGATACTGCGTGAAGAGTTTGACAGAGCACTGAAAGACCTGAGTCGAAACAAGGCCCTCGGAGTAGACAACATTCCATTGGAACTACTGACGGCCTTGGGAGAGCCAGTCCTGACAAAACTCTACCATCTGGTGAGCAAGATGTATGAAACAGGCGAAATACCCTCAGAGTTCAAGAAGAATATAATAATTCCAATCCCAAAGAAAGCAGGTGTTGACAGATGTGAAAATTATCGAACTATCAGTTTAATAAGTCACAGCTGCAAAATACTAACACGAATTCTTTACAGACGAATGGAAAAACTAGTAGAAGCCAACCTTGGGGAAGATCAGTTTGGATTCCGTAGAAACACTGGAACACGTGAGGCAATACTGACCTTACGACTTATCTTAGAAGAAAGATTAAGGAAAGGCAAACCTACGTTTCTAGCATTTGTAGACTTAGAGAAAGCTTTTGACAATGTTGACTGGAATACTCTCTTTCAAATTCTAAAGGTGGCGGGGGTAAAATACAGGGAGCGAAAGGCTATTTACAATTTGTACAGAAACCAGATGGCAGTTATAAGAGTCGAGGGACATGAAAGGGAAGCAGTGGTTTGGAAGGGAGTAAGACAGGGTTGTAGCCTCTCCCCGATGTTGTTCAATCTGTATATTGAGCAAGCAGTAAAGGAAACAAAAGAAAAATTCGGAGTAGGTATTAAAATTCATGGAGAAGAAATAAAAACTTTGAGGTTCGTCGATGACATTGTAATTCTGTCAGAGACAGCAAAGGACTTGGAAGAGCAGTTGAATGGAATGGACAGTGTCTTGAAAGGAGGATATAAGATGAACATCAACAAAAGCAAAACAAGGATAATGGAATGTAGTCTAATTAAGTCGGGTGATGCCGAGGGAATTTGATTAGGAAATGAGGCACTTAAAGTAGTAAAGGAGTTTTGCTATTTGGGGAGCAAAATAACTGATGATGGTCGAAGTAGAGGGGATATAAAATGTAGGCTGGCAATGTCAAGGAAAGCGTTTCTGAAGAAGAGAAATTTGTTAACATCCAGTATTGATTTAAGTGTCAGGAAGTCATTTCTGAAAGTATTCGTATGGAGTGTAGCCATGTGTGGAAGTGAAACATGGACGATAAATAGTTTGGACAAGAAGAGAATAGAAGCTTTCGAAATGTGGTGCTACAGAAGAATGCTGAAGATTAGATGGGTAGATCACATAACTAATGAGGAAGTATTGAATAGGATTGGGGAGAAGAGAAGTTTGTGGCACAACTTGACCAGAAGAAGGGATCGGTTGGTAGGACATGTTCTGAGTCATCAAGGGATCACCAATTTAGTATTGGAGGGCAGCGTGGAGGGTAAAAATCGTAGAGGGAGACCAAGAGATGAATACACTAAGCAGATTCAGAAGGATGTAGGTTGCAGTAGGTACTGCGAGATGAAAAAGCTTGCACAGGATAGAGTAGCATGGAGAGCTGCATAAAACCAGTCTCAGGACTGAAGACCACAACAACAACAACAATGCCCACATAGTACGAGGGACGGAAAGTTGGCTGAAACCAAATGTAAACAATAATGAAATTCTAAACTGAGATTGGAATGTATACCGCAGAGACAGGCTATACAGTGGAGGGGGAGGCGTGTTTATAGCGATAAAAAGTGCAGTAGTATCGAAGGAAAATGACGTAGATCCGAAATGTGAAATAATTAGGGTGAAGGTCACTGTTAAAGCAGGATCAAACATGGTAATTGGATGTCTCTATAGGCCTCTGGCTCAGCAGCTGTTGTTGCAGAGCACCTCAGGGAAAGTTTGGAAAATATTTAGAGTAGATTTCCCGACCATGTTATAGTTCTGGGTGGAGATTTTAATTTACCAGATATAGACTGGGAGACTCAAACGTTTGTAACGGGTGGCAAGGACAAAGAATCCAGAGAAATTTTTTAAGTGCATTATCTGAAAACTACCTTGAGCAGTTAAACAGAGAACCAACTCCTGGCGATAACATATTAGACCTTCCGGTGACAAACAGACCCGAACTATTTGAAACAGTTTACGCAGAACAGGGAATCAGCGATCATAAATCGGTTACTGCGTCGATGATTTCAGCCATAAATAGAAATATTAAAATAGGTGGGAAGATTTTTCTGTTTAGCAAAGTGACAAAAAGCAGATTTCAGAGTACTTGACAGCTCAGCACAAAATTTTTATCTCAAGTACAGATAGTGTTGAGGATCAGTGGACAAAGTTCAAAACCATCGTACAATATGCATTAGATGTGTATGTGCCAAGCATGATCGTAAGAGATGGCAAAGAGTCACCGTGGTACAACAACCGAGTTAGAAAACTGCTACAGAAGCAAAGGGAACTTCACAGCAAACATAAACATAGCCAAAGCCTTGCAGACAAACAAAAATTACACGAAGCGAAATGTAGTGTGAGGAGGGCTATGCGAGAGGCGTTCAATGAATTCGAAAGTAAAGAACGATAGTTTTTGTGAACTTAAACACGCTGCTTTTCTCATTCATACTCCTCCAATCATACACTGTTTTTGTTTTTTGTGGTGATACATAGATAGGCCAGCAATTCTAAGTTCAGCCGTATTAAATTAGTTAATTTGATTATTAATTTGAGTTCTGAAAGTGACCACACACTTAGGCAACAAAAGTGCCAATCGTAACTGCCCTAATTTCATATATAAAAATTAAGGATATAGCTCACGATTTGAATGTTGAGAAGATAATACTTCTCTTTGTGCAAAGGTAATAACGAATGGTTCAAATGACTCTGAGCACTATGGGACTTAACATCTGTGGTCATCAGTCCCCTTGAACTTAGAACTACTTAAACCTAACTAACCTAAGGACATCACATACATCCATGCCCGAGACAAGATTCGAACCTGCGACCGTAGCGGTCACGCGGTTCCACTCTGAAGCGCCTAAAACCGCACGGCCACACCGGCCGGCAGGTAATAACGTTTAGCATCACATTGACATATTGTAATATGATGACGTAACAGCGCCACACGCGGTCCGCGCTTGCGTAATTCTGCCAATGCTGCGTTCTGATGGCTGCCGCGCACGTACACACATACCGATGGTGGCTGCAAAACTGTGTCATCTGCATAATGCGCTGGCCAGCCTTCGTCCACCGTTTGCGGTAAGGGTGGCGCATCGCGCAGTGAAACACACTAAATCACAATTTCGCATCGTATTTCCTAAAAGTAACCCCTTGTCCTCTACAATATATTTATGATTAAAACAAGCGACAATTTGCAGGCTATTATATTCGAAATGAAAATACGTTCAAGGATTCTGTAGCAAAGGGAAGTTGGGAAGACTGGTCCATAATTTTGCTGATCCGTTCTTTTACCCTTCTTCTATTCTAGAGTCACCTGCGCTTTTCTGCAGTTACTTGGAATTTTGTGCTGGGAGAGAGATTCACGATAAATGCAAGCTATGGAAGGGGCCATTGCCATAGAGTACTGTTTGTAAAACCGAAATGGGGTTGGTTGGCTTGGAGGAGGGGACCAAACAGCGAGGTCATTGGTGCCATCAGATTAGGAAAGGATGGGGAAGGAAGTCGGCAGTGCCCTTTCAAAGGAACCACCCCGTTATTTGCTGGAAGTGATTTAGGAAACTCACGGAAAACCTAAATAAGGATGACCGGACTCGGGTTTGAACCATTGTCCTCCCGACTGCGATTCCAGTGCGCTAACCCCTGTGCCACCACTATCGGTAACTGGAACTCCATCCGGACCTTGTGATTTATTTTTTTTTCAAATCTTTCGGGTTTCCCTTCGCCAGGAATGCGCATCACTGTGTCGTCCATACGGGAGTCTGTTGGGTGTTTAAATGACAAGTTTGTACGGTTCTCCCGCATGAACGATTTCTTAAACATGAAATTTAAAACTTCGACTTTCGTTTTGCTATTTTCAACTGTCACACCAGATTGGTAAATAAGGGAAGCCTTAGACACAGATAGACAAAGACAATGTCAAAGATTTTCGCACTCAGGTTGTCACATAGCCGTGATGTTAGTTTCACAATCGGAAAGGAAGTCTTTCACACTCAGACGTTGATCGAAGTATTGTGGCACTTTTGCGATCTCATTATGACGACGTGAAAACTACCGGAGGAAAGCAATGTAGATGTCCTGAACAGTTTAAATGTAAAAGTAATTGTCATTAAAATGGGAATTGCGCTGCATATCAGTCAGTTGCATCTACACATATTCAGGGACGTCTTCAGTTGAAATGGCAAACGGTCTCGAAAACGGCTCGAAAACAAATATACGATTGGTAGCGACCTCAGAACATTTAGAAAATTGTCCCCGTAATCCTTTCAAGGCCAAAATGAGTTCTCCGAACGTTATTTTTTCTTAAACACCATTGAGTTTAAGGAATTGGACTGTATTTGTCTCCATTTGTCCTTTCTACAACGATATTTTCTTTTTAAATGCATCGCCGTCAAATCAGATAGAAGTTGTATCGCCGGCCGCGGTGGCCGAGCGGTTCTAGGCGCTTTAGTCCGGAACCGCGCGACTGCTACAGTCGCAGGTTCGAATTCTGCCTCGATCATGGGTGTGTGTGATGCCCTTAGGTTAGTTAGGTTTAAGTAGTTCTAAGTTCTAGGGGACTGATGACCTCAGATGGGAAGTCCCATAGTGCTCAGAGCCATTTGAACCATTTGAAGTTGTATCTCAGCTTACAATGTCTTGCTGAGGACAATGTGCAGTCAAGTCCACTTAAAATGCGAGGTCTGAAATCCATTTCGGGGTGGTCTAATTTTCGTTCTCATTTCTTTTTCCTTCATACATTCAACGGTATAGTGTTTTCAATCCTTTCGTCAATTACTTTCCAAATAAGTGCACCAACTCCTTTGAGATACTTTATTTAATTACTCATCGGCTGTATGCAATATTTTGCGATTAAATTACGGGGGTGTGATAGGTTTCCGTTCCCAACAATGACGTCTGCCAGCCTATTCAGTAGCCTAACACCAAGCAGGCCTATGATAAATCAACATGAGGGTAGATTCTATAAGTTAAATTTTGATATGAAACTATAAACTTTCGTGTGACACACCACAATGTGTCTATCTTAGTAAAAGTATCCATCTTCAGTGTGGATTGCTACCATGTCGTGGCTGTCCTATTTTACTAAGTTGCTCAATTCGCAGTTTGTTAAATTATCACTGTACCTTTGAGAAACGTTTAAGTTTTCACTCTCATTGTGGGACAAGGAGAGAACGCCACATGTCAAACGTTTCAACTTTTTGTTCTTTCATTGTCAACTAAATTTTTATATTCCTTCTGTTACGGCGTAAAGTCAGCGCCGGCGCGCTAGTCGGGAACGACAGGGGAGAGAAGGCTGTGAGAAGAGGTCAGCCAATCGCACCCTGACCGACCTTTCTCCAGGACGACAACGCGATAGCACCGGCCCACAGGCGAAGACTGGTGTCAGACCACTTTGATCGCCGATTCAACGTAAGCCACTTCGTTAGCCGACGCGTCGTAGCTTCTTCATTAGCAATCTCTACGTAGAACAGTTAGAAATCAGCAGTTACCGCAGTTCAGTTGACAGACTATTGTTAGAAGTGGTCGCTAGGACCAGAAGTGTTACTTCTGTTTGTCTGTTCTGAAGAAGACTGATCATTTTGAATGCGCCCTTTGCTTGCGACACATCTGTGTAATTGAACTTGTGGAAGATCATGCATAGAGAAATACAAGAGTTCTCAGGTCAAAGTTAAGTGTTTGTACTTGTCTTATGCGATTGCTACTGAGAATTCTTATCCCTCTCTTGTCATTCCCATTTAATTTTAAAGGCTTATGATGATAGATCACTAGACTGCCTCTTTTTCTGCAAACAGTCACTGGACCTGTGAATATCCTTCATACCACGAACAAATAGCTGAGGGTAGACAGTGCTGACGCCACGGTTCTGCCAAGCTGAAGAGGGCTGTACCGGCGGAATATTGCCACACCGCAGTACTAAATGAAATGTCGCGACGTACCGAGTACTTCCGAGAAGGACCGAGCAAAGCCGAAACAGGGAGAGCCTTGGCCTGCATGCGGCCAGCACGTATGGTTCACGTGTGGTTTGGCATGCTGTGGCCAACACTAATGTATGAGTTCCTCAGGTTCGCTTTTTAGGGTCGGTGTATTCGTGATGTACATCAACGACATTTCCAATAGTGTTAGTCATGGATAAAAGTTCTCTTTTCTGGTGACAGCAATATTATAGTCACTGAGAAAAAAAGAGAACTCCTTGCTGGAAAAACAAATGGAAGCATTAAGCAAGTTTCCAGAATGAGATTCATATCAGCGCACACTCCGCTGCAGAGTGGACATCTCATTCTGAAAACATCCCCCAAGGTGTGGCTAAGCCATGTCACCGCAGTATCCTTTCTTCCGGGAGTGCTAGCTCTGCAAGGATCGCAGGAGAGCTTCTGTGAAGTTTGGAAAGTAGGAGACGAGGTACTGCCGGAAGTAAAGCGGTGAGGACGGGACGTGAGTCGTGCTTGGGTAGCTCAGATGGTAGAACACTTGCCCGCGAAAGGCAAAGGTCCCGAGTTCGAGTCTCGGTCCGGCACACAATTTTAGTCTGCCAGGACGTTTCATTAAGCAAGTTTGCAATTCGTCAATATCCAGTAAAGTAACATTGAACTCAAACTAAACAAACACTATGAATTTCAATCTGAACTGGGAAAATGGTATGGTGTAACGTTACTCGTATTTAGGCTAGCTAATCAGCCACACAGTACTGGTACTAGGTAAGGCGAATTTCTTGTATGGCTGAACACTAGCGAGCTCAGAGCTCAGAGGGCCCCACAGCAAAGCTGTCTGGGTGACCAGTATGCGAGAGTGCAGTTAACAAAGACGAACAGCGTTTCCGAAAATGGGTAACTCTCAAAGCTGGGAATTGTAACGCCTGATTCTTGCATGGCCTTTGCACAGGAAACACACCAAAAGTGGCCGCATCAAGACAGCTAAGTTACAGATCTTTTAGGTTCGACAGTAACTCACAGTCAAGTATTAAAGCAAATCTGAATACATTTCCATTCTCAGAGAAATGAGCCACGTCTGATGACACAATGATAGTTTCAATATCCTTAAAACAACAAAAATTAATAACTTAAAGTAACCAAATATTTTACCAATGAATACCTAAATTGCCGGCCGCAGTGGCGGAGCGGTTCTAAGCGCTTCAGTCTGGAACCGCGCGACCGCTACGGTCGCAGGTTCGAATCCTGCCTCGGGCATGGATGTGTGTGATGACCTTAGGTTAGTTAGGTTTAAGTAGTTCTAAGTTCTAGGGGACTGATGACCTCAGCTGTTAAGTTCCATAGTGCTCAGAGCCATTTGAACATTGTCAGAACATTGTAAAGTCAACAGTTGCACTGTATAATTGGACATTCTCCTCTAACATTACATCTCCTCAGAACATTGTAAACTCAGCAGCTGCACTGTATAATGGGACATCCTCCTCTTGCATTACTTCTCCTCAACGGTAGTAACCGATACCAGTAATATTTTTTCGAATTTTGGACAGCTCGGTATTATCTCAGCTGTTTTTCTGAAAAAAATCATATAATTTTATACGCAATTATTATATTTCAGGCTAAAATTTATAAATAAGAATTATTATATTAGATGTTATAATCGATAAATACTAGCTCTGAATGTACAGTAATTTTTTTTTGCAACATTTGAAATTACTAATTATTTCGCACACTTAAAATTTCTATTATTAATTATGCAGTCTAGTACTGTTTATTATGTTTATTTCTGGGCTCATTTATGAAATAGTAATAGAAACTAATATAAATTCATTTATCAAGAAAAGTTGTATACCCTTTGGAATAATGTTTGCAGAGCAAAATAGTAGTAAGCATGCCTTTGATGTGATAGGAGGTATTTTTGTATTTCAGGCGAACAATATAATTTCGCCTTTGTTAATATGAAAGTTCAAAAGACGGTGTGATGTACTAAAATGTGACAAAATGAATTAACGTGAAAACAGAAATTCTTCAAGAACAATCTTCAAAATTATTTAGGTCAGTTCAACTGTGAGGACCTAAAATGGGAGAATTCCTGCTCCAAGAATCTGACCCCTACACAAGAAGAACTGGAGCTAACTGTGCAAGAAAAGATAAGTAAACTAAAAAGTTTATTGCAATCTTCTTCCTGTAAAATCTTCAGAAAAGACTTTGATCATTGCGAATGATGCATGCAACTATGAAGGCGGGGGTAGATTACAAGAGCAAGTAAGTACTACATGAATAACTCACGTATTGTCATACTTGTATAGTTATTTAATGAACAGTTTACTATTTTGCCAGTAACTTTATTTAAATGTTGGTTGCAACTGCTATTAAAAAACTGTGCTAATTTAAAAGTGATGAATCGCTTGTGTTAGAGGACATCACAGTTGAAAAAGAAAACCAAAAGACTCTTCTGTCAAGGCGTATAAATAATTGTTTAAACAAGATTTAACGGCAGTTCATTGTCATTTACCGACAGCGCACTTGTGCAAGAACGCTGGCTTATTTATGTATGTACGAACTTTACTTACATTTATTGCAAATGATATGAGTGTAACTGAATGGTTATAATATTTCTTTATTGAAATATTGTTGTAATATATCAGTGTAGTCCGGAAAGTGGTCATGTTGAGTAAAATCTTGTCTGTTGAGCCTAAGAACCATTTAGTTTTGGTGGCGACGGCCTTCAGACAATGAAAAAACAGACAGTAGTGGAACAATACGACAGTCAAGTGGGGACTGGGACTTTTCGAATGTACAGTACAGGTCAAGGGAGCGAACCTGCACACTTTTACGGAAATGCTGGAAAAAAGCAGACCTGCCTCTGGTAATGTGAGTGATTCAGTTGCATAGATGACTGATTCTGGGTGGTGAACGGCCGCTACAGTACTCTGGCATTTGAAGAGAATTTATGTTTTGAAAGGTCTGTATATGCTCCAAAATAGGGCTCTTCTTCCGCTCGTATTCCAGAACTGAGGATAGACAGACTTTTATTACTGTTCTTTGTATCACGTGCATTAATTTGTAAATCATCATGTTCAACACTGAACTGTTTTGAGCCGACGAATATTTCGTGTATTGTGAGCGTCAAATTGACTTAGTTTTCTCACATCTTTGATAAAAATTTTGTTTGGGCATATTGCCACCATTCTCGTAATTCTCTCAAAGTAACTGTGCTGCATTTTAGAAAAGTATTTCTGTCTGTATTATACTTGACTATCGTAGGACCACTTTCCGTTTGTTTGAGATCTGCTTTTTTGAATAAATACACTCCTGGAAATTGAAATAAGAACACCGTGAATTCATTGTCCCAGGAAGGGGAAACTTTATTGACACATTCCTGGGGTCAGATACATCACATGATCACACTGACAGAACCAAAGGCACATAGACAAAGGCAACAGAGCATGCACAATGTCGGCACTAGTACAGTGTATATCCACCTTTCGCAGCAATGCAGGCTGCTATTCTCCCATGGAGACGATCGTAGAGATGCTGGATGTAGTCCTGTGGAACGGCTTGCCATGCCATTTCCACCTGGCGCCTCAGTTGGACCAGCGTTCGTGCTGGACGTGCAGACCGCGTGAGACGACGCTTCATCCAGTCCCAAACATGCTCAATGGGGGACAGATCCGGAGATCTTGCTGGCCAGGGTAGTTGACTTACACCTTCTAGAGCACGTTGGGTGGCACGGGATACATGCGGACGTGCATTGTCCTGTTGGAACAGAAAGTTCCCTTGCCGGTCTAGGAATGGTAGAACGATGGGTTCGATGACGGTTTGGATGTACCGTGCACTATTCAGTGTCCCCTCGACGATCACCAGTGGTGTACGGCCAGTGTAGGAGATCGCTCCCCACACCATGATGCCGGGTGTTGGCCCTGTGTGCCTTGGTAGTATGCAGTCCTGATTGTGGCGCTCACCTGCACGGCGCCAAACACGCATACGACCATCATTGGCACCAAGGCAGAAGCGACTCTCATCGCTGAAGACGACACGTCTCCATTCGTCCCTCCATTCACGCCTGTCGCGACACCACTGGAGGCGGGCTGCACGATGTTGGGGCGTGAGCGGAAGACGGCCTAACGGTGTGCGGGACCGTAGCCCAGCTTCATGGAGACGGTTGCGAATGGTCCTCGCCGATACCCCAGGAGCAACAGTGTCCCTAATTTGCTGGGAAGTGGCGGTGCGGTCCCCTACGGCACTGCGTAGGATCCTACGGTCGTGACGTGCATCCGTGCGTCGCTGCGGTCCGGTCCCTGGTCGACGGGCACGTGCACCTTCCGCCGACCACTGACGACAACATCGATGTACTGTGGAGACCTCACGCCCCACGTGTTGAGCAATTCGGTGGTACGTCCACCGGCCTCCCGCATGCCCACCATACGCCCTCGCTCAAAGTCCGTGAACTGCACATACGGTTCACGTCCACGCTGTCGCGGCATGCTACCAGTGTTAAAGACTGCGATGGAGCTCCGTATGCCACGGCAAACTGGCTGACACTGACGGCGGCGGTGCACAAATACTGCGCAGCTAGCGCCATTCGACGGCCAACACCGCGGTTCCTGGTGTGTCCGCTGTGCCGTGCGTGTGATCATTGCTTGTACAGCCCTCTCGCAGTGTCCGGAGCAAGTATGGTGGGTCCGACACACCGGTGTCAATGTGTTCTTTTTTCCATTTCCAGGAGTGTATTATTCAACGTTAGAATATGTTATACCGGAGCCAAGGTAGCCCCTGAGGGCCGGAAACCCATATAACACCACAGAGGACGAGGTTGTCTATGCCCAAGGCGTACCAAAAGCACCATGGTAAACCCGAGCTATTTACATACAAGATAATGGAAACTACGTTCTGCAGGGGGAGCTCGAGCCATGGCCTGCAGGAAATATCACTACGGCAAAACCTGATTGGCTGGAGACTACTATCAAGGGGTTAGAACCAGGCCCGAAGTTCAGTTCACGCCAGATGCCGACCTCGTGTTCTGCGACTGTGAAGATTACAGCTTCGTCTCGGAACTGGACTGTTACTAGTGAGTGTGTTACAACGAACCTTTGTGGAAAATTAGAAGTGAACTTTTGTTTGCCTCAATTAGGAGACTTTTTGTTATTGTTACCTTTCGTGCACGATCAGTCATCAACCTTGTGAACTTACATCAATAAAAGTTGTGTTTGTGAAAAGCTGCGAATTTTCAGTCACAATGGAATAGAACTCTTGTTATTAAATTACTCATTTAACTTTTATTTAGTATTTCTGTATATTTTATTAACTCGCAGTTCTAGCTAAAGCACAGACTATTTGACTGCAGACAGATTATTATTTGTAGCGAATTAGCTGCGTCGTATGAAAGCAAACGTGCGCGGCTCAACTATGACTACATCGATCTACTCTTTTTAAGCAGAGCTGTGTACCTAAAGTAAGAGTAAACGCACGTAAAGGTCATCCGGTTTGCTAGTATGGGGCGCTATTTAGGAAGAGTAACTACTGAGCAGTAACCGCTAAGTTCCGTCGCAGTCGTTAAAATAAGTGTAGCTGTGGGTGCATAACGAACGCAAAATTTCTAGGACTGAGTATTGATTCTCAGTTGCAGAGCTCAAACACAAAAAGGTAATTACAAACAGGATACAATCAGCAAATTATGCCCTTAGCGTCCTGTCATCAGCGTGTAAAATTCATAGTCTTTTAGTTGCATGCTGTTCATACGTGCACTCAGTTCTCAGCTATGGAATTCTGTTCTGGGGAACAAACGCGCAAAATAAAAACGCTGTTTTCTAACTACAGAAAAGAGCAGTAAGGATAATAATCAGAGGAAGTAGTCGAGTTCATTTTAAAGATTTGTTCAAAAGACAAGGTAGTTTAACTACACCATATGAGTACATTTATCAGTCAGTTGTTCACATAAAAGAGCGTTTATTATTGTTGCACAAGCAGCTCAATATCTGAGCTCATTGTCACACTTGTCATACAGGGACGCAGGCTCAGTTTTTCAGCCTAGCAAATGGGAAGTTCTGATGCACAAAATAGAAAGCAGACTTCATCGCTATGGTACTGACATCAGCTGATGGTGTGTGTAGTCTCATGAAACAATGTGTGTACAGTGTGTGTAATGTGTGCAGTGATTGGGAGTAAGAATTAGAGGAACAGTGTAGCACTAGCTTCTACATTATTAAATAACTTCTTTGAAAACTGTGTTGTACACCATGGACCAACAGATTGAGGTAGCACTGTTGTAAATAGACTGACCTTGCATTCATGGGAAGAAGGTGGAAGGGAGGTGGATGCTCCAATATCCCTCCTTCCATCCTGATTTAGGTTTTCTGAGGCTTTCTTAAATTACTGCAGGAAAATGCTGGAATGCTTCATAATGTAAGGCCACGGCTGACTAACTGTCCCACTGTCCAATCTTTGTCAAACTAGGCCTGTAAGTAGGTAAATGCCTGTATATACGAATTAAGTTATGTTATGTTTGTTGTCCTTAAATTGTAATACCAGGACATGTCCAATACCCTCTGCCTGAACAAAACTAATACTACTACTAATACGGAATTGACCACTAGACGTTAGGAGAGGTGGACACCATAAGTATAAAAGGTTGTGAGTAGTGTTGTATTATCAGTCGGGAAAGCAGTTCTTTGCTGGGAGCCGCATTCTTTGTAATGGCATGCAATCAGCTATGGCTGCGGTACTGCAGGGCTCGTTTCTGGGACCTATGCTTCACCCTGCCTACGCGAACAATGTGCGCAGGAAGGTGGGAGGGGAATCGCCATGTGCACTGACGACAGTGCGCTATTCAGGCTGTGCCACAACCTGAATTACATTTCGGGGCACCGTCAGAGCTACCTAGACAGGATCACCCAGTGCTGTTTTGTCTGGAAGGTGAAGATTAATCCTAACAAGATCAAGGATATTATATTCACTATCCAGTTCAAGATCCCTAACCGTCAGTTGACGCTTGGTAGCATGGACTGCACTTGGTGTAATTCTGTCAGTTCTTTTCGGCTTAACTAGATAAGCAGTAGACCTGGAGGTTACACATTACCAATGCTGCCAATAAGGACTACTGTTCCTTATATCAGTTGTATCCGTTGCCTGATCAATGATGCATTTTCTACTGGCGCAAAACTATGTGGCGCATTCTGTACTTTGGGCTGCTTTATATGGTCCAGAAGTGGGGTCGATGATTGCTGACGAATATGTTCGACGCTTGCAATTGTTCCAAAGTAAGATCTTTGGGGTTACCACGACCACTCCTCGATTCTCTCCTAACACTCATTTTAGGCTACACTTAGGGCATCCATCCTTCATTATCATCGAATAGAAACCCATTGCACTTTATAGGAAAGCTACTATTTAACCTCATCAGCCTATTCATTCATTATGCCACGAACCCCCTTCCCCACCAATTCGCTTCACGGAAGATAAAAAATGATCCTTACATGCACCTTAGTTTCCAACACACAGTTTAGATTGTTGTACTCCCCTTTGTTTCTCTTCAACTGTATCATGCAGGACCCTGTGGGGTTTCCAGTGTACTTACGCATGATCAATCAGTCAGTGTGACTTGTGGAGAGAGATGCAGTAACATCAGAAGTGATCGGTCAGGAGAGCTGTGTCATCTCACGTGGGCTAGTCACCTGAATAGGACCAATACTAAGTGACGTTTGAGGTGGTGTGAAGGAGCGGTGCCGCATGACTGTGGATTAGTAGGAAAAATGCGAGTGGGATATCATTACGATATGGAAGTGTTTATCTTATTTAGGATGTAGCTCCCCTTACTGCACTTAAGAAAACGTTAAATGCAGAAGGATATGATCACATTTTACAGCAGTGCGTGCAATGGAGTAATAGTTTGGAGACGATGAAAGTTCGTATCAGCATGACGATATGCTCTGTCATAAAGCAGGATCTTCGACGCATTGGTTTGTGGACAATAACATCCTTGAAAGGGATAGGTCTGCCCAGAGCGCCGACTTGAGCCGAATCGAAATTCTTTTGGATGAGTCAGAACGTAGACTTCACCCAAAGCTTAGCGTCCAACACAATTTCTCGGTTCTTGAAAAATAATGGACTGTCATTTCTTCACAGTCATTCTGACACTTCATTGAAAATGTCCCAAGCAGTGTTAAAGTCTTCATAAAGATGAAGGATTCACACACCCCATGTAATGTCTTCTAATAGGTGTCCAGATACTTTTTATGACAATCTGAAGGTTTAAAACTGCTTAAAAAGTAGATGTACGCTTCAGGAAAAGAAAGGAAGTATACAACATGGCAGCAACCAAGAGGTAATGATAAGAATGGACGTGTAAGAGACGAGTGCTTGGATTAAAAATAGCATAACGGACGTATGCTGTCTTACTCCTCTACTGTTCTAGCCCAGGATGGCTTGCCTTGAAGGGAAACAAAATAGGACGTAGAGTATCGTCGGCGTACAGCTGTGCTGTTAGGGTGCCGCAGATGGCAACCAAAGGGGTCCTGAATGAGATTTTCACTCTGCAGTGGAGTGTGCGCTGATATAAAAATTCCTGGCATATTAAAACTGTGTGCCGGCCCGAGACTCGAACACGGGACCTTTGCCTCTCGCGGGCAAGTGCTCTACCGTCTGAGCTACCCAAGCACGACTCACGCGTCGTCCTCACAGCTTTACTTCTGCCACTATCTCGTCCCCTACCTTCCAAAGGTCCCGAATTCGAATCTCGGTCTGGCACACAGTTTTAATCTGCCGGGAAGTTTCATATCAGCGCACACTCTGCTGCAGAGTGAAAGCCCCCAGGCTGTGGCTAAGCCATGTCTCTGCAATATCCTTTCTTTCAGGAGTGCTAGTTCCGCAAGGTTCGCAGGAGAGCTTCTGCAAGGTTTGGAAGGTAGGAGACGAGATACTGGCAGAAGTAAAGCTGTGAGGATGGGGCATGAGTCGTGCTTGAGTAGCTCAGATGGTAGAGCACTTGTCCGCGAAAGGCAAAGGTCCCGATTTCGAGTCTCGGTCCGGTACACAGTATTAATCTGCCAGGATGTTTCAAATAGGTCCTACTCTGATGTGAAATGGCACTGCGGACCATCACTCCTGGTTGTTGGGTCGTGGGACAGGCGACACTAAGGCTGCACAAGACGTATGCAGACATGTCTTCAACCTAGGGTGCCATTGATTGGAGTGGTGAGTTCCGCTTCGAACAGACCCTAGATAACCAGCGTAGACACGACTGGAGACGGCTTGGACAGTGGTGGGATACAAACTTGACTACAGCCGCCATGTGGCCCGACAACCAAGAGTGACGACAGAATAACAGGGAGCATTTGGTTGTCTTCTGCAGCGGTGTCCTGTAAATTTTACCAACTGAAACTTTTAACCAGAAGAGGTGAGGTACTACCCGACCTGCCCAGCAGGTAGAACAACCGGGAGCCTGCTCTGGTCCGCCTTTATAGGGACCACCCTTAGTCGCCGGTGTTCACACACAGTCCGATAGGTAGGCGACCAGATTCTAGTTTTCTTTATTTCCTGTCGGAAGTAATAATACTGTATTTTTTGCTTGTTGCTAGATCTTCAGAAAATACAATGGAAAACATTAAAACCGAATTACAAACACGAATTTTAAAAATCATATCTTTTCTTTTCTATAAACCATGCTTTAAAATAAAACATTGTCTATAGCCGTGGATCAGCATATGTTACATTCAATGTGAATAAAATGTGTTGTCATTCTAACGAAAATGCCGTTTTGTTTGTATACAGGATGAACCTGAACTTCAGCGATCAAACTTCGGAGGTTGGTCAGGAATATATTCCGAGAATTTTGGTTTAATGGAAACAATGAAAATTTCGCTGTTTGTCTTGAACCTGGTGTTGTTTGTCATAACTGGTAACAAACTTGTTCCACTCACTCCGTATACTGCTGACAACACTGAGGGCGACGTTACTGTTGGTCCTCAATGCTTTCGTTCACTACTGTAGGGTCCAGTCTCGGGTTGGTTGTTTCAGCAGTGTTACTTGTACGTTAACAGTGATACACAACAGTATGGATAGGTTGACTTATGGAAAATCAGCCGATATGCATCTCGTCTATGGATTCACTGAATGCAGTGGAAAAACGGCACGACGACGATGTGCTCAGCTCTTTCCACAGCGACAGCAACTCCAGTTTCGTCTCTGTAGATAGGCGCCCATGAATAACCCGATCGTTTCGTGTTATTATGTTTTGTTGATTGAGTATAGTGGCCTTTTTCACTGTTCTGAATGTGTTTTAACAGAAACAAAGATAACTCCCGTGACAAAGCTTATTAAGTCGTAATTACATTACTACTTAGTAACGAGCCACCGGAGATACGGGTCCTTATACCAAAACACTCATAAAATATGCTTGAACAAATTCTGAAATTTTGTTGGTGGAGTTGTGGTTCTAGATATGGGACAGCGACCTCTATAGGTAGTGTAAAACACGAAAACTATTTTCTTTATAACAATAATTCTGCATCTACATTCACACAGCGCAAACCACTATAAAGTGCATAGCAGAGGGAGTAGTGGGACTACTTTCGTTCTGCGCCACTCTGCATTGTTGCCAAATTTACTCAAGATGGCGGCGATGACGTCATCAAAGATGGCAGTGTGTAGACTTGGCAACAGCGCATGACGTCATTGAAGATAGCGGATTTTGGCGGGAAAATAGGTCAATTGGGCTATGTCGACTAACCTTACCCTCCTGAAAAAATTGGCGCCAAATTCAAATTCCAACAGGATAATGGCTGCAAAACCGCACTTGTCTTTATTATTATTCATTATCATTTATTATTATTATTATTATTAATTATTATTATTGGCCTACCTCCACTAGAAAATTGCGCCAAATTCAAATTCCAATATGATACAGTTCATGCCACTCATAGTCACAAAAATTCACTTTAATATTTTTGAGCACGTTTTCCAACACTATAACAGTTGACAGGCTACCGTACTGTGAAACTTCAAGTCCTACATGAAGACTTTTTGAACACTAACTGTTAACACATAGCCAGCCGTGGTGGCTATGCGGTTCTGGGCGCTGTAGTCCAGAACCGTGTGACTGCTACGGTCGCAGTTTCGAATCCTGCCTCGGGCATGGATGTGTGTGATGTCCTTAGGTTAGTTAGGTTTAAGTGGTTCTAAGTTCTAGGGGACTGATGACCTCAGATGTTAAGGCCCATAGTGCTCAGAGCCATTTTTTTGTTAACACATAGCTTGAGGCAAATAGAAAACGATGACGTGCACTGGCAGTCGGTATCTTCACATTGACATCCCCACCAGTGTGGTTAGCCTGATGTTCTTGCATTTATGGCGGCAAGTCTCTTGGGTGATGATCAATGGATGGCGAGTATGAAGGAGCCCAGTACTGTGAAGCTCCATCAAGTGTAGCCTCTAGCACTGACATTAACACCTTGCTATCCTGCTCCAGCATGCTGAGAAGCTGCTCTACAGGATCCTGTGTGGATGAGTCTGAGGTCTTCACGTATGTGGACCAGGGCAGGTTAGAACCTACTGATGCTGACATCATGGGTGCAGCTACAGGACAGGACCAGCATGGCAACACAGGCTACAGATCAGAATAGAAAAACTGAGAAAAGACATCAGACAGCTAACACAATTTATAAGAAATGAAATGTCAGAAAAAAAACGAAAAAGGTTAGGTAAAATCTCACAACAAGAAGTGATAGAGCAATTAGATGAAAAGAAGCAGAAATTACAAGCATTGGCCAAACGAATTAGAAGATACAAAAAAAGTGAAAATAGAAGGAATCAAAACCAAACATTCAACACAAACCAAAAAATATTTTACCAGACAATAGATAACACACACAATAAAATAGACAATCCACCAAACATAACAGACATGGAACACTTCTGGAGCAACATATGGTCAAACCCGGTACAACATAACAGGCATGCACGTTGGATACAAGCAGAAACAGATACGTACAAGGTGATACCCCAAATGCCTGAAGTGATAATTTTGCAACATGAAGTCACCCAAGCAATTAATTCTACTCACAATTGGAAAGCCCCTGGAAAAGATAAAATAGCAAATTTGTGGCTAAAGAAATTCACCTCAACACATTCACATCTAACTAAATTATTTAACAGTTACATTGCAGACCCATACACATTCCCTGATACACTTACACATGGAATAACTTATCTGAAACCTAAAGATCAAGCAGACACAGCAAACCCAACTAAATATCGCCCCATAATATGCCTACCAACAATATACAAAATATTAACTTCAGTCATTACACAGAAATTAATGACACATACAACACAGAACAAAATTATAAATGAAGAACAAAAAGGCTGTTGCAAAGGAGCACGAGGATGTAAAGAGCAACTGATAATAGATGCAGAGGTGACATATCAAGCTAAAACTAAACAAAGGTCGCTACACTATGCATACATTGATTACCAAAAAGCTTTTGATAGTGTAGTGGTTACTACAAATATTGGAAATATACAAAGTAGATCCTGAATTGATACAGTTCCTAAACATAGTAATGAAAAATTGGAAAACCACACTTAATATCCAAACACATTCAAATAATATCACATCACAGCCAATACAGATTAAGCGTGGAATATACCAAGGAGACTCATTAAGTCCTTTCTGGTTCTGCCTTGCTCTGAACCCACTATCCAACACGCTAAATAATACAAATTATGGATACAATATTACTGGAACATACCCACACAAAATCACACATCTGCTATACATGGATGATCTAAAACTACTGGCAGCAACAAATCAACAACTCAACCAATTACTAAAGATAACAGAAGTATTCAGCAATGATATAAATATGGCTTTTGGAACAGACAAATGTAAGAAAAATAGCATAGTCAAGGGAAAACACACTAAACAAGAAGATTACATATTGGATAACCACAGCGACTGCATAGGAGCGATTGAAAAAACAGATGCCTATAAATATCTAGGATACAGACAAAAAATAGGAATAGATAATACAAATATTAAAGAAGAACTAAAAGAAAAATATAGACAAAGACTAACAAAAATACTGAAAACAGAATTGACAGCAAGAAACAAGACAAAAGCTATAAATACTTATGCTATACCAATATTGACCTACTCATTTGGAGTAGTGAAATCGAGTAACATAGACCTAGAAGCACTCAATACACCTACACAATCACAATGCCACAAATATAGAATACATCACATACATTCAGCAACTGAAAGATTCACATTAAGCAGAAAGGAAGGAGGAAGGGGATTTATCGACATAAAAAACCTACATTATGGACAGGTAGACAATTTAAGAAAATTCTTTATAGAACGAGCAGAAACTAGAAAAAGAAATCACTACATGGCAAGCACCCGTATCATCTAACACAGCCACACATCGATCAAGACACATCCAACACATGGCTAAGAAAAGGCAATATATACAGTGAGACGGAAGGATTCATGATTGCAATACAGGATCAAACAACAAACACCAGATATTACAGCAAGCATATTATTAAAGATCCCAATACCACAACAGATAAATGCAGACTTTGCAAACAACAAATAGAAACAGTAGATCACATCACAAGTGGATGTACAATACTAGCAAATACAGAATACCCCAGAAGACATGACAATGTAGCAAAAATAATACATCAACAGCTTGCCTTACAACATAAACTTATAAAATAACATGTTCCCACATACAAGTATGCACCACAAAATGTACTGTAGAACGATGAATACAAATTATACTGGAACAGAACCATTATAACAGATAAAACAACACCACATAACAAACCTGACATCATACTCACCAATAAAAAGAAGAAATTAACACAACTAATCGAAATATCCATACCCAATACAACAAATATACAAAAGAAAACAGGAGAAAAAAATTGAAAAATACATCCAACTGGCTGAGGAAGTCAAGGACATGTGGCATCATGATAAAGTAGACATTATACCAATTATACTATCAACTACAGGAGTCATACCACACAATATCCACCAGTACATCAATGCAATACAGCTACATCCAAACTTATATATACAACTACAGAAATCTGTAATTATTGACACTTGTTCAATTACCCGAAAGTTCCTAAATGCAATGTAACATATACTGTACAGTTAAAAGGAAGTCACGCTTGATCAAGGTCTGCGTCACCTTCCATTTTTAACCAGACGTAACGTCTGAGACAAGGAAGAAATAATAATAATAATAATAATTTAGGCACTTACTTTTCTGCTGCTTCTTCCTCCTGTTCTGCTACAGTGAGTGACACTTCATCTTGACTGACTGACTGGCACAGAGTTCAAGGAGCTGCTGAGTCCTCCTTATATACAAGCCACCTACATCATCATGATGGTCTGCTCCTATTGGCTGAATGATGTGACCATGTGACCTATCAAAGTGTACTCTAGTGGTGGACTCGTGAACTAGATCAGTTCTTCGCTTTGCTGGATGAAAGGGAGGCATCTCTTCTGGACTGGGAGCTTATATGCAGGCTTTAGAAAACGCAAGCAGTTCCAACAGTAGCAGATGTTTCCATGAGATGGGTAATGCATTTTTATAGCATCTCGCTGCAATGAATTTATTTGGAGGACAGTATTTTTGTTCATATGTTTGAGCATTAATGAACATTTCCATTTCACATGTAGGAGGCTATGGGGGCAGTCATTGGCTGTAAACTTGCAAGCTACACATCTGTTGAACTTATCACGGTCAAACACCAATAACTCATCAATAGAGCACATTCTGCAGGATGGTCTTTAATGGTATATACAGAGTATACGAATATGTTTAGACTGAAGCGAATTGACATCAACCTGAGGTCTCTTACATTTTGGGAAAGTCAATGATTGATGGTTAATATCTCTGCAGTTTGTGCATGCGCATGAGCATATGCTCATTACAGGATGCATCCTGGCTCCATCGCTCTGCATTGCTGAAATCTGCTTAACAGAATTCTTGTACTTATTCCTCCGACACTCCTCCATTATCATACACTTTCATACCTCATGTAGTGAACTGTCGCTACAGTCCTTCCTCAAATGTCTACATGTAATGCAGTTATTGAAAGCTGCTCTATCAGCCACAGTCATCTCGATGATCGAACACATGGCAATGGTCTGACAATGACAGCTCAGCAAAGACTGAATGTGCAGAAGCGTTTAAGATCATAATGGTAGTTGAGTGGATGTGGCCCAATTGGCTTTCTTCCCACCAAAATCCTCTATCTTGAATGACGTCACAGCGGTGCTCCCTGGTGACTAGGATATGAACTAAGCCAGTTGGACTGCATACAAATGTGCATGATATAAATAATAATAAATGGTAATAAATTATAATAAATGATAATGAATAATAATAAAGACAAGTGCGGTTTTGCAGCCATTATCCTGTTGGAATTTGAATTTGGCGCTAATTTTTTCTGGAGGGTTAGGTTAGTGGACATAGCCAGATTGACCTATTTTCCTCCAAAAATTCAAACTTCCCACCATTTTTGGTGGTGTTAGGTTAGTGGACATAGCCCAGTTGACCTATTTTCCCGCCAAAATCCGCCACCTTGAATGATGTCATGTGCTGTTGCCAAGTCTACATGCCGCCATATTGGATGACGTCATCTACGCCATCTTGAACAAATTTGGCAGCAATGCACAGTGGCACAGAATGAAGGTAGTCCCACTACTAGAGGGTACTTCCCGTTGTAATACTTACTTCGGTTTCTCAACGTTGCATTCACGTACAGAGTGCTGGAAGTGCCTAAACGCCTAAGTGGACACTGTAATTAGTCTAAGCTGTTCTCGCTATTCTTACGGGACCGATACGTAAGGGTTTTTAGTATATTTCTAGATTCGTCATTTAAAGCTGCTTCTTGGAACTTTATAAATAGGTTTTCCCTGAATACTTTGCCTTCATCTTCAAGTGTCAGTTTCCTCAGAACCTTCGCTACACTCTCTTCAGGGAACTCATGGTAAACCTAAATTAAGATGACTGGAGGCAGATTTGAACCGTCGTCCTCGTGAATACGAGTCCAGTGTGATAACCACTGCGCCACCTCGCTCAATAGAAAGACGGTAATCTGGTTTGCAATCTGATAACAGTTTGATAGGATGCTGAAATTTCTTGAATTTTAGCAGTTTCAGCTGTTTGTCAACACCATGAAACTACCTGTATCCCTTATCCTTGTAGCGCACGAGAATTACGTAGGAAACAATATTCTTGGATAATCCTGAAATCATTGTCGCTACCGCTAAATGGAAGATATGCGATTACCATAAAAGTGTATAAATTGTAAGATACGCTTCATAAGGACAGAGCATTCATTCCGACTTACGTAACATCACAACTTACGTAACAGAAGAAGAAACATTTTTTAAGGTTACAAGCATAATAGTTTTTCAAATTAGGACAGAAAATGAAAGTTAATGATACCGACAACAGTGCCACTGAAGGGGAGTTACTGAATCTGGTTCCCCACAATTTCTTCATCAAAGGAGATGTGGTGAATAGTCCAGAAATCGAATCAAGAACTGCTGCCAACATGAGTAACTCAGAAGTAGATATCCCGAGCGTAGTTTAAGAAGTCATATCAATTAGTAAAAGCAAATTTTTCGGTCCATATTATATACCAATCAGGTTCTTTTCAGAGTATTCTAACGTAATAGCTCCATATTTAGCCATCATCTACAACTGCTCGCTCGAAGAAACATCCGTACTAAACAACGGGAAAGCTGTACAGGTCATACGAGTACTCATGAAAGGAAATAGGAGTAATCCGCTAAATTACAGACCCACGTCACGGATGGTGATTTTCAATACGATTTTGGAACATAATTATACTACGTTGGAACACTATGAACTACCTCCAAGAAACCGATCCATTGACACACAGCACAGATTCAGTATAATCTTTCCCTTGAAACAAAACTAGCTCTTAACTCTGATGAAGTAATGAGTGCTATCGATAGACGATTTCAATTTGATTCCATAATTCTAGATATCCAAAAGTCTCTTGATATCGTTCCTCGCAAACGACTTTTAATCAGATTGTGTGCCTGTGGAGTAATGTCTCAATTGTGTGACTGGTTTCGTGATTTGCTGTCAGAAAGGTCACAATTCATAGTAACTGACAGAGAGCCATCGAATAATACAGTGATCAGAATATCAAAACTTAAAACTAATTGTAAAACGATTTACACGAAACATTAGTAATGTGTAAAAGTGGCAATTGTGACCATAAACACTGAAAAGTGAGATGTCATCCATATGAATACTAAAAGGAGTTTCGTTTGCATGATAAATCACGCAAGTCCAAAGGTCGTGAGTTCACCTAAATGTCTTGGGACAAGAATTACGATCAAATTTAATTAGAACGATCACATAGATAATATTGAGGGAAAGGTAAAGCAAAGACTGTATTTGATTGGCAAAACAAAAGATACAAGAGCATCTACTAAAGAGACTACCTACGCTACCCTGGTACTTTCTCTGCTAGAGTATTGTTGTGTGGTATGGAATCCAGATTTAAGAAGTCCAGATAGGATTGAAATGAAGACATTAAAGAAGCCCAAAGAAGGGCAACTCGTTGTGTGGTATCACGAAATAGGGGAGATAGTGTCACGGATATTATATGCTAGTTGGGGTGGCAATCATTCTCGTTGCGGCGAGAAGATATTTTCACGAAATTTCAGTCTACAGCATCCTCCTGCAATGGTGAAAATATTTTGTTGACACCAGGCTACAAGGAAGAAATTGGTCGTAATAATAATGTAAGAGATATCAGAACTCGTACGGAAAGTCTTAGCTGTTTGTTTTTCCCGCACGCTATTACGGGGTGAAACGGTAGAGAAATAGTGTGAAAGTTGTTCGATGAACCCCGTGCCAGGCACTTAAGTGTGAACTGCAGAGTAGTTATGCAGATTCAAGTGTAGATATGCATCATAACAGAAGGAAAAGTGGGATATAAAAGGTAAAACAGGTAGAATTGGCGTCATATGCATATGTAAAAGCGAATATCATAGAGAGTTCTGTAGACAATTGGTGACAGCCTTACTCTTCTCACAGAAGTAAGATATTTTGCTCACATTGGTCATTTGTATGGCAGCATCGACGCGACTCTGACACGGCCACGCAGCACACCACTGCAGCCTCAGGGAGCGGGTGAGCGAGGACTCCAGGTACAGGTTGGCTGTGAAATAGTGAGCTGGTAGTTTCCAGTAAGAAGGTAAACCGGGTGCAAATTTCACAGATTTCTGGTTGGGTGCAAATTTCACTGGGTGCAATTTTCGTATATCCTCCGCAGCACCCTTACGGCATAGCAGTAAGTCGACGATAGTCAACGCACCGTTTTGTTGCCCGTTATGCGAATCCGTCCTGTGCTTCCATTTACATGTCCGGCAGCACACGGGAGAGTTTCTACTGCTTGTTTTTGTACTTGCCAAACACGACCTTAGGCAGCGAGGTCTGCCTGGATCCCCCCCCCCCCCCAAAAGTAAGAAGTTTGAAGCATTATGGGGAGGATCCCCCTATTATCTCGGATTTTGACCATCTAACGCGACAATGGGGCAATGAGGCAGTATTTGGGAGGAAATCCCTCAGAACATCCAACAACTCTATCAATCACTGCCGAAAGGAATAACTGCTTGCATAACGGACGGAGGTGGACCAACACGTTACTGACATGCTCAGTTTGTGAAGAATTATCCAGTTTTTATGATATTGTGATCATTTGTCATTTGTCTGTACATGTGCACCACATCTACCGATTTCCGTCCCATTCGAATAATTCTTTCGTTGTGTTTCGTTTCTTTTTTTCTTTGTCTTAGAGTGCTTATCATTATAGTGAACCGTTTTTTTGTTCCTGCACCTTATTTATTAATTTGGTTGCAAACACCACATTGAAATGCAGCTATATTATGTTCGATAAAGGCAACCAAATTTAATTGATGTCTACAGAATTTACATCCGCTATGGGGTTAAGAAATATGTCATTACAGTGTCGATTGAGAGTAAACCAAGGAAAGACAAAAGTTAGTTAGTTCATTACATGTTCCATGGATCTTATTGCATGATAGATCGTAATGATATGGAACTAGTCGTTTTACATTAACATTGCAAATTAATTTGTGGAGATGTGAGTTAGTAATTCCCATCCACCACCTTTCACACATTACAGTAATAGAAACTCTTCTAGGGAACAGAAGAAGTTGCTAAGGAGAAACGTTCTCAATTTTTTGTCAAATTTTACTTTGCTATCAGTCAGACATTTTATATCACTGGGTAATTGATCAACAATTTTTGTTGGAGTATTGTCCCCCCCTTTTTGTGCTAAAGACAACCTTAATGTGGATTAATGAATGTCATTTTTTGTTCAGGTTCTGTAATTACATACATCATTGTTCCTTTGGAACTGCAGAGGATTATTTACAACAAACTTAGCAGTAGTCACGAAGCTCAAATCCTTAAACATATGTCTATAAGATGACCGTGGGTGAGCACCATATATTTCTCTTACATCATGTTTTTCAGCAATGAAAACTTTCTTTCTTGAAGATGAGTTACCCCAGAACATTATTCCATATATCATTATTTAATGAAAAATATTCCAATTTGCTGATCTGTCTCTCCCCAAAAAACGCAATGATTCTAAGCGCAAATGTGGCTGAACCAAGCTGTTTTAGGAGTTCCAAAATCTGTTTTTTTCCTGTTTCAATCCTCATCAGAAGGGATCCCTAAGTTTTTTGACGTTTCCACTCTATTTATTATTTCCTCTGCATGTGTTACAATTATCACTGGAGTAATACCTCTAGATGTGGAGAGCTGAATATGTTGTGCCTTTTTAAAATTGAGGGTGGGATCATTCGCAGGAAACCACTCAATGATACTTTTAAAAATTTGTTTACCATTTCTTCCCTTTCTGTACATGTACTTGGATTGACTACAATACTATAGTCATCTGCAAAAAGAGCTGATTCTGCTTGTTGTATACTAGATGGAATATCGTTTACATATATGATGAACAGTAGTGGACCTAACATCAAAACTTGTGGAACCCCACACGTGATTTCTCCTCAGTCACTGTTATGTCCCTGCTCTATATTGCTTGTATTAATAAATACATCTTCCTGCATTTATTGCTTATGTATGACAACTATCGGTTGGCTGTATCATCAATCACATAAAACCTCGATTTACCTAAGAGCATACTGTGATTCACACAGTCAAATGCCTTAGAGAGATAGCTGATAATACCAAACGGCGCTATTTTATTATTTATGCCCGAAAAATCTGGCGAGTGAACGTGTAAATGGCATTCTCAGTAGAGCAACCCTTCCGAAACCCAAACTGTGATTCGCTTAGGATACTATTGTTGCTAAGGTGAGATACTATTTTAGAATACATCATCTCAAAAATTTTGGAAAATTATCTCAGCAGTGAATCAGGTCGGTAGTTACTGACATTTCTCTTATCACCTTTTTTAAAGAGGGGTCTAACAACGGCATATTGCCCGCCGGGCTAGCCATGCAGTCTAACACCTCCGGCACAAATCCCCCCGGCAGATTAGTGTCGAGGTCCGGTGTGCCGGCCAGCCTGAAGATGGTTTTTAAGGCGGTTTTCCATCTGCCTCAGCGAACGAGGGTTGCTTCCTCTTATTCCGCCTCAGTTACACTGTGTTGGCCAATGCTGTGCAAACAGTCTCCACGTATGCGCACACCATCATTACTCTACAATGCAAACATTTGTGGTTAGACTCGTCTGGTGTGAGACGTTCCTGGGAGTCCACTGGGGCCGAACCACACAGTAACCCTGGGTTTGGTGTAGGACGGCGTCATGGTGAGTGGACTGCTGTAGCCTGGTGTGGTGTTGTGAACCACTGAGGGCTACGGCGGGGACAAAGCCCCTCCATCTTTTCTAGGTCCCTGGTTCAATACACAATACACACACGGCATATTTCAGTCTTTATGTAAAATGCCTTGAGTTAGTAGTGCATTACATATTTCAGATAAGACTGGGCTTATTACAAGGGAGCAAATTTGTAGTAATCTATTGGAAACATCATCAAAAACAGATGAGCTTTTATTTTTGAGAGAATGTACAATATAGCTCTTCAGGCTTTCCCGGCGAGATCTTGACATGTGGAATAATCGGGTCTACTGCCGGATGTTTGTGTCGCTCTGGCACAATATTTCGGCCATGTAACTTGTTGCCTTCTTCAGGTGCTACCTGAAACTGCCGTGTTGGAGGACCTTGTCCAGTATTTATGCCCAGAGGGCGCTGGGTGCTCTCTTTACCGTCCGCGCCCGCCTGGCGCTGCTTGTATTGTGTTGTCTCTTCCCCTGTGTTCCCTCGGACGTCCGCGCACGACTTGGGTGCCATCTGTGGCAGCTCTCGGAGGCCTGTCCTGTGTTGGGCGTTCCGTTCGCGGTCCTCGCCGGCCAGGTGCTGCTCCTGAGGTTTTTACCCCTCCCTGGTGCTCCCACGGACGTCCGCGCCCAGCTTGTCCACCATCTGTGGTCGTGGCAGTTGTCTGGGGCCGGACCCGCATGTGGCCTCTGTTCGTAGTCCGCGCCCGCTTGGCGCTGCTCCCGAGGTGTTGGCACTTCGCTGGTGCTCCGACGGTCGTCCATGCTCTGCTCGTCCATCATTTGCGGTCGTGGCGGCTGTCAGAAGCCCGTCCTGCGTCGGGAGTTGCGTTCGCTGTCCGCACCCGCCTGGTGCTACTCCTGCAGTGTTACTACTTCTTTAGGAGTTTGTTGGTTCATTTCGTTGAGCCCTGATAAGCTCCAGAGCCGGACTCCACGCCGAGCTGAGCTGGTAACCGCTGTCTCGGTTTATTAGGTTGTCTGTGACCTTGATCTCGATGGCTTCTTTTATGACTCTGTCCCAAAATCTTGGATTCTGTGTCACAATTTTGGTGTTGTTATAGTCCATTGAGTGGCCGAGCTCCAGACAGTGCTCCGCTATGGCAGATTTTGTTGCCTATCCGAGTCTGGTGTGCCTCTGGTGTTCTTTGCACCTGACGTCCACCGTATTGGTTGTCTGGCCAATGTATGACTTTCCACACTGGCACGGGATGTTGTAAATGCCTGGTTTACATAGCCCCAGGTCGTCCTTCACACTCCCTAGCATGGTCCAAATTTTGGAGGGTGGACAGAAGATACTCTTTATATCATATTTTGAAAGAATTCTGCTGATCTTTGCAGAAATAGGTCCAGCATATGGCAGGTATGCCACCTTCTTCGCCTCCTCTGGCTCCTCTTGTGTAACCTGTGGTTGACTGGTAGTATGAAGTGCCCTTTGGATGTCTGTGGAGGAGTATCCATTTCTGCTGAACACCAGCTGTAGATGTTCTATCTCTGAGGCCAGACTTTCCGTATCTAACAGAGCTCGAGCCCTGTGAACTAATGTTTTCAAAACTCCATTCTTCTGTGCCGGGTGGTGGCAGCTACTGGCTTGAAGGTATAAGTCAGTATGGGTGGGCTTACGATACACACTGTGCCCCAAAGTGCTATCTGCCTTCCTCTTGACCACGACATCTGGGAATGGGAGTTGTCCATCCTTCTCTAGCTCCACAGTAAATTTTATACTTGGGTGGCGTGAATTTAGATGTTCCAAAAAGTCATCTAGCTTCTTCCTGCCATGGGGCCAAATGACAAAAATGTCATCAACATGCCTATGAAAGCACTAGGGTTGGTAAGTGGCTGATGCAAGTGCCTCCTCTTCATACCATTCCATGAAAAGGTTGGCTACCACTGGTGATAAAGGGCTGCCCATTGCCACTCCTTCTGTTTGCTCATAAAATTGACCCCATAAAGAAAATATGTTGAGGCCAGTACATGCTTGAACAGGTCGAGCAGGGCACCATCGAACTTCTCTCCAATGATATTGAGTGAATCGGTGAGTGGCACTCGTGTGAAGAGCGACACAACATCGAAACTGACCATGATGTCAGAGTCCACGATGTGTAGCTGCCTTAGCCATTGTAGGAAGTCCTCCGAGTTCCGAATGTGGTGTGCACATTTGCCCACATATGGTGCCAATATCTTCTTCAGGTTTTGTGCAGTGAGGTATGTCGCTGCGCCGATGTTACTGACAATAGGTCGAAGAGGGACCCCCTCCTTATGGACCTTTGGGAGTCCATAGAGTCTGGGTGGTACAGGTGCTTTGGGATAAAGCTTCTTGGTGACCTGTTCAGGTAGACCTGTCTCCTTCAGCAACTTCTGGATCTTCTTGTCCACCTTGTCAGTGGGGTCACTATCTAGTGGTTTGTAAGCAGTGTCTTCCAGAAGTTGTTGCGCCTTCCTAGCATACTCCAACTTGTTTAAGATGACCGTGGAGTTACCCTTATCAGATGGCAGAAGTACAATGCTGTCATCCTCCCGTAGCTGCCGGAGTGCCACCCTCTCCTGGCTCGAGATGTTGGATTTGGGGGGCTTTGTCCTGGTGAGTGCCCTGCAGGTCTCCCTGCAGATCTCTTCAGACACATTGGAAGGTATCGTGTTGACCACTTGCTCAACCGAACTGATGAAGGCTGCAACAGGAACGCTTCTGGGAGTCACTGCAAAGTTGAGGCCCTTGCTGAGTGCTTTTGAGGTGGCCTCATCGAGCTGCTTGTCACTCAGGTTGACCACTGTCCGTGTGTCCCTATCCTGTTGTGCCTTCTTGTTAAGGCGCTTAAACTTGGCCTGTTGACATGCTGTTGATTTCCTCATGGTGCATTATGCCAAGGACCAGGAGGCACCATCAACTTGGTCGCAGTCTTCACGGGTCAGGGTGGCTGCTATGGAAAGGTGGAGATACAGCAAATCCCTGGACGTGACATCTAGACGATGGCGCATGTCACGCACTCTTTCTCTTACCAGCGCGAGGCTGGCTTGGTGTTTGATTCTGTTCGCAATTCTGGCGTTAACATGATGCTTGAACCTGGCGAAGACAGGAACTACATCCCCCTCTCGGCATCTTAGAAGGAAACTGAGAGAACTCAGCATCCTCCCCTTCCTCTGTCAAAGCTTATCCGGCTTCTTGATATTAAGGTACATCTCCTCCCCGTAGAGTCTTCTGATGTAACTCTTGAGGCTTTCCTGGCGAGATCTTGACATGTTGAATAATCGGGTCTACCGCCTGATGTTTGTGTCGCTCTGGCACAATATTTCGGCCACATAACTCGTTGCCTTCTTCAGGTGCTACCTGAGACTGCCGTGTTGGAGGATCTTGTCCAGTATTTATGCCCAGAGGGGGCTGGGTGCTCTCTTTGCCGTCCGCGCCCGCCTGGCGCTACTTGTAATGTGTTGTCTCATCCCCGGTGTTCCCTCGGACGTCCGCGCCCGACTTGGACGCCATCTGTGGCAGCTCTCGGAGGCCTGTCCTGTGTTGGGCGTTCCGTTCGCGGTCCGCGTCGGCCAGGTGCTGCTCCTGAGGTTTTTACTCCTCCCTGGTGCTCCCATGGACGTCCGCACCCAGCTCGTCCACCATCTGTGGTCGTGGCAGTTGTCTAGGGCCGGACCCGCATGTGGCCTTCCGTTCGTGGTCCGCGCCCGCTTGGCGCTGCTCCCGAGGTGTTGGCACTTCGCTGGTGCTCCAACGGACGTCCGCGCCCGCCTAGTCCACCATCTGCAGTTGTGGCAGCTGTCTGAGGCCCGTCTCGCGTCGGGGGCTCTGTTCGCAGTTCGCGCCCGCCTGGCGCTGCTTGTAAGGTGTTGTTTCTTCCCCGGTGCTCCCTCAGACGTCCTCGCCCGACTTGGTCTCCATCTGTGGCAGCTCTCTGAGGCGAGCCGATTATTCCACATGTCAGAATGTACAATGTTTTTAATTTCAGAAGGAGAAGTTGGTGATACATTTATATGATAGAATTTTATAAAAGTTAGATTCATTTTTAACATACTGCTGTTATTTTGCTCTTGAACTGTTTGTCCCTATGCTTTCTACTATATTTAAGAAAGGATTATTAAATGCGTTTGCTACTCATTTCTCATCATTTATAGCTCACCCATTCAGTTCAGCAGTCATGTTGTTCTGTGGCTGGTTGTCCTGTCTTTCATTTCACTATATTCCATAAAGTGTTTTGTACTGACTTGTGACGTGATGTGCATGTTCTCTGATTTTTTAGTAATCTTTCCTAGAAATTTTGAGTAGTTTTTGTAGTGTGCAATTACTGCAGGTTTCCTACTTGTTCTTACCAAAAGATCTATTTTCCTTTGTCTTTCACAAGATACTTTAATCCCTATGGTGATCCTTGGTTTTACACATTGCTGCTTAGTTTCTTTATATGGAAAGCTATTTTCAAATAATGATTTGAATTTATCATAGAGTAAATTAAATATTAAGTTAGAATTTGGTTCATTATAAATTACATCCCATGTCATCTCCTCTCTTAAAAACATTCGTCCTGGAGTCACTAATTATTCTAACTGATTTCCATTGAGAAGTATCCATACTGTAATGTGATACGTTATTTATCATAACTAACTGTGGATCATGATTAGAGAGAACATTTGTTATTGTGTAAACAGTTATTTTCTTACTTTGGGCTTCATCAAAGGAAACATTATCAATTAAGGTCCTACTGCCTTTATCCAACCGTGTTGGAAAGTTAATTGCTGAGATAGATCTATCAATACCAGTCTTTGAATGCTGACCCCGATTTTGACTGGACGGAAGGTGAGAATCTTCCTTCACGTCTGTCAGATGGACGGAAGATAGCGTAATATATTTCCGAAACTGGTAGCCCAATAAAATAACAATTGGGAAATTTAGACGGCTGAAACGTATTTGAATCCACATTCTGTACTGGACAGCCGAGGTCCTGCAACCATCTGTGAAAAGACGGACATACAGAGACAAAGAAATTATGGTCGTATGTAAAGGCTGTTTCTGACACAAAAGTTACTGTACAGTTACCCATGAACAAGACAGGAACTGAAATCGAGTGTAGCAAAGCAAAAAAAGAAATCCTTACTCTGTCTTCAAACGTTCTTTACCAAACGAAAATCCACTATAATCCTTGTACCATTAACAAGATGAGTGAAACAGATGTCAGTGGTGTCGAGAGACAGTAGAAATTGTTGACACTCAATAAAGACCTGGGGATCGATGGAATCCCTATCAGATTTTTATCCAATTCGTGGCTGAGTTAGCCCCTCTGTTAACTACACTCTACCACAGGTCCCGCAAATAAAAAATTGCGCTCAGTAACTGAGAATAGGCACAAGTCACACATTTACACAAGAAGGGTGACAGAAGTGATCCACAAAACTACCGTCGAATATCCTTGACTTTCATTAGTTGTAGAATTTTTGAACATATTCTGAGGTCAAACATTACGAGGCATCTGAAACAGAATGACCGCCTCAATGCCGACCAGCATGGATTTTAAAAACATAGATCATGTGAAACCCAACTCGCACTTTTCTCGCATAACATTCTGAAAGCCATGGATCAAGGCAGTCAGGTAGATGCACTTTCTCGATTTCAGGGAAGTATATGACTCAGTACTACACCTACGCTTATTATCAAAAGTACGATCACATGGCGTTTCAGGCGAAATTGGATTGAGGGTTTGTTGATAGGGAGGGCGCAGCAAATTACCTTGTAAGGACAGTTTTCGAGAGCTGTAGAAGAAATTTCGGTATGCCTCAGGGAAGTGCTTGGACCGTTCCTCCTTGTATATCAATGACCTTGCAGACAATACTAATAGTCACCCCAGACTTTCCACAGATTATGCATTTATTTACAATGAAGTGCTGTCTGACAGAAGCATAAATGTTTAGTCAGATCTTGATAAGATTTCAAAGTGGGCCAAAGATTGGAAACTTGCTTGAAATTTTCAGAAATGTAAAGCTGAGCACTTCACAAAACGAAAAAAACCTAGCCTATGAACATAATGTCAGCTGGAATCGTTATGCGAATGCCTGGGGGTCAGAGTCAGTAGAGACATGAAATGGAACGATAACATAGGCTCAATCGTGGGTAAAGCAGTGGCAGACTTCGTGTTATTGGTAGAATAGTGGGGAAATGCGATCAGTCTAGAAAAGAAATTGCTTATAAATCACTCACTCTGCCCATGCTAGAACACTGCTCAAATGTGTGGTATCTCTACAAAATAGGAGTAACAGGGGATACTGAACGTATGGAGAGAAGGCCGGCAGCACGAATGGTCACAGGTTTGTTTGACCCGCAGGAGAATGTCACATATATCGAGAGGACTGAACTAGTAGATTCTCGAAGACAGACGTAAACTATCCCGAGAGCGTCTATCAAGAAAGTATCAAGAATCGGCTTTAAAAGTTGACTCTAGGAATATACTACAAGCCCCTACATATTGCTCCCACAGGGATCCTGAGGATGAGATTAGATTAATTACAGCACGCACATAGGCATTTAAATGATCAATCTTCCCGCGGTCAGTACGTGAATGGAACGGGAAAAAAACCATAATAACTGGTACGGTGGGACGAACCCTCTGCCATGCACTTCACAATGGTTCCCAGAGTATACATGTAGATATATTTGTAGAAATAGGAGTAACAGGGAATAGTCAACGTATGCAAAAGAAGACAGCACGAACGGTCACAGGTTTGTTTGGCTATCTAAGAGAGCGTCGTCAAGATGGTGAAAAAACAGAGCTTCAGAACAGTAAACAGAAATCGTTTTGCGAGATACGCAGAGTGTTTTGTTACTTCATTGAAATTCGCCTCAATGTTAGAAACATTCCGCCTCAGTGCAAGGGCCAAACTATGCAATATCTCTGACTATTCGGTAGTACTACCGGTGCTCCTATTCGGGGCCAATCACAAGTCATAGACGTCGCCGTTTTTTACAGGCACTGCATTGAAATGTCGAACGAAAGGGGAATGAGGACGAAAGCACTTTCCAACAAAGGTGGCAGCTCGCCTGTTCGTGGAAAGAGTATTTCACGTCGAGAAATTGGATCTGTCGTAGCGCCTTGCCGCCAGAATACTCTCGTTCTGTGGTCTGCGGTGGTAGCGGTTGGTTTCGTTGCCGTAGCAGATAACTACGCGAGGTACTGCGGCAAAGGGTCGTCCGAAGCGAAATGTAAGGACGATAGGTTGTGTGTGTGTGTGTGTGTGTGTGTGTGTGTGTGTGTGTGTGTGTGTGTGTGCGTGCGTGTGTGTATACGTGTGTTTGTGTGTGTGAAAAAGAGAGAGAGAGAGAGAGAGAGAGAAGGAGAGCGAAAGGTGTATGGTATGTGCAGGAAACTTGGTACTTTTCCAATGAAAATAAAGTAGCAAGTAAGAGAAAGTTCTTTTCGCATCTGTTTAAAGAGATATAATCGAGTAATTACTCTACATTTAAACAATTATCATTATTTCTGCCACAAGTGTGGTAATTATTCTCTTAATACTAATTTCCAGACTTACAAAGAATTTGATTTCGAATATTTTCTGTGGCACACTAAGGCTGGTGCCTGCTGCTTTGAGTCATATCTCCTTCAAGTATTATATTTATGAATTTTCCTGTTGTATTCGAACTGTCATGATTGTTGACAACAAACTACATAGGGAATAAATTCAAGTGAGGCTGTTGTCAATATGTCAAACCATTTAAAGAGCTATGTACATGAGGTCCTATAATGGGCATTCATAATATCCTTACTGCACGCTCCTGTGCAACAAATACTTTTTTACGTAATGCCTGGGCTCCCCAGAGTATGGTGCCATGAGAAATCAGTGAATGCAAATAGAAGAACGTAGTCAACTTTTCACATTGTCGTCTCCAAAATCTGATATTATCTGTACCTCAAAAGTTCCAGAGCTTATATGTTTAAGAAGGTCTGTAACGCGTGACTTTCAGTTCAGGTTTTCATCAGTGCACATTCCAAGTAATTTAGAGTATTCTGTTTCATTAGCAATAAAAATCTCATGTCAACTTTTTAATTCACAGAATACAATGCCTCCCTCCCTTTTAAATGAGATTTGTTGAGACTTTTAACCCCTTCCTATTTTGAGTTCAAGTAAATAATGAATGTTCCCATTCAAGATTTTTGCTAACCATGTTTCCTCTTTATATTTAATACATACATTTTTATATTATATGTATTTGAATATTATGTTGCCGACATCTGTCTGAATGTTTATTAGAGCATCATGAAAAATGTGAATCAAATCGGTCAGTACGTTTTCGAGACATTGCTAACAACGTTTTCCGTTTTTACCTTGATTTATTGTATATATGTTAAAATACATATAGCCTGTGTCTCATTAAAGTATCGTGCAAAATTTGAATTAAATCGGTGAAGAACTTTTCGAGATTTTTGGTAACAATGTTAAGGAACGTCTTGTCTTTACATAGTAATATATATCAGCGACAGTCAATTTGAGGAGAAACAGTTATTCAATTTCAAGAAAACAATATTTCTATTACAAGTGTGGAAGTTTCTTCACTTGGCTTTATTATAATACAGTACTTGCATCGTCAACGAAGAGGACTATTTCTGCTTTTAGGATATATGATGAGAGATGGTTTATTTGTAAAAGGAGCATGAGTGGACCCAGTACGGAACCCTGTGGTACACCTATAGTGACTGGCGAATCGCCGGCTGCAGGAGCCTTGCAGAAGTCAAGCTGGATGCTGCTAAAGAGGGTGCAAAGGTGCTCCACCATCTGGGAGGCACCAAGTCCACGGGAGTGGACTGAGAATCAGAAGTTGGTGGTGGAGTCCAAGTGTCATGGTGGCAGCTTGCAAAACCGTCGCCCCGTCGCCTGGCCTGGACCTCCCTCACAGCAGATGCTGCCAGACTGCGAATATTATTGCTAAACGTGATGGGTATTTATACAGGTTAGATGCCTGTTTGTTGCGCCAAGGTACCGCTTCAAACCACGTGCGCCAAAACAAGGTAGCTGCCAGAAGGTGTGCCAAATGGCCTGCCACTTGTGATGACATCAACCTGCAGGAAATATTATCATCAAAATCTGAACTGTGGAGTCACCCAAGTTTCTAGTTGGAAAACCACACTCTTTGTTATACTTTTCAATTGGTCACGATCCCACTTCGTTTATAAACTGAAAACGCTAATACTCACGAGAAACTGCTCTGAAATTAACCTGAACCGACAAAATTGTGTATATATTCTCTGAAACTTCAAAGACATCTAAGACAATATCTGAAAGGAATTAGAAAAAGTGACAAAATGTCGTGAATCACACACAATACTATTAATAATCGCATGAACACTGGAGGGTTTCACCATACATCTACCCACTTTTGAGTGTAACCAGTGTCTCTTAATACTACGACTCGTAGCAATACAATATCAAAAACTTTTATTACTGGGTAAACAGTCCCTACATGATTTGACAGCTGACATTTATAATTCCCGCTCACGTCAGGAAATGCACCAATACGGGAATAGCAGCTTTTACGTTATTGGTCAGAACACAAGCAGTGATTGCGGTCGCCGTAATTTTCCCGCGAAGCCATATTTCATGACAAAATACTCTTATAAGTCACTGTCATGTATCTAGTCTCATAACAATACATAAAACTACATAAAATAACTACAATAATTTTGACATGCAAGGAGAATTAGTTCTAAAGAGAAGAAGTAATTTATACTTACTGGTGTTTCAACAATGACTACCAGGCAACTTTTAATTCACTGATTGTAATTTTATTTTCGTTAGCAGAAAGCAAACATAAACTAAACAAAGAATTTAATTAAATAGAGTCTGTAATTCTTATACTTTTAATAGAGAAAGAATGTTTCTAGGTCATGGGATAGCGTTGGGCGAAATCTCTTAACTTTTTGTTGCATAGGAAGCGCTGCGTTGGGCAGCACGATGTCGGCGGGTTACGATGATGAGAGCATGATACAGGCAGTTCCGCTGGTTAATCTTCTCTGGCGAAACGCAAATAAAGTTCCGGCACAGCTGTATCATTACCACCGTGGTGATCAACAAACCACAAGACGCCAGTATACGACCGTTGTTGACATGTCGTCTCTTTCAAAGTACATTACGTAACATCGCTCGTTTTTACACTTTATGCACTGTCCGTGACGCTATCGTCCATAATACACAGTTCGTCACATTCATATAGTCTTAGCCACAAATGCACAGTTCATAGAATTGTTCTTGTGTGTGAAGTAGAGGGGATGGTGGATGGTGTGTCCGTGAAGCGTGCGCGGAAAAATAGTACTGTGTTTTATGAAAAGCATACGTAATTTCAAACTTCGACAACGTCACTGAAAGTCATTTATATTGCACAGTTAATCAAAGTCTTGACTTTCACGGCTTGATAGAATGCGATAGACAACAATTCCACCACCCAAAACCAATACCAGCAAAGTTCATTCGAATAAAGGCACAGTTCTTGTCGGCCACAACTAAGTATTGTTAGCGGCACTTTCACAATCCGGTTTATTTGCTCTTAAAGTTCGCTGGCGACGGCATTATATACCACAGTGGTAAAGAGAATTAACAATCTGATAGTTCGGTATCACTGTCCATAAAATTACGTATGCTTTTCATAAAACACAGTACTATTTTTCCGCGCACGCTTCACGGACACATCATCCACCATCCCCTCTACTACACAACAACCTTTCGACTATCGATATCACTATCGCTGTCCTCTGTCTATAGATGTTATATCGTTATCGTAAATTACATAAATATTTATAAATGTTATTGACTGCATTTTTCCCAATTAATAATATTCCAAAAGAGAACTTCACAAACTTTACCACAGGTACAAAGCAAGAAACATACTTATCCATTGGCAAACGAAATAATCACAATTACATCTTTACATTTAAAAACCACAGTAGAATGTTACATAATCACAATTAGAAATGCCCCTATGAACAAAAGAAAAAGAGTAGAAATCTAAAGAAAATCACGAAAAAAATTTTATACGCGTATACGTCGTCGCTACTGCGGGCGCTGGCTTGTGGCCCGCAAGGCGGGAACCGGATGGTTATATTGCTGCATGTGACGTAACGCTGTTCTGGTCAGCTCTGTCCCCGCTAGCTTCCGTGACCCTTTTTGAGACAGACGTGTCAGTACTGTTATTTTACCCTGTAACGCGGATAATTAGTGGCTGCTCTACAATGACTATGCTGCATTGCAGAGGTTCATGGACCTTCCAGTTCACCATCAGACGTGGGCGTGAGCTACTAATACGAATAATTGGTAATTAATAAAAGGATTCTACTCTCATCGATCGTGTTTTGATTCACCCCGACCCAGCATCCTCCACCTTGAGCACACGCACGTCTTCTGCGGTAGCTTCTTTCTACAGACCTGCGCAGAAACGCAAACTGGAATCCTCGGCAGTGCAATGACTAACCAGCACATATGAGGTTGCTCTACGTCATTATTGCAACTAGCTACTTCAGTTTGTTCATGATGGAGAGATTTATCCTGATACGCACTTTTTTCCATGAAGCATGGCCTGCATTTATCGGTGTACGTAAACTCGTAGAACAGACGAAGCTGGAGTCGGAAAATCTTCATCAGTTACATGAAGAGCCTCACTATGCTGCGAAATCACTAGTGTGGTGTACAATTAGAGCAACATGAATTATTGAGCCGATCATTTTCCTCGACGCCATAATTTATGAAAGTTATGTGAGCATTATACTGTATCCTTTTGTAACGTGAGTGGTACAGATCGCGTTTCGATGCTGTATCTGTTCAGTTACATTTTATTTCGTATACAAAGGGGGCAATAGTGACTGTTAAGTGTGGGCTGAAAGTTTCTCACGCGAAGTTTCAGATTCCGGGACACCCCGTGTCTGCTGTGGGTGGAGTTGCAGCAAAATGCCTTTGCTGAAGTTGAGTGGCACTTCTCGAGTGCTTCCCAGAGGCCCGACACGTTCTGAAGTTGGGATATCCAGGAGTTAATCCCTGACACGCAGCTGCAATGGTGCCTTAGCCCTTCAGTGCCCACTTGAGATGTAGCAAGTACGTACTAAAAATGAATGTCAACAAGAATCCTGTCTTCCTGTTCCCATAAAACATGAGAAATTTAGCACCTTCTCAACAACATTTTCTATTCAGCCAGTCCTGTGTATTGCCTCCGATTGTAGACACTGCGTCGTCGACCAATAATAAAAGATTGTTCAAATTCGGTATTAACTTTAGAAATCGTGTATGCGTATTTGTACGTCATTTTCAGCGAAACTTTTTCAGCGTTTCCCTCTATCTTCACGCTCCGAGGCACATTTGCGTTCGTCATATTGGCTACAAGCTTGCTGCCATTTGACGAAGAAGAGTTTGGGCTGGGAAAAGAGAACTCTCAATTCTTACGATTCGTTTTCTCGGAGTCGTCCCGTGCTATCGTTTGCTTTCTGGCTGTCGTCGCGTGCTGACTGTGCAATCTGAAGATGTAACTATCGCTTTTTGGTACAGCATGATGTGTTAGTATCGCATCTGAGTCTGTACCTAGAGCAGCTCGCCTTTATCTAGTTGTTTGTGCATCTTGTACATGGAGTTCATTAGGTTATTTCTCTTGTTAATTTGAAAATGCAAGTTGCGCAGATGAGGAACTATGATTGTGTTCTTCTTTCGGTCCTCCTAACGATGTCAGTTAAAGTCTTCATAGTAATTTGCTATATTTTTGTTTTTCAAATGTCACACTGTAGTAATATTCCGTGTTGGTTTTACATTTGAATTGATTTACAACTAAAATTTTTGATCACTTACCCAGTGATACAAAATGTCTGACAGACAACAAAGCAAATAGAATTTGAAAACAAACTGAAAACGTTTCTCCTTGACAACTTCTATAGCATAGAATCGTTTCTATTACTGTAATCTGTAAAAGAAGATGGATAGGAATTACTAACTCTCGTCTGTAAATTTAAAAAAATAATTCGTAGAATTTTCAGCATGCAGTCACACTTACAAATTAATGTGCTAGGAGACTATAAAATGACTCGTTCCTCATGACTACCATTTGTCGCGCAAAATGATCCATGGTACAAGAAACTAACTATTTACCGACTTTCATTTATGAACTCCCACTTCCTCAACTTCTCCCGTGATTAGGTAACCTTATTTAGCAAATTAAATCAGGAATACACTAAGGTGTTGTTTCAATGTGATAGTGTTTCCTTTGAGTACAGCGGCCAAATTATTAACGGAATGTCGTATAACACGCAAACGCGTTTATTGGGTTCAAAAATGGCTCTGAGCACTATAGGACTTAACATCTGAGGCCATCAGTCCCCTAGAACTTAGAACTACTTAAAACTAACTAACCTAAGGACATCACACACATCCATGCCCGAGGCAGGATTCGAACCTGCGAACGTAGCGGTTGCGCGGTTCCAAACTGAAGCGCCTAGAACCGCTCGGCCACACCGGCCGGCCTTTTATTGGGGTTGATGAGCGGGTAGCGCCCGCAGATTTCCGACTTTCAAGCCATTGCTAATGCTACTAGTTTCACTTCTTTTCAGAGAGATAACAACTAACGAAAAGATCAGCGTTACTTCATACAAGACAACGTAAGAACACATTCCGCCAGTATGCTCATGTAAATGTTACACGAGGTTTTTATGATGATACGAACCATCCAAACTTGGTTACGTTTGAGTCTGTGAATATCTCTTAGAGCAGATGCAACTGACACACACGTCTGAAGTGCCAATTGACGCAACGACTATATCGGACTTTGTAACGTGGCTCCTGAAATGTCTAGTTTATTCTCGGTTTAAGTCGTATGCCATCTGTCAAACTCCCAGATCAACGGTCCTAAGCGTCAAGCGGAGATAGCAGTCTGCTTACTGGGATTTTAGTTTTTACACACAGCCGGAAACAGCTCACTTTATCCAACGCGAAGCACCTCGTATAATATGGAATGACTGTTTTTCGTAATGGCGTTCCTCCCAGCTATGAAGCACTTTCGGTTCTGTTAAGATCAGTATGGTTTTTGAAGCCGTCGATTAAGCGTAAAGCAGCAGGTGCTCGAAACGCTAGCACTTCAGCTATGAAATTCACGAATTCCATCCGCGTGGAATGGCCGCGTGGTTTGAGGCGCCATGGCACCGATTGCATGGCCCCTCCCGCCGGAGGTTCGAGTCCTCCCACGGGCATGGGTGTGTGTGTGTGTGTTGTTCTTAGCATAAGTTGTTTAAGCTAGTTTAAGTAGTGTGTAAGTCTAGGGACCGATGACCTTAGCAGTTTGGTCCCTTAGGAATTCACACACACTTGAACATTTCACGAATTCCTTAGTTAAACCGTTTCTTGTTGTGGTCTTCAGTCCTAAAACTAGCTTTAGGAAAGGTAAAGAGACTAGAGAGGCAGTTCTGGCTCGGTTCTTTATAATGGAGGCAAGACGTAATAAAAGTGAAGGCAGTTTCATAGGATTTTTCGTTAGACAACGTAAACTGCTGCGAGATGTTTGATATCCTCAAAAAATATGTATAAAGTGAATGAAAACACGAGTAATAGACAATATGTACAAGAACTGAGAGGGATCAAGAAGAATGCAGAAGAATTCTTCATTTCATCCATACGACATTGGAAGGAATTACCCTGTACCCTGTGTCTTATCAAAAAACACTGTGCATCGAAGAAAAGATTAGAACTTTATCCCTCATCAACGGCGTAGCGTCCGTCTATGAAAATCCCAGCTATTGCCTTTCTGCCCAACTCTGTCATCTATGCGACAGGGTGGAAAATAAAGAAGTGCGGTTGAAGCGTTCTCACGAATGTGCATATACAAATGTTGGTTAAAAAATGTTATTGCAAGTATTAGCTCTCACGTAAGTCTCAGGGGATGATTTCCACACTTGTTGTATTAGTACACTGTTCCACACCCCCGCATTAGTTATAGTTTTGAATTAATATTCATGAGTACAGTTTATGCTAGGGAAGAAATAATTAGGCGATTATTATAGCAAGATCAGTTTTTCACGACACAGTTCAATCACTGTTTATTGACGTTGTCCTTTTCTTTCACACAATGAAATTAGCACTAGTGATACGGTTTACAGTTTTACTTTAATGATAACTTGACTCCGAGCCCCCAATAGCAGTAATGTATGCTGCTGTAAACGAAAATTACTCAGTCAATTCGAACAGAACCACAACTGCCACTGTCCTCTTCGTTCTAGCAGTTTTGGTGCGAAATCACAGAGCGCCACATGTTCACTTACGCCGATGTATACCTCGTTATTCGCACTCACACAAATAATCGTAGCACTTCCAGTTCACCAAATATATGCTTGCACACTTGCAGCATTAAACAATACTCTTTATCGAAATAAATCGGCGCGAGAAAAAAATTCTCAAACGACCACATGGGCCACCCTCAAGCGGGGCTTGCTCGCCACCCACTCTCCAAAACGACTGACCCCTGTCCAAGATGGCCACTCGCTTATACAGGCTCGGACGTCTATCCCTCTGGTTACGCAAGTACCACTCTCACCAGTTTAAGGTTACAAATTTTGATACATACAGCCCTCGACAGAAATAAGTACACCATCGGAAACGCGCTAAAAAGTACATCTTATTTACTGTTTTACATTAATTTCTAGGATTATTCTATCGCCCGTAAATCAAGTTTTAGTTTTTGCAAAATTTCGCCACTTAGCGCAAATTTGTTTGTTTACATCTGTGCTGCAAAGTTTTAGCATAGAACTGCATATAGCACCGTTGTTAGACGTAATCAATAGCGATCTACACATTGTGCTGCTCAAAATCTTCATATCTATAATAATTAATTAATTATGGGCGATAAATGTTAATAATGATTTGCAAACAATGAAAACTATTGCAAGTTAAGTGTGTAGTATAACTTAACTAGTTTAAAATACGTGTGATGCCACCCAAAATATTATATAGTCCGTTCTTTACGTCATGAATTTTCTATTGAAATTTATAAACAATTTCCCCTCAAACTTTGTTTATTGCTCTTTATGGGCTTAATCAATTATGAATCTTAACATATGACTATGGCATTTGATCCGCTATGGCGAAACATTTATAATGAGCACTCACTCATCCCTGTAAGTTGTTATTTACTATTTTTATTAATCTTTCAGTATTTGTGATATTAACCGATTTTGAGGTTACTGTAACTTTTGCGTCTCGTGACTTGAAATGAAGATCGGTTTTTCAGAAGGTGCATATTTCTGACCACAATCCACTGCCGCATCGCTCTTCACCGTAAGTCACATAGTTTCCGCGTAATGCGCGAAAAACCAAACAATGCCCCAAGCTGCGGGCCACGTGGCCGCCCGGCAGCGGAGACCATCCCACCGACCGTTGCAAATCTCGCGCGGGCGCGCCACGCGCTTCCGCGAATCGCGCACCATGTAGCGCGCTCGCTCTCCACAAAGCAATCCTTGCATACTAGAAATATTCATCCAGTAACGGGGGTTTGTACCGCCACAGCTTACAAACTACCTATGCTTTTCTCACCCGCTTCTATTTCTGTTTTCTTCTTTTCATTTCATCTGCTAACCTTACCCTATTAGTTCTCACGCTTCCTCTACCAGTTAACTTCCTCTCCACCCTGATTCCTTCTGTACTGTTATCATAACTTTGTGGTAGATGTCACTACTCACGCTGGAAAAGAACGTAATTAGGAACTGCATTATATAAATAAGATTGACTTTTCAAGTTCTGCATATTAATTACTATAATACTGTCTTTATTGTTATTATTATTAATTTAATTATTTTAGGGCTATTTTTATGGCCCGATCGATCACAAAATTAAAATCACATTTAAAATCCAATGAAACTTTGTGCAGATGTGTTGTGCAGTGTCTCTAGTACGCCCGTCGATTGCGTCACGTGACACTTTGCAGTTCTGAGGGCACGGTGAGCACATAATGATTTATAGAACAAAAGATTCTCCCGCCAACTGAGAAATGCGTACCGTCATTCGATTTCTTCCTCTTGAGGAGTTCCGCCTGATTCCAAGCAGCCCACATAACGTAATTACCATGTCTAACACCAGTGTGTGTCCCTCTATTTTTATATTTACATCTACATGGATACTTTGCAAATAACACTTAAGTGCCTGTCAGAAGGTTCATCGAACCACCTTAACAATAATTCTCTGTTATTCCAATCTCGAATAGCGCGCCGGAAAAAACGAACGCCTGTATCTTTCCGTGCGAATTCTTATTTCCCTTATTTTATTATAGTGAGCGTTTCTCCCTATGTAGGTCGGCGTCAACAATATATGTTAGCATTCGGAGGAGAAAGTTGGTAGCGGAATTTTCATGCGAATATTTCGCCCCTTTGTTTTAATGGTGTCCATTCCAAATCGTGTATAATGTCTGTGACACTCTCTCCCCTATTTCGCAATAATGCAAAAGGAGGTGCTCTTCTTTGAACTTTCACGATGTACTCCGTTAATTCTATCTGGCATGGATCTCAGACCGCACAGCGGTACTCCAAAAGAGGACGGACAAGCATAGTGTAGGTAGTCTATTTAGTATGGATGGGTCACATTTTCTAAGTGTTCTGCCGATAAAACGCAGTCTTTGGTTTGGCTTCCTCACAAAATTTTCTATTTTTTCGTTCCAGTTTAAGATGTTCGTAATTGTAACTCTTTGGTTTTTAATTGAATCTACGGCCTTTCGATTTGACTAATTTATCGTGTAACCGAAGTTTAACGGATTCCTTTTAGCACTCATGTGGATGACCTCACACTTTTCAATATTTAGGGTCAATTACCAATTTTCAGGCCATATAGATATCTCTTCGAAATCGTTTTGCAGTTTGTTTTGATCTTCTGTTGACTTTACTAGAAGATAAACGACAGCAACATATGAAAGCAACCTAAGACGGCTGCTCAGATTGTCTCCTAAATCGTTTATATAGATATGGAGCAGCAGAGGGCCTATAACACTACCTTGGGGAACGCCAAAAATCACTTCTGTTTTACTCGACGACCGTCCGTCAATTACTGACTATGACCTCTCTGACTGAAAATCACGAATCCAGTCACATAACTGAGACGACTCTCCATAAGCACGCAATTTCGCTACAAGCCGCTTGTGTGGTACAGTGCCAAAAGCCTTCTGGAAACCTATAAATGCAGAATCATTTTAAAATAGCACTCGTCACTTCGTATTAGTAAAGAGCTAGTTGTGTTTCACAAGAACGATGTTTTCTACATTCGTGGTCACTGCGTGTCAATAGACCGTTCTCTTTGAGGTAATTCAAAATGTTCGAACACAATATATGTTCCAAAATCTTGCTGCCCTACCGACGTTAATGATATGGGCCTGTAATTTAGTCGATTACTCCTACCACCTTTCTTGAACATGCAACTTTCCACTCTTTGGGTACGGATCCTTCGTCGAGAAAGCGGTTGTATATAATTCTTAGGTATGGAGCTATTGCATCAACATAGTCTGAAATGAACCTAACTGGTATACAATCTGGACTTCTTTTCATTAAGTGATTTAAGTTGGTTCACTACTCCGAGGATATTTACTTCTAAGTTACTCATGTTGGCAGTTACTCTTGTTGCGAGTTCTGGAATATTTACTTCATGTGCATTGGTGAAGGCATTTCGGGAGGCTGTGTTTAGTAACTCTGCTTTGGCCGCACTGTCGTCGATAGTATTTTCATTGTCATCGCGCAGAGGAGGCATTGATCGTGTCTTGCCGCTAGCATACTTTACATACGACCAGAATCTCTTTGGATTTTCTGCAAGGTTTCGAGACAAAGTTTCGTTGTGAAAACTGTTATAAGCATTTTGCTTTGAAATCCACGCTAAATTTCGAGCTTCTGTGAAAGATCGCCAATCATGGACATACTGCTTTCGTTTAAATTTGGCCTGCTTTTTTCGTTGTTTCGGCAACAGTGTGCTGACCTGTTGTGTGTACCAATGGGGATCAGCTCCGCCGTTTGTTAATTTATTTGGTCTAAATCTCTCAGCTGCTATCGGTACTACACTGAAGCGTCAAAGAAACTGTGAAGGGATGCGTATTCAGATACAGAAATATATAAACAGGCAGAATACGGCGCTGCGGTCGGCAACGCCTATATACGGGAACAAGTGTCTGGTGCAGTTGTTAGATCTGTTACAGCTGCTACAATAGCAGATTATCAAGATTTAAGAGAGTTTGAACGTGGTGTTACAGTCGGCGCACGAGCGATGGGACACAGCGTCTCCGAGGTAGCGATGAAGGGGGGCATTTTCCCGTACGACCATTTCACGAGTGTACCGTGAATATCAGGAATCCGGTAAAACATCAAATCTCCGAAACGATGCGGCCGGGAAAAGATCCTGCAAGAACAGGACCAACGACGACTGAAGAGAATCGTTCAACGTGGCAGAAGTGCAACCCTTGCGCAGATTGGCTCCGATTTCAATGCTGGGCCATTCAACGAAACATTATCGATATGGGCTTTCGAAGCCGAAGGCCCACTCGTGTACCCTTGATGACTGCACGACACAAACCTTTACGCCTCGCCTGGACCCGTCAACACCAACATTGTACTGTTGATGACTGGAAACAAGTTGCCTGGTCGGATGAGTCTCGGTTCACGTTGTATTGAGTGAATGGACATGTGCGAGTGTAAATCCATGGATACTGCATCTCATCAGGGGACTATTCGAGATGGTGGAGGCTCTGTAATGGTGTGGGACGTCTGCAGTTGGAGTGACATGGAACACCTGATATGTCTAGATACGACTCTGACAGGTGACACTTACATAAGCATCCTGCCTCATCACCTGCATCCATTCATGTCCATTGTGCATTCCGTCGGACTTGGGAAATTCCAACAGAACAATGCGACACCCCACACGTCCAGAATTGCTACAGAGTGGTTCCAGGAACACTCATCTGAGTTTAAACACTTCCGCTGGCCACCAAATCCCCCAGGTATGAACATTATGGAGCATATCTGGAATGCCTTGCAACGTGCTTTTCAGAAGAGATCTCTACCCCAGGATTTATGAACAGTACTGCAGGATTCGTGGTTTCAGTTCCCTCCAGCATTACTTCAGACATTAGTCGAGTCCATGCCACGTCGTGTTGCGGCACTTCCGCGTACTCGTGGGGACCTATACTATATTAGGTAGGCTCTTCAGTGTGCGACCAGAATCCACGCCGAATATGTGTGCATTGTCTTAGCCACAAGAATTGTACTGCCCCGAGTACTTCAACTCTGGAGTATTTTCCAGTTGCCATGCCATTTCACCTGTTACTGTATCGCAGTGGAGCAGTGTGCACAGGAATCCCAAATGTGTCCTCTTCTGTAAGTGAATTATTGAGTATGGAAAAACTCGAAAAGAAGAGAACTGAGACGATGTGGTGTTACAGAGGGGTGCTGAACATTAAGTGGACCGATAAGAAATGAGACGAATAGGTGGGAAACACGACTGGTGGAAGGTACAGGACGACAGGAGGTGCTTCAAGACATAGAGTGGATAACACGCCGCCGAGACCATTACTGGGCAGCACAAAGCAAATCCCAACTTCTGTCTGCATCAGCAGCAGCACCAGTTTGCCGAGTACACAATCAATCCAATTAGGCAAACACCATCGAGGAAAGGCAAACTCCAGCAGCCCTCTGTGTTACTACAAATCTCGAGACAGCCCTCGGACCGCACTCCTTCCGGTTGTTGTGTTTTCACAGCAGGCGCTGCACTCGGCCATTGCAGCGCCGAGGGGCTGTTTCTCCAGCAAACAGCGGCGACCCGCTTCTGCATGTTTGCAAGACGCCCCAGCCGGGTCGGGCGGGCGTTGTTTCCAGAGCGCTGCGCGCAGCAATCCAAACACCCGACCCGGCCGCTCGCTCTCCGGACACCGGCCAGGTGTCCTTGTATTGCTCTGGCAAACACTTGTTCTGCCGGCGCCGCCGTGCAGCGCCGCCGCACTGCCGCCAGGTGTTCTTCCACTGTTTCCCGAGACGGTATCTTTTTCCTTGTGCCGAGCATCTGTTGTGATTAGTAAAGGTACTCTAAGGAAAACAAAATTGAGGATCTGTTAGATGACGGTGAGCAGAAAGGTAACGGCACCAGGGAGGCAGTTCTGACCCTGCGTTCGGTAACACTGGCCAACAATGAAAATTTTTCGGGCTCAAAAATAATTAATTTTTATGTATTTCCATCTGCCGAATTAAACAACCACCATAGAAATGACAGATTAACTGTCACTTTGGAGATCAAAGTGACATTTCATTTTTATAATCAACATTTTCGGTTTAACGGAAATATTATTTTTGGAGTTGGCACACCTGTGCAATAGCAAAACACAAATGCTCTTAGGCTTTTGTAAGTCATAAACATAGATACTGTTGCTGTGACTGTAAGTTTCATATAGTTCCTGCTGTAATTAAAGGAGAATTTATGGTTTGAAAGTGCTTTTGTAGCGTAAAATTCGTAAAAACGCTACGAAAATGTGAAAATAACGCGATTAATTTTTGTTACATTTGTGGTGGAATAACATGTTCCTCACATAACCGCAATATGACGCCTCTTGTGAAGACTGTCTATCAGCATTAATTCGTTATGCAAGTATGGGTCCAGTATAACATGTATGTTGCAACACATGTTTAGTTACACTGCGAGAATGGCTGAAAAATAAGAAACGATCTATGGCTTTTGCTGTGCCTATGGTTTGGCGGGAGCCTACAAACCATACAGATGATTGCTATTTCCGCTTGACTCTGCCTATAAGAAGAAAAGTAGAACAGTTCAGTCCCCGAATCTTCGATGTGCTATTCGACCCATTCTGAATTCAAATAGTTTACCAGTTTCTATTCCACCCGAAAACTGTATGTTTGAAGTAGAAAATGAAGTAGAAAATGAAATTTAAACTCTTAAAATGTAACTACCATTTAAAAAAATCGAAATACACTTTGAATGTTGTTAGCATAGGTAATTAAAATGCATCTTTTGCTCCTAATCCGTTGATATAAAGTACTTGCAACTAGTGTGTATCACAGAAACTAGAGCCAAGGAAAATTTTTCATTGTCGTATTCGTTTTTCTCGACCCAGAATTAATAGTAATTGACTCATGAAGCGCAAGAAACATTCAAAAATCGTTTTTTTGTTGGCCAGTGTAATGGAAGTAATCCTTAAGAGAAATTCATAGGATTTGTGGAGATGGAAAAAGCGTTCGATAATGTAAAATGGTGCAGTTCTGAGAAAAATAGGTGTAAGCTATAGGGAAAGACGGATAACACGCAGTGTGCACAAGAACCAGGAGAGAACAATGAGAATATAAGACAAAGAACGAAGTTCTCAGATTAAACAGGGTAAAGCAGGGGTGTAGTCTTGGCCCTTTGTTGAAGAAACAATGACGGTAATAAAACAGAGTTTCAAGAGTGGAATCAAAACCGAGGGTGAAAGAATATCAAGGGCAAGATTCGCTGATGACCGCTTCTATCGTCACTGAAAGAGAAGAAGAATTATAGCATGTGTTGAATGGAATGAACAATCTAATTGGTACAGAATGTGGACTGAGAATATAATGAACAAAGGCGTATGAGGAGTAGCAGAAACGAGATTATCGATAGTGTTAGTATCAACATTGGAGCCACGAAGTATATGAAATTAAGAAATCGTGCTGCCTTGGGAGAAGAATGAAGCCCGAGGGCCGAAGACAGGAGCATTTAAAAAAGCAGAGTAGCGCTGGCGAACAGAGCATTCTTCGCTGAAAGAATTCTGTTAGTACCAAACATCAGCCTCAGCCTGAAGGAGAAATTTCTGACAACGCACATTGGCAGCACAGCTTTGTATCACGGACTGCAGAGAAACTGAAAAGAAGAGATGAAAGTGTCTGAGAAGTCCTGTTACAAAAAGACGTTGTAAACCGCTGGGATTGGTAAGATAAAGAACGAGAAGATTCTCCGCAGAATAGGTGATGAAAAGAACATCTGAGAAACAAGTCACATCAAGAAAATTCAGGATATTAGGACTTATTACAACATCGGAGATTAACCTCTATGGTACTAGAGGGAGCTGTAGAGAGTAAAAAAATATGGAAAAACACTGGTTGGAATACAACCAACATAGAATTAAGGTTGTACGTTGCAAATGCTACTCTAAAATAAAAAGGTTGACACAAGAGGGGAATTCGTGGTGCCGGCCGTGGTGGCCGAGCGGTTCTAGGCGCTTCAGTCCGGAACCGCGCGACTGCTACTGTCGCAGGTTCGAATCCTGCCTCGGGCATTGGTGTGTGTGATGTCCTTGGGTTAGTTAGGTTTAAGTAGTTCTCAGTTCTAGGGGACTGATGACCTCAGATGTTGAAGTCCCATAGTGGTCAGAGCCATTTGAATTCGTGGTGTGGGCTGCATGAAGAAAAGGAACTTAATGCACGCGGGAGTAAATGTTTAGGCACAAAATTTTCTTGCAAGGTAAATTCTATCGTGCATATACAACGTTCATGCATTCGTTATAAGTGGGTAAGCTTACACAGTTATAGTAATTAGGTTGTTGTATGCTGTACAGTTGCTCTCGCATGGCTGGCTATTTTATTCTGTCTGAGGCATTATAGTGTCGGCAGCTCATCTGTTTCGTTATTGCTCCGCAAATTGTAGAAATAAAGGAACTAACAGAGCACGTGCGATCAATGTTCTCCACGTCTTCACACATATAACACTGTGAGCCATTAAAACTGCAGCACCATGAGGGTGATATACCTTAATACCAAACTAGCATGAAATGTGCTACAAGCTTCGACACGCAAATGATTAGCTGTTCAGCGTAACAGCAAGAGGTATATATGAGTGATACCTTCTCTATTCTATGTATAAGGAGAGATTTCACCGTAGGATTCCTATTAAAAGCAGCATTTATATGTTGTTTTACACTATTGGCCACTAAAATTGCTACACCACGAAGATGACGTGAAACACACGCGAAATTTAACCGACAGGAAGAAGATGTTGTGATATGCAAATGATTAGCTTTCCAGAGCATTCACACAAGGTTGGCGCCGGTGGCGACACCTACAATGTGCTGACATCAGGAAAGCTTCCAACCGATTTCTCATCCACAAACAGCAGTTGACCGGAGTTGCCTGGTGAAACGTTGTAGTGATGCCTCGTGTAACGAGGAGAAATGCGTACCATCACGTTTCCGACTTTGATGAAGGTCGGATTGTAGCCTATCGCGATTGCGGTTTATCGTATCGCGACATTGCCGCTCAAGTTGGTCGAGTTCCAATGACTGTTAGCAGAATATGGAATCGGTGGGTTCAGCAGGGTAATACGGAACGCCGTGCTGGATCCCAACGGCCTCGTATCACTAGCAGTCGAGGTGACAGGCATCTTATCCGCATGGCTGTAACGGATCGTGCAGCCACGTTTCGATCCCTGAGTCAACAGATGGGGACGTTTGCAAGACAACAACCATCTGCACGAACAGTTCGACGACTTTTGCAGCAGCATGGGCTATCAGCTCGGAGATCATGGATGCGGTTACCCTTGACGTTGCATCACAGACAGGAGCGCCTGCGATGGTGTACTCAACGACGAACCTGGGTGCACGAATGGCAAAACGTCATTCTTTTGGATGAATCCAGGTTCTGTTTACAGCATCGTGATGGTCGCATCCGTGTTTGGCGATATCGCGGTGAACGCACATTGGAAGCGTGTATTCGTCATCGCCATACTGTAGTATCACCTGGCGTGATGGTATGGGGTGCCACTGGTTACACGTCTCGGTCACCTCTTGTTCGCATTGACGGCACTTTGAATAGTGGATTTTACACTTCAGATGTAATACGACCCGTGGCTCTACCCTTCATTCGATCCCTGCAAAACCCTACATTTCAGCAGGGTACTGCACGACCGCACGTTGCAGGTCCTGTACAGGCCTTTCTGGATACAGAAAATGTTCCACTGCTGCCCTGGCCAGCACATTCTCCAGATCTCTCACCAATTGAAAACGTCTGGTCAATGGTGGCCGAGCAACTGGCTCGTCACAATACGCGTCACTACCCTTGATGAACTGTGGTATCGTGTTGAAGTTGCATGGGCAGCTGTACCTGTACACGCCATCCAAGCTCTGTTTGACTCAATGCCTAGGCGTATCAAGGCTGTTATTACGGCCAGAGGTGGTTGTTCTGGGTACTGATTTCTCAGGATCTATGCACAGATATTGCTTGAAAATGTAATCACATGTCAGTTCTAGTATTAAATATTTGTCCAGTGAATACCCGTTTATCATCTGCATTTCTTCTTGGTGTAGCAATTTTAAAGGCCAGTAGTGTATTTGCGGGAAGATCGTGTTAAGCGTCGTGTAAGAGGGGCAAGGCCTGCCATCGCGCGTGTGAATTTGACAGCAGCCGGATCGTGCCCTGACTAGGGTTTGTCAATCCAAAATGTTGCCGTTCGCGTTTATTTGTGTACCATGAACGACATGTAGACATAGAATCGATGGTTATAGGAGGGCTGTAATCAATGCTACTTAATAAAAATGGTACAAATGGCTCTGAGCACTACGGGACTTAACATCTGAGATCTTTAGTCACTTAGAACTACTTAAACCTAACTAACCTAAGGACATCACACACATCCATGCCCGAGGCAGGATTCGAACCTCCGACCGTAGCGGGCGCGTGGTTCCGGACTGAAGCGCCTAGAACCGCTCGGCCATCAGAGGCCGGCGCTACTTAATATCTCAACGCCACAGGTGACTAGCGCCCGAGAGGACAGTCATATTGTTCACTCTACTGTGCGGGATTTTGCAGGCACGTCATGTTCCTTGAGTAAGAAAATGGGCTTGTTTTCAGCAAGGTAAGTATACAGACAGAAAACGTGGTGACAGCTGGAGCACTAAGGGCTGTCAGCATGGCGACCACTGCTGATGCTTTCCTTGACGCGCTAGCAGAGCGAGACGTGGCCACAGAGATGCACAAATGACGACACTGTGCAAAGTAGGGGCGCCATATTGCCTTCTCTGACAAGTTGCTGTTCGCCAATGGCCTTGCGCAGTGCGAACACCAGTTGCCGTCAGCGCACTGAAGTTAAGCATTGTCGAGATTGGCTAGCACTTGGATGGGTCACCAGCCGGGTCTGGCGAATGCTGTTGGCAAGCAGGGTACACTCAGCCCTAGTGAGACCATTTGAGGAGCTACTTGATTGAGAACGAGCGACACCGGTCAGTAATGCTGACAACAGTTCAGAGAGCAGTGTGCTGACCACATACCCCTCGCCATACACATTTGGTGACGTCTACAGGCTGTGGAATACACAGTGGCCGGACGGTACCGTTGGGCCTCCAAGTCCTTCACACAGAGTTGTTTTTTTTTTTTTTTTTTTTTTTTTTTTGATGAGTCGCTGTTCAGCATACAACATTACAAAGGATGCGTCCATGTGTGGAAAAGGAACGTCACGAGAGGGGAACTCTTCTTGGCTTGACAGTATGGCTGTTCACTGTATACACAACTTGATCACCTCTGGCTAGATAGTTACATATTCCATTGATCATTTGATCGATTGTTTTATCGTAATGATGTGGTACGAGTCAGTTTACAGTTTACATATACATGATTAGTGTTAACATTAAGCCGGCAAGGGTGGCAGAGCGGTTCTAGGCGCTACAGTCTCGAACCGCGCGACCGCTACGGTCGCAGGTTCGAATCCTGCTTCGGGCATGGATGTGTGTGATGTCCTTAGGTTGGTTAGGTTTGAGTAGTTCTAAGTTCTAGGGGACTGATGACCTTAGAAGTTAAGTCTCATAGTGCTCACAGCCATTTGTTAACATTAATCAACACATTATTAATTTTCGTCCTACTCACGAACTACAACTACAGTTAATTTTTTTCTGGCTACCATTTTTAAGTAGAAATTCGCCAGTGGAACAGAAGAAGTTTTCTAGGAGGAGCGAATTTAGATTAGATTATTAACTTGCCTCGCTACCTCTCGCATATTTTATGGTATTGAAAAAAATGATCAAAAATTTTTATTTCTGCATATTCAACTTCTTTCTGAGCCACTGACAACTTAAACAGTGGATAAAGGTTATTTTTCCTCTAGTGTATAGATATGGACATCACCGTTCTTCTCAAGTTGTGATGAATTATTTATGACGAATTTCGCTGGCGAATATGTGTAATGTGACGGAGCAGTTAAAATGTGTAACTCCTTGAAGAAGTACCTACATGAAGTCCGTGGTTGAACACCACATATTATTCTTACTGCTCGCTTTTGTGCAATCAGTACTTTCTTTTTTAGATGATGAGTCACCGCAGAAAATTATTCCGCAAGACATTATCGAGTAGAAACATTCAAAATATATCAGGAGGCTGAAATGTTTGTTTACAAGATTATCAGTTATATCAAGAGCATAAATAGCTGAACTTAATTGTTTGAGAAGCTCAGTAATATGCTTCATCAAGATGAAGTTTTCATCAATATCTACAGCCAAAATTTTTGAGCATTCACCTTTATTTAGTGACTGTTGCTCATGTGCTACATCATTTGCTGGGATGACTTTGTTCTACACAAATGAATGTAGTTTTTTCTAAATTTTGGAAGAGTCCATTTTCAGAGAATCTCTTAATAGCTCTTTGGAAACTATCGTTTATGAACTCTTCTGCTGCTTTCTCTCTAATAGGACTTATTATAACACTAGTATCATCTTGCAATAAGTACCAATTTTGCTTGTTGCTGGTTCACATAACAGGTAATTTGGACAGCGTTTATGATGTCTGAAGGCCAGTGGTTATGCCTCATCTTCGAAGTCTCCGTGACATTGTCTTTCAAGAAGATAAAGCAAGACCGCTTATTTGCTATACTAGCCTATCTAAATGCAGCGAGTGTTCGACTATTGTCCGCTGGTCAGCGCATTCTCTGGGTCTTTCACTTATTGAAAACGTCTGGTCATAGGTTACTGAGAGATTGGCATCCCACCACTGGCAGCCTACTATGATTGATGAATCGTGTCTTTCACAGGACATGAAATGACATAATCCTATCTGCCACCGAAGTCCACTTCGACTTGATGCCCAGCCGAGTTGGAGCCACTGCTGTTGCCAGAGCTGGGAGACCTGTGGACTACATGTCGTGCCCTCTATAGCCCCAAATCACCTAAAGAGTTTAATCATGTATCCGTCCTGCTATGCCATATACGAAAAATTAGTAAAGGTTCAGTATTTGCTGTCATTCATCTTTTAGCAGTTTTAATGGTCAGCAGAGTAGCAGGCCTATGAATGGTTCAAATGGTTCAAATGGCTCTGAGCACTATGGGACTTAACTTCTGAGGTCATCAGTCGCCTAGAACTTAGAACTACTTAAACCTAACTAACCTAAGGACATTACACACATCCATGCCTGAGGCAGGATACGAACCTGCGACCGTAGCGGTCGCGCGGTTTCAGTCTGTAGCGCCTAGAACCGCTCGGCCACCCCGGCCGGCCCTTATGAAAGGCACTGTCGGTACCTGCAGCTACGAAAATTTCAGTCCATGAAAATTTCTTGGCCGATAGAAGCCTCAGATGATGCTTATCATCCAATATTATTCTCCTCTGTGGGGAAGTGAAACAAGAGAATACTGAAAAAACGTTCAAAGCATCCAGTAGCTCACTATGTTCCAAAATGTTACTTCTAGTTCCAAGTTCACACTTCTCGTGATCGATCGAAACCGAAAATTCATTTCGGCTAAACAGTTTAATGTCGATCACGGCGTATGAACAGGCATATATTGCTGATAGGAGATGCCCAGGATATTGTTTGACATTGTTTACATGGATATTTTCTGGATACGAATTTCGTCGAAGTGCTCTGCATGTAAAGTTCACACCTATATATCCGTACATGAGCCGTGCGGGGTAGCCGTGCAATCTTTGGCGCCTTGCCATGGTTCGCGCGGCTCCTCCCGTCGTAGTTTCGAGTTCTCCCTCGGGCATGGATGTTTGTGTTGTCCTTAGCGTAAGTTAGTTTAAGTTAGATTAAGTAGTGTGTAAGACTAGGGACCGATGACCTCAACAGTTTGGTCCCATGGAACTTACCACAAATTTCCAATTTTTCCATACATATCAGAAAAGTGGATGTGTGTGTTTCTACATCTACATCTACATACATACTCCGCAATCCACCATACGGTGCGTGGCGGAGGGTACCTCGTACCACAACAAGCATCTTCTCTCCCTGTTCCGCTCCCAAACAGAACCAGAACGAGGGAAAAATGACTGCCTATATGCCTCTGTACGAGCCCTAATCTCTCTTATCTTATCTTTGTGGTCTTTCCGCGAAATATAAGTTGGCAGCAGTAAAATTGTACTGCAGTCAGCCCCAAATGCTGGTTCTCTAAATTTCCTCAGTAGCGATTCACGAAAAGAACGCCTCCTTTCCTGCAGAGACTCCCACCCGAGTTCCTGAAGTATTTCCGTAACACTCGCGTGATGATCAAACCTACCAGTAACAAATCTAGCAGCCCGCCTCTAAAATGCTTTTATGCCCTCCATCAATCCGATCTGATAGGGATCCCAAACGCTCGAACAGTACTCAAGAATAGGTCGTATTAGTGTTTTATAAGCGGTCTCCTTTTCAGATGAAGTACATCTTCCCAAAAGTCTACCAATGAACCGAAGACAACTATCCGCCTTCCCCACAACTGCCATTACATGCTTGACCCACTTCATATCGCTCTGCATTGTTTCGCCCAAATATTTAATAGACGTGACTGTGTCAAGCGCTACACTACTAATGGAGTATATAAACATTACGGGATTCTTTTTCCTATTCATCTGAATTAATTGACATTTATCTATATTTAGAGTTATCTGCCATTCCTTACACCAATCACAAATCCTGTCCAAGTCACTTTGTATCCTCCTACAGTCACTCAACGACGACACCTTCCCGTACACCACAGCATCATCAGCAAACAGCCGCACATTGCTATCCACCCTATCCAAAAGATCATTTATGTAGATAGAAAACAACAGAGGATCTACCACACTTCCCTGGGGCACTCCAGATGATACCCTCACCTCCGATGAACACTCACCATCGAGGACAACGTACTGGGTTCTATTACTTAAGAAGTCTTCGAGACACTCACATATTTGGGAACCAATCCCATATGCTCGTACCTTAGTTAGGAGTCTGCAGTGGGGCACCGAGTCAAACACTTTCCGGAAGTCAAGGAGTATGGCATCCGTCTGATACCCTTCATCCATGGTTCGCAAGATATCATGTGAAAAAAAGGGCGAGTTGTGTTTCGCAGGAGCGATGCTTTCTAAAGCCGTGCTGATGCATGGACAGCAACTTCTCTGTCTCACGGAAATTCGTTATATTCGAGCTGAGAATACGTTCGAGAATGCTGCAACAAACCGATGTTAAGGATATTGGTCTGTAATTTTAGAGGATCCGTCCTTCTACCCTTCTGTTTGTGTGTGTGTGTGTGTGTGTGTGTGTGTGTGTGTGTGTGTGTGTGTGTTCTGCATCTCTTCCTAAGCCACTGGACAGATTTCAACATGCCTTGCTCTCAAGTAACAATCGCTGTGGGGGTAAGACGTTTATGCTGTCATGAACAATGAGATACGTAAAAAACAGATGCGTGAAAAACCGCCGCACTGTTTATGAAGTTCTAATACATTTATTCTCTAAAGCATTTCCACAGTCGAGTCACCCTAAGGAAATCCCCGACACCTGGCAGCGCTTTTGACAGCTTTCAACTGCGAAGTGCGAACGGCTGTGGGAGAAAACCACGACCGTTGCCATTCCTTATATAAGATGGCGTTGTAGATACGAGAAGCAACTTTGCACAGCGGACAGAAACTGCGCAGGTCTAATAGAAAACTGGCAAAATGAATACTGGGCAATGCCGGTTTGCCAGCTAGCGTATTATAAATTAATGTCAACTGTAGATCTGATCGTCTGGTACAGCTCTTTTGAGATGACGCCACCTTGGCGACTTGCGTGTCGATGAGGATCAAACAGTGATGAAAAAGACGACGACATAAACACCCAGTCCCTGAGCAGAGAGAATCTCCTACCCAGCTGGGAAGCGAACTCGGGCCCCCAGCACGACAAGCCGGCACGCTATCCACTCAGCTACGGTGGCGGACTATCCTCCTGTTAATTCGTGCTGTCTGAGGATAATGTTGTGAAATATATACGTTTTCTTTAACTATTCATACATGAATTCATGTATTGTACGCTACTGGCCATTAAAATTGCTACACCAAGAAGAAATGCAGGTGATAAACGGATATTCATTGGACAAATATATTATACTACAACTGACATGTGATTACATTTTTACGCAATTTGGGTGCATAGATCCTGAGAAATCAGTACCCAGAATAACCACCTCTGGCCGTAATAACGGCCTTGATACGCCTGGGCATTGAGTCAAACAGAGCTTGGATGGCGTGTACAGGTACAGCTGCCCATGCAGCTTCATCACGGTACCACAGTTCATCAAGAGTAGCGACTGGCGTATTGTGACAAGCCACCATTGACCAGACGTTTTCAATTGGTGAGAGATCTGGAGAAAGTGCTGTCCAGGGCAGCAATCGAACATTTTCTGTAAACAGAAAGGCCCGTACAGGACCTGCAACATGTGTTGGTGCATTATCCTGGTGAAATGTAGGGTTTCGCAGGGATCGAATGAAGGGTAGAGCCACGGGTCGTAACACATCTGAAATGTAACGTCCACTGTTCAGAGTGTGGTCAATGCGAACAAGAGGTGATCGAGACGTGTAACCAATGGCACTCCATACTATCACGCCGGGTGATGCGCCAGTATGGCGATGACGAATACACGCTTCCAATGTGCGTTCACCGCAATGTCACCAAACACGGATGCGACCATCATGATGCTGTAAACAGAACGTGGATTCATCCAAAAGAATGACGTTTTGCCATTCGTGCACACAGGTTCATCGTTGAGTACACCATCGCAGGCGCTCCTGTCTGTGATGCAGTGTCAAGGGTAATCGCAGCCATGGTCTCCGAGCTGATAGTCCATGCTGCTGAAAACGTCGTCGAACTGTTCGTGCAGATGGTTGTTGTCTTGCAAACGTCGCCATCTGTTGGCTCAGGGATCGAGACGTGGCTGCACGATCCGTTACAACCATGCGGATAAGATGCCTGTCATCTCGACTGCTGCTGATACGAGGCCATTGGGATCCAGCACGGCGTTCGGCATTGCCCTCCTGAACCCACCGAGTCCATATTCTGCTAACAATCATTGGATCTCGACCAACGCGAGTAGCAATGTCGCGATGCGATAAACCGCAATCGCGATAGGCTACAATCCGACCTTTATGAAAGTCGGAAACGTGATGGTACGCATTTCTGCTCCTTACACGAGGCATCACATCATCATTTCACCAGGCAACGCCGGGCAACTGCTGTTTGTGTACGAGAATTCGGTTGGAAACTTTCCTCATGTCAGCACGTTGTAGGTATCGCCAGCGGCGCCAACCTTGTGTTAATGCTCTGAAAAGCTAATCATTTGCATAACACAGCATCTTCTTCCTGTCGGTTAAATTTCGCGTCTGTAGTACATCATTTTCGTGATGTAGCAGTTTTAATGGCCAGTAGTGTATAAATACATTGCAGAGTGTCCTATGTAAACGGCAGCACCTCCTTAGATATTCATCCTTTGAAAATGCGTAAGATTTACATATCTGTACAGAAATCCGCAGCGCTCCTAGTCGTAAATTAATTGCTGAAAGGCAATGTGCGAATACAAAAGACAAGGAAGAGAGATTCGTTGTTTTCTCTTAATAACAAATGTACCATCAAAGTTTACGAATATTTTTGGTTGCTCCCCCGTTTAACTTCGGACGGAGACCCCCTGAGAAATTAAGTTTTGCCGGACTGTGTTTTTCATGGATTGAGGAATACAAGTCCAGGTTTTATCCGTACAAAGTTTATCTGCGTCGCATTTTTGGTGGCAGTCTTACGCATCGCCAGCGCTACTTTACAATAATCTCTTAAACTAATACCAGTTCCCTCACATCGAGAAAGGTAAATGTAAAATGAGTTTAATTTTCGTAGACGCTATCCTACCTTCACGCTACACACCAAATGTGAGTTAAGTGCAGACGATCAGTGAGTACGTTATGCGCTCTCAATTACACTCGAACTTTGGTTTGCCATTAAGACAGAGAATTCCTTATTGAACTGGATGACCTGTTTATGAAAAAATATTCTCTCACACTTTTATCGTCACTTAACTTAATAAGTGCGAGCGAGTTTATAGGTACAATATGTGTTTACTTTCGCAATTTGGGAAAGTCTGGGTGCGTTTTCTACGTTCCGAATGCCATCTTGCGTATACGTCTCTCAATAGAACCAATTTACGGGAATAGATGCGTAATATTCTGCACGAGAAATACGTGCTCTGTCCGTAGACATTTTCTGTGATTAACTGACTGAACGTATGTGCCGTTCATTCCATCCCGCAGTTGCCACAAATAACAGCACGAATTACTGATGAGTCTTTGCTTTGATCATAGATGACCTGTCACTGAAATTAGGACTAACTGTCAATCAGTATACTCTTTTATACTGTTGGTCGGTAGTTGATACTAGTCATGAGATTGCTTCTACCTCTGAACAATAGCTGTGAATGGCTGTCCATATGAATTCGAACTGTGAGAGAGCTGTGATGAGTGGCTTCACGCAGGCTGTTGCGGATGTGAAATTGGCGCTACAATTCCGGAAAAAAAGTCCTAGTACGAAGCGGTATGCTAATCCTGAACATTTAGCTTTGCAGTTTAACATTTACGCTGTTTCTGATACCTCTAGTCTTCGTACTTTTGCGTGCAATAGACATCATCACTATTTTCGACACTGTTTCTTAATATCTTTTACTTGTCTTCCTATTTTTCACAGAACGTTTCTAACAAAGAATCTCATTAAGCTAGTTAAGAGAACTTCGTTTCTCGGATTAAATTTCTAGCTACAAATATATACTGTTAAATATAGTACCTTCCGTCGTACACGGGACATACTCGCTGAGTATAGATGTAGACGCAGATACTTCTGTTTTATTTGAGTTAAACATACGAAAATTGGTATTTATTGGAGATAAGACAGTTCGCCCTTACAGAACAATAGTAATTGATAAAGTCACTGGACTATAAGGTCAGACGTAACAAGGCAACAACGCGATGAATAAATCTAACTGTGAGAATCAGGTTTATATTCTGCGTTCCACTCTGTGCAACCAAGATAAGGCCGTTGCTATTCAGGTGGCTGAAAGAAACTAGTACTCGGAGAACTACGGGCAGGTTGGCACTAGACATGGGAAAACCGGTATTTTAGTTCTGAATAACCGGTATTTTTCGGTATTTGATTTTCTCGTTTATACACACATCAAAAAAAGTTTTGCAGCACCCCGGTTCCCAGAACTTCTGAAGACACACGTTGACTGTGGATATAATCACAGACACAGCCCCTTTGACTGATCAGAGATGTCACTATATCGGCCCAAAGATGTAAACAACAATGCATGAGCAGCGCCTATTAGACAGAGGGGATCCGACAGCCGATCAGTTCCAGTCATTCCGCCAGGAAGGAGGTATTGTATGTTAACCGGGGACATAGAAACGACGGAGAGGATCTGTCCCCGCCGCAGCTGCAGTGGTCCACAACCCCACGACGACTACCGCAGTCCACTTCACCCCTTTGCCGCCCCACACCGAACCCAGGGTTATTGTGCGGTTTGACCCCAGGTGGACCCCCCAGGGAACGTCTCACACCAGACGAGTGTAACCCCAATGTTTGCGTAGTAGAGTAATGGTGGTGTACGCGTACGTGGAGAACTTGTTTGCGCAGCAATCGCCGACATAGTGTAACTGAGGCGGAATAAGGGGAACCAGCCCGCATTCGCCGAGGCAGATGGAAAGCCGCCTAAAAACCATCCACAGACTCGCCGGCTCACCGGACCTCGACACAAATCCTCCGGGGGGATTCGTGCCGGGGACCAGGCGCTCCTTCCCGCCCGGATAGACGTGCGATAGACCGCACTGCCAACCGGGCGGGCAGGAAGGAGGTACACGGCTCGTGTTGTCTGTAGTTCAACCATGCCTAGACGGGCAGTACCGCAGTTCGATCGCGACCTCATTGTTACTTTGTGTCAGGACGGACTCTCAACAAGGGAAGTGCTCAGGCGTCTCGGAATGAACCAAAGCGATGTTGTTCGAACATCGAGGAGATACAGAGACACAGGAACTGTCGGTGACATGCCTTGCTCAAGCCGCCCAAGGGCTACTACTGCAGTGGATGACCGCTACCTACGGATTATGGCTCGGAGGAACCCTGACAGCAACGGCACTATGTTGAATAACGCTCTACGTGCAGCCACAGGACGTCGTGTAACGACTCAAACTGTGCACAATAGGCTGCATAATGCGCAACTTCACTCCCGACGTCCATGGCTAGGAGGTCCATCTTGGCGTCCACGACACTATGCAGCACGGTACAGATGGGCCCAACAACATGTCGAATGGACCGCTCAGGATTGGCATCACGTTCTCTTCACCGATGAGTGTCGCATATGCCTTCAACCAGACAATCGCCGGAGACGTGTTTGGAGGCAACCCGGTCAGTCCGAACGCCTTAGACACACTGTCCAACGAGTACAGCAAGGTGGAGGTTCCCTGCTGTTTTGGGGTGACATTATGTGGGGTTGTCGTACGCCGCTGGTGGTGATGGAAGCCACCGTAACGGCTGTACGATACGTGAATGCCATCCTCCGACCGACAGTGCAACCATATCGTCAGCATATTGGCGAGGCATTCGTCTTCATGGACGACAATTCGCACCCCCATCGTGCACATCTTGTGAATGTCTTCCTTCAGGATAACGACATCGCTCGATAGAGTGGCCAGCATGTTCTCCAGACATGAACCCTATCGAACATGCCTGGGATAGATCGAAAAAGGCCGTTTATGGACGACGTAACCCACCAACCACTCTGAGGGATCTACGCCGAATAGCCATTGAGGAGAGGGACAATCTGGACCAACAGTGCTTTGATGAACTTGTGGATAGTATGCCACGACGAATACAGGCATGCGTCAGTGCAAGAGGACGTGTTATTGGGTATTAAACGTACCGGTGTGTACAGCAATCTGGTTTCGCTGTATGGTGGTACAACATGCAATGTGTGGTTTTCTTGAACAATAAAAAGGGCGGAAATGATGTCTGTGTTGATCTCTATTCCAATTTTCTGTACAGCTTCCAGAACTCTCGGAACCGAGGTGATGCAAAACTTTTTTGATGTTTGTATTAGGTATTGATACTTTTTCTGATAACAGGGTCTAAATCCTATACATATATCCGCCACCGCAGTGATGCTAAATTTTTTTACTTTTAAATAAACTTACATTTTTAATAAACGAGTTTTTTAGACCGTTCTGTGGCTTATGGAAGACTGGTACCGTCTTTGAATAATATTGGTTTTGTTGAGCGGAGTCAAGTTACACACAACACGTAACAGAAGGGGTGTTAATGAATAGATCAGAGAATAAATATTGGCCAATGCATTGATTCATTGTTAAAATTTTAACTATAGTAGTGTAATTCTTGCTAAATATTATATTAGGTTGGCGTGTAAGTTCTCAGCGTTTTTGTTTTTCATATTGTTATTCCGATTTCTATGGGTTAATTCAACTGTGGCGTCTTGGTGTAGGGGTAGCGTAATAGATTCATATTCTAAACTTCTTCAGTCCTGGGTTCGAATTAAGCCATTGCTTAAGTTTTGATTAGTAATAAGCATTGGCGGCCGACGACTTCAGGCGTAAGAAGTCACCCTCATTCTGTCAACGGCCTTGTCAAAGAGGGCGGAGGAGCGGACAGAGGTTCAGGGCATTCTCTTGTCCTGGGGTGGGAAACTGCCCCTAAAGGCGGAAGAATCAGCAATGATCAACGGCATGAGGATGCAGAAGCCAATGGAAACCACTGCATTAAAGACACGTCACGTATATCCACAGGACATGTGTCCTGTAATTGAATAAGTGTCATGATGATCTCTCCATTCGGATCTCCGGGAGGAGACTACCAAGGGGGAGGTTACCATGAGAAGATTGAATAATCAAAGGAAGTATAACGTTCTACGAGTCAGGGCGTGAAATGTCTGAAGCTTGGACGTGGTAGGGAAACTACAAAATCTGAAAAGGGGAATGCAAAGGCTCAATCTAGATACAGTAGGGGTCAGTGAAGTGAAGTGGAAAGAAGACAAGGATTTCTGGTCAGATGAGTATAGGGTAATATCAACAGCAGCAGAAAATGGTGTAACAGAAGTAGCATTCGTTATAAACAGGAATATAGGGCATAGAGTGTGTTTCTGTGAGTAATCTGATCAGAATCGGCAGCAAACCGACGACGATACTTCAGGTACACATGCAGACGTCGCAAGCTGAAGATGAAGAGATAGAGAAGGTGTATGAGTATATTGAAAGGGTAATACAGTATGTAAAGGGAGATCGAAAATCTAATAGTCATGGGGGACTGGAATGCAGTTGTAGGGAAAGGAGTAGAAGAAAAGGTTACAGGGGAATATGGGCTTGGGTCAAGGAATAAGAGAGGAGAAATACTAAGTGAGTTCTGCAACAAGTTTCAGTTAGTAATAGCGAATACATTGTTCAAGAATCACAAGAAGAGGAGATGTACTTGGAAAAGGCTGGGTGATACAGCAAGATTTCAGTTAGACTACACCACTGTCAAAAAGAGATTCCGAAATCAGATACTGGATTGTAAGGCGTATTCAGGAGCATATATAGACTCAGATCACAATATGGTAGTGATGAAGAGTAGGCTGAAGTTTAAGACATTAGACAGGAAGAATCAATACGCCAAGAAGTGGGATACAGAAGTACTAAGGAATGACGAGATACGCTTGAAGTTCTCAAAGGCTATAGATACAGCAATACGGCATAGCTCCGTAGGCAGTGCAGTTGAAGAGGAATGGGCATCTCTAAAAAGGGCCATCACAGAGGTTTGGAAGGAAAATATAGGTACAAAGAAGATAACTGGGATGAAACCATAGGTAGCAGAAGGAATACTTCAGTTGTTTGATGTAAGAAGGAAGTACAAAAATGTACCGGGAAACTCAAGAATACAGAAATACAAGTCGCTGAGGAATGAAATAAATAGGAAATGCAGGGAAGCTAAGACGAAATGGCTGCAGGAGAAATGTTAAGACATCGAAAAAGAAATGATTTTTGGAAGGACAGACTCAGCATACAGGAAAGTCAAAACAACCTTCGGTGACATTAAAAGCAGGAGTGAGAACATTAAGAGTGCAATGGGGATTCCACTGTTAAATGCAGAGCAGAGAGCGGATAAGTGGAAAGAATACTTTGAAAGCCTCTATGAGAGGGAAGATTTGTCTGATGTGATAGAAGAAGAAACAGGAGTCGATTTAGAAGAGATAGAGGATCCAGTATTAGAATTTAAAAGAGCTTTGGAGGACTTAAGGTCAAATAAGGCAGTAGGGGCCGATCGTTTCTAGCCGCTTCAGTCTGGAACCGCGCGACCGCTACGGTCGCAGGTTCGAATCCTGGCTCGTGCATGGATGTGTGTGATGTCCTTAGGTTAGTTAGGTTTAAGTAGTTCTAAGTTCTAGGGGACTGATGACCTAAGATGTTAAGTCCCATAGTGCTCAGAGCCATTTGAACCATTTTTTAATGCAGTAGGGATAGATAACATTCCATCAGAATTTCTAAAATCGTTGGGGGAAGTGGCAACAAAAAGACTATTCACATTGGTGTGTAGAATGTATGAGTCTGGCGACATACCATGTGACTTTCGGAAAAGCATCATCCACACATTTCCGAAGACGGCAAGAGGTGACAAGTGCGAGAATTATCGCACAATTAGCTTAACAGGTCATGCATCCAAGTTGCTTACAAGAATAATATACAAAAGAATTGAAAAGAAAATTGAGGATGCACTAGATGACCATCAGTTTGGCTTTAGGAAAGGTAAAGGCACGTGAGAGCCAATTCTAACGTTGTGGTTAACAATGGAAGCATGACTAAAGAAAATTCAAGACACGTTCATAGGATTTGTGGACCTGGAAAAAGTGATCGACAACGTAAAATGATGCAAGATGTTCGAAATCCTGAAAAAAGTAGGGGTAAGCTATAGGGAGAGACGGGTCATATAAAGATGTACAACAGCTAATCGGGAATAATAAGAGAGGACGACCAAGAACTAAGTGCTCTAATAAAAAGGGGTGTAAAACAAGGATGTAGCCTTTCGCCCCTACTCTTCAATCTGTACATCGAGGAAGCAAGGATGGAAATAAAAGAAAGGTTCAGGAGTGGAATTAAAATTCAAGGTGAAAGGATACCAATGATACGATTCGCTGATGACATTGCTAACCTGAGAGAAAGTGAAGAAGAATAAATGGTATGCTGATCGGAATGAACCGTCTAATGAGTACACAGTATAGACTGAGAGTATATCGAAGACAGATGAAGGTAATGAGAAGTAGTAGAAACGAGAACAACGAGAAACTTGACATCAGGATTGATGGTCACGAAGGAGATTAAGTTAAGGAATTCTACTACCTAGGCAGTAGAAAAACCAATGACGGACGGAACAAGGAGGACATCAAAGGCGGACTAGTTGTGACAAAAAAGGTATTCCTGGCCAAGAAAAGTCTTCTAAAATCAAATATCGACCTTAATTTGAGGATGAAATTTTTGAGAATGTACGTCTGGAGTTGAGCATTGTATGGTAGTGAAACATGGACTGTGGGAAAACGGGAAGAGAATCGAAACACTTGAGATGAAGTGCTACAGACGAATGTTGAAAAGTAGGTGGACTGATAAGGTAAGGAATGAGGCGGCTCTACGCAGAATCGGAGAGGAAAGGAATATGTGGAAAACACTGATAAGGAGAAGGGACAGGATGATAGGACATCTGCTAAGACATGAGGGACTTCCATATTACTAGAGGGAACTGTAGAGAGTAAAAACTGTAGAGGATGACAGAGATTGGAATACACCCAGCAAATAATTGAGGACGTATGTTGCAAGTGCTACTCTGAGATGAAGAGGTTGGCACAGGAGAGGAATTCGTGGCGGGGCGCATCAAACCAGTCAGAAGAGTGATGACAAAAAAGAAGTACACCGTTGCTATTTTAATTTGCATACAGTCATTTTGTTATTTGGAGATAGTGAGTGGAGCTGTGGACGCTAGAAAATGGAGTGCCAAGTGGAGAAATCGTAACATTTCCAGCATATTCTGCTATGTGAGTTTAATAGTGGGGTGAAAGCAGGGAAGGCAGCCAGAAACATTTGCGTCGTGTATGGGGATAATGCCATTGGATAGAGTACGGAAACAAAATGGTCTTTTCGTTTAAAGGAGGCTCGTCTTGAACATTGGTGACTCTGCACGTTGAGGAAGTCCTTCGGGGTTTGAAGAAGATCGTTTAAAAGCATTAATCTACAATGATCTACGTCAGTGTACTGGAGAATTGGCAAATTGATGAACTGTGCTAATTCCACCATCCTGCGATATATGTATGCTACAGGGAAAATTAGAAAATCGTATCTGTGGATACCGCATGCTTTAAGCCAAAACCAGAAAAATCTGTGGGTTGCCATATGTGCTTGTCTGCCTGCTCGTCATCAGTTGATTCACGAACAACCCCGACTATTCCTGTGTTGTATCGTTGCTGGTAGTGTCTTTCTGCTAACATAAGGAAAAAGAAAGAGCGGTTAAGCCCACACAGAGCAGCAACTCCCCGAAAAAAGACCTGCGAGCATCCACAAAAAATAATATTATGCATATGGCGCACAGCAGCGGTTTGGTGTGTTACGAATTGCTCCCCAGAGGTATATCCATCACAGCTGACATTTATTGTCACCAACTGAGACGTCTTGCAGACGCAATCGAAGAATGACGGCCATGAAGATTGCGTGAAGTAATATTTCACGACAGCGCCCGCCCGCAGTCTGCTAGACTGACAAGAAACGCTGTCGAGGAGTTCGCTCAAAAGAGGAAAGGCCGCTGGACCTGATGGGATACCAGTTCGATTTTACACTGAGTACGCGAAGGAACTTGCCCCCCTTCTAGCAGCGGTGTACCGTAGGTCTCTAGAAGAGCGTAGCGTTCCAAAGGATTGGAAAAGGGCACAGGTCATCCCCGTTTTCAAGAAGGGACGTCGAACAGATGTGCAGAACTATAGACCTATATCTCTAACGTCGATCAGTTGTAGCATTTTGGAACACGTATTATGTTCGAGTATAATGACTTTTCTGGAGACTAGAAATCTACTCTGTAGAAATGAGCATGGATTTCTAAAAAGACGGTCGTGTGAAACCCAGTTCGATCTATTCGTCCACGAGTGTCAGAGAGCCATAGACACGGGTTCCCAGGTAGATGCCGTGTTTCTTGACTTCCGCAGGCCGTTCGATACAGTTCCCCACAGTCGTTTAATGAACAAAGTAAGAGCATATGGACTATCAGACCAATTGTGTGATTGGATTGAAGAGTTCCTAGGTAACAGAACGCAGCATGTCATTCTCAGTGGAGAGAAGTACTCCGAAGTAAGAGTGATTTCAAGTGTGCCGCAGGGGTGTGTCGTAGGACCGTTGCTATTCACAATATACATAAATGACCTTGTGGATGACATCGGAAGTTCACTGAGGCTTTTTGCAGATGATGCTGTGGTGTATCGAGAGGTTGTAACAATGGGAAATTGTACTGAAATGCAGGAAGATCTGCAGAAGTCAGATCTGCAGCGAATTGACGCATGGTGCAGGGAATGGCAACTGAATCTCAATGTAGACAAGTGTAATGTGCTGCGAATACATAGAAAGATAGTTCCCTTATCATTTAGCTACAAAATAGCAGGTCAGCAACTGGAAGCAGTTAATTCCACAAATTATCTGGGAGTACGCATTAGGAGTGATTTAAAATGGAATGATCATATAAAGCTGATCGTCGGTAAAGCAGATACCAGACTGAGATTCATTGGAAGAATTCTAAGGAAATGCAATCCGAAAACAAAGGAAGTAGGTTACAGTACGCTTGTTCGCCCACTGCTTGAATACTGCTCAACAGTGTGGGATCCGTACCAGATAGGGTTGATAGAAGAGATAGAGAAGATCCAACGGAGAGCAGCGCGCTTCGTTACAGGATCATTTAGTAATCGCGAAACCGTTGCGGAGATGATAGATAAACTCCAGTGGAAGACTCTGCAGGAGAGACGCTCAGTAGCTCGGTACGGGCTTTTGTTAAAGTTTCGAGAACATACATTCACCGAAGAGTCAACCAGTATATTGCTCCCTCCTACGTATATCTCGCGAAGAGACCATGAGGATAAAAGCAGAGAGATTAGAGCCCACACAGAAGCATACCGACAATCCTTTCCACGAACAAAACGAGACTGGAATAGAAGGGAGAACCGATAGAGTTACTCAGGGTACCCTCCGCCACACACCGTCAGGTGGCTTGCGGTGTATGGATGTAGATGTAGATGTAGAAGTCATTCCACATCAACCTTATTCACCTGATGTTGCGCCCTCACATTTTCAACTTTTCCAGTCTCTATCGAACAATCTTCTAGGAACTTCTTTTCCGGATGAAAATGCGCTCTAAACATGGCTGGACGAGTTCTTCGCCTGACAACCAAGTGATTCCTACAGTCGCGGAATCGAAAATTAGGCCCAGCGTTGAGACGCTGTTGTAAATAATGAAGGAGAATGTTGTACTGATGACTGAAGTCTCTGTTATAGGCCTCTGTTGTGTTCAATAAACTTACAGAAAAACTCTACGAACTTACGCACCAACTAATATTTTGCCTACTGTCTAAATAGTTCATTTGAATTTCTGGTTTAGTCAGCAAAAAATCAACTGTATTCGCATTACCATAAAAAAGTAAACATACATATAATTTCTGCCAGAAAAGATCCAGGACAAGTTTTTTTTTTTAAAGAATTGCACTTACCAAGTAATGATCCTGATTCCAATCGAAGTAGACCTCTTGACTATCTTTACACAGTTGCCAATGTTTCTTGAGGTCTTGGAAGCAAGCGAGGAAATTGTTAAATGTCGTGTTTGTAAGCTTATTTGTCATAGCCTATTGGATGTCTGCGATATCTTGATGAAGCTTTCCTTTCTGTCGCCCTTTCACTCGCGGAAATAAGGAAAAAAAGTCGCAGAGCGAAAGGTCGGACGAATATGTCGGATGTGGTGTAGTAACAACAGAATGTCTGGCCGGGTACTAGGTAACAGATACAGCAGATTTGTTTTGTCATGCATTAAGAATCAGTCTCGAGAATGCCTCAAATACAGGTGGCGACGTGGAAACGCTTGTCGCAAACGTTACAAGACTGCGTTGTAAAAAGTTTGGTTCACTGTCTGACCTGGAGGAACACAATCGTGGTGGACTAATTCTTTACCACCAAAGAATGCGATCAACATTGTCTTTGTCCTCCAAGGTTGCCGTTTGACTTTTTTCGAGGCTGGTGATACAGGACTCCGCCATTCAGCACTTTGACGCTTCGTGCCAGTGTCATACTGGTGGCACCAACTTTGGCCTCAGCAATAATATTTGTCAGAAATGTGGGATCTCGTCTGAGGGGCTTTCTTCGCCTTTCCTCTCTTTGTTCGTCTGTTACTGTGCGAGAGAGACGAGTTCTGCATTAAGGTCCACTTTCCCTAAATCCTCGCGTAATATCTTATGACTCACATCACGATTCAAATTATGTTCTTGTGGTATCGCAAGCACAGTTACGTGACGGTCTTCGTGCAATAACTGCCTTACACGCTCCACATTTGCGTCGGTATGTGCTGTAGACGGGCGACCAGCCTTGCACTGAAACTCTGCCTTCACGAAACTTTTTGTGCAACTCGAAAACGCGACTTTTTGAAAGTGTCACTCCTGCCAATGCTTGCTTAAACATTGTCCACGTTTCACTAGGTGTTTTCCAGAGCTTAGCGCAGAACTTAACGTAAAGTCGTCCTCAAAAGTATCCGAACGACCTGAATTGCATTTCGCGTGATTCGCATGCAACCCACATAAGGCAGCTGTCTAGCAAGTATTCTAATCGCTCCTCAGTACAGTCGTTTGACGATTGAAAATGGTTCCAACCAGTCACCACTAGAAAACCCTGCTCTGTATTGCAATAATTCAAGTTGTAAGGTTATACCACGATACTACAAATATCAGGGAACACCTTATCATAGATAAGACTGTCCTTAAGGCTTGTAAGCTCACATTTATTACAATAAATGCCATACCTTAAATGTTACCACTCTCATTATTACATCAGATGGGTAATGCACGTAGTAAGTTCGTCGTATTCATGATTTCCTCTTCAAAGTAACATACCGTACTTATTATTTAACACAAATAGACATTAAAAATTTAAGTTATTCACGAGCAGCTAGTTGAGAATGTGACACGACGAACCGTCTCGTTCTGCATATGGCTAAAAACCCAGGTCATTCAGACTAAGCAGAGATTTCGTGACTGACGGAAACTAACAGTCATTTCTGACTATGCATACAGAGAGTGATATACCTCGATTCAAAACAGTATCAGTTGGCAAATATTAACTGTAATTTACATAACGTAAACATTTTTAACGGAAGGGAATTCCTACCCAGCATCTATTGTCCACGTTAACAGACTACGAGAGATGTTAAATATTGCTTCTTCACAAGTAACTTACTTGAAATGCCTTGAGACAAAGCTTTGTGTTGGACAGGGATTCGAACCCAGAACCTAATCAGATTGTTATCGAAGCACAATCAACTGTGCATATAGGATTTTCTCGGCAATAACAAGATGTTTTAATTGAAATGACGAGACGAAACATTAAATTTTTCCTTCCCAGGAATCCAACCCGACACCTATCGCTGTTATAATCTAGAGAAAACGAACGTTAAATATATGTCTGTTACACCAGCAGCAACATGTGAGCATGTTTGAAATAGAAATAATATGACGAAGAGTTCGGTGCTGACTGGGAATCGAACCCCACACATATCGTTGTTGGCTACACACAAAGATACGTCAGCTACCGAATTTTTCTCCACCAGCATCCTTGAACTTAGTGATCTCGCAAATAGTTCTGTGTCTCACTGGGAGTCAAAAACGTCAGATATCGTTAGTGTTGGCAACGAAAGAAAATACATTAAAAATCAAAATTATTATCCACCAGCAGAGAGGTGTTCTCGTGCTAGAGCTTGATAATACATAATGAAACCCTTAGTGCTGGGTCAGGATTCGAACCCATTCACTCGCAATATGTGGAGATGTTGAAGAATCGGCAGTTTTGAACAAACAACAAATTGTAGTCGAGCTGTATTGTCACGAAGGGATCAAATTCCGCGTAAAGGGAGGTCTGAGTTGCATTTGCAGTTCAGAACAACTTTATTGGCATACAGAAGCTCAAATAAAATATGGAATAAGCCTCCTGTACCCTACGTAGCGTTTGTTTCGTCACTAGAAATAAATAACTAGTATAATAAAGTTTACTGGTGATAGAGTTTCTACACGTCGCCACTCCTGACTTTATTGTGGTTCAACGTAACGTCTACTTGGTAGAGAACGAATAACATGATTAATGTGAATTTCAGACCTCAAGGTCATTACACCTTCTTCACTTGGCGTAGCCAGAAGAGAATAGAATCTGTCTATCACTATTAAAAATCATCCGCAGAAGTTGGAATCGAACCCAGACCGTAAGTATATTAACATAATATCAATCCAAGAGACCGTCGAATCCTGTGCTCATAACACTGTTTCCCCAAAGTGGATCAGAATTCTGACACACAGGCACGCTGTAGTGGTTTGCAGCATGTTCAGTACATTCATTTACTTGGTTGATCGAATCGCCATGAACTAGCTGCCTCAGTCACCCAGTACATGCATTCGACTCTGTTTTCTAATCACCGAAATAAAATCACGTAACTGCCACCTACACAGAACTGCCAACATTGTAGGATGCATAAATTCAAATAGGAAGTGTTCCTATCGATTTGAGCTACTCCATTGCGCAATCTGTTTGCTGAAAACGTCGTGCAGTGCAAAAGAATAGCTGTAACTGTCTGTCTCTCAGAAGTGTAGATCCGGTCATATGCATTATCTTACAGCGCAGTGGGACTCGGAAGTTCATGAGGACATGGTATTCACTTCTGGAGGTACTCTACCTACGTGTCACCTAGTAGCGTAATGGTAAGGGTCATGCACCGCAGATAAGATGTCGCGAGTACGAGTACATTCACTGCTACGTTTCTTAAAACGCAATTCTGCTGTCTGCTGAAGTTATCAATCTAATGGAACTTTGAACATACACTACTAGCCTTTAAAATTTCTACACCACGAAGATGACGTGCTACAGACGCGAAATTTAACCGACAGGAAGAAGATGCTGTGATATGCAAATGAGTAGCTTTTCAGAGCATTCACACAAGGTTGGCGCCGGTGGCGACACCTACATCCTGCTGACATAAGGAAAATTGCCAAGCGATTTCTCATACATAAACAGCAGTTGACCGACGTTGCCTGGTGAAACGTTGTTGTGATGCCTCGAGTAAGTCGTAGAAATGCGTACCATCACGCTTCCGACTTTGATAAAGGTCGGATTGTAGCCAATCGCGATTGCGGTTTATCGTATCGCGACATTGCTGCTCGCGTTGGTCGAGATGTAATGACTGTTAGCAGAATATCGAGTTGGTGGGTTCAGGAGGGTAATACGGAACGCCGTGCTGGATCCCAACGGCCTCGTATCACTAGCAGTCGAGATGACAGGCATCTTATCCGCATGGCTGTAACGGATCGTGCAGCCACGTCTCGATCTCTGAGTCAACAGATGGAGACGTTTGCAAGACAACAACCATCTGCACGAACAGTTCGACGACGTTTGCAGCAGCATGGACTATCAGCTCGGAGACCATGGCTGCGGTTACCCTTGAAGCTGCATCACAGACACGACGAACCTGGGTGCACGAATGGCGAAACGTCATTTTTTCGGATGAATCCAGGTTCTGTTTACAGCATCATGATGGTCGCATCCGTGTTTGGCGACATCGCGGTGAACGCACATTGGAAGCATATATTCGTCAACGCCATACTTTCGTATCACCCAGCGTGATGGTATGGGGTGCCATTGGTTACACGATTTTGTCACCTCTTGTTCGCATTGATGGCACTTTGAACAGTGGACGTTACATTTCAGATGTGTTACGACCCGCGGCTCTACCCTTCATTTGATCCCCGCGAAACCCTACATTTCCGTAGGACAATGTACGACCGCATGTTGCATGTATTGTACGGGCCTTTCTGGATACAGAAAAAGTTCGACTGGTGCCTGGCCAGCATATTCTCTAGATCTCTCACCAATTGGAAACGTCTGGTCAATGGTAACCGAGCAAATGGGTCGTCACAATACTCTAGTCACTACTCTTGATGATCTGTGGTATCGTGTTGAAGCTGCATGGGCAGCTGTACGTGTACACGCCATCCAAGCTCTGTTTGACTCAATGCCCGGGCGTATCAAGGTCGTCATTACGGCTTTAGGTGGTTGTTCTGGGTACTGATTTCTCAGGATCTATGGGCCCAAATTGCGTGAAAATGTAATCACATGTCAAATCTAGTATAATATATTTGTCCAATGAATACCCGTTTATCATCTGCATTTCTTCTTGGTGTAGCAATTTAATGGCTAGTAGCGTCATTCCCTTCTCTTCTCAACCCAAAATAGTCGCATGTGGAAAATGGCTAACTTCTGCGACATTTTGTTCTTTTCACGTTTAATAGCCGCCATGCTGCAGATGCATTTCGAAACTTTTTTTATTATGTATGGGGAGTGCGCATCGTGCCAAAATACGCCAAAAAAGTATTTTCTACACTAGCTGTCATGTGGTAGTGGCGTTTTATTCTTCTTCAAACCTTGTTTGACAGCTTTAAATGGCTCTGAGCACTATGGGACTCAACTGCTGTGGTCTTTAGACCCCTAGAACGTAGAACTACTTAAAGCTAACTAACCTAAGGACATCACACACACCCATGCCCGAGGCAGGATTCGAACCTGCGACCGTAGTGGTCACGTGGTTCCAGACCGTCGATCACACAATTCCCAAACATACCTTACCTTGTTGCCAAATCTCAGTTACAGTATCAGCAGGAAGAAGACGAACCAATGCGATACTAAAGCGGGCTTGGAAGTGGCCATAGCTGGTGTCTCCAAGTCTCAAAGACGCAGCTGCTACGGCCTGGAATACGTAATGCGTATGATTCGCATTTCTGTAACTAGGTTTAGGGACTGGAGCGTAGTTACTAATAATACTCAGAACTGACTGCAAACTAAGCTTCATAAATCAGTAACTCTCATAGTTGTTATTATATTTCTTTCGTAAGTGTACTCGAAACAAAGAAACTCATTCAGATTATTTGGTGGTTTGTAGGATTGATAATAGGTTCATAAACTGGCTGTGTGGGTTCGATTAAAACTTCTGCCGATGATTTTTGATAGGGAGAGACAGATTCTATTCTCTTCTGGCTAAGCCAAGTGAAGAAGGTATAATGGCATTGTGGTCTGAAATTCACATTAATCATGTTATTCCTTCTCTACCAAGTAGACGTTTGGTTGAACCACAGTAAAGTCAGGTGTGGCGACATGTAGAAATTCTATCACCAGTAATATTTATTATACTAGTTATTTATTTCTAGTGACGAAACAAACGCTATGTAGGGTCATAAACGCTTATTCCATCTTCTATTTGAGCTTCAGTACGTCGATAAAATTGTTCTGAACTGCGAATGCAACTCAGACCACCCTTTACGTGGAATTTGATCCCTTCGTGACAATACTGCTCGACTACAATTTGTTGTTTGTTCAAAACTGCCGATTCTTCAACATCTCCACATATTGCGAGTGAATGGGTTCGAATCCTGACCCAGCACTAAGGGTTTCATTATGTATTACCAAGCTCTAGCACGTGAACACCTCTCTGCTGGTGGATAATAATTTTGATTTTTAATGTATTTTCATTCGTTGTCAACACTAACGATATCTGACGTTTTTGACTCCCAGTGAGACACAGAACTATTTGCGAGATCACTAAGTTCAAGGATGCTGGTGGAGAAAAATTTGGTAGCTGATGTTTATTTGTGTGTAGTCAACGATATGTGTGGGGTTAGATTTCCAGTCAGCAGTGAACTCTTCGTCATATTATTTCTAGTTCTAACATGCTCACATGTCGCTGCTGGTGTAACAAACCCATACTTAACGTTCGTTTTCTCTAGAATGTAACAGCGATAGTTGTCGGGTTGGAGTCCTGGGAAGGGAAAAATTTAATGTTTCGTGTCGTCATTTCAATTAAAACATCTAGCTACTACCGAGAAAATCCGATATGCACAGTTGATTGTGCTTCGATAACAATCTGATTAGGTTCTAGGTTCGAATTCCTGTCCAACACAAAGCCTTACCTCATGGCATTTCAAATAAGTTACTTGTGAAGAAGTAATATTTAACATCTCTCGTAGTTCGTTTACAGGGACAATAGATGCTGGGTAGGAATTTCTGTCCGTTAAAAATGTTTACGTTATGTAATTTAAAATTGATGTTTTCAAACTGAAGCTTTCTAAAATTGAGGTATATCACTCTCTGTATGCATAGTCAGGAATGACTGTTAGTTTCCGTCAGTCACGAAATCTTTGCTTAGTCTGCATGACCTGGGTTTTAATCCATATGCAGAACGAGACGGTTCGTCGTTTCATTTGAAGTTTATACATATTTTCTTCGCGGGTTCGATTGCCGGCGGGGTCAGGGATTTTTTCTGCCACGTGGTGACTGGGTGTTGTGTGCTGTCCTTAGGTTGGTTAGGTTTAAGTAGCTCTAAGTTCTAGGGGACTGATGACCATAGATGTTAAGTCCCATAGTGATCAGAGCCATTTGAACCATTTGAATCATACATATTTTCAACTAGCTGCTCGTGAATGACTTAAGTTTTTAATGTCAATTTGTGTTAAATAATGAGTACGGTATGTTACTTTGAAGAGGAAATCATGAATACGCGAACTTATTAGGTGGATTATTTATCTGACGTAATAATGAGAGTGGTAACATTTCAGGTATGGCATTTATTGTAATAAATGTGAGCTTACAAGCCTTAAGGACAGTCTTATCTGTGATAAGGTGTTCCCTGATATTTGTAGTATCGTGGTATAACTTTACATCTTGAGTTATTGCGATACAGAGCAGTGTTTTCTAGTGGTGACTTGTTGGAATCATTTTCAATCGTCAAACGACTGTACAGAGGAGCGATGAGAGAACCTGCTAGACAGCTGCGTTATGTGGGTTGCATGCGAATCAAGCGAAATGCAATTCAGGTCGTTCGGATACTTTTGAGCATGACTGTACATTCTTTGCTCACAATCAACATCCATTGTATGTAAATTGTAGGGGGATCACTGCGGGCAGCTGCAGCGCGGAATCAGCGGCGACGAGCAAAAGTGTGTACCGCACCAGGATTCGAACCAGGGATCTCTTGCTTACTAGGCAAATGCGCTATTGACTGCGCTATTTCGGACACTTTGCAATAGCAACTGCACTATCTCGGTCCACACTCCCACCGATTGCTACCTATCCGGATTCCCTGTCCATTTTACTCAGAGATTCCCCTCAGAAGGTCGGACTTACTTGTGCATCCGCACAGAGAACAGACACCAGGCATTCGTTTAACATACATTGTGTCACCGTAACTAATGCGCCGAAAACCCGAACAGTTTGTTGCTAAGCACAGTCCTGCCACCTAGCGAGCTGGCGCGGAAGTATGGACAAGATCATTTCAAGGACGCATACGTAGCAGGTAACACAAATAAAAGCATTTGACCCTATTTGGTGTCGCAAACTGAAAAACAAGAAAAACTTGTCCTGGAACTTTTATGACAAAGGGAGTATTTGACCAAAAACAGGTTTTTCATTCGAAATAATTAAGGAAAAAGAATGCAATAAATTTTACACAGAAGCTAATTATTTGTCTGCCATTCCTATGAAAGAAGAAAAGAGTAAGTTATAGCAACAATATTGAATTAAGAACTTAATAATTCATTCACAGTTTACAGTAAAAATAGAAAGTAACTGACCCGCTACCTGTGTCTACATAAGATGCCTTTATCTTCTTGTAGCACTTGTAAATGTACAATTTAACACGAGAAATAGAGTTCTCCAATCTCAGTCTTCACCGTTTCGTATTCACTATCGACGATCCTCGATTACAACATGAACTTTGGGTAGAGACTTAAATAATTAGAACAAGTAGGAGAGTTTTGGTGAATTTTTTTGCGTTTTTCAACGAATCATTACTTTTTGAGGAAAGCAGCGAACAGTGAGAGGATTAAGTTTTCATTCATTCACTTACTCTACTCGATAATTTGATTTTATGCATATTGAAAAGTCTAATGCTTAAGTCTGGGCGAGTCTTAGAATTTTCCAATATTTGTTCAATGTATACGTTTATTACCGAAAATAACGTCAACAGAAAACCGAAAATTGATTATTTAAATAACCGCTTACTTTAAGAAGTTTTAACCATCAGGTTAAATTGGAGATGAAAGTGAAGTCGGTATAATGGAAAACCTGTTGTTTCATTGATGACCGCCATCCCTAGTTGGCACCTGCTATATGATCAAAGACATTCACACGTAATGTTAGTGATTTACAATGGGTCACACCACTCACGCAAAGTACGCAGGGACGCTATGTCAAATACAGTAGAAATAAACTCTCAGCCAGCATTACAATATCTTCTTCCTCCTTCCATGTTTTTGGCCTCTTACGAAGTTAAGGTCTCGTCTAGTTCTAGTGCATCTTGCAATGGTCGACATATCGATATTACACCGTTGGGGTGGCACTGTACCAAGGGTTTTTGGATCATCTTTGAGTTACTCATTGTAGAAGTTTTCTCCTGTTGTTTTGGTAGTTCTGTATATAATACGTGATTGCTTTAGTTTTAAGTTTCTTCAACATATCTTCATTTCTTTTGCGACCACTTGTGGTGTTACCAGCTGTTCGCCTCAAGAATTTCATTTCTAGTCTCTTTGCATCTTTTGCCTTTATTGTCCAGGCTTCGCTGCTATAACGCTACACTGATCTTGCTAAGGTCCTACAAAGGCGTATTCTGGTGTGTTTCCGGACTGGAGAAGGTTTCAGTGTAGTATTAATGACACGCATTGTTTTTATATATCTGCTGGGTTTTTGAATGTGAAGGTGTTCACTCTTTCATAACTTTATTTTACAAACAGATCTGTCTTCGTACTGGTTATTTTCCACAGAAATACGTGGCTTTCCTTCTCTCTTCTTTTTTTCAGCGTCGATGTCCATGGCTGCATTTCTCGGATGTAATCTGTAAATTGTGCACAGGTCATTCTTCACATACGCTAAATCATCTGCAAAAAGTAAAGCATGTGGCTTTGTGTTTGTTTTGAGTGGAATGAAGCCGTGTGACATTTATCTCCACTCCTTGATGATATTAGTTATATAAATAATAAACAAGTGTGGTGTCAGTATCAAATCCTGTCGTTCTCCAGCAAGGATTCTGCACCATTCCGATTATTCGTTCTCTTACTTCGTACAGGTTAAATTTGTTCTGCGAATTATGTATATATTTTCGATACGTTGCTGGGGAACATGATAATCTGCCAGAATGTGTAAGAATTCGTTTCTGCTGACTTTATCAAAAGTTTTTTAAAAGTCGACGAAGGCAAAATGTATTTTCAGATTAAATTCTCTGTAATATATATATCATTATCGGTTCCAATGAAATTATCTCTACAAATCATGATAGGCCTACACTGTACTTGATTTAATGTTCAGTAGTATATTTTAGTGTAATAATAAAATTGATAATAACAGCAATAAAAATACAACATAAAGAAGTGGCCTGTAATATGACATACAACCATTGAATTCACTATTCCTGAATTTTTTTCTCTGTTTGGTGCCCGTAACTACTGTGTGTCTTCTAGAAGAACAGACAAGAATCGTTATTCTCGGCCGTAGGCGGACGAGGAAACTCTGCTGCATTCCACCGACGCAAGAACCTGCTGACGTTTCCGGCGGCAGAAGATTCCGCGAAGAACGTGTTGCAATGTCGTGACTCGTTAGTTAACTCCCCAACGGCCTCAGGATGCATCGGTGGCATCCGGGAATAACAGTTGGCATACTGCCGTACCTAACTGCGCAACATATTCGTATAACGTAATTTATATCTATTCGATCTTATATTCGTTTAAATGAGTCACGCAATACAAACTTTGAGTTGAAAACATCAAAACTGCTTTCGATTTTGCCGACCGCTGGTGGCCAAGCGGTTCTAGGCGCTTCAGTTTGGAACCGCGCGATCGCTACGGTCGCAGGTTCGAATCCTGCCTCGGGAATGGATGTGTGTGATGTCCTTAGGTTAGTTAGGTTTAAGTAGTTCTAAGTTCTAGGAGACTGATGACCTCGGATATTTAGTCTTATAGTGCACAGAGCCATTTGCTTTTGATTTTATTTGTGTGGGATGGGCCAGAAGTCATGATCGAAAATGTTTAATGTTACTATATTGAAACAAGAAGTAACATGAAATATAAATAGCCACTTGAAACGAGTTGAAATGTGTGAGAGATTTTTTGTTTGAGTTCCCGGTAGTCACACTGGTGCGTGGCATTGATAATCATGCCGCTTCAACTAATTCAATCAGTGAACGGTGTTAATTTCGGTAATATTCAGTTTATTCGAGGTGATCTTTTGTGCAAATGTAACTTGGCGTGGACGAGCGGCGCCACCACATGTTGGACAGCTTTACTTAATTTAGCGTATTATGTATGAATGTGTTATGTGCTTTGTGAAATGCTTGTGCTAAATTTTGTTTAATTTACCGTCCAGTTTGTATTACATTCCCACGGACTTAGTAGCCTGTATTCTGGTGCACCACGTGTGCTTCTTTGTACACCATGAGGCTCCAGTTCGACGTAAATACCTCTCATGTTCGAATTGAAGCCTCAGTTTCATGACAGAGTGGATGTTTTCTTGTTTAGTAAACCTATTTACAAAGTACGGCATTTTAGAAGTGGACTTTGTTCTCTGAAATTGACCGTTAAAGGCAGCCGCGCTAGGACCCAGTGAGCTTAGATGTGGAATAAAGGAACTTTTATTCTATCTTTCGTTGTGTAAATGACCAATGTGAACATGGTATGTGTGATCTCGATAAATGGTATCCGGTAATTTAGCAGTCTTGCCCCACATGTGTCGGTCCATACGCTGCGCTGTATAATGTGCCATGTGTCGGTGCATGCCCTAGCATCCCAAGTAACTGTGTTTTAACTTCTCTGTGTGTGTGTTACTGTTAATGAGAAAATAAATGTGAATTATTGTTAAATTCTTTGGTATTACGCCTCACAGCGCCATTCCGCTCCCTAGTCAGGATCCTCAAAATGAGTCAGTTTGCACCTCCTCTTAGCAATATTACAATAAAATGTATCGTGATTATTGGATTGGTATTTTATTAAATTATCAAATGATCTGTGAGGTAGCGCCTTTTTACCAGTTTAATTAATTAATATTTAAAAAACTGGCCCACTAATCAGAAATTTTGTGTTAAGTGCTTGTTGCAGGCAAGCAAACGTAGACTCTACTTGCAGAGTCATTGTTGGGAATTCGGGAATCAGTGAAGAGATATTTTGCGTAGCTGATCTTACCAGTACATTGCAGTAGTAAAAGACGACAGGTATCATTCAATGTTTTACTGAATATTGAAGGTACACTCGTGAAATGGTCGTACTGGAAAATCCCCACTTTATCGGTACCTCGAAGATGCTGTGTCCTATCGCTCCTGCGCCGACTACAACACCACGTTCAAACTCACTTAAATCTTGACAACATGCCATTGTAGCAGCAGTAACCAATCTAACAACTGCGTCAGACACTTGTTGTCTTATATAGGCGTTGCCGACCGCAACGCCGTATTCTACCCGCTTACATATCTCTGTGTTAGAACACGCACGCCTATACCAGTTTCTTAGACGCTTCAGGTTATAATACGCAATAGATTGAACTCTGGGGGTGTAATGGCATATGATATATCGTTGAAAAGGATGGAAGGTAGAATAGAGGTTATTGTCGCTTCAGCGACGGGCCGGGCAGGGATTTTAATCGGCATCCTTCCGAATATGTGTTCAGTGTCTTAGGCAACAATGTGCCATCCCGCTAGGTCAATTTGTTCAGAACGAATAATGACCAAGTGTGCAGAAATCAGTCACTAAATTCTCACGCGTTTATCGCTGAAAGAAATCTAAGTGGAACTCGTTAGTTACTTCGGCTTGTTTGTCAGTAATTGTGGACCACTGTAGTTTGATGCGCTGATCGTTGTGCGTCAAAACACCTTTTATTGTATAAAATGACTTGGAGAAAATCCCATTGCAATTCATACTGCCTGCGTGGCATTTATTTAGCTATATTGCTCTAAAATTTAAAATAGTTTTGAATAAATAATATTCATTCTCTTCCAATAGCTTCTTCAGTGAAAGTGAATGCGCCACAATAAGATAGTCATTTGTTATGAACAGAGTGAAGAACTACTTACGTTCCTGTGTTAGCAGCGGACCACCGAACGATGTAATCGTGCTCATAAATGAGTCAGTTTTTTCCGTAGGCAAGCCATAGCGCATCTCAAGACAGAATACAAGTACATTAAAATCCATGGCGATACACGTCGCAACGTTAAATAATTTAATTAAAAAAAAAAGCATTATGAGTGGTATGGTCTCCGAAAAACTTGTTCCTAAACGGAATAGTTATTTCAGCTACAACCCCGGTAAGATACCATTAATGAAACTTCCTGGCAGATTAAAACTGTGTGCCGGACCGAGACACGAACTCGGGACCTTTGCCTTTCATGGACAAGTGCTCTACCAACTGAGCCACTCAAGCACGACTGAGGCCCCGTCCTCCTGCGCAGGAGCTCTCCTGCGTGAGTCGTGCTTGGCTAACTCAGATGGTAGAGCACTTGCCCGTGAAAGGCAAAGGTCCCGAGTTCGAGTCTCGGTCCGGTACACAGTTTTAATCTGCCAGGAAGTTTCATATCAGCGCACACTCCGCTGCAGAGTGAAAATCTCATCCTAGAGGTACCATTAATGTTGCTATAGCTATATTATTTTATCAATAATATAATTCTTAATTTTTAATTAATGTGTGTCAAATCGTAATCAATGGATTAATGAAACATACTTGCTTAAATGTAGCACACACAGACTGAGTTTTCAGTCAAAATAAATGAAATGAAGGAAAAGAAAGATAAAAATATGTCTAAGTCCTTACTCACTGTCTGTGGCACTTTTCTTACGCTATCTTATGCTTTCGGTCCAATAGCCTCATACATAGTTAGGGAAATATGTTTCCGTCCCGAGCCAGAACAAGTTCTTCGTCAATCTTTAATAGATATTCGCAAGAAAACCCAGTGATGATGGTGAAACTTCACCGAAACATGTTAAGGTGTTGTAGAAGAACTTGTATTTGCTTACAGAACACGTGAAATACCTAATGAACAGTGATACAGTGCGTGTTAGAAAGTACAGTTTACCTAAACACATAAAGAAGTAAAGAAGTAACAAAATGTAGGTACACACAAATAACATACACTGCCTTGTCTCCCTCACTACCAATTTATAAAGCTCATCATAAATAATAAATTCTCACGTTTCGAAAGCAAACAATAGTTAAATAATAAATAACAGATCAGTGTTGACCACATAATGCAAGATAATGGCAGTACTATAACCCAATATTAGCACAGCGGAAAAAAACCAATAGTTTCATTTTAAGTCTAACATTTCATTTCTTGGACATTATTATTTTCATTTATTATGCTGGCAGACTACATGAGTGTGCGGGTGTAGCATGGATTTTGTTAATTATTAGTGATGAATGAGCATTTGAATGATACTGCGGACTCGCACATTTTGTCACATACATGATTCGATATGTTTGATATAATATAGCCAGTTTTAGGATTCTAGAAACAAATTCTTTAATTCTGTCCTTAAAACAAGTAAAGCTCGGAATCAATTTTTTTAAAGGTTATGGTATTTTGAGTTTATTTTATTTCTGGGAAACACAACTTAGGAAAATGATAAAAGTAAATTCGGAGATGGAAATTGGTCCAGAAAGGAAATTACGATCCAGTATGTTCCAGCCAATCAGAAAAGAGGACGATCGCGCGTTCTGTAGGCGTGAGAGAAGTTGTAATTCTGCTTTAGTAGCGGAAGAACCTATGTTACTGTGTTTCAGAAATTTTATGGAAATGTTGTAATTTTCTTTCGCTGAGAAGCGAAGCCGTTCGGAAAATGATGAGCGCGGGTGGAAACAGCCTTTCCGATGGTTTTAAGATATTTAGAGAGCTTTCTGAATACCTTCCTAAGGACTAAAATATTTCACGCGACATGCTATGTAGTATGATTTCCGAAACTGCAGATCACTAAATATTGGCGGGTGTTTAGTACCGAACGAGCATAAAAACGTAAACATCGTGTCAAACGTTCCAAATGTTTGCTGGCTGGTACAAGTTGCAGTTATTTGAGCAGCAGGTCGTGGTTCTAAAAAGCTCACTAAGGAAAGTGAGTAAATTTCAGAGAAACAATCACCTCGCTACGCTGCGCGTGAGATTTTCGATATACCTTTCACAAATCGTTTTTAATATGCAAGGGAATCCGCCGAGATAGTAGTTTGCTGTTCAGTCCATTCACGTCATTCCATTGTCTCTCTGGAGTTCTTAAGACAAAGAAATACTCTCAATTTCGCTCTCAAGGGTCACCGGAAGCAATCATGTGTAGCTGACACCGAAGAAAAGGTTCCACCCTTTTTTTTACATTAGTAAATTGTGTCGACAATAAGATGATAATTGCTCTACATCCGTAAAAAAGAGACATTTACAGTGATCAGTTTCAAAGGTGCCTGTTGGTCACAGTATGTTTCATCTTTTGTGAAGCGTAATATTCATTTTATTACTATTTTTTAGATCTTGCACTAACCAGTTCCAATATATATCTACACAGACACTTTCGCTAAGTCTTTGCTGAGCTGCTGCATCAGTATTGGCAAATAGGTTGACTCTGAGCCAAAATCGTTCATTGGCAATTTCCAAGTTATATGGCTTCATAGTGCGAAGGAAATTTGCTGTTGCATTACGGTACTTTAGAGTGCTACATCTAGTCTGGTTCGTGTCGTAAATTGGGAAGATACTTTCGAAATCGTATGTCGTTCTGACGAAGTCTACAGAGAGCCATATTGCTGAACAGTCGTGTCCTAGATAGGACAAACTGAAACAAGCTTCTCATTCTGGAAACTGAAAGAAAATGGAGACACGGTTCAAAGAGCATATAGATACAATACGTTTGAATAAAATTTCAGAATCCATATTTGCAATGCACACAACATCCAACAGTCATGGAATAAGGAGCATGGAAGACCATGTACGAGTATTGCACCATGCTGAGAAGGGCAGCCTTATGAATTTCCTTGAGGAGATCGAAATATGTGTACATAAGAGCAAATGACCACAAAATCTGCTCAATGAACAAACCTAGTTAGCCAATGCCAAATTCTAAAAAAATTCATTCACCCGCTTTCCAATTTAAAGTTAAAATAAAAAATGAAAAAGTCCACTTTTGCAGTATTTGTAGTTATATATGCACATCCATCCCAACTCATTTACTGTGCTTTCAACGTATTCCATAATATGTACATAGTTGTAACATTTATTTATGTACGTCTGGCACTTATCATTTACTTTTGTTCCAACGTATACCATAATATTTACGTAATATCACTGCAGCAACACTTTATAACTAACTGCTTTCTTTCTTTATCTTAATTTTAATCAGTTCTCTTTCAGTGCAAATAGTAAGTAACGTAATATCATAAATTTGTAAATTTCTACTGTCATATACATGTACATAATTAAATATCTCTGGGAGACGAAGTCTTTGACATTGTTATGGTTGTAATATCGCCATCTCTGTATGCATACCTCCATGTGATGAAACTTCTAAGTGTGTGAGTGGTGCGTTACATTATGTGCATATATATACACAAAAAAGTTCATTACAGAGTTTTCGATGTTGCAAGATGATAAACGACTTCCACTGGAATGTAATGGCGCGAATTCTTCATTGTAAGTAACCGAAACATTTTCAGTTTAATAATAATGATTTGTTTACATCACTTAAAATCGTCGGGAGGCACAATTAGAATTAAAAAGACGTTGTCTCACATCTTGTTCTGGTTGTCGGGCATCGCCACCACAAGGAAGTTCCGTCAGATGGGGAAACAAACCACGAAATGTAATGTAAAACGTGACCTACCCGTCTTAAGATGAACCCATCGGTTCGAAACCGGTTACGGCGCTGTTTTAATAAATAAATAGCATTGTAAAAAGTGGCTGGTTGCTGTAATCTTCTGTGTAAGAGTCAACCTATATTTTGTACACAGCCACGGGCTCAATATGTCAGTTTTTGACAAAATAGCAAGATCAATCGAATATTCAGTGCTGAAAAATATAGTTATACAGTTGTCTGTATGACATTGGCAGTTACTGCATAAACAGCTCCATGACCATGAAACAAGATCTAGACCGAACTTACATTTACCAAGAAAGAATAAAGAAAAAATTCAAACAGCATTTTCTATTGGGGAATAAAACCGTAAAGGCAAACGAGGTAAAAGGAAATAATAAATCTAAAATTTATTTAATAAGACGGTTAAAATGCTCCTGTTAAGGAATACATTCCGTATACTGGATTACTTAGATAACACAGAGTAGAGGTTTGGTAAAAAATGTAACACAAATAAATAAAAATAACGATAAAAGTATCTGTCTTTCCACATAACTCTTTCACACTACATTTTTTCCTTCTTTTTCTTTTATGGAAAAACTTATTCCCTAAGCTATGCGATGTATATTAGTAACACCTTATCCACTGTCTGAGCTTAACATCTCACTTATTGTAGGGAGATGTCGACTCAGTGTTTTTTCAAGCTAGCAACTGAGAAGTTGTGGCATACAAAATGATCCTGACCTCAGCTGATAGTCGTGTAATGCTATGAAACAACGTGTCTACAGTGAGGTGACAAAAGTCATGGGATACCTTCTAATATTGTGTCTGCCTCCTTTTGGCTGGAGCTCGACGTAGCATAGACTCCACAAGTCGGCGAAGTCTCCTCCAGAAATATTGAGCCTTGGTGCCTCTATAGCCGGCCATAATTGCGAAAGAGTTGTCGGTGCAGAATTTTCTGCACGAACTGACCTCTCAATTATATTCCATGTCGGTTGATCTGGGACGCCAGTTCATTCGCTAAAATTGTATAGAATATTCCTCTAACCATTCACAAACAATTGTGGCCCTGTGACAAGGTGCACTGTCGTCCACAAAAAATCAATCATTGTTTGGGAGCTTCAAGAACGTTTTAACCAAACCCGCCGATTCCACGTGTGACCGATTCGTTCTTGTATTTCAGATGTCCGAATCACGTTTATCCGAACCTTTTTTAATGTTTCGTAGCAAGGAAAGGAATGATTTTTAATTACTAACATGACAATTTTTAGGAGTATTACCCGCTGATATTGCTTAAATTAGAATCAATAAATTGTAGAATAATTTCTGTATCTCTCCAGAAGCGAAAATATGGCATAGGTGGCGCTCGAAAAATAAAATAAAAAATAAAAAAAGAACCTTCATCCCCCCTGTCTAACACAAATTTTGACGCTTGTTACCTAATAGAATACTATAGTTAGCATGGCACCTATTCATGATTTAAACTTCTATGCAAAGCAAGGTGTGGATAACGGGGCTCGATTTTCAGGGTCGGTACGTCACACAAGTTATTACAGGCGTTGGTGGTGGTGGTGGTTAGTGTTTAACGTCCCGTCGACAACGAGGTCATTAGAGACGGAGCGCAAGCTCGGGTTAGGGAAGGATTGGGAAGGAAATCGGCTGTGCCCTTTCAAAGGAACCATTCCGGCATTTGCCTGAAACGATTTAGGGAAATCACGGAAAACCTAAATCAGGATGGCTGGAGACGGGATTGAACCGTCATCCTCCCGAATGCGAGTCCAGTGTGCTAACCACTGCGCCACCTCGCTCGGTTATTACAGGCACAACACTTTATATGGCCTACCTGGATTTGGTTTCATCTGCACCCTTGTAGCAAACAGCTTGGAGCTATGCAGCCTTACCTTAACGACAATACTGAAATAAAACTGTATCTATGAAGATTTTTTGGTTGCCACCTCTGAAAGAGCAATTTCAGTACTGTATTTCATGTTATTTTTCTTTAAATGTGCCAGAAGAAAATTTTCACTAATGACATTTGTGGCAACAGCTTTACTTGGAAACAATCTTGAGGTACACTGTGATATTATTAAGTGGCTTAGTGGCTGCCATCTTTACTTTGAATAATAAGGTAAAGTTAATATTCTGATAAACCAAATATAAAGGATGGTGTTTCGGATCTCCTGAAATCTTACGAGAAATCGAATCAGATTAACGACGAGATAAGCAAATTTAAATTTATGCATAACGGTCTATAAGGATAGTAAATATACCACTCACCAATGCTCGTTAAAGGTACGAACCACGGGTTTGAAATGACAGTGTTCAAATATGAAATACAGTCTGGAAAGAAAGAAAGAAAGACGAAGGAGTACAAAAACAGTACTGCAGTTAATTAAAGTATTGCAGAGTTATGTTCAGGTCTATATATGTTAATAGTAGTGTACAATATGTAAAGTAATTTTCTAAGTTTCAAGGAAACCAAACATTCTATCAAGATATTGTAGAAAGGACAGGACTTCTATAATGGAACCTTGTAGCTGAAGTAAAATAGTAAGTGGTGAGGTGTGAGAAAGGACCCACAATTTAGTCACATAATGGAAGCCATGGGATTGAATCACTTAGTTCTCCACAAATATGAGGAAAAAAAATGAAAACGAAGTGTCAAGAGACACTATAGTGCGCATTGGTAACTTTATTGTGGTAGTTCATATAAGTCTTAGTTTGTAGTAGTAAATACATAAGATTAATGTTATAATAAGTGTTGAGTCATTGGTTTCTGAAAGAAAATGATAAGCAGTTTATACTGTGATAAAAGTATACTACGCAGGTAAAGAAGTTTAAGTTGAAACTGAAAAGGTGTTGTCGAATAGGAATTTCCCTTATATGTTCGTGTACGGTAAAGTTGTTTTTTCAATGTGTGTTATCCTGATGGAAAACCAATAATTTTTTGGAGGTATCTTATAAGTCTATAAGGAACGTTTTTTGCCCAAAGAAACATTTCTCCAAGCCCATTCTTTTGGGATGATTCAACGAAATGTGGGGCATATGTTTTGATACAGTTAAACTACAATTGTTATTTAAACTGTATCGAGTGAAAACTGAATGAGTAAATTAATTGGCCTTATACTAAAGGTTAGGGTTAAGGAAACTTCTATAACTATGTCAGCATCCAGCAGTGTAATTTCTGTGATGAATGTTCGTTCGAAGGAGGGAGTATTTTGTGAAAACATTAATAATTTTATGAAAAATAAAATATAAAAATGAATGTAAGTTATAAATGTACTGATTTCAATATTGTAAGGATCTAAGGGTATTAGAACTTGCAATTAATTTAAACAATATGAAATCATATACTATACGTTTGCGACCGCCAGTATTATGAATGCTCTTGGATCGAGCACCGCAAGGGAGAAGAAGAACGAAAAACCAGAGGCAGTTGCATTCGAGACCTGGTAGTCTGCGTATCGTGGTGTGCCCCGTCTGGCGATGTGAGGTTTTAGCAGTAAAAAATTCTGTGCGAAAGTGCTTAATATTTGGTGTGGCAGTGGCTTGTAGTTCCTCAATTCGTCGCCTGTTTATTTTGTGTCAGAAAGCAAGAATATCAGACTCGTTTTCTATGATGGAATGTGGAGCCATTGATACAGCAAGTGAATATGGCTACCACATGTGTGTGGTAGTTATAAATTAATTCCATCACTGGAGATGTGACGAGCCTATCCAAATTGTCATACAGCAAGCAAAAACTTCAACAGTGATACGTCTGCAACCAAGAAGGCAAGACATTTTCGTATTAACCGTATTTACCAGCGTATCAGGATGTTACAGTCAACCCCATAGTTTCAGTATAGTTTTGTTAAAAGTATTTGTTAGAACCATTGTCCCAGACTCATATACCGATCCAAAGTTCCCTGTCCTTTTTGTTAAATGTAAATTTTGTGTTATCTGTGTGGTCAAAAGATCGTAGTTAATTAATTTTGTTGTTAGGACAGTCTTGCAGTGTCATATAAAAGTAACTTCCAAGAATAATTGTTTACTATCAATTTGAAGAGACGAAAAGTGTGGTCGCTTTGATATGTCATTGTAAGGTTCAATTTTAAGAGATGTCTTACCTTTCAATTTACATTATTAGCTTTACACAATTATTCAAAGTAACAGCTATTAGGTGACCTAAGGACATCTCAGTCTGCCTCCATCTTGTTTCCAAGTTAATTGTTGCCACAAAAATCACTGTCATAAATTTAATTCAGGCACATTTAAAGGAATATAAATTGGAATGAAGTACTGAAATTACTCCTTCAGAGCTGGTGACCAAAACATCTTCATAGATACAGTTGTCTTTCAGTAATGTCGTTAAGGTAAGGCTGCACAGCTGATAGCTCTTTTCTACAGTGGTGCAGATAAAACCAATACCAGGTATTCTTTATAAAGTGTTGTATGTGTAATAACTTGTGTTCCATACCAACCCTGAAAACCGAACCCGATTGTCCACACCTTGCTTCGGAGAGAAGTTTAAATCATAAATAGGTGTCAGGCTAATAATAATATTCTGTTAGGAACATGTGTTAAAATATGTGTTAGAGATAGTTGTCAATATTAGTAAAAACAGTGTAATGTTGTGCAGTTTTAATGAAGATTCTCTACTAGGCTTACTAAAAGCTGTATTTTTCTGAGAAGCGACTTGTAGTCAGTGGAGGAAGAGGGATGAAGGTTTTTTTTATGTTTTTGAGAGGCAGTCCCGGCAGGTAGCGGTACATGTGCGGGTGTGGGGTATCGTAAACCCGACCGCCAACCGGATTCACTTTCCATGGTACAACCACGCCCTATTTTCACTTCTGGAGAGATAGAGAAATTATTCTCCATTGTAAGCAATATTAGCGGGTAGTATGGCTACATATTGTTAAGTTCGTATTTAAAAAGCTTTTCTTTCCCTGCTATGAAACGTAAAAAATGGTTCGATTACATGTGATTCAGACATTTAAAATACAAAGACGAATCGTTCACTTATGGAATCAGTGGGTTCGGTTACGTATGGCGACTGTGACAGGACTCAAACCAGAAAGCTAATTGAAAGATAAGAAATCTCATAAAATTTAACTTTACAATGACATATCATAGCGAGCTCGCGAGCGAGGTGGCGCAGTGGCTAGCACACTGGACTCGCATTCGGGAGGACGACGGTTCAATCCCGTCTCCGGCCATCCTGATTTAGGTTCTTCGTGATTTCCCTAAATCGCTTCAGGCAAATGCCGGGATGGTTCCTTTGAAAGGGCACGGGCGATTTCCTTCCCCATCCTTCCCTTACCCGAGCTTGCGCTCCGTCTCTAATGACCTCGTTGTCGACGGGACGTTAAACACTAATCTCCTCCTCCTCCTCAAAGCGAGCTCACATTTCGTATTTCAGATTGATAGTAAACAATTATTCTTGACACTGCAAGACTGTCATAACAACAAAATTAATTAATTACGATCTTACGATCTTTTGACCATACAGAATGGTACAAAATACACATTTAACAAAATTGACAGGGAACCTTGTATCGATATATGAGTTAGCGACAAAGAGTCTAACAAATTCTTTTAACAAAACTGTATAAGAACTTCGGCAAACTGTAAGGTTTCCTCTATCATCTTGACACACTGCTAAATGTGGTTAATACGAAAATGTCATGCCTTGTTGATTGCAGACGTATAAGTGCTGAAGTTGACGCTTGCTATATGAAAATCTTGGTAGGCTCTTCACCTCTCCAGTGATGACATTAATTTATAAGTAGCACACACATGTGGTACCATAGCCATGTCAACTTGCTGTATCAGCAGCTCCATATTCTTTTTTTCTAACACAGTATAAGCTGGGGACGAATTCAGGAACTATAAAGCACTGCCACACCAAATATTAATCACTTTCACACCGAATTTTCTACTGTTCATCACCAGACATGACATGCCACGATACACACACTGCCTAGGCTCGACTGCAGCTGCCTCTGGTTTTCGTTCTTTTCCTCCCTTGGAGTGCTCGCACTAAGATCATCCAAAAGACTGGTGGTCGAAAACCCATAGTGCGTTCTCTATGTTTATGATTTCATTTTTAAAAGTGAATTACATGTTCTAATAACATTACAATGTTGCAGTCAGTACATTTATAACTTACATAAATAGATAGATATTCAGCGATCACAGGCCCTACAGACCACGCACTGTTCCACAAGCTGCGTCCATTCCTTCCTGTTTTGTGCCCGGTTCCTCCAGGTGTCTTCAATTCCCAGGGCTGCTAGGTCTTTCGCCAGGTCGTTCATCTAGCGCTGTCTTGGTCGTCCAATGGGGCGTTTGGTGTTTGAGTTTCCCCTTTAGTGCCATCTTCGCCTGCCTTCCATCTGGCATACGGGCTACATGGCCCACCCATTGTATTCTTTTGTTCCTTATCTTCTCTTTATAACTTACGTTCATTTCTATATTTTATAATTCATAAAATTATTAATGTTATCACTAAATACTCTCTCCTTCCAATGAACGCTTATCACGTAAATTATACGCTTGCATTATAACATAATTGTAGATGTTTCTCTAACACTAACCTTTAGTATAATTTCGATCATTTTACTCAGTCAATTTTCACTCGATACTGTTTAAATAAACAATAACTTTTAAAAACTGCAATTTGAATTTAACTGTATCATCAGATTTGCCAAACAGTGAGTTTTCCATGTTAACTGTGCTGCCAAACTCAGCAAAAACATGTAATACTGAATCAAGAAGACTGTTATGTTCTAACCATGACTTTTTAGCATTGAGGATATCATTAACGTAGGTTGTAATTCTTTCCTTCAGGTGCTTAGAAAGAACAGAATTTAATTCCCAAATAAAACAGAAGGGGAAATGTTAAGTGCAAAGTGCAATTTATGAAACTGCTAAGAGGTACCAAAGCAAAGACAAGCTGTATATTTCCTACAAGTAAAGTGCACATGTTTTTGCCAAATGCCTAATCTCAGATCTAAAGTAGCTAACGCCTTTACACCATGAAATTTCTGTAACAATTCCTCCAGTGACTGAGAACGATCTGTTTCAGGAAGAATAATGCTATTTGTCTGGAATCTAACATCAAACGTACTGACCCACCTCTTTTTTCAACAACATGAAGTGTTTTGTTGTAAGAACTCACGGGAGATTCAATGACAGCTTGAGCAAACATAGACTGGATCTCGTTCTTTACTTTTTCCTTGCATACCAATGGAATAACATGAGGTGGAACAAAGAACTTCGTATGTTCCTTGATTTCATACAGAAAATTTCGTCTGGTACCAGGTCTGTTGACAAAGACTTCGGAATATGACTGCAGAATATCGAATAAGTCTTTCCTATGTACACTGACTACTTTATCATGTCTAATTTCAGAGATACCAAAAGACTGTTCCATCTCCTGAAAAATACCTGATTTGTGATTTTCACAAGCATAAAAATTTCAAACCGTTGATGTCTTCTTCCTGCTTTGAAATCCAGTCCTCGAACTGCAAACAGACTAACTTGCCATGAGCCTCAGCTTTCGCCTTAGCGCAATTAAAGTTTAGAATGGCCATGTATTCTGTCAAAAAATTAACACCAAATATCATTTGTGTAGTAATAAGGGGGAACAGTTAGGAAGTTGGCAGAGAACTGATTACCTTCGCAAATAAAATCCAAAAATGATTGGTTTCTGACCTCTAAGAGTTTTGCCACTAGTCACACCCTTAATTTTGATTTGTTGCAGTGGAAATGCTGGACAAGCAGTAAATTCCTGACATTTACTGAAAGCTGCCTCACTGCTAACGAAAACAGGACTACCTGAAGCTGGTACTGCTGACAAAGAAAGTTTTCCCAGTATCAACTGACACAATAGGATGGATTAAAATGTTCTGATTGTCTATCTTATCTTCCAATAACTGTGTCTAATATCATCAAATTGGACAAAATTTACTCATGTTTCCTCTGAATCCATGTCATAAAACGTTTTTCCTAGGGAAGTGTCATCTTAATCCATTACCATGTCATCAGTTGTATTCCCTACCGCTTGTGGATGTACATGTGTTTCACATTCATTGTCATCATCTGACCATGCCACATAATTTGTTACCCGGTCAAAAACATTGATTGCCTCTAACTTTAGTGCCTGGTCCTCACGTAACACCTGTTCCTCATTTAGTTAGTACACACATCAAGAAAAGTTTTGCTTCATCCCAGTTGCCAGAACACTTGAAGACAGACGTTGGCTCTGAATATTGTATCACAAAGTCCCTTCGACCGTTGAGACATGTCAGTAAACCCGCCCAAAGATGTAAACAACAATGCATGAGCAGCGCCTATTAGGGGGAAGGGGTCCGACAGCCGATCAGTTCCAGTCATTCCACCAGGAAGGAGGTACACGGCTCGTGTTGTCTGTAGTTCAACGATGCGTAGACGGTTAATAGCGAGCTTCGATCGCGTCTCCATTGTTACTTTGTGCCAGGAAGGGCTCTCAACAAGGGAAGTGTCCAGGCGACTCGGATTCAAACAACGCGACGTTGTTAGGACATGGAGGAGATTCAGTGAGACAAGAACTGTCTATGATATGTCTCGCACAGGCCGCCCAGTGATTACTACTGCAGTGGATAATCGCTACTTATGGATTATGGCTCTGAGGAACCCTGACAGCAACGCCACCATTTTGAACAATGCTTTTCGTGCATCCACAGGGTGTCCTGTTAAGACTCAAACTGTACGCAATAGGCTGCATGATGCGTAACTTCACTCCCGACGTACACAGCGAAGTTCATCTTTGCAACCACGGCACCGTGCAGCCCGGTACTGATGGGCCTAAAAACATGCCGAATGGATCGCTCAGGATTGGCGTCACGTTCTCTTCACCGATGAGTGTCGCATATGCCTTCAACTAGACAATCGTCGGAGACGTGTTTGGAGACAACCAGGTCAGGCTACACGCCTTAGACACACTGTCCAGCGAGTGCAGCAAAGCGGAGGTTCCCTGCTGTTTTGGGATGGCATTATGTGGGGCCGACGTACGCCGCTGGTGGTCATGGAAGGCGCCGTAATGGACGCTCGACTAGAGAGGCCTGCATGTTCTCCAGACATGAACCTTATCGAACATGTCTGGCATTGATTGAAAAGGTCTGTTCATGGTCGACGTGACCCACCAACCACTCTGAGGGATCTACACGAAATCGCTGTTCAGGAGTGAGACAATCTGGACCGACAGTGCCTTGATTACGTTGTGGATAGTATGCCACGACGATAACAAGCACGCATCAGTGCAAGAGGACGTGCTACAGGGTATTAGAGGTACCAGTGTGTTCAGAAAGCTGAGCAACCAGCTCTGAAGGTCTCGCTGTATGGTGGTAGAACACGCAATGTGTGGTTTTCATGAGCAATAAAACAGGAGGAAATGATGTTTATGTTGATCTCTATTTCAATTTTCTGTGCAGATTCCGGAACTCTCGGAACCGAGGTGAAAACTTTGTTTGAGGTGTGCAATAGGCTCACACTGTTCATTTTTTTTCACTGACAGGTCCACAATGTGTGATGTTTATGGTGTTGTGGACGAATACTCTGTATCGGCAAACGACTCGTTTGTTACATGTACCATCAGTCACCCCCGTGGTGGCCAGTGTCGTCCAACATTATCACAAGGATTACGTGGTCTAATCTCAACTGTTTCTGCACATCGTTCAGAACTAAAATTTCCACGATTGCGTCTCTCATGATATATTTCTTTCGTAATAAGTGTTACGATCACGGGAATTATCTCGTGTTTGTAATGATAGATATATGATCTGAAATTATTGTTCTCTGTTGCTCGATTTGAATTAAAGTTTCATCATTCAGGCCAGTTACTGTTATTTCTTTCATTATACGGATGTATGTTGGAATCACCATTATTGCCATTTCTTCTTTGGCTCCTCCTTCTGAAATTGTCACGATTGTTAGACTGTTCTCCCAGATGCCAGTTGTACGAATAATTTTGATCACAGCTGCGAGAAAATTGATTATTCTGTTCATAACTGTTGTTACGATTTGCAGAATTTCCTTCACCAGATGTGTTCCATTGTGACTAGAAATTTTCTGTTGCCATGTCTGTATTTATTTCGCGAGTAAAATTCCTCACTGTCAACTTCAAGTTCTTGCAGTAAATTTTGAAAAAAAAAACTCAGTGTCGTGTTTACAGCGTTCTGCCCAAAATAATGTGTTGAATACGTGTTGGTAGTTTAGTCAAACAGATTCTTATTAATTCAGAGAGACTGTACGGATTCGATAAGAAGCGATTCTTGCGTATCAAGTGTTGAAAACGCTCTGTCTGGCTGGAAAAGTCCGACTGTTCAAAATTCTTTAGCATAATGATAATGGTTTTGCTCTTTCTTGAGTTGCTTCAGACCAGTATGGAGATAAGAATGCGTGATAAAGTTCACCTTTCCTTTGGCGTTCTTGTACGATTGCTGCCAATCATGTGACTGACTCAGATTCTAAGTAGCAACACATATATCCATGTTTATGACCAATTGGCCATGAAGGTGGGAGACAGTATTGGAATTGTTGTAGCCACTGTCTGTGGTGTATGTCAGCGGCAGAATTTTGAAAAACCTTACACTTTCGAAATGTAAGAACATGTTTGTAATCGAATAAATCATTCTGGTGCGAGAACAAATTATCTTGTCTGAGTAACGCACTGAGTTCGTGCATCAGTTTACCTACATGGCACAAAACAGAAAGTACGTCAGGAGTAATAATATGCAAAATGCGGCCAACGGTCTCGTCATACCCGTGACTAATTTTCTGTTCAACGCGCAATACTCTGTCATCCACTTCATTTACATCGGACTTGTGCTGTTGATTAATGGTCATCTCTTCCTGTTTAAAACGTTGAAGAGAAACATATTCTTTCCAATCCGGAAACGGAACTGCCTGTGTAACATCAAAATTTTTATTCGCATTGCACGACATTTGGGTCACAGTTACAGAAAGTTCATCTCCCTGTTTAGTAACGGTATTTAACTGTTGTTGGGTAGCAAATTCTGTCTCCTTAGCCATGAGTGATGCACACTGCATTTCAAAGCTTTGTATCTGGGTTTCAAGCTGACTGTCCTGCAGTTTTAACTATAAAATTTCGGCCGTTTTAATGTGTCCAGCTTTCGACATCAGCTTATTTATTACAGCGTTGAACTCCTCACCAACGTCTTGTTTAACCTATTTAGTTTTCTCATTTAAATCGGCCAAAAGTTCCTTTCTATTTTTTTATTGTTTTGTTCTAAATTGCTGGCAAAACCCCCTAATTTTTTGTCGAGTTTTGTGTCACATTCTTCAAATTTTCTGTCATGTTCCTCAGTTTTTTTGTCCAGTCTCCTGTCACGTTCTTCAAATTTTCCGTCCTGCTCTTTAATCTGCTGTAATAATACCTTCAGAATACTTTGCAAGTAAGTCGTTGTTCCCATCTTCAGCATTACTACAGAAGCCATATGCCACAGACTCAGTTTTCAAAGCAGAATTCCCAGTTGAACTTTCTTGTTGCATGTACGAACCGAAAAACTACCCTGATCAATCCTGTCAGGCATTGTCGTATCTGTCTCAGTTACATAAATATTGTGACACGGCCTATGTTTATTTGTCCCTTCTGTGTCTACAGAGTTATCAAAAGTTGCAGCTCTGGTAGCGTTTGACCTTTTAATGCAATTATAGTAAAGCAACAAACAAAAATGAAATCTCTAACACACATAATATCTACGTTACATAGATAACTCCTAAAATAACTTCCTGTCAATTTTACTGAGAACAGGAAAATATTTACATTACTACTGACAGAATTCACTGAATAAATGCAAACCCAAGCTTCTGATGATATCACTGTGCAATGAAATACCTACACTTCAGTAGCATATACCATGAAAATATCACTGTCTGTCTAACCATATAACACTTCATGGTTCAATAATCAAAGCCGGCCGAAGTGGCCGTGCGGTTATAGGCGCTGCAGTCTGGAACCGCGAGACCGCTACGGTCGCAGGTTCGAATCCTGCCTCGGGCATGGATGTGTGTGATGTCCTTAGGTTAGTTAGGTTTAACTAGTTCTAAGTTCTAGGGGACTAATGACCTCAGCAGTTGAGTCCCATAGTGCTCAGAGCCATTTGAACCATTTTTCAATAATCAAGAGTAATTTTGGCTGGGAGTATATCATTAGCAATAGCAAAGATCAATAGTAAAATCACTTATTCTGCGAACAATATAATGCTGCAAACGCATAACATGAAAGAATCTCACTTGCATTACACATTGCGGTAAGTCACAAGTTCACAATTGAGAATGAAATACTTTTCAAAAAGTCGATGTCCATAGTTGCAGAGAATACACAGTGGTTCAATTCCTACACAAGCAAACCCTAACATTACTCCAGAAAATTTATCTACTTTGTGCACTGGTAACAAATGTGCAAAACAAACTCTGTTGCTGCAATGGTACACAGTGCATAATCACCTCAGTTGTTACGTTACAAATCTTGAAAGTAATTGCTCAGTGAAAGCCTATAACTGAGATTTTAATATGTATATGGTTCAAAAAAGGAAGTTGTCTGACTGCAGAAATCAACAGACCACCACATAACTATGTATCCTGGTAGAGAAGGTCGACAGGTGAAGCGTGTTTGTCTTTAATTTAAACCCTTGTTTGTGTCTGGTTGGTATCTGAGAAAAATGTAAAGCGTATTTTGATATCGAAATGTGTCAAGTTCAGTACGGGGCAACAGAGCTACGTAAAATTTAATTTTTGGACGGAAATATATGGAGCCCAGCTACACTATGCGTATTCCAAACTAGCCAGTATATCAAACAATTCGCCTGCGAGAAAGGAATCCGGTTTCAATGAAATTAACATCTCCTATCTGATTGCAAAACAAAACGATTCAGATAAAAATGTTGACCCTGAATATATTGTAATTATACAGCAAACGAACATAAAAATTAACGCGTCTGACTTTCTGGTAGAAACTGCATGAAGATTCACAAGATACCACTTCACTGAAATCTTTTACTCATATTAAGTCTCAGAACTGATACTGATATAATCACAAAACGCTCAGACAATCACTGTGGCTTACAATGGACACGGATTTTGATGGTAATTACATTTATTGACATGCCTGTCAGCACGGGACGCTCGCCTGCTCTACAGCCTGTCACTATTAGAGTAATGATGAGACTGTCAATCGAATTTCATTTAACGTAACTGCGATGTGTGGTGCTAGACAGTATCTTACCAAGTTTCACAAAAATGCTTCTTAGTAAACATGCAAACATAGTCATGAAAGTAAATGAAAATGGGGAACTAATCTTAAAGGCCTAAAAATTAAGAGAACAAGATTCCAAGTTAAACTATACTTCATTAAACCATAACATCAATACATCTTTTCATAAAGTTCTCACACCTATATAAGTTAGCAAGGTATTTCTTAATAACTCTCTTCTGTATAACTCTCTTTCTTGACACTCATTTCAACTATTAGAAACGTACATGTGATTGACTATAAAATTTATACAGCAAACTTGTTAGAACACTGTGTACTATAATTTTAGTTTGTTTATGTCAATAGGCAATGTTTGATTAAAATAAGTGTGCGCTTCCACAAAAAATACACTCTCTAAGTATTATTACAGTCTGATGATTCGCTAACAATACGAGCCCCTGAAACGAGCGAGATGATGCGGTAGTTAGCACACTGGACTCGGATTCGGGAGGACGACAGTCCAAACTCGCATACGGCCATTCAGATTTAAATTTCCTGTAATTTCCCTAATTCGCTCCAGGAAAATGGCTGGATGATTCCTTCGAAAGGACGCGGCCGATTTCCTTCCCCATCCTTGACCCGATCCGAGCTTGTGCTCCGTGTGTAATGACCCCGATGTCGACCAGACGTTAAACCCAATCTTCCTTCCTTCCTTCGAGCACCTGACTACCATATCGTTTTACGTAAACGGCACATCAAGAGCACTTTCCATTTCCGCAAATATGAGGAACAAGTTTTAGATGATCCAGCCTGTATATTGTGACGCTACTGTGAATTTCCTTCATGATGAATTACTCCAAAATATGATACCATAACACATCAGTGAATGAAAACTGGCGTAGAAAGCTAATTTACTGATATGTTTATCGCCAAAATTTGCAATAACGCTAATTGCATAAGTAACTGAACCTAACCATCTCAGCAGATCATTAATGTGTTTTTCCAATTCAGTCTCTCATCAATGCACACAGCCACAAATTTTGAATATTTTACCTCAGCTATAAGCTTCCATTGAAAGTCTACATGTATTAATGGTGCTGTGCCATATACTGTACAGCAGTGTATATACTGTGGTTTACCAAAATTTAATGAAAGTCCGTTTACAGACAAGCACTTAAATGTTATACGAAACGTCTTATTTACAATTTCCTCAGCTAATTCTTGTTTGTTGGGTGTGATTACTATATTTGTATCATCGACAAAAAGAACTAGCTTTGTACCTTCATGAATACAGGGTGGCAATATTATTAAGAACAAAAAGGGATCCTAGACAGAGCCCTGTGGGACCCCATCCCTGATACCTCCCCAGTTTCAGAAATCGGCTGATTTTTGTACTTTACGTGAACTGTTTTTTTTTTTTCAATCTTCTATACTCTTCCTGTTAAATAGAAATTAAACCACTTCTGCAGTGTCCCACTGATACTATAATACTTCAGCTTACTAGCATCTTGAAGAACTTCAGTTCCATGATTTATACAATCAAAATCTTTGAGAGATCTCAAAAAATCCCAGTTGGTGATGTTCAGGTATTTGGAGCATTTAATATTTGATCAGTGGTAGTATATGTGGCATTTTCTGTTGCAAAGCCTGTCCAAAAACAAAACTGATATTATTTAGTACTTTATTTTTACAAATATGTGAAGTTTCCCCCAAATACCTGGCTTACTGAAGAATTTTGATTAAAGCTGTCAAAGTGAGACTGGTCAGTGGTTGTTGGCATCAAATCTCTCCCCTTTCTTATGCAATGGTTTAAGAATAGCATATTCCAGTCTACCAGAAAAAATGCCCCGTTTCAGTGAGGTATTATATATACTGACCAGCTAGAGCATTATGACTACCTCCCCATAAGCCAGTACGCTCACCTTTGGCACGGATAACAGCGGCGACGTGTCGTGGCATGGAATCAATGAGGCCTTGGTAGATCGCTGGAGGGAGTTAGCACCACATCTGCATACACGAGTCACCTCATTCCTTCTGGGGAGTGGGGTGATGAACTCTGACGCCACGTTCAGTAACATACCAGATGTGTTCGATAGGGTTCAGAGCTGGCGAGTTGGTAGTGCCAGCACATCAACTGTAACTCGCCACTGTGTTCCTCGAACGACCCCATCACACTTATGGCCCTGTAACATGGCGCATTATCTTGCTGAAAAATGCCACTACCGTCAGGAAACATTATCGTCATGAAGAGGTGTACGTGGTATGCAACTAGCGCACGATACTCCTTGGGCATCACGGTGCCTTCCACGAGCTCCACTGAACCCATGGATTCTCACTCCAATGTTACTCAGAGCATATTGGAGCCGCCGCCAGCTTGTCTCCGTTCTGCAGTACAGGTGACAAGGAGCCGTTCCCCTGGAATACGACAGATTCGCGCCCTCCCGTCGGCATGAAGGAGATGGAATCGGGATTCGTCATACCATACAACGCTCTGCCACTGCGCCAATGTCCATTGCCTATGGTCACTTGCTCATTTCAGTCGTAGTTGCCGATGTCGTGGTATTAACATTGACACACACATGGGTCGATGGCGGCGGATGCTTATCGTTAGGAGTGTTCGGTGCACTGTCTGCTTGGATACACTGCAGACTCACACTCTGCCCAGTATTGAAGTCTGATGTTAGTTCCGCCAAAGTTCGCTGCTTGTCCTGTTTTACCAGTCTGCTCAGCCTACGACGTCCAACATCTATAATGAGGGGTGACCGCCCAATCCAACAAACTCTGGACGTGCTTTCACCCTGGTTTCTCCACATGTTTATGGCACTCACCACAGTAATCCTCGAACACTCGATAAGACGTGCAGTTTCTGAAATGTTCGTGCTGAGCCTCCGGGCTATCAACAATCTGCCCTCGGTCAAACTCAGATGGATTGCGTGCCTTTCTCGTTGTACACACGGACAGCACGCTCACTGGTACCACATGCACCGTGCATGTGTGTGTGACTAGCAGTCATTCTTCGCCAGGTGACGCTGCTATGGCCCAGACGACTTTATATCGATACTATATCGGTGTTCATAATGATCTGGCTGATCAGTGTATGCGGCTGAGAAACCCGCTGTTGGGAATAAGCTTTTAGTATTCTGTTGGAGAAGCCATCAGTTCCATGCTATCTTTTACTTTTGAGTGAGTTTACTATTTTTCTAATTTCAGAAAGGTAGGTGGATAGAATTTAAGTTTTATCAAATTTACGTAAGTGTGTTGTGGATGACTGTCTTTTATGTATATCAAGAATCAGATATCGACGACTTTGTTCTCTTGTGGATTGTATATTTCTGTTCTGCATATCATTAAGATATCAGTACTTATTTCACTACCTATGACAGTAGTACACGCTTTTCAAACGCACGGCAAGCTTACAAGTTCTCCGAGGCGCAATAACGCTTCTCGTTATATTGTCACAGTACTGAATTCTGCTTCCTCTCCAGCGCTACCTTAGCAACAAACCTTATGCTGTTAACAGCAGCGGGAAAAATACCGAGAAATAGCGGAGAAGGTCTTCAATACTCTCTCTCTTTTTCATCATTCTCCCTTTGAGATCAGAGACTTGCGACGAAGCAGTTAATATTCCGCTGAGATTTACGCCGAAGCCACTAATATTTCACCTCCGCTTTGAGCTACGTTTCTAAGAACCGATGTCTTGGACTCGAACAAGACGGGGAACTGGAATTGTGTTCTGCGCTAGCTGACGTCACGGTGAACGCCAATACCAATAACTTCCACGTCAGTTAACAGACATATATAATTTTTTCAAATTATGAACATGTGAGATACGCAACTATAAAATTCTAAATTCTGACAGATGATGATATATTGCCGAAATTAGATGCAGCACAGTAACAAATTTAGTAGTTCTCTGGTGGTATCCATAAAAATGAGCTTCATGAAAGTTATGTAGCATAACCTAAATCATATTTTATAAGCGGAGAATACTTTCTGCTGTCATACTTATCGATTTTTTCACGACTGAGAATGATACCTACCCAGCAGCCATGTTTTTTTTTTAAATTTTGTGTGGCGAATAAACACCTTCTGTTGCGCCGAACGCGTTATGATAGTACTGTAAAAGCATCACCGGTGGCGAGTTCTTCAGCTTCCTCTTCGCAGAGACTTCGCCTGTTTTCAGTTTCAATGTCGAATTATTTGAGCTATATGATCATGAAGAAACGGAAAAAAGTTCTTCACCTGGCTGTGATTGAACGTTTCTTGAGATCAAAAGGCACACTTTCCATGTGCAATCGCAAATTTGGACAATGTTTTTTATGATGAATAGATTCCATCCTTGAGTTGGAACTCTTCAAGGTCAGCGATATGCCGACATGCTGCCACAATAAACTCCTTACTGATATCAAAACTATTCCACCTACAAATTAAGTTACATGTACAAATGTATGGCAGTAAGCAACGTATTTTAGTTTCGCTAAAGGGTGAAAAGTGAGGAAACAGTGCATAATTTCTTACAAAATACGACTAAAATATACTGAAAAACTGCGGTTATTAATCACTAAACTTACTACTTTATAATAGGTACCTGCTACACGCAGTACACTTAACCAAGAGAGTATGGTTAGTACAAGATTTTAACATGTTATTTTGCCGTCAGGCTTGTAGCGTTGCAAAATGTCGTATTACGCACGCCACACAAGCGATTTAGTCTAATTATACGTACAATAGGCTAGCGGCAAGCGTCAGTAAAATTCGTGTTCAGCGGTAGACTTTTTGTTATGTGAACCAATACTCTGACCTTTTGAGCATTTGGAGTAATATAATGTTGCAAACAGCACGTAGAATTTGCAGTTTTTGGCCATGAATTAATTTCAAAGATCAAAATGCGGAGAATGTCAAATCAAACCGTAGACTAATTAATTCCTGCTCAGAGTATCAGATTTCCGTAATATTTTACAACAAACTGATGTATGCAAATACCAATAAACGAAATTAAATATCAATCAGAATTTTAAGTATTAAATAACACCACGTACGGTGGTAACTGCTGCAGTATATTTAGGCTGGAATGTTACAGTGTTCAGATACACGCAGGTATGTTCTGTATTTGTATTATTAATAGCTTTTGAATGTTAGCCAGTAAAGTGAAAAGAAAAGAAAACCATGACGGAATGAAAGTACAGGGAATATTGAGAGCCAGGCATTATCTGTTTACAGAACAGCAGCGAATGGCGCGAAATGGTTTTGAGATTTCACGACAGATGATTCTAGATACACTTGCAACTACGCAGTATCCATTACATGTTCCGCCTTTCTGCAAACTTACACTGAAATGATATGTCTCTCCGTGTGCTGTGGTGGGACACTAGTTCTGTCTGTAGATAGTCATAACTTTTTCCTTGTAAGTGCCAGGGGCATGCTTATCGATATTCCTCGATGGATGTGCCTTTGATGAATTTGATGGTTGTTAAAAGAGTCCAAAAATTCTTGTGCATTTCGTTTTCTTATTTGCTTTTGGTCGGTAATCGATATATGCGGTATCAATTTTTGCACAGATATCTTCTCACAGTTAATTCTTTAGGTAAAACACACGAAACTTGTTTCTTTTTTTGTATAGTCCTTTGGCGTTAGCTGTTTTCAACACCTTTAACTGCCAGTCATCCACTATCATATTGTGCACATGACGGACGTTTCCAGTGCTGGTTGCAATTTTCGGGCGTCCTTCGCGTTGTAGTGTGTGTGTGTGTGTGTGTGTGTGTGTGTGTAGAGGATGAATTCATTAGTTGAGTCAGAAGCCATTCGAAGGCAGTACAACGCCTCCATTACTCCAGTACCTCGTACCACAAGTTCAAGCTCACATCTGGCGGAGCTGGAAGCTGGGCCCCCGTCCAAGGACCGGCTGCGAGGTGTCGTAGCAGGTCAACGGAAGTTGTCGCACTCATTGCGTCCAAGACGTGGTGTGACCTCGGGTAGCCAGAAGCTCACTCGATGACTCATCGATTCGATGTCCTGCCTGGCGGGACGGTCAGTTTTAATGAGCGCCAAAGAGAATTGGTTGTTGGTCTGTTGCTGCCGCAAGTGTCACGTATTCTCCTGGTTGAAGTGTCTCTGATATCGGTAACTAGCCCGGCATGTATCGGCAGGAGGCCAATAGGTGCCACGGCGCAATACTGTGTCAGCTTATTACTGCGTGTGTCTTTTAAGACATCGCGTCATCTTGCCTAGCATCAGTCGACTACACGCAAAAGTGACCTCACTTCAATTTACGGGCTCAATTTCTTACTTTGTAAAAATGGAGGATACTCGGTGCTAATTTTCACCAAGTTTCGATGACTTTCTATCGATCACAAAACTTCCAAAACAAAGGATTTACCGCGCGGTAGGGGAGACCAGGGCTATTTGGCATAGATTGTCGGTTTTTGATTTTTCTACTTTTTTGTGCAATACTTGGAGAGATTCTAATGAATTTAGCAGATAGCTTAACTTTTTGACTAGAAAATCACGTACGACTCCTTAATTAAATACTTGTTTATGTAACTCCAATACTACTCGCCATAAAAGCTTGCAACTGTTTAACTAGTCCCAGATATGTGGCTAGTTGGCATAACCCTGCGGTTGGCATAACTTCAAAGGGACAGGGATACTTAAGAAGACTATGAAACACATTTAATTTATCAAAACTTGGGGTAACCCCTTTTTCAAAGAATAAATTCCTAGAAAAATTATTACGTCATTAGAAAATAGTACTTGAATAACAATGAACTGTGGTTAGTTCTATGAACGACAGCATGAAATTAAATTTTTGAACAAACAATGAACTCTCCAAGAAAAATAAATTCTGGTTATTAGTACAGCAACCTATAGTTATTAAAACAGAATTAGCTCAGTATTTTAAATTAACCACGAATGTAAGCAAATCTCAAGGGTTTCGACCGTCTTCCCAGGGTACTGGCGGGCATGGTACTTTCGCAAAACAAAGCCATTTTTGGGAACCGTCGAATGAGAACCCTTGCCTTCGTCTTGCCCCCCACACTGCCAAGGACGGAGGGTACACTTCAGCGAACTGGTTGAGAAACACTGCAACGTCCTCTGCGCACCGTGTGATTCTCACACCTTTGTTTACGTGAAGAAACACATGCATAGACATTAGCTTCAGTCGGATGAGGAAGTAGAAGAGTTGGTGCGGTTGTGGATGCGTCAGCGGCCGACCGCATTCTACGAAGTGGGAATTGATCATGTCTTCCAGTGGGATAAATGTCTTCAAGCGTGTGGTGGTCACTTTTAAAAGGAACCATTCCATGTTCCCAATGTGGTAGGTGCTCGGCTTTCATTTGAGTGCCCCTCATACTTTCAGTGCCTCATTTCCTGTCTAACTCCTCCAGCATCGCTTGATGTATTTCGACTGCTTTCCATTAACCTCGTTTTATTTTTGTTGATATTCGTTGCAGCGTAATATCTACTCCATTTGATTGATCTTTCAAGGTCTTTGCTGTCCCTGAGAGAGTTACAAAGTCACTCGGGAACTCTGAAGTCTTTGTTTATTCTCGTTTCTAAAATTCTTCACAGATCGAATAAGATCAGGCATAGGCTATTCCCCTGTCTCACTCCCATCTCAAATACAGCTTCCTTTTCATGCCATTAGACTCTTGTAACTGCAATATGGTTTGCGTACAAGTGCTATTAATCTTTTGTTCTCTGTGTTTTGTCCTTGTCACAAGCAATACTTCAAGCAATGTTTTCCAGTCAACATAGCCGAAGTTTTCGTCAAACGAACAGTGCCGTGAACGTTAGTTTTACTTTCTTCAGTGTTTCTTTTAACGTCAGTTGTAGGGTCAGTATTGCCTCTCGTATTCCTGGATTTCTCCTGAACCAAAACTGATCTTGTTACGGCGTAAAGTCAAGTGTCAGTACGCCAATCGCGAACGACAGGGAAGAGGAGGCTGTGAGAAGACGTCAGGCAACTGCGTGCTGACTGGACCTACCTCCAGGACGACAATGCGACAGCAGCGGCCCCTATGTGGAGAGGATATAAACGCCGTGACCGACTTGTGATGTCCCAGTTCAATAGCAGCTTCAACACTAGTGTCTTGGATAGCAGCATCAACGGTAGATAGCTCCGCTTGTACTCTCTATGTAGCACAGACTTGGGATTGTCTATACTGAAGAAGATTCATTACATCATATGTCGCCCTTTGCATTCGACACAACCGTGTACTTGCAGAAGTTAATATTGTAATTTTCATTTTGTAATAAAACTCATTAATACGATTTGTTTGAATGTTTGTCTAGCGAACCGAGTACGCAGGATTTGTAGACACCACAGATCTTCCGCTTGATGGGGATCTAGCAGTTGTTCCACTCTGTTTGGAAATAGTTTCTGTCAGTATTTTGCAACCGTGCCAATAAATCTACAATACTGACCATTGAAATTGCTACACCAAGAAGAAATGCAGATGATAAACGGGTATTCATTGGACAAATATATTATACTAGAACTGACATGTGATTACATTTTCACGCAATTTGCGTGCATAGATCCTGATAAATCAGTACGCAGGACAACCACTTCTGGCCGTAATAACGACCTTGATACGCCTGGGCATTTAGTCAAACAGACCTTCGTTGGCGTGTACAGGTACAGCTGCCCATGCAGCTCCAACACGATAGCACAGTTCATCAACAGTAGTGACTGCCGTATTGTGACGAGCCAGTTGCTCGGCCACCAATGACCAGACGTTTACAATTGGTATTGGTGAGAGATCTGGAGAATGTGCTGACCAGGGCAGCAGTCGAACATTTTCTGTATCCAAAAAGGCCCGTACAGGACCTGCAACATGCGGTCGTGCATTATCCTGCTGAAATGTAGGGTTTCGCAGGGATTGAATGAAGGGAAGAGTCACGGGTCGTAACACATCTGAAATGTAACGTCCACTGTTCAAAGTGCCGAGGTGACCGAGACGTGTAGCCAACGGCACCCCATACCATCACGCCAGGTGATACGCCAGTATGGCGATGAGGAATACATGCTTCCAATGTGCGTTCACCGCGATGTCGCCAAACACGGATGCGACCATCATGATGCTGAAAACAGAACCTGGATTCATCAGAAAAAATGACGTTTTGCCATTCGAGCATCCAGGTTCGTCGTTGAGTACACCATCGCAGGCACTCCTGTCTGTGATGCAGTGTCAAGGGTAACCGCAGCCATGGTCTCCGAGCTGATAGTCCATGCTGCTGCAAACGTCATCGAACTGTTCGTGGAGATGGTTGTCGTCTTGCAAACGTCCCCATCTGTTGACTCAGGGATCGAGACGAGGCTGCACGATCCGTTACAGCCATGCGGATAAGATGCCTGTCATCACGACTGCCAGTGATACGAGGCCGTTGGGTTCCAGCACGGCGTTCCGTATTACCCTCCTGAATCCACCAATTCCATATTCTTCTAAGAGTCATTGGATCTCGACCAACGCGAGCAGCAGTGTCGCGATACGGTAAACCGCAATCGCTATAGGCTACAATCCGACCTTTATCAAAGTCGCAAACGTGATGGTACGCATTTCTCCTCCTTACACGAGGCATCACAACAACTTTTCACCGGGGAACGCCGGTCAACTGCTGTTTGTGTATGAGAAATCGTTTGGAAACTTTCCTCGTGTCAGCAGGTTGTAGGTGTCGCCACCGGCACCAGCCTTGTGTGGATGCTCTGAAAAGCTAATCATTTGCATATCACAGCATCTTCTTCCTGTCGGTTAAATTTCGCTTCTGTAGCACGTCATCTTCGTGGTGTAGCAATTTTAATGGCCAGTAGTGCATGTTGCTGATATTTGTATTATGGGCAGCAGTCCGCGATCCAAGGGATAATCCTCTGTCTAACGTTTCGTATACCAGTGCTGGAGACATCATCAGAGGCTTTAACGACACAGAAAGCAGTAACAGACTCAGAAAAGCTCAACAAGCCGAACTGTTAATATGTATCCGTGTATCGGTCGGATCGTGACTTCCTTAGACTGATGTCTAAATCGCGGAGCCGCGCCGACATATGTTATAGACCTTGTTGCGGGGAAGAGTTGGCACTGTCTGTTTACTTAGCACAAATGCCCACAACCTGTCTAATTTCAATGCTTGTTCTTTTCTGCTGAAACAGTCTTGCTAAAACTATAGAGCCAGAAAAAGTATTATAGTGTTTCCCCAGTCCTAGTATCTACTACTGCCAGTTATAATAATTACTATAGTAGGGTGTGCAGAAAGACCATATAAATACAAAATCACAAAAACAAGTCCAATGAGGAAGAAGAAGGATTGAAATTAGACAAGTTGTCGGCCTTAGTACTGAATAAACCAAACAGAGCCAATTCTTACCTGAAAGAAGCTCCAGCATGCATCGACGCGACACCGAAATTTACACAGCAGCCTGATGACGTCATGCCTTCACCTTTGCGTGGATGGGTACAGTGTAATTCAAAAGTCTTGGTTATAGAGAAAAAATGGTTCAAATGGCTCTGAGCACTATGCGACTTAACTTCTGAGGTCATCTGTCCCCTAGAACTTAGAACTACTTAAACCTAACTAACCTAAGGACACCACTCACATCCATGCCCGAGGCAGGATTCGAACCTGCGACCGTAGCGGTCGCGCGGTTCCAGACTGTAGCGCCTAGAACCACTCGGCCACCCCGGCCGGCTGGTCATAGGAAATATGGGGTAATCAGAATTCCACCTACGTACTTTTTGAGGTGGTAGTGTGGACCAAAACAAGCAAAAAATGTCCAGTAAACATTGACTCTAAAATGCAATACCTTAAGAACTGTCTAGTGCTGCGTCCCAATTGGTTGGTTGATTTGGGGAAGGGGACCAAACAGCGTGTCATTGGTCCCATCGGAGTAGGGAAGACGGGGAAGGAAGTAGGCCATGCCCTTTCAAAGGAACCATCCCGGCATTTGCCTGAAGCGATTCAGCGAAATCACGGAAAATCAGGATGGCCGGACGCGCGTTTGATCCGTCGTGTCCAGTGTGCTAACCGCTACGCCACTTCGCTCTGTCCACGACCCAGTATTTGGTTAGAAAATGATAAGACTTTAACGAAAGTAAGGAAAATGTGCGTGGAAGCACCACAGAGTAGTGTGTCAACAGCCGCGGTTTGGTAGCAAGAAGCGTTGTGACATGTCAGTTACAATAGCAGACACACGCGACGAGGAAAGCTGTTAAGCTCAGTAAGCAGTACCGATTGCAAAATGTTGTGCTAAATAATTCAGAAAATGTTGGAAAGGCAGAAAATTTTTGTTACTGGGGAGGGAAAATAAAATGTCAGAGGGAGTATCACAGGGTTCTATTTTGGGTCTACTTCTATTCCTTATATTTATGAACGACCTTCCACTTAACATTCAAGAAGCAAAACAGGTTACTTATTTCCATTTTCCATTGATCATTTCGACGATTCTTTTATGGAAATGATGTAGAACGAGGAAGTTTACAGCATATGTACACACGTTTAGAGTTACCACTCATGAAAATATTTTTATTTTTAGTTTTACGCATTCAACTACCAAGTGGGGCAGTGTCACCGCACTACAGGTAGTCTCTTGTTTTGGCAATGTGACTAGGTGCCGGGTTTTAGTGAAACAAATGGGCTCTGGAAGCATATAACTCTCTCTCTCTCTTTCCAAGCCTTTATCCCGACTCGCAGGGTCTGCTGGTTAATCGGATGTGGCATGTTAATTTTCAGGAGTGTCCGGATGCCCTTCCTGTTGCCACCCCATACCCCCGCCCACCCACCTCCCCCCGGGGAAGGAATTAGTGTACCCCAACTGTATGTGTCCAGTGTAATCCCTGGAATAGTGCAAATGTGTTCAGATGTCTGTGAGTCATGGAACTGAGGCGGAACGTGAGGACCAGCCCGGTATTCACCTTGCAGGATGTGGAAAACCACCTAAAAATCACCCGCCCTCGTCGTTAATCCGCCAGTCGGGTTCGATCCGGGGCTGGCGCGCCTACCCAGTCCAGGAAGCAGCGCGTTAGCTCTCTCGGCTACCCTGGAGGGTCCTGGAAGCATATAAATAAGTCTGGATTTTTAAGCAGGGATCACTTGTCATCACCTTAAGCCAGCGGTACCACCAGAACGCCAGACAGCAAGACGACTGAGCTCCGACAGCTGCAGCCTTGGGTTCTAAACAGAGCTGCACTGGCTGTCTGTACTAAGTCCTTCATGGGACTTGGTGTCTCTGACCCGCCGGTCTGCCGTCTGCACCTGCCGACTCCGACGCTGAGTTCCTACCGGGACCCGGCACCACGTCCCCAGCCGGCTGCCGACTACTGTGCGAGGGCGCGAGCCGTACCCCACACACAGCCATCTTTACGTTTTCGTCCAAGTGCCAGGCCTACACGGCAATGAGGCAAGCAGCACACAGCATGCTCCACACGCCGCCACCGCGGGGCCGTCTCCCAGGCGGGGCACCATAGCACGCGCCACTGACGTCAACACCCGTGAGCTACAGAGGTTGCCGGCCTCAGCAGCGTGAGGTGCCAGCCCAGCAGCGCCATCCGGAAGCTGCCTCCCGTTCATGGGTCCCAGCCGGGTTCAACGACGAGAGGTGTGCGTTCCTCACTACGCGATGTACTAAATTCAATAAAGCTCTTTGTAATTGTTAACAGCGTTTGTCATGGGTGTGTAACAACCACTACTAATCTCCCAGCGTGCGTAGCACGCTACACAGTGGTGTCACTCTTCAGCTATGAGCACTTGTTCAGTAGACAAGATGTGTTTCACAGTAGCGAAGATGAACGAATGCTCATAGCCCGTAAGGCATCCACTCAAGAGCGCACAGAGCGAGAAGGCGCAGTGGTCAGTTCACTTGTCTCGCGCTCGGAAGGACGACGGTTCAAACCAGCGTCCGGCAATCCTGATTTAGATTTCCCGTGATTTTCCTAAGTCGCTTCAGGCAAATGCCGGGATGATTTCTTTGAAAAGGCACAGTCGATTTCCTTCCCCATCCTTTCCTAATCCGAGCTTGTGCTCGTCTCTAATGACCACCTTGCCGACGGAACGTTAAACACTAATCTCTTCCTCCTCCTCTATGTTTAACGGACACTTGTTTCCTGTTTTCCTCCATAGTACCACCTCTGAAAGTTTGTCGGTGGAGTTCTCGATCACTGCCTTTGTCGTATGGGACATGACAGGTGAATCACCCTCTATAGACAGTTAGGTAGTTACTTATTTCCGTTTTCTAGTGATCATTTCGACGATTCTTTTATGGAAATGATGTAGAACGAGGAAGTTTACAGCATATGTACACACGTTTAGAGTTAACATACATGAAAATATTGTTATTTTTAGTTCTACTCATTCAACAACAATTCATTTTTTTATACTGGCTATCAGCTTTTAACTAGAAACTCGTCAGTGGAATAGAAGGAGCTGTCCAGGTGTAACCTCCGTCCTTGCGATACAAAATATGACCGTGGATCACGTGTATGGCTAATGGATTTTTTCTAATTGTATAAGGCTATATTTCCCAAAGAAGTGATACCGATAAGTAGGAGGCAAGTGCACAACCGACCCTTCTGATGGAAAGTCTACTAAAAGTAAAAGTAATTAAACCGAACAGGGCTATAATTTGGAAAATGAAAGTTATTTTGTACATTCACTCACTAACAACACTGGACAGAAAGGGGTACCACTGACCATGAATCCAAAAGTTACACTAATGAACGAAAAGGAAGTAATTAACGGTCGCCATCCCACTAGAGCAATTTACATCCAAAATCCTGTACAACATGATGGGAAAGAAAAACATGTATTATTAAACACTGACGTGTCAACTAAAGGTTGCCACATTTTTTTTAACACTAATTTCAAGTGAGTATGTAATGATAAAGAAAACTGACAAGTCACTCTTACGTTATGTTTGGCATTTAAATTTTGAAAAAAGGCAATCGAGTAATGATTTGAAAATATGCAGTTAAACTGTATGTTAGTACTGAACTTCGTTACGGGAACAATGACTTTCAGTGACCTCAACGTAACGTCATCAAAGAAATTTAGAAAAAAAGCAAGCACTTTTTACTTTGCAATTACTTATTTTGCAAATTGGATTTCATATTATTGTCTGAACAACTGAACCTTTTTTACTGACTTGAACAGAATTAAATACTAGAAAACATACCAAACCAAACAGCCATGTGCTCCAAGCCATATGTAAAATAAATAAAACTTCTGCACTCTTAATTTGTGCATTTCTTTAGATTTGGATTGTTTCCAGTGATTCATTCTCGGATTTGAAAAATGAAATTGCTTTACTTTAGTCGTATACTGAAGCCTCTGTTGTACAACAGTTAATTGAAAGTAGACTGAGGCTAAAATTCTTAAAAGAGAAATTATTCATTAATAAACTGGTTGTAAATATTCAGTTTGTTTCTTATGACCCTCAGATAGCATATTAGGAAAAAAAAGGTACAAGGATCCTGCTTGGTAACAATGTCTGGGGGCCATGAGGACACAATCGCCCTGAGTTTAACTGATTATTATTTAAATAAATCTTATGAATCAAATGACATTCAGTTGTGCTGCTGGGTTAGCCGTTAATACTTTCGACCAATGAACAGTCTTACTTCAGTGGTGCGCATACGACAAAACTAAGAGCCGACGACGAAACTGTGTTGCTGGAACTGCTGCTGTTGTTGACGACGGTAGCATATTGTGGAGCCACGGCTAATTACAGGAATGGGCAATCGCAATTAATACAGCCTCTTCCGCCCGTCCACTGTCCGTACTCCATATTCCGCGCGTACATGATGCCGCCGAAAACGGCACTCTCTACTACGAGAGCGTTAACACCACATTTCCGCACACTACAAGCGCTGGAACCCGTCTCACGCTCTCTCCGCGCGTTCTGCGCAACAACTCCCTCCCCAGAGATCTTACAACGCTCAAGCACTGCTATTATCCTTGCTAGTCGATGCAAATAACAATTACTTTGGCTTCTTCCCAGAGCTTATAAGCTTCACAGTAAAACACAGATAAATACAATGAAACGTCAACAGACTTCTAATTAAATGTACACATACAGTGAAGCAATGTCCTTACTTATTAAAAGAAAGCATTTAAGTTACAAATATTTACATGCAATTACAAAAAAGTTATATATCGGTAGCAGGTGCCATGCATCTTGCATTTCCGGTGTTACACAGGAAAGATGATTTCAAATTAGGTTTAAAACTTGCTTTGCTACCTATCAGACAATTTGTGTTATTGGGCCAATGATCAAAAAAAGGGTATTAGGTCATTTTTTCCTCTAGAATTGTGGGTGTTGACATATCTGTTCCTCTCAAATTGTGGTGGGTTATTTTCGAAGAATTTCACTAACGAATATGTGTATTCTGACGACGCAGTTAAAATGTCTAGCTCCTTGAAGAGGTACTTGCATGACGCCCGAGGGTGAACACCACATATTACTCTTAATGCTCGCTTTTGTGCAATAGATACTTTGTTTCTAAGTGATGAGTTACCCCTGAAAATTACTTCGTAATACATTACTGAGTGGAAATATGCAAACTGTGTCAGGAAGTTGATACAGGGGAGCATTATACCCTGTTTACTGACTCTTTCTCATATGCTACATCAATTGTTGTACAGAACTCAATGTTATGTGTTTTTTTTTTCAAAATTCTTTGTGGAATATAATTCATCATCTCTTCTGTTGCGTTGTCTCTAATGGGAAGTATTATATAATACTACTATCACCTGCACAGATGCTGGTTTTGTTTGTTGAATGTTAAGTGGAAAGTCGTTCACAAATGTAAGGAATAGGAGTAGACCCAAAATAGAACCCTGTGTGACTCCCTTTGATATTTTATTTTTCCTCCCCAGCAACAAAAATTTTCTGCCTTTCCGACATTTTCTGAATTATTCAGCCCAACATTTTGCAATCGGTTCTGCTTACTGAGCTTCTTTAAGTCTGACGGCTTTCTGAGTCATTAAAGCCTCTGATCATGTGTACAGCATTGAAAGAAAGGCGAAATGTTAAGCAGAGAGTTATGCCTTGGACCACGGGCTAACGTCTATAAGACAAATAATAGGAATACAGCAAACACCGCCCGTGAGAGCATGTAAGGAATAGGAGTAGACCCAAAATAGAACCCTGTGTGACTCCCTTTGATATTTTATTTTTCCTCCCCAGTAACAAAAATTTTCTGCCTTTCCGACATTTTCTGAATTATTCAGCACAACATTTTGCAATCGGTTCTGCTTACTGAGCTTCTTTAAGTCTGACGGCTTTCTGAGTCATTAAAGCCTCTGATCATGTGTACAGCATTGAAAGAAAGGCGAAATGTTAAGCAGAGATTTATGCCTTGCACCACGGGCTAACGTCTATAAGACAAATAATAGGAATACAGCAAACACCGCCCGTGAGAGCATGTAAGGAATAGGAGTAGACCCAAAATAGAACCCTGTGTGACTCCCTTTGATATTTTATTTTTCCTCCCCAGTAACAAAAATTTTCTGCCTTTCCGACATTTTCTGAATTATTCAGCGCAACATTTTGCAATCGGTTCTGCTTACTGAGCTTCTTTAAGTCTGACGGCTTTCTGAGTCATTAAAGCCTCTGATCATGTGTACAGCATTGAAAGAAAGGCGAAATGTTAAGCAGAGATTTATGCCTTGGACCACGGGCTAACGTCTATAAGACAAATAATAGGAATACAGCAAACACCGCCCGTGAGAGCATGTAGTCTATGAATAAACCGATGATTCTGCCATATTTGCACCCGTCAGCACCCCCCCCCCCCCCCCCCCCATTGGCTGCATTTGGAATTCTTTGTCTTTTTGGAGTCTGAGGACACTCCACTCTAAACAACAATACCGCATCGTAGATCAAATGGAAACAAAAGTTACGGTACTATACAGTATAAAGAAAATAACAAAATAAACTCAGTGATATAAACCTGTCTCTATGTGATTCCAATAAGTTTGCTTTTTGTAACATCAATGACACTTGTAAGTAGGCTGTTTAGGTTTTCTTATTGGTAACGCCACGTAGCGCTCTGTATGAAAATCACTGGCTGTGCTGTGTGCAGTCTGTGGCTAGTTTGCATTGTTGTCTGCCATTGTAGCGTTGGGCAGCTGGATGTGAACAGCGCGTAGAGTTGTGCAGTTGGAGGTGAGCCGCCAGCAGTGGCGGATGTGGGGAAGTGAGATGTCTGATTTTTGAGAGCGGATGATCTGGACGTGTGTCCATCAGAAACAGTACATTTGTAAGAATGGATGTCATGAACTGATATATATATATAATATGACTTTTGAACAATATTAAGGTAAATACATTGTTTGTTCTCTATCAAAATCATTCATTTGCTAACTATGCCTATCAGTAGTTAGTGCCTTCAGTAGTTTGAATCTTTTATTTAGCTGGCAGTAGTGGCGCTCGCTGTATTGCAGTAGTTCGAGTAACGAAGATTTTTGTGAGGTAAGCGATTTGTGAAAGGTATAGGTTAATGTTAGTCAGGGCCATTCTATCGTAGTGATTATTGAAAGTCAGATTGCGTTGCGCTAAAAATATTGTGTGTCAGTTTAGTGTTGATCAGAATAAGTAAAGAGAGTAATGTCTGAGAACGTTCAGTTTTGCCCAGCTGTTTGAAAAGCAAATGACGTAAGAGGTTTATCAGCATAGTAATTCATTAATTTTTCAAAGGGGGCGTTTCATATGTCGACCCTTAGCCGAGGATACCTCACTGTACTCTTCTGTTTTTTTCTTGTAGTTTGTGTAATTAGTCTAGCTTTTGTTTATTGCTAGCGCGTAATTATAGAGAGAATCTCCTTTGTAGTTGCAGTCTTTCATTGTTGTACAGTAAAACAGTTGTGGCATGCATGTAGATTTGCACCAAGTATTTCGCAGCTGCGCTTGCGATTAACTAAATATTATTTTCAGCGCAATGTTAATGCGTTTTCTTATTTTTGCTCTTCAAATTGTGCTTTTCTGTGTTATCGTGTGAAATATTGTGACAATTATGGCGTGTGAAAAACGTAATACTAGGCTCCTAAGTAGACTGAGGAATGACAGTGAAGACGAAAGCAGTGTGTTAGCGCTACCGTGTAATGAATTAACTAATGTTCAACATAGTAATTTGGTAATTGTGCATAGGGAAATGGAGCGGGCGGCAAATAATGGCGTAGACAGTAAAAACAAATAGTGAACGGGGAAGCATTATCGATCGATCGGTCGGCAACAGCTCACCTCAGGAATCCGAAATGACAGGACACAATCTTGCAAATACTGTTGATTCAGGTTTTGCGTCCTCACGGTTTCCTCAAATAAGCCAAGACACATTTTCTGGTTTTCAAAATGCGAATATTGCCGGTTCAAATGCACTGCCGAATAGCACTGAGGAACTTGTTTCAGACACCAGTGCATTGTTATTACAGTTAATGCAACAAATGGGACAAAGGCTGAAAAAGTTAGACACAACGCTTGAACAAAATCAGAACAAAATCTTCAAAAGTTAGACACAATGGAACAACACCAGAGACAAACACAGCAACAGTTAGACGCAATGGAACTAAAGCTTCAAAAGTTAGACTCAGTGGAACATACGCTTGAACAAACACGTGAAGATTTAACTACTGAGTTACATAAAATCGAATCGAAATGTCAAAAAGTCTGTAATGACGCAAAAACACAAATTTGGGAGCATTTTCAACCTATTTTTTCGCGGCTTGAAAATACATTACAGAATCACGAAGCAGCCATAAAAGAACTGCAAACTATTGTTCATGAAAATCATGAGACCTTGCAAGCTAAAACTGACTCAGTTGCATCTGCCGATTCGGTTACGCAACTTGCAAAAACTCAGGAAAACTTAAAGGACACAGTAGATACGATTTCAACACAAATGGACACTCTGAAACTTGGTTCCGAAAAACACACTGAGGAAATAAGTTCACTATTGGAGAAAGTAGCCGAACTTTCGGATCAGTTCACCAACTTATCTGCAAAGGTAGATGATGATCTGAATGACACAAGACCCATAGCCTTCACTGACACAGAAGAGTATGAACAAATTATGAAATTCAAACAAAATCAGAATCAAATTAATACGCAACACAAAAGAGAAATTCGGGAAGTACAAGATCAGTTGGCACAAGTAATACGAAAATTACATATTTCAGAGGACACTCGCGCTCCAACACGGGAAGAGGGACTTAAAAAAATTATTCCGTTACTGAATTAGAAGCTTTAGCTATCGTTTGGGCATTTAACAAACTCCGTTTCTTTCTTTCTGGTAAGCACGTAAAAGTATACAGTGCTCATCGTGCATTACAATTTCTTATGTATTCAAAATTAAATCATGACAGGTTAAAACGTTGGGCATTGGTTCTGCAAGAATTCCACTTCACAATAGTCTACATTCCCGGCAAGGAGAACATTGTTGCGGACGCACTGTCACGCGCACCGGCTGGGCTTGAGAAAAGTAACACAGAAAGCAACCTCGAGAAAAATTTCAGTGTTCTTTACATTCAGAAAGTCGCCTTTGAAAACTTCATCACCACATCTTTAAAGGACATCGCTCATGAACAAGATAAAGATCCGATTTGGAAAGACATCAAAAGTAAATGGCATGAAAAGACACACACACAGATTCGCCATTATTATCTGGTTAGGAACAACATACTGTTCAAATGCTGCACTGTTGATGACAAGCTATGGGTACTTTGCATTCCTGACGATTTTTTTAATAAGCTCATTTGGTACATTCAATTCAGCTATGCACATTTTGGTCCACGAAAATGTTATCATATTCTTCGGACGACTTGTTATTTTAACAATATGGAAAAGAGAATTTGAAGAGTCTTGTCTATTTGTAAACTTTGTCAAAAGGCTAAACCATCTACCGTCTCACATCTTGCTCCGTTGTTTCCTATCATTCCTTCTAAATTAAAAGAATTTGCTGCTATTGATCTCTTGGGAACCTTTGTCAGAACATCTAATGGATTTTCGTACGTTCTAGTCGCTTTTGAACTTACTGCAAAAATTGTTTGTTTCACTCCGCTACGTAAAGCCACTGGACGGTCTGTATCCAACGCCTTTGTTAAAAATTTCTTACATGATGTTGGACACGTTAGTAAAGTCATTTCAGATAACGGACCGCAATTCAGATCTGCTGTTTGGCCATGCATGCTTCGGAACCATAAAATCAAACCTGTTTTAATTTCATTGTGCTCACCACATTGTAACCCGTCTGAACGGATTATTAAAGAAATCAATTAGCTTTGCAGACTTTACTGTCACAGCAAGCATCAGTATTGGGGTCAGATATTTACACTTATTTCAAAACGTGCTGAATGAAATGCCTCATGACTCCACTGCTTTACCACCTACTCTTGTACTGAAGAATGAAGAACCACCGAACAGAATCAGAGAGCTTGTACCTTTCCCGAATACACGTAAACTTCGACACAAAGACATAATTGATTTGGCTATTAAAAATATAAAATCTGCAGCAGACAAAAGGAGAAAACTACACGGTAAAGCAAATGCAAAGAAATTATATATTGGTCAGAAAGTTCTCATTAAAGCTCATTCATTGTCACATAGGAAGAAACACTTGAGTCACAAATTCTTTCTAGTTTACAATGGACCTTACAGAATCTGACATATACCACATGATAATTGCGTTGAAGTTGAAACTCTGCGTACTAGGAAGAGTAAAGGTTTACACCACATTTCACATGTAAAACCGTTTATTGAAAGATGATCTGTTTTTTAACTTATTCTTTGCCATAAAATTTTTCACTTCACGTTACAAGTACACTTTGTCACACTTAGTAACTGTTAACATGCAACGATGTTTTGAAGTTAACTATCCGGTCTAGAACCTAGGGAACATTTTTAAACAGAAATTACGAATGCATTGTTATAGTGAACAGACGACACAGTGTTGTTATTTGTACATTCTTACTTGTTAGTTGCACGATTACGTAACGACTATCAGGCTTACATACTTAGAACATATACTGGTACTACTAATGAGATTTTAATGCAACATTTTGGTTTACTTGAAAATACATTCTGGATTTGAAGTACTTTCTGCGAGATACCAGATGACACAGTGGTTAGTTTATGTGGCAGCTACACGATTTTATCACGACGCTACTAATGTGTGACACAATTTACATTGTTGGTTTTGCGCTGTATCTGTTTTATATCTGCACAGTTTTTCTGTATCATTCTGGAAAGTAAAACATGTTTTAGTAGTAACTTTTGTGGTATAGCTACAATGAGACAGCCTTTTCTGTAGCACAACAATACATTACAGTATAGTACTTTCTTGATCAAGGTACTGTACGTAGTAACTATGATATCTATACACATAGCAATTAACTTTTGTTTATGACGAGCTAAGTACATTGACTTCTGCAGAACTTAGCTTTCGGAGGACGATAACTAAGACACTTCCACAGAGATTATCTTACAACAAGACGCACAGTTTAGCGCTACAGTACACGTATTTGAGTGATTGATTTTGTACTTAAAATATTTATTTTAAAGATTTTTGAATTACAATGATACAAAGGTTTTCTGTGATACATTTCATACCACTGCTGTAATCTGAACACCTGAGGGTATAATTACATTTAGCCTCAGGGGGTACACGCCTACTTTGTGTACCATGGGTTTGGCAAGCACAAGGAGCCCAAGCTAATATGGTATTTGCTTATACAACTTTACACATCGCTACCATATTTCTCTAACACATAAATTACACAGCTATCTGATCATTTAACTGAGAGAGACAAACATTTATTTTACTACATCAGTGACCGATGTTTATGTAATTACACAGTTGGATAACTTCACACTTACGAAATTGTATTTTGTCTGTACTTCGTGATCTGTTCATACATTTTTTGGAACCATTGTGATACTATGATGCATTTGGTATGGGATCATGATTTTTAAAGTACGTTTGAGGTAGATGACACTCTTAAAACGAGCAGAGAATTGTTTTTAGGTTTTGAAATTATTGCAGAAAGCTACGACATTGTTGAGATTTGACTGAGGTGTTATGACGTAATTATTACGACGACGATGTGTATTACGCTGTTGAGGAATGTTTATTATGATATGTATTTATTATGATGAAATATTGAAGAAGTGTCGACGAATATGTATATGTGTAATAAGGTAAGGAGTAATGAGTAGTGGTTAGGGACTCTGGTTTGTGAAAAAGGATGTTACTTTAAGAGTAATGAAATGTGTGTATATGAGTAATGTATCACAATGCTGGCAAAAAGTTTTTGCACGCTGTTATATTTATAGGATTTCGTTTCGACACATTCGTAACGCAAATTCTCGACCTGTGAAATTTTTTTTATATGAGACTGTCACTGCTATCGTAAATATTTCGGTAAGAAAGCTGGATGCCTTGACGTAATGCATTATGGGCGACCAGCTGTGCGAGTCGCCTGGAGAAAAAGCCATTAGGAAAAAAAGGCCATTAACCTCGCTATTGACATTCCTTTCTAGAAAGAATCGCAAATACGACACGCTCATTACTTGGGAAGATATCTGCACACCTGATAATGACAAGCGTCTTTCTACGAGAGTTGAGAGAATTTCTACTAACTTATGAAATGCCACATGACTATTGAATGATATTTTTATGCTTTACTTCGTACATAGTTGCTTATTTTATTTGATATCTGGTTTCCAGCTGTGTTGCAGCATTGGTTTCGTAAAATAAAATTAAATGCATTTGCTAATGTGAACACTTTCTGTCAACAGATCTATTAAATAATAATTTTATGATCCACATTCTTCAAACAAAAAAAAAAAAAAGCGAGCACTTGGAAAGGAAAGAGCAACAAGAAAGGACTAATAACAGTAACTGCACATATAGTTTTCTTTTTCAAGTACTTGGTAATACGTTTTTGTGGTGCACCACTTTAATTACATAGACAGTAAGATGTGAATACACCTTTCCCTCATCTGCATTGTTGTCTTTAGTGTATTATTTTTATTTTCCTTGTGGGTTTGTCATGATTAGATATAAGTTATTGCATTTGCTGCTGCTGTTTGCCAGGCATAGTGCTACTGAATTTCACTTTGTATTACTCTGTTAAGCCAGTTTTACTACTGATTTATTTTTCTTGTTGCTGCACATTGGCTCATATTAGTTGTAATGTTGCATTTGCTTGGTAATTTACATTTACTATAGCTTGTTTTGCCAATTTCCATTTTTTTGTCATTGCTGTTTGTGTTAATTGTTTTGTGCTGGTGCATTGCGTCGTCCTTTAGTTTAGCATCTGAGCTCAGTAGATTTACATTAGCTTAAGATGGGGTAGGGTATATGTGAGAACGAGTTGTGATGAATTGGAAGAAATGCATTGAGAAGCTATAAGAAAATGGTTTGCCCAAAAAAGAATTTGAAAGAGGATGTGAACAGAATACAGAAAGCATGCTTGGATAGGATTTTTTTGGTGGAAACAAATGTTGAAGTAAGACAAAAGATCTATGGAATGAAGTTATGGGTTAGACTGCAGTACCAAATGTTACACTGAAAACAAACCCTGTCATTTCCTCCTGTATTATTCTGCTATGTGCTTATGTACTCTTGTGTATTTGTGTTTTTCCTGTCTTTATGTGTTTAGCTACTAAGATTTTTGTTGTAGAATTTTTCTAGTACTAAGCTACATTCACTATGATGAGGAATACTGTTATCCTCAAATATAATTTGCGTTAATAATATGTTATTTACTTTGTAAAGATGTTTAGACATTATTAATTCTGTTCTGTTTCAATGCTCATGTGTGAAATTATTGTTTCGAAAACTATTCTCATTATTTTATATATTTACTTATTTCATAATTCCTGTAACACTAATGTATATGTTTATTTCTGTTCTTTTGTAAAGTCTGAGCTACTACAAATGTTATCTGTACTGTTATGTTCTGTAATGATGTATTTTGTACCTTTCTTATTGTATTCTTTTGTTATAAAATTGTAATTGACACCAGTTCATCAAATTAAGTAACTTGTAAGTTACATTTCACTGCACACATTTCTGTCGGTCATAGTATATGGACAATATGTGAGAAATAGGGACTGTTAATGTTTGAATGTGTGTTAATAATTCAGCAAGGGACTGGATAACAGCATTGCTGGTTCTAAGGACAATTCCAAAAACTTTGTGAGTGCACAAGTGGTGGTTTATGGACTTGCTATATTGTCTGCAAGACTCTTTGATGGTGATTGTGCACCTGCACAGTTGCAACAGATGGCTGCTGGCCGTCTCTACAAGGACTACAGTGGGTCTGCATCTTTGATGGCCTACCAATACCATTATTTCTACAAGGACTACCGTGGGTCTGCACATTTGATTGCCCACCAATACCATTATTTCTACAAGGACTGCAGTGGGTATGTACCTCTGGTGGCCCACCAACAACATAATTTCTACCAGGACTACAATGGGTCTGCTCTGTGATGACCTACCTACCAATATTCTTCAAAACTTCGACTGACTCTGCTGTGGGTTTGCTCTGTTGTGGCCCATTACCTGCCTGCATGTCAAGAGTCAGCACTGTCTTTCCGTTAGAAGGACAACACTACTTCTTCAAGACTGCATGGATATCCACTACTTCCGTGTGCATTTGCTTTTACTGCTCAGACTTTGAGAAAAACACTGCTATTTTACTGTGGTGAACGATCAGGACTGTCTTTATGGACTGTGAGAAAATTTTAGCTTTTGACCAACATTGTATCAATAAGTGTGTGCATTTGATATCTTTGTTATTGTAATTATGAAAAATTTTATCAAATCATTATTGGCCACTGCCCAAAACAATTTGTAAATTTCTTTGTGGGACCATGGGGGCTATGTAAGTAGACTGTTTAGGTTTTCTTGTTGGTAACGCCACGTAGCGCTCTGTATGAAAATCACTGGATGTGCTGTGTGCAGTCTGTGGCTAGTTTGCATTGTTGTCTGCCATTGTAATGTTGGGCAGCAGGATGTGAACAGCGCGTAGCGTTGTGCAGTTGGAGGTGAGCCGCCAGCAGTGGTGGATGTGGGGAAGTGAGATGTCTGATTTTTGAGAGCGCTTGATCTGGACGTGTGTCCATCAGAAACAGTACATTGGTAAGAATGGATGTCATGAACGGCTATATACACTCCTGGAAATGGAAAAAAGAACACATTGACACCGGTGTGTCAGACCCACCATACTTGCTCCGGACACTGCGAGAGGGCTGTACAAGCAATGATCACACGCACGGCACAGCGGACACACCTGGAACCGCGGTGTTGGCCGTCGAATGGCGCTAGCTGCGCAGCATTTGTGCACCGCCGCCGTCAGTGTCAGCCAGTTTGCCGTGGCATACGGAGCTCCATCGCAGTCTTTAACACTGGTAGCATGCCGCGACAGCGTGGACGTGAACCGTATGTGCAGTTGACGGACTTTGAGCGAGGGCGTATAGTGGGCATGCGGGAGGCCGGGTGGACGTACCGCCGAATTGCTCAACACGTGGGGCGTGAGGTCTCCACAGTACATCGATGTTGTCGCCAGTGGTCGGCGGAAGGTGCACGTGCCCGTCGACCTGGGACCGGACCGCAGCGACGCACGGATGCACGCCAAGACCGTAGGATCCTACGCAGTGCCGTAGGGGACCGCACCGCCACTTCCCATCAAATTGGGGACACTGTTGCTCCTGGGGTATCGGCGAGGACCTTTCGCAACCGTCTCCATGAAGCTGGGCTACGGTCCCACACACCGTTAGGCCGTCTTCCGCTCACGCCCCAACATCGTGCAGCCCGCCTCCAGTGGTGTCGCGACAGGCGTGAATGGAGGGACGAATGGAGACGTGTCGTCTTCAGCGATGAGAGTCGCTTCTGCCTTGGCGCCAATGATGGTCGTATGTGTGTTTGGCGCCGTGCAGGTGAGCGTCACAATCAGGACTGCATACGACCGAGGCACACAGGGCCAACACCCGGCATCATGGTGTGGGGAGCGATCTCCTACACTGGCCGTACACCACTGGTGATCGTCGAGGGGACACTGAATAGTGCACGGTACATCCAAACCGTCATAGAACCCATCGTTCTACCATTTCTAGACCGGCAAGGGAACTTGCTGTTCCAACAGGACAATGCACGTCCGCACGTATCCCGTGCCACCCATCGTGCTCTAGAAGGTGTAAGTCAACTACCCTGGCCAGCAAGATCTCCGGATCTGTCCCCCATTGAGCATGTTTGGGACTGGATGAAGCGTCGCCTCACGCGGTCTGTACGTCCAGCACGAACGCTGGTCCAACTGAGGCGCCAGGTGGAAATGGCATGGCAAGCCGTTCCACAGGACTACATCCAGCATCTCTACGATCGTCTCCATGGGAGAATAGCAGCCTGCATTGCTGCGAAAGGTGGATATACACTGTACTAGTGCTGACATTGTGCATGCTCTGTTGCCTGTGTCTATGTGCCTGTGGTTCTGTCAGTGTGATCATGTGATGTATCTGACCCCAGGAATGTGTCAATAAGGTTTCCCCTTCCTGGGACAATGAATTCACGGTGTTCTTATTTCAATTTCCAGGAGTGTATATTATGATTTTTGAACACTATTAAGGTAAATACATTGTTTGTTCTCTATCAAAATCATTCAATTGCTAACTATGCCTATCAGTAGTTAGTGCCTTCAGTAGTTTGAATCTTTTATTTAGCTGGCAGTAGTGGCGCTCGCTGTACTGCAGTAGGTCGAGTAACGAAGATTTTTGTGAGGTAAGTGATTTGTGAAAGGTATAGGTTAATGTTAGTCAGGGCCACTCTTTTGTAGTGATTATTGAAAGTCAAATTGCGTTGCGCAAAAAGTATTGTTTGTCAGTTTAAGCACAGTCATGTATAAATTTTTCAAAGGGGACGTTTCACACTATTACACCAAACATTTCGATAGTATGTAGTGTATACTTCCATCAGCGTCCTCAAAGCTGCCTTATATACCAGTATAATTGTTCGCTGCAAATTAATAACTGCATCGCGACAGCACAGATAACCACATTTACATCTACAACGTCTGAGTTCGATAAGACACCTTACGTTGTGTGGTGGAGGGTGCTTCCAAGAACACTCATTTCCGTCGTCCCTTGTTCCATGCCTGAACTTTGTCTGAGAGAAATGACTGTAGATAAACCTCCTTGTGATCTCTTAATTTATCCGATTTTCTCGTCGTACTACGTTGCAGACTCTTCTTTTCTCGTTCGCTCTCGAACTTTCAACTGTAAACCTCTCCGTGATTCGCAACACTTATTTTGTAGCATCTGCCACTGGAGTTTGTTTGGCATCACTGTAACATTCTCCCGCTTACTAAACGATCGTGCGCAGGACGAGTGTTTTGCAGGCCATCTCTTTCGTGAACGAACTGCGTTTACATCTCAGCTCGGGATCTGCTTTTCCTGCAATTAGAACTATGTGGGCATTCCACTGTAGGTAGCTCCGTGCGGTTGTTCTTATGTACGTTACAAGTTGTTACTGTTTCCAACGATTTTTCGCCAATAGTGTACTCGAAGAGTACTGTGTCTCTTCGCTTGTACATGCACACTACCTCACATCTGTTTACCTTCAGCGTCCACTTCCAGTGCCTGCACCAACCATCAGTCCGCTGCAGATCATGCTGCATTTCGCTGCAGTCTTCTCGACATGCATTATCCCTGTTGCCATCAGCATCGTCTGTGAACATCCTAACGAAAACTCCGACGTTATCCAGTGGACCGTTTATACAGACACTGTAATTTGTAGCGGCTGTGCAACACTCTCCTGGTGTGCTCCTGAAATTACATTTACATACGTAGATTTCTTCTCTCTGAAAACAAGGTGTTGATTTATATCTGCCAAGTAGTCCTCAAACTCTTGCGCTGCTGGGCAAGCTGGTATTGCGTTCCTTAGATAACAGTGCGGAACAGTATCGAATACCTTCTGTAAGTCAAACTGAGCAGAGTGACATTGTGGTAAGACACTGGACTCTATTCCGAAGAGCGAGACTTCAAATCCCCGCCAGTCCGTCCCGATTTGCATTATTAGTGACTACCACAAATCCTTCTGACGAATGCTGGGGTGGTTCCTCTGAATGGCACAACTGTTTTCCTTTGCTGAGCTTCTCCAGTCGGAGCTTGTTGTGTTCCATCTCTAACGAACTTGTCGTCGATGGGACGTTAAACATTAATCTTCGTTTCTTCCTTCCAGAAGATAAGGGACAAGGAATCAACCATGGTGTCGGTGTTTGTGACGTTCTGTATTTCATGGACGAACAGAGTGAACTCTACTTTCAAACACCTCTGCTTGTGAAATACATTTAGATTTTTGTAGAGGAGGGTTTTCCGTTACCAGACACACCTGAAGCTCCAAAGAAACTGCTATAGGCATGAGAATTCAAAAACAGGGATATGGAAATATGCAACGCCTATAAAGGACAACATGCGTCTGACGCAGTTGTTAGATCGCTTACTGCTGCTACAACGGCAGGTTACCAAGATTTAAGTGGTTTTAATCGTGGTGTTATAGTCGGTGCATGAGCTATGGGACACAACATCTCCAAGATAGCGACGAAGTGGGGATTTTCCCGTACGACCATTTCACGAGAGTGCCGTGAATAACAGGAATCCGGTAAAACATCACATCTCCGACATTCCGCATATTGCGAAGATTTCAATACTGGGCCATCAGCAAGTGTCAGCGTGCGAATCATTCAGCGAAACATCATCGACATGGGCTTTTGGAGCCTCGCCTGGACCCATCAACACCGACATTGGACTGTTGATGACTGGACACATGTTGCCTGGTCGGACGAGTTTCGTTCCAAATTGTATCGAGCAGATGGACGTGTACGGGTATGGAGATAACCTCACGAATCCATGGATCCTGCATGTCAGCAGGGCAATGTTCAAGCTGGTGGAGGCACTGTAATGGTGTGTGGTTTGTGCACGTGGAGTGATATGGGACCCCTGATACGTCTAGAATAGACTCTGACAGGTGACACATACGTAAGCGTCCTGTCTGATCACCTGCATCCATTCATGTCCGTTGTGCATTCAGATGGACATGGGCAGTTCCATCAGAACAATGTAACACCCTACGCGTCCATAATTGCTACAGAGTGACTCCAGGAACACTCTTCTGAGCTTAAACACTTCCGCTGGTCTCTGAACTCCACAGATATGAATATTACTGAGTTTATCTGGGATGTTTGCAACGTGCTGTTCGGAAGAGATCTACACCTCTTGAGTTCGTACGGATTTATGGACAGCTCTGCAGGATTCATGGTGTCAGTTCCCTCCAGCACTACTTCAGACATTAGTCGAGTCCATGGCACGTTGTGTTGTGGAACTTCTGCATGCTCGGTGAGGCACTACGCGATATTTGGCAGGTTACCAGTTTCCATGGCCCTTCAGTTATACTGCGTGAGCGTAAATTGTTCTGTAATTTTGCAAAAGACTGAATTTAGCAATATAGGCTACAATTACCTACAACTTTCTTACGGCCCTGAGATGTGGCAGTGGTATTCATCTTACTGCGCATACTGCTCATGGCGTTTATATGCTGGTACATAAAATGATAAAGGACACAATGAATCAAGTGGAGTGTATGTAGACGTATGTAAAATTTTATTAAGGTGATATTGGCGAAAATCGCATTGTGATGCGAATGGAGAATCACGAGTCATTTAATTTTAATTGAGATGAATGGTCCTAATTCTTGGGAGCTGGCTATGTGCAGCTGGTGTCATGGAGAAACTCGAAGATGCACACAAAAACGCAAGTCTGCATTGTGGGAATTCATGCCTAAGCGTCTGCATGTTCGGAGACTAGCTTAATAATTTTAACAGCGACCAAAATAAAAATACGGTTTAGTATGCTGGGAGAGACACTTCTCAGCTTCGACCTGGTGTTACAGTCCAAGGGATTGCAGAAGGAGAAAGAAAATACGGTCCATCACAAAACGACATATTGTCATAGTAAGGAGGTAGGAGAAACTATGTCATGTGCCATTCTTCAGTGGAGCCACTGATCTAAGGTATCATTATATGAGAACCGTTAATGCTCGTAAAGTGGATGGTCTGACGTCACTGCAGCCCAAGACGGGTAGCTGTGGGGGTGACGAGCCATTGTTAGGGAAAACACAGCTGATATTGGAAGAGTTCGGACGTCTGGCCAACGTCAGCTCCATCTCTGTGGCATACTAAGCTTTATTTTCGGTCATGTTGAATTAACAACGTCTAATCAAGTGGAGTAGCGCAGCCAGCGAATTTTATTGGTGTTGACGAAGTATATTTGGATTTGTGACAATCTGCACATAATTACACGATGGTAGATAATGTTCAAAGGCAGGCAACATTCCAACATTCCAACACATGTCGTGGAGATAACATATTGGACCTACTGATAACAAACAGACCCGAACTTTTCGAATCTGTATGTACAGAACAGGGAATCAGTGATCATAAGGCCGTTGCAGTATCCCTGAATATGGAAGTTAATAGGAATATAAAAAAAGGGAGGAAGGTTTATCTGTTTAGCAAGAGTAATAGAAGGCAGATTTCAGACTACCTAACAGATCAAAACGAAAATTTCTGTTCCGACACTGACAATGTTGAGTGTTTATGGAAAAAGTTCAAGGCAATCGTAAAATGCGTTTTAGACAGGTACGTGCCGAGTAAAACTGTGAGGGACGGGAAAAACCCACCGTGGTACAACAACAAAGTTAGGAAACTACTGCGAAAGCAAAGAGAGCTCCACTCCAAGTTTAAACGCAGCCAAAACCTCTCAGACAAACAGAAGCTAAACGATGTCAAAGTTAGCGTAAGGAGGGCTATGCGTGAAGCGTTCATTGAATTCGAAAGTAAAATTCTATGTACCGACTTGACAGAAAATCCTAGGAAGTTCTGGTCTTACGTTAAATCAGTAAGTGGCTCGAAACAGCATATCCAGACACTACGGGATGATGATGGCATTGAAACAGAGGATGACACGCGTAAAGCTGAAATACTAAACACCTTTTTCCAAAGCTGTTTCACAGAGGAAGACCGCACTGCAGTTCCTTCTCTAAATCCTCGCACAAACGAAAGAATGGCTGACATCGAAATAAGTGTCCAAGGAATAGAAAAGCAACTGGAATCACTCAATAGAGGAAAGTCCACTGGACCTGACGGGATACCAATTCGATTCTACACAGAGTACGCGAAAGAACTTGCCCCCCTTCTAACAGCCGTGTACCGCAAGTCTCTAGAGGAACGGAGGGTTCCAAATGATTGGAAAAGAGCACAGATAGTCCCAGTCTTCAAGAAGGGTCGTCGAGCAGATGCGCAAAACTATAGACCTATATCTCTTACGTCGATCTCTTGTAGAATTTTAGAACATGTTTTTTGCTCGCGTATCATGTCATTTCTGGAAACCCAGAATCTACTATGTAGGAATCAACATGGATTCCGGAAACAGCGATCGTGTGAGACCCAACTCGCCTTATTTGTTCATGAGACCCAGAAAATATTAGATACAGGCTCCCAGGTAGATGCTATTTTTCTTGACTTCCGGAAGGCGTTCGATACAGTTCCGCACTGTCGCCTGATAAGCAAAGTAAGAGCCTACGGAATATCAGACCAGCTGTGTGGCTGGATTGAGGTGTTTTTGGCAAACAGAACACAGCATGTTGTTATCAATGGAGAGACGTCTACAGACGTTAAAGTAACCTCTGGCGTGCCACAGGGGAGTGTTATGGGACCATTGCTTTTCACAATATATATAAATGACTTAGTAGATAGTGTCGGAAGTTCCATGCGGCTTTTCGCGGATGATGCTGTAGTATACAGAGAAGTTGCTGCATTAGAAAATTGTAGCGAAATACAGGAAGATCTGCAGCGGATAGGCACTTGGTGCAGGGAGTGGCAACTGACCCTTAACATAGACAAATGTAATGTATTGCGAATACATAGAAAGAAGGATCCTTTATTGTATGATTATATGATAGCGGAACAAACACTGGTAGCAGTTACTTCTGTAAAATATCTGGGAGTATGCGTACGGAACGATTTGAAGTGGAATGATCATATAAAACTAATTGTTGGTAAGGCGGGTACCAGGTTGAGATTCATTGGGAGAGTGCTTAGAAAATGTAGTCCATCAACAAAGGAGGTGGATTACAAAACGCTCGTTCGACCTATACTTGAGTATTGCTCATCAGTGTGGGATCCGTACCAGGTCGGGTTGACGGAGGAGATAGAGAAGATCCAAAGAAGAGCGGCGCGTTTCGTCACTGGGTTATTTGGTAACCGTGATAGCGTTACGGAGATGTTTAATAAACTCAAGTGGCAGACTCTGCAAGAGAGGCGCTCTGCATCGCGGTGTAGCTTGCTCGCCAGGTTTCGAGAGGGTGCGTTTCTGGATGAGGTATCGAATATATTGCTTCCCCCTACTTGTACTTCCCGAGGAGATCACGAATGTAAAATTAGAGAGATTAGAGCGCGCACGGAGGCTTTCAGACAGTCGTTCTTCCCGCGAACCATACGCGACTGGAACAGGAAAGGGAGGTAATGACAGTGGCACGTAAAGTGCCCTCCGCCACACACCGTTGGGTGGCTTGCGGAGTATCAATGTAGATGTAGATGTAGAAGTAAGTTGTAATGACTATTTCAGTATTCGCTACCTCGTCCTGTTGGTGAGTTAACATTATTCGTGTGATTTGGAGAATATCAGGCTAGTAATTGTGAGCAATTCCTGAACTGTCCCACGAGGTAGGCACCATAAATCATATGTCTCACAGCATAGCAGAGTTATGGCACAGCCGAGCAGGGTAGCCGCGCAGTCTAGGGTCTAGGATAGGGAACCTTGTCATGGTCCGTGTGGCTCGCCCCCCCCCCCCCCCGCCCCTCCTGTCGGTTGGAGGTTCGAGTCCTCCCTCGGTCATGGGTGTGTGTTTTGTCCTTAGCGTTAGTTTAAGTTAGATTAAGTAGTGTGTGTCCCCCATGAGCCATAGACCTTGAGACCTTTCCGTTGGTCGGGAGGCTTGCGTGCCTCAGCGATACAGATAGCCGTACCGTAGGTGCAACCATAACGGAGGGGTATCTGTTGAGAGGCCAGACAAACGTATGGTTCTTGAAGAGGGGCAGCAGGCTTCTCAGTAGTTGCAGGGGTAACAGTCTGGATGACTGACTGATCTGGCCTTGTAACACTAACCAAAACGGCCTTGCCGTGCTGAGACTGCAAACGGCTGAAAGCAATCGGAAACTACAGCCGTAATTTTTCCCGAGGGCGTGCAGCTTTACTGTATGGATAAAAGATGATGGCGTCCTCTTGGGTAAAATATTCCGGAGGTAAAATAATCCGCCATTCGGATCTCTGGGCGGGGACTACGCAGGAGGACGTCGTTTTCAGGATAAAGAAAACTGGCGTTCTACGGATCGGAGCGTGGAATGTCAGATCCCTTAATCAGGCAGGTAGGATAGAAAATTTAAAAAGGGAAATGGATAGGTTAAAGTTAGATATAGTGCGAATTAGTGAAGTTCGTTGGCAGGAGGAACAAGACTTTTGGTCAGGTGAATACAGGGTTATAAATACAAAATCAAATAGAGGTAACGCAGGATTAGGTTTAATAATGAATAAAACAATAGGAATGCGGGTAAGCTACTACAAACAGCACAGCGACCGCATTGTTGTGGCCAAGGTAGACACGAAGCCCACGCCTACGACAGTAGTACAAGTCTATATGCTAACTAGCTCTGCAGATGACGAAGAAATTGAAGAAATGTGTGATGAGATAAAAAAATTATTCAGATAGTGAAGGGAGACGAAAATTTAATAGTCATGGGTGACTGGAATTCAATAGCAAGAAAAGGAAGATAAGGAAACGTAGTAGATGAATATGGATTGGGGGTAAGAAATGAAAGAGGAAGCCGCCTGGTGGAATTTTGCACAGAGCACAACTTAATCATAGCTAACACTTGGTTCAAGAATCATAAAAGAAGGTTGTATACTTGGAAGAAGCCTGGAGATACTGGAAGGTTTCAGATAGATTATATAATGGTAAGACAGAGATTTAGGAACCAGGTTTTAAATTGTAAGACATTTCCAGGGGCAGATGTAGACTCTGACCACAATCTATTGGTTATGAACTGTAGATTAAAAGTGAAGAAACTGCAAAAAGGGTGGGAATTTAAGGAGATGGGACCTGGATAAACTGAAAGAACCAGAGGTTGTACAGAGTTTCAGGGAGAGCATAAGGGAACAATTGACAAGCATGGGGGTAAGAAATACAGTAGAAGAAGAATGGGTAGCTTTGCGGGATAAAATAGTGAAGGCAGCAGAGGATCAAGTAGGTAAAAGGACGAGGGCTAGTAGAAATCCTTGGGCGACGGAAGAAATATTGAATTCAATTGAGGAAAGGAGAAAATATAAAAATGCAGTAAATGAAGCAGGCAAAAAGGAATACAAACGTCTCAAAAATGAGATAGACAGGAAGTGCAAATTGGCTAAGCAGGCATGGCTAGAGGACAAATGTAAGGATGTAGAGGCTTATCTCACTAGGGGGAAGATAGATACTGCCTACAGGAAAGTTAAAGAGACCTTTGGAGAAAAGAGAACGACTTGTATGAATATCAAGAGCTCAGATGGAAAGCCAGTTGTAAGCAAAGAAGGGAAAGCAGAAAGGTTGAAGGAGTATATAGAGGGTCTATACAAGGGTGATGTACTTGAGAGCAATGTTATAGAAATGGAAGAGGATGTAGATGAAGATGAATTGGGAGATATGATACAGTGTGAAGAGTTTGACAGAGCACTGAAAGACCTGAGTCGAAACAAGGCCCCAGGAGTAGACAACATTCCATTAGAATTATTAACAGCCTTGGGAGTCCTGACAAAACTCTACCATCTGGTGAGCAAGATGTATGAGACAGGCGAAATTCCCTCAGACTTCAAGAAGAATATAATAATTCCTATCCCAAAGAAAGCAGGTGTTGACAGATGTGAAAAAATTTCCGAATTATCAGTTTTATAAGTCACAGCTGCAAAATACTAACGCGAATTCTTTATGGACGAATGGAAAAACTGGTAGAAGCCGACCTCGGGGAAGATCAGTTTGGATTCCGTAGAAATGTTGGAACACGTGAGGCAATACTGACCCTACGACTTATCTTAGAAGAAAGATTAAGGTAGGGCAAACCTACGTTTCTAGCGTTTGTAGACTTAGAGAAAGCTTTTGACAATGCTGACTGGACTACTCTCTTTCAAATTCTAAAGGTGGCAGGAGTAAAATACAGGGAGCGAAAGGCTATTTACAATTTGTACAGAAAGCAAATGGCAGTTATAAGAGTCGAGGGACATGAAAGGGAAGCAGTGGTTGGTAAGGTAGTGAGGCAGGGTTGTAGCCTCTCCCCGTTGCAATGGCAAGGAAAGCGTTACTGAAGAAGAGAAATTTGTTAACATCGAGTATAGATTTAAGTGTCAGGAAGTCGTTTCTGAAAGTATTTGTATGGAGTGTAGCCATGTATGGAAGTGAAACATGGACGATAAATGGTTTGGACAAGAAGAGAATAGAAGCTTTCGAAATGTGGTGCTACAGAAGAATGCTGAAGATTAGATGGGTAGATCACATAACTAATGACGAGGTACTGAATAGGATTGGGGAGAAGAGGAGTTTGTGGCACAACTTGACTAGAAGAAGGGATCGGTTGGTAGGACATGTTCTACGGCATCATGGGATCACCAATTTAGTATTGGAGGGCAGCGTGGTGGGCAAAGACCGTAGAGGGAGACCAAGAGATGAATACACGAAGCAGATTCAAAGGATGTAGGCTGCAGTAGGTACTGGGAGATGAAGAAGCTTGCAGAGGATAGAGTAGCATGGAGAGCTGCGTCAAACCAGTCTCAGGACTGAAGACCACAACAACAACAACAAGTAGTGTGTAGGCTTAGGGACCGATGACCTCAGCAGTTTGGTGCCATAAGGCCTTACCACCAAGTTATGGCAGCTCAGAACTGTTAATTCATACGTGAGTAACTTTTTTCTTGGTATTGGTTGTATCATGCTGAGGGGAAGGAGTTGCGGTCGCGTGAACTCCTTGAATTCTGAATAAAGAGCTTACAACATTGTGCAGTTAATGTAACGACGATACACTTGCAACATTGAAGGATGTTAATCCCTAACAATGTCTGAAAATTTTACCACGTTTTTTGATCCTTTTGTGAGTGTGTAGTCTTAGAATAATTCATTATCAGAGTTCATATGTTGGAGCGCAGTATACTATTAGCTGCACTGTAGATACGTCAGTTAAGTTAACAGGTCGAAGATGTGCAGATGGACATCGAAAATGCAGGACCAAAAGGTAGGTCAGCGATTCTGTTGAGTCACGAACCCCTGTTAGGTTTCTGCATCCCGATGCAGACAGCTGGTACGTGGTACATAGTTTGTTAGGATTGGAACAACAGCTATTTCCTCTGAGTGCAAACCGATGTATTTTATTTCATTTTACACCAAAAAGGTTAGATCAAATTAACGTCAAATACGAGAGGATGTAACGGCAGTGCAACAATCCTTACTGAAAACTCGAATGACCTTTTTTTTCCAAAAACCTTGGTACCCTTCGTTTCTCCAGCGTTCCTTCGGCTAGAATGTCTCACGTGTCTCATCTGGTGCAGGTGAATTTCCACAATTGTACGATTTCAGGTGATTTTCTACTGTGCGATCACCTACTTATCTCAATATCAGCTAGTTCGGCTTTCGTGCCTGAAAGAAGCAACCGCATTATGACCTTCCACTGTGAAACATTCTCCGAAGACCGATTGCAGTATTTCAGTCTTCTCTCCGTCATATTCTGTTTAAGCACCAGTATGGTCCCTGAATGACTAAGTAGATCGTTTCGGTCCGCTCATAGACGCTGTTTTCACAATAAAACCAAGCGAAGTGGTTCAGTGGTATAATTCTGGAATGCGACTACAGGGATCCATACCTTGGTGCGGGTCCTCCGATTTGTAGTTTACTAGCCGGCCGGTGTGGCCGTGCGGTTCCAGGCGCTTCAGTTTGGAACCGTGTGACCGCTACGGTCGCAAGTTCAAATCCTGCCTCGGGCATGGATGTGTGTGATGTGCTTAGGTTAGTTAGGTTTAAGTAGTTCTAAGTTCTAGGGGACTGATGACCTCAGATGTTAAGTCCCATAGTGCTCAGAGCCATTTGAACCATTTGTAGTTTACTGTAGCTTTCCCAAATCGCGTCAGGGATGATTGAAATGTAGCATATTTGATATAGCGGCCTATTTCCTTCCTTATATCCGTTCAATTGAACTATCATTACGTACCCAAAAAACTTCATTAATTTGACGTTAATATACAAGTTTTTTCCTTTTAGAATATTGCGAAGCACGTTAGGGTAAAAGCTCGTTTGAAAAGCTCATACGCTTAACTGTCAGTAAAATGCGATTTCCCTTCAGGGCCCTTCATTCGTTTTCCAAATTAAAAGTTCGGAAGCTCTGAACACAGAGTGAAAAATTTTTCTGGCAGCATTAACACAGAGTACAGAAGAGCACTGGACATTCAGTGTCGTGCATGTGGATGGCGAGGGTGAGAGAGAATCCACTCTGGTTGTCAAGCATTCATCGAGTTATAAGCCCCCAGTGACAACCCTCATGGCTCGTTTTATTCTGTGAAAAGCGGGGAATTCCTTTTAACTAATCGTATTGTATGCCTTTGATTCAGGACCACTTTTTCACCGAGAGAAACGCTAGTGTCGTTTAATTTATTCCAGCAATTAATCTCCATCACCTCTCCCCCACTCTATAAATGTTACCTCCCACCATTACGTCACATTTTCAGTTTCTCATATTCCCCACCCGCCTATAGTATCTACACCTGCAGGTATGTCCCTCCAGTTTAGCTGATATTCATAAGGGGGCTCAGTTAGTTGTTTCCTTTGGACAATATCTTTGTATGCAGCAATATACATCTGTTTTAGTTACCAAATATCAGTATAGTACCTTTTTTATCATACAGAACCATCAGGTGCATACAGAATGTGGATCTCTATCGTTTCATTTTGGCATATTTAATTTTGCCTGTGATTAGATGTACTTATGAATTGGAAGGCATCATTTCCGAAATATTTCGACCACAGCGATATAAGAAAGTGTACAAGTAATCAACTGCAGAGAAGTTTACGTACTAAGTAAAGACTTAAAGGAATTACATTACTCGCCGTGCTACAGACGCGAAATTTAGCCGACAGGAAGAAGACGCTGTGATATGCCAATTACTAGCTTTTCAGAGCAGTCACACAAGGTTGGCGCCGGTGGCGACAACTACAACGTGCTGACATGAGGAAAGTTTGCAATCGATTTCCTATCCACAAACAGAAGTTGACCGGCGTTGTCTGGTGAAACGTTGTTGTGATGCCTCGTTTAAGGATTAGAAATGTGTACCATCACGTTTTCGACTTTGATAAAGGTCGGATTGTAGCCTATCGCGATTGCGGTTTACCGTATCGCGACATTGCTGCTCGCGTTGGTAGAGATCAAATGACTTAACAGAATATGGAATCGGTGGGTTCAAGAGGGTAATACGGAACGCGGTGCTCGATCCCAACGGCCTCGTATCACTAGCAGTCGAGGTGACAGGTATCTTATCCGCTTGGCTGTAACAGATCGTGCAGCCACATCTCGATCCCTGAGTCAACAGATGGGCACGTTTGCAAGACAACAACCATTTGCACGAACAGTTCGACGACGTTTGCAGCAGCATGGACTATCAGCTCGGAGACCATGGCTGCGGTTACCCTTGACGCTGCATCAAAGACAGAGCACCTGCGATGGTGTACTCAACGACGAACCTGGATGCTCGAATGGCAAAACGCCATTTTTTCGGATGAATCCAGGTTCTGTTTCCAGCATCATGATGGTCGCATCCGTGTTTGGCGACATCGTGGTAAACGCACATTGGAAGCGTGTATTCGTCATCGCCATACTTTCGTATCACCCAGCGTGATGGTATGGGGTGCCATTGGTTACACGATTTTGTCACCTCTTGTTCGCATTGATGGCACTTTGAACAGTGGACGTTACATTTCAGATGTGTTACTACCCGCGGCTCTACCCTTCATTTGATCCCCGCGAAACCCCACATTTCCGTAGGACAATGTACGACCGCATGTTGCATGTATTGTACGGGCCTTTTTGGATACAGAAAATGTTCGACTGCTGTCCTGGCCAGCACATTCTCCAGATCTCTCACCAATTGGAAACGTCTGGTCAATGGTGGCCGAGCAACTGGCTCGTCACAATACGCCGGTCACTATTCTTGATGAACTGTGGTATCGTGTTGAAGCTGCATGGGCAGCTTTACCTGTATACGCCATCCAAGCTCAATGCCCAGGCGTATGAAGGCCGTTATTACGGCCAGAGGTGGTTGTTCTGGGTACTGATTTCTCAGGATATATGTACCCAAATTGCGTGAACATATAATCACATGTCAGGTCTAGTGTAATATATTTGTCCAATGGATACCCGTTTATCATCTGCATTTCTTCTTGGTGTAGCAATTTTAATGGCCAGTAGTGTATAATTGTAAAGTTCAGATTTGATCTGTTAGCTAGGATATGGTTGAATAATGTTTTCTGATGAAACAATGAATGTATACGGTTGCCAATTGTAAAGTAGGTAATGTGTTTTGAACTAATTAGTTACGAATAATATTATAGTCGCAGAATAATCATTTTTAATCCCACTGATGATGTCAGGCGACGTGATGGTCAGAGAGGACGGGATGAGGAGAGAGAGTGGGGAGGATGATATGGACAGAGAGGAGGAACGGGAGATAAACAAAGAGCGATGACGAGGGAATGGACAAGGGAGAGGTGGAAGATGGAGATAGACGGAAAGATGGGGAAAAGACGAGACTGGGAGAGGGGCAGAAGGAGATGAAGAGGTAAAGTAGGAGAGGAGGTGGACAGAGGGGGAGGAGTAGATGGATAGAGGGACAGAGAAGGGGGGGGGGGGAATAAATAGATGGAATGAGCGAGGGAGGTGGAGAAAATGGGCAGGGAGAGACTAGAAAACTAGTAAGTAATAAAACACTATTATAACCTGTGATATGACAACAAAGACATCTATACAAAACTATCTAAACAAGGAAAAATTAAATTACTGACATTTTCCAAATCATCTTTCCAGTAGTTCTTGCAAACATTGAAAGTTGTTAGCACAAAATCATTCACGCTGGTCGTGGAAGCATACAGACTGTGCCGAAAATTACAGCACGTTGAATATCTGGCCACTACAAAAGGCGTGTCCAGAGACTGCTGGTCACTGGCTGCCCAGAGAGGTCGCCTGAGGTGTGGTGGTCTATCGACAGCACGGCCCCCCTCGAGCTGCGGGCGCCCTTGGTCGGAGACGTGAGTGAGTCTGTGCCGAGAGATGGACAACAAGGGAGCGTCAAATACGGGTGTGAGCTGCGAGTTCGTGTGGCCAGCAGTGGGGCAACCTGGTGAAAGCCGGGCATGAGCTAGCAGCTGACCGAACCTGTTCCCACTGCGAGGACGTTGTGAAGAAAATGACTCCGTAGTGTAACGAACTGAAGTCATAACATGCTGTGTTACCTAGCCATATGTGAACTTAGCGAAAGTAACCAAGTTACAGTTTAGCAACAAACACCGAAAGAACATATAACACGAAAAGTCCAGCAAATAAATTCGTAAATAATTAAGGAAATGGATATAATTTTGCTCAACTGTAACTGAAAGAGTTAAATAATCTCACATTTGGTAATGAGAATGCCGTAATGCGATATCCTATTAAATGTTAAAACAGTTTATGCAGTTGACAGCTGTAAAAATCAAACTTTCCGCCAGTAGCATGCTTTGCTGTCATCGGTCGGCGCCAGGAATTTAATGGCGGACACCGCAACATGTGCAGACCTGCAAATACCATATCCAAAACACTTAAATTCGCCTGAGAGAACACTGCCCACTTACGTGAAAATATACACTTCAAAAGAATCCGTAAAAACATGCAGTAACAACTAGAACAAAACGAATGAATATGACAGAGAAAATAATAGTAACAATTAGTGTTAAAGGGTTGGCTCAACAATATAAACAAATATCAACACTGATTTACGAACACGCTTTATAGAAACTACTTTTATTTTTGAGGAAAGTAAATATAGAGAGGTGCTAGTTACAAAGGACAAAGTAATTACAGCTGAAACAGTTTGAAATGCTCTGAGTCTTTATAGGGGGAGAGCGCTTGGCGTTGCAACTTATCTGTTGGTAGAGATGATGCGTCGCGATGTCAGCGTCAGTTCGTTGGTGCTGACGGCGTAATTAATGTAGCGTCAGCAGTCATGGAAACATCCTCTTACTTAGAATGCATTCGTCCAGGCGATTACTCCGTTCTTCGTTGCCTTTCTTACGTCATGAAATGAAATGTCATGTGGCTAGGGCCTCCCGTCGGGTAGACCGGTCGCCTGGTGCAAGTCGTTGGAATTGACGCCACTTCGGGGACTTGCACGTCGATGATGATATTATGATGATGATGAGGACAACACAACACTCAGTCCCTGAACGGAGAGTCAGGAATCGAACCCAGGCCCCTTTGCACCGCATTCCGTCTGTAACGTAGCAAGTTATTACGCAATAACATTCGATGCAGTAAGGCACGCAGCCGTGTAGCACAGTGATTTCAGACGCCTATGTTTTTCTTCCCTCTGACTCACAGCGCAGCGACGTTACCAGCCATGAGAACGGCCTCAAGTAACATTCTGTCTGTAAGCAAATTCAAACCCCCTACGAATCTAAATAAACCATAGTAATTATCATCCGATGTTGTTCAAACTTGGTACGCAATCTTTTGTTATTAAGGAAGGGATCTTGTCAAAATTTCAGATTTTTATCTACTATAGTTACGGAGATTGAGAAAATTACTTAAATGTCCTAAAACTGACACTTATGTTTCAAAACTCAGTTAGGAACAATAACCAAATGTCTAATTGTCATCTTAAGTCATAACAAAGCTCACAGTATAAAAAAATAACTTAATTGGAATTTTGTTTTCTGAACTTTAAATACTCTACATTGTGTAGTATAAAAAACATTCAAAACTATTGTTTGTTTATTATTTTGCTGTGTGAATGCATAGGAATGGATAAGAGAGTGTATGCAGGATATACTTTAAAACGTAATGTCATTTTATGTAAAACCTTATAAAATTGAACCGTCCGAAAATTTTGTTGCAACCACGATGCTGATGACGTATGTCGATGTGATTTTGATTTTGTAAGAGAGCAGCCAGAATTAAATCGGAAGTGGAATAAGTTTCTACATTAATGTAAAGAATGTTTTGAATTTCGTTCTATTTTATTAAACAATAAACTAGAAACTGAAATTGTAATGACGTAAATGACTATCTGATTAGTGGTTGACTAAAGCAAGTTTTGCCGTGAGAATGATCTGGAAGGATCATTCTGATTGGTCATGCAGATCAATAGCCAGTCAGAATTAAGCGGTTCCCGCGCGCAGATAGGCAGAGAGGAGAGGAGCATGGATATAGTCGCTCGCTAACCTGCTTCCAAGTAACACCATGTTAGATGCCTCTGTGAAAATAATAAGTAAAAGGAATAGTTAGCGAGTTCATTGTGTTTAAAACGTGTCGTGACTAAGGCGGCTGAAGTTACGAACATTTTGAGGAAAGTGTGATGTTTTGGAATTAGTTGAACTTTTATAAGCGTGTGATCTTTTATTCGCAGAGACAATTCCGCGTGTCATGTTCAGTGATCTTTATGGAATACTTTGGCGAGCGCTTCTAACATAGACCGCTGGAACGACCGAATGTTCAACTCGCTAATAGTAGTGCGGCAGTGACAGATCGCAAAATTAACCGGGTCAGAGTTTCAGGAATTCTGTTTGATTTTACGTGAGAAATATGTTGGATAAACAGTTGAAACGTCTCCTTAGAAAAATTTATGGATGACTGAGCTGATAAACCTCTTACATTATTTTATTTTCAAACAGCTGAGCAGAACTGAACGTTCTCAGACATTTCGTTCTTTACCTATTCTGATCATCACTAAACTGACACACAATATTTTTAGCGCAACGCAATCTGACTTTCGAAAATCCCTACAAAAGAATGGCCGTGACTAACAATAACCTATACCTTTCATGAATCACTTACCTCACAAAAATCTTCGTTACTCGAACTACTGCAATACAGCGAGCGCCACTACTGCCAGCTAAATAAAAGATTCAAACTACTGAAGGCACTAACTACTGATAGGCATAGTTAACAAATGAAAGATTTTGATAAAGAACAAACAATGTATTTACCTTAGTGTTCAAAAGTCATAATAAATATATATATCAGTTCATGACATTCAGTCTTACAAATTTACTGTCTCTGATGGACACATGTCCAGATCATTCGCTCTCAAAACTCCGCCATCTCTCTCCCCACATCCACCACTGCTGGCGGCCCACCTCCAACTGCCAACGCTACGCGCTGTTAACAGCCAACTGCCCAACACTACAATAGCAACAACAATGCAAACCAACCACAGCCTTCACACAGCACAGTCAGTGATTTTTATGTAGAGCGCTACGTGGCGTTACCAACATAAAAACCTTAGCAACCTACTTACACAGTGAACTTGGAATGATAGAGCATTTACGTTATTAAATACAGATTTGATACCCATTTCATGTGCTTCCTTATGAATAAAAATGCTTTAACAGAATTTTCAAATCCTTACTGTAATTAAACTGCATTCTCCTACCGAAGAAATTTGTGAAAATGAACTTACAGGAACTGATGTGCAACTTAAGTTTGCGTCCTCTGTGTGGTAGGTGTTAGGTAGTGGTTTCATCAACGCTGCTTTACACTGCCTAGCGTGTATCTGCTTCTGCAGAGTGGAGGGACGTCGGAAGGAAGAAATATAGAGGTAGGTGAACTGTTCGATGAAAGTGACCGAGAGAGAGCAAAGGAGACAAAAGAACGACCGAGCGACACCCCTGCGCCGCACGTCGCTCTGACCACTCAGCTATCGAGGCGGACTCTTACGTCATAGGCTAGTAGGACGTAGTAGTGCATGGGTAAATGTGCGCCATTACAATGCTCCATACACAAACGTTTCTGTTTCTAACGATACGTACACAGCTTTAAAACAGTATAGTATTCAATTCCGCCCGCTGATCGCGATATTACAGTCCTTACACTTTCAGCAACCATTATCGGGAATTTACGGTTATGGCGGAAACAGTGCCACATGTCTCAATCGGTTTGTGAATTTCCACGGCGAAAGTTAATGTTTTGGCGTGAGCGGCAGCTCATTAATTTGCACACGAGATAATAAATTCACAGTACATTAATTCGTGCAGTTCGGTTAGCTGAAAACACTGTAGTTCTCACGACGACAAACACGGTCCATTCGCGCAAGCATTGTCACTGCTGTTTTTAGTACTCAGCGATACAGACAGCACTCACTGAGACGCCCTGTTAAACCCGCAGGACAGGACAGGTAGTTTAAATTGTGGAAAGGGGCCAAAATAAGGGGCTATCAGTTACACTCGAACATAAAACTTTATTATTTGATCAAAAATTACAAGAGCCCCCAAAAAAAGAAATTTTTTAACACAAGCTATAATGTTTGGGACTTAATTACGAGCTGAAAGCCATTTTAAATTAAAAAAGGCTGAAGGCCAATAACTTAAAACGCAACCATAATCAGAAATTTAAAAGGCAAGCCTTATCTTACAACAGTTCTTTATTTAGGCTGAAAGCCCAACACTTAAGGCTAAACAACATATTTAAAAGGCCTTACATAAAACAGTTCTTAATTAGGCAAAACTCAACCAGAACAGGAAGTTTAAAGGCATGGCCTTATTTTAAAACAGTTCTTTAGTTAGGCTGAAGGCCCAAAGAATCAAACACTTCAAGAGCAAACAAGTTAAATTCAAATCAGCTGAAGGCCTAACACTTAAAACTCCATAACATTAATGTTTTTTTAATACCAAAGGCCTTACGTAAAACAGTTTTTTAATTTAGGCTGAAGGCCTTAAGAGCAAGACAACTCAAACTCAAAATCGTCTGAATGCTCAACACTTAAAATTCAACAAGATTAAAACCTTTAAAATGCTAAAGGTCTTACGTGAAACAGTTCTTTAAATTAGGCTGAACACCTAAAGAATCTTACACCTTAATGACAAAACAACCTTATTAAAAAAATCTGCTAGAAGTACAGACAACAAGAACATATTAAAAAGAGGCAGTACACCCAAGGGCGATCACATGTTCGAGGGTCGGCCTGGAATTCAAACACTAATGCTCGCTTGGGTGAGATAGGCAGTCAGGCCAACCATTCACGATCCGACGACAGAGCCCAACCGACTGACAGTCAACGGACACACCGACAAGACAACTTCCACTTCACCCGACCAGGGCACAACAGGGAATTCAACGGAACAACGTAGAAGATATTGGTGCCCACGACCGATCACACATGGAGCTGTCTAACTACACACCATGCTCGACAGCAACAACACGATGAGGAAACTACAACGACTGGAATTTACGTCAACGGCCAGAGCAGGTAACTGGAACGTTAATAGCCGCAAAGTAGAAGATTCCGATGGTGCACCTCAATTCAAATAACCAAATACAGTGAAACTGCACCGGAGAGTGGCTAGAATTTTTCAACTTGAAAACTGCGTTGTTGCTCGTGGGAATATCCCAACAGCCGACAACGAACTCCAAACGACACAATGTGAACAGTCTTGACTTGCTAGTAGATTAAGTCAAAACTCAACTTTCGTGTCCGGGGTCGGTGAGCCACAGACCTCGTAGCAATGTGAACAGCCCCACACACTTCGACACCGCGTAGAGACCACAACGGCCCCGATCAAAATACGTGGCGCGGAGAATTCCTCGCTTCTCCAAGCCAACCGACCGACTGGTCGCACACCGGCCAGCTGGAAACTATAAGCACCAGGTCAAAGATAGTCCAAAGTGCGAATATCGATACACATCGCTGCTGCCACCCGCGGAAGGAGAGAATAACAGCATAATCGCGATAACCATGGGAGACTAAACACAGAGTGGCAACGAAGGTTTAATCCAGCGCGTAGCATGAGCCAGCCACGGCTCACTCACACAGTGTATCATTTTCTCCACAGCGCCCACGTTGAAGATCAGTCCAAGCAGTGATCGAAAATATAAGAACACGGCCAAGAATTGTCGCGTGATTCTATTCAGCAAGATTAAACTCCATAAACCAGACATACGCCAGGACACTGCACTTCTGCCTGTCTTAGCTGTCCGATTGCAGCTATCGATATCGCTCTCCAATCAGAGTTAATGCAACAGTGCTCCATATTGCATTTGGTCTTACACAGTGCATTACACATAAGCGTTGCAAAGAAAATGAAACACGTATTGAAACTTTTTCATACTCAGTTAAAAAATGTCTTGTAGCAGTATCAATTACGCAAAACATTGTAGCCATTATAGTTACAGAAAAAAGCAAAAAAATAATATCGAAGCTATACGTATGGAGCAAATAAAGCAAGAACAAAAGTAAGAAGAAAAAAATGTTTCTTATAATTAGCAATATCTTCGCAACGTTGCACACGTAGGCCTAATAATGACTTGGTTCCGACGGAGGCAATGCTGACGATACGAAAGTGCACAAGGCTCGTGTATATGCTTCTGAGCTGCGTTGTACGACAAGAGTGCCGAGCCGGTGGTGCTTGTCAAAAACATCAGCTGTATGGTTGCTTGCATACCGACAATGATTCATCTTCGAGCTGTGCTACCAAATAGGGCTTTCAATGTTTTCCTGTTTACTGATGCACTAACAGCGGAGCAGTGCAAGGCTTAAGGGTAATTGTGTGAAGGATCACTGCAAGGCTTAAGGGTAATTGTCTGAAATATATTTCAGATGCTGAAGATTTATATGAATTACACAATAGTCATGTGCTGTTATATTAGGTTAGTGCATAAGTTAGTAGTGTTTTTGTTTTTAATGTTGGTATTCTGGTTTATTTGCCGTTTATTTGCAGCTACCTGTTGCTATTTGAATTTAAATATTGTCGTTATCTCATTTCGAAATAGTGAGTGGAGCTGTGGATGCTAGAAAATGGAGTGCCAAATGGAGAAGTCGGAACATTTCTGTTTGAGTTCATTAGACGCGTGATACCAGCGGAGGTAGCTACAAATATTTGCGCTATGTATGGGGATATTGTCACAGAACAAACCACGGCAACAAAATGGTTTTCTCGTTTTAAGGACGATCGTTTTGACATCAGTGACTCTTCACGTTCAGGAAGACCTTCTGGGTTAGGTGAAGATCATTTAAACGCATTCATCCAAAATAAACTACTAGACACTAAAATTGCTACACCAAGAAGAAATGCACATGATAACCGGTATTCATTGGACAAATATATTATACTAGAACTGACATATGATTACATTTTCACGCAGTTTGGGTGCATAGATCCTGAGAAATCAGTACCCAGATCAACCACCTCTGGCCGTAATAACGGCCTTGATACGCCGGGGCATTGACTCAACAGAGCTTGGATGGTGTGTACAGGTACAACTGTCCATGCAGCTTCAACACGATATCACAGTTCATCAAGAGTAGTGACTGGCGTATTGTGACGAGCCAGTTGCTTGGCCACCATTGACCAGACGTTTTCAGTTGGTGAGAGATCTGGAGAATGTGCTGTCCAGGGCAGCAGTCGAACATTTTCAGTATCCAGAAAGGCCCGTACAGTACCTGCAACATGCGGTCGTGCATTATCCTGCTGAAATGTAGGGTTTCGCGGGGATCGAATGAAGGGTAGAGCCACGGGTCATAACACATCTGAAATGTAACGCCCGCTGTTCAAAGTGCCGTCAGTGCGAACAAGAGGTGACCGAGACGTGCAACCAATGGCACCCCGTATCATCACGCCGGGTGATACGCCAGTATGGTGACGAATACACGCTTCCAATGTGAGTTCACCGCGATGTCGCCAAACACGGATGCGACCAAAGTGGTTCAAATGGCTCTGAGCACTATGGGACTCAACTGCTGAGGTCATTAGTCCCCTGGAACTTAGAACTAGTTAAACCTAACTAACCTAAGGACATCACAAACATCCATGCCCGAGGCAGGATTCGAACCTGCGACCGTAGCGGTCTTGCGGTTCCAGACTGCAGCGCCTTTAACCGCACGGCCACTTCGGCCGGCTATGCGACCATCATGATGCTGTAAACAGAACCTGGATTCATCCGAAAAAATGACGTTTTGCCATTTGTGCACCCAGGTTCGTCGTTGAGTACACCATCGCAGGCGCTCCTGTCTGTGATGCAGTGTCAAGGGTAACCGCAGCCATGGTCTCCGAGCTGATAGTCCATGCTGCTGCAAACGTCGTCGGACTGTTCTCGCAGATGGTTGTCGTCTTGCAAACGTCCCCATCTGTTGACTCAGGGATCGAGACGTGGCTGCACGATCCGTTACAGCCATGCGGATACGATGCCTGTCATCTCGACTGCTAGAGATACGAGGCCGTTGGGTCCAGCACGGTTTTCCGTGATGGTATGCATTTCTCCTCCTTACACGAGGCCTCACAACAACGTTTCACCATGCAACGCCGGTCGACTGCTGTTTGTGTATGAGAAATCGGTTGGAAACTTTCCTCATGTCAGCACGTTGTAGGTGTTGCCTCCGGCGTCAACCTTGTGTGAATGCTCTGAAAAGCTAATCATTTGCATATCATAGCATCTTCTTCCTGTCAGTTAAATTTCGCGTCTGTAGCACCTCTTCTTCGTGGTGTGGCAATTTTAATGGAGAGTAGTGTAATCTACGTCATTGTACTCGAGAACTGGAAAATGCAATGAACTATGGTCATTCCACCATCGTGCGAATATTCGCATGCAATAGGGAAGGTCCAAAACTGAGGTGTATGAGTATTGCATGCTCCGGGCCAAATATCACAAAAATCAGCGACTGGCCATTTGTGCGTCTCTGCTTGCACGTCATGTATTGGCTCGTGAACTACACCGGCCATTCCTGAGCTGTACCGTTACTGGTGGCAAGACATGGTGTCTTTGTGCTAACATCAGGGAAAGAAAGAAAAGGTTGAGCCCAAACAAAGCAGCAACTCCCCGTGAAAAGACCTGCGCGCATCCACAAAAGGTAATGTTAGTCTTCTGACGGAACAGCGACGGTGCCGAGTACTGCGAATTGCTTTCCTCAGGTGTAACCATCACTGCTGACACTTACTGTCGACAACTGAGACGTCTTGCAGACGTAATCCAAGAACGACGACCAGGAAGACTGCGTGAAGTGATGCTACTCCACAATAACGCCTGCCGCAGTCTGCTAGACTGACAAAAACACTATTGGGAGTTGAGTTGGGAAGCCGTTCCACATCCGTCTTATTTAACTAATCGTGCGCCCTCATATTCTCACCTTTTCCCGCTCTTTATCGAACAACCTTCAAGGAGCTTCCTTTCCTCATGAAAACACGTCCCGAACATTGTTCGACGAGTTCTTCATCTGAAAACCTTGTGATTGCTACAGCCGCGGAATCGAAGTTACCCAGCATCGGCAGACTGTCGTAAACAATGAAGGAGAATATATTATTAATGACTAAAGTATCTGCCAAGTGTATCTGTCGTGTTTATTACACTTACGGAAAAATGCTATGAACTTATCTACCTACCCACTACGAGGGCAGTTCAATAAGTAATGCAACACATTTTTTTTCTCGGCCAATTTTGGTTGAAAAACCGGAAATTTCTTGTGGAATATTTTCAAACATTCCCGCTTCGTCTCGTATAGTTTCATTGACTTCCGACAGGTGACAGCGCTGTACGGAGCTGTTAAAATGGCGTCTGTAATGGATGTGCGTTGCAAACAATGGGCAGTGATCGAGTTTCTTTTGGCGGAAAACCAGGGCATCTCAGATATTCATAGGCGCTTGCAGAATGTCTACGGTGATCTGGCAGTGGACAAAAGCACGGTGAGTTGTTGGGCAAAGCGTGTGTCATCATCGCGGCAAGGTCAAGCAAGACTGTCTGATCTCCCGCGTGCGGGCCGGCCGTGCACAGCTTGACTCCTGCAATGGCGGAGCGAGCGAACACACTCGTTCGAGATGATCGACGGATCACCATCAAACAACTCAGTGCTCAACTTGACATCTCTGTTGGTAGTGCTGTCACAATTGTTCACCAGTTGGGATATTCAAAGGTTTGTTCCCGCTGGGTCCCTCGTTGTCTAACCGAACACCATAAAGAGCAAAGGAGAACCATCTGTGGGGAATTGCTTGCTCGTCATGTGGCTGAGGGTGACAATTTCTTGTCAAAGATTGTTACAGGCGATGAAACATGGGTTCACCACTTCGAACCTGAAACAAAACGGCAATCAATGGAGTGGCGTGGTCTAGCGGTTCTAGACGCTCAGTCCGGAACCGCGAGGCTGCTACGGTCGCAGGTTCGAATCCAGCCTCGGGCATGGATGTGTGTGACGTCCTTAGGTTAGTTAGGTTTAAGTAGTTCTCTAAGTTCTAGGGGACTGATGACCACAGATGTTAAGTCCCATAGTGCTCAGAGCCATTTGAACCATTTGATTTGGAGTGGCGCCACACCCACTCCCCTACCAAGAGAAAGTTTAAAGCCATACCCTCAGCCAGTAAAGTCATGTTTACAGTCTTCTGGGACGCTGAAGGGGTTATTCTGTTCGATGTCCTTCCCCATGGTCAAACGATCAACTCTGAAGTGTATTGTGCTACTCTTCAGAAATTGAAGAAACGACTTCAGCGTGTTCGCAGGCACAAAAATCTGAACGAACTTCTACTTCTTCATGACAACGCAAGACCTCAGACAAGTCTTCACACCCGAGAGGAGCTCACAAAACTTCAGTGGACTGTTCTTCCTCGTGCACCCTACAGCCCCGATCTCGCACCGTCGGATTTCCATACGTTTGGCCCAATGAAGGACGCAATCCGTGGGAGGCACTACGCGGATGATGAAGAAGTTATTGATGCAGTACGCCGTTGGCTCCGACATCGACCAGTGGAATGGTACCGTGCAGGCATACAGGCCCTCATTTCAAGGTGGCGTAAGGCCGTAGCATTGAATGGAGATTACGTTGAAAAATAGTGTTGTGTAGCTAAAAGATTGGGGAATAACCTGGTGTATTTCAATGCTGAATAAAACAACCCATGTTTCAGAAAAAAAATGTGTTGCATCACTTATTGAACTGCCCTCGTATTAAAGCTGCGCTGTGTTTAGTGGGTGATATGTTAATCAGTTTACCCAGTATTTGGTTTTACCGGATTTGTCTGTGTTGTCTATATTACAGAACATTGTATGGCTTCTTCTGTCTTGTCTTTTTGTGCTACCTTTAGCTCACTGGCGGAATTAATATTAGTTTGCCAGCCGTTGTGGCTGAGCGGTTCTAGGCGCTTCAGTCTGGAACCGCGCGACCGCTACGGTCGCAGGTTCGAATCCTGCCTCGGGCATGGATCTGTGTGATGTCCTTAGGTTAGTTAGGTTTAAGTAGTTCTAAGTTCTAGGGGACTGGTGACCTCCGATGTTAAGTCCCATAATGCTCAGAGCCAATATTAGTTTCAGGTGCTTTTGTGTCAGTTCTCAATGCTGATTTTATTTGTGAATTGTATCCTGAACTTGAGCCCAGCAATCCTGTTCCATCATTGTTCCTTCCAGCCTGTATAGTTAATTAGTTGTTGGCCTGTTGCTTTTCCTTTTGCTCTCTCGTTTTAGTAGAGTTACATTTATTTTAATGGCCAGGGATTTTTGCCTCCTCTACAGGTATCCTCGCAAATTCCCTAGCGTCGCAACTGTTCTGCGTCCAACAGCAACATCCGCGAAAAGCATTATGGAATTTCCGCCCTTATCTACCAGAACATTTACATATATATTACGAAAAGAAATGGTCCCACAACACTCCTTTGCAGTTCGCCCTAAGTAATTTTTTCGTCTGACGACACGCTGTGTTCTGTTTTCTAGATACTCTTCAATACAGGCACGCATTTCATATAGAACTCCGTTCGCTCGTACACTACTGGCGATTAAAATTGCAACACCACGAAGATGACGTTCTACAGACGCGAAGTTTAACCGACAGGAACAAGATGCTGTGATATCCAAATGATTAGCTTTTCAGAGCATTCACACAAGGTTGGTGCCGGTTGCGACACCTACAACGTGCTGACATGAAGAAAGTTTCCAATCTATTTCTCATATACAAGCAATAGTTGACCGGCGTTGGCTGGTGAGACGTTGTTGTGATGCCTCGTGTAAGGAGGAGAAATGCGTACCATCACGTTTCCGACTTTGATAAAGATCGGATTGTAGCCTATCGCCATTGCGGTTTATCGTATCGCGACAGTGCTACTCGCGTTGGTCGAGATTCAATGACTTAGAAGAATTGGAATCGGTGGGTTCAGGAGGGTAATACGGAACGTCGTGCTGGATCCCAACGGCCTCGTATCACTAGCAGTAGAGATGACAGGCATCTTATCCGCATGGCTGTAACCTATCGTGCAGCCACGTCTCGATCCATGAGTCAACAGACGGGGAAGTTTGCAAGACAATAACCATCTGCACGAACAGTTCGATGACGTTTGCAGCAGTATCGACTATCAGCTCGGAGACCATGGCTGCGATCACCCTTGACACTGCATCACCGACAGGAGCGCCTGCGATGGCGTACTCAACGACGAACCTGGGTGTGCAAATGACAAAACGTCATTTTGTTTTTGATGAATCCAGGTTCTGTTTCCAGCATCATGATGGTCGCATCCGTGTTTGGTGACATTGCGGTGAACGCACCTTGGAAGCGTGTATTCGTCATCGCCATACTGGCGTATCACCCGGGGTGATGATATGGGGTGCCATTGGTTACACGTCTCGGTCACCTCTTGTTCGCACCGACGACACTATGAATAGTGGACGTTACATTTCAGATGTGTTACGACCCGTGGCTCTACCCTACATTCGATCCCTGCGATAGTCTACATTTCAGCAGGATAATGCACGACCGCATGTTGCAGGCCCTGTACGGACCTTTCTGGATACAAAAAATGTTCGACTGCTGTCCTGGCCAGCACATTCTCCAGATCTCTCACCAACTGAAAACGTCTGGTCAATGGTGGCCGAGCAACTGGCTTGTCACAATACGCCAGTCCCTACTCTTGATGAACTGTGGTATCGTGTTGAAGCTGCATGGGCAGCTGTACCTGTACACGCCAACCAAGCTCTGTTTGACTCAATGACCAGGCGTATCAAGGCCGTTATTACGCCCAGAGGTGGTTGTTCTGGGTACTGATTTCTCATGATCTATGCACCCAAACTGCGTGAAAATGTAATCACATGTCAGTTCTAGTATAATATGGTTGTCCAATGAATACCCGTTTATCATGTGCATTTCTTATTGGTGTAGCAATTTTAATGGCCAGTAGCGTATTTTGTTAATCCGGAGGCCGTACGGAACTGTATTGCATGCCTTCTGGAAGTCAAGGAACGTAGTATCTACCTGGGCGGCTGAACCTAACAGCTTTCTGTGTGACGTGGACAAACACAGCGAGCTAGGTTTCCGATGATTCTTGTTTACGGAATCCAGTAGGCACAAATATTTAAATTACGAATCAGTGAACAAGTGTATCTGCACTACAAACACATATGTCAAGTTCAGCACTGAACTGCTTGACTGTTTTTCGTCGATCATGTAGAATGAGAGAATCCGCATGTTGCAATATTGCAGGTGCCACAGCTGTGTGCGGTTTGCTTGTCGTGGGACATCACAATAGATCTCTTTCATTTTGTTCTGTCAACGACACGCACTTCGCCCAGGTACTTACCGTGGTTTTGTATGCTGTCCGGTGTCTGTAGACATTCTGTAAAAGCCTATGAATATTTGTGATAGCCTTGCCTTCCGCCAGAAGGTATTCAATAACTGCTATTTGCTCGGAAGACACCTTAGTTGCAGATGCAAATTTCGATGACTGTCTCTAGGGCTACCGTCCGTCGGGAGTAACAAGACATACACTGAAGCGCCAAAGTAAGCATGCGTATTCGAATACAGAGATATGTAAACATGCAAATTACGGCGCTGCGGACGGCAACGCCTACATAAGAAAAGTGTCTGGAGCAGTTGTTAGATCGGTTACTGCTCTTACAATGGCAGGTTGTCAAGATTTAAGTTATTTTGAATGTGGTGTCATAGTCAGCGCATGAGTGATGGCTCACAGCATCTCCAAGGTAGCGATGAAGTGGGAATTTTCCAGTTCGACCATTTCATGAGTATACCACGAACATCAGGAGTCCGGTAAAAAATCAAATCACTGACTTCGCTGCGGCTGGATTAAGTTCCTGCAAGTGCGGGACCAACGGTGACTGAGAGAATCGTCCAACGTGCAACGCTAACACAAATTGCTGCAGATTTCAATGCTGGGCCATCAACAGGTGTCAAGGAGCGAACCATTCAACGAAACATCATCAGTATGGGCTTTTGGAGACAAAGGCCCACCCATGTACCCTTGATGACTGCACGACATAAATCTTTACGACTCACCTGAGCCTGCCAACACCGACATTGGACTGTTGATGGTTGGAAACATGTTGCCTGGTCGGACGAGTCTCGTTTCAAATTGTATCGAACGGATGGACGGGTACGGGTATGCAGACAACCTCATGAATCCATGGACGCTGCATCTCAACAGGTGACTGTGCAAGATGGTGTAGGCTCTGTAATGGTGTGGGGCGTGTGCATTTGTAATGATATGGGAGACCTGATACGTCTAGATATGACTGTGACAGGTGTCACGTACATAAGCACCTTGTCTGATCAACTGCATTCATTCATGTCCGTTGTGGATTCCGACAGACTTGGGCAATTCCAACGTGACAGTGCGACACCCCACACGTCAAGAACTGCTACAGAAACACTCTTATGAATTTAAACACTTCCATTAGCCAGCAGATTCCCTAGGCATGAACGTTATTGAGGATATCTGCAATGCCATGCAACGTGCTGTTGAAAGGTGGCTACACTGAGTCACAGCGCCAGAGATTGCGCCAAAGAGTTTTATTCCGCCGCCTCCACTGGCAGTGCTTGTTCAGAAGTTGTGGAGGTTAGTGCTTTGCTGAGAGGATGTTGATAGCTGTATTATTTGAGGCCATGTCGTGTGCAGTTGTTTTGATGGGCTAGACAGCAGATGTTGTTCGAATGGAGATGTTGTAATGATCAGAGTGTATTTTCAGTCAACATATATGAAGGTAAGAAACATTTTTTTTATTTTTTTTCTAAATTTCCTAACTAACAATGCCCCTTGGTCACAGGTTCAGTCAACAAAGTATCTGGCTTGTGTTCATGTATTAGACTGTAATTCGGGTTTCTATGTGCAATTATAGTATTTCAGTTTTATTTAATTAATTCAGTGTAAATGGTATTTAAAATATCTTGTCTTATCGAGGAAGAACCGGGCCAGATGTGTACGTTGAATCACACTTCCACCCACAGAACAGTTACACTTGTGCTTTGTTGTTCGTAGTTTTTGTTTCGTAGCTTTTGTAGTTGGTTCAAATGGTTCTGAGCACTATGGGACTTAACATCTATGGTCATCAGTCCCCTAGAACTTAGAACTACTTAAACCTAACAAACCTAAGGACAGCACACAACACCCAGCCATCACGAGGCAGAGAAAATCCCTGACCCCGCCGGGAATCGAACCCGGGAACCCGGGCGTGGGAAGCGAGAACGCTACCGCACGACCACGAGATGCGGGCTTTTTATAGTTTCTGGGGACTTAATTAATTAATTTTGGTAACGGAAATTTCCTTTCATTCTTTGTTGTTCTTCTATGCAGTCAGATTGCGTACTAATACTAGTCAGGGTAACCGGTTACGAGACTTCGTAATCGGACAGTCAGCTACTAAAATTAAAGTTATTTGCATTGTATTTAATTAAGCTCCCATGCACTGTTCAGAAGAGATCTCCACCCCCTCGTATTCTTACGGATTTACGAACAACCATGAAGGGTTCATGGTGTTAATTCCCTCCAACATTACTTCAGATATTAGTGGAGTCGTTGCCACGTCGTGTTGCTTCACTTGTATGTGCTTGCGGGGGCATCCACGATATTAGGCAGGCGTACCAGTTTCTTTGGGTCTCCAGTGTGTATGACCTGATGCTGGAACGCTTACAGATGATGTAAACCAAAATAAATTTCTTTTCACCAAAATCGCCAGAGAAAAAAAGTTTGGCGTTACATCCTGAACGCCTTGTCGTATATTCATTTTAGCTCCCCACAGCTTTCCATCGCGTCGACACCGCAATGAAGCTTCCTCATCGATAGATTGAAGCAGAGTCTTGGAAATAGGTTCTCCTAATTAATAAAATACACTATTGCTGTTGTGGTCTTTAGTCCCCATTCGGGAGGATGACGGTTCAATCCCGCGCCCGGCCATCCTGATTTAGGTTTTCCGTGATTTCCCTAAATCGCTCCAGGCAAATGCCGGGATGGTTCCTTTGAAAGGGCATGGCCGACTTCCTTCCCCGTCCTTCCCTAATCCAATGAGACCGATGACCTCGATGTCTGGTCTCCTTCCCCAAATAACCCAACCCTCTTTAGTCCCAAGACTGGTTTGATGCAGCTCTCCATGTTACTCTATCCTGTGTAAGCCTCTTCATCTCCGAATAACTCCTGCTACCTGCATCATCTTGAACCCGCTTACTATATTCATCTTTCGGTATCTCTCTGCGCTTTTATCCCCCCAAACTTCACTTCACTACTAAATTAGTGATCCCTTTGTAGTGGTTAATAAAAAAAAGAAAAAGACAAGAAAAGAAAAGAAAAGGTTGAAATATTTTCTCGCCAATGTAAATGATTGCTCTATTGCAAACAATGGATGAGAAAGATGCAGTAGGACGTACAAACTTTTTCGTAACAAATGATTGTTGGGCGGTCAAATTTACGATCTTTGTATGCTACAACAATACTATAATCACCACAAACTACAATAGAGATAGATAATTTTCGAAAAATCTAGAAGAAAATTACAGGATGTGTGGAAAGGGAAAAATGGATTCTGCAGTTGGCTATTGAATGCTTGAATGAAACATAATTGTGTGACTCACCATTAAATTTTCTGTCCTTCAGCGGTTGGTCACTCACTTCTGCGTAAATCATATTCGTCAAAATATGGATTTTCTTAATACATCTCCATCGCATAGTCACCAAAAGGTCTCAAAATAACAGTTTTGCATCAATATATGCCATGCAAAGAAAAACAGATTGAATTAGTTACAAAAATTCTCTACAATATTGTTGTATAATCATTTGCTTAGGTATAATAAAGTTGATCTTTTAGTTACTATGTAAATTTCAGGAATTTTGTTTATTCTCTGTTGGGAAAAAACACAAATTAAAGTATCAAATTTGCCCAAAAACGACACATCCGAAAATTGCGTCCTGTCACGGTCGCCAGTTGTAGTGGTTAATAAAAAAGAAAAAGAGAAGAAGAGGAAAAAAAAGGTTGAAAAGGTGGGAAGAAATGGTGAATAAAAAGTGGGTTTTAAAAATCGTAAATGACCGTGAAAAAGGGAAAGAAAGAAATGCAAATCGGACTTCGTGTTATAGAAAAGCTATTGTTGGGGTGGTCCTTCTGGCGTTTCTGAGCAAAAGTCAAACCAGTTTCCACTACAAAAATTATTCGAAAAAGAATAGAGAATAACAATATGTAACTGACAGTTGGAAATGGCGTAGATAAGAGTTCATTCTTTACTATGTTAACATGTCTTCTTTCGTGCGGCGTCCAGGTCTTCAAGATCTCCTACTTCATTTCTGTGTGAAAAATCCGCTCCGAAATCTTGCAACAAGTTTCCTCGTCCAGGAATTTCTAATGTACACAAAACCGTCTTGATGTTAAATGTTATTTATTTTACGTTGCTTCCCTCCTCCAAATGTCATAACAACTTCCACAATATGTCTACACATTGATAAGTTTTTTTCGTCTTCATCAGATCACGTTTGCATTAAGCTTCCGCTCTCGAGAGACAATAGAAACGGATAGACAAAAAAAAGAGTTACAATTTTAGTATTTTCTCTGCCGTCGAGTGCTCATACCGCTGTGACGGCATAATTTATGTCTGAGGGAACGAGTGTAGCGCGGCGAAATTCAAAGTCCCGCTACACCTTGATGCTTTAGTATATGTCCAATCAACCGATCCCTTCTTTTAGTCAAGTTGTGGCACAAAATTTTTGTCTCCCAGTTCTATGCAGTACGTCCTCATTAGTTTCTTCTGTAGCACCACATTTGGAAAGTTTCTGTTCCTTTCTTATCTAAACTGTTTATCGACCATATTTCACTTCTATATATGGCTACACTCCATATAAATACTTTCAGAAAAGACCTCCAGACACTTAAATCTTTATTCGATGTTAACAATCTTCTCTTATTCTGAAACGCTTTGGTGGCCATTGCCACTGTACATTTTATATCTTCTCTGCATCAGCCATCATTAGTTATTTTGCCACCGAAATAGCAAAACTTATCTACTATTATCAGTGTCTCGCTTTCTGATCTAATTCTGTCAGCATCGCCCGTTTTAATTCGATTACATTCCATTGTCATTGTTTTGCTTTTGCTGATGTTCATCTTCTTCTCTCCTTTCGAAACTCTGTCCATTCCGTCCAACTGCTCTTCCAAGTCCTTTGCTGTCCCTGACAGAATACAATGTCGTCGGCAAACCTCGAAGTTTTTATTTCTTTTCCCTGCACTTTAATTGCTACTGCAGATTCTTCTTTCGTTTTCTTTACTGCTTACTCAGTGTACAGCTTGAATAACACCGAGGACAGGCTGCAATCCTGTCTCACTCCCTTCTCAACTACTTATACTCTTTCATGCCTCGTGACTCTTGGTTTTTGTACAAATTGTAAATAGCCTTTCGCTCCCTGTATTTTACCATTGCTATCTTCAGAATTTCAAAGAGAGTATTCCAATCAACACTTTCAAAAGCTTTCTCGAACTCTACAAATGCTATAAACGTAGGTTTTCCTTTCCTTAACCTACACTATGCGATCAAAGGTATCTGGATACCTGGTCGAAAATGACTTACAAGTTCGTGACGCCCTCTATTGGTAATGCTGGAATTCTATATAGTGTTGGCCTACCCTCAGCCTTGATGACAGCTTCCACTCTCGCAGGCATACGTTCAATCAGTTGCTGGAAGGTTTCTTGGGGAATGGCAGCCCATTCTTCACGGAGTGCTGCACTGAGGAGAGGTATCGATGTCGCTCGGTGAGGCCTGGCACGAAGTCGGCGTTGTAAAACATCCCAAAGGTGTTGTGTATGATTCAGGTCAGGACTCTGTGCAGGCCAGTCCATTACAGGGATATTATTGTCGCGTAACCAGTTCGCCACAGGCCATACATTATGAACGGGTGCTTGATCGTGTTGAAAGATGCAATCGCCGTCCCCGAATTGCTCTTCAACAATAGAAAACAAGAAGGCGCTGAAAACATCAATGTAGGCCTGTGCTGTGATAGTGCCACGCAAAACAACATGGGGTGCAAGCCCCCTCCATGAAAAACACGACCACGCCATAACACCACCGCCACCGAATTTTACTATTGGCACTACACACGCTGACAGATGGCGTCCACCGGGCATTCGCCGTACCCACACGCTGCCATTGGATCGCCACATTGTGTACCGCGATTCATCCCTCCACGCAACGTTTTTCCACTGTTCAATCGTCCAATGTTTGCGCTCCTTACACCAAGCGAGGCGTTGTTTGGCATTTACCGGCGCGATGTGTGGCTTATGAGCAGCCGCTCGACCATGAAATCGAAGTTTTCTTACCTCTCCCGCCCGCATCTCGTGGTCGTGCGGTAGCGTTCTCGCTTCCCACACCCGGGTTCCCGGGTTCGATTCCCGGCGGGGTCAGGGATTTTCTCTGCCTCGTGATGGCTGGGTGTTGTGTGCTGTCCTTAGGTTAGTTAGGTTTAAGTAGTTCTAAGTTCTAGGGGACTGATGACCATAGATGTTAAGTCCCATAGTGCTCAGAGCCATTTGAACCATTTTTTTTACCTCCCGCCAAACTGTCATAGTACTTGCAGTGGATTCTAATGCAGTTTGGAAATCCTGTGTGATGACCTGGATAGATGTCTGCCTATTACACATTACGACCCTCTTCATATGTCGGCGGTGTCTGTTAGTCAACAGACGAAGTAGTCCTGGCCGCGCGGGATTAGCCGAGCGGTCTAGTGCACTGCAGTCATGGACTGTGCGGCTGGTCCTGGCGGAGGTTCGAGTCCTCCCTCGGGCATGGGTGTGTGTGCTTCTCCTTAGGATAATGTAGGTTAAGTAGTGTGTAAGATTAGGGACTGATGACCTTAACAGTTAAGTACCATAAGATTTCACACACATTTGAACATTTTTGAAGTAGTCCTCTACGCTTTAGTGCTGTACGTGTTCCTTCACGTTTCCACTTCACTATCACATCGGAAACAGTGGACCTAGGGATATTTAGGAGTGTGGACATCTCGCGTTCAGACGTACGACGCAAGTGACACCCAGTCACATGACCACGTTCGAAGTCCGTGAGTTCCGCAGAGCGCCCCATTCTGCTCTCTCACGATGTCTAATGACTACTGAGGTCGCTGATATGGAGTACCTGGCAGTAGGTGTCAGCACGATGCACCTAATATACAAAACGTATGTTTTTGGAGGTGTCCGGATACTTTTGGTCACATAGTATAACTTCTAAAAGAATTCGTGGGGTCAGTATTGTCTCACCTGTTCCTACATTTCTGCGGAATCCAAACTGAACCCGGTTTCTACCAGTTTTTCCATTCTACTGTAAAGAATCCGTGTTAGTATTTTGTGGCTATGACTTATCAAAGTGACAGTTCGGTAATATTCAACCCCGTCAGCACATGCTTTTTTGGAACTGGAATTATTATACTCTTCTTGAAGTCTGAGGGTATTTCGCCTGTCTCTTACATCCTTTACATCAGATGGAAGAGTTTTGTGATGGACGTTCTCCCTAGGCTATCAGTAGTTCTGCTCGGGGCCTTAGTGTTTCAGTGATCTTTCAAATTCTTCTCGCAGTATGGTATCTCCCATCTCATGTTCTTCTACGTCCTCTGCCATTTCTATAATACTGTCCTCAAGTATATCTCCCTAGAATATATACTACGTGATCAAAATTATCGCAACAACTTTTAGTGGACAGCAATATGTGGTTTGTCCACATTTTGCCTTTATGGCGGCTTGAAGTCTGCTGCGGGGAATTCCAGTTGTTGTTGTTGTTGTGGTCTTCAGTCCTGAGACTGGTTTGATGCAGCTCTCCATGCTACTCTATCCTGTGCAAGCTTTTTCATCTCCCAGTACCTACTGCAACCTACATCCTTCTGAATCTGCTTAGCGTATTCATCTCTTGGTCTCCCTCTACGATTTTTACCCTCCACGCTGCCCTCCAGTACTAAATTGGTGATCCCTTGATGCCTCAGAACATGTCCTACCAACCGATCCCTTCTTCTGGTCAAGTTGTGCCACAAACTTCTCTTCTCCCCAATCCTATTCAATACTTCCTCATTAGTTATGTGATCTACCCATCTAATCTTCAGCATTCTTCTGTAGCACCACATTTCGAAAGCTTCTATTCTCTTCTTGTCCAAACTATTTATCGTCCATGTTTCACTTCCATACATGGCTACACTCCATACGAATACTTTCAGAAATGACTTCCTGACACTTAAATCAATACTGGATGTTAACAAATTTCTCTTCTTCAGAAACGCTTTCCTTGCCATTGCCAGCCTACATTTTATATCCTCTCTACTTCGACCATCATCAGTTATTTTGCTCCCCAAATAGCAAAACTCCTTTACTACTTTAAGTGCCTCATTTCCTAATCTAATTCCCTCAGCATTACCCGACTTAATTAGACTACATTCCATTATCCTTGTTTTGCTTTTGTTGATGTTCATCTTATATCCTCCTTTCAAGACACTGTCCATTCCATTCAACTGCTCTTGCAAGTCCTTTGCTGTCTCTGACAGAATTACAATGTCATCGGCGAACCTCAAAGTTTTTATTTCTTCTCCATCAATTTTAATACCTACTCCGAATTTTTCTTTTGTTTCCTTTACTGCTTGCTCAATATACAGATTGAACAACATCGGGGAGAGGCTACAACCCTGTCTTACTCCCTTCCCAACCACTGCTTCCCTTTCATGTCCCTCGACTCTTATAACTGCCATCTGGTTTCTGTACAAATTGTAAATAGCCTTTCGCTCCCTGTATTTTACCCCTGCCACCTTTAGAATTTGAAAGAGAGTATTCCAGTCAACATTGTCAAAAGCTTTCTCTAAGTCTACAAATGCTAGAAACGTAGGTTTGCCTTTCCTTAATCTTTCTTCTAAGATAAGTCGTAAGGTCAGGATTGCCTCACGTGTTCCAGTGTTTCTACGGAATCCAAACTGATCTTCCCCGATGTTGGCTTCTATTAGTTTTTCCATTCGTCTGTAAAGAATTCGTGATAGTATTTTGCAGCTGTGACTTATTAAGCTGATAGTTCGGTAATTTTCACATCTGTCAACACCTGCTTTCTTTGGGATTGGAATTATTATATTCTTCTTGAAGTCTGAGGGTATTTCGCCTGTTTCATACATCTTGCTCACCAGATGGTGAGCAAGATGTATGAAGGATACAGTGCTCTGTCAAACTCTTCACGCAGTATCATATCTCCCATTTCATCTTCATCTACATCCTCTTCCATTTCCATAATATTGTCCTCAAGTACATCGCCCTTGTATAGATCCTCTATATACTCCTTCCAGTGTGGTGTCTGAATGACTATAGAGGAACAGCAGCCCCATTGTTCCTCAAGAGCGCAAACCAGAGAAGCAAGTGAAGTTGGACGCTAGGTCTGGAGCAAAATCGACGTTACAACTCATCTCAAAGGTGTTGCACTGACTCCGGACAGCAGGGTAGTCGATTTCAGGAATGCCGTTGCCCAAAAACCGCGTCATTACTGCTTTGCGACAAAGAGCATATAAGCAACCATTGTCTCAAAACTGTTCCTCTACTGTACACAGTTCCCAAAACTGTAAAATCTGGTCATATCCTTCAGCATTTAGCGTTTTCTTAAGCACTGCAAGGACACAACATCCTAACAACGAAAAACAATCCAACAATACCGGAACACCACCTCCTCCATACTGGACTGTTGGCACTGAACATAATGGCAGGTAACGTTCTCCAGACATTCACCCAACCATAACTCCTCCATTGGTTTGCCGCAGGGTAGAGCGTGATCATCACTGCAAATCACTCGTTAACAGTCATTCACTGTTCAACTGCATCGCACTTTGCGTCACCTCGCACGTCGCTTTAGCATCGAGTACAGAGATGTGCAGCTTATGAGGTACTGTTAGACCACTGTCCCCATTCTTGTAACTTGCTACGCAGAATCATTGTGCAAGTTGGATTGCTGGTAGCACTTTGGAACTAACGAGTGATTCCTTCACCTGATTTCATGAGAACGGTCAGAGCGGTCCCAGTCCGTCAGCCCATGAGGTCTGCATGATCTTGGATTAACTGTAGTTGTTCCTTCGCGTTTCCAGTTCACAAGAACATCAACAACAGTTGACTTGGGCAGCTTTAGACGGGTTGAAAAGTCCCTAATGGATCTGTGGGCTGTTACTCAGGTGACATCCAATGGCTAGTCCGCATTGGAAACTACCAAGTTCTCTTGAGGGACTAGTTCTGCTCTCACTGGTTCTTTACTGGCAATACAATACTCTCTGCCCACTTTGACACAGGTGAGGCTGCCTCTCGTGACATATACCGGGTGATCAAGAAGTTAGTATAAATTTGAAAACTTAATAAACCACGGAATAATGTAGATAGAGAGGTACAAATTGACACACATGCTTGGAATGACATGGGATTTTATTAGAACAAAAAAAAATAACAAAGCTCACAAAATGTCCGACAGATGGCACTGGACAGCAAAACGTCAGTGACTGCGCGTGACAATCGTATTTAAAAGGAGCTGTAATGAGAGAGAGAATCAGATGCGCCAGCAGTCGCAGCATGTTGACGTTACCTGAAAAGGCGCTTTTAGTGAAGCTGTATTATCAGAATGGGGAATGTGCTAGTTCTGTGTTACGATCCTATCGCCATAGGAAGGGGATTCGAACGGGTAGAGGTCCGTTGACAAATGCAGCTGTGGCGAGAATGATTTCGAAGTTCGAAACCACGGGTTGTTGAAACGATAGACCCCGTAGTGGCCGACCGAGCACAAGGCGTAATGCTGCTGAGACAGTTCAGGAAGAAATGGAGACTGTAGCGGATTCGTCTATGCACGGGGAAGTCAGCGCTCGTGCGGCTGCACGTCGCACCGGCATTCCATACACTACTGTTTGGTTGGCACTTAGGCGTACCTTCTGATGCTATCCGTACAAAATCAATCGGCATCATGAACTGTTACCTGGCGATTTAGTGAAGTGGAGGGCATTTGCGATGTGGGCGTTTCAAAAGATGGCGGAAGATGACGATTGGTAGAGTAACGTGTTGTGGACCGACGAAACTCATTACACGCTCCGAGGGTCTGTCAACGATCACAACTGCAGAATTTGGGCTACCGAAAATCCTAGAACTGTGGTGGAAACTCCTTTGCACGACGAGAAAGTCACTGTATGGGTTGGATTTACCACATCTACCGTAGTCGGACCTTTTTTCTTCGAGGAAATGAGTGATTCTAGTTTTGTAACTGCTACCGTGACGGGTGGGAGGTACGCCGATATGTTACAGAATCGCATCATCCCCAGCCTGGCTGATAAACACCTGCTGGAACGTACTATGTTTATGCAGGATGGCGCTCCACCCCATATTGCTAGATGCGTGAAAGATCTCTTGCGCGCATCGTTTGGTGATGATCGTGTGCTCAGCCGTCACTTTCGTCATGCCTGGCCTCCCAGGTCCCCAGACCCCAGTCCGTGCGATTATTGGCTTTGGGGTTACCTGAAGTCGCAAGTGTATCGTGATCGACCGACATCTCTAGGGATGCTGAGAGACAACATCCGACGCCAATGTCTCACCATAACTCCGGACATGCTTTACAGTGCTGTTCACAACATTTTTCCTCGACTACAGCTATTGTTGACGAATTATGGTGGACATGTTGAGCATTTCCTGTATTGAACATCATATTTGCTTTGTCTTACTTTGTTGTGCTAATTATTGCTATTCTGATCAGATGAAGCGCCATCTGTCGAACATTTTTTGAACCTTTGTATTTTTTTGGTTATAAGAAAACACCATATCATTCCAAGCATGTGTGTCAATTTGTACCTCTCTGTCTACATTATTCCGTGATTTATTCAGTTTTCAAATTTATACCGACTTTTTGATCACACGGTACTAGTCATTTCCGCAATGCTTGGGTGCATTGCTTGGTTGGTTGGTTTGAGGGAGGGGACCAAACAGCGAGGTCATCGGTACCATCAAATTATGGAAGGATGAGGAGGAAAATCGGCCGTGCCCTTTCAAAGGAAGCATCCCTGCATTCGCCTGAAGCAATTTAGGGAAATCACGGAAAAACTAAACCAGGATGGCCGGACGCGGATTTGAACCGTCGAACTCCCGAATGCGAATCCACTGCGCCACCTCGCTCGGTCATGGGTGCGTCCAGATAAATTTGATATGATAGTAAGTTTTTTACACAGACAACCATTTCGGTCACACGACCATCGTCAAGTCTCCCCGTACATGTACGTTGCCCCACGAGAAATGGTCAATATTCGGGAATATGACAGGAAAGATCAGTCTAAGCAAGAATATCTGGTACACAATGGGTGTAAGAGCTATGGCTCCTGTTCAGTGGAAGAGATGTGTTTCGAATTATCGAAGACGAGCAAGTGCTCATAGCTCTTGAAGTGTGAACATGAGAGCCCGTGTTTACCGGACATCTTTTTCTTGTTTTGGTCTATACTACCACCTCCAAAAATAAAAAACAAAGAGTTTGCAGTAGAAGAGATTTGTTTCACGGTATCAAAGATGAAATGAAGGGCTTATTTCAATAGTGGTACAAGTCCATTTTTGTTCTTTCTAAGATACAGAGTCCTAAAGTTAAATGAGTGCTGAAAAATCTGTAGTTGAGATACCAGAAATGTTCAAGCGTATGGCTTCTTGCTAGAGATGAACCTTTCTATCTGTTTGTTTGGATCATTAATTTCAGAAGCATTATAGACAGAAAAGTGGAGGCAATGGACTTGTACCACTATTGAAATAAGCCCTTCAAATGCTCATAGCTCTCAAAGCATGCGTAAAAATGTAGAGAAACATTAGATTCCAAAATAGTTGTGGTGGCATGGTTTCTACCAAAGTTTGCGCTTGTGCAACGTCATTTCTATAAAGTGATATAGTCTTGTAAGTTCTTTTTTATTATGTAAAAGAATTAACTAAGTTGTGTACTGTGATTACACGTAAGCCAGACTGTTTTATAGACAGCACACATTACGAAGCAGTTGCATTTTATCCAAAAGTATAACACATATACGCTTCGTAGGACTGTATCGCATCTGACGCTTATACGAACCGAATTACGCTTCACTATGTACATTTTAAATTTTGACAGTTCGTGTGGTTCCTTCTGTTTTACGAGGTATGTTCATCGACCATAACAAAGAACGTAGACACCGTATGCATTGCATCTCGTAGGAGAATGGACTCGACTAATTATTTATCATTGGATACGCTAAGTTGAAAGCTACATTTCTGTTCTTATAACGAGAAAGAATGGAAAAAAATAACCTCGACTGATTCAGTCGTCAGTTTGTGATATGACTTTCGTCAGACGTTACTCTGAACAGTGGAATCGGCTCTCGGGTTTTGTACTTGGTGACTGATGGAAAAATATGTAAGGTATAAGATGCTTACGTACGGATGCATACACGTGACGTGTATGTGATAGGTACTCGCGTGCTAGATTTGAGTACCTGTAAAGTGTGCATACATATTTATACTACGCTGAGGAGCCAAAAAACTGGTACACCTGCCTAATATCACGTAGGGCCCCGCAATCACGCAGAAGTGTTGCAACGCCATGTGGCATGGACTCGACTAATGTATGAAGTAGTTACTGGAGGGAAATGACACCATGAATCCTGCAGGGCTGTCCATAAATACGTAAGAGTACGAGCGGGTGGAGATCTCTTCTGAACAGTACGTTGTAAGGCATCCCAGATATGCTCCATAATGCTCATGTCTGGAGAGTTTGGTGGCCAGCGGAAGTGTTTAAACTCAGAAGAGTGTTCCTGGAGCCACTCTGCAGCAATTCTGGACGTGTGTGGTGTAGCACTGTCATGCTGGAGTTGCCTAAGTGGGACGGAATGCACAGTGCACATGGATGGGTGCAGGTAATCAGACAGGATGCTCACGTACGTGTCACCTGTCAGATTTGTATCTAGACATGTCATGGGTCCCATATCACTCCTACTGCACACACCCACACCATTACAGAGCATCCACCAGCTTGAACAGTCTTCTGATGACATGCAGGGTCCATGGGTTCATGAGGGTTTCTCCATACCCGTACGTGTCCATTCGTTCGATACAATTTGAAACACCACTCTTCCGACTGGGCAAAATGTTTCCCGTCATCAACAGTCCAATGACGGTGCTGATGCCCCCAAGTGAGGCGTAAAGCTTTATGTCGTGCACACGAATGGGCCTTCGGTTCCGAAAGCCCATATCGATGACGTTTCACTCAGTGGTTAGCTCGCTGACACTTCTTCATGGCCCAGCATTGAAATATGGAGCAATTCGTGGAAGGGTTGCACTTCTGTCACATTGAACGATTCTCTTCAATTGTCACTGACTCCGCTCTTTCAGGATATTTTCCAGGCCGCAGCGACGTCGGAGATTTGATGTTTTATCGGATTGAAACTTCCTGGCAGATTAAAACTGTGCGCCCGACCGAGACTCGAACTCGGGACCTTTTCCTTTCGCGGGCAAGTGCTCTACCAACTGAGCTACCAAAGCTCGACTCACGCCCGGTACTCACAGCTTTACTTCTGCCAGTACCTCGTCTCCTACCTTCCCAACTTTACAGAAGCTCTCCTGCGAACTTTGCAGAACTAGCACTCCTGAAAGAAAGGACATTGCGGAGACATGGCTTAGCCACAGCCTGGGGGATGTTTCCAGAATGAGATTTCACTCTGCAGCGGAGTGTGCGCTGAAATGAAATTTTGGAAGGTAGGAGACGAGGTACTGGCAGAAGTAAAGCTGTGAGGACGGGGCGTGAGTCGTGCTTCGGTAGCTCAGTTGGTAGAGCACTTGCCCGCGAAAGGCAAAGGTCCCGAGTTCGAGTCTCGGTCGGGCGCACAGTTTTAATCTGCCAGGAAGTTTCATGTCAGCGCACACTCCGCTGCAGAGTGAAAATCTCATTCTGGATTTTATCGGATTTCTGATATTCACGGTACACTCGTGAAATGGTCGTACGGGAAATCCCCACTTCATCGGTACCTCGGAGATGCTGTGTCCCATCGCTCGTTCGTCAACTATAACACCACGTTCAAACTCACTTAAATCTTGATAACCTGCCATTCTGGCAGCAGTAACCGATCTAACAATTTCGCCATACACTTGTTATCTTATACAGGCACTGCCGGCCGCAGCGCCGTATTCTGCATGTGTACATATCTCTGTATTTGAATACGCATGCGTGTACCAGTTTCTTTGGCGCCTCAGTGTATTGCAGTTGTTTATCAATGCCGTTCTTTCAGTTCATTCAAACCCTGCAGCTCTGTTCTCCGACGATATTTTAAGACTGCTGGAAAGAATGTCTCCACTTTTTGTTGTGTACAAGTAGTTGCCAAAATAACTGCTTCGCACAACCAACTTGGTAATGCTTGAAATTTTCAACGATGCAAAATTGTGACGTTAGTGGAGTTGTAAAAGAGGTATTGTTTTACAGTTTTTAGGAAAAAGGCTTGCATTTTTTCTAGTTTCTAAAGTAACAGCAATATCGTTAATATATTGTGTTATTGTGATTGTTAGTCCGAAGAATGATTTGATCGTCCACTCAAATATTGTGCCTACAGTTTAGCCTTGGTGTTAACTCGCCAATTTTTACCGTCTCCTTCCCCAAAATTCCTTCCATTACCAAATTAAATATTTCTTGTTGCGTTATAGTATGTCTCATCAATCGGCCTCTTCTTTTATCAGTTATACCATAATTGTCTGTCCTCTCAGGTGCGATCTAGTAGCCCTTCAGCAGTTATCTAATCTACCAGAGCTTCACGGAACACAATTTAAATTTACAAGCAGTCTTAAGAAATTTCGCTTTTCTGTAAATTTTTTACTTGCTATTGCCTTTTTACTTTAGCCATCGTCAGTTCGTATGCTGCTCATATAGAAGAACTCCTTATTCCTTTTAATGCCTTATTCCTTAGCTTTATTCCTTCAGCATTTAATTCGACAACACTCCATTACCTTTCTTTTACTTTTGTTAATGTTCATTTCATGACCTCTCTTTACAGGGCATTGTGCATTCCTTTTAAGTGATGTTGCAATGTCATCCGGAAGCCTTAAACTTTTCCTTCTTCCTGAATTTTTACTCGGTTTCCAAAAATCTCTTTGTCTCTTCTGTATTGCTTGCACTATGTTAGAGAACGAGAAACATAGGGAATAATTAGCCTATAAAAAATGGAAATGTTTTTCTCTTTCAGGTCCTAACCAATAAACAACGTAAATAATTAGAAGACAATGAACTTAGCACGTTGGCCCGCATTCCAGCTCTGGCAGAAAGCACAACTGGGCGGCACAAACTGCAGCCGTACCATTAGGGCCAGCAGAAGCCTGGCTGGGTAGGGAGCAAGCGGCGGTTTCGTGGGCCGTGTAAACTGCAGCACCGTCGGGAGCGTGCCCCTAATTGCCCTCCAGTCTCTCAACAGCAGCTCTTGACTGTGGAGCCGCTTTCAAAAGCCTTTCTTCCACCACTTGCAACCGTACCGTTTACGCTGCAGAACACGAAAACTTTCTGACTCAGGAAATGCGCGCGACACACTCAGGATATTTTTTTCACTGCTGGAGATATTTACTTCACGCAGACGAAATAATTATAAAACCGAAGAAAATATCGTCAGTACATACTACTGTGTCGGGTAAAGCTGTTTCTGATACTTTCAATGCTTACTGTAAGTATTTAGCAGGCTCGCGTCCTCGGTGGTAGAAGACAATGAAGTCCATAAAATAAAGGATCACACATATGAGCCGGCCGGTGTGGCCGTGCGGTTAAAGGCGCTTCAGTCTGGAACCGCGTGACCGCTACGGTCGCAGGTTCGAATCCTGCCTCGGGCATGGATGTGTGTGATGTCCTTAGGTTAGTTAGGTTTAATTAGTTCTAAGTTCTAGGCGACTGATGACCTCAGCAGTTGAGTCGCATAGTGCTCAGAGCCACACATATGAAAAAATTTCACCACCCTGGCGACACTCCACGAACAGTGGTAACAGGAGTCGTGGACGTTTGTTGGATGTCGGAAATCAGCTTTGCGTTATTTAGCGTTCCTTTTCACTTACGAAATGTGCCGGGTGACTCAAAAATAAAGAAAAGATTTCATTTGTTTGTTATAGACGAACCATAAAATATAGAAACACATTACGCATGTCACTGGATAGTCGAATATTCGAAGTTTTGACACGGCTCTGCTGTGTTTGTTTGTAGCAACGTGGCAGCTACTACTGCAAGAATGGAAGAATGAATTGTTTGTTGGTGTTAATAACGATCATCCCCCTTTACCTCCTCTGCATTACTGCAGATGGCGTGTCACTGAGCACATTTGTTCTGTGCATGAAATACACGTGAGGCACCTAGTTGTTTCCACTGCACTGTGTGGAATACGAAGGTTCTGTTATAGTTCACTAACCTGCTGTCTTCAAGTTGATGTCCCCAGCGCAGAAAAGAGCACGCAGGTCATATGTTCTGTATCTTGAGGCTGAAACTAACTTTTAGCTAGGGTCTGTTCTGAAATAGTGTATCACTTATTTGGGATGCCACTCGCGTATTTTAATATAGTCACACGAGAAGGCTACATGATCTTAATACAACACCTTCTGAAACAGCAAAATACATGATCAAACACAGTGTTTACGAAAACGTATCTTTACACTATTTGTGGCACGTATCTGTGCCTCATGACTACCGGAGTGAATCTTTTAATACTGAATACTGGCAAACACATCCTGCCACAGACAACATGACCGTACATCTCGACTGCCTAATCCAGAGTGACGAACAGCCCGAAACACTTCGCGCACCATACCAGAAAAGGCGTGACCCGAACGCTTCCGAAGTGCTTCATCTGCAATTTCGTCAGTCTTTTGTTTTTGATTCAAATTGTTTTCAATAATTCTAAAATGACTGATTGATAGTCAGTTGTTGAGAGACATTTGTATTAAAAAGTGAAGTCATTCCAATGAGTGGTTTAACTAATAACTAATAACTATACTTTAACGTTTTGGCGCTCTTGCTCCGAACACAGCAGCCAATCACAGAGCAGTACCATTATGCATGCGGTCTTTCTCACGGAAATGGTAACGGATCTAACATCTGTCACAGTTACCTCACACCACATTTCGTTTTCTATATACTTCTTGCATCCCCACTGCTCTGGGAGCAGCTTCTTGGAACCTAATATGATGGCTGACTAAGCCAGAAATATTACACTACACCACAAAAGGAATCACTTTGTGTGTTGTAATTTGCACGAAGTTACTCCATTATTCAAACGCAACGTGCATTACGCCGTCGAATCGGCAAGAAGCCGCCTCAGCACAAGCAGATTTATGACTGGCGTACGAGATTCTTGGAAGCTGGTTGCATATGGAAAGGGAAGAGCACTAGTCGGCCACGCACGGCTGAGCGTATCCCAGATGCGTTCACACGGAACCCTTGGGAGTGTAGAAGGTGCGCAAGCCAGGAAATTCATCTTGGTCAAACAATGGTGTGTCGTGCTCTGGAACGACGCCTGAGTATGAAGGTCTGCAAGTTGCAGTTACTGCAGCAGTTGTAACCTGGCGAGCTTAACAGAAGGTACGAATTTTGAATTTCAGCTCTTCAGTATATGGCAGACGATACTTTCTTCGAATGACTCATCTTTTTCGACGAATCGACGTTTTGTCTACCTTTTACAATAAATCACCATATTGTAACAATTTGGAGAGAACAAAATCCTGGCGTATCGTGGAATATGGAAGAAACTTACCGAAGTTGAATGTGTTTTGTGCCTTTCACAAAGTTTTTGGATCTTTCTTTTTGCGGAGGCAACTGTGACAGGAGTGTCGCACCTGGACATGTTGCAAAACTGGTTGTTTCCTCAACTTCACGAAGATTCCGATTGTTTAATTTTTATGCATGACGGCACCCCGCTTCACATTCACCTTGAGGTGTGCCGTACCTTGCCCCACAACGTTGGATTGGAAAACGTTTACAACAAGATCTTGTTCATCGCTTTTAACCTCCAAAATCATCAGACCTCGCACTTTGCGATTTTTTTCTTTGGGGGTACATAAAAGACAGAGTCTTTGTCCCACCTACGGCAGTTGCTCTTAAAGAACCGAGAAATCGAATTGTTGAAGCTGTAGATTCAATAAACGGGGATCTGTTGATTCGTGTGTGGAATGAAATGGACTACGTTTCAATGTATCTCGAGCAACGCGTGGTGCTCATGCTGAGTATATGTTATAGTGTCTGTGTGAACATAAAACTTTGAACCCTCCTCTATTCAGTGACACGCACAATTTGTTTCCATCATTCATAGTTGGTCTGCAATAAACAACTAAAATCTGTTCTCCCTTTCTGAATCACTCGGTAAATATACCACTTTTATGGCCATGTGGAGAACCTTGTGTCGATTCCTTGTTCTATCATTTGGGAGAAATAATATGAGGTACACTCATCCCCGTTTTAGGAAGCTATTTAAATGAATAGTAGTTGCTGTAACTTCGGAAACTGACACAGGCTCAGAGTTAGGTGTGCTTATCACATGCCCCTCCATACCCCATCCAGTGACGACTCAAAGGCTACGACAGGAGTGTGGTGTTTTCAAGGCCCAATCACGATCTTGGTGTAATGGTGCGACCATTCCCAGGTAGCACAGACTTGAAACTGTCTCGTCTAAATACGCGTATCTATCAATCCGGTCCGGTAGTCTAGGGGTATCTCGTTTGATTAGTAATCAACAAATCGTCATTGGTCCCAGTTTAAATTTCGAATAAAGATCACCAGCAATGACGGCTGAAGAATTTTGGCACAAGAAGTCGCCCTCGCTCTGCCAAAGGCCTTGTCAAATAGCGCCTATGACCGGACAGAGACTCAGGGCACTCTCTGGTCCTTGGGATGGGAAACCGTCCTTAAAGGAGATAGAATCAGTAATGGTAAACAGCATGAGGATGCACAAGGCAATGGGAAACACTACATTAAAGACAAATCCACAGTACATGTGGCCTGTAACTGAAAAAGTGTCATGATCTTTCCATTGGCAAAAGATTGCGGACTAGTCCCTCCCATTCGGATCTCCGGCTGGCGACTGCCAAGAGGAAGATGACCATCAGAAAAATATTGAATAACCAACGAAAGATTAGTCGGGGCGTGGAATGTCAGCAATTTAGACGTAGTAGAGAAGCTAGAACATCTGAAAAGGAAAATGCTAAGACTCAATCTAGATATAGTGGGCGTCAGGGAAGTGAAATGGAAGAAGACCATGATTTGCGGTCGAGTATACGGCAATATCAATAGCAGCACAAAATGATATAACGGGAGTAGGAATTGTTATGAATCGAACCCAGGACCCCGTCCTCGGAAAGCGAGAACGCTACCGCGAGACCACGAGCTTATTCAAGAAAGGACATTGCATGGAGGCTTAATTAAATATAATGAATGCAAATACTTTTTAATTTTCAGTAGCTGACTGTCCGGTTACGCAGTCGCGTAAACGGTTGGCCCTGTCTGGTATAGTACGCAATCTGACTGCATAGAACAACAACAAAGAATGAAAGAAAACTTCCGTTAACACAATTAATTAATTAAGTCTCCAGCAACTATAAAACCTAGGAAACAACAAAACACAAGTGTAGCTGTTCTGTGTGTGGAAGTGTGATTCAACTTACACATCTGGCACGGTTCTTCCTCAATAAGAGCAGATATTTTAAACACCATTTATACTGAAGTAACTAAAAAACCCAGAAATACTATAATTGCACGTAGAAACCAGAGATGCAGTCTAATACAAGAACACGAGCCAGATGCTTTGTTGACTGAACCTGTGACCAAGAGGCATTATTGTTTAAGACATTGAAATAATAAACATAAAAAGGATTTTTTTTACCTTCATATGTATTGACGAAAAGCATATTACAGCATCCCTAATCCAACAACATCTGGTGTCTGGCCCATCAAAACAATACTACAAGTTCTGAACAAGCACTCTCCATGGGAACTTCTCAACAACGACTCACCACTGCTACATCTCAACAAGCACTCTCCACCACGGCTTCTAGATAAGAACTGCCAGTGGAGGCGGCTGAATAATACTCATTTGGCGCAATCTCTGGCGCTGTGGCTCAGTGTAGCCACCTTTCATATGCCCCTCCTCCACGGGCCAGAATTTGATGGTATTTTTGCCAGCTTTGGTGGTGAAAATACCACCAAATTCGTCCAAAAAACACAAACAAAAATAAAAGATAATATTAATAATTAAATATCACATAACTAGCTAAAATTTTGGCTTTGCACTGACCGTTCCACATCCTAATATATAAAATACAGTAAGGAATACAAATATTTTCATACATACGATTTTACATAATAGTTTACATAAGTGTTATTCAATCAATGGCACCCAGTAATGTTGAGCAGGTGCAGACACCAACAAGTGACATTTCAGTAGAAGCAGTCCATCAGTGGCACCCAGTAATGTTGAACAGGTGCAGACAGCAACAAGTGACATCTCACCACTGGTTGAGCATTTCCAACAGTGGTACCCAGCAATGATGAGCAGGTGCAAACAGCAACAAGTGACATTATCTCAGTAGAAGCAGTTCCAACAGTGGCACCCAGTAATGTTGAGCAGGTGCAGACACCAACAAGTGACATCATTTCAGTATAAGCAGTCCATCAGTGGCACCCAGCAATTTTGAACAGGTGCAGACACCAACAAGTGACATCATTTCAGTAGAAGCATTCCATCAGTGGCACCCAGCAATGTTGAACAGATGCAGACACCAACAAGTGACATTATCTCAGTAGAAGCAGTTCCAACAGTGGCACCCAGTAATGTTGAGCAGGTGCAGACACCAACAAGTGACATCATTTCAGTATAAGCAGTCCATCAGTGGCACCCAGCAATTTTGAACAGGTGCAGACACCAACAAGTGACATCATTTCAGTAGAAGCATTCCATCAGTGGCACCCAGCAATGTTGAACAGATGCAGACACCAACAAGTGACATCATTTCAATAGAAGCAGTTCCATCAGTGGCACCCAGCAATGTTGAACAGGTGCAGACAGCAACAAGTGACACCATATCAGTAGAAGCAGTTCCATCAGTGGCACCCAGCAATGTTGAGCAGGTGCAGACAGCAACAAGTGACATCATTTCAGTAGAAGCAGTCCATCAGTGGCACCCAGTAATGTTGAGCAGGTGCAGGCAACAGTCCATAATATTCACTATCACTAATCAGACAATTTATCATAGTCTATCAGCAGAAATTAAACATTTCCAAGTGGCATCCAGCAATGTTGAATAGGTGCAAGCACGAACAACAGTTTGAATGCACACACAATTGCTTTTACAAAATTATTATCAATGCTCTTACACTAAACATACAAAATATAATTACCACACAATCGATATCAGATAATTGTCATATTAACTATTACAAATACACAAATACCAGTAAACCTATACTAATTATGGGTGTCAGTGCAGGCCACAACAAACAAGTAAGATAATATTTAGGAGATAGGTCGGTACCAATTATTTGGGATTAGGAAAGGAAAACACACAAAACACACTCATTCATCTTTCATCCACATTAAGTACTACTGTGTAATTGAATAGTGTTAACTGTGTAAATGCAATTCTGTCAAAATTTGATGTTCGACATGTGTATCAAGTAGTAGTGGCAGCAATGTATAACAGTCAATAATAGTTAGTCTACGTCATAGTCATCATGTCAAGACCAATGTTTGCCAAGCCAAATCAAATGTACGGTTGCTGAACAACTGTCAGTGTGCCAAGATATGCAAAATACTTCCTCTCTCCAAACAAAAAAAGTGTATACTGCTTAGTGATTTAACAAAGTGTGTGTGTAGACAATTTTCTTTACACTTGAGTGTTCTAGTCTGCTATCTTCATCCTCCTTGTTCCATATAAACCAACAAAAAAAATGCTCCTCACTTACTTCACCTCTTATCCACCAAAACTCCAATAATCATCAGCATCACATAATCTTAATACTACAATAATACCTCTTACGTCGATACATACAAACCTCATCATCAATATCATCTACCTTACCTCTTGTCCACCAAAACTCCAATAATCACCAACTTCACACAATCTCAATACCTCAATAATACCTCTTCAATACGTCGATACATATAAACCTTAGCACCAATATCATTTTACTTCCATAAGAACTCTTTCCTCTAGTCAGTCTCCTCGAGCAAGTACAGATAAAATCCTAGTGCAAACTTCAATTCATCATCCCATACAATCCGAAGACATAATGTCCACACACAACCTCTGTGTAATCCATTAGACCCAAATCTTCTGCTCTTTATGAATTATAAAATAAATTTTGGTTACCTTGTCCATCATAAAATAAAAGAAATGCATACATGACCTCTAACAGCCTTCAGTTTGAATAACTTTCAGTAAGTAGGTGCGAGTACGTAGTATGAAAGATCACATAAGACTTTGAGTGAATAAATCGTAATATTTCACAGTGTGTACACCACTTCAAGAATCATAGCAAAACAGAAGCAAACATGTGGAGTATTTCTTGTGTCAAGCGTCACTTACTGTTTCAATTGCTCACGAAGAATGCAGTGTAATGACTGTCAATGGTCTAAACCTAGTGTTGGTATGTCATGTCGTTAGTTTCCTTCCTATTAGCATAAATTTATACAGCTTCCATAAAACCTCCAGCTTATGTGACTTCAATGAAGTTTCTTGTACCAATGTCGTTCGTAGAATTATAGCAGTTCATTATCTTATCTTAAAATATAAAGCACTGAGCATAAGCAAAACATGCAATAGCGAGTAAATATACCAGTGGAGAACAGAATGTCAACAATTGTGGATGCAGCACAATTCCTACAACGAGGCTCTGCCAAGCAAACAATCTATAATTAATACCATAGTGTGACCTAAACTCCATATTCGTACACCGTATATCAGCATTTCTATATACCAAATTAAAGAGTAGTTACGACAACAAAACAGAAATGTGTAAATATGCAATCCATACGCAAAGCAGCAAATATATATCTTACATAATAAACAGGTCATTAGCATCATATCAGCATAAGCAAATAAATGTTCAAATGTTCTCTTAATAAGTAAACATGAAGGCGCAAGCAGATAAATCACAAAGTGTAACCTACATACATAACCATACCAGCACAATTAATCAGGTGACAATTATAATTTAAATAAATAAGCACAGCAGGCACATAGTAAAAAAAAATGTGACATCAGTGAAAAAGCATAGCAGCCAAGCGATGCATAATATACACAAGTAACGACCCTGTTCATTAATCAATCATTGTCAAAATCAGTTAATGTACGCAAGCACGTCGCTTCACAAGTAAATCCATAGAACATGAAATTTAGTACAAAGTATGAATCACGTAATCGCGAGCAGAAAATTACGTCTAAAGTACGTACCTAAGCGGAAATATGTTAGCTGAAAAATAAACTCAATTAATAGTTACCTTTTTAGTTTATTACTTTCTTCTTCGTAATTACATTCTTCCTGAAATTTTCTCCATAGCAAGTTCTCTTAACGCCGGAGACACAGAGAATTTACCTGAAGTTCTTAAATATTTTATACAACCGTATCCTGAAAAATACTGAACGTTAATAACATAATTTATCAAGTCACTATAGCTTTATGCTGAATTTAATCGGAGAAATTAGACTGTGTATTTGTTTACGGCTGTCAGTGCATTCGCACTGAGCGCTCGATCAGCTGTAGGTACGCGTGACGTAGGAAGTAATTGTTTGCAGTCAACGACTGCCTTGTGCGGCGCGCAGACTTGAGTGTTGCTTTGAGTGTGTGCCGCCGCCGGAACACGGCGTGGTATCCTTGTACTCTCCGTGTGTTTACGTGTAACTGTCAGTTTCTCAAAAGTATGTCATTCCATAAAAATTTTAACGTTCGATATATGATGTATTCCTTTAGAGCGTTGAGATTTAAGAGTTTCTACTTCAACAGTGTTATCATGAATAATTTTGCGAACTCTGTATGGACCGTTATAAAGCAGAAAAAATTTGCGACACAAGCCTTTTCCTTTGTGAGACAAACGATGAGACTTAATTAACACCTTTTGACCAACTGACAAGGTTTTTAAGCGACCAGGATGTTTAGCTGATTTCTCTCTTCTAGCAGCCGCAAATGCAATATTTTGTAGAGCCATGTTGACAGCTTCAGAATGCCGCAGTTTCCGTGTAGGCGGAAAGGGAACGATTTCAGAAATACGATTTGTCGGTGCTTTATTTTTTAATATCAATATAGGCAGTAAAGAAGTTGAATCATTAGGGAGTTCATTCAAAATGTTTTGAAAAATATGAAGATACTGATCCCAAGTTCTGTGATTCTGATGACAATAAAGTCGACACAATTTATTGATTTCCTTCATCCATCTCTCTGAAGCGTTAGATTGAGGGTGAAAAAGTGAAATGAAAACTGGTTTAATCTTACGACGCCTTAGAGTATGAAGCCAAATTTTAGAACGAAACTGTGATCCATTATCTGATATAACCTTATCAACATGACCCACTTCTTTAAGAAAATGTTAGATGAAAGCATTAGATACTGAACGAGCTGTTGCTTTGCGTGAAGGTGTAAAACACACATATTTTGATGTCAATTCCACTGCTACCAAAATGTACGCAAAACCATTAGTAGAACGAACCACTGGACCGAACAAATCGACTGCAGCCATGTCCTTTAATTTCGCTGGAATGATAGGAAACAACGGTGCTCTGTGAGAAATAGTTGGCGGCTTAGCCTTTTAACATAATTTGCATTTGGCAAGAACAGATCGGCAATAGTTTTCTGCACTACAACGCCGTTTTCTTATATCTCTTGAAGTAAATGTGCACCTAGGCCTTTGTATGATGAGTCCGTCGCCAAACAAAAATCTTTAGATAAATCCAGGTGCGAAAGACGTGGAGCAGCAACTAAAGCATCACGAAGTTGTTCAAATTCTGATTGAGCTTCCTCATCCCAACACCAATTAGATTTCTTTCCAGATAGTTCACATAAACGAGGTGTGGTCAAATCGTCCAATTTAACAAAGCGTCTAAGAAAATTTCAGACACCAAGGAAACTACGAACATCACGTTTTGTAGTAGGAACAGCATAATTACGAATAGCGTCTAGTATTTCTGGATCAGGAAGAATACCTTCTGTATAAATAATATGACCAAGAAATTTCACCTGAGAACGACCAAATTCAGATTTTTCCAAGTTCACCGTAATGCCAACTCTTGCAAAAATACGTAATAATGAATCCAAAATTTTGTTATGCTCACTCCAAGAACGTTTAGCAATAAGAATATCATCAACATATGAAGTAATATTGTCACGAATATAAACAGGTAAAATTTTGTTTAAACTACGAATGAATGCTGCAGAAGATACAGTAAGTCCAAACGGTAATTTCCGAAATCTCTTTTGGGTAAAATAGTCATATCCGGTTATTCTTTACCGACTGTCTAGGTGGATTGATAGTTGAAGAGTTGTTTTGATAGATTCAAAGAATAGTAAAAGAGCAGGCAGCAGTGCAGAAAACTACTACAGCTCGGGGCCCTGTGCACGCTACGGCACATATCCCCTGAGGACATTAATAGCCGCACATAAATTTCAGTTTGTGACTTATTGGCGAATTTGGTGGAAGTGCGTGCATAAATTGATCTAACCATGAACATGGATGTATGTCATTCTTAGAATTGCGAAAGATCTTAAACTTCCGAACAGTTAAGAAGTGTTTATAGTCAAAGTTTTCTCCTCATGGCGACAAAGACCTACCGCGTCTGTCCCAGTCCGAATGTCGATTATTGTCAAGTTCGCGCGCCTGTCGCTCTCTTGTTGCTTCTCGTAAATGAAATAAATTACTTTCTCCAAACACCTCTGCTATCTGTGATTCCAAATTTCTTCTGCTGTCTTTTCCTATGATTTCGCCTTCAATTTGTTTGACTTGCTTTCGAAATGCCTCAAATTCCCTTTTGACGCGTTCATTAAATTTTCCCTGATTTTCAACATGCTTATTTATGTTCTGGTACTCTTCGGTTTCTGCAAATGGCAATGGAGCTGTATCATCTGAATCTCTGTCCCCATTTAAACTAAGATTTGTCAATTTATCTGAAATCTCCTCAACTCTTTCCGATAAGTCACCTATTTGTTCTTTCTGTTTATTTACGTCTTTCGTACGTGTCGCGACTTGGGTTTCGGTGTTGTCACATTTAGTAGTTAACTGTTCATACTGTTGCGTTAAGTTATTTATTCTGTCATTTGGTACGGATTCCTCGATTCTTTCAAATATTTCTTCCTTATCGTGTGCACGTTGTAAATTTAACACTGAAAATTTTTGTACTATCACGCGATCTCTTTCTTCCTGTTCTCTGTCCTGTTCCTCTTGTCTAATTTCTATTGAAATTAAACTATTATTGTGAGCATTCAAAATCGGTTGTACTTCCCTAATTTCTTTCTTTGATTCATCATTCATGTTTTTGAAACATGTCCTTATTCGTGAGCTTAACCGTGTTGCCATTGCTTCCATCTCGGTTTTAATTGTTCCTATCTCTGTTTTAATTTCAGATCGTAACTGTGATCCCACTGTTTTTAATTCAGATCCCAAATTTAATATAGCACTCATCAACTGCTTCATATCTTCTGTTGTTAATCTCGTATTCTGAAAATTTTTTGGTTGTGAAAAATTTTGAACTGTTTCCGGACTATTTTCCCGACTTATTAAATTCTTTTCCACTTCATTATTCATCATCCTGTTCTCCTGTGTTGGCGAGTTCGCCATGTCAACAATTTCGTTATTCTGACTATTCATCATTTTTGCCTTTTTCATCGATCACGTAATCATTTACAAAACATACAAAACTCGTTACTATACGAAAATTACACACAATGACACTTAATCACCAACAATACCATTCACCTGAAATGCTTCCCTCAAACACGATTAACGAACAATTGAAATCTTCATAATTGCACAAAATTGTCAAACCCGTATACAAGACAACAAAAATTAAATTCTGCAAAAAATACCATTAGAAGAATGACAATTACCAAATCTATACATGCAATATAGACTACAATTACTAAACTACAAATTACTACAACAATACTACTGTCTGCTATTTTTACAATCAGAAGAATTCCAAGGGACGACCCGAAGCAGCGGTCGCCACGTGCATGGGGGCTTAATTAAATATAATGAATGCAAATACTTTTTAATTTTCAGTAGCTGACTGTCCGGTTACGCAGTCGCGTAAACGGTTGGCCCTGTCTGGTATAGTACGCAATCTGACTGCATAGAACAACAACAAAGAATGAAAGAAAACTTCTGTTAACACAATTAATTAATTAAGTCCCCAGCAACTATAAAACCTAGGAAACAACAAAACACAAGTGTAGCTGTTCTGTGTGTGGAAGTGTGATTCAACGTACACGTCTGGCACGGTTCTTCCTCAATAAGAGCAGATATTTTAAACACCATTTATACTGAAGTAACTAAAACAACCAGAAATACTATAATTGCACATAGAAACCAGAGATGCAGTCTAATACAAGAACACGAGCCAGATGCTTTGTTGACTGAACCTGCGACCAAGAGGCATTATTGTCTAAGACATTGAAATAATAAACATAAAAAGGACCTTCATATGTATTGACGAAAAGCACATTACAGCATCCCTAATCCAACAACATCTGGTGTCTGGCCCATCAAAACAATACTACAAGTTCTGAACAAGCACTCTCCATGGGAACTTCTCAACAACGACTCACCACTGCTACATCTCAACAAGCACTCTCCACCACGACTTCTAGATAAGAACTGCCAGTGGAGGCGGCTGAATAATACTCTTTGGCGCAATCTCTGGCGCTGTGGCTCAGTGTAGCCACCTTTCAACATCTCAAATAAACGGAAGGTGGTTCTACGATATTCAGTTCAAATGCAGACAGAAAATAACCTTATGAAATGCAATAAAGTTATGTTGAGAGTGTTACGAGAATGGCAGCCAAATCCACAAACTAAATAGTCATCAAAGACGCGCGAAAACTAAGTCCATTTCGTGATCATCATACACGAAAGATTCACCAGCTCAAGACAGTTCAGAATTCAACATGATGATTCACAAATTAACATTCATGATACGAAGAATAGTAACTCATACTCTCTGTTGTCAGTTCTGTAAATCAAGCGGCAAAAGTTACAGTTCTACTCTGGAGCACATTCAAACCTCTCGAAATGTATGTCCCTTCAGACATTAAAGTATGGTAGCGGGTCCGTCCACTACCAAGAATCAATCACCTCTCCAATTGAATAGCACGTATTACCAGAGGCAAATATGCCTACATTCAGAACTCGTATAAAATCCCGAATAATTCCTTTGAGCACTTCACTCGAAAATCCTCAGCTTCTACTTGAATCCTTAGAGTTCCGCTACTGTCTGCTTTTTAGTTGGCTGAAGGTCATTCTCAACAGAAACGTATCGCTCTTAAGCTCTACAGACATGATTTGATTCAAGTTGACCATTTTATGGACTAAACTAGTATATTAGAACAATATTTAAATATAGAAATATGATAAACATTTGGTTACACTCGGATCAGTTATAATAAATAAAAGTAATACACACAGCAAAAAAAGTTTTGCAACACCCCGGTTCCCAGAACTCCTGGAGATAGACGTTGATTGTTGATATTGCATCACAGACACAGTCCCTTTGATTGTTCAAGGATGTCCCTAAACCCGCCCGAAGATGTAAACAACCAAACATGAGCATCGCCTATTGGAGGTGGTTCGGCAGCCGATCAGTTCCAGTCATTACAGTATGAAGATGCTTTGTTTTCAAATTATCGGTTGTTACTTTTCGGTGCTGAAATGCTTAGATGTTGACAATGTCGGTGTAAAAAAAATGCTTGTATGGGTCTCGGAATGCAATGTTCAGATGGGACTGATTTTCCTAAGAGACAGTTTTTCAGTAATGAGTGATCGCATAACCAATTTATTTTAATTTCACTGAGGCGCGATCGCTACTTAATAGCTAATGAGTGAACTCTGGTCTTAGAAATGTTACTGATTGTTATTGTCACTCATGCAGCACTGTTTGTAGGAGAAAACATGCATGTAAAATTCTGTATAGTTCTCGTATCCCATGTAGGTAATCAATTAAGCCTCTTCCCTTTTAAATGTTATTACAAAATCCTTGGCGGCCCAGTCTCTTTTCGCACTCCTTCCACACATGTTTTTCAGTTTTTATACCGACACTTATAATATTCACTCGCACCGAACGAGATCGACAAGTGTCATTACAACCTCATGTGCAAACGCACTGTTCTTTGGCCCGTCTGCAGAATTTTCCCTCGAATCGCACTACTTGATTAAGTATCATATTATCTTTTGTACTCTTTCACACAAACAAATGATCACATAAACTTTCAAATTGTCTTTCGAAAGACTTCACACCCCACTTCTACTTTCTCTCAACTATTTCCCTTATTCTGTTCGCTGAATTTACATTGTTAATATTGTCTCTTTGGACAAACGTGGATACAGCGTCCTTTAGATGTAGGGAGGGGGCCAAAATATCGGCTGCACCTAATTCCACAGGTTCACTTGCTTTTACATTCTACATGTCGCACTGCACTATGCTGTTTACTGCTCGTACCTTCTGACAAACAACACAGGATGCTCCTTGCTTCCCTACGATCATGTTTCCGAAAATCACTTTCTCTTTTAATTTAGCAATGCATTTCTTAGCTCCATAATGGCCATATCGTAGATGCACGTAATCTATCAGCAGATTCACATGTTGGGATGGAAAACATATCACCCATTCGGCTGAATCTAACTTCCTCTTTCGGAATAAAGTTTATTTACCTAAGTTTATAGCACTGCACTACTTCTGGATAATTAGGGACTCCTAAATGGCTTCTGTCTAACCTCAACTGATCATCATCATTTTGTGCCTTTCTTAAGTTTTTACATACTTTCTTCAAGGCACTTTCCTCCTTGACCTCATGTATGGCCAACATACACACCTCATTCTTATCTGCTGACGGAATTTCTCATTCCGTGCGTAACTGAACACTTCTTGACAGCCCATCTGCTACCAGATTGTTCTTCCCTTGTATGTATTTAATATCACGCTCGAACTGCTGAAGGTACTTAGCCCATCTTGTTTATTTTGAATGTCTCAGTTTGTAAGCTTTTAAAAACATAAATGTGTTATGATCACTATATACTATCACCTTGTGACCTGACAAATAATGTTCATACTTTTGCATACTAAACACGATAGCCGGTGCCTCTAAATCCTAAATTCCGTAATTTCGCTCAGCAGGTTGCAGTGAACGACTCGCGAACGCGATTGTTTTATAAATCTTCTGTTTCCTTCTGAAACACCTCTACTGCAAAGTCGTAACCACTTGCGTCAAAAAGGTTTTGAAAAATCTGGATGGTGTAATAGGGGACTGCTAATCAGTTTTTTAATTCTTCAAAAGCGGACTGGCATACTTCAGTCGAAACCCATGGGGTATCTTTCAACAGTTGGAGTAGACAACGTGCATTAAACAAGTCATCTTTTACAAAACGGCGGTAGAATCCGAATAAACCGAATATTGACCTGAGCTGCTTTTTATTCCTGGGTGCTTCAAAATTTTCAATCACTGATAATTTGGAAGGATCAGGTAATATATCCTCCCTGCTAGTCTCATGGCCCAAGAATTTTATTTTGTCTCAAATGCACTCAGTCTTCTCTAAGTTTAATTTCATACCTCCTTTTTCTGTAGCTTCTAGCAGCCTGTCTAGTAGACCGATATGTTATTCCCATGTGGGAGTTGCCAGCGGTGTAGCCGGCCGGGGTGGCAGTTCTAGGCGCTTCAGTCTGGAACCGTGCGACCGCTGCGGTCGCAGGTTCGAATCCTGCCCTGGGCATGGATGTGTGTGATGACCTTAGGTTAGTTAGGTTTAAGTAGTTCTAAGTTCTAGGAGACTGATGACCGCAGAAGTTAAATCCCATAGTGCTCAGAGCCATTTGAACCAACCAGCGGTGTATCGTCTACATAAACAGTCGCCTGAACTAACAATACCTGCCCCAATACATGAGCCGTCACTCTTACAATGCTACACACGGAAATATTTAATCCAAATGGGACCACTTTATATTGTCAGCACACTCCTTATAAAAAGGCTGTATATTTGCGTGATTCGTGGGCCAGGGGCAAATTCCAGTATCCACATGTAATGTCTGTATAACTCCTCAGAACTTTCATAACAGTATCTCTTTCGGCAGAGATGCCACAGATCACTATCTATCCTACTTCACAGAGCAAACAAGCCTCTGAACTCCACGTTCTGTGAAGTATCGTGGACGTCCAACCACTTAGCGCGTAGTAGTAGTTCCACTGTCGAACCTCTTTCCGTAGATGCTCGGAACAGTAGCACGTGAACATTCGACTAGCTTCGCCGTTTTCGAGATACTCGTTCGCAGGCTCTGCCCAATAATAATCTGCTCTTTGTCGAAGTCGCTTATCTCATTGCATTTCTCCATTCACAGCCCATATCTTCGATTCCGCGTCACGTGCTCGCAACGCCATCATACGGCATCTAATGTCGAGATGGCTGATCTGTATGCGTTAAAACTAATTTCTGGTAACACACGTCGCAGGATACGACAGGCCTGTTGAGGATGCGGCTAGGCGAGTCGTTCACAGCCTAATTGTGAGTGCTCAAGGGAAAATGGGACGCTCAGAAGTCGTTACGTGGCGCAGCACGGGCTACTGGTAGCACAGGAGAAGTGCAAATAATGGGCTGCCTTCAGAGAAATGACCAGAATTAGTTTCGGCTTTAGGTTCGAACATACAGTATATAGAACTGCAATCTGCAATGCTTAAGGGAAGACTTCACCTAAAAATTTAACTTTTCTTCTACTTTGCCGATAGCAACCAAATTTTAAAATCGTATTTGTTATGTAAAGCCGTAGCAATGCCCAAATTTTCAAGTCCATGGTTTAATTGGTTTTCAAGTTTTTTGTGTTTAATGTAATTTTAATGATATACTTGAAAACGAACTTTTGGTACTCGCACCATTATTTTCACACGCCAGATTTTGTAGGTAAATTGCCAAACATAATTCAACGGTTCTGTGCATTCGTTTTATGAGAAGTATTAGTAATTCGTTTCCGGTCTTTACTTCAGCTTTCAGTCTTAAATTTTCTTTAATTATCGGTACATAAATGTGATGATAAAATAAACAAATTACATTTCCATAAATTAATGCGTAGAAGTATGCAAACACTTAAGACTACTTCCTGCAAAAATTTCGTTCATGCTGGAGAATATTTATGATAAGAAATTAGCACTGAGCTTAGAAAAACACACTTGAGGTAAGATTTATTTTAACATTTCATCAAAAAATTAATGTTGCAACATGACACACACCTGTTAAAGATCACTGGCAGCATTACGTTTTCCCTTTCTAAAAGGCTTCTTCTTATATTTTCAAGATCAGGGTACCCTTTTGCTTGAATATTCTGAATAAAAATCTACTCATAGTCTTTTTGAAGACGTGCGGTTGTGGACGTATCAGATTGTAAGCCAATGCCTAGTTCTGTTCTTACTTTTTTTTAGAGGTGGAGCCCCTCCACGCCCACACCGGCATGATGGCCAACACAAAAGGTCTACTGCCATCTCTGCATAAGGGTTAGTATTCACTAAAGTGAGGTGTCGCAGGATGTGGGTACTGCGATGTCTGCGTACGTCTGGTTAGGATTAACCATTAATACGCGCTCATCTGGAGATAGATTGGTCGAAATCTGACGAAGGGTAGCGGTTTGAAGGGCAGAGGAAAAAAAGTGCCAAAGCAAGAGCCAAGGGAAAAAAACCTCTGCGAAAGTTAGGTCGGGCGGCAAGAGCAGTAGCGGTTGTCTTGCTGCCTGCGATAGGCTGTGTAAGGATAGGCTTTGTTAGTAGTGGGTATCATGCATGTCGATACCTTGACTTTGTGCGTTTGTGCTGCTCGGCGGCTGGCGCTGGGTGCTGGTACAGAGTCCTCGTTCAGCGTCCTGCAACCTGCAACCTGCAACAGTTAGGTTTGTTATCGGTCTTGTGTCCGATAGGTCATATACCGGAGGCACAGTGTGAGGGAGTGTTGGCAGATTGTTCGTGCGTCTGTGAGCGAGCTCGTCGGTGTCCCTGCTGTGGCCTGTTGGTTGGCTCTAATAGCAGCTGGTAGTTGCCAGTCAGTGTTGCTGATATGCAGGGGCTTACCGGCGTTTGTCGCTGTTTGCGTATGTTAGTTTACCATAGGTGGTTATGCCCTAGCTAGCAGTGTCTTTGGCCGCTTGTGTTTCCACCTGTGGCGGTATTTAAACATGGGCGCAACGGACCACCAAAGTGTACATCTGCTACCAACTACCCTCGGCACAGTTAGCAGCATCTATACGGTACCTTTCTCGGGCAGGTATTATTTCACAGCTTTGTCGTTTAACAGTTTAGAATCTTCTTAATTTTTATATGAATGGAGTTAAGTTTGTTTTTTTCCTTGAAAAAGTTTTGGCTCGACTGCATTTAAACCTTGCCTGCCAGAATTTTTAGAACAGAACCAACGGTAGAACATGACCTCTCAACTCCCTGTAAGATTCCTTGTAACCATAGTTATGATATAGTCTTGAAACTTAGTACAGCTGTGTTACTGTATGAATGTAATAGAGTTCTGTGATTAGAACTTTCTATTTCAAATATAAATGGTACTTAATCTGTCATGACTTAAGGACGTTTTTGTTCCATATTTGGTTATTAGTAAATAACTTGAAAAGTAACAGAGGTAGCTTATTGGCATCACATATTTATTGTTTTTACATCAAACTGAGGCTACATACGAATTTTTATCTTTCTGAGTCTAATACTTAGAGCCTTCAGTTTTTCGTGGAAACGCCAATTTGGACCAAAATATTACTGTGATCAATTTGAGACTTGTACCTTTTGATTGTGACATGCATTTGCATGTTGGGAACAATATTTAACCTTGTAGTCTTATTATTTAACGCCATTTATCTTTTCCTTAAGTTCATGTTTTGCGTAACATATACATTTCATCATTCTGAGACCTTACGATGTTAACATTAACGTACTGAAGCATAAACTGAAGAGGTTTGGAAAAGTTAATTTAATTTTCAATTTCACTCTTAGATTGTGGTGCAATCCTTTGCATGTTAAGACACATGCGCGTTATGATGATGTGACGATGGCAGTAGTGAACTGGGGCAAGCAGCGGCACATTCGCTCGCATCTGTACCTCTTACAGTGATACAGCCCTTGTTTCACCTCAAGAGAACATAAGTAACATTAATCCAAAAGGAACATAAACATAGCGCGCGCACAGAGAAAGAGAGAGAGAGAGTGACAGAGAGAGAGAGAAATTCTGGTTACAGCCAATATCTGTTCCTGTGTACTGTCAGCGAATAGATAGGGAAAAAATGATACTGGTTCTCTACTTCTAAAATTGCATTATAGTAAGGTTGTCATTGAGTTTGAGCAAATCGAGTGGCATGATCAAGACGTCGCCCAACTCTGGTGTACCGGGGTCTCGAATGCAAGGTGAAGCTGCTAAAACCGTCATCGCTAGTGTCGCCTTCCGTGGTGCCACAAACTATTCTACTAGCCAGTGGGAGCTAACAGCCGCCCTATTATTTCTGCCGAGCAGCGAAATTGGACTTAAAGGGTGCATAACCTTCGCTATCATCACGCTCTGGTAATGTACCGTGGTTCTTGGTCTGTGCCGCGACAGGGGTTCGCCCCCCCCCCCCCCCCCCCCCCCCCCACTGCTGCAGCACGTCGGCACCGGATCGCAGACGGTAGTTGTCAGTGACTTCCAAGAACTTTGAGTACAGCAATAACTTTACTGTCACTCGCTAGTGACATTTGATGTATCTCAAAAGTTTAGTACTGACAATTGATTTCTGGAAATAAGCCGGCTGGTGTGGCCGTGCGGTACTAGGCGCTTCAGTCTGGAACCGCGTGACCGCTACGGTCGCAGATTCGAATCCTGCTTCGGGCATGGATGTGTGTGATGTCCTTAGGTTAGTTAGGTTTAAGTAGTTCTACGTTCTAGGGGACTGATGACCACAGATGTTAAGTCCCATAGTGCTCAGAGCCATTTGAACCAAATGTTATTTGTTTGAAACTGTTGTATAGCATTCCGAGAACGCTGCATCCCGTAGGCACCCTATTGGTGATGAGTGGGCCAGACCCCCACGTAGCTTCAAGTCTACTGGGTAGCATCGCTTCCTTTAATCCCGAGGTCCTGGGTTCTATTCCTGGCCAGAGCGTAGATTCCTTTCGGTAGGGAACTGGGTAGTTGTGTTGTCGTTGTAATTTCAGCTCATTCCCTTCGACGCGCAAGTCACCGAAGTGGTGTCAAATAGAAAGACTTGCACCAAGTGGACAACATCCCCATACAGGGTCTGCCAACCAAAAATCCCTTTCGATCATTTCATTTTCTGTTGAAACTCGGAGACCCACTGTTGGTGGTTGTACACCAGACAATCCAACACCGTCAGTTTTCTTTCGACTCGTTGCTGACGTTCGGTACAATTTCAGGCGCAATAGAAGCCATAGATCTTATTCAAGTTCAGCGTGCTCATTCTGTTGTTTGTTTGATTGATACATGCAAGACGAGAAACAGATGCTGATGGATGAGCGTATTCAAAAGTAACTACAAGTATAATTTTTAAACTTTGTATGTACATATTTATATAAGTGGTAGCTCTCCTTTCGTGTGGAGTTTGCTGGTCTCCCATCAGGCGCCTCCCCAAGTGGCGGATATGGGAATGCTCACCAGATATGGTGGGTACCGGGAAAATAAAATACCCGGGGTGGAACAAAACTAGCAACTGCTGCCTTGTAGTATGATATTGGCTTATCAAAGGCTAAAGGAAGAAAACCTTGAGTAAAAATTACCTGGTCCTCCGGGATGGGGGTTGTGCAGTGGGCCAGCTCCTCACTCACATAAAAACATAAAAATGCTAAAAAACCTAATAATATGCCTCGGAAAAATTGGAAATTTGGACGACGAACTGGCGATGAGAAGCGGAAAATGATGTTTGGATGCTGGAATGTGCAAGGTATTTCCACTAAAATAAATTTACTACCTGCAGAACTTGACATGTTCAACATGGATGTTGTCGTACTCTCTGAAACAAAAAAGAAAGGTCAAGGAGAAGAAGAACTGGATAATTATGTACGTATCTGGAGTGGGGTCTCAAAAGCAGTAAGAGCCAAAGCAGGAGTCTCCATTATGATAAAGAAATCACGGAAAGAAAGAATCACAAATTAGACATTCACCAATCAACGTATTATAACTGTTGAAATGACGTTATCAGCTAGGGAAGTTGTGATTATTGGCGTATATGGACCCACGAACGACACAAAAGATAAGGAGAAAGATACATTCTGGGCCACCCTCAGGGAGACTATTGAAAAAATCTCAAGAAGAAAGGAACTGCTTATCATGGAGATCTGAATGGAAGGGTAGGAATTAGAGAATCCTGTAGAATAGTAGGAAAACATGGAGAGGAGGAATATAATGACAATGGGGAACGATTGATTGCAATTTGTGAACAATTTGATCTAAAAATTACCAACACATTTTTTAAAGATAAGGACATTCATAAATATACTTGGCAACAGAACACTAAATAACTTCGTTCTATAATAGATTATATTATCATTAGGCAAACAAGTAATTTCAAGGCAGTAGACGTCAGATCTTATAAAGGAGCCCTGTGTGGATGAGACCACTATCTAGTAAAAATGAAGTCTTTCTGGCCATGGAGGAATTCAAGGAATGATACAAGTAACATAAATAAAACGAACCAGACAGAAAAATGAAAATTTGCCTTTTAATATTGACAGCCTACAGGACGAAAGTATCAGAACACTCTTTGCGGCCAAGATGGAAAGGGAACTGGTTGAATCATTTGAAGGAAGTACAGAGGAAATACATGACTATATAAAAGCTAATGTGAAAATCATAGCAACAGAGGTGTTGGGTAAAAAAGATAGCAACCACGACCGTACAGCAGAGTGGTGGTCAGAGGAACTAGAGGTCCTCGTTAGAGCAATACGAAATGCGTTCCTTCAGTGGTTGAATGATAAATCAGAAGAAACAAGATCAATATACAAGGAAAAGAAGAATGGAGTGATGAAAAAAATAAGGATGGAAAAAAATGAAGCGTGGGAAAATGGTTCAAATGGCTCTGAGCACTATGGGACTCAACTGCTGAGGTCATTAGTCCCCTAGAACTTAGAACTAGTTAAACCTAACTAACCTAAGGACATCACAAACATCCATGCCCGAGGCAGGATTCGAACCTGCGACCGTAGCGGTCTTGCGGTTCCAGACTGCAGCGCCTTTAACCGCACGGCCACTTCGGCCGGCCAAGCATGGGAAAGAACATGTGCCAAGGTGAATAGCAAATTAGGATTTGGGAGAGCAAAAGAAGCATGGTCAGTATTAAAAGGGCTTCGACAGGATACAAAAGGCAAAACTAATCTCCAACTGATAACACAAAAGGAACGGGAAGAGTATTTCCAAAAATTTTTAAATGAGGACAGAGAAGAATATCTAGAAGAAGGAACAGTGGAAGAAAAAGGACATAAAGATGATGAGATCCAAATCTTAGAAAGTGAAGTACTTCAGACGTTGAGAACAGGAAAGAATGGTAAATCACCGGGACCAGGCAATATAAATCTGGAGTGTCTGAAATATGGTGGTGACAAAATTGTGAAACTGATAACACAGCTCTTCAACAAAATGATAAATGGAGATTCAATACCCAATTAGATGAAGCTAGGTTACATTAATACAATATTTAAGAAAGGGGATAAGAAAATTTGTTCAAACTATCGAGGAATTTGTGTTACAAACACATTAATGAAAATTTTTGCGAAAGTAATTAAAAACAAACTGGAAAACAATTTTAGAACCCAAGAAGAGCAATGTGGATTCACGGGTGGGAGATCATGTGTAGACCATATTTTCAGGTTACGACAGATTTTGGAGAAACGTAGGGAAAAATCAAAAAATATAGGATTAATTTTCATAGATCTAGAAAAAGCGTATGATACTGTTCCAAGAAAATTACTTTGGAGAGCACTACATATGGCAAACATAAACCCTTCCTTCATTAAAATAATACAACAGATGCATAAAGATAACATTTGCCAAGTGAAAGTTGGTAATAAACTTTCACACAAATTTAGAACAAGCAAAGGCCTTTTACAGGGCTGTCCCATGTCGCCACCATTATTTAAAATCTATATAGATATTAGCCTTAGAATATGGTCTCGTAAATGTAATAGTATTGGATTAGAAATAAGAGATGGAGTTCACCTACATCATTTATTATTTGCTGATGATCAAGTAGTCGTAGCACAAGATGGGGAGGATGCTAACTATATGTGCAATCAACTAGCGGTAGCATACAAAACTTGGGGTTTGAAGATTAATTACCAAAAAACAGAATACTTGACTAATGATTCAGATGACCTATACATTGAAGGAAAGAAAATCAAAAAGATAAACACTTTCTGTTATTTGGTATCCATTTTAGAAATCGAGGGAAAATCAGAGTCAGAAATCAATAAAAGAATTAATAGCAGACGGAGGGTCACTGGGATGCCTAACTCAGTTTTATGGAGCAGGAATGTAAGGAGCAGAACTAAAAAATTAATATACAAATCAATATCAGAGAGTGTGGTTCTGTATGGAACGGAGACCTGGACAATTAACATGAAGCACATTAAAAAATTACAAGCTCTAGAGATGCACTTCTGGAGAAGATCGGCAAGAATCTCCAGGAAAGAAAAGATAAGGAACACAGAAATAATAAGGAGAATGAAAATAAAAGGAAGAATATATGACGTAATGGATAGGAAGAAATTACAGTGGTACGGGCATGTACGACGGATGGAGAAAACCAGAATTCCAAAATTGATACTGGAGTGGGAACCGTTGGGGAGAAGAAGAAGAAGAGGACGACCAATGACCACCTGGCTCCAGAATGTACAGCACACAATGGCGAGAAAAGGCGCAGAGTAAGAGGACACACAAGATCGAAACACCTGGAGGAATATTTTGAAAATATAGTTTAAGAACGTTTATTGTTTGTATTGTAATTTCCAAGTAAATTATTATGTTGGAGATAAGCCTCTGTAATGAGGAAAAGCTCAAAGTAATAAATAAAAGCTCTACTTTCGGACATGTACGAAAGAACAGACACCACTCATGTAATTATGTGAATATATGCAGGCAAAATGATATTTTCTGTGCAATGCATTCACTCATCCGAGCCCTTGAAGGATCCAGCTGAATAGCTGTGAACAGATAGGAGATAATGGACGGAAGACACTACAGATGTTGTGTGCTGTACGTGGAAATTTTGCTGTGCTCGCATGGCTTCTGCTACGGTCGAAGGTTCGAATCCTGCTTCGGGCATGGATGTGTGTAATATCCTTAGATTTGTTAGGTTTAAATAGTTCTACGTCTAGGGGACTATTGATCTCATATGTTAAGTCCCATAGTGCTTGGAGCCATTTCAATCATTCGGATGGCTGAGGTGGATAAACAGTCTGCTGTTGGCAGTGGAGCTGCCAGAGGGTCTTCTTTTGCGTCCCGTCGACAGACTCGCGAGCGAGCGTAATTTGTTTACTTTCTCGCCACAGCTAGTACTCAAGTCCACTGACAATAAGTTGCTATGGCTCACTTTTACAGAAAAGCCACCATTAAGATCACCTTTCAGCCCTGCCATGCTCGACCGCGAGGCTTCGAAATCGATCGCTTTTTTCGTGACGAAATTAAACTGGAACCACAGTGAGACGCACGCTAAACCTACCGGGCAGAACAAGTAATAGGATTGTAGAAAGGGCCAGGGGTTGAGGTCAGTTTCTGCTGCTTCTTATTGTCATTTATTGTAATTTAACAACCTTTACAATCAAAACGGCACATAGTCGAATCTTTACCAAATGCAACTCTTTCACGGCTGAAGGCCTCCAACAAGAAATCTTAACAAGATGTGAATTCAATTAAGATAGCAATAAAATAATAAAAAAAACAACATACGTAAGGTGCAATACAAATGGCTGAGGGCCAGAATTAAATTCAAAAATTTTAGAATATATTACCATAGACCTTTAAAGGCAGAAGACCAACAAGAAATCCTAAAAAAATCAAAAATTCAATTAAGATAGCAATAAAATAACTTGCAAGGTCCAACACAATTTTAAAATACTCGTATATTACCATACTCTATAAAGGCAGAAGGCCGCAGTGTTTAAGCTTGAAGGATAAATTCAAAAATTAATTTTGCAAAATTTTAAGAAAACAAAAGAAATAATCATAAGCCTAAAATTTAATACAGCTGACAGGGGATAATTAAACACCGGTGGCACTCAGAAGGCCTCCAGGGAGGTCGGTCTGCCCTCGTTCACTTAGGTGAGACTGTTTCAAAATGGTTCAAATGGCTGAGCACTATGGGACTTAACATTGGAGGTCATCAGTCCCCTATAACTTAGAACTACTTAAACCTAACTAACCTATGGACGTCACACACACCCATACCCGAGGCAGGATTCGAACCTGCGACCGTAGCGGTTGCGCGGTTCCAGACTGAAGCGCCTAGAACTGCTCGGTGTGACACAGGTAGTGAGCCCAACTATACTTAATCCGTCGGAACCCAACGAGGGGACAGCCACGGACCGATCGACAAAACGACTTGCTTGCCACCAACTCGTACATGAGAACTCAAACACAAGACTTCAAAATAAACCACTACTCAACTTTGGCGTCCTGGATCGGTGAACCACGAAGCTCGTAGCGATCGGACATCTCCACACACCCTCCGACACTGTGCAGGGACCCAGCCGACTGCACCACGCGGAGACATCTTCCCTGGTCCGCAGCAACCAACCGACTCCCTGCTGGTCCGTCCGCGACTGCTGCTCCGTCGTGACTGCACTGCTGCTCGTCTCCCACTTACTTCCAGACGCACGACGGCGGAAATACTGCCTCGGACCCAACCACGCAGAGGAAACACGCCCACTGGCTAAACGACATCCCTGCGCCTGGAAAGGACCGACCCAAATTTCTCAAGATGGTAACTGAAGGTGCCCAGAAGCGCTCAGAGAACCAGTTACACGTCGAGACGACCGATCTCTTGGAGAAAGTCTGCTGACAACATCTAAAGTAGTCGTCAGTGGAAATAACAGCAACTACACACACAACCTGACAAACACTGCACGAAGACCTGAACGATACACAACAGTAACTAACCACGCACGAAGACAAATCGGGAGTCGATGCACACACACACAGCCGACTCATGAACAATTGGCGAGCCAAAGCGCGTCGTCCGGTTGGACGACCGACCGACGATCCACCAAGACCGTGACCCGGCTCAAGTGATGCGTGACGACAATGGTCGGGCGAGCCATATCGACGCAGAGCTCGCTGCTGCTCCAGCCCGACTGCACTAGTGCCGCATTACGACCCCCGACTGACAGGTCCGGACTGCGCTCCAGACGCGTTCCAACTGACTGACAGCCCGAACTCGCTGTCCGAACTCCAACTGGCCTACGACAAACAACGGCCGGGAAGTAATAGCAGTCAAACAAGGATACTACGAGAGGGGATATATCGATACGCGCTGCTAACGCCGCTCACGGTCAGGCAAAGCAGCAACTCAGTGACAGTAGTAATTTAAATTAAGGTAGTGAGGTGGAAGTACGTTAAAAACAGGGTGTTAAATACATGATAGTGGGAACACGAGCCAGGCATGGCTCACAGAGCACATTGTTTGCATCCACCTATCCATCGTAAGTAGCGTCGCCTACCTCAATATGGTGACTAAGACGACATGTAACGCTGTTGTGAGCAGATGTACGAACATTATAACGTTCAAACCCTCCAGTAACCACATAGAGGTGGATACTGTCGACCACATGGGACTGGGTTTACGCACTCTACGATTCTTTGAACTCCCACTCAAAGTGTCGCCAGATGTAGTCAGCGCGGCTTTCTGACTATATGGGATGGCAGTAGCCATGTGACAGAAAACGAAACACCTTTGAAATTTACCCAGTACTCAGTGGCGTACGACAAATAAGAACTGAAAAACCCCACCTAGTCATAAGCGAATGTCGGGCAGTCGTGAATACAACAGACAGCCATGTACTTGTTCCAATTGCGCCCAGGAAGCTCATGTACGTTCGGAGTGTACCGAACATCAGCTTTGTTTGTTCTTTGGTCATCAGTCCTCTGACTGGTTTGATGCGGCCCACCACGAATTCCTCTCCCGTGCTAACCTCTTCATCTAAGAGTAGCACTTGAAACCTATTTCCTCAATTATTTGCTGGATGTATTCCAATCTCTGTCTTCCTCTACAGTTTTTGTCCTCTACAGCTCCATCTAGTACCGTGAAAGTCTTTCCCTCATGTCTTAACAGATGTCTTGTAATCCTGTCCCTTCTTTTTATCAGTTTTTTCCGCATATTCCTTTCTTCTCCGACTCTGCGCAGATCTCCTCATTCCTTACCTCATCAGTCCACCTAATGTTCAACATTCGCCTGTAGCACCACATCTCAAGTGCTTCGAGTCTCTTCTGTTCCAGTTTTCCCATAGGCAGTGTTTCACTGCCATACAATGCTGTACTCCAGACGTACATTTTCAGAAATTTCATTCTCAAAATAAAGTTCGATATATGATATTAGTAGACTTCTTTTGGCCAGGAATGCCCGTTTTGCCATAGCAAGTCTGCTTTTGATGTCCTCCTTGCTCCGTCCATCATTGGTTATTTTACTGCCTAGGTAGCAGAATTCCTTAACTTCATCCAATACGTGACCATCAATCCTGATGTTAAATTTTCGCTGTTTTCATTTCTACTACTTCTCATTACCTTCGTCTTTCTTCGATTTACTCTCAAAATATTCTGTACTCATTAGACTGTTCATTCCGTTCAGCAGATCATGTAATCCTTCACTTTCACTCAAGATAGCAATGTCATCAGCGAATCGTGTCATTGATATCCTTTCATCTTGAATTTTAATTTCACTCCTGAACCTTTCTTTTATTTCCATCATTGCTTCCTCGATGTACAGATTGAGCAGTAGAGGCGAAAGGCTACATCCTTGTCTTACACTCTTTCATGGTCGTCCACTCTTATTATTCCCTCTTGGCTGTTGTACATCTTGTATATGACACGTCTCTCCATACAGCTTACCCCTACTATTCTCAGGATTTCGAACATGTTGCACCATTTTACATTGTCGAACGCTTTTTCCATGTCGACAGATCCTATGAACGTGTCTTGATTTTTCTTTAGTCGTGCTTCCATTATTAACCTCAACGTCAGAATTGCCTCTCTCGTGCCTTTACCTTTCCTACTGCCAAACTGATCGTCATCTAGCGCGTCCTCAATTTTCTTTTCCATTTTTCTGTATATTATTTTTGTAAGCAACTTGGATGCATGAGCTGTTCGGCTGATGTGCGATAAAACTCTCACTTGTCAGCTCTTGCCGTTTTCGGAATTGTGTGGATGATGCTTTTCCGAAAGTCAGATGATATGTCGCCAGACTCATACGTTGTACACACCAATGTGAATAGTCGTTTTGTTGCCACTTTCCCCAACTATTTTAGAAATTCTGGTGGAATGTTATCTATTCCTTCTGCTTTATTTGATCTTAAGTCCTCCAAAGCTCTTTTAAATTATGATTCCTCTACCGGATCCCCTATCTCTTCTAATTCGACTCCTGTTTATTCTTCTATCACATCAGACAAATCTTCCCCATCATAGAGGCTTTCAATGTATTCTTTTTTACATATCCGATCTCTCCTCTGCATTTTACAGTGGATTTCCCGTTGCACTCTTACTGTTATCACCCCTGCTTTTAACGTGACCGAAGGTTGTTTTTGACTTTCCTGTAAACTGAGTCTGTCCTTCCGACAATGGTTTCTTTTCCGATGTCTTCACATTTTTCCTGCAGTCATTTCATCTTAACTTCCCTGCAGTTCCTAGTTATTTCATTCATCAGCGTCTTGTATGTCAGAATCCCTGAGTTTCCTGGAACATTTTTGTACTTCCTTCTTTCATTAATCAACTGAAGCATTCCTTCTGTTCCCCATGATGTCTTCGCAGCTACCTTCTTTGTTCCTATGTTTTCCTTCCCAACTTCTGTGATGGCCCTTTTTAGAGATGTCAATTCCTCTTCAACTGTACTGCCTACTGAGTTATTCCTTGTTGCTTTATCTATAGCCTTAGAGAACTTCAAGCGTATCTCGTCATTCCTTAGTACTTCCGTACCCCACTTCTTGGCGTATCGATTCTTCCTGTCTAATATCTTAAGCTTTAGCCTACTTTTCATCACTACTATATTGTGATCTGAGTCTACATCTGCTCCTGGATACGCCTTACAATCCAGTATCTGATTTCGTAATCTATGTCTGACTATGATGTAATCTAACTGAAATCTTCCCATATCACCCGGCCTTTTCCAAGTACACCTCTTCCTCTCGTGGTTATTGAACAGAGTATTCCATGTTACTAGCTGAAACCTGCTACAGAACTCAATTAGTCTTCCTCCTCATTCCTTGTCCCAAGCCCATATTTTTCTGTAACCTATTCTTCTACTCCTTCCCCAACATGTGTATTCCAGTCCCCCATGACTATTAGATTTTCATCCCCCTTTACATACTGTAAATATCCTCATACACTTTTTCTATCTCTTCATCTTCAGCTTGCGACGTCGGCATGTATACTGGAACTATCATTGTCGGTGTTGGTTTGTTGTCGATTCTGATAAGAACAACCCTGTCACTGAACTGTTCAAAGTAACACACTCTCTGCCCTACCTTCCTATTCATAACGAATCCTACTCCCGTTATACCATTTTCTGCTGCTATTGATATTACTCTATACTCATCTGATCAGAAATCCTTGCCTTCTTTCCACTTCACTTCACTGACACCTACTATATCTATACTGAGCCTTTGCATTTCTCTTCTCAGATTTTCTAGTTTCCCTACCACGTTCATGCTTCTGACATTCCAAGCCCTGACTCTTAGAATGTTATTATTTCGTTGATTATCCAATCCTTTTCTCATCGTAATCTCCCCCTTGGCAGACCCCTCCAGGAGACCCGAATGGGGTACTATTCCGGAATATTTTGCCAATGGAGAGATCATAATGACACTTCTTCAACTACAGGCCACATGTCCTATGGATACACGTTACGTGTCTTTAATGTAGTGGTTTCCATTTCCTTCTGCATCCCCATGCCGTTGATCATTACTGATTCATACGCCTTTAGGGGCAGTTTCACACCCCTAGGACAAGAGAGTGCACTGAACCTCTGTCCGCTCCTCCGCCCTCTTTGGCAAGACCGTTGGCGGAATGAGGCTGACTTCTTATGCCGGAAGTCTTCGGCCGACAGTGCTGATTATTAATCAAAGTTTAAGCAGTGGCGGGATTCGAACTCAGGACCGAAGACGTTGACACTACGCTTTTTTTCCGGATGGATAAAGGAAAGCCGTTCCTCTTCGGCTACATGAACAGAATAATAGGAATTCTTCCTGTTACGACATAACGATGCTCCATACTATAGCCCGCGGCAAATTTTTCAATGGCTGTGGTCTCGTTGCTGTGTTGTTTCCGTTGTTTGTTCAATCTCATAAAAAAAAGGAACTGGAAACAGGTGCTATGGTTATCTACTCATGTCATCGATAACCCAGCTATGAGGCGGATTATGGAATGCGCTCCAAAGAAAATTAGAAAAATATTGCCTGTATTTAGGGTTCTTGACGATCGCACAATGTCATTCGTCGAGTAATACCAAAAATCGGGTACTGTCTTTTCGCCATTACCGAATAGGTAGTGAACAGCGTGGCCGCTAACCAACGTCACAGAGTTCGTTTTTGCTCTTGGGAAATACATCTCATCGGGGAAAAGAAGCGACCGAGTAGTTATCCTGTTGGGAGTCGTGCGTGTGAGAAAAGCCAATATCTGGCGCACCAAATACCAAAGGTCCTTTGCCGACCCGCATTCTAAACGATGTTCATCCGTGTCAGTCACTTGACATGTGGCACAAAAGGGTGAATCGGTGAGGTGGATGTGATGTAGGCGGGACTAGTATAACTGTATCTCATTAACAGTTATGTACCACGCAGATTTCACGTCAGTATCAAGGGTAGTGGCATTCACTGCCTGCCACACAACACGCCATTTTCTAGTGGGGTGTTTGCTTTCAATCACATTCGACGTCCTATTCATTTGCATGGCAGCATATATCTCCCTCGTCATCATCAAGCGTGTGGGTAGTAGTGCGGTACGAATGTAGCTTAATTCAAGGAAGAATTGGCTAATGTAGAAGAAAGGTGCTGGGATGTCCGATATCATCACATGGGGCGCGAGTGAGGTTGGTCGTAAGGCCTTCAGTAAGTGAGACATGTCGGACTTCGTCGCCACAGTTGCAGTTCACAGCTGACGAACAGTGCCTTCACTGTGTTCTGAACATGACAAAGGCCTAAACCCCCTCTGCTCCTCGGGAGGGTTAGGGACTCGTAAGGAATCTTAAATAACGTGCCCGTATTAACAAAGGCTCCCAAAACCGCCAAAATGCGGTGAGCCAGAGTAGGAGGTATCGGGAGTATCTATGCAAAATGGGAGATATGTGACGCCAAATAAACGTTAGCATATCGCGTCCGTTGCAGGAGGTCTAGATGTCTAAGACGGTGGTCACTTATTCCTGCTCTCATCTGATTCAATAAACGCCTGTAGTTAAGGGCTGTTGAACGCTTCATGTCAGATGTGACTCCAATGCGAAGACAGCGGCTTGTGTCACTGATTCGTAGCGGTGCGACGCTCTCGTCGGGTAGACCTCTGCCTATAGACAGGGCGTGCGATTTGTGGAGATTGAGATTGCTCCCCGATGCCGCGCCATAGGTCGCCACCCACGCTAGTGCTGCCCTAACATCGTCATTACTGCGAAGAAGGAGTACCAGATCATCCGCATAGGCAGTGCAGCAAAACGTGTGCCCACATCCCAGTCAGGCGTTGTCGGAGGCCGCAGAGGAGTGGTTCCAAGACGAGGGCGTACAATATCGCCGAAAGAGGGCAGCCTTGTCGCACCGATCGCTGGATCTGTATCGGCGGCGTGAGACGGCCATTACATAACAGCTTGGACGTCGCGCCGCGGAGGAGACGCATCAGTACATTAACTACGACGTCCGGATACCCCATGTGTTGCAGTACCTCCATCAAAAATGTGTGGTCGACTATGTCAAAGGCATGGCTACAGTCGAGTGAGGCCAAAATTCCTGGCAGGTGGCGAGCTTTGGCTAGCGCGATCATATCTCGATATCGGCACAGCGCAGTGTGAATATTATGGTCACCAACTAACGATGCCTGGCGATCGCTTTAGGCGTGCCGCCAGAAGCTAGGTGAAAATCTTCAAGTCACTGTTGAGTAAGGTCAAGGGGCGATAATCACTGATCCTGGATCCGCCTCGTGTTTTGTGTATGGGCACCATCAGTCCTTCTAGGAACGTCCCAGGGATCTGCGTCATGGGAGACATAAGATCGCGGCAAATATCAGTCCATGCTGGTGCCAGCAATTGTTGATATGTCCGGTAAAATTCCAGAGGAAGGCCATCAGTTCCGGGGGACTTACGAGCAGCCCCCGCCTGTATTGCTTCAATGATTTCCTCTTCCGTTACATCTGCAGTCAAATCCGCCATCGCTGTCGGAGAGATCGTGCCGTAAGTGAGTTGAGAGACTTCGGCGATCACCTCTGTGAGGCTAGGTGGGAACCATGGCTGTGCCATACCTTTTGGCGACCGAGGGTAATGACGCAGATGTAGGCCTTGTGGTCAGAAAACCCTGTAGGCCAAACTTCGGCAGCTCTCGTCTCCACAGCTATAGAGCGCGAGATGTAAATCCGGTCGCTGCGGCTGGAGGAATGGCTGGTGTAGTGAGTAAATCCGGGCCGATCACCACAAACATGTTTCCACCAGTCCACCAATTGGAGATTACTTATAATTGTCGCAAGTTCTGTGCAGGGAGAATGATGTGGTAACTGATCCTTAGCTGCTTGGCTACAGTTGAAATCCCCTCCGAATATCAAGGCGTCTTGACAGCCCATGAAGAGGGGCGTGATTGTATGAGCGAAAAAGGTGGATCGTTCGCGACGCCGACCAGATCCTGACGGTGCATAGATGCTAATAAGTTTGACTCCTTGGATAGTAAGAGCCATGCCTCTGGCGTCAGGGTACTTGTGCGGGTAGACCTTTGCGGAAGAGGATCGCCACAACACTGCCATTGGCCAACGCATGTGAAAGCCAAGTCTTGTAGCCATAGGGTTCCTTGAAGTCTGCGACATACACCTCTTGAAGGGGCGCAATGTCTGCTGCTTTGAGCAGATTCTGTAGCATCGCTAGCTTATGACGGGCATGTATGTTGTTGATGTTAATCGTTGCTAGACGGTATGTTTGGTCAGCCAGGTCGGCAACTGGGTTGTTTAGGAGGCCAGGTGTGCGCGGCAGGGGCCGTCCCACATAGGCTGACGATACGTGGTTGGTCGGTGCTGGATACAGCCGAGGGAGCATATCTGCCCTCGGCATCCTCCGGGTGCTGTGGCTCATCCTCGACATCATCCGCCCAAGAATCAGATGCAGCAAATGGTAACTGTTGATTAGTGCTGTCACTAGAGTGTTCGCGCGCATGTTCAGTAACAGAAGTGGTGTTGTCAGTCCGAGGCTCAGAAACTGTATTCGTCGTAGCATCGTGATGGGAAGGGTGAGTTGTGGTAGTAGAGCCCTAAGTGTCGTCCGACGCCGGATGTTCGTCCGGGTCACACATCCGGAGCAGGCAATCATCGAATGGCGTATGACGCCGTTTCTTGCGTTTTCGAGGGGACCGTTGTTTTCGGACATGTTTTTCTGTCAGAGTGCGGGCGGCAATCGTCTGATGCGGTCTCCATTTGTTGGAAGGCAGAAGTCGGGACAATTTCTGTTTCTTCTTCCATCTTCCCTTTAGGTCGGTGGCACAATTGAGGCAAGTCTGCCGATGACGTCGTGGAGGGGGATATGTTGTCCGCCACACCGTCATCGATCATTGACTGCACTATGGAGTTGCGATCCTGGACAGGAACAGCCGTGGCGGTTGCAGCCACTGCCTACGTAATGGGGAGTGAAGTAGGAGTCGCCGTGGATGGAACTTCACCAACCGGTGTCTGAGTCAGTCGGCGTTGAATACAGGCCGACCGGACATGTCCTTCCTGGCCACAGCCGGCGCAATTACGCGGTTGTACCGTCGTACATGACAATGGCTCTGCAGCCGCCAATTACTAAATAGGATGGCACATGCTTCGTCAGTGCAATCTTAATTTGTCGCACTCCGTTTGGGACGGTCTATGTCTCAAACGTTTGCCATTTTTCAGCCAGGTGGCCTAGCACGTTGCCGTACGGTTTGAAAGCTGTCATCACAACATCTGGCGGGACTTCGAATGGCAGCTCGAAGACCCTCGAACTGCGAAGGCTTAATCCAACGTGGTCAATCGTTACAGTCCCTATGTGGCCATCAGGATGCTTAAATTTAAGTCCATGAGTGTGTCGGCACGCAACATCAGTGCACCCCTCTTCATTGATCAGTCTTATGTATACGACACTTTGTGTTTTAGAAAAGTGGATCCCAGTGATGTCTTGAGGTGCAATATGAAATTCTTCCCGGATGAAACGTTCAATTTCAAATGCTCGAGGTTTTGCGTAGTCCGCTTGAAATGTGATCTTAATTGTGGACTTGTGCTACGAGTGCGCCATGGCAATACCGAGACACGGACGCGTGACACTCGCCGCAGCGGAAGGTAAACAGTAAACACTCGCGCTCGCGATACGCAAACAAGCGGGACACAGGCACGACGACCTTGCCCCACAGCTGCTAACAGCGGACTGCGCCTAGACCACGGGTCACTTTTTTTTTCTTCATACAGATCTTATTAGGTGACTCGGCACCACTCCGTACAGTTACGGTTCTTCCCATCAATTATGCAGGAGTGACATTGTCAACCATCATGAGAGACAGTGGACCACATGGAAGACGGGGAACATGCTCCTGCACAACCGTAGCAAGTTTACAATTGTCTGACACCATGCCACAGTCATGACAGATTGAGGGAGGTCGCACATTAACTTTCCAGGGAGATTCGAATGAGAGAATGGAACTCAACACGAAGGTTTTCCGACCTATGCTTTTCTCTCTGAAGAGGATGCAGTGAAAGAATTACGCAGCCATTCAGACACAGAAACCCACGTCCAGAGTAGGAGGTCACTAAGGAAACACGAAAACCGACGATAGAGTACACCCTCAAATGACTGCCTCCTACGGACGTCTACCCTGGTTGACGACTGGATGACCGACGACACAGGAAAACTGTCCTCACCCGTTGCTCTCTCTGCCTTCTATGCAGCCCTTTCCAGTTCCTCGGGCGAAAAGATCATGGAGACTGCACCTCTCACCGATGCACAGCAGGAAATGACTGCATTTCAACTTTGGTAACCCAGCTCGTAGGTATCCTGTCACAACCATGGTTAATTTTCAGACCTTGGGGAGACGACAATGAAGATGATGAATAAAGGGAGAGGTGGCTTTTCACACATCTCAGCTGGTGGGGACATAGCCTGCAGACGACAGGCCACGGCATTTACGGCGATGATGACGGCGATCCCCCCACCGTGCAGGAGGTGGTCTGTAGCGACCATCAACGTTAACACCTTTCTGACACGTACGAGACTGTCGCTGCTCCAAGACATGTTCAGTGCACCAGACATCAACATTGTCTTTCTCCAAGAGGGATACGTGGACGCTATGTACGGTTACACGGTTCGTGTGTCACTCGCCTCGCCATCTAACATCATTGTCGATGTTGTACTCACTGAGGGTCTCGAAGCAGACAATGAATCGTATCTCCCAGGCGCTACAGGTATAGACGTAACGGTGCTAGGCGTTCAGTTTATCAGTGTGTACGCCTCTTCAGGAACGAATCGACATCGTGAACAATGGCTCTTCTTCGCGGAAGGTGTAGCATCGCTCTTTCAGTGCAGTCACTATGGCTTCGTTCTAGGGGGCGATTTCAATAGCATCCAGGCGCTCAAGCTTCAGCTGGTCAGCTGCCGCGCTATTCACTGTATTCCGAACTTTGAGCGGTCATCAGCGACCTCCAGCTGGTAGATAAATGGGAACATGTCCGTGGAAATCGGCGGGGATTCATATCTTTTATGAGTCACTTGTCCAGTAGCATTGATATGATTTACGTCTCCCATTCTCTAGCGGCTACAGCGAGCGACGCGGAGGTGTAGTCTGTAACCTTTTCTGATCACGAGGCCTACGCCACCAACGGACGTGGGGCTGCCGACATCTCTGGAAGTTAAACCAAGTTCATCTCGCTTCTCCGTTTATCGACGCGCCATCGATGGAGTTGGTACGTCCGCCAACCCCCATCGCATCCTAGCTATACCAGTTGGTGGTTACATTGCATCATGCAGGCCCTACGAAGAACCTTGATTACATATAGTTGCGAAATCGCGGCTTGGAGTTGCTTCCTAGACTTTTATTACACCGTGCACCGTGCTTCGCGAATCTACTTCCCTGCTGCCCACGCCGGAACGACAGACGACAATCCACGGTGCGAAGGCACAGGTCGTGGCCCATATGCGCCACCTAGAAGGGACGATCGTCCGAGCGTGAACGCACGGCAGAAAAGCAATGGAACGATCCACCAATACCTCGTCACTCGAGAACGTAAATAACAACGACGGGTGCTGATACATAACATCACTACAGCGGACGGCTGCCGTCTCACCATAAAATGTGGTATTGGAGCAGCCTTCTTTGACCGTTAGTCACGACTGTATTGGGCTCAAAGCTCCGACCAGACGATGGTGAGAGACCTCTCACGATTTGTTTGTGGCACAGTTCCACAGGGCTAATAAAATGAATTATTAGACGAACCTAGAGACCTTATAGACGCTATAGGCAAAGAAGCGTTAAACAAGTCTCCTGCCTCCGACTTACTCACTGTGGAGTTTCGTAGAACTTTGCAGTAATTACTGGCTCCAAGTTGTCGCACATCTGTCGGGAGCTTATGTCCCCCACGGTACCGCCCATTGCAACCTTCGTCGAAGGAGTGATTATACCTCTCCACAAACCGACAGGTGGCGCACGAGTACATAATTACCGCCTGCGTACGCTCCTCAGCTACATCATGAAGATATTGAACAGTTGGTGACACGTATGTGGCGGACAGTGCCTCACGTCATCTCACCAAATCAGGCTTCCCCAGTGGGCATCAATAACAAACACACAACACTGCTTCGACTCCGTGACATAATAGCCGCCGGCCGATGTGGCCGCGCGGATCTAGGCGCTACAGTCTGGAACCGCGCGACCGCTACGGTCGCAGGTTCGAATCCTGCCTCGGGCATGGATGTGTGTTATGTCCTTAGGTTAGTTAGGTTTAAGTAGTTCTAAGTTCTAGGGGACTGATGACCTCATATGTTGAGTCCCATAGTTCTCAGAGCCATTTGAACATAATAGCCCCTGCGAGGGCACCCAATATCCCGGGAGCGCTGGAGTCACTGGGTTTAAGCCAAGCTTGTGATCGGATGGATCACGTAAACCTGATGTCCCTTCTCCAACACACGGAGTACTCCCAGCAATTCATAGACATCGTGATACGCCTCCTCCAGAGGGCGACCTCCAAAGTGCTCGTCAGTGGGTGTGTCACGCAGTCCCTTCCGCTTTCCAGATCGGCGTGTCAGGGCTGCCCCCTGTCGGCCTTACTTACGGCCTAGCACTGGAACCGCTCCTCTGCGGCCTAGGTCAACGCCTCATACGATTAACGTTACGTGGCGTCACATTCACTGTACAGCGTATATATAGAACCTGGTGCTCGTGATCCCCATCGCTGACGATCTATCCGACGCATTAGAATCGACTGACGCATGCTGTGTGGCTGCCGGCAGCTGTCTCAGTATCACCAAATTGGTCGCCATGATAATAGGAGTCGTGTTAGCACCAGCGTGCATCGATCCTCTACAGCTTACCTGTACTATCGAATGGCTCGGAGTAGAGTTTCACGATATACGGCGCATTGTATCACTTAACTACCACAACTTACTGCAAGAAATTCGGGTCAAGATCGCGTACCTTCGTCTACGACGGCTTGACATTTTTTAAATGACGCACTTCGTCAATGGTTACCTAAGAGGAAACTGCAACTAGTCACTTTTTTGAAATAGCTATTTATTCCATGAACCGGTTTTCGAACCTTTTCAGGTTCATCTTCAAATAGTGCACGTGAGGTTAGATAGCTATTACAAAGCATTATGATAGGCGATGGCTCTTGACACGAAAATGGAACATGCCTTGAGTGTTCTTTACACACTACTGGCCATTAAAATTGCTACACCAAGAAGAAATGCAGATCATAAAAGGGTATTCATTAGGCAAATATATTATACTAGAACTGACATGTGATTACATTTTCACGCAATTTGATTGCATAGATCCTGAGAAATCAGTACCCTGAACAACCACCTCTGCCCGTAATAACGGCCTTCATACGCCTGGGCATTGAGTCAAACAGAGCTTGGCTGACGTGTACAAGTACAGCTGCCCATGCAGCTCCAACACGATACCACAGTTCATCAACAGTAGTGACTGCCGTATTGTGACAAGCCAGTTGCTCGGCCACCATCGACCAGACGTTTTCAGTTGGTGAGAGATCTGGAGAATGTGCTGGCCAGAGGAGCAGTCAACATTCTCTGTATCCAGAAAGGCCCGTACAGGACCTGCAACATATGGTCGTGCATTATCCTGCTGAAATGTAGGGTTTCGCAGGGATTGAATGTAGGGTAGAGCCACTGGTCGTAACACATCTGAAATGTAATGTGCACTGTTCAAAGTGCCGTCAATGCGAACAAGAGGTGACTGAGGCGTGTAACCAATGCTACCCCACACGATCACGCCAGGTGATACGCCAGTATGGCGATGACGAATACACGCTTCCAATGTGCGTTCACCGCCATGTCAGCAAACACGGATGCGACCATCATGATGCTGTGAACAGAACCTCAATTCATCCGAAAAAATGATGTTTTGCCAGTCGTGCACCCAGATTCGTCGTTGAGTACACCATCGCAGGCACTCCTGTCTGTGATGCAGCGTCAAGGGTAACCGCAGCCGTGGTCTCCGAGTTGATAGTCCATGCTGCTGCAAACGCCGTCGAACTGTTCGTGCAGATGGTTATTGTATTGCAAACGTCCCCACCTGTTGACTCAGGGATCGAGACGTGGCTGCACGATCCGTTACAGTCATGCGGATAAGATGCCTGTCATCTCCACTGCTACTGATACGAGGCCGTTGGGATCCAGCACGGCGTTCCGTATTACCCTCCCGAACCCACCGATTCCATATTCTGCTAACAGTCATTGGATCTCGACCAACGCGAGCAAAAATGTCGCGATACGATAAACCGCAATCGCGATAGGGTAAATCCGACCTTTATCAAAGTCGGAAACGTGATGGTACGCATTTCTCCTCCTTACACGAGGCATCACAACAACGTTTCACCAGGAAATGCCGGTCAACTGCTGTTTGTGTATGAGAAATCGGTTGGAAACTTTCCTCATGTGAGCACGTAGTAGGTGTCGCCATCGGCGCCGACCTTGTGTGAATGTTCTGAAAAGCTAATCATTTGCATATCACATCATCTTCTTCCTGTCGGTTAAATTTCGCGTCTGTAGCACGTCATCTTCGTGGTGTAGCAATTTTAATGGCCAGTTGTGTATGTCGATTTGCAACCGAAATTAAATTTTGTACTTACTGCGCAGTATTGGCTAAGATGGATATTAGCGACAAAGCCGCCCATAGTATTACAGTAGGAAAAAATTAAATTTTCGATTCAAATCGGCATATAAAAATACTCCAGGCATTGCATTAAAGCATGTTCCGTCTTCTTGTCACAGAGGCAGCAGCAAGCATTACGCTTTGAAATAGCAATGTAATCTCTAACTGAAGATGAGCCTGAAATGGTTCGAAACCGGTTCATGGAACCAATATCCGTTTCAAAAAGGTGACTGGTTCCAGTTTTCTGTATTTATAATAAATAAACAGTCACGCGTTCTTAAACGTTCGTAATGGATGAGCTTAAATAGTTATTTAGCATCACGCATGCTACATGTGCTTCCAATATTGTTACTGATGCGTCGACGTATATTAGCAGTATATGTTGTAAGTAGGCTGTTTAAGTTTTTATGTTGGTAACGCCATGTAGCGCTCTGTATGAAAATCACTGACTGTGCTGTGTGCAGTCTGTGGCTGTTTTGCATTGTTGGAATTCTCTATTGTAGTGATGGGCAGTTGGCTGGTAACAGCGCGTAGCGTTGCACAGTTGGAGGTGAGTCGCCAGCAGTGGTGGACGTGGGGAGAGGAATGGCAGAGTTTTGAGAGCGGATGATCTGGACGTGTGTCCATCAGAGACAGTAAATTTGTAAGACTGGATGTCATGAACTGATATATATATATAATATATTTCATTTGCTAACTATACCTATCAGTAGTCCGTCCCTTCAGTAGTTAGAATCTTTTATTTAGCTGGCAGTAGTGGCGCTCGCTGTATTGCAGTAGCTCGAGTAACGAAAATTTTGGTGAGGTAAGTGATTCATGAAAGGTATAGGTTATTGTTAGTCAGGGCCATTCTTTTGTAGGGATTTTTGAAAGTCAGATTGCGTTGCGCTAAAAATATTGTGTGTCAGTTTAAGCACAGTCATTTATAATTTTTCTAAGGGGACGTTTCAATGTAGCATACGTCAGTATCGGCAATCTCTTCAAAATCAGTTATGAATCGCTGACCCTACCCCCAGACAGAGGGGGTCTTGGTCTAGTCCACGTCCACGACAAAGCAGTGGCCCAGATTGTCAGCTCGCACATTAAGCTGTGGCGCCACTGTCCAGACAGTTTGACTGGTCTGCTGCTGGACTCTATGGCTCCGCCGTCCCTTAACGCGAGACATAACTCGCCATTGTGCTACTTCAGTCACTTTTACCTGGAACACAGTTACGTCCGCATCGAACTACCAGACGACGGCACGGGGGATATATCGCGCCCTACAAGGTAGACGACCGCCAAACCTCGTGGGGGCAAAGAACCCTCATGCTAGGTGGAAGGTGGTGTGGCGGATGATACATGGATACAGATGTCCGATCAACATGGTACATCACAGTCACCCGATCCCGCGTCCACAGGATACATACGGCGGACTCGCCTCTATGCGCAGAATGCAGAGTACCAGACACGGACCAGCACCGTCTCACATGTGGCGCGGCAGGAGAAGTATGGCGACTGGTGCGACGAATTTTGGCGTACTTTCTACGGGCGACATCGGAACATATCGCAGCTCGGCTTTTACGTTTTCTGAATGAACTGTATTTTCCTCGCACAATTCATTAGCGGTGAACTACTTCTGTCACCATGGACCTAAAGATGTATTCGACATTTGGAACGATCTACTAGAACGTCATAGTATGGTTGCACGGAACCGGAAGTACAGTCAGTATTTTTCTAATTACTTATGGAGTGCCCTACACGACCCTCCACGCAGCGAGTTTATCAGCAGGTGTGAGAAGATACCCATCGACAGCGATGACGAGAATACGACCAGTTATTACCGGTGGAATGACCTACGACATGCGTAAGCCGGCCGCGGTGGTCTCGCGGTTCTAGGCGCTCAGTCCGGAACCGTGCGACTGCTACGGTCGCAGGTTCGAATCCTGACTCGGGCATGGATGTGTGTGATGTCCTTAGGTTAGTTAGGTTTAAGTAGTTCTAAGTTCTAGGGGACTGATGACCTAAGATGTTAAGTCCCATAGTGCTCAGAACCATTTGAACCATTTTTTTTGACATGCGTAAAGACATACCTAAATGATCAAGCGTAAGGAGAGCAACGGCGCACCCCTCTGCATCGTGCTACATGTACATATTCATCTACATTTACATCTGCATGATTTCTCTCCAATTCACAATTAAACGCCTGGCAGAGGGTTCATTGAACCACCTTAAAGCCACGCAGAGTGGCCGCGGGGTCTAGGTTCAAATGGCTCTGAGCACTATGCGACTTAACTTCTGAGGTCATCAATCGCCTAGAACTTAGAACTAATTTAACCTAACTAACCTAAGGACATCACACACATCCATGCCCGAGGCAGGATTCGAACCTGCGACCGTAGCGGTCGCTCGGTTCCAGACTGTAGCGCCTAGAACCGGACGGCCACTCTGGCCAGCCGCGCGGTCTGAGGCGCCATGTCACGGATTGAGCGGCCCCTCCCGATGGAGGTTCGAGTCCTCCCTCGGGTAGGTGTGTGTGTGTGTGTGTGTGTGTGTGTGTGTGTGTGTGTGTGTGTGACAGAGAGAGAGAGAGAGAGACAGAGTTATTCTTAGCATAAATTAGTTTAAGTAGTGTGTAAGTCTAGGGACCGATGATCTCAGTAGTTTGGTCCCTTAGGAATTCACACACACACGCCACCTTAAAACTACTTCTCAAACTTCTATTCTCGAACAGTCCGCGGGAAAAACGAATACTTAAATCTTTCAGTGCGAGCTGTGACTTCTCTTATTTTATAATGATGTCAATTTTTACCTACGTAAGTGGACGCCAGCAAAATATATTCACACTTTGAAGAGATAGCAGGTGATAGAAATTTCATGAGAAGATCCTGCCGTAGCGAAACATGCCTTTGTTTTAACAACTGCCAACCCAGTTCGTGTATTACATCCGCGGCACTCTCTCCTCTGTTTCGTGGTACTACAAAACGAGCTGCCCTTCTTTGAACTTTTTCGATGTCCTCCGTCAATTCTCTCTGATGCGGATCCCACAGCGCATAGCAGTACTCCAGAAGAGGGCACACAAGCGTAGTGTAAACAGGCTCTTTAGTAAACCTGTTACATTTTCTAAGTATTATTCCAATAAATCGTAGTCTTTAGTTTGCTTTCCCCGTAACGTTATCTACGTGATCATTCCAGTTTGTTATTCGTAGCGGCGCGGGGTAGCCGCATGGTCTAGGCGTCTTGTCACGGTCCGTGCGGTTCCCCTCGTCGGATGTTCGAGTCTTCTCTCAGGCATGGGTGCGTGTGTTGTCCTTGGCGTAGCTTAGTTTAAGTTAGATTAAGTAGTGTTAAGTTTAGGGACTGATGACCCTAGCAGTTTGGTCCCATAAGACCTTACAACGAATTTCCAGTTAAGTTATTCGTAATTGTAGTACCTAAGTAGTTAGTTGAAATGACAGCCTTCAGATTTGTGTGATGTATCGTGTAGCTGAAATTTGGTGGATTCTTTTTAGCGCTCATGTGGATGACTTCACAGTTTTCGCGATTCAGTCTCAGTTGCCACTTTTCACACCATGCAGATATCTTTCTAAATCATTTTGCAGTTCGTTTTGATCATCTGATGACTTTGCATGACGATAAACAACAGCGTCATCTGCAAACAATCTCAGAGGACTACTCAGATTGTCTCCTAAATCGTTTATATAGATCAGGAACAACACAGCGCCTATAACACTTTCTTGGGGAACGCCGGATAGTACTTCTGTTTTACTCGATGACTTTCCGCCCTTTCTAATAGGAAATCATGAATCCAGTCACATAAGAAAGAAGACCCTCCATAGGCACACAATTTAATTAGAAGTCGCGTTTGAGGAACGGTGTCAAAAGCCTTCTGGAAATCTATAAAAATTGAACCAGTTTGACGTCCCCTGTTGATAGCACTCATTACTTGGTGAGAATAAAGTGCTAGTTATGTTTGGCAAGAACGCCATTTTCTGTATCTGTGTTGGCTATTTGTCAATGAATCGTTTTCTTCCAAGGGATTCGTAATGTTCGAGCACAGAATATGTTCGAAAATCTCACTGCAAATTGACATTAGTTGGTTGGGTTGTGGGGGTTGAAGGGACCAGACTGCAAAGGCCACCGGTCCCTCGACATTAATGATACGGTTCTGTAATTCAGCGGATTGCTCCTGCTTCCTTTCTTGAGTGTTCGTGCGACCTGTGCTGCTTTCCCGTCTTTAGGTACGCATCTTTCGTCGAGCGAGCTTTTGTATATGGCAGCTATGGAATTGTTTTATAAGCATACTCTGAAAGACACCTAACTTTTATACAGTCTTTGCGTTTCTTGAGTGTCTTAAGCTGCTGCGCTACACCAAAGACAGTTGCTCAGTTGGCAGTTGCTCTTGATTCGAATTCTGGAATATTTACTTCGTCTTCTGTTGTGAAGGAATTTGGAAAACCGCTTTTCATAACTCTGCTTTAGTGGTGCTCTTATCACTAACATCACCATTGTTATCACACAGTAAAAAAGGTATTGCCACTGGCGTGCTTTACATACGATCAGGCTCTCTTTGGATTTTCTGCCAGTATTTCGAGAAATCTTGCATTGAAGTTCGCGATAAATTTCGAGCTTCCGTAAAACTTCTCCAGTCCTTGGAAGTTTGCGTTCTTTTAAATCGGCATGCTTTTTTCGCATCTTCTGCAACAGTGTTCTGAACTGTCTTGTGTGCCATGGGAGAACATTACCTTCTCTTACTAATTTGTATGGTATATATCTCTCAATTGCTGTCGATACTATTTCTTTGAATTTAAACCACATCTGGTCTACGCCTACACAGTCAGTTTGGGAGGAGTGAAGACTGTCTCTTAGGAAGGTGTCAAGCGAATTTTTAATCTGCTTTTTTAAATAGATGCATTTTGAGTTTATTCTTGGTGGGTTTGGATGTTACGGTATTCTGTCAAGCTACCAGAAACCTTGTGGTCACTACGCCCCTTATCCGCCACGATGCTCCCTATATGCTCAGGATTATTTTTGGCTAAGAGGTCAAGTATGTTTTCGCAAACATTTACACTTCGAGTGGGCTTTAACTAGTGGTTCAAAATGATTTTCTGAGAAGGCATTCAGTACGATTTCGGACGACGTTTTATGCCTACCAACAACTTTAAACATGTATTTTCGCCAACATATTGAGGGTAAACTGAAGTCAACACCAAGTATAATTGTATGAGTGGGGTATCTAAACAAAATGACGCTCAAGTTTTTTTTAATTGTTCAGCAACTGTATCACCTGAGTCGGGGACATAGCACATCTTTCGTTTCCCTTACACAGGGCGTTTCAAAAAGAACTTGACAACTTTGATACTGATTTTAGTGTCAATTAGAGGGAAAGACATCAAGTTTTGTCTCGCGTAGTACGCTAGTGCCTAATCGCACCGTAAGGAGCGCTAGCGGCAGTTGTTTAAAGATGGTTGTCGTCACTGGACCCCAGCGTACTAGTTCTGTTTTTTGGTTTGAAGAATCAAAGTCGGTGACAACAGTTGAGCGTAATTTCCCTACCAAGTACGCTAAAGATCCTCCTAGTAGGCCTACAATTTATGAGTGTTTTGTAGAAACAGGATGATCGGTAAGACATGGGAAACCATCAGGTCGTCCCAGCACATCTGACGACGTCGTTGAGTGAGTGAGGCAACGTTTTGTCAACAGCCCTACGAAATCGACCCGGCATGCTTCTAGAGCACTGCAAATCCCACATACGGCTATCTGGCGTGTGTTGAGAAACCGTTTGCATTTGCGACCGTACATATTGCCGATTGTACAAGCAATAAAAAACACCGATAAAATTGGTCGCAAGAGCTTCTGTGCAGATACGTTAAATCGATTACATGAGCATGAACATTTGTTGGACAAAATCATCTTTTCTGAAGAGTCGATTTTTCACTTAAGTGGCAATGTTGACCACTGTAGGATTTGGGGCAGTGAAAATCCACACCACACATTGCAACATGTTCGTTACAGCACTAAACTGAAGGTTTTTCGTGCAGTGAGCAAGAACAAAATGTACGCCTCCCTTTTTTACCGCGAGAAAACCGTCAATGGGATGTGTACCTGGATATGTTTCAACAACTTTTGATACCACAGATCGATGAGAATGACGAAGAACGAAATGTTTACTTCATGGAAGGTGGTGCACCGTCCCACTACCTGGCTGACGTCTAGGAATTTCTCAGAGACCACTTTCCAGGTCATTGGATTGGCCGTGATGCGCCAACTGCATGGCCCCCACGTTCCCCAGACCTCACACAATTCGATTTTTTTAATGGGGATTAATCATGGATATCGCCTTTGTACCTCCGGTGCCGACTTCTCTACCTGAACTTAGAGCAAGAATTTAGGCCGCCACTGAGCAAGTTACACCTGCAATGTTACACCGAGTTTGGGAAGAAGTTGACTTCCGATGGGATGTGTGCAGAATAAACAAGGTAAGCCACACACAACATCTTTAGTTTATGGTAAAAGAAACTTGATGTGTTTCCCTACAGAATAACACTAAACCCAACTCTGTATCTCTGTATCAATAAATTTACATGAATTTTGCAAGTCCTTTTACCCGCCCAGCCTACGACGAAAAAGAACATCAAGGTTCGAGTCACGGTCCGACAGAAATTTTCGCATGTCGCCGTCGCCTTTTATGCAATACTCATATGCAGGTGAGGTCTGAAAATTCTCACTAATTCAGTGTCTTGCACTAGAGTCACGCCATTTTTCCTTGCTGTGACGGTAAAAATGTCAGAAAGTGTCTTTACAGAGTTAACCATATCGGACATTTAGCGTTGTCAGGTGTTAAAAGCGTTATATGTTTTCGATGGTATTTATTCCGTGTAAAAAGTGATCAGAAAAGTTGTATTAAATATGGATATAAGAACAGCATACTTGACTGAGAAGTAGCGACTCCGGTCTCGTAAACTGACATACGGCTGGGAGAGCGGTGTACTGAACACATGCCCCTCCGCATCCACATCAAGCGACGGCTGTGATCTGAGGATGACACGGCGGCCGATCGGTACCGTTGGACCTTCATGGCCCGTTCGAGAGGACTTTCGTTTTAGTTTAGCTATAAAAACAGCACAGAGTGTAGGAAGTCTTACAAACGTTAAATATTGCTTTTGGTGAATTTAGTATGAGTAAATCATGGATATGCGAGTGGTATAAGCGTTTCGAAGAATACTATAGATGACGAACGCAATGGACGCCCCAGTACACTACAAATCGTGGAAAAAGTAAGAGCAATGATAATGAATGATCGCTGTTTCACGATCAGAGAAGCCGACGATGATGTTGTCATATCTGTTGACTCATGCCATGAACTTCTTTTGGCTGTTTTACCGATGCGATGAGTGACAGCACTGTCTGTTCCAAAATTTTTGAATTTCAAACAAAGCAACTACGAATGTATTTTGCGCAGGAGTTGCTGGGTGAAGTCAACAACGATGCAGAACTACTGAAATGTGGCATAACCGGTGATAAAACATCAGTTTACGTATATTATGGTATATCTCAATTGCCCCAGTGGAAGCATTCTGATCGATAAGACGTGTTTGCTCGTGAAGTGAGGTTAAATATGAATGTAAAGCGTATGTGTTCCTTGCACCTGGTCACGCTTTGTAGCATTTTCGTTAATTTTTGCCCAGAACCAGTACTTTAATGATGCCCCACCCTCCATATTCACCATAAATGTGAATTTATCTGTTCCAGAAATAAAGAAAATACACTGCAATAAAAAAAGATCAAAACTCCAAGAAGGAGATGTGCGACATAAACGAAAGCTGATAGGCGTGTTTCTGCATCTGAAAGTTGATGCCTACTCATATTTCAAGCCAGTTGGATAAGAGTGGCACTAGTAGAACCACTATGAGGATGCAGATCGGGTTTGCTTTAAATAATCGTCAATTACCTTTGATATTGGACGTGCTGAGATGATGTTACTCAAGAATGCTTTCAAGGCGACAAAGACGTCGTCATCAACACGTCACTGAGTTTGAACGAGGTCGTGTAGTAGGGTTTCGAGAAGCTGGATCTTCCTTCTGTGATATTCCAGAAAGACATGGCAGGAATGTAGCCACTGTACTTGATTTCTGGTATCGGTATTCACGAGAATGTTCGGCCGCAAGAACTGGCTCCAAATGTCCAGGTGGCACGACAGAGAGTTAACAGTCTCACATCAAGCATAAGTATAGGATTCCCTTACTATTCAATTATTGGCATGTTGTGTGGGCTCCTCACTAGTCAATTGATAGATTGGTTTGTGTGACGATATGTAGGGCCAGTATGGCTCTATTGAAATTTGATTATATCGCTATGATTTTTAGTTTTGATATAGTTCAAAGTCCAACGTGTGTGTCGGTTACAATACATTTACTCATAAGTATATGCGATTTAAATTTTGTTGTATTTTTGCTTGTTTACTTGAGGTTCATACATATGTGTAATTTTCGAGTGGGTTGCTGGTCAGGAAGCTGACGTCAACATTGCTGCCACTACCCTCTAGTTAAGTGTTTGATGGTAGAACTGTGTATGTTAAATGTCGCTTTCTGTAACATGCAATTACTTTAATCATATATGACACATTGAATCTGTACCTGTCTTCTATTTCGCGTAGATTTGCATTACATTACCTTAAGTTCCACTACATACTACTCGAGACATTGCCAGTGTTTTTGTTGTAATAGTGTATGTATTGCCAACATATAGGTTGCTGTCACAGTTTACGTCTGATAGAAAAATTATAATTACTTACGTTTTAATTATGAGCATGATGTGTGGCCTTCTCACTGGTCAATTAATAATGTGGCTTGACTTGGACGCGATTTGAATGACTGGAAATTTTCGATAAAAACAATTACTGTCATGTAATGGCTTTTGGTTTCAATGTCATCGGAAGATCTAAGTGTGTACTGATTACAATGCATTTACTCATAACTATAATTTCAATTATTTCTTCGTGATCACTTATGTTTAACACACATGAGTACTTCTTGAGCGGTGTGCTACTTAGTAAGCTTTCCTGATATTGTTGAGTCATCCTTTATGATACACTGCAGCCTTGCGGGCTAGTTAGTAGCCCTGTGTGTGAGTATTTCATGGCAGTACACGATATATGATGCATTCGCACATGAATGTTTGCAAAAAATCAAATGGCTCTGAGCACTATGGGACTTAACATCTGAGTTCATCAGTCCCCTAGAACTTAGAACTACTAAAACCCAACTAACCTAAGGACGTCACACACATCCATACCCGAGGCAGGATTCGAACCTGCGACCGTAACGGTCGCGCAGTTCCGGACTGAAGCGCCTAGAACCGCTCGGCCACACCGGCCGGCGAATGTTTGCATCATGAACTGTTTCCTCGTGGGCGTCTTTCATACATTCTACATATGTGGGTCCTACATTCGGTTTATAACACGTCTTGGACGTTCATTTTGGAGATATGACATAGTTTATGCCCCTCATCTGTGTACAACTAACTATTTTATACTTTGACAGGACACATAGGTCATGTTCGTCCTTTTTACTTGTTTGTGAAGTATTGTTTCGTTCCATTCATCACCTTCTACAGTTATTTTGTCTTAAAGTAGGTCATTTCAGAGTTGTGCAGATAATGTATGTCCGACTGTCCAATAAAAATCATTAATAGTATTTAAAGAAGTTTTTAATAGATAGTATAATTGTAAAATGTATTGAGTGGAAATCCGTGATGGTATATTTTAGATATATGACAATGAATGTATCTGTTCGTTCTGTCAATGTTCGGTGTAAATTCACTTGTAGAATCTTACCATTGTTTCTCATTCTGTTTTAAACTCTTCCTATGTAACTTGACTGATAAGTAGACAATGGTATCGTTACTGTTTTATGCATACAGGCCTGAAGATGACGCACTGAAGCGTTGAAACTGGTTGCAACAAAATAAAATAAATCATAAGGACGGCTGTAAGTGTTTTATTGTGTCACGAGTGCGAAGACTGTCGTGTTCGGAGTATGGCGCTGGCGCATCGTACTGCATCTGCAGCAGAAATTCGAATAGCACATGGCACCACAGTGACTCAACCAACTGTTACAAATCGGTTACTTGTAGGACAGCTCCGAGCGTGCATTCCATTGACCATAAGCCACCGCCATTTGCGACTTCAGTGGTGTAACGAGAGAGCTCATTGGAGGGCAGGGTAGAGATATGACGTGTTTTCTGATTAAAAGCCGGTTCTACCTCAGTGCCAGTGCTGGCCGTGTGTTGGTTAGAAGGAGACCAGCTGAGGGCTTGCAACCAACATCTCTGCGTGTTAGACACACTAGAACTACACCTGCAGTTACGGTCTGTGGTGCGATTTCGTATGACAGCAGGAGCACTCTTATGGTTATCCCATACACCCTGACTGCAAAATTGTACACTAGTCTGCTGTCTGGGCCTGTTGTGCTGCCAGTCATGAATAGCATTCCAGGAGGTGTTGAAACGTCCCCTTAGAAAAATTATTGAATTACTGTGCTGGTAAACCCCTTACGTTATTTGATTTTCAAACAGCTGAGCAGAACTGAAAGTACTCAGACATTTCGCATTTTACTTATTCTGATCAACACTAAACTAACACACAATATTTTTAGCGCAACGCAATCTGACTTTCAAAAATCCCTATAAAAGAATGAGTGTGTCTACACCTTTGATGACTCAAGGACTGCAGTGGGTCTGCACCAATACCATAATCTCTAACAGTACTACAGCGATCTGCTCTGTGATGACCTACCTACCAATATTCAACTTCGACTGACTCTGCTGTGGGTTTGCTGTGTTGGGGCCCATTACCTGTCTGCATGTCAAGAGTCAGCACTGTCTTCAAGACTACTTCTTCAAGACTGCGTGGAAATCCACTACTTCCGTGTGTATTTTCTTTTACTGCTCAGACTTTGTGCATAAAATTGCAATTAATACTGTGATGAATGATCAGGACTGTCTTTATGGACTGTGAGAAAATTTTAGCTTTTGACGAACAGTGTATCAATAAGTGTGTGCATTTGATATCTTTGTTATTGTAATTACGAAAAAATTTTCCAATCTGTATTGGCCACTGCCCAAAACATTTTGTGAAATTTTTTGTGGGGAGCATGGGGGCTATGTAAGTAGGCTGTTTAGGTTTTTATACTGGTAACTCCACGTAGCGCTCTGTATGAAAATCACTGGCTGTGCTGTGTGCAGTCTGTGGCTGGTTGGCATTGTTGTAATATTCGTTATTGTAGTGTTGGGCAGTTGGCTGTTAACAGTGCGCAGCGTTGTGCAGTTGGAGGTGAACCGCCAGCACTGGTGGATGTGGGGAGAGATATGGCGGAGTTTTGAGAGCGGATGATCTGGACATGTGTTCATCAGAGACAGTAAATTTGTAAGACTGGATGTCGTGAATTGATATATATATAATGACTTTTGAACACTATTAAGGTAAATACATTGTTTGTTCTTTATCAAAATTTTTCATTTGCTAACTGTGCCTATCAGCAGTTAGTCCCTTCAGTAGTTTGAATCATTTATTTAGCTGGCAGTAGTGGCGCTCGCTGTATTGCAGTAGTTCGAGTAACGAAGATTTTTGTAAGGTAAGTGATTCATGAAAGGTATAGGTTATTGTTAGTCAGAGCCATTCTTTTGTAGGGACTTTTGAAAATCAGATTGTGTTGCGCTAAAAATATTGTATCAGTTTTGTGTTGATCAGAATAAGTAAAGAGCGAAATGTCTGAGTACGTTCAGTTCTGCTCAGCTGTTTGAAAATCAAATAACGTAAGGGGTTTACCAGCACAGTAATTCAATAATTTTTCTGAAGGGACGATTCAGCGTTTTCCACCAGTCCGATGTTGTAAGCAAAGATGTTTTGCAGAATCCCGACATGTTGCCTTGGCCTGCTCGATCCCAAGGTCGGTCTCCAGTCCAGCGCATATACGATATCATCGAACAACGACTCTAGCGTCATCCAGAACCAGCGTTAACCGACCCTGTATTGACTGAGCGAGTGCAACAGGCATTGAACTAGATCCCCCAAACTGACATCCGTCACCTGTGAAACACAATGCTTGCACGTTTGCATACTTGAATTCAGCATCCTGTCGGCTGCAACGGTTATTAATGCACCAGCATTTCACATTCGTAAGGATTAATTTCGTGTGTACATTAACTCGTGATTTTGCAATGTTAATCCATTACGAACGCTGCCATAAATATGTAATACGTAATGGAAAGTAATTTGGAAGGGTAAAATTGATTTAGTCGAATAAGTAAAATTATTTACGAAATTGACCTTTAGGTTTTCAAGACGGGTCGTAGAAGAAACAGAAAAACAGCTGTGGCACGCCTGCTCCACTACGGGACCAGAAGCGTTACCGAGGAAGCTGAGCTGTGATGTCATCGTTGTCTGCTGCGTTGAGGCGCAGAGTGGAGCGCCGTGCGCTGCGTTCTCCGTCAGGACGCCTGGCGTCTCGGCGCCTCATTACCATAAGAGAGGGGGCGTCGCGGCGCCGGCACACACCGCATTAACGTCGCATTGTCCGCACCCGCCACCCAGCACCCAGCAGAAGCAGACGGCTGCCGCCACACTGCGGTCTGCGCCGCGGGATTACAAACCGTAAAGCTGGGTCGCACGGAGGGCATCGGCCCAGCTACAATTCCCGCCACGCTGAGGGTATATTTCTGTCTGCATTTACAGAGTGCGCGGTATCTGGACGAGGGAACATAACAACGGAACCGTTTAACGCTCATACATTCATCCACTAATTTTTGTAGACACGCTAGCCAAAATGGCAACTCTTCGCAATTTCCATATGTTTATACACTGAAGTGCAAAAGAAACTGGTATGGGCATGCGTATTCAAATAGAGAGATAAGTATACAGGCAGAATACTGCACTGCGGTCGGCAATGCCTATATAAGACAAGTGTCTGGCGCAGTTGTTAAATCGGTTACTGCTGCTACAACGGCAGGTTGTCAAGGTTTAAGTGAGTTTGAAGGCGGTGTTATAGAAACACCGACTCAAAGGAAGGCCTCGGTGCTTGTTCGTGACGTCACGTCAGCGAGGCACGGCGAACTCCTGGTCTGTTGCAGGCATACTCATAATGGTGGTGTCTCCCTCTCTGACACAGGAAAATGTGAAACTGTTGGCGGTAGTTGACCAACATACATTGTTCTGAGAAATTACTGCAATCAATTAATTGTACAATTCATTACACTTCTTTACAAATAGTGTACTCCTGAACTTAAATTTCCACTTGTTTTAAGGATTGACATACAAAAACAACTTCATGGTCCAGCAGCAACAGAATTCGTGCTTCTTTACCTTATTTGTAAATCTGAGGATGTTACGTTTGTAGTGGGTTGCTTTTAGAAGAAACTGTGAACATATTGCTGCTCTTCTTTAAGTATCTTGGTTGACTATGAGGTGAGGAGCACTGAATGTTAATGAAATATCTTGCGATTGTACACTTTGGGGGAGAGGGTGGGGGACAGAAGAAGAGGCAAAAGAGAGATACTTGTTTTATCAAATAAAATTTTTTATCTTATAAAGTTTCTCCTTTCAGTTGCAAGAGGAGAATATTTACCTTTTCTAATGTGCATGTTTAAAAAAGTTTAAGGTCAGCAGTATCTTCGATGTATGAAGCTATTTTGTTTCCGGTTTAGAATTCCTTTCGTTGAAAACGACTGTAATCTAACTACTGGCAACAGTTGGACATTTACGCATGTAAATTAGTTCACATTTCCAGTGACGATGACAAACGAAAATAAATAAATAAATAAAAGAAACGAGTTCATTGTAAGGGAGTTGGGGTAAGTTGCGATAGCAAAATGGATCAAGTATATATAGTTACTTGAATGTAAAATTTCCGAAGCTTGCAATGGGGCAAAGCATCTTCTCGTATTGATCTACGTTTGTTTCGACAGGATTCAGTGATACAGAGCTATGATCTTCATTTGTAGCTTTACGATAGTAAGAAAATCTTTCATCTAAATAAAACTGCAGAATCCAAAAAAATACCTAACATTTTGTCCAAAAATAAGAGATTTACAGTGACAAGCAAGCCCAGGCGTTTCTGCCTGCAACAGACCTGGCGTTCGCCGTGCCTAGCTGACGTGATGTCACCAACAAGCGCCGATGTCTTCCTTTGAGTCGGTGTTGGTTATAGTCGGCGCACGAGCGGTGGCACACAACATCTCCGAGGAAAGCGATAAAGTGGGAATTTTCCCGTACGACTATTTCACTAGTGTACCGCGAATATCGTGAACCCGGTAAAACATCAAATCTCAGACATCGCTGCTGGCGAAAAAAGATCCTGCAAGAATGCGAACAACGACGACTGAAGAGAATCGTTGAATGTGACAGAAGTGCAACCCTTCCGAAAATTGCTGCAGATTTCAATTCTGGGCCATCAAAAATTGTCAGCGTGCGAACCATTCAACGAAACATCACCGGCGTGGGCTTCCAGAGCTGAAAGCTCACTCTTGTAACCCCTGCGCGACACAAAGCTTTACGCCTCGCTTTGGCCTATCAACACCAACACTTGTTGATGACTGGAAACATGTTGCCTGGTTGGACGAGTCACGTTTCAGATAGTATCGAGGGGATGGATGTGTACGAGTATGGGGACAACTTCGTGAACCCCATGGACCCAGCATGTCAGCAGGGGACTGTTAAAGCTGGTGGAGGCCGTGTAATGTTGGGCATGTGCTTTTAGAGAGATATGGGACGTCTGATACGTCTAGATACGACTCTGACAGGTGACACGTACGTAAGCATCCTGTCTCATCACCTGCGTGTCCATTCTGCATTACAACAGACTTGGGCAATGCCAGCACGACAATGCGAAACCCCGCACGTCCAGAATTGCTGCAGAGTGGCTCCAGGAACACTCTTCTGATTTTAAAAACTTCCGCTGGTCATCACACTCCCCAGTGATGAACATTATTGAGCATATCTGGGATGCCTTGCAAGGTGCTGTTCAGAAGAGGATCACCACCTGCTCGTACTCTTACGTATTTATGGACAGCCTGAAACCCCGGAAATGCATATCCTCCTATTTCCATCTATTGCACTGCAAATTTTTTTCCTTATTTTGTTACCTGATGATATAACATTTCTGTGCCTTTGTACACTCCTGGAAATGGAAAAAAGAACACATTGACACCGGTGTGTCAGACCCACCATACTTGCTCCGGACACTGCGAGAGGGCTGTACAAGCAATGATCACACGCACGGCACAGCGGACACACCAGGAACCGCGGTGTTGGCCGTCGAATGGCGCTAGCTGCGCAGCATTTGTGCACCGCCGCCGTCAGTGTCAGCCAGTTTGCCGTGGCATACGGAGCTCCATCGCAGTCTTTAACACTGGTAGCATGCCGCGACAGCGTGGACGTGAACCGTATGTGCAGTTGACGGACTTTGAGCGAGGGCGTATAGTGGGCATGCGGGAGGCCGGGTGGACGTACCGCCGAATTGCTCAACACGTGGGGCGTGAGGTCTCCACAGTACATCGATGTTGTAGCCAGTGGTCGGCGGAAGGTGCACGTGCTCGTCGACCTGGGACCGGACCGCAGCGACGCACGGATGCACGCCAAGACCGTAGGATCCTACGCAGTGCCGTAGGGGACCGCACCGCCACTTCCCAGCAAATTAGGGACACTGTTGCTCCTGGGGTATCGGCGAGGACCATTCGCAACCGTCTCCATGAAGCTGGGCTACGGTCCCGCACACAGTTAGGCCGTCTTCCGCTCACGCCCCAACATCGTGCAGCCCGCCTCCAGTGGTGTCGCGACAGGCGTGAATGGAGGGACGAATGGAGACGTGTCATCTTCAGCGATGAGAGTCGCTTCTGCCTTGGTGCCAATGATGGTCGTATGCGTGTTTGGCGCCGTGCAGGTGAGCGCCACAATCAGGACTGAATACGACCGAGGCACAAAGGGCCAACACCCGGCATCATGGTGTGGGGAGCGATCTCCCACACTGGCCATACACCACTGGTGATCGTCGAGGGGACACTGAATAGTGCACGGTACATCCAAACCGTCATCGAACCCATCGTTCTACCATTCCTAGACCGGCAAGGGAACTTGCTGTTCCAACAGGACAATGCACGTCCGCATGTATCCCGTGCCACCCAACGTGCTCTAGAAGGTGTAAGTCAACTACCCTGGCTAGCAAGATCTCCGGATCTGTCCCCCATTGAGCATGTTTGGGACTGGATGAAGCGTCGTCTCACGCGGTCTGCACGTCCAGCACGAACGCTGGTCCAACTGAGGCGCCATGTGGAAATGGCATGGCAAGCCGTTCCACAGGACTACATCCAGCATCTCTACGATCGTCTCCATGGGAGAATAGCAGCCTGCATTGCTGCGAAAGGTGGATATACACTGTACTAGTGCCGACATTGTGCATGCTCTGTTGCCTGTGTCTATGTGCCTGTGGTTCTGTCAGTGTGATCATGTGATGTATCTGACCCCAGGAATGTGTCAATAAAGTTTCCCCTTCCTGAGACAATGAATTCACGGTGTTCTTATTTCAATTTCCAGGAGTGTATATTGTAATTGTTTTACTATTTGTATATATATGCATTTATGTCAATGTATAATTGGTTTGTTTTGTGAATATTATCTGTATTTATACGCTGGATCTGGCCTAGGGAAAACTATACTATCGAACGAATACATCGATAGGTCGTGTGGAGAACGAAAGTGTTTAGCATCTTTGGTAGTGTTAACTCTGCCGCTGAGCAGAAGGGGTCTGGCTGGGGTGGTGCAGTGGAGCAGGTGCGTTGTGTGAAGCTCCCGCGAGTTGCCGCGCTTTCGGGGTTTAGCAGCATGTAATTGCGCTCGACTTGCGATGATAGTTTCTGACATGGTGTCGCGGACGGGAAGCATTAGCTGGCGCACATCAAGAGCCCGTATCGTCTGGTGATCGTGCCGAGAAGAAGGCGCGCCAACATCCAGCTTCTGCAACAGCGACGGCCGACAATGAGTGACTGTCGCCACCTCCTCGATCGACGACTTCAAACCTTCAATCAACCAACAAGGAAGACTGGAAGCACGTAAAGTTTAAGAACTGTATGGCAGACCTCAGCTTTTCAAACTTTTAAAATTGTTGCATCACAAAATTGCAGCAACTTAGCATGAACCTTTGTTGCTCATTGTCCCAATTGCATTGCCAAGCAGGGTCCCTTCCTTTTCCGAAATGAACCCGTGTGTCGTTGAGATTCAAACGCCAGCATTAAAGTAATATAATTCGATTTCACTGCTTTAATTTCAAAGTTCAGTTAAAGTATTCATAGCTGGCTACAATATTTAGATTACACAAGCACAAATTAAGAGTGCAAGTTTTGTTACCGTATTTTAGCTTACCTGTGACGGCAGCTCAGCTTGGTACGTACTAAATTTTACTATTGTTAATTGTTCAGAATCATTTAATTCAAGTTCAAAATTAAATCTCTTATTTCCAAATTGCGTAGATTCAAGTAGCTTTTGAAATGATTGTTGAGGTAGTCCAAGACTTCAGAAAGAAAGCTCACTATTAACTTCAGTCACTAAATTAACTTTCGATTTTCCGGTTTTATTAATTTTTTTGCTAAACGAAGTCAGAGTGTAGCGAAATTTATTACTTCTGACAAACTTTCAGTTTTCACACTACATGTGTCAACCTTCAGTTGCCACGCTTCTAGTGCTAATTATATGTGTAATAACCTTTCTTTTTTCAGTTACTATAGTAATTGTCCTTAGGACTGGCGACCGTAATATCCCCCAAATCTCAAATATCTAATTACCGGTAGTTAATTGTTAACGTAACGGCCGCACATTTACTTTCTTTATTAACTTTACCCCCTTTCAAAATTAATTTCACACGTTTCATTGGCATTTTTCCTTTCATTTAGATGTAACCCTTTCCTCCCTCTTTACCGACAAATTGACTTCGGTGACGATTGCTTTTTCCAAAATTTCCATTAGGTACACGCGGTTTAATTTTTCACTGTCATTAAGGTCGATAAGTGAGGGGGAGGTTACGCGTGGCGACCTGGTGACAGGACAATCTTCGAATCTGAGGTTGTTCTGGACACGAATTTTGCATTGTGCAAATCTCGTAACATAGTACTGGTTACGAAATGGTCGATACGTCAGCGAGAATATTAGTGTGAGGAATCCTAATTAGATTTGAGATTTGGCATTTATATTAAAATTATTAAAATGAGTGAAGGCAACAATTGCCAAAATTTGGTAGACTTGGATACGGAACAATCGGTCGAACAGTGGGAAACGCGCACCGCGGTACCCATTGTTCAGGGGCAGGCGGCTAGCATGAAAGACGCGACCGCCGAAACGCAACAAAGAGCAGAAATGGAATTCCAAACTTTAGAAAACGTTTCGGAATCGGAAGCGAAAATCAAATCTGAATCCCTTGATGACGAATACGGGGGGACAATTAAAGAGGAAGCCGCTACAGAAGTAAAACCGGTAGTTTCCGGGAATTTAACTGATTTATCGAATGTTTTGATTAACGAAATCAAGAGTCAATCGGCAGAAATTAAAGCTCTGTCTGCCAAGCAAGAAGATCAGGCTGCCAAGCAAGAAGCTCAGGCTGCCAAGCAAGAAGCTCAGGCTGCCAAGCAAGTAGCTCAGTCTGAAAAAATTGAACGAAAGCTAGACAATCAGAACAAAGCTATTAATGTTGTTAACAACAATGTTGGAGTTGTTAACACAAAAGTTGATAAAATCCAAGAAGATATTGTTGTGATTAATACTGAAATCGGTAATCTTAAACAGGAAATGATGGGCGTTCAGGCGGAAATTGCGAGCATAAATACTCGTTTTTATTCCGAAATTAGCAGAATCGAGAAAAGTTTAGGAGAAGCAGTTGCTCCGATCATCGAGAATAAGGTGACGGAACAAATTCAGTTAGTGGAAAAAGAGGATCAAAAGAAGGTGGAAACTTTAAAGGCTTTAGTATCCGAAGTAGATACCAAAGTGACGAAGCAGGCTAATACCTGCGAAGAGAAAAAAAGGGAAGTAGAAACGCTTGCGACAACCACTTGCCAAGTAATTACGAGAGTGTCGGAATTAGAAAAGAAACTTGACGAAAAACAGAGCTATGTGCCAATCTGTGCACATAGTTCGGAATTGTTGACGAAAGAGGAGCGGTTCGACCCCTTGAAAAAAGGCGGTATACACGCGACGGGTTTCATTAAAAATTGTGAAAGAGTTTTACCCAGATCATGGACTAATGAGAGAAAAATTAATGCGGTTATTGATGTGTTGGCTGGTGATGTCAAGCTTTGGGGCTTAAACCTCAACATTACAAACCTGACTTTTGACGAGTTTAAGAATTTGTTTCTGGCTGAATACTGGTCAGAGCAAAAACAGCAAAGTGTCTGGCGCGAATTTGTGGTATCGAGGCCTTTCGATGCGAATTCGCGCGGCTCGATGAAGTGCGTGATCGCCGCACGGAATCCGAAATAGTCTGGGAACTCTACAAGAAGCTTCCAGATGATACAAAACGCTACGTAGGAAGCAATTACAAGACAATCAATGATTTCCTGGAAAGAGTTGAGGACGAAGACAATTGGCGCAATAATCGCGACACTGGTAGAGGCCGTGGTAACGACAACGGGAACCACAACAACGATAACCATGGGAATAATGCATACCGCAACCATGGCAGCAGTAACAATAGTGGTTCGCGCCGTAATGACAATCGGTACAATGCAAATAATAACAGGAATGACGGAAACCAGTATCATACTAGCGTGATACGGGCTTCGCAGAATCGTAATAACGCCAGAGGGTATGATCAGCCGCCTCAGCAGCATCCGCGGAGTGTATCTGCTGGGACGAGACAGGGAAACCATTAGCCGCGCCGGTGAGGGGCCGACCGGGCGTGGAGAAATTTTGGAGGCCCAATAACAAGAGAAAAGCCAGGTGTCGTCGTTACGAAAATTCCGTATGGAATAATCAACGGCGGGAGAGTGTGCCAGTGTTAAGATAAAGGAGTGCGCCCACAAGTAGTAGATCAGCTGTATATACGACAGTAGAAAGTACATTCACTGTCAGTGAGAACAATTTAAATAGTGTTCCGAAGATCGATTATAAAGTGTCAGTTGTAATACCCACAGCGGAACTGGAGATTGAGTTTAAGAATGATTCGCAAGTGTTGAGAGAAGATCAGATGTCGGATAAAACGTCCGTCATCGAGCGAGGGGATGCAGAGAGGGATGAGGTCTGGTTAAGGCAGTTCGGTCGCTTACACGACGAACTAAGAGATTATAGGGGCCTTTATGGGAGAAGTGTTTATGGGGAGCGCGTGCAGGATTTTCCACGTCTCGTCCCGCAGGATGATAGTGTTTGTGAAATGATAGAAAGTTCTGGCCCTAACCGGCAGACTTTACCAGAAACAGTTGATGTTAATGGGGAGCACGAGCAAGATTCGTCGTGTTTCGTCCCGCAGGAGTTAGATGTTGAAGTAGTAACGGAGAGTTCTGACCCTAACCGGCAGACCTTACCGAAAGTTTTAGTGGTAGAAGTAGCCGACCCATCCGACGCAAACCTCCAGTTTAAACATTGCGAGAGTATTAAGGAGAAAGATTACGAAAATTTTAGTGATAGCCGGACACGATTGGTAGAAAAGCACGTAGATTGGAACGTGTATGAGGTTAGAGCTGACGTTATATGGTCAGACGGTAGCAGTGTGGGTTGCGCAGATCCAGAGGAAGTAATTGCAGATACTACTGGGCACATTCCTCCAGGTAGATTGGCAGATGAGATCAATCTGACCAAAGTGTAATCAACGAAGGTGACAATTAGTGAATTGATAGCAAAGCAACACTCACTAGTTGACGAGTTACAGGAAAAGGTTTCGATATTGGAGGCGAAGCTACAGACTAAGCCTCAGGACAAACGTGTTGAAATTAAAACTGTATGTGAACAGAAGCTGAAAAGGCCGCCAGATAAGCCGGATTTAGGATCAAAGCCGGATGGTTTTTTCTGGAATGATCTTGATATAGACGAGGATTTACTGTGGGAAAATAAAGAAACAGCCGAGGACAAGTGTAGACAGGTAGTAGTGTCTGTTAATATGCACGACCTACAACTAAACGTGTTGATCGTCACCAGTGCAGAATTGAGTGCTGTATCTGGGAAAATATTTGAGTTACTGAAAGACAGACCCGGCATCGTAGTTATGCCAGTAACAGGAGTGAAAATTATCGGTGCTACTGGGAAGGCCAGTAAACCGGTCACAAAACAGATTTTTGTCAACTTCGAGATATGTGGGGCACGATTTGAATAAGAGTTTGTCGTCGTGCCAGACTTAACTACGGAAGTAATTATCGGGTTAGATTGGTTATTAAAGTACCATGCAGTGATTAATTGCGAAAGCAAAACTTTGACATGTACGTCACAAGATAAAACAATAGTAGTTAGCTTTGACGAGGCAGGAGACGGTGTGCATAGGCAATACCAGCCTATACACATTGTTAACTGGCCGGATGGTATTGATGTAGGTATGAATTCGAACTACTGTAATGCGAGGAATCTCGGTATTGACAATAGTGTAGAAAGTGAATTGGAAAGTATTGTAGACGGTGTGTCAAACATAACACACGAACAAAGAAGAGGCCTGTATGAAGTAATAATGAGGAATAAGAGTGAGTTTTCAGACAAACCGGGACTTGTGGAAGGATATAAATGCAAGTTGCATGTAATTCCGCACGAACCATTCTTCGTGAGACCGTATGCTATACCGCTGTCCAAAAAGGAAGCAGTGCAACGGGAGATAGATAAGACGATCGAATGGGGAGTGATTGAAATAAGTACGAGTCCATACAATAACGGTTTGGTCATTGTAGGAAAACGGGATGGTAGTGTGCGTATTGTGAGTGACGCACGTACGTTGAATAGGGTCGTTCAACGTGAAACAGACAGACCAGAGAGTATGGAGGAGATTTTGCAACGTTTTCATGACGTTAAGTTCATGACTAGCCTCGATCTGACGGCTAGTTACTGGCAAATAGAACTCTAAGAAGAATCTAGGCCATACACCGCCTTCTTGTTTGCGGGCAGGTGTTATCAGTATAGAGTACTGCCGTTTGGACTTAATATATCTGTGTCCGTATTCATCAGGGCCCTAGATAAAGTGCTAGGACTGGCTTTGAGTTCAAGATTAACTGTATATGTTGACGACCTATTGTTGGCCAATGCCACATGGCATGACCATTGTGACTTGTTAGATGAAGTTTTTAGAGCATTGCGCCGTGGCGGAATGACTCTAAAGCTAAAGAAATGCGAATTTGTGAAGCAGGAACTGAAATTTTTAGGGCATGTAATTACCACTGCTAGTATTACGAAGGACCCAGAGAAACTAGAGGCAATAAGGAATTGTCCTCCACCCAACTCTAGGAAACAGTTAAAAAGTTTTCTAGGGCTCACAGGATTTTACCGTAAATTTGTAAAAGGACAAGTGTTTAATGACGAAAATTCGAATAACCTCTTACGCAAAAATGTTCCGTTTGTGTGGACTGACGGGTGTCAGGCCGCTTTCGAGAGACTAAAAGACGAGTTGTTAAGATCTAACATACTATTTCATCCTGATTTATCGCTACCCATCCATCTGGGAACGGATTCGCTGAATTACGGGGTGGGGGTAGAACTGTTCCAAGACGTTGGTAAAGTAGAGGATAAGGAACACCGGACGATAGCGTTCGCGAGTCGAACTTTATCAAAAAGTGAGCGAAACTACACGATTTCTGAGAAAGAGTGTCTCGCTATCGTGTGGGGATTCAAGAAGTTCAAGGGTTACCTATGGGACCGTAAGGCGCTCACTTATCTGAAAGATTGTAAACTACTTAACGAAAGACTGACTAGGTGGTCGCTGTATTTACAGCAATTTAACTATGACATCTGTTACGTAAAAGGGACCGACAATTGCGTTGCGGATGCGCTGTCGCGGTTGCCCGAGTCTAATCAAGATGTATTGAAAGATGAGTCAGATGGAATGGTCAAATTATGCTATTTTAAAGAAGTTGAGGAACGCAAATTAATAGTGAACATCTGTAAGAATCTACGTCGTCATCAGAACGAGGATGGTTGTTTAAATATGGTGAAAGCCCGATATGACGAAAGGAGTCCAGAAGGAGAGAAATTAAGGAAGTATTACAAGATATACGATCATATCTTGTACATATGTAAGGGTGAAGATAGTAATATTTGGCGGGTATGCTGGCCACAAAATTCATCACGGAAATAATAGACTACTACCATTTGGCGTATGGTCACTGTGGACCAAAGAAATGTACGGAAAAGCTGAGTGAAGTAGTGCATTTTAACAACATGTTAAAACGCGTTACTGACAGAGTGAAAACTTGAGATTTATGTCAGAAGTTGAAGGTTACGAGTCGTGGTCCGATGCAAAGTATAAGGCCTAACGACGCCTTTGAATTACTGTGCGTGGACTTATACGGACCTTTGCCCACGTCATCAGGAAACTTTGCCTACATTTTAGTAGTGCTAGAAGCTTTTTCCATGTTCATCAAACTATACCCTATTAGGAAAAGCTACATCCAAAGCGGTCTTTAGCAAGCTTGTGAACGATTATTTTGTTCATATTGGTAAGCCCAAGGCGATTCTATCAGACAATGGGGCACAATTTACTTCTAAGTTGTGGAATGAAGGCATGGAAAATAATGGGATCGAGGTGATCCATATTTCAGCTTATTGTCCGGCTCGGAATCCCGCTGAGAGGTATATGCGCGAGCTAGGCCGACTTTCCGTACCTATTGCCATCACAACCATAGGGCATGGGGCAAATATGTAGCAGTATTTGAGAGAATTATGAACACCTTGGGACATGAATATACGGGATTTTCTCCAGAGGAAATCCTGTTGGATGACAGAAGTAAAAGTTTAGTGGAAGAGATAATCAAATTCCCTCCACGGATTGACATTAGTATTGGTGTGAAAAAAGATCGTTTGCGAGAAGTAATGAAGCTAAAAGCCGATGCTCGCATACGTCGTCATGACGCTAAAGCGCGTTTTGCTAAGTTTGCAATCGGAGACTTAGTACTTGTAAAAGCTAAATGAAGTCAGAGTGTAGTGAAATTTATTACTTCTGACAAACTTTCAGTTTTCACACTACATGTGTCAACCTTCAGTTGCCACGCTTCTAGTGCTAATTATATGTGTATTAATCTTTCTTTTTTCAGTTACTATAGTAATTGTCCTTAGGACTGGCGACCGTAATTTCCCCCATATCTCAAATATCTACTTACTGGTAGTTAATTGCTAACGTAACGGCCGCACATTTACTTTCTTTCTTAACTTTACCCCTTTTCAAAATTAATTTCACCAGTTTCATTGGCATTTTTCCTTTCATTTAGATGTAACCCTTTCCTCCCTCTTTACCGACAAATTGACTTTGTGACGATTGCTTTTTCCAAAATTTCCATTAGGTACATGCGGTTTAATTTTTCACTGTCATTAAGGTCGATAAGTGTGAGGGAGGTTACACGTGGCGACCTGGTGACAGGACAATCTTCGAATTTGAGTTTGTTCTGGACACGAATTTTGCATTGTGCAAATCTCGTAACATAGTACTGGTTACGAAATGGTCGATACGTCAGTGAGAATATTAGTGTGAGGAATCCTAAATAGCTTTGAGATTTGGCATTTATATTAAAATTATTAAAATGAGTGAAGGCAACAATCGCCAAAATTTGGTAGACTTGGATACGGAACAATCGGTTGAACAGTGGGAAACGCGCACCGCGGTACCCATTGTTCAGGGGCAGGCGGCTAGCATGAAAGACGCGACCGCCGAAACGCAACAAAGAGCAGAAATGGAATTCCAAACTTTAGAAAACGTTTCGGAATCGGAAGCGAAAATCAAATCTGAATCCCTTGATGACGAATACGGGGGGACAATTAAAGAGGAAGCCGCTACAGAAGTAAAACCGGTAGTTTCCTGGAATTTAACTGATTTATTGAATGTTTTGATTAACGAAATCAAGAGTCAATCGGCAGAAATTAAAGCTCTGTCTGCCAAGCAAGAAGATCAGGCTGCCAAGCAAGAAGCTCAGGCTGCCAAGCAAGAAGCTCAGGCTGCCAAGCAAGTAGCTCAGTCTGAAAAAATTGAACGAAAGCTAGACAATCAGAAAAAAGCTATTGATGTTGTTAACAACAATGTTGGAGTTGTTAACATAAAAGCTGATAAAATCCAAGAAGATATTGTTGTGATTATTACTGAAATCGATAATCTTAAACTGGAAATGATGGGCGTTCAGGCGGAAATTGCGAGCATAAATACTCGTTTTTCTTCCGAAATTAGCAGAATCGAGAAACGTGTAGGAGAAGCAGTTGCTCCGATCATCGAGAATAAGGTGACGGAACAAATTCAGTTAGTGGAAAATGAGGATCAAAAGAAGGTGGAAACTTTAAAGGCTTTAGTATCCGAAGTAGATACCAAAGTGAATTACTGTGCACGGACTTGTACGGACCTTTACCCAAGTCGTCAGGAAACTTTGCCTGCATTTTAGTAGTGCTAGAAGCTATTTCCAAGTTCCCAGAATGAGATTTTCACTCTGTAGCGGAGTGTGCGCTGATATGAAACTTCCTGGCAGATTAAAACTGTGTGCCCGACCGAGACTCGAACTCGGGACCTTTGCCTTTCGCGGGCAAGTGCTCTACCAACTGAGCTACCGAAGCACGACTCACGCCCGGTACTCACAGCTTTACTTCTGCCAGTACCTCGTCTCCTACCTTCCAAACTTTACAGAAGCTCTTCTGCGAACCTTGCAGAACTAGCACTCCTGAAAGAAAGGATACTGCGGAGACATGGCTTAGCCACAGCCTGGGGGATGTTTCCAGAATGAGATTTTCACTCTGCAGCGGAGTATGCGCTGATATGAAACTTCCTGGCAGATTAAAACTGTGTGCCCGACCGAGACTCGAACTCGGGACCTTTGCCTTTCGCGGGCAAGTGCTCTACCAACTGAGCTACCGAAGCACGACTCACGCCCGCTACTCACAGCTTTACTTCTCCCAGTACCTCGTCTCCTACCTTCCAAACTTTACAGAAGCTCTTCTGCGAACCTTGCATAACTCGGTCGGGCACACAGTTTTAATCTGCCAGGATGTTTCATATTTCCAAGTTCATCAAACTATACCCTATTAGGAAAGCTACATCCAAAGCGGTCTATAGCAAACTTGTGAACGATTATTTTGTTCATATTGGTAAGCCCAAGGCGATTCTATCAGACAATGGGGCACAATTTACTTCTAAATTGTGGAATGAAGGCATGGAAAATACTGGGGTCGAGGTGATCCATATTTCAGCTTATTGTCCGGCTCGGAATCCCGCTGAGAGGTATATGCGCGAGCTAGGCCGACTTTGCCGTACCTATTGCCATCACAACCATAGGGCATGGGGCAAATATGTAGCAGTATTTGAGAGAATTATGAACACCTTGAGACGTGAATCTACGGGATTTTCTCCAGACGAAATCCTGTTGGATGACAGAAGTAAAAGTTTAGTGGAAGAGATAATCTAATTCCCTCCACGGATTGACATTAGTATTGGTGTGAAAAAAGATCGTTTGCGAGATGTAATGAAGCTAAAAGCCGATGCTCGCATACGTCGTCATGACGCTAAAGCGCGTTTTGCTAAGTTTGCAATCGGAGACTTAGTACTTGTAAAAGCTCATGAGAAATCTAGCGAGATAGACAATGAAATCTCTAAATTTAAGTTTGTTTATAATGGACCATATAAAGTCATTGGTATACCTCACACAAATGCTTATTGCTTAGAGTATCCAAGCTCTGGAAAACTATTAGGTATACGGAACATTGTAGACTTGAAATTGTACTAACCTAGGATCGATTAATACCACACAATGGGTAATTTGTACAGTATGTAAATATAGAGTGTAAGATTTAAGGTTTGCTAGATTGCCATACTTTTGCCTGACCAAGAGGACATTAAAGAAGTTGTAATTAATTAGTAAATATTTTTGACTGGATGATTTAAGAGGAATTGATTAATAATCATTTGAAAAATCCAAGCTGCTAATTTAAGTTTTCAGCTGAGCCACTGTAGATTGTTGTTGTTGGTGTGGTCTTCAGTCCTGAGATTGGATTGATGCAGCTCTCCATGCTACTCAATCTTGTGCAAGCTTTTTCATCTCCCAGTACCTACTGCAACCTACATCCTTCTGAATCTGCTTAGTGTATTCATCTCTTGGTCTCCCTCTACGATTTTTACCCTCCACGCTGCCCTCCAATACTAAATTGGTGATCCCTTGATGCCTCAGAACATGTCCTACCAACCAGTCCCTTCTTCTGGTAAAGTTGTGCCACAAACTTCTCTTCTCCCCAATCCTATTCAATACTTCCTCATTAGTTATGTGATCTACCCATCTAATCTTCAGCATACTTCTGTAGCACCACATTTCGAAAGCTTCTATTCTCTTCTTGTCCAAACTATTTATTGTCCATGTTTCTTTTCCATACATGGCTACACTCCATACGAATACTTTCAGAAATGACTTCCTGACACTTAAATCAATACTGGATGTTAACAAATTTCTCTTCTTCAGAAACGCTTTCCTTGCCATTGCCAGCCTACATTTTATATCCTCTCTACTTCGACCATCATCAGTTATTTTGCTCCCCAAATAGCAAAACTCCTTTACTACTTTAAGTGCCTCATTTCCTAATCTAATTCCGTCAGCATCACCCGACTTAATTAGACTACTTTCCATTATCCTTGTTTTGCTTTTGTTGATGTTCATCTTATATCCTCCTTTCAAGACACTGTCCATTCCACTCAACTGCTCTTCCAAGTCCTTTGCTGTCTCTGACAGAATTACAATATCATCGGCGAACCTCAAAGTTTTTATTTCTTCTCCATGAATTTTAATACCTACTCCGAATTTTTCATTTGTTTCCTTTACTGCTTGCTCAATATACGGATTGAACAACATCGGGGAGAGGCTACAACCATGTCTTACTCCCTTCCCAACCACTGCTTCCCTTTCATGTCCCTCGACTCTTATAACTGCCATCCGGTTTCTGTACAAATTGTAAATAGCCTTTCGCTTCCTGTATTTTACCCCTGCCACCTTTAGAATTTGAAAGAGAGTATTCCAGTAAACATTGTCAAAAGCTTTCTCTAAGTCTACAAATGCTAAAAAAGTAGGTTTGCCTTTCCTTAATCTTTCTTCTAAGATAAGTCGTAAGGTCAGTATTGCCTGTAGATTAAGGAATGTAAATATGATTTTGTAACTAGCTGTAAGATTTCATGAATGTGTGTTTTACTAGTCATTGCCGATGTACTTAAACGCAGTTTTAAGTTTCAGGCTAGTACATGCGTATGATGATGGACAGTGTTGAGTTATCCACTGTGATAGTGTTAATGGACTCCTTGAGATTACTCGGGAGTGAGTTTTTCCGAAAGAATTCAGTGAAATGGACGTTCTGGAAATGCCGTTACAAGGGCGAGTGAGATCAAGCGTGCCGCACAGGCGGGCGCAACAATACTGGCGAGGCGGAGCCGCTGTCGGCTCTTGTGCCGCTGTCGGCATTATTTGTACTTGCGGGTACGGAAGGCGGAGTTGTTTTTCTTCTCGGACAGCTAATGTGAAAGAATCCTGTTGTCAATATTTATGGTTTTTTCGATCTACGGAATATTATTTTCTTGTTTAGCGTTAATTGGACTCTCATGACGAGAATATTAATTATGAAAAGTATATAAAATACGTATTCTATGTAATTAATTATTAATTTGCGTATTTTGATATACCTGTTTTTCATGACCATGCACTCTGATTAATTTTGTAAATAGTATTTCATTTCCTGATAGTGTTACGAATTTTGACGATTTTGGAATAGCTAGACCATTTTCTATGTTTTCTATGAATTTTAATATGTTGTCAACCTGTTTTTCTTTTGTGCAAGATGACAGAGTGGAATAAGATTAGGAGTGTCTCCACTCAATTATTGTGGTCTAAAAATTGATTTATGCTTAATTAGACGAATACTAAATTTTATTGATGTTTTGAGCACATGCATTTCCGCTGTTTCTTTTTTGGGACATTTTCTGAGTCTGTTTAGGTTACACGAACATCCTCAGACAAAGTGGGGCACGTGTAACGCCGGAAATGCATATCCTCCTATTTCCATCTATTGCACTGCAAATTATTTTCCTTATTTTGTTACCTGATGTTGTAACATTTCTGTGTCTTTGTATATTGTAATTGTTTTACTATTTGTATATATATGCATTTATGTCGATGTATAATTGGTTTGTTTTGTGAATATTATCTGTATTTATACGCTGGGTCTGGCCTAGGGAAAACTATACTATCGAACGAATACATCGATAGGTCTTGTGGAGAACGAAAGTGTTTAGGATCTTTGGTAGTGTTAACTCTGCCGCGTGGAGCGCAGGCTGAGCAGAAGGGGTCTGGCTGGGGTGGTGCAGTGGAGCAGGTGTGTTGTGTGAAGCTCCCGCGAGTTGTCGCGCTTTCGGGGTTTAGCAGCATGTAATTGCGCTCGACTTGCGATGATAGTTTCTGACATGGTGTCGCGGACGGAAAGCATTAGCTGGCGCACATCAAGAGCCCGTTTCGTCTGGTGACCATGTCGAGAAGAAGGTGCGCCAACATCCAGCTTCTGCAACAGCGACGGCCGACAATGAGTGACTGTCGCCACCTCCTCGATCGACGGCTTCAAACCTTCAATCAACCAACAAGGAAGACTGGAAGCACGTAAAGTTTTAGAACTGTACGGCAGACCTCAGCTTTTCAAACTTTTAAAATTGTTGCATCACAAAATTACAGCAACTTAGCATGAACCTTTGTCGCTCATTGTCCCAATTGCACTGCCAAGCAGGGTCCCTTCCTTTTCCGAAATGAACCCGAGTGTCGTTGAAATTCAAACGCCAGCATTAAAGTAATATAATTCGATTTCACTGCTTTAATTTCGAAGTTCAGTTAAAGTATTCATAGCTGGCTACAGTATTTAGATTACACAAGCACATATTAAGAGTGCGAGTTTTGTTACCGTATTTTAGCTTACCTGTGACTGCTGCTCAGCTTGGTACGTACTAAATTTTACTATTGTTAATTGTTCAGAATCATTTAATTCAAGTTCAAAGTTAAATCTCTTATTTCTAAATTGCGTAGATTCAAGTTGCTTTTGAAATGATTGTTGAGGTAGTCCAAGACTAACCTTATTTTACTGAATTTCGATGTGCTTCGGAAAGAAAGCTCACTATTAACTTCAGTCACTAAATTAACTTTCGATTTTCCGGTTTTATTAATTCTTTTGCTAAATGAAGTCAGAGTGTAGCGAAATTTATTACTTCTGACAAACTTTCAGTTTTCACACTACACGTGTCAACCTTCAGTTGCCACGCTTCTAGTGCTAATTATATGTGTATTAACCTTTCTTTTTTCAGTTACTATAGTAATTGTCCTTAGGACTGGCGACCGTAATTTCCCCCAAATCTCAAATATCTAATTACCGGTAGTTAATTGTTAACGTAACGGCCGCACATTTACTTTCTTTATTAACTTTACCCCTTTTCAAAATTAATTTCACCAGTTTCATTGGCATTTTTCCTTTCATTTAGATGTAACCCTTTCCTCCCTCTTTACCGACAAATTGACTTCTGTGACGATTGCTTTTTCCAAAATTTCCATTAGGTACATGCGGTTTAATTTTTCACCGTCATTAAGGTCGATAAGTGAGGGGGAGGTTACAAGACCTGTAGGATTCATAGTGGCAGTTCCCTCAAGCACTACTCCAGACATTAGTCGAGTCCATAACCGTGTGGTTCTAGGCGCTTAAGTCTGGAACCGCGCTACCGCTACGGTCGCAGGTTCGAATCCTGCCTCGTTCATGGATGTGTGTGATGTCCTTAGGTTAGTTAAGTCCCATAGTGCTCAGAGCCATTTGAACCATTTGAACTTCTGCGTTCTCACGAGAGCCCTACACGATATTAGGCAGGTGTACCTGTTTCTTTGGCGCTTCAGTGAGGAATCAGATATACGCCCTTGTCGAGGATCACCTTCATCGTCTTCAAGGATAAGACTATTGGCCTGTTCCGCCTCAGAACTGTCCATGTCAGCTCTTTAAGGGACGTCCAACGTTTCTCTTATCGGCTGCATTACATTGTACTGGCGCTTTAGTTGTTCCATCATTAGACATAGGGTACAGTGGGGCTATTCCGCACGCAAGGATAATCCACCTTAAATACGAAATTTTGCAACAGTGAATTAACTCCTCACAGAATGAGGACGGTTTGAATTCATTGTGTGCCAGTATCTCTATGTCGTCGCATGTGGTTGCAGTAAGAGTGCTTGCTGTTACGTTACTGACAGGACAGAAGAGGTAAGCGAATTGTAATGGATTCTTGCCACAGTTAACGAATACATCGTAACAAATTAAGGTGTACCAAGCACGATAATGTTCATTTTAAACTCTTATTGTTACTTGTATAAGAACATTGGCTACGCAGAGTGTGTACCAACAGATATTGCTGGCTTTTTTCACAAAGACCTGATTTGCCGCGAATTTAGAAATGTCTGCACATTGGGCTATTTCGCCCGTACACGTGCGGCTACTTGTTCTCAGTTAAATTATTAGTTGTACTGCGAAATTCTAGAGAACACGTTTTCTTATTTTCTTTTCAGATAATCCATACATACAAAAGGAGCCGGCCGGTGTGGCCGTGCAGTTCTAGACGCTTCAGTCTGGAACCGCGTGACCGCTACGGTCGCAGGTTCGAATCCTGCCTCGGGCATGGATGTGTGTGATGTCCTTTGGTTAGTTAGGTTTAAGTAGTTCTAAGTTCTCGGGGACTGATGACCACAGATGCTAAGTCCAATAGTGCTCAGAGCCATTTGAACCATACAAAAGGAAAGGGCAAGTGCTTCATGGTCCGAGGAAGATATGAAGCAAGCAGCAGCAATTGTTACAGACAGCCCCTCTGGATTAAGTGCTAGCAATGTACTGCATGGTTCTCGAGGTGTTTGTGGGTGGAAAGGGACGAAAAAGATTTACCTGTGGAAAATGATTTTGATTTTGACACTGAAATACAATGGGCGGACTAGACTCTTGACTGGCTGGAATGGTCCCACTATTTTTATATTTAGTGATTTCTGCGTTCTTCCGATGTTTGTTTAATACTTTGTACCTGTGAAGGAATTTCGATCTTTTATATACTGGAATGTACTGACAATTAAAATACCATAATTTTATTACATTGACTGATTTCTTAAAAAGATACGTGTCATATTATATAGGGACTGCAGTTGAAATGAATGGAATAGCACCGCTGTACCCAACGTTGATATGGCCTTTCCAATTAGTCGGTATTTTTCAATTATATTTGTAATAGATTGAATGTTCAGTTCTTGCCTAATAGGGGTATTTGTTTTCTGATCAAACAATGAATACCGCACCAGAAAGACAAGGAACTTCGTCTCTCATGATTCGATTCGTCGTAATTGATCATATGTTATTGTCCACCATTCGCTACCGCGCAGCATCAAAAGTACGCTGTTAGTTTGTAGACTTTAATTAGTGCTTCTTTCCGTCTTAAGGTACGTTGAATAGTTCAACAGAATTGTCTGAATCTGGCCAATTTCAGCTCTATATCTTATGACTTGGGAAATTTAAAATAGCACACTCAATATTTGAACTCTCTTACTTGTTCGGTTATTTATCCGTCTACTACAATTTTGGCTCTTATGAGTTTCAATCCGTGGAACGCTACCACTTTTGCTTTATCTTTCGACATTCGGATTCCATATTTCGCAGCAATTCGACCCAATTTGTGTACTAAAATTTGAACCTTTTCTTCAGATTCTACTATTATAATCTGATCATCAGCAAGCAGTAAGATCATAAAATTTAAATTATTATTTCTTAAAATGTCATTTAATAATATCAAACATTTAGGAATATCGTCAATATAAACATTAAAAAGGACCTGGAATAGTGGGCAACCTTGACTGACTCCTTGATTGATATCAGCAGATTCTCTCCCATTTATCACTGTGCGGATCCTTATTTTATTATTTGTGTACAATGACTGAAATGCCATAATAAGGTGTACTGGAACTTCCAGCTCCTTAAGTTACTCCCATAGTATTTTCCGCTTTAGGTCGTCAAACGTCTTTTAATAATCGATAAAAACATAGTAAGTTGGTGAGTTAGCAATCTAAATTGCCTTCTTTTGTCGGTTATTTGTGCCAAAGCGAAAATACAGCCAGAACACGATCGACATTTTCTGAAACCATGTTGTACCTCTAACATACTTGATTCAGCTATTGATATTAATCTCTTAACTGTAATTTTAGCATACAGTTCGTAGCAGGAGTTTAGTTGACTCATTCCTTGTTAGTTTGTGCATTGTGATTTATCTCCTTTCTCGTAAATAAGGTACACCAAAGCCTCATTGCGGTCATCAGGCGCATGTTCGCTCAGAAAGCAAACGTTAATAAAATTTGAAAACCTGTGCTTTAGTTGAACAAATGCATGTGGTGGCATGTGGTTGCAGTATGGGTGTTTACTGTTACATTACTGATAGGACAGAAGAGCAGACTCTATAGGTAAGCGAATAGTGATGGATTACTGCCACAGTTAAAGAATATAACCTAACAAATTAAGGTTTACCACGCACAGTAATGTGAAATGTCAAACTCTTATTGTTGCTTGTATAAGAACACAGGTTACGCAGTGTTCGTACCAACAAATATTGCTGGCTTTTTTCACAGAGCTCCATGTTTCTATTATGAGTGCCAGGCGAGTTTTTGGGTTTTGTTTCTTTGATCACTTTTTGTAACTTTTCAATTATTATGAAATCTACAGAACCGCTGGTACTGGTGTTTATTTCGGGTTCTTCTTCATTATCAGTCTACAGGCATTTCAAGTACTTTAACCATTCCTTTTCGGATGCTACATTTTACTCTAAAGTATCTCATTCTTGGTTATACAAGTGCTTTATAATTTTGTATCCTTTGTTTTGTCTTCTATGAACATCATGTTCGATTCCACTAACTTATCAGACCCAACTTCCACATTCGATTTTTCGTATTTCTTTCTTTACTAAAGCAGATTTACTTTTACAATCCCCTCTGTAATTGACATTATTAGTGAATGACGAGGTTTTAAATGTGGCTCCTTTTTGTCTTTTATTAACTTGCTAACAGGGTCATTCCAAAACTTAAATGGCCTTTTAGTATATTTCTTTTCCCTCATCCCTAATGCTTAACCGGCTGTGTGCATTTTAATTTCTTTAATAGTATTCCATTCATCATTTACGTTGATGCTTTAAGATTTATGTTGTTGCTTACTGGTTTCATTTGACGTTGTGCATTTAGTCTCTTTTGGTATAATAATTAGGTATTATGTTCTTGAAGTAAGTGCACATTATCCGTTCTTTCATCCGACTGCGTGTTTGCGCGTAGTTTCTTCCATCTTTTTAAAAAGCTATGTCACTTTTTACTAAAAAGAGAGCTGATGATATATCCAAGTTTCTGTAAACTCGTGCGTCTTTTATTCTTACCCATGCATTTTTATTTGCAAGAACACAGTCTACTATTGACGCTGCAATCGTGCTGCCCATGTAAATTTATCGATGTCTCGATGTTTGTCATTCGCAATTCTCTGCGTTTGACTAACTCTACTAGCTTTTACCATTATTATTCAGTGTATCTTCACCCTTTGTACCTACTACATCTTTAATGGGACTCTTACCCACTCAGGTGTTTAAGTCTCCCATGAGTGTATAATCATTTTTTATTTATTTTCCCTATAGTGTTCTGTAACAGGTTATGAAATTCAATATAATTTTGAGTTCTTCCTTCTTCTGGCCCATACAAAGACAATACGGAGACTTCTTCGCTGTCGAATTTAAGGTGTAGCTCTAGCACTGGTTTATTTACAAATGTGCACGAATGTATGCTGTTCTTTAACGCTTTTCGCACTCAAATGGAGACTCCAGCAGCACCTTTTTGTTCTTACAATACTCCGTGATAGAGCATCACATAATTATGAAATTCCATCGTTCTCCTTAATATGAGAATTTTGTAAGGACGCAAATTTCGCTTCCTCGTTACGTTAGGCACTCGAAATGATAATGAATCGTACAGAACATGAATCAAAATACTTCTTTGTTTTGTTGCAAAAAGATTCTTTTGTTTTGTTTTAGTTTTGGTTTTTGTTGCTTTTAAGTTATTTAATTTTTTGGAATTCAATACAATTACAAAACTTCATAATGTACAGTATTTTTCGTTTCTCCCATACTACGTGGTAAGAATGTGAATTGGCTATCTGAAACACCGCTTCGTGAAAGATCTGCCTACAATTGGCAATGCGAATAATGTGTGTGAGGTTTTAAACGCCCTCTGTCGCACTAGAATCGACTGTTAGGATGAAAACAAAAAAGGAAAACAGGACTTTTCACAGAAAACGTTCAAATGTGTGTGAATTCCTAAGGAACCAAACTGAAGAGGTCACCGGTCCCTAGACTTAGACACTACTTAAACTAACTTAAACTAGCTTACGCTAAGGACAACACACACAACCCATATCCGAGGGAGGACTCGAACCTCCGGCGGGAGGGGCCGCGCAATTCGCGTCTGTGGCGCCTCTACCGCCGTGGCCCATTTTCAATGCACATCCATACTATTATATACAGCGTGTTAAAAAGTGTCGAATACTTTGAGAGCTAGTTGTACTCATTGAAACAAGAAAAATAAGTCCAATAAACATGGGTCCGGAAACGCATACTTTCCGAGATAATCACGTGTTTATAGGAAGCGCTGCGCGACGCTTGGTAATACAGTCGTTGCATTGGCGCTCCGTTAAATGTGTCGGCAGTTTATTATGATGTCTTATTCACAGTACTCTGCCTACCATTAGGTGGTCTACAGTTAGTTGTGTGGTTCGAGTAGTGTTGTAGTCTAAGTTAATTTACGTTGTGTTTGTGTGCCTTATTGTACACTACAGTCAACCCTGCGTACGTATCATAGTGTTTTACCTTCTTCCAAACGCGGATTCAGTTACATCTTTGCTGTTATTGCGCTGTTAATTCGTACAAATGGTGTAATACATTTACATTTTCTCTCTTCCACCACTTGTCAGCAGTGGAAGCATACTACCCGTCAAGTGAAATGGCGGACACGATATTCTGCTATGATTTAGCAAATGGACGTAGCCTACGAGCCCGCTCCCTCTACTCTGACAAATATCAACAGCACAGAGTGCCCTCAGATAAGCTGTTCGTTCGACAGACTCATCCACCGTCTGAGGGACACAGGTACCATTGTACTTCGGAAGACTGATAGTGGAAGGTCCGCACTGCCCCCACACCTGACATGGAAGAGCGTGTGCTACGTTCGGCGGAAGAAACACATGGGACCAGCGTGCGACGATTAGCAGCAGCAGAATGCGTGTCTCACTCTCTTACCTGGGCGATACTTCATGAACAATTGCTGTACCCATGTCACCTACAGCGCGTTCAGTCCCTAAGGCCACAGGATCATCTCAGCAGACGGCGATTCTGTCAGTGGCTGTTGCTGAAGTGTGCCCCGGATCCACTGTACACATCCTAATTTCATTTACCGATGAGGCAGGGTGTGCGAATTTCCATTACCAGCTTGTATGGACAGATGTAAAACCCAAAGCAATGCAGGAAAAAAGGCATAAACACCGATTCTCAATTAACGTATGTGCAGGTGTGCTTGGCGACAGATTAATAGGGCCAAGCTTAAGTAGGGCACATTATCTGGATTCTCATTAATGTAGTGCCTACCTTGCTGGACCCCCCCATTAACCATGGACTTCGCCATTGGTGGAGAGGCTTGCATGCCTCAGCGATGCAGATAGCCGTACTGTAGGTGCAACCATAATGGAGAGGTATCTGTTGAAAGGCCTGACAACCGTATGGTTCCTGAAGAGAGGCAGCAGCCTTTTCAGTAATTGTAGGAGCAACAGTCTGGATGCCTGACTGATTTGACCTTGATGCGTTAACCCAAACGGCCTTGCTGTGATGGTACTGCGAACGGCTGAAACAAGGGGAAACTGTAGCCATAATTTTTCCAGAGGGGATGCAGCTTTACTGTATGGTTAAATAATGATGGCGTCCTCTTGGGTAAAATATTCTGGACGTTAAAAGCCCCCCATTCGGGGACTACTCAAGAGGACGTCGTTATCAGGAGAAACAAAACTGGCGTTCTACGGATCAAAGGGTGGGATGTTAGATCCCTTAATTGGCCAGGCAGGTTATAAAATTTAAAACGGGAAATCGATAGGTTAAAGTTAGATATAGTCAGAATTAGTGAAGTTCGGTGGCAGGAGGAACTAGACTTCTGGTCAGGTGAATACAGGGTTAGAAATACAAAATCAAATATGGGTAATCCAGGACTACATTTAATAATGAATAAAAAACAGGAGGCTGGCCGGAGTGGCCGTGCGGTTCTAGGCGCTACAGTCTGGAACCGAGTGACCGCTACCGTCGCAGGTTCGAATCCTGCCACGGGCATGGATGTGTGTGATGTCCTTAGGTTAGTTAAGTTTAATTAGTTCTAAGTTCTAGGCGACTGATGACTTCAGAATTTAAGTCACATAGTGCTCAGAGCCATTTGAACCAAAAAACAGGAACGCGGGTATGCTACTACGAACAGCATAATGAACGCGTTATTGTAGCCAAGATAGAAACGAAGCCCACGCCTACAAAGGTAGTACAAGTTTATATGCCAACTAGCTCCTCACATGACGAAGAGGTTGAAGGAATGTGTGATGAAATAAAAGAAGTTATTCATATAGTGAAGGGAGACGAAAGTTTAATAGTCATGGGGGACTGGAATTCGATAGTAGGAGAAGGAAGAGAAGGAAAAGTAGTAGGTGAATAAGGAATGAAAGAGGAAGCCGTCTGGTAGAATTTTGCACAGAGCACAACATAATCATAGCTAACACTTGGTTTAAGAATCACGAAAGATAGTTGTACACGTGGAAGAGCCCTGGAGACACTGGAACGTTTCAGATAGATTATATAATGGTAAAACAGAGATTTAGGAACCAGGTTTTAAATTGTAAGACATTTCCAAGAACAGATGTGGACTCTGACCATATTTTATTGGTTATGAACTGTAGATTAGAACTGAAGACATTACAAAAAGACAGGACTGAAGGACTTGGGACCTGGATAAATTGAAAAATCCAGAGAATGTAGAGAGTTTCAGAGAGAGCATTAGGGAACGATTGACAAGAACAGGGGAAAGAAATTGGACAGCTTTGAGAGATCAAATAGTGAAGGCAGCAGAGGATCAGGTAGGTAAAAAGACGAGAGCTAGTAGAAATCCTTGGGTTGATGAAAGCATAAAATGTAGAAATGCAGTAAATGGAGCAGGCAAAAAGGAATACAAACGTCTGAAAAATAAGATCGACCGGAAGTGCAAAATGGCTAAGAAGGGAGGGGTAGAGGACAAATGTGAAGATGTGGAGGCATATATCACGAGGAGTAAGATAGACACTGCCTACCGGTAAATCAATGAGCACTTTGAGGAAAAGACAACCACCGTATGAATACCAAGAGCTCAGATGGAAAACCAATCCTAAGCAGATAAGGGAAAGCAGAAGGACAGAAGGAGTATATAGAGGATCTATACAAGGGAAGGAACAGGAAGAAGATGTACATGAAGATGAAATTGGTGATATGATATTGCGTAAGGAATTCGACGTAACACTGAAAGATCTAAGTCGAAACAAGGCCCCAGGAGTGGACAACATTTCGTTAGAACTACTGAAAAATGGTTCAAATGGCTCTGATCACTATGGGACTCAACTGCTGAGGTCATTAGTCCCCTAGAACTTAGAACTAGTTAAACCTGACTAACCTAAGGACATCATAAACATCCATGCCCGAGGCAGGATTCGAACCGGCGACCGTAGCGGTCTTGCGGTTCCAGACTGCAGCGCCTTTAACCGCACGGCCACTTCGGCCGGCCAGAACTACTGAAAGCCTTGGGAGAACTACCATGACAAAACTTTCCATCTGGTGAGTGAGATGTATCAGACAGGCAAAACACCTTCAGACTTCAAGACGAAGTCCAACCCCAAAGAAAGCAGGTGTTGACAGATGTGAAAACTACCGAACTATCAGTTTAATAAGTCACTGTTGCAAAAGACTATCACGAATTTCTTACAGACGAATGGAAAAATTCGTAGAAGCCGACTTTGGGGAATATCAGTTTGGATTCTGCAAAAAAGTAGGAACACGCCAGGCAATACTGACCCTACGGCTTATCTTAGAAGACAGGTTAAGGAAAGAGAAACCTATGTTTCTAGCATTTGTAGACTTAGAGAAAGCTTTCGACAATGTTGACTGGAATACTCTCTTTCAAATTCTGAGGGTGCAGAGGTAAAATACAGGGAGCGAGATTTTTACAGCAATCAGATAGTTATAAGAGCCGAGTAGCATGAAAGGGAAGCAGTGATTAAGAAGAGAGTGAGACAGGGTTGTAGCCTATCCCTGATGTTATTCAATCTGTATATTGAGCAAGCAGTAAATGAAACAAAAGAAAAATTTGAGTAGGAATTAAAACCCATGGAGAAGAGTTATAAACTTTGAGACTCCACGGCAGATTAGAACTGTGTGCCGGACCGGCACACAGCTTTAATCTGCCAGGAAATCTCATATTAGCGCACACTTCGCCACAGAGTGAAAATTTCATTCTAAAACCTTGAGGGTTGCCGACGACATTGTAATTGTGTCTGAGACAGCAAAGAACCTGGAAGAGCAGTTGAACGGAATGGACAGTGTCTTGAAAGGAGGATATGAGACGAAAACCGACATAAGCAAAACGAGGATAATGGAATGTAATCGAATTAATTCAGATGATTCTGGGGGAATTGGATTTGGAGAGACGCTTAAAGTAGAAAATGAGTTTTTTTTATTTGGGAAGGAAAATAATCGATGACGGTCGAAGTACGGAGGATAGAAAATGTAGACTGGCAATGGCAAGAAAAGTATTTCTGAAGAAGAGAAGTTTGTTAACATCGAGTATCGATTTAAATGTCAGGGAATCCTTTCTGAAAGTATTTGAACAGTTTAGACAAGAACAGAATAGATACTTTTGAAATGTTGTGCTACAGAAGAATGCTGAAGATTAGACGGGTAGATAACGTAATTAACGAGGAGAATTAGGGAGAAGAAAAATTTGTGGTACAACCCGACCAAAAGAAGAGATCGGTTGGTAGGACACATTCTCAGGCATCAAGGAATCACCGAAATAGTACTGGAGGGAAGAGTGTGGGGTCACAATCATACAGGCACACCAATAGATGAATACAGTAAGCGGATTCAGAGGGCTGTAGGTTTCAGTAGTTACTCGGAGATAGTGCACCATGGAAAGCTGCAGCAAACCAGTGTTTGGTCTGAATACAGTAACAACAAACAACATGCTAGAGTTGGAACAGATTACATGCTACAGTTGTGGTAGACGTTGGTTCATAAAATTTCATTCTGTTTATGTTATATGTTTTAACTTCCTGACTACTTATTTCTGATTTTTCTGGGGAAAAACATGTATATTGGAAAATACAGCTATAGAAAAATTTTAAGGATTGTGAACCAGTCAGTAGTAACTAACACTAAGGAAAGTATAATCCTTGGCAGAATACAAAGTAAGAAATAAATACCTCTATACTGCTGTACAAAGACAAGACGCTCTTTAATGTTGTTTCCAAAAATCTCGAAAAGTTCTTGAGCGATTTACTTCATATTTTTACAGGGCATAGACTACATGATTTTCAATGTGTTTGGTATATTAATATATATACACTGAAGAGCCAAAGAAACTAGTACACATGCTTAATATCGTGTAGGGCCCCACGAGCACCCAGAAGTGCCGCAACACGACGTGGCATGCATTCTATTAATGTCTGAAGTTGTGCTGGAGAGATCTGACACCATGAATCCTGAACAGCTGTCCATACGTCCGTAAGAGAACGAGGGGATTGAGATCACCTCTGAACAGCACGTTACACGACATCCCAGATATGCTCAGTAATGTTCATGTCTGGGGAGTTTGGTAGCCAACGGAAGTGTTTAAACTCAGAAGAGTGTTTCTGGAGCCACTCTGTTGCAGTTATGGACTTGTGGTGTGTAGCATTGTATTGCTGGAATTGCACCAAGTCCGACGCAATGTACAATGGACATGAATGGATGCAGGTGATCAGGCAGGATGCTTACGTACGTGTCACCTACCAGAGTCGTATCTAGACATATCAGGGGCCCCTATCACTCGAACAGCACATGCTCCGCACCATTGCCGGCCAGAGTGGCCGAGCGGTTCTAGGCGCTACAGTCTGGACCGCGCGACCGCTACGGTCGCAGGTTCGAATCCTGTCTCGGGCATGGATGTGTGTCATGTCCTTAGGCTAGTTAGGTTTAAAGTGTTCTAAGTTCTAGGGGACTGATGGCCTCAGAAATTAAGTCGCATAGTGCTCAGAGCCATTTGAACCCGCATCATTACAGAGCTTCCACCAACTGGAACAGACCCCTGATGACAGGCAGGGTCCCTGGATTTAGGAAGTTGTTTCCATACCTTACACGTCGTTCCGCTCGATAGAATTTGAATCGACACTATTCCGACCAGGTAACGTGTTTCCAGTCATCAATAGTCCATTGCGGGTGTTGACGAGCCCCGGCGAGCCGTAAACCTTTGTGTCGTGCAGGAATCAAAGGTATACGTGTGGGCCTTCGGCTCCGAAAGCCTATATCGATGATGTTTTGTTGAATGGTTCGCACGCTTATACTTGACGATCGCCCAGCATTGAAATCTGCAGCAAATTGCGGAAGGAATGCAGTTCTGTCACGCTTAATGATTCTCTTCAGTAGTCATTGGTCCCTTCTTGCAGGATCTTCTTTCGGCCGCAGCGACGTCGGAGGTTTGGTGTTTTACCGGATTCCTGATATTCACCGTACACTCGCCTTATGGTCGTACGGGAAAATCTCTGCTTTATCGCAACCTGGGAGATGCTGTGCCCCATCGCTCGTGAGCCGACTATAACACCACATCCATACTTAATAAAATCTATATAACCTGCTATTGTAGCAGTTGTAACCGGTCTCACTAGAGTGCCAGGCTCTAGTTGTCTTATATAGGCGCTGCGACCGCAGAGCCGTATTTTTCTTGTTAACATATCTCTACATTTGGATACACATATCTATACCAGTTTCTTTGGCGCTTCAGCGTAATACGTAGAAATCTCGTGAACTTCTTGGCTGGTTTATGCTATAATTTTTACACGGTACTCTAATTACCTTGATTGGCTGAAATGTTGTTCGCAGAAAATCTCGAGAAAGATATGGCTCGGTTTACTTCGAATTGTTATACGATATTCTAATAAACATTTTGATATATGTACAGGTACATATGTACTGGTTTCATGTTAAAATCAGACCGCCAGAAGAAAACGTGAAAATGTGCAGTTTCTTTTTCATTCTCGTAGTCAGTTTTTGCTACGAAAATAGGGTAATTAGACCACTAGACAAACTGTTTCTCTCGTTTTTTCTCGATGTATAAAATTCCAAACAAGGTACAGGTACATATGTACTGGTTTCATGTTAAAATCAGACCGCCAGAAGAAAACGTGAAAATGTGCAGTTTCTTTTTCATTCTCGTAGTCAGTTTTTGCTACGAAAATAGGGTAATTAGACCACTAGACAAACTGTTTCTCTCGTTTTTTCTCGATGTATAAAATTCCAAACAAATATTGTGTATATGGCGATGTGCTGCTTTGAATTCTTTCTTGCAGTCGGTTTTAACAGAAAACAGGAATGTTAGTATTTATGGGTTATTGGCTTGTATTTAGGATACTGCTACGGAATCCGAATAGTCCGAAACTATGTATTCCTACCCATTCACAGACTAAAACTATACTAAATACTGTTATTGAAGCTACTACGCTCACAGATTCAACGACTGGACAGGTCCTTCTCATGCCGCGTAAACCAATGAGCGCAACAGATTAACCTATCCATTTTAAGCGACTTCAGTTCCCAGTAAGGTTTCGTCTGCAATACCAATAAACAAGACTCCATGTCAGAAATGGTTCAAATGGTTCTGAGCACTATGGGACTTAACAGCTGTGGTCATCAGTCCCCTAGAACTTAGAACTACTCAAACCCAACTAACCTAAGGACACCACACACATCCATGCCCGAGGCAGGACTCGAACCTGCGACCGCAGCAGTCGCGCAGCTCCGGACTGCGCGCCTAGAACCGCGAGACCACCGCGGCCGGCTCCATGTCAGAGAGAGGAAGGAAGAGCAGATGGACGGAGAGATGGTGGTGGTGGTGATGGCGGGGGATGGAAAGAGAGAGAGGGGAGGAGGAGACTGGCAGAGAGGGAGGGTAGGAGTTTCGGACGTACGTCCAATTCCCACACACATTTAGCAGTTGCGAAGCTTCTCCGGTTTCACTATTATATAGAAAAAATGTGTGTTAGGGTGGGTTTCAAAAGGGAAGATCCAAAACACAGAACTTTTTTTAACAGATAAACAAAAATTCTCCGCAGATTGTTATTGACTGTTTGGTCTTAAAGAAACGTTTCAAAAACACATTAACACATTTGGTTTCAAATCGCACTTTTTACAAATTTCTTTCAAAAGATAGACACTCTTTCGTAGATGAAGATAATTTCCTGATTGGACTGTGATACTAATAACGTAAAAAAACTGCTTATGACAAAATAAGTAACAAAATGAGTACCCAAATCAAAAAGAGGTGTCCATTTCTGAATTACGTAGGTGACAGAGGTGTTCTTTTGTGTTATGACTATTTCCGACTAACGTTTACGTCCTGGTACACCATGTGATCAAAAGCATCCGGACACCTGGCTGAGAATGACTTACAAGTTCGTGGCGTCCTCCATCGATAATACTGGAATTCAATATGGTGTTGGCCCACTCTTAGCCTTGATGACAGCTTCCACTCTCGCAGGTGTACGTTCAGTCAGTTGCTGGAAGGTTTCTTGGGGAAAGGCAGCTCGTTCTTCACGGAGTGCTGCACTGAAGAGGGCTATCGATGTTGGTCGGTGAGGCCTGGCTCGAAGTCGGCGTTCCTAAACATCCCAAAGGTGTTCTGTATGATTCAGGTCAGGGCTCTGTGCTGGTCAGTCCATTAGAGGGATGTTATTGTCGTGTAACCAATCGGCCACATGCCGTGCATTATGAACAGGTGCTCGATCGTGTTGAAATACGCAATCGCCGTCCCCGAATTGCTCTTCAACAGCGGGAAGTAACAAGGTGCTTAAAACTTCAATGTAGGCCTGCGCTGTGATAGTGCCACGCAAAACAACAAGGGGTGCATCACGACCACACCATAACACCACCGCCTCCAAATTTTACTGTTGGCACTACACACGCTAGCAGATGACGTCCACCGGACATTTGCCGTACTCACACACTACCATCAGATCGCCACATTGTGTACCGTGATTCGTCACTCCACAGAACGTTTTCGCACTGTTCAATCGTCCAATGTTTACACTCCTTACTCTAAGCGAGGCATCGTTTGGCATTTACTGGCGTGATGTGTGGCTTATGAGCACCCGTTCGACCATGAATTCGAAGTTTTCTCATCTCCCGCCTAACTGTCATAGTTCTTGCAATGGATCCCGATGCAGTATGGAATTCCTGTGTGATGGTCTGGATAGATGTCTGCCTATTACATATTACGACGCTCTTCAACTGTCGGCGAAGTCTGTCAGTCAACAGACGAGGTCGATCTGTACGCTTTTGTGCTGTACATGTCCCTTCACTTTTCCACTTCACTATCACATCGGAAACAGTGGACTTAGAGATGTTTAGGAGTGTGGACATCTCGCGTACAGACGTATGACACAAGTGACACCAATCACCTGACCACGTTCGAAGTCCGTGAGTTTCGCGGAGCGCCCCATTCTGCTCTCTCACGACGTCTAATGACTACTTATGTCGCTGATATGTAGTACCTGGCAGTAGGTGGCAGCACAACGCACCTAATATAAAAAACGTATGTTTCTGGGAGTATCCGGATACTTTTGATCACATAGTGTAGTTGTCATGTCAATGGACAAAATTCCTGTATCGCATATTAAAAGTACATTTCTTTCGTGATAATCGACACTTGTTCCTTATAAAAATTATCCAGACCTCTTTCAAGATGAATAAATCCTAAATGTGTTACTCTGATACATTCTCTACGTTTTCCAACTTTTCCCTTTTACGGTAGCCGGTGTTAAGTTGTGATTCCCTCACAGACTTGACTCTTTTTTTTAATCAGCGTGTTAGGTTGGATCTGCAATTGGAATATTTCATGAACTTACGACCCTGTCAACGAAACAGAGAAGAACCGAAAGTTTGTTTCGATAACCGTCTCACTGTATCGCTGATTTCCAAAACAACGCCTTCATAACTGTAATTACTGGGCACAGATTTTGCCTTGGTTGGTGGCGCGTTTGGCGCTCCGGATTTTCCGGAACGTCGCCTTAATGAGCTTCCAGAGGAGAATTCCAGACACTAAGGCCACAAAGAGCCTTCAAAGGAGCCACTTCCCCAAAGGAGGTCCTTTAATGAGAAGTCTGTCTTAAGGCTGCGTAGATAGCCGCTAGCCTCTGAAGCTGGAAAGGCTCTGTGTACTGCCGAAGTAGCGCTGACTTAGTATACGGTTGCCGAACACTAATTCTCGTAAAAAAGTTCCTCACATTTTAATGTACGTACTACATACAGCAGTCGTTAATGAAGTGAGTAGCTATCCGTTTAATTGCCACAACTTCGTGACGTCCTCAACGTTTCGAAGACGTGATGTTTATTACACCATAATCTAGACAGTTCTACGAATATTGTATAGTTAAATGAAAATTAATTAATGCGACAACAGATAGGACAAAAGTAGAACACAAGAAGAACTACTGGATGTTATCGGTGATTTTGTCTTTATAATAGCCACAGACATACATTACTAGACTGGAAATACCGTACACAGTACATTAATGTTGCTGATGCCATCACTTTAGTATAGAAATATGGCGGTGAACGCAAACTACATGTAATCAGCTGTTTATTTACTGATAAAACAGTAGTAAGAAACGGGGATGGACTGATATAACTACGTTACCTTTAGAGTTTTGAGAAAATGGTTAATACAGGCGTCGTGTTTGGTTGTAATTTCTCGTGCAGAAGACGGAAGATACAAGGAAAGGAACATGTCCCAATGCAAGAATAACTAGAAATGTGTTACGTATTTTTGCTTTTGTGTTGTATGTAATTATATATAATTACATTAAATTTCGGGTGTGCGGCTGCACACCCGAAACTTAATGGAACAGTCTTTGCGCCGCCAAAACATGAAGATTCACATCAATTACATTAAAGTTTGTCTTAGCTGAAATACCAGCGCTGATTAAATGCTTTTTGTACATTTTAGGGGGTTTCATAAATCTAGTATTAACACATGTAGCTAAATGTTGAGCTTTCAACCAGTTTTGATCAACTTTGGCGTTTCTTCGAGTAATATACTCGTTATGAAAGTGCTCATATAAGTAGAACGTGCAATTTGTGATTGATAACAAGGGTCATTATTTATTTGAGTGTTCATATGGAAACCGCGGTCTGCCTTAAACGTGTGTATGTGTAACCTGATGTTCTTCTCATAACACGATTCCACAACGTATGTGTTAACGTCAGCTAGTACGCAAATATTTGCTCAACTACAGAATTTGATTAGACCACCTCGTAAATGCTACAACGTCGTCTGGTTTCAGAAAATCGTATTGAACCATACACAAACTCGCTGACGCCGCCATCTTACCCCACCAAATGTCAGACTTCAATAAGAGATGCATCTTTGCCGGTCTAGTAATATACGTCTGTGATAATATCCACCATTGTCTTTGCCAGGAAAAAAATGACTATCAATGATACAGAGATATCACACAGATACAAATAAATACTCCGTTTTTGTTTCCATCAAGATGTGCACTGATGTGCAAAACTTAAGGACAACAAAAGTAACTTTAGCAGGATGTCACTACCAATTAAGGTAACTCGTTGAAACATGGACCATACGTAAAAACAATTACTGCAGCATAGTACAGAAGGTAGCTGAAAGAAACTCGTAATTCTTCTTCTTCCGTATCCGGATGCACCAATTATATCTTCCCTTCCCAGTAATTAGCAACGTAGTTTGCTTTGTCATTGACTTTCAAAATATCACCTTTAGTGCATGTTATAGACATATCTGGGCAAATCAGTAGGTGGTCCAAGTCCTGTATTGCTCCACATTCACACCTATCGCTATCACTGTAACCCCATTTAAATAGGTTTGATTTGCAACCAGTTACTCCAGTGCGCAGCCGGTTTAATGACCTCCAAGTTGTAAAAGGTAGTTGAAATCCTGCAGATCCTTTATCGAGTAGTTCCATTGTGGAGTGTGGCACCATTTCTTCCCAAAGAGATAGCCGCCTTGCGACGGGCTTGGTGGCGAGCTCTTCAGTAGTTTCAATGAAACTCCTGCGGAATTTCAGCCGGACACGTTGTTTTCGGTGCATATGCATCGGGTGTCGAGGATCATTCTTTTGTTTTGATCTTTCGATCTCGGCGGCTACTTGTCTGCGGATAGTGGGTGGTGCTATGCCTATGATGGGATAAATGATGACTGTGGGAGTTGGTTTGAGGCATCCTGTGGCAATACGTACAGTTTCGTTTACGGCGACGTCAACTTGCTTAGTGTGAGCAGAGTTCCTCCAAACTGGCGCCGCATATTCCGCTGCAGAGATACTCAGCACCAGACCCGTGGTGTGCAAAACATGTGGTTGAGCTCACCACGATGAACCTGTTAGCTTCCGCAGTATGTTGTTCCTGGCACAGACCTTTTTTTAGTGTTGTGACAGTGCTGCTTAAAAGTAAGTGCTCTGTCCAATGTTACTCCCAGGTATTTTGGGCTGTTTGTATGTTTCAGCTCTTCCCCTTGCCACATGACTCGGAGTTTCCGTTTGGCTTGTTTGTTCCGCGGATACTTGAGATTCACTAGGGTTTGGTTTGAGATTATTGCCGTCGTAATAGGTAGCAAGTTCTGTTAAGGCTCCTGTGAGATTCTCCTCCACTTGTTCAAAGGTTTTATCCTGTGTGGCCACTGCTGCATCATCAGCATATATGAACATTCGTGTCTAGTGGCTGATGGGAAGATCATTGGTATAGATGTTAAATAATATTGGAGCCAAGACACTACCCTGTGCAAGTCCATTTTTCTGTGTCCTCCATCGGCTGTTTTTAGATTGTAAGGTTACATAGTAGTGTCTGTTCTGTAGCATGCATTGCACGAACATAGAAAGGGTGTAGTCCTCAGTGACATTATACACTTTCTGGGTAAGCAACTTATGGTTAACTGTGTCATATGCAGCACTGAGATCCAGGAATGCGACCCCAGTTACTTCTCCTCTCTGATAGCCGTCTTCGATGTACTGTGTGAGATTAAGGATTTGGCCACAGCATGATTTTCCTGGTCGAAATCCAGCTTGTTCGTTAATGAGGGCTTTGTCCACATAATCAGCCATGCGTTTGAGGATCATTCGCTCCAGCACTTTAAATAAATGACAAAGCAGTGAGACAGGCCGGAAATTTTTAGCTTCAGCTGGGTCTTTCCCTGGTTTTAGTAACGCAATAACCCGAACTTTCCTCCACAGTTTAGGAATTTGCATTGTTGTAATACAGTTATTCATTAGCTCTAGGATCCATGCTTGTACTGCCGGTCCAAAATGTTTAATTTGCTCAGATCTCAGATAGTCGAGGACAGCGGCCTTATTGTTTTTCAAATCGTTGATGGCATCTTGTAGCTCCTAAATGAAGTTGCAGGGAAGTTTAAGGGCAGCGTACCAGCCCACCAGTATCTTCAAGCCAAATGCAGGGCTAAGTCATGTGAAAGCGGACTTAGGGTCTTTATGTAAGGAATTTACAAAGGAGGATCATGTAGTGATAGTGGGTGGGGCAGGAAACTCGTAATGACACCAGGAGAAATGTCACTTGTATTTAAAGAAAATAATTACTCTGAAGTCCCCGCTACTTGTGAAGGCCCCCTGGACATTATAGAACGTAGGATATGGTTGTTAATAGGATTATAAATGTTTAAAAACCTGACCAAACACGCTTGATAACGTAAATTCTCTAAAAGCAATGTAATTACTAATTCACTCTGTCATTGTGTCTCTAAGTCGGTACAAAAACAACAACAACAACCGCACATGTGTCGTTTTTTGTCTACGCACAGCCAATCTCGCGTCCTTGACGAAGTTAAAACATTCTTTAAACGTAATTATTCTTCCGAAACTGACAATGAGTGAGAAATGTGGGAGCTGCTATAGGGTAGTGGGTAGAGGGATTTGTAGCCAATCTCGCAGGAAATATTTTCACTAGGGGGGATACAGTGGGGAGAATGTTAGATGAACAGAAGATGCTCTCTCCCGGGCCTGCAGAGAATGTAGCAGGAACATTTTGATTGGGGAACAGGAAAGGAAAATATGTGCCCTTCAGGCACAATTGGAAGAAGCAAGTAAGGAACTGATAAGGATCAGGGGAGGTAGGAGGAAGAAGGGTGGTTGGGAACAGGCAGATTGTAGTTGGATAGGAAGAAAGAGAACGCGATCTGACAGTTTTATCATTAACACCAAAAACAGGTATCTACCACTGTCAGAGTTAAGTGGAGATGAGCCTGAGGTACAAGAACGAGCAGTAAATGTACAGCACACTTAAAACGACCCCAAGAAGCCTAGGAATGTACGCAGTGTTAGAAAGAAGAAAGTGCTGCTGCCGGCCGGATTGGCCGTGCGGTTCTGGGCGCTACAGTGTGGAGCCGAGCGACCGCAACGTTCGCAGGTTCGAATCCTGCCTCGGGCATGGATGTGTGTGATGTCCTTAGGTTAGTTAGGTTTAATTAGTTCTAAGTTCTAGGCGACTGATGACCTTAGAAGTTAAGTCGCATAGTGCTCAGAACCATTTGAAAGTGCTGCTGCTAGGTAGTAGCCATGGGCGCGATGTAGGCACTCAGTTACAGGAAAGTTTAAGGGCAGCGTACCAGCCCACCAGTATCTTCAAGCCAAATGCAGGGCTAAGTCATGTGATAGCGGACTTAGGGTCTTTATGTAAGGAATTTACAAAAGAGGATCATGTAGTGATAGTGGGTGGGGCAGGAAACAGTTTGGACAGGGATGGGACATATGACATGGGTGGTGACCTGGACAAAATAGCTTCCTTGACTCATGGCACCAATGTACATTTTGTTGAACTATGTGGCTGTGAGGCGAATCAATGTGGGGTTTGGGATGGCTCTGAGGACAGCCAACTCGATCATGTTTCTCTGGTGCCCATCGGGACTATCAACAGATGGGGTTCCACTAGGCATGACCTACACCTAAGCAGGACTGGGAAAGGAAGATTGGTACAGCTGAGTCATGAAAGTATAGGGGGTGGATCTCGGGCCACACGTGGTCGAATATCTGTTGTCATGGGTAGGAAAAGTTGGTCTTTTTTAGGATGAGTCCAGACAACAGGTTCCCCTGCCTAAAGAGTATATCCAGCAGTTTAAAAAATACTGAAACAATCATTCACAAGACAAATTTTAACACTTCAAATGTCACACATACCAGATGTCACAAAGAAAAACAAACCATTGGAAAGAGTAACATGAGGCATTTTACAGACTTAACAATCTTCCATCAAAACATGCAATCAATAAAAAATTAAATACAACTATTAGAAGTTGAGATCCAATCTTTGAACTGTACTGTAGTTTGCGTCACTGAGCACTGGTGTAGAGACACAGAAATCCAACATGTAGTATTATCATTCTATGAAAGGGCAAATTCTTACTGCAGAACTGCTTCAAGGGGTGGAGGATCATGCACTTATATAAGAAAAGGAACACAGATGAAATCAAGAAATGACCTCAGTATACTAAGTGAAGACTAACAATTTGAAATATCAGCTATTGAATTAACAGGGCTTGATATCACCAAGAAATTAATCATTTTGTGATTGTATGGATCTCCCAGTGGCAATGTGGTCACTTTCTTCAATAAATTAATGGAAGTTCTGGATAAAGTCTCAAGTACAGAGGTTAACATAATTCTGTGTGCGGACATTAACATCAACACTAATATCATAAATGAATCCAGCAACACCTTCATAAACATCCTTCAAAGTTTTGGCATGTCCATATTGGTCAATAGTGCAACAAGGGGTACTACAATGACTGCATCAGTAATTGACCATGTGCCCACAAATATGGACAGGGAAGAATGTGATGTAGCTGTAAAAGATCTCGGACTATCAGGCCATCTCTGTCAAATAACAACAGTAAAATCAGGCATCGAATCATCCCCTAACTACAAGCCTACAAACGACATCCATCAGAATTCCAAATAAAAGATTTTTCAGAAGAACTATCAAAACAAAGCTGGGATGAAGTGTATAAGGAAACTTATGTGAACATGAAATTGTCCACATTATTTAAATTGAACTTTGAAAAGGCATTTCCAAAGGTATGCATGTCTGTAAGAACATCTCACAAAAACGGATGGATAACAGCAGGTATTAAGAAGTCCTCCCAAACACTTAAATACCTCAGTTCCATGAAAAAGAGGCGCAATGAACCAGAATTCTTAAACTTCTATCTTAGCTACAAAAAGATCTATAGGAAGGTGCTGATTGCTGCAAAAAAGTAATTTAATGACAAAATAATATATAATACAGAGAATAAAAACAAGGCAGTCTGGGATGTTATAAAAAAGGAAACTGGGAGAGGCAAACAAACGCAGAATAACATACTGCTAATGGAGGGGGATCATGTAATAAATGATCCACAATACTTAGAAAACTACGTAAACGAGCATTTTTCAAGTATTGCAGATAATTTACAGCAAAAATTCCCCAAAACAAATATAACACATGCAAATAATATTGCACTAAATACAACAATGTTGTATTATATTGTGTTGTAAGTTAACCAGGGGCCTAGAAACGATGGAGAGGCTCCATGCCCACCGCAGCCACAGCAGTCCACAACAACAACGCGACTACGACAGGCCATTTCCCCCCCTCCACCGCCCCACACTGAACCACTCTTTCAGGGTTATTGTGCGGTTCGGCCCATGGTGGACCCCCTAGGGAACGTCTCACACCAGATGAGTGTAACACCTATGTTTGCGTGGTAGAGTAATGGTGGTGTACGAGTGCTTGGAGAACTTGTTTGCACAGCAATCGCCAACATAGTGTAGCTGAGGCGGAATAAGGGGAACCAGCTTGCATTCGCCGAGGCAGATGGAATACCGTCCACAGACTGGCCGGCTCACCATACCTCGACACAAGTCCCCTGGGAGGATTCGTGCCGGGGACCAAACGCTCCTTTCCATTCTGGAAAGCCGTGTGTTAGGGCGCACAGCTAACTGGGCGGGCTACAATGATGTTACTTCCAACCACAGAAAATGAAATCAAGAAAACTGTTCAAAAACTAGAAAATAAAAAGTCAGTAGGCTTAAATGAAGTACCATTGTGTGTACTGGAACAATGCATAGAGATTATACAAGGCCCCTTAACAAATATAGTAAATGAATCCTTCACATCAGGGACATTTCCAGAGCAGTTAAAACAGGCAAGAGATGTAACTTTGCTTAAGAAAGGTAATGCAGAAGATATAGAAAATTACTGGCCTATTTCCCTGCAGTCACCATTCTCAAAAATAGTAGAAGCAATTATAGAAGACTGATTAATGAATAACCTAAATAAATATAGCAACGGCCCTGCCACAGTGGATAAACTGGTTCCCATCAGATCACCGAAGTTAACAGCTGTCGGGCGTGGCCGGCACTTGGATGTGTGACCATCCATCCGCCATGCGCTGTTGCCATTTTTCGGAATGCACTCAGCCTCGTGATGCCAATTGAGGAGCTACGCGACCAAGGTAGCGGCACCGGTCAAAGAAAACCACCATAACGACTGTGAGAACGGTGTGCTGACCACACGCCCCTCCTATCCGCATCCTCAGCTATGACAAGGCCGTCAGATGGTCCCGATGGGCCACTTGTGGCCTTAAGATTGGGCGCTTTTGAATAAATACAATCTTTCAAGCGAATCACAGTTTCGTTTCTGAAGTGGCAAAAATACGGAGTCAGCCATAGATGAATTCACAAAAGTTGTACTTGATGCTCTTGATAAAGATGAGCGTGTCACAGGCTTGTTTTTGGATCTTTCTAATGCCTTTGATACAGTCGACCACAAGATTCCATTAAATAAATTAGAACCATTAGGAAGAAGAGGGGTAGCTAATGACTGGTTTCGATCATACTTAGCAGATAGGGTACAAAAAGTAGATAGAGATAACACATACTTCAAATAGATGAACACACTTAGTAAAACACTCAGCAGAACCAAAGTACATTCATATAGGGGTTCCACAAGGTAGCATATTAGGACCAATACCATTCCTGATATGCATCAATGACTTTCCCAGCTACTCATGCTGAAAAAATTCTCTTTGCTGATGACAGCAATACTACAGTCACTGAGAAAACAAGCGAACTTCTTGCAGAGAAAGCAAATGAATCTCTCAAGGAAGTTTATGATTGGTCAATAAGGAATAAAGTGACTTTCAACGTAAAGAAAACTAATGCCATGAATTCCAGTTTGAAGAGGAAGAATGACAATGCTAACTTCACTGTAGATGGCACCTCTATAGACTGTGTAACAAATGCAAAATTTCTAGGAATGAATATCGATTCTCATTTGAAGTGATGTGAACACACAAAGGCATTTGCAAACAGAATGTGATAGGCATGTTGTGCCCTTAGAATCCTATCATCAGTGTGTAACATGCAATGTCTTTTAGTTTCATACTATTCATATGTACACTCAGTTCTTACCTATGGCATTCTTTTTTGGGGAACAAATGCACAAAATATGAACACAATTTTCAAACTCCAGAAGAGGGCCATAAGAATAATAACCAAAAATAGTAGTGGAGCCCATTGTAAAGATCTGTTCAAAACAGTAGGGACTTTAACTGCTCCATGTGAAAATGGTTCAAATGGTTCAAATGGCTCTGAGCACTATGGGACTCAACTGCTGAGGTCATAAGTCCCCTATAACTTAGAACTACTTAAACCTAACTAACCTAAGGACATCACACACATCCATGCCCGAAGCAGGATTCGAACCTGCGACCGTAGTGGTCACGCGGTTCCAGACTGTAGCGCCCAGGACCACATGGCCACTCCGGCTGGCTTGCTTCATGTGAATACATTTACCAATGAGTTGTACACTTCAAAAATAACATTGGTAGTTACTGCTCAAAGAGCTCTGTCCATAACCATGGAACAAGAGCTAGACCCAAATTACATTTACCAAGAAAATATAAACGCAAAAATCAAAACAGCATTTTCTATCAAGGAATAAAACTGCACAATAAATTACAAAAAGAGATAAAAGAAATTGCAAAAATACACTTATTTAAAAAGGCAGCTAGAAAATACCTGTTATACAATACATTTAATACATTGAAGGATTAATTAGATAAATCAGAGTAGGGGTTTGGTAAAAAAAATTAGGCAAATAAATTATAATATGGTTCTAAAACATCCACCATTCCACATAACACCTTCCCACTGTGTTTTTTTCCTTTCTTTCTTTCTTTTCTAAAATACTTGCCCAACAGTTATGCATAGCACAATACTAACACCTCTTCGTCTTTCTGAGTTCAACAGCTCACTCATTATAGAGAGACGCTGACTCGGTTTAGTCAGAATAACAAAGGGGAAGGTGTGGTACAGAAAAAGGTCCAGAGATCACCAGTGTGTGTGTGTGTGTTGGTGTGTGTAGTGAGTGAAGTGTTACGAAACGATGTGTGTATAGTGTGTGGAGTGACAGATAGTGAGATATGATTGAACAGTGTGGCATTACATTATTTAAAAAGTTATTTGAAAAAAGTATTGTATACCAGGACTAAATCTAATGATTGTCTCTAACTAGATGTCTGTAATGTATGTGTACACGAATTAGCTTATTTTAAAGTGGTATTAACTTATATCATTGTAAAAAGAGCTCTACAGATGAATAAAGCTACTACTACTAGGGTGTGTGACCACCACGGACTGCAATTCCTTCTCTGAAACATACTCCCATTCTGACCACAAAATTGTTGAGTCCATGTGGTAGGACGTTCCATTCCAGTTGACGACCGCTGGGTGGTCGTTGCTGTATGTGGACGTGGTGCAGTACATCTCTAAGACGCATCCAACAGGTGCTCTATGGGATTTAAGTCGGGGAAATGGACAGGCCAGTGCGTTAGCCGAATTCAGTGAGCTGACGAAAGGCATGGGAGACCTCCTCATGAAGTGTCAGACCTCCTTTTGATGGTGTAGGGCAGAAAATCGATGTGGCGTGAGTTAAACAAACCGTTGGAAGTTCACTGCAGAAATATTCAGCCTGCTGCCTCTACAGCGATCCATAACTGCGAAAGTGTTGCTAGAGTAGGATTCTGTGCACAAACTGACCTCTCGATTATGCCCGATAAATGCATGAGAGGATTCATGTCAGCTGATATGGGAGGCCAAATCATTCGCTCGAATTGTCCAGAATGTTCTTCAATGGCGAACAACTGTGACCCATTGACTTGGCGTGTTTTCATCCACTAAAAATGATTTAGATAACTGGCTACAAAGAGTCTCTAAGTAGCCGAACATAACAATTCCCAGGATATCGTCGCTTCAGTTGGACCAGAGGACCCAGTGCATTCCATGTAAACATAACCCGCAACATTAAGGAGCCACTACCTTGTTGACAACTTTGGTCTAAAGCTTCGTGGGGTCTGCGCTACACTCGAACCCTATCAACTCTTACCAACTGAAATCAGGACTCACCTAACCAGACCACGGTTTTCCAGTCGTCTAGGGTCCAACCGATATGGTCACTACACCAGGAGATGCGCTGCAAGCGATGTTGTGCTGTTAGCAAAGTCATTCGTGTCGACCGCCTGTTGCCATAGCCCATTAATACCAAATTTCACCACACTCTCTTAACAAATAAGTTCGTCGTACGTCTCACATTGATTTTTGCGGTAATTTCACACAGTGTTGCTTGTCTGTTAGCACTGACGACTCTAAGCAAACACCTCTGCTCTCGGTCGTTAAGTGAAGGCAGTCGGCCACTGTGTTTTCCATGGCGAGAGGTGATGCCTGAAATGTGGTATTCTCAGCACATTGTTGACACTGTAGGTCGCACAATACTGAATTTCCTAACGATTTCCAAAATGGAATGTCGCACACGTCTAGCTCCAACGACTATTCCAATTTCAGAGTCTGTTAATTCCCTTCGTGCGGCCATTATCATGTCGAAACCTTTTTATATGAATTACATGAGTACAAATGACAGGTCCGCCAATACACCGCCCTTTTACACTCTGCACACAGAATGCTACTGCCATCTGTGTACGTGCAAATCGCCATCCCACGCCTTTTATATCTTTGTGTAGTATACAACATGACCTACATAGGTCGTAATGCACTTCCTTGGGCACATCTGCAGTAAATTTTACTTTTGTCTAAGTGTCTACATGCTATTTCCTCCCTACCAAGAAATCGTCAGTGCTGTCCCAAATTTTGTTTGGTACTCCCGTAATCGTACTTTTGGTAATAAACGTTCTTCTGCTACCAGATCAAAAGTTTCTTGGAAGTCAAGAGGTATGAGATAATACATACTTGATTGTCTCCGTCCACGTCTTTCAGGATGTTATGTGAGAACAGCGCAAGTTTGGTGTTGCATGATCAGCTTTTTCAGAATGCACATTGACTGATATGTTCGAGACATTTCAATGTTTTCATGTCGCGTTGCTGCGCGGTGGTCGCGCGGTCTTACGCGCCACGTCACGGATTGCGCGGCCCTCCCTCCCGCCAGAGGTTCGAGTCCTCCCTCGGGCATGGGTGTGTGTGTGTGTGTTGGTCATGGCATAAGTTAGTTTAAGTAGTGCGTATTTTTAGCTACCGATGACCTTAGCAGTCTGGTCTCTTAGGAATTCACACACGCATGAACATGTCGCGTTATTGCCTAGCACAGGAGCGGTAACGTAGAGCAGGTTCTGTTAGATTTTTGAAGGCACTAATTTTAAATTTTATTTAATCCTTCTATTAGCCTAACCAATGTCGAGATAATGTGTCATTGTATTTGTTACTTCAAGTACATCTCAATAATTAGGCAATGTGACTGGCTCCAGAACTTTCCTACTGATACTATGACCCATGACTGGTGCATTCTTTCTTATGGCATGTGTTCCCTTGCATCTGGCTACAGAACGAATGTTTCGCAGGAAGACCTGTAGTTACATAGTCAGGCTTAGTTGAATATTTAATGACGAAGTCCATTATCGCAAGTGAATGCAGATTTTTGTAAATTAAATCCCCTTTCTTTCCCGCACCGAGCATAGGTTGAGAATAAAGAGGGTTTTGTGGAGCTTGCCAAAGGTAAAACTGAGAATTTCGCTTCATATACGTATTCCCTTTGACGTAAGAGATTCGAGCACGAACCCTCTTTTTTTCTTGCAGCAGTTCCTTTGATCTTCATGCGCGTCCATTTCGGTCTGTGCTGTCACATGTCTTTCAAAAGAAGGGTGGGTAATTCTACGTAAAAGCGGTAACGGCAATGCAGATATCTTCTAATAAAACTGTAACGTGATATTAATTTATAATACAATTTTAATAACAGTAACGGCATTAGTGATACTCTACTTAGAATAATCATAAAGTTTTAGTTATGACGTCAAAGAATTAAGAATTTTCTTTTATTTGGACGTACAGCGTGACAATTACTGAACTATATGAAATAAAATCGTCATAACTTGTGAACGGTTGGCGTTAGGGCTTTCAAACTGCACGGTTTCCTGTGGGGCATGATGGGAAGTAGTATACAATGCATGGTTTGGTTTAGCGAGGAAGCCCACTTTTATTTGGATGGGTTCGTCAATAACAAAACTGGCGCATCTTGGGGAAGTCTCTTCAGCATCAACGGCTCACAGTCTGGTACGCAATGTTCAGTCACTAAATAATCGGTACAATATTCCTTGATGGCACGCTGAGTACCGAACGGTACTTGAAGGTTTTGGAAGATGATTTCATCTCTGTTATCCAAATTTGACCCTGATTTCGACAAGATGTGGTTAATGCAAGACTGACCTCGACCTCATCGAAACAGGAGAGCCTTTGATGTCATGGAGGAGCACTTTGGTGAGCGCACTCTCGCACACGGGTACCCAAAGGTCACTGGCATGGGCCTCGATTGGCCGCCATATTCCCCTCATATAAACACATACGACTCCTTTTCGTGGTGAAGGTATAAAAGACAAGTTGTACAGTAATAACCGCAAAACCAGTGCTGAGCTGAAAACAGCATTTCAAGAGGCCATCGACAGCATCGATGTTCCGACACATCAGCGGGTGATGCAGAACTCCGCTAACCACTGCGCCACATCATCGCAGGCCTATCGAATATGACATAACCTAAATCACAATACTTGTAGTGACATTTACAAGTGGAATAAAGAGGATGCACGCCGTAGTTTGTAACTAATTTACGTTTTTTTTTCATATAGTTCAATAATTGTGACCCTGCACGTATCTCCAGTCCTGATACACACTGAAACCGGTAGCACATCCCTAGCTGGGACAAAACAAAATGGCGCCACTCATTAATGAAATGGAGTATCGGGTGGTATATTCATTTTCTGCATTTGGAGTGGATTAGTGCTACGATGTTCATTTTCATGCTTTCGCTGCTTAATGACTGATGCAGTACATTTCTTCATTTAATATTTCGGGCGTACACCTTCTGGCCATCTTCAGTTCGAGCAGAAAAACTGACGCTACAACACTTGCTCCGTCATTTTAAGCCCGCGGATCCCACTACTGCACCGAGCGAGGTGCCGCAGTGGCTAGCACACTGGACTCGTATTCGGGAGGACGACGGTTCAATCCCGCGTCCGGCCACCCTGATTTAGACTTTCTGTGATTTCCCTAAATCGCTACAGGCAAATGCCGAGATGGTTCCTTTGAAAGGGCACGGCCAGCTTCCTTCCCCGACCTTCCCTAATCCGATGAGACCGATGACCTCGCTGTCTGGTCTCCTCTCCCAAACAATCCAATCCAATCTCACTACTGCGCATGCGGGCACGGATACACAGACTCCAGACACGTTGATCGGCGGCAAAGATGTATGCGTGAATTGAATCTAGACTATGTGGTCGATCCGCGCTGGGAAGTCGATGTATCATAATGAGCTGCACTGTGGCGGCTTTTTGCAAATTTATTAACGAAAGTGCCGGATTTCATGATTTGTCCAAGCCGAAACTATTGTCTCTTTGTCGGGTTGACGGAGGAGATAGAGAAGATCCAAAGAAGAGCGGCGCGTTTAGTCACTGGGTTATTTGGTAACCGTGATAGCGTTACGGAGATGTTTAATAAACTCAAGTGGCAGACTCTGCAAGAGAGGCGCTCTGCATCGCGGTGTAGCTTGCTCGCCAGGTTTCGAGAGGGTGCGTTTCTGGATGAGGTATCGAATATATTGCTTCCCCCTACTTATACTTCCCGAGGAGATCACGAATGTAAAATTAGAGAGATTAGAGCGCGCACGGAGGCTTTCAGACAGTCGTTCTTCCCGCGAACCATACGCGACTGGAACAGGAAAGGGAGGTAATGACAGTGGCACGTAAAGTGCCCTCCGCCACACACCGTTGGGTGGCTTGCGGAGTATCAATGTAGATGTAGATGTAGATGTAATCTGCTTCTCCCACCACATAGACCCAAAAATATGAAGTCAACGACAGAATTTTTACATTTTCATACAGCGTAGAGGCTGTAAGAGGCAGGTGTACTTATGGTCTTCTGTGAGTCTTTCATGGCTTGTACGAGTCGTGTCTTTGATTTACGAAAGCCCATACCCGCAAGAGATTTTGTAAACCGCATACTTTTGGAGCGTCATAATCTTTGATGGAACCCATAAGTGCTGCTGTCGTCGGTGGAGAGAAAAATCACTTTCATTTTATGCCAGGTGAAGATCTGTCCTTCTTTCGACGATAGGTTTCCTACATATGGTAGGAAAGCTCTGGATTTGAATCTAAGTCTTTCTCCACACTTTTTATGTCAAGCATAAGTTTTATTCATAGCGCCTCTTGATGAAACTCACTGTACGCAATCTGGGAAGCAACAAGTCAACCAAGTAATATTGTAATGTAAAAGGGTGTGACAGCAAATAGAAACACGGACCAAACGTAATAAATAAAATATAATTCAGAGCCGCCGTGTCTCCCACTAAAGCACATCTTACAACTGCAAGGGATCGCTATAACAGTATTGTTTGGCACCTGTAGTTAAACCGAAAGCTCACAAATGACAGAGTATCTGGCTAAAGTCTTCCTTACGCGCCTTAAGATATCACATCTCCCATGTGTGTTCATAATTTATCTTCCCAGTGAATCAGGCTCTATCCTCCAGAACAATGCAGTATACGTTAACCCCTTCGTGAACAATCTGTCTTCTCTTTACGTATATACATTTCGATACCAGTTTCACTCAGAGTTAAAGAATCAATTTTGCAGTGCCATGCGCAACTTCTACTTATGGAACTACAAACACTCGCTCGCCTGAGCGTTACCACATTACACAATGAATTTAGATTATTTTAACTGCACTCGAATCTACTGCCATCTTGCGTACAGAAAAACGTTGAAGAGATATGGGAAATACACACCAGCACCGACACGTGCAAGAAATCACTTACCCAAGACGGTGAGACTGCGTCTTGATTGCAGTAAGCAGTTCTAACGTTGTTCTAAAGTCCATCACTTCGTATTACAGAATTAAAATCACTGCCTCACGTACGCTTTTACTGCCGTATTAAACTGCGGCATAACCTGTCGCTACTCAGCTACTCTTCGAGACACTTGGAGCAGTGCCTGGAAAGCCATTTGTACTGTAAAAGTACTTACTGACCAAACTAAAGTTAGCGTTTCATCGGAACGGTCAGATACGTGTTCCATTTTGAAGGATCCAGAGTGACTCTCTAGAGCGAAAGCGCCAACGCCGAAACGAGCCCACCCCTCCACTTTATTTGTACCTCTTTGCCGCCCAGTAATCACGTCTTTATTCATTTTATAAACTAATGAAAGGAAGTAGCATGTAAGACAGCAAATCGTTCTCTTAAGCCCTGTCGTAAATTAAGTGCTTTAGATTACATTTAAAATATATTTTCTTAACCCAAAGGGTTAAAAACAAGTGGGACTATTTTCTCTCGACTCCGATATCTCACAATATCGCCACCGAAGTTCTGCAGAGGGTTCCCCTCATCATTCACAATCCCACGCTCCTTCTGATACCGGAATGGTATTACCACGCTTAAATTGTTCCCGAAGGTATTAGAAACCTATCATTTTCCTGCAAAACTGGCACTCTCATCTACATTTGGTCGCCTTGCTCGAGATGGCTCAGAGCCTTCTATATCGATGGTTCTACGTACGACTGCCCACTGCCTTCTGCATACTCTCATTTACATTTACTTTCATTAATAACGAAAATATATTGATTCACATCACCTTGTGGGTGGCGTGAATTACTTTGGTTTACATTCGAGTGAATCCCTTACGTTCTTATTATTATAAAATTACTGTTGAAGTCTTTAAATAAAATTACAAAATAGAGTGGGTATGTTTATACACTACTTCATAATGATGCTGCTATGTTACGCCTCACCTCCATTGTATTAAATGATTCTAATCATTTAATGCAATAACCAATAAATTTGAAGATCTGCAACTATATAAAGAAACATCATAAATTCGAAATTATTCCCTACTACTTCAGTTAAATCAATTAACTGAATTAATCACTTTCTGGCAATCATATCATATCTCACTGACTGATATTATTTGAAAACTGATTTTATAAAATATTAAATGTATCCCTGTGGTCACTTCTTCTCCATCTTACATAAAATTGTTAAACATAAAATATAAAATATCATTTGTTATTTCAAAATTCGTAGATATTACTGAAAATTCAACTCGGGGACCTCTTTGGCCACTTTTAAGAAATATAATCTACATATAAATCACTTGGAAAAAATTTTACATCTCGTGAACCAGTTTGGCCACTTTTCCGAAAAACACACGTATTTTTCAATAAATCATCATTAATTACCATTACCTTTGAATAAGGAAATCATTTAAACATATTTTACCAGAAATTATAATTATCAAGAAAATCGTAAATCTTGCTTCCTGTGCAGTAATAAAAACCTTAATTCTACATAGTCATACATTTCAAATCTTACATCTATTTCAAACCAATGTTTCTGATGAGCTTTAAATGACAATGCTTTTTTCATTTGAGAGCCTTTTTTGTTTGAATTATCTATATTTTTCAATGTTAGTTCACAATCATGTATGCACTCTTAGTTCCATCTCATTTGGTTATTTCTTCTAAACTTCTTCAGTTGTCCAAAGGTTCTGAAGTTTACTGACTTTTCGATTTATTTGGCGGCAAGCAGACAATTTTCAAAATTTATACCTCAGGAACTCATAACTAATGCATGGGTCTGTAGCACTCTCTTGGTTCCTTACACTTAATAGCTAACTATTTTCTACCAAGAATGGAATTTTTGTATCGCTGCAGTCCTTTTTTGTACTTAATTACTACTGAGGGAGGAATTTGTCCATCTCTGCAATCCTTTGACCTAGGGCCTTAACACTAATCAGCTTTAAATCAGATTTTACAGAAATGTTCCATCAACCTTAAGAACTTCATACCTTACACAAATATTTTCCTGATCTCAATAACTTTCACAAATATCTATTAAATCCTATTTCAACTTTACCAAATTCCATTGGACACTTCTGACGTGCCATTCGAGGTATCTGCCTTGTCTAGGGTACCTTGCCACAGTTCGTATGTCTCCCCATGTCGGAAGTTCAAGTCCTCCTGCGGGCATGGGTGTGTGTGTTGTCCTTAGCGTAAGTCAGTGTAAATTAGATTAAGTAGTGTGTAAGCCTATGGACCGATGACCTCAGGAGTTTGGTCCCATAGGAACTTACCAAAAATTTCCAATTTACTTTTCTCCTACTTAATAACTTTCACAAATGACTCTCTGTTTGTTTCACATAACCATATTTTTAATTCTCCTCTGACCTTTGTCAGGAATACCTTTGTCATGAATGTTGTTGTTTCAATCTCAATTGCATGTGTTCCAATCTTTGAATCACACAGTTCTGCCACAAATGTGTGATCTTCTAAAGTTAGAATCCTTTACATTACTATGACCAAGATTTCCATTTAACTTTCAACTAAACTTGTTGTTAAGGGCTTACATTATTTCTCTCACAATGGCTTTACTAAATTTGTCTTTTGTGTACTCATAAAGTGTCATTTAAATAACATTGGTTTTCGGTAATTTGTTCAGTGGATACCTAATGAAAAACTGTGCTTTCTTCCTGACTGACTCCTACTTGTGCTTTGGCAGAAGTCCCTAATGTTCCGTAACAATTAATAACAAGGTGCTCCCATCACGTTTTTTGCTGCAAAATTCCTAACTAAAATTCTTAATTATATCAGGCGGTCACTGCCTGTCCCGGCCTCTTATCACTTCGTATTTCATCGATGATTTAATTCCTCTGCAGCTTTATTATTATAAAGCTCCCCTGAACAAGCCATTATTACCTTTGCATATCTGCATTTTACTTCATTTGTATTGCAACATTATTAAACACTTCCATTTACTTTCGCCTGTTGTTAATAGCTATTTATCTTTCAGCCTTACCACCTCATCACGTCTGGTCACTTACCTTAGCTCTTATCATAAATTCATGTTTTTTTCATACACTTTACTCTCGTTCTCAAAGAATAATCATGCAATCTTTACTACCACTTACTTTTGCCAACTCTCATTACTCTCATTCCCCTTGTTCATATATAGTTAAAAAACCTATCCTGAAAGTACGTCTTAATTCTCCTTGGGTCTACATACAGTTTGTCAAGCTGCAAGAATTTCTATGGATCATGGGGATGTGGAGAAGAGTGTGAGACGAATGGTCGTGTAGGACGAAGAAAACCATTCGACAGCTGGAGACGCACGAATGCCAGATCGTCAGAGAAAGATCGATCTCCTACGTATTTAGTTCTCACTGCACAGGATATTCTTCTTCAATTCCACAATGTTTCTGATACCAAATATTTTCCTGAATTTTCGATACATTAACCTATAAGCATTCTCATGAGGACTTGATAGCACCACAAATGGACCATGATACACCAGGAGAAACTTCTTAATTTCTCTTGTGATCCTCTTTCATCCTTCTTGGTTTTTACCGAAACCAAATTTCCTTCCCTAAGTATAGTAGTCTTCACTTTTGCATCATGTCTATTCTTCCGCTGTTGAGCCTTCTTTTTTATTTTCTCTCTCAACATTGGAATCAATACTTTCATTACTAATTGACAATGCTCTTCCCAAGGGCCAAAACAATGTTATCTACATACACAGCCAACCTTTCCATTAGCTCAGGACCAAACACAATTTTCATGACTCTAACGAATGCACTCACTGCAATGTTCATACCAAATAGCACGAAACAAAATTTGTAACAAATACCATCATAGAAAAACGCTTAGTATTTTCTCGATTCCGGGACCAACTTTATATTCCAATACCTACATGTAACATCTGGAGCTGAAAGAAATTTAGCACCATGGAATTTTTTGAAGCAACTGATCTACTTGACCAATTAACCTTGCTACTATATCATTGAGCCTTCTCACGTCCAACACCAAACGTATGCTCCCGTCACGTTTTGGAACAGTTCCTTCTGGGTTAATGTATTTACTCCTAGCTTGCTCAATAACACCCCAGGACAACATCCTGTCCATGTCCTTTTTCACAGCTTCCCTCTTTGAATATGGTACAGCATATACCTTGGCAGCATACTGCTCATGAGATTTTATAGTTAGTTTACACCTAGTTTATAGTTAGTTTACACCTGTCCTGGAGTCCGCCCCAGTAGCTGAGTGCTCAGAGTGACGGATTGCCGTCCTCTGGGCCCGGGTTCGGTTCCCGGCTGGGTCGGAGATTTTCTCCGCTCAGGGACTGGGTGTTGTGTTGTGTTCATCATCATTTCATCCCCATCCGGCGTGCAGGTCGCCCAATGTGGCGCCGAATGTAATAAGACCTGCGATATGGCGGCCGGACCTGCCCCGCGAGGGGCCTCCCGGCCAATGACGCCAAACGCTCATCATCATCATCACCTGTCCTGGAGCCTCCAAAAATACCTCCTGGAATTCCACTGACACTTGTTTTATGTCTTCTTTCTGGCTACTAGACAAAACTTCAATTTAACTACCTGATCCTCCATTATTTCCCAAGTACCCTTTTGTTCAAGTTCCATGTGTACATTATAAATGATTATTTCTTTTGGTCGATTATCATCCTGGGGCCGATCAATAACGAAAAGACCCGAGTTGTCTCTTTCACATTCGATTTGGTTTTAAATGGCACTACAAAATCTAGTCCTTGCACACACAGCTTCAATCCCTTGCCTTCAAAGTCCACTGAACATTTAAATTCATTTAAAAAATCTACCCCTACCAAAAGTTTTACGGCAAAATTTTCAATAATTAAGAAATTACGTTCTAATATTTTTCCATTCAGCATCATGTTTAACGGCTCTGGAAAGTTTCCCTGTTACACATACAATTTTTACACACATAACTGGCGAAACTGAAAGACATTTTTTCTTTGGGATTGCTTCATAGAATTCTCTGGACATAGTTCACACTTCTCAATCACTATCTACGAGAATATCTGCCGTGAAACCTACTAATTGGGCAGTAATAAGGGATTCACATAATTCATCACGTTCTCATTTTCATCATCTTTCCCCACAGGATCATTAATTATATCTCTTCTACTTAAATTGGAACAATTCCTTGACTCCTGGTAACAATAAGGTAAACAACGCCGAAAATCGGTCAACCTATCGTGAAGCGATGAGTTGTACAGGTTTTGTGCTTGACGCCATCCCTTCTGTGTGTCCAAATTACGAAGTTCCTCGTCACTAATAATCGTCTCGGAGACAAACTCAGACTCCTCGCTGGCGTTTCTTTCAAAAATAAATCCTCTAACCTCTTCATCATTATTAAAAAGCATTCAATTAGCTTCAATATCCTGTTCATCGATCACACTATTATTAACACCGCTTACCTCTTTTAAGTCTTCTTGTAATTGCTCTTCACTATCAGGAGACCACAAACTCCATACCTCATGGCTGAAATTACGTGTACCCAATGTGTCATCACTTGATTCTATGTCAAACATGTCTTCAGTCAATGGTTCTTTCAACAACTCGGAAACGTCAAAAATGCTGTCCGAATTCTGTTTCCCCATTAAATTAATCACTTTACTTACGTGCAAACTTTCATCATCTTTTAAATGCTGAGCGGAGGTGAGTTCATCTGAATGCGTGGCAAGTGGATTAGGTTGAGGGACAGAAGCGCCGCCCCCGCCTCCAGCACGTAATGGCTTGGCTCGGGTATCCTGGGTTCGACCGCTGCGCCTCCCCCAGCCCCCGACTCAGAAACACGCAGTATTTCAGGTTCCCTCTCGGGCTGTGTGTGACTTCGTATGAGCTCAGATACCTGTATTGTCTCTAGTCGATCCCGCACTGAGACCCCTCTTATTTTAACTGACCCACGTGTGTGTTATTGTTGTCGAAATTTCGATTCCGCGCGTGCTGTTTTCCGCGCCGCCCCCTGCCACTGTGCGTGCGCCTTGGTTGCGCGCGCATCGTGTTTACTTGCCGGTGTTTTTCCCTCGGCAGCTGACTGTCTCGCTGCCTGTTGTTCTGCGCCTGTAATCGCCCTACTCTACTACGATAGCGATAATAATTCACGTACGCATCTAGCGGTGCTGGTAGCATCGTATTCTGTACAACGTATGTAACACGCGTTCTAGATTACTACTGAATGACTTACATCCAGGCCTGTTTCAATTCATTTTAATTTTGCCCACCAATGTTGACAGAAATCTGTTAACAAACCGTACTGTGACTGATATGGCTCTCCACATAGAAAATCCCTCAACAAATCTTCTTGTATTTGTTTAGACGAGTATTTCTTCAAAAATCTATCCTGAAATTCCTTTACCGTTCTGCGATGTCATTTGCCCATATTACAGCATATTCTTTTAAATATCCTAATATAAAAGCAATTTGTTCCTCCGCTTCCCATACGGTAGGCAAAACCTTGTCAAAACTTTGAATAAATACTCTTGGATGCATTTTACCGTTTCGAACAAAATAATCAAACTTCCTTCTCTTAATTAAAGCTGCATCTGCAGATCCAGAGGTTGGACAATGCTTAATTTTACGTGATAATTTACTCGTTTCCTCTGCCAGATTAAATATTTGTTTATCAACTACTTCATTATGAACAATTTGGGTGGACTGAACGTATTGCCTATTATCACGTTCCATACTAATTACGCGATTCATCTCAGAGACAGTACCTTTAACCATCTCTACATTTTCTTTGCTCGCTTCAGTTCGCACAGTTGCTAATTTTTCGTCCACGGTTTGCTCATGTTCTACCTGTTCAGCAAGGATCACTTGCTGAAAGTCATCGCATTCTTTCTTGTGCTCTTTAAACTGAGTTACTACTGCACATGTAGATTCCGTAATTAATTGTTTGCAATCGTTCTCAACAAACGTTAACTTTCCGAAAGTTTTGTTTCCCATTCCTTTCTCATTTGCTTATAATGCTCAATAAAACGAACATCCAATTCCTTTCTCAATTTGAACCATTTCCCCAGTAAGTTTAATTTCTACCTTTCTCAGCTCGCTTTTTACCTCAGACTTTACAGATTCCACATTCGCATTTACTGATTCTACATTTACATTTAATATATTTATCTGAGCGCTTAAGGCAGTTAGTACTGACAGAAGTTGGTTATTTCCCTCTCCAGCAAGTATCTGCTCTGAAGCATTTTGAGGGTCTGAATTTTCCAGAATTCGAGTAGTCTCAGCCGAAAAATTACCTTAATCATCGAGAGTCAATTCCTCTACTCCCTTCTTAATTTTAATGCTAGACTCCACTTCCTCTACACTAGGCATCGTATCATTTGCCATGTCATCAGTACTATCATCTAGTGGCTCTTATTTAATTTTTAGAGCTTTAAAACTATTGGAGGGTTCACCTAACTTATCAACAGATGAGTACCCATCCTTGTCTGCTTGCTCCGTCATTTGCTCGTTCATGATGAAAATTGTTTTGACTAAACAGAATAGTTTTCTATCACTTAACTTGGTCATGAGGCGGTCCACTGCGCTGCGACGGAATGGCTGATTTCGGGGCGTTGTTGACGCGTGTTGCCCGCCGTGCTGGGTGAGACGTCTGTTCTGCTGCCCAAGCCTCATCTAGGCTAGTGGCGATGAGCAGTCGACTTGTGGAGCCCCCCCCCCCCCCCCCCTCCTTCCAACGCCTTTCGCTGCGTCGAGTTCCGCCACCTGCTATTGCCTTCGGCAGCTCTCCCAATACGGCTTCTGCTCGAGTCGCCTTATAGGGTGTGCGATGTCTTTTACTCAGCTCGTTTTCTGCTCCGTGCTTTACTTTCAATAGGATATGATTTCATAAAATGGCTCGCACTGCGGAACTCCGATAATGTCTTCAAATTCTTAATATTTACTAATTACCTTGTGGCTAACGTACAATTTTAGAACAGCCTCAGCCATTCCTCTAACCGATTTTATTTAATTTCTTTCGCTGCCAGGTACATTCAGCGTTACATCTAAAATGTCACCACCGGAAATTTTTCCCGTGCTTCGGCCCCATATTGGAAAATTTTCCATTTCACGGCCGATCGCATCACGTTGGAAGTTACCAGGGTCAGTGGAGTAGTTTATTACCTTGAGATTTATTCCACTTGACTACTATTATGACTAAACCGAATGGTGGAATGTGATACAATATGACTTGCATACTATTTTTGGGGTATCGGTGCCAGTGGTTAGTCACTTGAGAGCCTTGGTGCCACATAGATTGTATTAAACCGCGTGCGCAGCGGGCCAATGTCCGCCTAACGTTTGTTACGTGTCGTAAACACCACAAATCACGACCTTTATATTTCTCGAAGATGTTTGGCACTTAGAGATAGTCCTGCAGCTAAATGGGCGCGGCAGGAAGTCGCGCGCTGATAATCCAACATGGCGCCCACATCCGGTATTTTTAATTGCGGATCGCGCTTTGTTAAAACTATAGCGCGATCCTCCGAGCTCTAGCGGCAGCCAGGCGAACTACGTAGGTACTGGCGCTGTATATAGCTGTAGCAGCTAAGTCAACACAGCCATGCACATACACCCACCCACCTCCCCAGGGGTCGGAACCCCTGCAACCTACAAATATATTATAATTAATAAATAATTAATTTAGAGATCTAAAAGATAAGAATTTAAGGTAAAATTAGATACAGACTTAAAAAAAAAAAATCTCACGAGATAGATAAGGATGCTTTGCAACTATATAATAAACAATAAATGAAAACAAATAGATAAGAACAAAAACTAAACCATTTGAATAAGTCAGACAACTGACAGAATCAAAAAGAGCCCTAGAGATAAGACTGAGGAAGAGACCATCCCAAAGTCACCCAGAGAGCATCCCAGAGTGCCCCAGAGAGCATCCCAGAATGCCCCAGAGAGCATCCCAGAGTGCCCCAGAGAGCTAAAACACCAAGAAGAATCGCTTCTCGGCTTTTGGCAAGATCAATGTGTAGTATTGTTTAATATAGAAAAACTGCAATGGATTGCTATTACAGTACTGTTTGGCACAAGTAGTTAATCTGAAAGTTCACAAATGACAGAGTATCAGGCTAACCTCTTCTCTTACGCGCCCTAAGATGAGCCATCTCCCATTTATGTTCATGATTTATCTTCACAGTAAAAAAATGTCGTGTGACTAGAGCCTCCCGTCTGGTAGGCCGTTCGCCGGGTGCAAGTCTTTCGATTGGACGCCACTTCGGCGACTTGCGCGTCGATGGGCATGAACTCATGATGATGAGGACAACACAACACAACACCCAGTCCCTGAGAGGAATTAAACCGAACAGGGCTATAATTTGAAAAAAAAAGAATGTTATTTTGTGCACTCACTCATGAACAACACTGGACAGACAAGGGGTACCATGGTCATAAATCCAGATGTTACACTAATGAACGAAAAGAAAATAATTAACGGCCATCCAAATTCCTGTACAAGATGATGGGAAAGAGAAGACATGTATTATGAAAACTGACGTGGCAACTTGAGGTTGTTACGTTTTTTTTTTATTTTGACACTAATTTTAAGTGAGTATGTAATGATAAAGAAAACTGAGAAGTCACTCTTACGTTATGTTTGGCATTAAATTTCGAAAAAGGGAATCGAGTAATGTTTTGAAAATATGCACTTAAACTGTATGTTAGTATTGAACTTCGTTACGTGAACAATGACTTTCAGTGACCTCAACATAAAGTCATCAAAGAAATTTAGAAAAAAAAGCAAGCACTTTTTATTTGGCAGTTACTTAGTTTGCAAACTGGATTTCATATTATTGTCTGAACAACTGAGGCTTTTTTACTGACTTGAACAGAATTAAATACTAGAATACATACCAAACCAAGCAGCCATGTGCTCCAAGCTATATGTAAAACAAATAAAACTTCCGTACTCTTAATTAGTGCATTTCTTTAGATTTTGATATTTTCCACTGATTGATTCTCAGACTTGAAAAATGAAACTGTTTTACTTTAGTCATATACTGAAGCCTCTGTTGTACAACAGTTAATTGAAAGTAGACTCAGGCAAAAATTCTTAAAAGTGAAATTATTCATTAATAAACTGACTGAAACTATTCAATTTGTTTCTTATGACACTCAGCATATAGAAAAAAAAGGAACAAGGACCCTAGTTGGTAACAAGGTCTGGGGGCAATGAGGGCACAATCGCCCTGACTTTAACGGATGATTATTTAAATTAATTTTATCAATCAAATCACATTCAGTTGTGCTGCTGGGTTAGCCATTAATACTTGCTACCAATGAACAGTCTTACTTCGGTGCTGTACATACGACGAAACTTGGAGCCAACGACGAAACTGTGTTGCTGGAACTGCAGCTGTTGTTGAAGACGGTAGCATTGTATGGAGGCACGGCTATTACAGGAACGGGCAATCGTAATTAATACAGCCACTTCCGCCCGTCCACTGTCCGTACTTCATTATGAACAATTTGGGTGGACTGAACGTATTGCCTATTATCACGTTCCATACTAATTACGCGATTCATCTCAGAGACAGTACCTTTAACCATCTCTACATTTTCTTTGCTCACTTCAGTTCGCACAGTTGCTAATTTTTCGTCCACGGTTTGCTCATGTTCTACCTGTTCAGCAAGGATCACTTGCTGAAAGTCATCGCATTCTTTCTTGTGCTCTTTAAACTGAGCCGGCGCGCGTACATGATGCTGCCGCAAATGGTACTCTCTACTACTGCGAGAGCGTTAAAACCCCACTTCCGCACACTAAAAGCGCTGGAACCCGTCTCTCTCTCTCTCTCTCTCTCTCTCTCTCTCTCTCTCTCTCTCTCCGTGCGCTCTGCACAACTCCCTACCCAGAGATTTTACAACGCACAGGCACTGATATTATCTTTGCTAGTCGATGCAAATAACAATTCCTTTGGCTTATTCCCAGAGCTTATAAGTTTCACAGTAAGATACAAATAAATACAATGACATGTCAGCAGATTTCTACCTAAATTTACACATACAGTGAAGCAATGACCATAGTTATTCAGAGAAAGTATTTAAATTAAAATATTTACATATACTACAGCAAAAAAATTTATATATCGGGAGCATGTGCCATGCATCCTGCATTTATATCGGGAGCATGTGCCATGCATCCTGCATTTTCGGTGTTGGTCATCTTGCGTACAGTAAAACCTTGAAGAGCTATTGGAAATTCACACCAGCGCCGAGCCGTGCAAGAAATCACTTATCCACGACCACTACGTCTTGATTGCAGTAGTCAGTTCTAACGTTGTTCTAAGGTTAATCGCTGTTACAATGAGACTTCGTATCACAGAATTAAAATCAGTGCTTCATGTACGCTTTTACTGCCGTATTGGTTCAAATGGCTCTGAGCACTTCTGAGGTCATCAGTCCCCTATAACTTAGAACTACCTAAACCTAACTAACCTAAGGACATCACACACCTTCATGCCCGAGGCAGGATTCGAATCTGCGACCGTAGCGGTCGCGCGGTTCCAGACTGAAGCGTCAAGAACAGCTCGGCCACTACGGCCGGCGCTGCCGTATTGATTTGCGGCATAACCTGTCGCTACTCAACTACTGTTGGAGACAGTGGGAGAAGTGCCTGGAAAGCCATTTGTACTGTAAGAGTACTTACTGACCAAATAAAGTTAGAGTTTCATCAGAACGGTCAGATACGTGTCTGTCCATTTTGAAGGATCCAGAGCGACTTTCTAGAGCGAAAGCGCCAACGCCGAAACGAGCCCACCCCTCCACTTTATTTGTACCTCCGCGCCGACGAGTAATCACGTCTTTATTTATTTTATAAACTAATGAAAGGAAATAGCATGTAAGACAGGAAATCGTTCTCTTAAGCCCTGTCTTCAATTACGTGCTTTAGATTACATTTAAAATATAGTTTCTTAACCCAAAGGGTGAAAAACAAGTGGGCCTATTTTCTCTCGACGCCGATACCTCACAATATCGCCATCGAAGTCCTGCAGAGGGTTTCCCTCATCATTCACAATCGCACTCTCTTTCTGATACCGGAACGGTATCACTACGATGAAATTGTTCTAGACGGCTCTAGACCTACTATTTTCCCGAGCAATTGGCACTGCCATCTACATCCGGCCACGTCAACCAGAGCGCCTTGCTCGAGATGACACAGAGCCTTCTATACCGATCGCTCTACGTATTACTGACCACTGCCTTCTGCACAATCTCATTTACATTTACTTTGATTAATAACAAAAATATATTAATTCACGTCACCTTATAGATGGCGTGAATTACTTTGATTTAAATTTTGGGTGAGACCCTTACGTTCTTATTATTATTAACATTTCTGCTGAAGCCTTTAAATAAAATTGCAAAATAGAGTTGGTACAGGGTGTTTCAAAAATGACCGGTATATTTGAAACGGCAATAAAAACTAAAAGAGCAGCGATAGAAATACACCGTTTGTTGTAATATGCTTGGGACAACAGTACATTTTCAGGCGGACAAACTTTCGAAATTACAGTAGTTACAATTTTCAACAACAGATGGCGCTGCAAGTGATGTGAAAGATATAGAAGACAACGCAGTCTGTGGGTGCGCCATTCTGTACGTCGTCTTTCTGCTGTAAGCGTGTGCTGTTCACAACGTGCAAGTGTGCTGTAGACAACATGGTTTATTCCTTAGAACAGAGGATTTTTCTGGTGTTGGAATTCCACCGCCTAGAACACAGTGCTGTTGCAACAAGACGAAGTTTTCAACGGAGGTTTAATGTAATCAAAGTACCGAAAAGCGATACAATAAAGGATCTGTTTGAAAAATTTCAACGGACTGGGAATGTGACGGATGAACGAGCTGGAAAGGTAGGGCGACCGCCTATGGCAACCACAGAGGGCAACGCGCAGCTAGTGCAGCAGGTGATCCAACAGCGGCCTCGGGTTTCCGTTCGCCGTGTTGCAGCTGCGGTCCAAATGACGCCAATGTCCACGTATCGTCTCATGCGCCAGAGTTTACACCTCTATCCATACAAAATTCAAACGCGGCAACCCCTCAGCGCCGCTACCATTGCTGCACGAGACACATTCGCTAACGATATAGTGCACAGGATTGATGATGGCGATATGCATGTGGGCAGCATTTGGTTTACTGACGAAGCTTATTTTTACCTGGACGGCTTCGTCAATAAACAGAACTGGCGCATATGGGGAACCGAAAAGCCCCATGTTGCAGTCCCATCGTCCCTGCATCCTCAAAAAGTACTGGTCTGGGCCGCCATTTCTTCCAAAGGAATCATTGACCCATTTTTCAGATCCGAAACGATTACTGCATCACGCTATCTGGACATTCTTCGTGAATTTGTGGCGGTACAAACTGCCTTAGACGACACTGCGAACACCTCGTGGTTTATGCAAGATGGTGCACAGCCACATCGCACGGCCGACGTCTTTAATTTCCTGAATGAATATTTCGATGATCGTGTGATTGCTTTGGGCTATCCGAAACATACAGGAGGCGGCGTGGATTGGCCTCCCTATTCGCCAGACATGAACCCCTGTGACTTCTTTCTGTGGGGACACTTGAAAGACCAGGTGTACCGCCAGAATCCAGAAACAATTGAACAGCTGAAGCAATACATCTCATCTGCATGTGAACCCATTCCGCCAGACACGTTGTCAAAGGTTTCATTCAGAGACTACGCCATATTATTGCTACGCATGGTGGATATGTGGAAAATATCGTACTATAGAGTTTCCCAGACCGCAGCGCCATCTGTTGTTGAAAATTGTAACTACTGTAATTTCGAAAGTTTGTCTGCCTGAAAATGTACTGTTGTCCCAAGCATATTGCAACAAACGGTATATTTCTATCGCTGCTCGTTTAGTTTTTATTGCCGTTTCAAATATACCGGTCATTTTTGAAACACCCTGTATATTCATACAGTACTACATAACGCAGTTGCTATGTTACAAGACTCACTACAAATGATGCAGCAAGAATTAGAGCACAGTTCATAGAGTACTGGCTCTCTGTATTAAGCACAGACGATGGTTGTGTAGTGATGAATCTGTAAGGGCAAGTCGGCTGAGTGGCTGCCGCCAGCCGTCCTAGATTATGGTTTCAGAGCCCTTGGAGGCGTTCAGCGGTCACACACCATTGAGTATATCAGATCCCACACAAACACTTTTGGCGCCAGACAGAAACTTGCAGTTCAGTTGTCAACTTCATTGCGCCAGCGGGTTGGTTTCACTATGTGATACCACAGTTTCATCAAATGATAAGTCTCTAGATCTTTGGAGGTTCGTCTACGCCTGTATTATTACTTGTTGACGTCGGAGATTTATGGGCACTATTGGCGACTACTGATGTGGTTTTAGCAGTTCCCTTCACGATCCTCATCTACTTCTGCTCCAAACAGCACAACAGTATCCGGCGATAGGATACACAAGTGTATATGGTGCGGTTTCGAGTTAGTTTGCATCAGGCATCTACATCTACATCTACATCCATACTCCGCAAGCCACCTGACGGTGTGTGGCGGAGGGTACTTTGGGTACCTCTATCGGTTCTCCCTTCTATTCCAGTCTCGTTTTGTTCGTGGAAAGAAAGATTGTCGGTATGCCTCTGTGTGGGCTCTAATCTCTCTGATTTTATCCTCATGGTCTCTTCGCGAGATATACGTAGGAGGGAGCGATATACTGCTTGACACCTCGGTGAAGGTATGTTCTCGAAACTTCAACAAAAGCTCGTACCGAGCTACTGAGCTCTCCTGCAGAGTCTTCCACTGGAGTTTATCTATCATCTCCGTAACGCTTTCGCGATTACTAAATGATCCTGTAACGAAGCGCGCTGCTCTCCGTTGGATCTTCTCTATCTCTTCTATCAACCCTATCTGGTACGGATCCCACACTGGTGAGCAGTATTCAAGCAGTGGGCGTACAAGCGTACTGTAACCTACTTCCTTTGTTTTCGGATTGCATTTCCTTAGGATTCTTCCAATGAATCTCAGTCTGGCATCTGCTTTACCGACGATTAATTTTATATGGTCATTCCATTTTAAATCACTCCTAATGTTTACTCCCAGATAATTTATGGAATTAACTGCTTCCAGTTGCTGACTTGCTATATTGTAGCTAAATGATAAAGGATCTTTCTTTCTATGTATTCGCAGCACATTACACTTGTCTACATTGAGATTCAATTGCCATTCCCTGCATCATGAGTCAATTCATTGCAGATCCTCTTGCGTTCCAGTACAGTTTTCCACTGTTACAACCTCTCGATATATTACATCATCATCCACAAAAAGCCTCAGTGAACTTCCGATGTTATCCACAACGTCATTTATGTATATAGTGTCGAGTATGTCGTATTTTTTGTTGTTGCAGAAGATAACATTCAATTGTTTGTTTGCCTTTCTGCTGGTTAGATGGAATCAGCTGACTTCTTCTTTATCAGGTCATTTCTACACCTACATCTTCATTTATACTCCGCAGGCCACCCAACGGTGTGTGGCGGAGGGCACTTTACGTGCCACTGTCATTACCTTCCTTTTCTGTTCCAGTCGCTTATGGTTCGCGGGAAGAACGACTACCGGAAAGCCTCCGTGCGCGTTCGAATCTCTCTGATTTTACATTCGTGATCTCCTCGGGAGCTATAAGTAGGGGGAAGCAATACGTTCGATACCTCATCCAGATACGCACCCTCTCGAAAACTGGACAGCAAGCTACACCGCGATGAAGAGCGCCGCTCTTGCAGAGTCTGCCACTTGAATTTGCTAAGCATCTCCGTAACGCTATCACGCTTACCAAATAACCCTGTGACGAAACGCGGCGCTCTTCTTTGGATCTTCTCTGTCTCCTCCGTCAACTCGATCTGGTACGGATCCCACACTGATGAGCAATACTCAAGTGTAGGTCGAGCGAGTGTTTTGTAAGCCACATCCTTTGTTGATGGACTACATTTTCTAAGGACTCTCCCAATGAATCTCAACGTGGCACCCGCGTTACCAACAATTAATTTTATATGATCATTCCATTTCAAATCGTTCCGCACGGATACTCCCAGATATTTTACAGAAGTAACTGCTACCAGTGTTTGTTCCGCTATCATACAATCATACGATAAAGGATCCTTCTTTCTATGTATTCGCAATAGATTACATTTGTCTATGTTAAGGGTCAGTTGCCATTCCCTGCACCAAGTGCCTATCCGCAGCAGATCTTCCTGCATTTCGCTACAATTTTCTAATGCTGCAACTTCTCTGTATACTAAAGCATCATCCGCGAAAAGACGCATGGAAGTTCCGACACTATCTACTTGGTCATTTATACATAATGTGAAAAGCAATGGTCCCATAGCCGGCCGAAGTGGCCGTGCGGTTAAAGGCGCTGCAGTCTGGAACCGCAAGACCGCTACGGTCGCAGGTTTGAATCCTGCCTCGGGCATGGATGTTTGTGATGTCCTTAGGTTAGTTAGGTTTAACTAGTTCTAAGTTCTAGGGGACTAATGACCTCAGCAGTTGAGTCCCATAGTGCTCAGAGCCATTTGAATGGTCCCATAACACTCCTCTGTGGCACGTCTGCAGAGTGTCTCTATTGAGAAGAACATGCTGTGTTCTGTTTGCTAAAAACTCTTCAATCCAGCCACACAGCTGATCTGATATTCCGTAGGCTCTTACTTTGTTTATCAGGCGACAGTGCGGAAGTCTATCGAACGCCTTCCGGAAGTCAAGGAAAGTAACGTCTACCTGGGAGCCTGTATCTAAAATTTTGTGGGGCTCATGAACAAATAAAGCAAGTTGGGTCTCACACGATCGCTGTTTCCGGAATGCATGTTGATTCCTACAGAGTAGATTCTGGGTTTCCAGAAATGACATGATACGAGAGCAAAAAACACGTTATAAAATTCTACTACAGATTGATGTCAGAGATCTATGCCTATAGTTTTGCGCGTCTGCTCGACGCCCCTTCTTGAAGACTGGGACTACCTGTGCTCTTTTCCAATCATTTGGAACCTTCAGTCCCTATAGAGACTTGCGGTACACGGCTGTTAGAAGGGGGGCAAGTTCTTTCGCGTACTCCGCGTAGAATCGAACTGGTATCCCGTCAGGTCCCGTGGACTTTCCTCTGTTGAGTGATTCCAGTTGCTTTTCTATACCTTGGACACTTATTTCGTTTGTGCGAGGATTTAGAGAAGGAACTGCAGAGCGGTCTTCCTCTGTGAAACAGCTCTGGGAAAGGGTGTTTAATATTTTATGTTATACTGGTCAATAAGACGACGCTTTTGCGATAGCAACTCAAAGCAACACATTCGAAGAGGGTGATCGAACACTTACTAACGATCTACAAAAGCCTGAAATGACAGTTAAAACCTTACGACAGACTCTCGCAATATAATAGGGAGTTACGACGAAGCAGCTGTAAAGAAATATCTTTACTTTCCCTGAAATTACTCAGTTCGCTCCTCTACCACTGAGGTGAACGTTAAGTTTCCGCAGCAGCTGGGAGTTCGCGCAGTGGAAATGTATTTGGAATATCTGCTTCTCGAATTGGCGCAGCTGCCGGCTAGGAATATTCCTCGTCTGGTGGTGGCAGCGAGTTGGAACGCCAACTTACAGTTAGGGTCGGTGGCTTGCCTTGCCGGGACACGCCGGGCTAATTAGCAAATGGTCGCTGGACGGAGCGAGGGGTAGGGCCGCGGGATAGCAGAGGATAACCGCCGCTCCGGGACCAGTGTGGGCGGCGGCGGCGGCGGCGGCGAGGGCCGCTCCGCTATTCACTTAGCGATGCGGCTGCGCTGCTTGACGCGACCGGAATTAAATCTCTGGGCCACCTGCTGCCGCCGAGAGGAAGCTGTCCGTGGCGCCGTCTCCACCACATTCTTCGTCTTCTCTCAGCAGTCGGCTCACCGCGCAGCACTCCTTTCCTTGCGGGGCAAAAATTTAGTAGTTCTGGCGAAATTTCGAGACCATCATATCATGCCAGCACGTCATAACTCAAGGATGCCATTATCTAATTACGGGTGGAACAACGAATTTTCTTTTCAGCGTTGTTAAGACGGCAACGTTGAAGAAAATATTACAGAAGGGGTAGAGTAAATAGATGAAAATTACTTCACATATGCGGATGACTTAGTTGTGATGACAGACTCGATTGAAAGTTTGCAAAGTAATATTTCAGAGCTAGATCAGAAATGTAAGGACTATGGTATGAAGATTACCATCTCCAAAACGAAAGTAATGTCAGTGGGAAAGAGATATAAACGGACTGAGTGCCAAATAGGAGGAACAAAGTTAGAACAGGTGGACGGCTTCAAGTACTTAGGATGCATATTCTCACAGGATGGCAGTGAAAGAACTGGAAGCGAGGTGTAGCAAAGCTAATGCAGAGGGGGCTCAGCTACGATCTACTCTCTTCTGCAAGAAGGAAGTCGGTACCAAGACTAAGTTATCTGTGCACCGTTCAACCTTTCGACCAACTTTGTTGTATGGGAGCGAAAGCTATGTAGATTCAGGTTACCTTATCAATAAGGTTGAGGTTACGGATATGAAAGTAGCTAGGATGATTGCAGGTACTAGTATATGGGAATAATGGCAGGAGGGTGTCCACAATGAGGAAATCAAAGAAAAACTGGGAATGAACTCTATAGATGTAGCAATCAGGGCGAACAGGCTTGGATGGTGGGGTCATGTTACACGCATGGGAGAAGCAAGGCTACCCAGGAGAGTCATGGGTTCAGCAGTAGAGGGTAGGAGGAGTCGGGGTAGACCAAGGAGAAGGTACCTGGATTCGGTTAAGAATGATTTTGAAGTAACAGGCTTAACATCAGAATAGGCACCAATGTTAGCACTGAACAGGGGATCATGGAGGAATTTTGTAAGGGGGACTATGCTCCAGACTGAACGCTGTAAGGCATAATCAGTCTTAAATTATGATGATGACGATTATGATGATAAAACTTACGGGCTGGTCGATGCGTAAGACTTTCCCTAACGTTTCATCTCTGACTGTCGGAGACATGATCAGAGACAGAAGCGGCAAATTGTAAACATAACGCGAGATCAAAGTTATCTGTTTAAATTTATTTTAGTGTAAGTAGATCTGTAATATTGAATGTGAATTTAAAGTTGAATTGTCTGCTATATGATAAACTTTATCGTCGTTTATAATGGTGCGCATAACAGATCCTTAAGCTGATAGCTTGCGTGATGCTAAGCTTTTGGTGACAAAATTCAACTGCGAGAATGCACAAAGAAATCTCGGTGCGAGAATTCTAAGAAATTCTTGCCCTGTCTGAAATGTAATTGTTACTACAAAATCTGATTATAAACTTTGATAAAAAACTGATTACTTTGAAACTAAAGTTGGTCCCTATGAATTTTAATTAAAGAAAGATTCTGTTTTCTGAATTATTTCGCTTACCTGGATCGCACCGGGTAATGCTGTGCGAACTGCTTTCATAGCTACAGCGAGTAAGCGTAACAGAGCTGCAAAATCTAGCTACTGACATACGCAAAGGTGCTGTGCATCCTCTGAAAACATTGCTGTCGTTCTTGGTACATAATTTTTGGTAATGGTTTTAAATGGATTGAAAATTAATTGACTCTTAGGATGTGGACAATGACTCTGGATTAAATTAATTCAGTAGCAATCTCATATCATTTGCAGAAAAACATTAATGAAACTTCATGCATAGTTAAGATGTCTCTGAAATTGCTATAACCCAGGAATAAAAAAATTAAACTTCACGTGTATGATCTTTCCTGAAACAAAATTTCAGAGTCTAATTCTTAAATCCATTTCTCTCACAGTGATCGCGTAAATCCTAACAAAAACATGAAAAGCTGAAAGATTCCTGATTTGGATGTTCGACGAACCACGAATTCTGCATTATCAAACCACTGACACAATTAAAACTACCCGGCCGCGGTGGTCTCGCGGTTCTAGGCGCTCAGTCCGGAGCCGCGCTGCTGCTACGGTCGCAGGTTCGAATCCTGCCTCGGGCATGGATGTGTGTGATGTCATTAGTTAGGTTTAAGTAGTTCTAAGTCTAGGGGACTGATGACCTCTTTTTGGTAGCGTGACGATGACATCATTCTCCAACAAAGGAATTGTCAATATGGGGAATATGCATTATTGGTCCGCAGATAATCCAAAATGGCTCCGTCAGGTAGAGCATCAACGTCCGTGGAAAGTTAATGTTTGGTGTGGGATTATTGTAGATACCATTATCGGACCTTTCTTTATAAATGGCATCCAAAATGGCAGACAATACTCCAGATTTATACGACACAATCTTCCTGTTCTCTTGGACACCGTACCTCTGAACCGGAGAATGGTCATGTGGTGTCAGCATGACGGATGCCCTGCACATAACGCCTTACGAGCACGACGACTTCTGAACCGTAAGTTCCCTGGTAGGTGGATTGGAAGAGGTGGCCCAGTTAGATGGCCTGCCCGATCTCCGGACCTTACACCGCTGGATTATTTTCTTTGGGGAGCAGTGAAGGATGCTGTTTACCAACATGAACCAACAACACCAGAGGACATGAAGCAACGCATTATTGATGCTTGTACAGCCATCAAAGAGGAAACAGTAGCACGAAGTAGGGCATCCTTCATCCGCAGAGTGACCCTATGTATGCAAGCCAATGGGCATCACTTGGAGCATGAGATGTGAACGCTATGTTTAGTATGTAGTGTTGGTATCACAGTGGAAGTTTCTACAAAGGGCCATTTTACCCAGTGATGTTAAGAAACATTTGTTTGCAACAATTTGTCATTTAACGCATTAGATAAACATAACATTGATAATTATGTGATAATAAAACTAATTGGTTAAACATGTTTACATTCATCTTCTATGTCCTACCTGAACTTCCCAAATCAAAACATTTTTACCTAAACAACGGTAAAACTTTTAGTCCACTTGCTCGTTTCACTAAAACCATCAACATGAATTTTACTATTACGAGTGAATGATTAACTGTCACTTGCGCTAGATGTACAGTAAAGTAAAGTTTTAACGTTGAACGGCATTACCTTTTTAGTAATGGATTAACGATAAGTGAAGTTAACTTTGTGACTAACGTTGCGGTACACAGATATGTTACAGAACCGCATCACCCCTAGCCTATGGGATAAATACCTGCTGGCATCTACGACGTTAATGCAGGATTGCAGCAGACCGTATTATTCGTTTCGGACCTCTTGATAAGTATGGAAGTGTGATTACGCATGTCAATCACATCGCGATTACGGACAGCACGGGGTACACGCCTGAGCCTCAGGACGTGCGCTAGCAGCGCATGTCGGGTGTTTCAAGCGTCAACTTCGCGTCTTAATATCTCGGGATGTAATGGGAATATTGCGATGCAATCAACGCCATTGTGTATGTGCTTTGTCATGCTATGGATTTCTGAAGAAAAAATATAGGAGGTCCATTTAAAAAACATAAGTTTGTGTTAAAAAAACACATATGCTTTCGTTTTAGAATGTTTCCAAATATGTACATTCATGGGCCCCAGCCCTATATTGATACCGGTGAAAGTCGTTTTCCAATAGCTGTTACTGTTCCAGAGATATTTTGGGTGGACAAGATAGCTGGGACACCCTGTATAAGAACAATTAAATGGTGTCGTTAATACGTGGAAGAGATGTTATAGGATGAATAGCATCAAAGTTAAAACAAAGATAATGAAAAGTAATAGAATTAAATCAGATACTGCTGGAGGAATTAGATAAGAAAATGAGACGCTTAAAGTAGTAGACGAGTTTTGCTGTTGGGGGAGCAAAATAAGTCATGAAGGCCCGAGGAGAAAGGACATAAAAACGCGTTTCCAAAGAAGAGAAATTTGTTAACATCGAATTTTCAGTTCCCACCGTAATTTCAGATGATCTGATGGTCGTAACTAGTGACCAACAAGAGCTTTAACTTGAATGAGATTTTCACTCTGCAGCGGAGTGTGTGCTGATATGAAACTTCCTGGCAGATTAAAACTGTGTGCTGGACCGGGACTCGAACTTGGGACCTTTACCTTTGGCGGACAAATGCTCTACAAAATGAGCTAGCCAAGCACGACTCACAATCCGTCCTCACAGATTCAGTTTAGCCAGTACCTCGTCTCCTGCCTTCCAAGCTTCACAGAAGCTCTTCTGTGAACCTTGCAAAACTAGCCCTCCTGGAAGAAAGGATACTGCGGAGACATGGCATAGCCACAGCCTGGGGGATGATTCCAGAATGAGATTTTCTCTCTGTAGTGGGGTGTGCGCTGATATGAAACTTCCTGGCTGATTAAAATTGTCTCGGTCCGGCACACCGTTTTAATCTTCCAGGAAGTTTCAAGATCAAAAATGGTTCAAATTGCTCTGAGCACTATGGGACTTAACATCTTAGGTCATCAGTCCCCTAGAACTTAGAACTACTTAAACCTAACTAACCTAAGGACATCACACAACACCCTGACCCCGTCGGGAATCGAACCCGGGAACCCGGGCGTGGGAAGCGAGAACGCCACCGCACGACCACGAGATGCGGGCGTTTCAAGATCCTTAGCTGTTTTCCAACTAATCGGGAACCCTCTATCGATCCTTCTGGTGCTTGTAGCACTCAGTTACACTGTTTCAAGATGGTACCCAAATGGTAGGACCGAGTGATCTGGAGACTGACTGTACCAGACACGGGAACACATGTCGATGGTAGAAGAACCGTGAGAGTTAGTTAACACTTAGGGTTTTGGAGAAAACGGCAGAATACTAAAGGGGCACTGCTTTTCATAGCCAACCTAACCGTGCTCATATGAACAGTTTTCGGCAGTTTACTTGCTTGCATGAGATTGCCAGACACTGACTAGAGGCCAGAAACCTTTTTTGGGGCCTCTGTGGAGCAATCCAGGGCCAAAGACAATTAAAACTTTACAGAGAACTCTCATACAACGGGAAACGCCATCTTGGCGAAAATTAACTTCTGAAATAGTTGCAATCCCGATTACTAACAATTATAAACAACAGCACCACACGAGAGTTGCATTACCGTCTATATGGTAGCTCTCTACCGCTCGTTCACCCTCACAGTACACGTAAAATCAGTAATGAAATTCAGGGTAGAATTAATTTATATCCTTAACGGCCTCAAAGACTCGTTAATCTCTAATGACTGTACACTACTGGCCATTAAAATTGCTACACCACGAAGATGACATGCCACAGACGCGAAATTTAACCGACAGGAAGAAGATGCTGTGAAATGCAAATGATTAGCTTTTCAGAGCATTCACACAAGGTTGGCGCCGGTGGCGACACTTTAAACGTGCTGACATGAGGAAAGTTTCCAACCTATTTCTCATGCACAAACAGCAGTTGACCGGCGTTGCCTGCTGAAACGTTGTTGTGATGCCTCGTGTAAGGAGGAGAAATGCGTACCATCACGTTTCCGACCTTGATGAAGGTGGGATTGTAGCCTATCGCGATTACGGTTTATCGTATCGCGACATTGCTGCTCGCGTTGGTCGAGATCCAATGACTGTTAGCAGAATGTGGAATCGGCCAGTTCAGGAGGGTAATACGGAACGCCGTGCTGGATCCTAACGGCCTCGTATCACTAGCAGTCGAGATGACAGGCATCTTATCCGCATGGCTGTAACGGATCGTGCAGCCACGTCTCGATTCCTGAGTCAACAGGTGGGGACGTTTGCAACACTATAACCACCTGCACGAACAGTTCGACGTCATTTGCAGCAGCATGGACTATCAACTCGGAGACCACGGCTCCGGTTACCCTTGACGCTGCATCACTGACAGGAGCGCCTCCGATGGTGTACTCGACGACGAACCTGGGTGCACGAATGGCAAAACGTCATTTTTTCGGATAAATCCAAGTTATGTTTACAGCATCATGATGGTCGCATCCGTGTTTGGCGACATCGTGGTGAACGCACATTGGAAGCTTGTATTCGTCATTGCCCTTACTGGCGTATCACGCGGCATGATGGTATGGGGTGCCATTGGTTACCCGTCTCGGTCACCTCTTGTTCGCATTGACGGCACTTTGAACAGTGGACGTTACATTTCAGATGTGTTACGACCCGTGGCTCTACCCTTACTCTATCCCTGCTAAACCCTACATTTCAGCAGGATAATGCACGACCGTATGTTGCATGTTGCAGGCTTTTCTGGATACAGAAAATGTTCGACTGCAACCCCGGCCAGCACATTCTCCAGATCTCTCACCAATTGAAAACGTCTGGTCAATGGTGGCCGAGCAACTGGCTCGTCACAATACGCCAATCACTACTCTTGATGAACTGTGGTATCGTGTTGAAGCTGCATGGGCAGCTGTACCTGTACACGCTATCCATGCTCTGTTTGACTGCGTATCAAGATCGTTATTACGGCCAGAGTTGGTTGTTCTGGGTACTGATTTCTCAGGATCTATGCACCCAAACTGCCTGAGAATGTAATCACATGTCAGTTCTAGAATAATAAATTTGTCCAATGAATACCCGTTTTTCATCTGCATTTCTTCTTGGTGTAGCAATTTTAATGGCCAGTATTGTAATTTTGATATGATGATAATAATCCGAGAACCTGTCAATAGCTGGAATAACGACCTTTTGCTGCGTCGACAGCTACAAGATGTGCAGGAAGAGAGTCAGTGAGGTACTGTAAGCCATCGAAAGAGATGTGGAGCCATGGGGACGCCAGTGCAGTGGCCAGCTGCGCTAGGTTTCTCAGAGCGACGAGATCAGCCACGGAATGCTACGAAAACATACCCAACATCATAATGGTCCCTCGTCCGACTTGGACGATTGTTGGCTTGGATTGGGTTTTTTGGGGAAGGAGACCAGTCAGCGAGGTCATCGATCTCATCGGAATAGGGAAGGACGGGAAAGGAAGTCGGCCATGGCGCGAACAGCACGTCTGAGCTGGTTCCACATATTCGCGATTGGGTGTACATTCGGGTAGTTCGGTGTCCAGAGGAGGATGGTAACTTCATTCTTGTGCTCTTCGAACGACACACATACACTGCGAACAGTGTTACACTTGTCATAGTCCTATTGGTAGATACCATCGTGTCAAGGAAAAGCAAGGAGCATGTAGGGGTTTACAGGGTCGCCGAGGATAGATGCATACTTTTGTTCATCCATTGTGCCTTCCAGAGCAACGAGATCAGCCACGGAATGCTACGAAAACATATCCAACATCATAATGCTCCCTCGTCCGGCTTGGACGATTGTTGGCTTGGGTTGGGTTTTTTGGGGAAGGAGACCAGACAGAGAGGTCATCGGTCTCATCGGATTAGGGAAGGAAGGGAAAGGAAGTCGGCCGTGCCCTTTCAAAGGAGCCATCCCGGCATTTGCCTGGAGCGATTTAGGGAAATCACGGAAAACCTAAATCAGGATGGCCGGACGCGGGATTGAACCGTCGTCCTCCCGAATACAAGTCCAGTGTGCTAGCCACTGCGCCACCTCGCTCGGTGGACGATTGTTGCAAGGCGTTTATTTTAAGACGTTTCGGACATAACTCATCTGAAAAGGTGATCTGTCACCACCTTGTGGACGTCCATATGCGATATTGGCGTGCAAATTGCAGCCTCTGTCGCCGATGAAAAGCAGTCAGCGTGGATGCATGGAGCAGGCGCCTGATGCGGAGACTTATATACAGCAACGTTCCTGGAGCGATCGTTTAGGAGACACTGTTGATAGCCCATTGGTTCAGTTGCTCAACAGTTGCACGTCTATTCGCCTGTACACATGTGAGGTAAAGGGCGAGTTGTGGCGCCCTGAAAACATTCTGAAGTTCAGAGTTGGCGTGGCCGCACGGACCGCTCGGCACGCTGACCACGTGCTGCCGCAGACGTTAGCCGAAGCAAGAGGGGTCCAGGAAGCGCGTGGCTGGGAATTCCATCATGTTGACACTGTGACGAGGACGGTGCTTTGTGTCGATGAAGGAGATTTGTATGCCGGTAGTGCCAAAGATGGTGGACTTTCTGAGACCATAACGGCAGACATTTTGCAGTTCATATACAAATTAATAGTAGCCAAATGAAGCATGATACCTCAAAAAGAAACATGTGCGTTACCATTATTTGCATGACGGTTCTGATGGTGTAATCATATTTTCAAAATCTTTATTAGTTTAAAAATTAGTAACTGATGATAAATTATACAAGTAACACCCAGCAACGAATTTCCAAAATCATCCGATTTCGTCGATCAACATGTCTTTAGAAAGCTATTAGTGTAAACCTAAATTGGTATGAATTACAGGTATATAACTTCAATAGTACATGAGTTATTGGAGGTCAAAGTGGCCGATTCCTATCGAACGCGTCAGGCCTTAAGTACACTACAGTTACACGAAAAAACTGTAGCAGCATACTCATAAATATATTTATTCATCTATGTCTTTGTTTATATCCGATATACGCTATTCATGAAGAAAGTGGTCAATTATTTGCAGTGTTTTAGGAAGCACAGAGACGTTAGGCTACTGGCATACTTTTGCTTGCTTTTGCTTTTTATTGTTGTGGTCATCAGTCCTGAGACTGGTTTGATGCCGCTCTCAATGCTATTCTATCCTGTGCAAGCTTCTTCATCTCCCAGTACCTACTGCAGCCTACATCCTTCTGAATCTGCTTAGTGTATTCATCTCTTGGTCTCCCTCTACGATTTTCACCCTCCAATACTAGATTGGTGATCCCTCGATGTCTCAGAACATGTCCTACCAACCGATCCCTTCTTCTAGTCAATTTGTGCCACAAACTCCTCTTCTCCCCAATTCTATTCAATACCTCCTCATTAGTTATGTGATCTACCCATCTAATCTTCAGCATTCTTCTGTAGCACCACGTTTCGAATGCTTCTATTCTCTACTTGTCTAAATTATTTTTTGTCCACGTTTCACTTCCATACATGGCTACACTCCATACAAATACTTTCAGAAACGATTTCCTGACATTTAAATCTATACTCGATGTTAACAATTTTTTTTTCTTCAGAAACGCTTTCCTTGCCATTGCCAGTGTACATTTTATATCCTCTCTACTTCGACCATCCTCAGTTATTTTGCTCCCCAAATAGCAAAACTCCTTTACTACTTTGAGTGTCTCATTTCCTAATCTAATTCCCTCAGCATCACCCGACTTATTTCGACTACATTCCATTATCCTCGTTTTGCTTTTGTTGATGTACAGTTTATACCCTCCTTTCAAGACACTGTCCATTCCGTTCAACTGCTCTTCCAAGTCCCTTGCTGTCTCTGACAGAATTACAATGTCATCGGCGAACCTCAAAGTTTTCATTTCTTCTCCATGGATTTTAATACCTACTCCGAACTTTTCTTTTGTTTCCTTTATTGCTTGCTCAATATACAGACTGAATAACATCGGGACAGGCTACAACCCTGTTTCACTCTCTTCGCAACCACTGCTTCCCTTTCATACCCCTCGACTCTTATAACTGCCATCTGGTTTCTCTACAAATTGTAAATACGAAACGTCCCCTTAGAAAAATTATAAATGACTGTGCTTAAACTGACACACAATATTTTTTTAGCGCAACGCAATCTGACTTTCAATAATCCCTATAAAAGAATGGCCCTGACTAACATTAACCTAGACCTTTCATAAATCACTTACCTCACAAAAATCTTCGTTACTCGAACCACTGCAATACAGCGAGCGCCACTACTGCCAGCTAAATAAGAGATTCAAACTACTGAATTCACTAACTACTGATAGGCATAGTTAGCAAATGAAAGATTTTGATAGAGAACAAAGAATGTATTTACCTTAATAGTGTTCAAAAATCATAATATACATAGCAGTTCGTGACATCCATTCTTACAAATGTACTGTTTCTGATGGGCACACGTCCAGATCATACGCTCTCAAAAATCCGCCATCTCACTTCCCCACATCCACCACTGCTGGCGGCTCACCTCCAACTGCACAACGCTACGCGCTGTTAACAGCCAACAGCCCAACACTGCAATAGCGAATATTACAACAATGCCACCCAGCCACAGACTGCACACAGCACAGCCAGTGATTTTCATACAGAGCGCTACGTGGTGTTACCAATATAAAAACCTAAACAGCCTACTTACATGGCCCCCATGCTCCCAAAAAAAAGTTTGCAAATTGTTTTGGGCAGTGGCCAATACATGTTTGTTAAAAATTTTTTACAATTACAATAACAAAGAACTCTAATGCACACACTTATTGATACAATGTTGGTCAAAAGATATAATTTCCTCACAGTCCATAAAGACAGTCCTGGTCATTCATCACAGTAAAAGTGCAGTGTTTTTTTTCTCAAAGTCTGAGCAGTAAAAGAAAATGCACGCAGAAGTAATGGATTTCCATGCAGTCTTGAAGAAGTAGTGTTGTCCTTCCAACAGAAAGATAATGCTGACTCTTGACATGCAGACAGGTAATGGTCCACAACAGAGCAAACCCACAGCAGAGTCAGTCAAAGTTTTGAAGAATATTGGTACGTAGGTCATCGCAGAACAGACCCACTGTAGACGTGGTAGATACTACGACATTGGTGGGCCACCAGAGGTGCAGATCCACTGCAGTCCTTGTAGAGATAAGGGTATTGGTGGGCCATCAAACGTGCAGACCCACTGTAGTCCTTGTAGAAATAGTGGTATTGGTGGGCCATCAAAGATGCAGACCCACTGTAGTCCTTGTAGAGACGGCCATCAGCCATCTGTTGCAACTGTGCAAGTGCACAATCACCATCGATGAGTCTTGCAGACAATATAGCAAGTCCATAAACCACCACTTGTGCACTCACCAAGTTTTTGGAATTGTCCTTAGAACCAGCAATGCTGTTAATCAGTCCATTGCTGAATTATCAACACACGTGTGAGCACTAACATTCCTCTTTTTTTTCACATATTGTGCACGTATATGACCAATAGAAATGTGTGCAGTGAAATGATTACTTACAAGTTACTTAATTTGATGAACTGGTGTCAATTACAATTTTATAACATGAAAATACAATCACAAAGGTACAGAAAACATCATTAAAAACATAATAATACAGATAACATTTGTAGTAATACAGGCTTTACAAAAGAATAGAAATAAGCACATACATCAGTGATACAAGAATTGTGACATAAGTAAATATATAAAAGGTCAGAATAACTTTCGAAACATCAGCTTCACATGTGAGCATTAAAACAAAACAGAATAAATAATGTCTAAACATCTTTACAAAGTAAATAACATATTATAAATGCAAATTATATTTGAGGATAACAGTATTCCTCATCATAGTGAATGTAGCTTAGTACTAGAAAAAGTCTACAACATGACTCTTATTAGCTAAACACATAAAGACAGGTAAATCACAAATACACAAGGGTACACACAGTGGAATGACACAAAAGGACAGGACAGGGTTTGTTTTCAGTGTGACATTTGGTACTGCAGTCCAACCTAAAACTTCATTCCATAGATCTTTCGTCTTATTTCAACATTTGTTTCCACCAAAAAAATCCTATCCAAGCATGCTTTCTGTATTTATATGTTCACATGTTTCTTACCTCATTATTTATTTTCCATTATCTTACCTCATCACTTTTTCCAAGAAAATCCTACCTAAACCTGTTGTCTCTAAACCCTACTTTTTTGTTCATATTCTCTTTCAAAATACTTTTTTGGCTAAACCGTTTTCTTATAGCTTCTCAATGCATTTCTGCCAATTCATCACAACTCGTTCTCTTATATAGCCTGCTCTATCTTAAGCTAACTTAAATCTACTGATCTCAGATGCTAAACTAAGGGATGAGGCAATGCAGCAGCACAAAACAATTAACACAAACAGTAATGACAAAAAAATTCAAATTGGCAAAGCAAGCAGCAGTAAATCTAAATTAGCAGAGCAAATGCAACATTACAACTAATATGAGCCAAAGTGCAGCAACAAGAAAAATAAATCAGTAGTAAAACTGGCTTAATATAATGTAAAATTCAGTAGAATTATACCTGGCAAACAACAGCAGCAAATGCTATAACTTATACCTAAACATGGCAAAGCTCAAGCAGAAAAAATATTACACTAAAGATAACAACTCAGATAAGGGAAATGTCTATTCACATCTTAATGTCTATGTAATTAAAGTGGTGCACCACAACTTATTCTACAAAAAATGTTACCAAGTACTTGAAAAGAAAATTATGTATGCAGTTACTGTTATTAGTCCCTTCTTATTGTTCTTTCCTTTCCAAGTGCTCCTGTTTCGAAGAATGTGAATCATAAAATTATTATTTAATAGATCTGTTGACAGAAAGTGTTCACATTAGCAAATGCATTTCATTTTATTTTATTAAACCAATGCTGCAGCACAGCTGGAAAACAGATATCAAATGAAATAACCAACTATGTAAATCAAAGCATAACAATATCATTCAACAGTCATGTGGCATTTCATAAGTTAGTAGAAATTCTCTCAATTCTCGTAGAAAGACACTTGTCATAATCAGGTGTGCAGATGTAAGTATCTTTTCAAGTAATAAGCGTGTCGTATTTGCGATGCTTTCTACAAAGAAATGTCAATAGTGACGATAATGACCTATTTTTTTACGTAATGGCTTTTTCTCCAGGCGATTGGCACACCTGGGCGCCATCTGGGTCACTTAGCTTCCTTACCGAAATATTTATGAGAGCAGTTTGCGCTACAGTGACAGTCTCATATAAAAAATTTCACAGATCGATAATTTGCGTTACAAATGTGTAGAAACAAAATCCTATAAATGTAACAGTGTCCAAAAAATTTTCGCCAGCATTGTGATACATTCACGCATGTACATACACTTCATAACTCTTAAAGTACGATTCTTGGTTTCCAACAACCCTTTTCACAAACCAGAGTCCATAACCTCTACTTATTATTTCTTACCTTATTACCCATATACATATTCGACGGCACTTCTTCAATATTTCATCATAACAGATACGTAGCATAATGAAATTCCTCATATAGCTTCAGCTTATTGATCATAAACATACCTCAACAGCATAATACACATTGTCATCATAATGAAAAGATCATAAAAACTCAGCCAAATCTCAAAAACGTCGTAGCTCTCTGCAATAATTTCAAAACCTAAAGAAAATTCTCTGCTCATATCAATAGTGTCATCTACCTCAAACGTACTTTAAAAATCATGATCCTATACCAAATACATGATTCAAAGCTCTCATAGTATCACAATGGTTCCGAAAAAATATGAACAGTTCACAAAGTACAGACAAAATAGAGTTTTATAAGTGTGAAGTTATGCAACTGTGTAATTGCGTAAACATGTGTCACTGACGTAGTAAAAAAAAATGTTTGTTTCTCTGTTAAATAATCAGATAGCTGTGTAATTCTGTGTGAGAGAAATTTGGTACCGATGTGTAAAGTTGCATAAACAAATACCATATTAGCTAGGGCTCGTTGTGCTTGCCAGACACATGGTACACAAAGTAGGCGTGTACCCCCTGAGGATTAATGTAATTATAGCCTCAGGTGTTACAGATTACAGCAATGGAATGAAATGTACCACGGAAAACTTTCTTTGTAATTCAAAATTTTTTAAAAATAAACGATTTAAATACAAAATTAATCACTCAAATACGTGTACTGTAGCGCCAAACTGTGCGTCTTGTTGTAAAATAATCTCTGTGGAAGTGTCGTAGTTATCGTCCTCCGAAAGCTAAGTTCTGCAGAAGCCAATGTACTTACCTCATGATAAACAGAAGTGAAATGCTTTGCGTATAGATATCGTAGTTATTATGCTTATTGCCGTGGTGAAGAAAGTACTGTACTGTAACGTATTGTTGTGCAACTGAAGAGGCTCTGTCATTGTAGCTATATCACAAAAGTTACTACTAAAACATGTTTTACTTTCCAGAATAATACACAAAAACTGTGCAGATATGAAACAGATACACCGCAAAAGCAACAATGTAAATTGTGTCACACATTAGTAGCGTCGTGATATAATCGTGTAGCTGTCAAAGAAACCAAATACTAAGTCATCATTAATCTCAGAGAAAGTACTTCAAATAAAGAATGTCTTTTCAACTAAACCAAAATGTTGCATTAAAATCTCATTAGCAGTACATGTTCTAAGTATGTAAGCCTTATAGTCGTTACGTAATCGTGCAATTAACAAGCAAGAATGTACACACACAATAACACCGTTTCCTCTGTTCACTATAACAATCCATTCGTAATTTCTGTTTAAATAAGTTCTCTTGGTTCTTGCCTGGATATTTAACTTCAAACATTGTTGCATGTTAACAGATTCTAAGTCTGACAAAGCATACTAGTAATGTAAAGTGAAAAATGCTATAGCAAAGACTAAGTAAAAAAAACAGATTATCTCTCAATAAACGGTTTTACATGTGAAATGTGGTGCAATCCTTTACTATTCCTAGTAGGCAGAGTTTCAACTTCAATGCAATTATCATGTGGTATAGTCGGATTCTGTAAGGTCCATTGTAAATCAGAAAGAATTTGTGATTCAAGTGTTTCTTCTTATGTGACAATGAATGAGCTTTAATGAGAACTTTCTAACCAATATATAATTTCTTTGCATTTGCTTTATCGTGTAGTTTTCTCCTTTTGTCTGCTGCATATTTTATATTTTTAGTAGCCAGATCAATTATGTCTTTGTGTCGAAGTTTATGTGTATTCGGAAAAGGTACAAGCTCTTCGATTCTTTTCGGAGGTTCTTCATTCTTCAGTACAAGAATAGGTGGTAAAGCAGTGGAGCCATGAGGCATTTCATTCAGAACGTTTTGAAATAAGTGTAAATATCTGTCCCAATGCTGATGCTTTCTGTGACAATAAAGTCTGCAAAGCTTATTGATTTCTTGCATAATCTGTTCAGACGGGTTACAATGTGGTGAGTACAATGAAATAAAAACAGGTTTGATTTTATGGTTCCAAAGCATGCGTGACCAAACAGCAGACCTGAATTGTGGCCCGTTATCTGAAATGACTTTACTAACGTGTCGAACTTCATGTAAGAAATTTTTAACAAAGGCGTTGGATACAGACCGTCCAGTGGCTTTACGTAACGGAGTGAAAGAAACAAATTTTGAAGTAAGTTCAACAGCGACTAGAACGTACGAAAATCCAAACGATGTTCTGACAAGGGGTCCCAAGAGATCAACAGCAGCAAATTCTTTTAATTTAGAAGGAATGATAGCAAACAACGGAGCACGATGTGAGATAGTAGATGGTTTCGCCTTTTGACAAAGTTTACAAATAGATAAGACTCTTCGAATTCTCTTCTCCATATTATTAAAATAACAAGTCGTTCGAAGAATATGATAACATTTTCGTGGCCCAAAATGTGCGTAGCTGAAATGAATGTACCAAATGAGTTTATTAACAAAATCGTCTGGAATGCAAAGTACCCATAGCTTGTCATCAACAGTGCATCGTTTGAAGAGTATGTTGTTTCTAACCTAGGGTGACCAAATTATTTTCGGTGAAAACCGGGACACATTCACCTGGGTGCCAATGGACACCACATTCAACATGTACCCAGGTTTCGTAATTTTAAATATTAATATTTTGTTGATACATTTTGTTAACCCGATTGTTATAACTAATAAGAGGATACAAAAGATTGATGTAATCTATTATCTGTATAATTAATGACATTTAATAAACGTATACAGTAATAAAGAAATTTACACTCCCGGAAATGGAAAAAAGAACACATTGACACCGGTGTGTCAGACCCACCATACTTGCTCCGGACACTGCGAGAGGGCTGTACAAGCAATGATCACACGCACGGCACAGCGGACACACCAGGAACCGCGGTGTTGGCCGTCGAATGGCGCTAGCTGCGCAGCATTTGTGCACCGCCGCCGTCAGTGTCAGCCAGTTGGCCGTGGCATACGGAGCTCCATCGCAGTCTTTAACACTGGTAGCATGCCGCGACAGCGTGGTCGTGAACCGTATGTGCAGTTGACGGACTTTGAGCGAGGGCGTATAGTGGGCATGCGGGAGGCCGGGTGGACGTACCGCCGAATTGCTCAACACGTGGGGCGTGAGGTCTCCACAGTACATCGATGTTGTCGCCAGTGGTCGGCGGAAGGTGCACGTGCCCGTCGACCTGGGACCGGACCGCAGCGACGCACGGATGCACGTCAAGACTGTAGGATCCTACGCAGTGCCGTAGGGGACCGCACCGCCACTTCCCAGCAAATTAGGGACACTGTTGCTCCTGGGGTATCGGCGAGGACCATTCGCAACCGTCTCCATGAAGCTGGGCTACGGTCCCGCACACCGTTAGGCCGTCTTCCGCTCACGCCCCAACATCGTGCAGCCCGCCTCCAGTGGTGTCGCGACAGGCGTGAATGGAGGGACGAATGGAGACGTGTCGTCTTCAGCGATGAGAGTCGCTTCTGCCTTGGTGCCAATGATGGTCGTATGCGTGTTTGGCGCCGTGCAGGTGAGCGCCACAATCAGGACTGCATACGACCGAGGCACACAGGGCCAACACCCGGCATCATGGTGTGGGGAGCGATCTCCTACACTGGCCGTACACCACTGGTGATCGTCGAGGGGACACTGAATAGTGCACGGTACATCCAAACCGTCATCGAACCCATCGTTCTACCATTCCTAGACCGGCAAGGGAACTTGCTGTTCCAACAGGACAATGCACGTCCGCATGTATGCCGTGCCACCCAACGTGCTCTAGAAGGTGTAAGTCAACTACCCTGGCCAGCAAGATCTCCGGATCTGTCCCCCATTGAGCATGTTTGGGACTGGATGAAGCGTCGTCTCACGTGGTCTGCACGTCCAGCACGAACGCTGGTCCAACTGAGGCGCCAGGTGGAAATGGCATGGCAAGCCGTTCTACAGGACTACATTCAGCATCTCTACGATCGTCTCCATGGGAGAATAGCAGCCTGCATTGCTGCGAAAGGTGGATATACACTGTACTAGTGCCGACATTGTGCATGCTCTGTTGCCTGTGTCTATGTGCCTGTGGTTCTGTCAGTGTGATCATGTGATGTATCTGACCCCAGGAATGTGTCAATAAATGAATTCACGGTGTTCTTATTTCAATTTCCAGGAGTGTATTACGATTTTACAAAATTTTACAGTCATTCAACTTTTAATCAATTAATATTAACATGAGCATTAATATTACTGAGCACTTGTAGATGGAATTGACTGCACTTGGAGAAAAGGGTATTTTTCACTGCCTCCAGCCTTCTTGATTACGTCTTTGTTCTTTGAGACACAGTGATAAAACTCGGCACAATCCATTTTGTAGTTGTACAGGATCTGCAGGATTGCTTCAAGAGAGACCACCTCCATTCTGTTTCTTTCATCAGTCCACTGGATATTCATGAACGAAAATATTCTTTCCACATTGGCATTATGGGCTGGGATTGCAAATAAATACACTGCAATTATTACCAACTCAGAGTAATGCTGAAGACTGTCACGGCGTTTAAAAAAACTCGCCTACTTCTCATGACATTCCAATGGTGTTCTTTTTTTCATCATTCCACTTGTGAAGATTTTCTTCGACAAAATTTGTCAGTATGCCGAACTGATCAAAGGGAATGGAATCATCGTTTTCAATCTCTTTACTCTTCAAATAAGAAGCTGTCTCTTCAACACTTTCCCGTTTTGGCACTCTCTTCAGTAACATCCAATCAAACACCGGCGATGAGGGTAAGTATGAGGCGCTCCATTTGCTGAGATATTCTACACAAGTGTCATAAAACTTGTTAACTTCTTCTCTAAAACTCCTTTCCGCTGCTTCTGATACTTCTGCTCTTTTAAGGATATATTTAACATTAAAAGAAATGAACTGCTGTTCTCTCCTCTTAGTAACAGTTTCCAGAGTATTTTTCAAAACATCATTTACCTCTATTACACTTTTCGTGCTTCCCTCAATTTCCTTTACCCCATGCTACAAAGTGCTAAGCTGATTGTGAATGAACCATAAGTAGGCTTCACTTAAAGGGTTACTGAAAAACTGAACCAATATTTTGGGGGCTTTGTCTTCATTTAGGAAAAAAATCTTTTAGCGGTTCAAACAGGCGGAATACTCTTTCAACTGCTGGAAACAGTGATAACCAGCGAGTTTTCGAGTGACACATTACATTCATATATTCAGTTCCCACATAATCACAGAACTCCTTAAGCCTCTCTGTTCTAACAGCATATACGTAAAAGTGTGAGTATACCTTCATGACGATAGTTTCAACATCACAGCTTAAACTGTCAGCAGATGTCTGCACGCTGTTGTGTAAAACATGTGCAGGGCACCCTATGCCTTCAATGTTTTCACGCAATGTTGCCTTTAATTTGGTAAATGCGTTGCATTTGCCTTGTCTTTTTAAACCACTAAAGTTTGTGTTGGTGTTGTCTCCACAAAATGCCACACATTTATTTTTCTCAAGATCAAACATTTCGATAGTATTCATACGAAATCTTGAAATTTCGTCAGATGTTTCATTAGGTAGGGAACTCACCTTCAAAAGTTTAATCTGAATTCCCTGATTAATATCGAAAAACTGAACAACAAAGGGAGATATTTTAGTGGCCTTATGATTGCTGGCATCAGTGGATATCCCGTAGAAAGAAGACTTTTTGATGTGTTCAAGGCTTTCCTTTACACTCTGGGGAGCAATAACTCCTTTCACTAAGACTGACGCTTTAGTTCCTGCTGAACTAAACTTTTTTGCAATGGAAGAATCATCAAGCATTATGCTGTTAAGCTTATTACTATAATCACTAGATCTATAAGTTTGGCGATGTTTTACCGTGTGGTAGCCTAGTGTAAGCTCGGCTGCTCGAACTTTCGTCTCTTCACTTGACTGCTGTTTCACAAAATAATTTTGTAGAGTTTTACTGCAGCTCGGTGCACTGTATCTGTTAATGTGTTTCTTTGACCTGATGTGACCAACTATGTCGGAACGTCCACCATGACTTATACTAATAAAACAGTTACATACGGTACACTCTGCTTCGTGATCAAAACGACCTTTCTTAATTAAATTCCATTTCTTGGAATAATAGTCACTGAACTTGCAGGCACGTTTCGGCATTGCGTTTCACAGTACTGCAGCAATAATACCACTAATATGAGAAAAAAACTATTGCAGTCTGTCTGACAAAACATCAATTACTACACTGTTCTGACAATGAGTGTGTGAGTAAGCGGCGCGACAATCGGACGGTTTCATAGCTCTGTTACAATAATACAACTTACTACTTGTTGGCCAAAGTGCCGCTCAAAGTAATTTATTGCCTGAGTGTATCAATACTGATACTGTGATTACTAGTATGGGACAATGGAGGTTTTAGACAAATAAGCTAAAATATATTAATTTCTTGTGTTGTATTTCCTTTAATATAGCGAAATTTGAGAAAGTTTCACGAAATGTATTTCAAAACTGGATTCTGGGACTTTTGAGCGTCCTGAAACAAATTTCCGGGACACCGGAACACAGGGACGAAAACCGGGACAATCCCGGTTTTCCGGGACGTTTGGTCACCCTATTCTAACCAGATAATAATGCCGAATCCGAGTGTGTGTCTTTTCATGCCATTTACTTTTGATGTCTTTCCAAATCGGATCTTTATCTTGTTCATGAGCAATGTCCTTTAAAGATGTAGTGACGAAGTTTTCAAAGGCGACTTTCTGAATGTAAAGAGTACTGAAATTTTTCTCGAGGTTGCCTTCTGTGTTACTTTTCTCAAGCCCAGCCGGTGCGCGTGACAGTGCGTCCGCAACAACGTTCTCCTATTGTGAAGTGGAATTCTTACAGAAACAATGCCCAACGTTTTAACCTGTCATGATTTAATTTTGAATACATAAGAAATTGAAGAGATAAGAAATTGTAATGCACGATGATCACTGTATACTTTTACGTGCTTACCGGAAAGAAAGAAACGGAATTTGTTAAATGCTCAAAAGATAGCTAAAGCTTCTAATTCAGTAACGGAATAATTTTTTTCAGATTTTGTTAGCACTCGGCTAGTAAAAGCAATGGTTTTCTGAACAGTAGTGTAATTTTCTGTGGCTTCTTGAAATAAATGGGCCCCAAGACCGACTTTAGAAGAATCTGTGCTAAGGCAGAAATCTTGTGACAGATCTGGATGAGCTAGTATTGGCGCGTTAAGTAGCGATTCTTTCAAAGAATTGAATTCCAACTGTGCTTGTTCGTCCCAGTTCCAAATAGTATTTTTTGCAGTGAGAGAACAAAGTTTTGGTGTAACTAGAATTTGCATATTCAGAAAACGACGGTAAAAATTTATTAGACCTAGAAAACTGCGGACTTGTTTTTGTGTGGATGGAACTGGAATGGCTCTGATTGCTTCTAACTTTTCAGGATCCAGCTGAATGCCTTCAGAAGAAATACTATGTCCCAAAAACTTCACCTTTGTCCTACCGAATTCAGACTTTTCCAAGTTAACTGTAATTCCAGGTTCTGCAAAAATATGTAACACGGTGTTGAGGATGCGATTATGTTGTTCCCATGAGGCTTCTGCTATCAGAATATCGTCCACATATGAGGTGATGTGACGTTTTAAGAACTCAGGTAATATGGAATTTAGCCCGCGAATGAATGCTGCCGAAGAAATGTTCAAACCAAAAGGAAGTTTCCGAAACTGATAACAAACGCTGAAAAAAAGGAAAGCTGTGTATTTCCTACATTCTGGATGAAGTTCGATCTGATAAAAGCTGGATCTGAGATCAATAGAAGACAACACTTTAACACCATTAAAATTTTGAAGAAATTCTTCCAACGCTTGCGGCCTGTCTGTTTCAGGAATGATAATAGTATTGATTTGTCTCGAATCTAAGACAAGCCTGATCGATCCATTTTTCTTCTCAACAACATGTAATTGATTGTTGTATGAGCTTACTGCACGATCAATAATGCCTTCGTCAAGCACAGATTGTATTCCTGTTCTAAAACGGTCCCTATAATGTGCCGGAATTATGTATGGTCTAACACAAAATGTAGTATGCTCACGAACACGAAATTGGTATTGAAATCCCTTGATTGTTCCTGTTTAGTGAGTAATAACTGTGGAATGTGCTCGTAAAATCTCAAAAAAGTCCTGCCTATCAGTGTCATTACAATTCTCAATTGTTTGAATTTTATTCTGAATTAACCCATTAGTATCAAATACGCCGTCGATATCATCCCTGTCAGTACTTGCAGAGTGATTGCTAGTGTCAAGTTCCGTCGAAAATTCCGAACTGTTGTCTAACAGGAGGTAAAGCCGATTACTTTCTTCGCCATGGTTTGAGAGCCATTCTTCAAATTTCAAAGCTTTTGACTTACCTTCTTTCTCTAAACTTATTTCAGCATCGTGAAAGTTTAAGATTGCTTTGAATTCATTCAAAAAGTCTACTCCCAATATAATTTCCGTCGTCAATAATCGAACAATAAGAAAGTTCATAGAGAAGCTGTGGCTTTGACAAAAGAATTCCAAGTTGGTTTGTTGGCGTACATCTACACTTTTTCCAACGATTGCACCTTGTAATTTAATCTTACGTAACGGAAGTGTGGGGCAATCGTTCGATTTGTTGCATTTGCTAATGGCTGTTTCACTAATTACTGAAATGGGACTGCCAGAGCCAAGTACTGCCGTAAATTTTACGTCATTTACTGTAATCTGAATCACAGGATATGCAATGTTGTTACGTTTTACGTCGTGTTCCTGGAGTAAGATGTCCCTAATGTCTTCCATTTTTACGTAATTACTAGCTACGGCAGCTGCGTCGTCAGTTTCAGAAGTACGTTTTGCGGCTGCCAGCGGTATGAGTCATTGGCTATTATTGGCTCTTTGTTGGCGCGTGTCGTTATTGGGATTTGGAGACCTAATTTCTACAAATTCACCTTGTCAAGAGGACCCTGCCCTGTTTGGATCCCGCCAGTTCTGATGAAATTCAGGTCTGTCGTTTTGTCGGTAGTTTACATAGTTTCTTTTTTGTCCGTCATGTGGTGGATAATTTCTCCCGGAATCGGAACTGCACGGTGGACCGTTGCATCTGAAGTTATTCTGTCTCCCTTGATAATAATTATTTTGGTTCCCATATTGTCTGTTTCTCTGATTGTCTCTGTCATAGTCATTACTGCGGAGAGGTGATCTTTCCCTGTAATTATTACTACTCTGCCAACGGTTGTCATACGGGTGGTGTCTGTTTTGGTCACGATTTACGTTGTTGTCGTGTCCATTTATTATTTCTGTCATCGTGGAATTTTGACGGATGTGACCTGTAATTGTTGTGCTCCTGTTTTCGCGTTCTGCGATTGTCAGTGTCAATTTCCAATTCTTGTAACAGTCCCTGAAAAGCTTTAATTTCGTCTATGCAACGTCCTGCCAAAATAATATGTCGTAAATGTTCAGGCAATTTGATTAAGCAAATGCGGATGAGTTCTGAGGGGCTGTAAGGTTTTGACAGGTGCTGATTCTTGTGCAACATGTCTTCAAAATATTTCACAAGACTGGAAAATTCAGATTGTTCGAAATGTTTCATCATTATGATACTATGGTTTACTCGGTCTTGTGTAGCTTGAGACCAATATGCTGAGAGGAAGACATGGTAAAATTCTCCTTCACTGTGGCAATCGTGAATGACTGATCGCATTCCTACAGCTGGTTCATTCTCTAAACAGCCACACATAAATTCTAACCTGTGCTACAATGACCAGTTGGGAGGAAAACAATGAAATAATTGATGAATCCACGCTTGTGGATGAATGTCGTTGCCGGAATTCTTAAATATTTTTAATTTACGTGTAGTAATAAACAGCTTATAGTCCAAATCATCATGTCGGCGAGTCGCATGTCGGTCATTGTTACGTCATTTCGGCGGTTCCATCTCAAAATTCGGTGTACCTTGCCAATTTCTTTCATAATTTCCGAAGTGCCCTGTGTTATTATTTTGTGGCTGTTCCGTATTTCTATGTCCCTCTTCCCGTATTGGAGCGCGAGTGTCCTCTGAAATATGTAATTCTTGTATTACCTGTGTCAACTGATCTTGTACTTCCCGGATTTCTCTTTGGTGTTGCCTATTAATTTGATTCTGATTTTGTTTGAATTTCCTAATTTGTTCGCACTCTTCTGTGTCATTAAAGGCTACAGGTCTTGTGTCATTTGTGTTGAAATCGTATCTACTGTGTCCTTTAAGTTTTCCTGAGTTTTTGCAAGTTGCGTAACCGAATCGGTAGATGCAACTGAGTCAATCTTACAAGGGGAGGCCGCCAATTGTGAAATTCAGATTCGATTCATTCTGCGCATAATAAAAGCTCATGGCCAGCGGTGTAATGTGGCAAAGCACCAAGATGCACTTCTCAGCCGTTGTCGAGAAAATCGATAATTAAAAGAAACCGTTGCGGTGAAATACTCTCTACGGTTAGTAGTTTTTTACAGCGTCGTGGCGCAGCGGTAAGCGCTCGGGTTCGTAATCCGAAAGTCGCCGGATCGAATCTCGCGCCATGTAATTTTTTTTTATTATTAGTTTTTTGTAATTCAAATATACATACTTACATATATATATATATATATATATATATATATATATATATAAACTATTAATGAATTGCTTATGCATGTTGGTGAAGGCGGATCGCTCTCCAATTGTACCGCCTCCATTTTTCCGTTTTTTTAACAGGGTGTACCAAATCTCTCCCGTCAGCACTGATTTTCGACGACGTTAATAAGTTGCGCTAAGGACCGCATCTACCTTCTTTCGAAGTTAGCAGGCAACTACGCTGTTATGCGGCGGCTCGTTTCGGCCCATTCAACATCTGTCCTTCAAGTGTAACGAGCGAGTAACGGAGTTTATATTTCATACCTGCCACAGCGAATTTGTGTTCGTGGGGTCTCATTTCTAATTCGAACGTTTGACTTACGTTATACGTATTCGTTTCGGAATATCGTTTCTACGTCTTCCGTTAACTATACGTGGTTAACATTATGAAGACAATTAATAACATTTGTGAAATACAACTTTGTTTGCGGAAAACATAATGATGTTCGAAGTCGCCAGTTTTTCCACGACAAACGACTTTCAACAACTTATTATATGCATAATTGTTGCAACTGATTGCCAGGAAATATATATATATATATATATATATATATATATATATATATATATATATATATATCTGAATTACAAAAAACAAATACTAAAAAAAAAAGTTAAATGGCGCGAGATTCGATCCGGCGACCTTCTGATTTCAAACCCGAGCGCTTACCACTGCGCAACGATGCTGTGGAAAATTATCAACCGTATAGAGTATTTCACGGCAACTCTTTCTTTTAACTGTCGATTTTCTCGACAACGGCTGAGAAGTGCATCTTGGTGCTTTGCCACATTACACATCTGGCCATGAGCTTTTATTATGCGCAGTATGAATCGAATCTGAATTTCACAATTGGCGGCCTCCCCTTGTTAGCTTGCAAGGTCTCATGATTTTCATGAACAATAGTTTGCAGTTCTTTTACGGCTGCTTCGTGATTCTGTAATGTATTTTCATGCCGCGAAAAAATTGCTTGGAAATGCTCACAAATTTGTGTTTTTACGTCATTACAGACTGTTTGACATTTCGATTCGATTTTATGTAACTCAGTGGTTAAATCTTCGCGTGTTTGTTCAAGCGTGGTGTCTAACCTTCGAAGATTTTGTTCCATTGTGTCTAACTTTTGAGGATTTTGTTCCATTGTGTCTAACATTTGAAGCTTTTGCTGTGTTTGTCCCATTTGTTGTATTAATTGTAATAACAATGCACTGGTGTCTGAAACATGTTCCTCAGTGCTTTTCGGCAGTGAATTTGCACCGGGAAACATTCACATTTTGACAAGCAGAAAACGTGTCTTGACTTATTTGAGAAAACGGTGAGGACCCAGAAACTGAATCTACAGTATTTGCGTGATTGTGTCCTGTCATTTCGGATTCCTGAGACGAGCTGGTGCCGACCGATCGATCAATAATGCTTCCCTGTTCACTAATTGTTTCACTGTCTACGCCATTATTTGCCGCCCGCTCCATTTCCCTATGCACAATTACCAAATTACCACTTTGAATGTCTGTTAATTCATTACACAGTGGTGCTGTTAAGCTACGCTCGTCGTCACTATTATTTCTCAGTTTACTTTGGAGCCTAGTGTTACGTTTCTCACACGCCATTATTGTCACAATATTTCACACGATAACACAGAAAAGCACAATTTGAAGAGCAAAATAAGAAAACACATTAACATAGCACTGAAAATAATATCTAGTTAATTGAAAGCGCAGCTGCGAAATACTTGGTGCAAATCTACATGCATGACACAACTGTTTACTGTACAACAATGAAAAACTACAACTACAAAGGAAATTCTCTCTACGATTACGCGCTAGCAATAAACAATAGCTACACTAATTACGCAAACTACAAGGAAAAAATCAGAAGATTCCAGTGAAGTATCCTCGGCTAAGGGTCGACATATGAAACGTCCCCTTAGAAAAATTATAAATCACTGTGCTTAAACTGACACAATATTTTTTAGCGCAACGCAATCTAACTTTCAATAATCCCTACAAAAGAAAGGCCCTGACTGACATTAACCTACACCTTTCATAAATCACTTACCTCACAAAAATCTTCGTTACTCGAACTACTGCAATACAGCGAGCGCCACTACTGTCAGCTAAATAAAAGATTCAAACTACTGAAGGCACTAACAACTGATAGGCATAGTTAGCAAATGAAAGATTTTGATAGAGAACAAAGAATGTATTTACCTTAATAGTGTTCAAAAGTCATAATATATATATCAGTTCACGACATCCAGTCTTACAAATTTACTGTCTCTGATGAACACATGTCCAGATCATCCGCTCTCAAAACTCCGCCATCTCTCTCCCCACATCCACCACTGCTGGCGGCTCACCTCCAACTGCACAACGCTACGCTCTGTTAACAGCCAACAGCCCAACACTACAATAGCGAATATTACAACAATGACACCCAGCCACAGACTGCACACAGCACAGCCAGTGATTTTCATACAGAGCGCTACGTGGTGTTACCAATATAAAAACCTAAACAGCCTACTTACATAGCCCCCATGCTCCCCAAAATTTCATCAATTTCTTCGTCATCTGCAGAGCTAGTTGGCATATATACTTGTACTACTGTAGTAGGCGTGGGCTTCGTGTCTATCTTGGCCACAATAATGCGTTCACTATGCTGTTTGTAGTAGCTTACCCGTACTCCTATTTTTTTGTTCATTATTAAACCTACTCCTGCATTACCCCTATTTGATTTTGTATTTATAATCCTGTATTCACCTGACCAGAAGTCTTGTTCCTCCAGCCACCGAACTTCACTAATTCCGACTATATCTAACTTTAACCTATCCATTTCCCTTTTTAAATTTTCTAACCTACCTGCCCAATTATGGGATCTGACATTCCACGCTCCGATCCGTAGAACGCCAGTTTTCTTTCCACTGATAACAACGTCCTCTTGAGTTGTTCCCATCCGGAGATCCGAATGGGGGACTATTTTACCTCCGGAATATTTTACCCAAGAGGACGCCATCATCATTTGACCATACAGTAAAGCAGCATGTCCTCGGGAAAAATTACGGCTGTAGTTTCCCCTTGCTTTCTGCCGTTTGCAGTACCAGCACAGCAAGGCCGTTTTGGTTAGTGTTAAAAGGCCAGATCAGTCAATCATCCAGACTGTTGCCCCTGCCACTACTGAAAAGGCTGCTGCCCCTCTTCAGGAAGCACATGTTTGTCTGGCCTCTCAACAGATACCCCTCCGTTGTGATTGCACCTACGGTACGGCTATCTGTATCGTTGAGGCAAGCAAGCCTCCCCACCAACGGCAAGGTCCATGGTTTATGGGGGGGTCCTTTGAGATATGTCTATTTAATTTGTTTATGTATTTAATAATGTGTGTTAGAGCGTGTTTATGGTCAAGCCATAGGAATATTTATTTAATTTCAAATTGTTTAAATGTAAATCCAGTATCTCGTATGTGTTTAATTACGTTTGTGAGTATGAGTTGGCCTGGAGACATGGATGGAGCGCTCTAGGCAATCACAGCGCTCGTGAATGGGGAGACTGGATGGGAGTTCGCAACGGTGCGGCGCGAGGGACAGTCGCACAGGACACGGGAAGTGCTGGACGCGACGGCAGGGCGGACGCTCGGTCCCGGCAGAGTCTTGGAGGATGTGGAGAGGTTCGCGCGTGGTCGCGGCAGATAGAAATACCTCTTACAAGGGAACCTCCCCATCGCACCCCCCTCAGATTTAGTTATAACTTAGCACAGTGGATAGGCCTTGATAAACTGAACACAGATCAATTGAGAAAACAGGAAGAAGTTGTGTGGAACTGCGAAAAAATAGCAAAATATACAAACTGAGTAGTCCATGGGCCACATAGGCAACATCAAGGAGAACGTGAGCTCAGGAGTGCTGTGGCCCAGTGGTAGCGTGAGCAGCTGCAGGAGAAGAGGTCCTTGGTTCAAGTCTTCCCTCGAGTGAAAATTTTACTTTCTTTATTTTTGCATATTTATTATCTGTCCGTTCGTTCATTGACGTCTCTGTTCACTGTAATAAGTTTTGTGTCTGTGTTAGGCGACCGCATCGCAATACCGTGCGATTAGTAGACGAAAGGACGTGCCTCTCCAATTGGAACCGAAAAGATTTGATCGCAAGGTCATAGGTCAACCGATTCCTCCACAGGAAAACACATCTGATATATTCTATACGACACTGGTGACGGCATGCGCTTCACATGACAGGAATATGTTGTCGACCCACCTAACTTGTACACTTGGCGAATGGGTAAAAAGATTCTTCTACCTTGCCCGATTTAGGTTTTCTTGTGGATGTGATAATCACTCCCAAAAAAGTGATGAAAACATAAGAGTTTGTCACATAAACTGAAAATAAAAATTTAAAGTTTTCGCTCGATGGAAGATTTGAACCAAAGACCTTTCGCTCCGCAGCTGCTCACTTTACCACCAGACCACGGCGCTCCTGCGTTCAGTGTGTCCTAGATGCTGCTTATTTTTCCATGAACTACTCAGTTTATATATTTTGCTTATTTTTTTCACACTTCCACACAACTTCTTCTTGTTTTCACAATTGATCTGTGTTCAGTTTTTCAAGGCCTATCCACTGTGCCAACTTACAACTAAATCTGAGGGGGGTGCGATGGGGAGGTTCCCTTGTTAGTACCGACTAGAGCACTTTCCGTGACTTCTGCAGTGAAGACATAGTGTGCGTTTAGGAGTGAGTATCTCGCGAGCTATGCTGTTTTTCGTAACTAATTACGTGCAGTAGGAATCTATTGTTTCCCTGTTATTGAACTTATGTTTTGTTTAATTGCTCGACCATCGACACCAGTAAGTGTTTTGCAGAAACATAACACATTCCCAAAAGTACTTCTACTATCGTACACATCATTTAAAGTCATTAAGATAGTACCTGAAGATTTTATGTAATTGAAGTTTTTCATTTATAAATTTCTACCAAGGGAACCTTCCCATCGCACCCCCCTCTGATTTAGTTATAAGTTGGCACAGTGGATAGGCCTTGAAAAACTGAACACAGATCAATCGAGGAAACAGAAAGAAGTTGTGTGGAACTATGAAAAAAATAAGAAAAATATACAAACTGAGTAGTCGATGCGAAAGATAGGCAACATCAATGATAATCTGAGCTCACGGGCGCCATGGTCTCGTGGTTTCCGTGAGGAACTGTGAAACTGGAGGTCCTTGGTTCGAGTCTTCCCTCGAGCGAAAATTTTAATTTTTTATTTTCAGACGATTACACTGGTCAACACTCATTTTCTTGCCAAGGATATTTGAGTGGCTTTAGGATGGGTTAGTGGTGCTGAGGACGAATATAGCAACCATTTATGCAGTTTGGCTCTAGGATTTGAGATAATGCATGATTTATTCAAAAAATTAGAAAAAATTGCTAATACTGAACTCGAGCGCTACAAACTACAATGAAAAAAGAAAATAATCTTTATAAATAGCTTCTATGAAAACCTGATAGGCATTTGTCCACGTATAAAACATAATTGAAAAGTTTCTCTATAAGTATATCATTTTCCGTCCATGACGAACCGCTTCCTGCACGCTTTCCTTTTATAGGTCTCTTCAGAACAGTCACGTTGCAGATTCCAGCAATAATCTGCCATCATATGCCTGTCCCATCTTCCTTTATATCTTTCCTCTATTCCTTTCATATCTTGATGGAACCGCTCTCCTTGTTCCTCACTGAAATCACCTAGATTACGAGGAAATCGATCCAAGTGGCTGTGAAGGAAGTGCAATTTTATGCTCATGTTAGCTCCTAAGTTTTGAAAGTTAGTGAGCATGTTTTTGACCAGTTCCTCGTAATTGGGAGCTTTATGATTGCCCAAAAAACATTTTACAACAGCGACAAAACTGTTCCAGGCCAATGCTTCAGTGACAGTCATGACACCTGTAAAATTGGTATCGTTGATGAGCCTGCGAATTTGAGGACCATCAAATATTCCTGCCTTAAGTTTTTCACTACTGAGTCCAGGGAATGTATTGCAGATGTATGTGAAGCAATTACCATTTCTGTCTAAAGCTTTGGTGAATTGCTTCATTAGTCCTAACTTAATATGTAATGGTGGAAGAACAATCTTGTCCCTACTAACCAGAGGTTCATTAATGATGTTTGCTTCACCAACAGCCATATGTTCCCTTGGAGGCCATGTTTTCTGCTTCCAATGTTCGTGCTTTGCCCTACTATCCCACATGCAGATAAAACATGGGTGCTTTGTGTATCCACTTTGTTGTCGAAGCAAGAAGTTCACCATTTTCAAATCAACACAAATCAACCACTGGTGCTGCATATACTGAATTTTCTGCAGAACCATCTTGATGTTAGCATATGCTTCACAAAGTTTCGTTGAGTAGGCAATTGGAATAGATGCGTAACGATTGCCATTGTGTAGGAGAACACATTTTAAACTTCTAGTGGAACTGTCTATGAAGAGACGCCAGTCCTCTGGTCTATATTCCGGCAGCCCCAATTCAAGTAAAAGTCCAGGTATATTGCTGCAATACACTATAACCTCTTCTTGGTTGAAGTATGGAAGAAGGTTTTCTTCTCTCGTCCGGTAAGCTGTTATTTTAACACTTGGATGAAGACAGTTCTTTTCCTTAAGCCTGGATGCTAAGAGTTCTGATGCTTGCTTTGAAAGACTGAGTTCTCGTATCAAGTCACTGAGCTCCTTCTGGTCGAACTGCTGGGGTTGTGTCTCACGTCCTTCGTATTCCGAACCACTACTTGTACATTCCTCGCCGTGCACATCGTCATCTGATGATGTTAGCGTGGGTAATGTTGTGAAGGTTGGTACAGGAATATCGTTGCTGTGCACCACCGGTCTTCTTGCCGACTCCAAATCAGGATATTCCCACTTTCGTTTTTTGAACCTATTAAAACCTTTCACATTAACAATGCAAAAATAGCAATCATCTGTTTGGTTCTTCTGCTCTCGCCATACCATAGGCACTCCGAAGTTTAAGCTTTTCCTTTTTCGTTTTGTCCACTGCCGTAAGCACTCCACACAGCATTTACAAATTTTATGGGGTGCCCACGCCTTGTCTTGATCTCCAAGTTTAATTCCGAAATATGCCAGATACGCTTCCTTCACAAAAGGAGTGATATTCTTCCTGTTCTTTTGAAGAACGTATTCACCACAAATGTAGCAGAACTCATCTGGATGGTTCACGCAAAGACGGCGTGAAGAACTCATGTTTTCCTAAAACAAAATTGCACAAATACTACATATTATGCAGAGCTTTCTTGTATTTGCATGTCAATCACATCCAACAAACATCATTAATTGTTTTGTGTGAAATGAATACTCACCTCTTATTTGCTACGTCACGATGAAAAGGTTCTATCTCCTTGAAGCTGCATTGCACATGTGTGTGACTTTCGACCATCGCCATTTTTCTTGTTTACACTGAACGCTACCTATCGGCTGTTGCGGGGATTACCTCGGCCAACAAATGAATGTCGAGTACCGCCGAATTCAAATCTGCACAACGCTCAATATCTTCTACACACGCACCGCACAACAGGACTGAACACATGCTGACAGTGTGATGTTTGCATGATGTAATCCTCAACCACACAGGTGCACTCCCTGAGCACAATTGTTTAATAAAGATAGTACAATATCACTAATTAAAAAACAGGTAGCAAATACATTACACCACATATGGACCCTGCAGTCGATATTATCCACATGAAACTCTCATTTCCACAAATAACCTATATCTCAAAAACCAGAGCCAATTTGGAAAAAGTACAAATATACTCGGAATGAGTATCACAACAGTATCCCATTTTCTTTCAAACTTCCCTGGCAACGAAAAAAAAAATTTATTTTGTAGAGCTGTGTAATTATCTGACAAACTCTTATTTTCATCGCTTTTTGGGAGTGATTATCACATCCACAAGAAAACCTAAATCGGGCAAGGCAGAAGAATCTTTTTACCCATTTGCCAAGTGTACAAGTTAGGTGGGCCGACAACATATTCCTGTCATGTGACGCACATGCCGTCACCTGTGTCGTATAGAATATATCAGACGTGTTTTTCTGTGAAGGTATCGGTTGACCTATGACCTTGCGATCAAATGTTTTCGACTCCCATTGGAAAGGCACGTCCTTTCGTCTGCTAATCGCACGGTTTTGCGGTGCGGTCGCAAAACAGAGACACTAAATTTATTGCAGTGAACAGAGACGTCAATGAACGAACGGACAGATCATAAGTTTGTGAAAATGAAGAAAGCAAACTTTTCACACGAGGGAATACTTGAACCAAGGACCTCTCATTCCGCAGCTGCTCACGCTAACCACGGGACCACGGCGCTCCTGAGCCCACGGTCTCCTTGATGTTGCCTGTCTTGCTCATCGACTACTCAGTTTGTGTATTTTGCTTATTTTTTTCATAGTTCCACACAACTTCTTCCTGTTTTCTCGATTGATCTGTGTTCAGTTTTTCAAGGCCTATCCACTGCGCCAACTTACAACTAAATCTGAGGGGGGGTGCGATGGGGAGGTTCCCTTGTAAGTTACATTCGCAATTGCCGACTGATAGGAACCTTTGACCATTCGATTCTTGTGTATATTCATATTGTATACGGTAGACTCAGTAGTATTTGGCTTGAAATGCGGCAACTACGTATCCCAGCCCCTAGGCAACGAAACCAGCCAAAAGTTTTAATATTTCAGCTTTGAGTCTGAGGGTACGCAGTTGAGGGCCACCACTAGTTCACATTTATTGTGAAAGGCCGCACACGTCTTCGCAGTCTTCGTTCACCCCGTTCATGTAAGGCCAATCCTCACAACAATTGTCCCGCCGTCAGTTTGGGTAGCGCCATTTAGACATGCACGGTACACTTCAACGACGAAGGCACGCCAACAGTTTACACAATTATCCGTTTCGGATTTTTTTTGGCACTTAGCCCGTAGTTGATTTCCACTCTTCAAATACGGTTACCTTCGCCATCTTTGTCCGTCTTTCGATGTGCGCTGTCTTCAGCGACCACATTGTTACCGTAAAGTTAAACTCTGATATTCCTGTCTCCCTTTATCCAGAACGAATAATTTTCTTGCTAGGCGTAGCAATAAGACTTCGTATAAAATTCATCTGCATCATGTATTGTGGACTGGACATAGATTTCTTTCTGTTTTTGTTTTCTCTACTTTTCTCTAATGAAATTTCTGTCGGGATACATTACTGCTTTTCTGGACTAACCGGATGCTTTTTCCGACTAACCGGACTTTTTCTTGCTAAACACCTGACCGGCTTCATTTCTCGTATTAACGCCAGCCTAAACCTGTTGTGCATTTCAACATACGTCGAAGTTATTAACTGGCTACAGCCCTCTAAAATGTGTAATACATTACATGCGCGACCACGCACGTTTTGCAGGCGTGTAAATACAGCAGCAAATGCCCGGATTATTGGTGCTACGACTTTGTTTAAACTGCATCTGTCCACGCTAGCGGCGGTAATGACTTAACTGTCCTAATTAATTCTCGGCCAGTATGCCGGAATGTCATGTATAGCTAGCTACTCATTACGCCACCGCGCCCTGAATCCGTCATTTTGGAGGTAGAATATTCACTCGTGTGTGGAGTAAAACAAAATTGAAAATCGTTTTCTTCTTATTTGCACTGGCTGTTCCGCGATTACAGAGATTTGTTGTTATTTATTTCATAATGTGGAAACTATTACGTATTTTTAATTTCCTACAGCCACGCCAAAAGAAATTGCACCGCAAGGAAGGAATGGCTTTGCAGTAAATCGACTGCAATGTGGTCAAGAACAACTAAGATCAAAAATTTCGTAGATGAAATGCAAGCGATAGGTTCTACTCAGAAACGATCCTCTCGGCAGATGACGTTGTAAATATCAACAACTTGAACAGAAACCATACAGTAGTTACATGAGTTGAAGGGCATGAAAGGGAAACACAGGTTTGAGTAGGTAAAAAGACAGTTGTGGCTTATTTCATTTCATTTCGGTTATTGCCTATTTAAAAACCAGCTGCCTGGTATTTTAAATAGCAGGTCGTACATTTCCAATTTTAGATGCAATAGCACATTCTTTCAGATTACAAGCAAAATTTGTTTTGACCAGGAAAACAAGGGTAATAACAATGAGCTACAAACAAAATTATATTAGATGTAGGAAACGAAGTGTTAAAGTAATAAACGTTACTAATTTAGAAGAAAAAATAGAATATTACAGTTCGTGTTGTTGCCACTCCAGGCAGGAGAGTCTCGGCACAAATATCGAGACTGTCCTACCTGAAGTAGCGTACAAAACTGTGTCTTCTTACATTACAAAATGAAATGCATCATGAATGACTGTGTGTGTATTTGTTTTACCGTCTAAGAACTGGTACGACTTATTACATCTTCTCAGTGCTTTCGCAGGGAATACCCTTCCACTATTTGTGTTACTATATCTAGAATATAGTTCTACATGTTGGATATATGCTGTTATGTTGTATGTTTGTTTGGTTAATGCGGTTTCCTTTGGTCAGTGCCATATCTGGGAGAGAAACCACGGCACTTCCAGCCACGCCTCCCCATTTGGCGTGTTCCTTAGACGTAATGATTGGATCATTGCTCCTATTAACAATTTTCCTTTAAATTATTTTGTTATGATATTTAAACTGCAGTTAAGATACATGAAACAATCATGTGCCATGCCTGCTTTTTTGTAAATATCTTATTTATCTATTTTAGGTGTTACACTTCTTGTGTTGTGAACCTGTGTCTGGTGTCGTCGTTGTGGTTGTGTCATTTTCTGTGCCTGCATCTACATCAGTGTCTGTGGCTGTTTCTGAGTTTGTGTCCTCCCAACGACACTGTCGTCGAGTTTGTTGTGTATCTGTTCGAGTTCTGTCATACGAATTTTCTGGTCTATAGACGTCATGCAATGCTCTTGAAACCTTTTCAGCGATGTTGCCTAGAGCACATCATTTGTCAGGGGCGCGTAACATTTCTTTGATGTCATTGTATTCTGTTACAGGTCTTACATCTGTGATTGTGTTGCAGCGTAATGTCACATATTCAGGAGATCTGTATGCCCCACATCTGCACGTAGCGCTTTGGCTAAAGCCCACGCGGTCCAAACATTACTAGGTACGGGCCATGGCGGGTCAAAAAGGAAACCATGTTGCGGCTTGGATCCGCATGCTTCGACTTCAGAAATGGTTCAAATGACTCTAAGCACTATGGAACTTAACATCTGAGGTCATCAGTCCCCTAGAACTTAGAACTACTTAAGCCTAACTAACCTAGAACCGCTCGGCCACAACGCTTGGCCGTTTAGACTTCAGCCGTCCCCATATTGGGGAAGAAGAAGAAGAACAAGCGACGGCTTTTGCCAGTCGTCTCGCACTTCCACTGCCATGTTGCAATCACCAGCTTGAAGCGGAAAGATCGTTGTATCGAATGGGAGATACAGAGGCGAGCGAGTGTGCCGGGACTCACCCCAGTTCACTGCTAAAGTGCGCGTCATTTATGTTGGCGGCCGAGTTTAGGTTCGTTCTGCGCATCTGGCGTCACAAAACACAGTCAGCCAATGAACAGAGAACGTCGTTGCCAGATCTCGACTGCAGTGCAGAGCATGGACGAGTGTCTTCAGTTTTAGAAACGTTCAGTCATAAATAAAGTAATAGAACAAAAGCAATGTCTTGATAGCAGACTTTCTTTTATAGAAAGTTTGGAAAAAGCATTCTTTATATCAATAGCTTCATATTCTATTAATTGGTCCGCCCCAGTAGCTGAGTGGTCAGCATGACAGACTGTCAATCCTAAGAGCCCAGGTTCGATTCCTGGTTGGGTTGGAGATTTTCTCTGCTCAGGGACTGGGTGTTGTGTTGTCCTAATCATCATCATTTCTTCCTCATCTACGCACAGGTCGCCGAAGTGGCGTCAAATCAAAAGACCTGCACCAGGTGAACAGTCTACCTGACAGGAGGCCCTAGCCACACAACATTTCCATTTTTTTTCTATTAATTAATTAAACCAAACAAGCAATAAGACTCCTAATTCAGGCGATAGCAAGGAAAGGTGTTTGTATCAATCTCACGAACTGCTTTTTCGCAACAAAGAACAGCGGTAATTGTTTATTTCCTATTGTACTTCGACGAAGTGTGAGTAATTCATAGTCATACCAACAGTTTTTCTCAGTACTTTGCAAGACATGTTAGAGTCGTCATGGCATTCTGTGTATAGACAAGCTGCATTAGTGTAATGGTTAAGGTGTTGGGCTTCTATGCCAAAGGATATGAGTTCAAGCCTTGTGCGGTGTGTAATATTTTCATTATTTGAAAACAATATCGAAGTGCATTATTTCACGAATTGTATTCGTTTGAATGCAATTTTTTGAAATTTCTAGTGGTTTGTCTCTTCATTAACCCTTTCGCTGCTGCAGACACGTGCTCCCTGCATTCCGCACTGTGCGCGATTTTGTCATCACTGCACTGCTCGCCTGTGCAGACACATGGTGTTCCCACTGCTTTGACACACTTGTCATTCGATTTCACAAAAACTATTTGGCCCAAAAATTTGATTTTCACACGTCTTCTTGACTGATACCTTCTCCCCTCAACTTTTACCTCTGCAAACTCTTCAAAATATCGTGCAATGGTTTGCAATATTTAATGCTGCATAATAACTGCGTTGAACATCGAAACAAAATTAAGTCATTTGTGGGGGGAAGGTATCAGTCAAGAAGACATGTAAAAATCTAATTTTTGGGCCAAATAGTTTTTGTGGAATCGAATGATAAGAGTGTCAAAGCAGTCGGAACACGATGTGTCTGCACAGGCGAGCAGTGCAGTGACAAAATCGCGCACAGCGCGGAATGCGGGGAGCACGTCTTTGTAGCAGCTTAAGGGTTAATGCGGCCGTGGTAGCTTTACTTCATGAACTGCGCGCTCCCCCCTAAACTAAGCTTGCGAACTATGCTATACTATGGCGCTGCTTCTATTGGCGCGTGCGTCGTGTGCAACTGGCAACGCAGCAATCTCCCGCGTCTGCGCGGGCATGCGCGAGCCGCCAAGATAAAAGAATTGAGCTATAGTAGCGCCACATTACCTTGACGCGTCTGCGCGTAGCGTACAAGTATTAAACCACAATTAAGTATAAAATTAAAAGTCCAAATGTCCGTTTAAAACGGTCAACATATATTTTATTGCAATAACGTTTTAAATATCAAATCTTAGTGCAATTAAACTAATAGTTTCAGTAAAAATGCAGCTTTAAGAAAAAATAAGTGGCGCTAAATAATAAAGCTAGAAAGCCAGAATTTGGTCAGAATGTGCCTATGGTGGTAAGAAATAAGGGGTGCAAGTTTCATAGTAATAGAACGAAAATTACAACAAGAATCCACGTTTTTAAGAAAAATTGAAGGCGTTAAAATTGGACCTAGAAACGTAAAAATTTGGCTTATGCTTCAGTTCACCCTAAAAAGAGACCACGTTAAGCTACCTCTTATAGTTTTTGAGTAAACCAAATCTGTAACTAAAATATACCCATTTGTAGTAGCTTAAGTACCTGTAATTTTAATGATAGAAAATTTTGAGTTACAGCACATGATAAAACCTACAAAATAATAGAACTATACCAAATTTTAGAACGTTAATAGTAATAACATCCAATACAAGTTCTAGTAAAGTTATAGTTCAGAGGTAACGATCTACTGTTAGTTCCACTATAACAATTATAGAAGGCAAAGTTTTTATTCAAGCGAGCTGAAACATTTTCTGTGCTTTCAAACAACTTACTTAAATACATGTGAAAAATTAAGAATGGCTCTGTGCATTATGGGACTTAACATCTGTGGTCATCAGTCCCCTAGAACTTAGAACCACTTAAACCTGACTAACCTAAGGACATCAAACGCATCCATGCCCAAGGCAGGATTCGAACCTGCGACCGTAGCGGTCACGCGGTTCCAGACTGAAGGGCCTAGAACCGCACGGCCACAACGGCCGGCCAAAATTAAGAAGATTCTAATTTAATTCATAACTGTGTTATTAAAGATTGTGTGTCCGAGACAGCGGTCGTTCTGAGGCTGCTGCCGTGTGTTAAGGCAGATAACAACAGATGTTCCCTCGGCCGTCCGCTGCGGCACCTGTATAAATACAGCCCGAGTGTCAGGAGGAAGCTTCACTTCGCACTCGGCCACTGTAAGTTCCACGTCTATTAAACGCTGGATCACTCTCTGCCTCGGATGACGTCAAAGACGAACTGTGACAAAACGCGTATTTTCTGTAATAACGGACAGTGAACTCGAGAGGGCTGTGCAACGTCCTGAATCAATTAGATTTCGCTGAAGTAACTGTTAGTGTGCTGTCCGTAGGAATTACGAATCCGCGTGGCAAGTGGTGAATATTTTTTCCACTATTGTGGCGAGCATTTAATTTGAACATTTATTTGAGAATACAATCTGGTAGGAACGAACCGCAGAAGTGGGCTCTGAACTTCCGAGTTGTGTTGTTTAGAATAAAAAGATTTATTGTCAATTGAACCTAGTGTCTTTTTAAGTGTGGTACGTGAAAGACTTTACTCAATATATTAATGAACTAGAACTTTATACTTTCATTTATGATCACAGTCCTGATCCCGCTAAGTAGAAGGAGAATAGAAACATTTCTTTCAGTGGGCTGGACCAGAATGTGGCCGTGCAGACTTGCAACTAAGGTCAGTATGTTCTCCATCGCTTTCTGGCTGGCCACAAAAATAGTTGTCAGGCTCGCGTGAGAAAGACGGCGTACTGTACAAACAACCATTGCCATATTATACCCGCCGCCACACAAGCTCTTTAACTGACCCATGTCTACGATTTTTTCCCTTGTTATTTCTCTAACCTTGTCATGTGTGCCCCTCTTTAGCCAATATGCCGCTGCTCTGTGGCGGATAGTTATTTCAATGGGGAAAGTCCCCAGAACCACACACAAGGCTTTCACAGATGTGGTGCCAAAAGCACCCGACATTCTGAGTAATATGGCCCTCTGTCCTCGCCTCACTGTGTTTCTGTAGGTCACCACATGCAGGCGCTGTACCCATGCATTTGCTGCAAAGCATACTGTGGAAATCAAAACAGCTCTGTGATACATTCTTAGCATCTTCAAAGGTAGGCTGTATTGTGTGGTATTTAGTCTCGCAAGTTTGTTCAGAAATTTCGTCGCTTTGTCAATTACCAATCTTGTGTGCACACAAAAAGTAAATCGTTAGCCAATGTGTATTCCTAAATATCGTATTACTTGGCTGTGTTAGCTTTATACTGTTAAATAAATAATTGTGTGTTGTTTCAGTGCCTCTTTGAGTCGTAGATATAGTGTTTTATTTGCAGCCATTCTGAGGTTTTCTGTTAGGGCTTTACAAATTACTTACGAGAATATATGTAGTTTTGTTTTCTGGGTGTACTTGTCAGTTTACTGATACAACAACTGATAAGTCATCTGTATAAGCGACTGTCCCATTTACCCTGTAATCCGAATCCAACTTGATTAGGAGTGGCCCTATAGCAGAGTCCCAAGATATTGGTCCACAGATTGAGACTTGCGGGCATCCTTTTTTTACTTTGTTGGCTACTTTCCGGTGTCCTGCTACTACTCTGCTGTCTTATATCTGCAACAACCTAATAAGTGTTACACGGGGAAGTTGACAGTGGCATTTCCCTCAACCTAGCGAACAACCCAAGCCACCAAAGATTATCAAAAGCACCTGCGATGTAGGTTAAAACTGCAACAGCATATTTATCATTTGTAGTGTGTATTATTTCTAAAATGTGGTTGATTGCATCATCTACTGATCTTTTTGCCCTAAAGCTGTATTGATGAGGATTAAGGCCAAGAGCTGCCAATGTGATTATAGTCAGTCACAAATAAGTTTCTCTTGGGTCACTGTCCTTTGATTTCTTAATAATGCTCACATTGGTTATTTTCCAACGAGCAAGGACTCTTACTTGTAGTAAGGCGTCGTTTATCATGTCGGTTTGAAAGGGGCTGATTTGTGTGACAGTATTTTGAAGAGTATTCCATCTGGACCAGGCGCCGTTTTATTTTTAAGTATAGCTTTCGCTGGCGCCACCTCTTTACGAGCGAATGGGATCATAACACCGCCTTTTTCTTAAATATTGTCCATTTAGTTACTTAATTCAAAATGATACTGTTCGTCATGTGTTTCTTCGACATCAGGGAGGAATCTCACCAGCAGAAACTCTGCCGAGCCTCTCTAGCCCTGTGTCGTCGTACAGTCCACCCGTTTTTCTGTTGACAAGAACTGTCGAGGGACTTAATTCGTTCTGTCTGTAACTTAACCAGTACTCCTCATATGTTGTTCTGTAGTTGGTTTTAACGAAGGTGTCCCAATGGTTTTGTTTCGTTTTGATTAGTTCTTTTTTGTATTTTTGTTTGACGTCGCGATATAGTTCAAGTCTGAGGTTAAATGCAAATATGAGGCTGTCTACTATTTTATGCTAAAGAGAGATGGTACTGTTGAAGGGAGCAAATCGAGGAAGAGATGTTTCAACCCATGTCAAAAAGAACTTGGTGCAGTGAAATCGGTGGGTACAGATTAAATTGTGATATACGTATGGTAATGATACAGACAAAAGCAATGAATTAAAAATGGAACCAGCAATGTGACTCGAACGTGGGTTTCCTGCTTAGTAGGCAGATAAGCTACCTATTACGCCACACTGGCACTGTGGTTAACATAGCTGCTCGGATTATCCTAGTACATTGTGCTCCCTGGTACTAATGCCAATACACTCCTCAACCCATTGCCATTCGCCTTATAAACGCACATCAGTATTGCAGAGGCTCCCAAAACTGTAATGGCACCTTACCGAAATGGAGTTAATCCTGCCTATACCTTAGGAACAGGTGATATATGAATTACATGCAGTTGATATTCCTGAGACATACTGAGTCTCACATTTATCTAAGATAATTATGTAGGCTGGAGTGATGAATTAAGATTATTACAATCAACGGTATTTGAGCCCAGGTTTACTACTTACTAGGCAGGTGATTGAACTGCTACACCACACCAACACTGCGGCTATCATAGCTGTATGGATTATGCTAGTACATATCCATCCCCAATACGAATTCCAATTCACACCTCGATATGTCACAGGAACATCAACTGTATATGATTCATGTATCAGTTATGCCTGAGGTGCCTACAGGATAATTCCATTTCGATCATTGTGAAGGTGGTATTCCAATATTAGAGACCCTCTGCAATACTGAGACGAGTTTAGAAGGGGAACACCAATAGTCGGAAGTGTGAACTGAAATTTGGACCAGGGAGGGAGATGTACCAGCGTAATCCCATGCAGCTGTTGTAGCTACAGTGCCTGTGTGGTGCAACAGTTAGCGTATGTGACTAGTAAGCAGGAGACATGGGTTCGAATCCCGGGATTGGTGCAATTTTAATTCATTGCTTCAGCCTATCATAGACAAAGGTGCGAGTAAATGTGTCTGAGGAACATCAGCTCTGTATGATCCATGTGACATACATGTGTTGTGTTTTTTAATAATTGTTAGCATTTTAAGTGAATGTGTAGCGTTGTCTGCTGTAAGACAAAGTGTTGCGTTTCCATACATGGTTCCTTAATTAATAAATTATTTGTAATTCAATTAAAAGATTCTCTGTTAGAAAAAATGTCATTTCAGCTGAAACTTTAACCTTGATTTGTTCGAAAATCTGACATGATACAGAAAAATCTAAATCTTAGTTAAAATCAAAATGAAAAATACTTTAAATATCACACATAAAACATTGTACCAAAAATTTTAAAAGGTAGCATAGTGTTATAATCTATGTACTTTGTACATTATGTTCAAGAAACTTGTCCCTCTGTAATATGTTGTCATACTTCTCCCACCAATTTTCAATTTCGTTATGACCAGAGCTTTTCTGCAGTAATCAGAAATTTTGCAGCGTTAGCAGAACATACTAAACGTGAGTCGTTTGGAAAGGGAATTTGAGTTCACAGAGGAGAAATAAAGACTTTGAAAGTTGCCAATGGCGTTCTAGGTCATTCTGTCAGAGACGACAAATAACTTGGAACAGCCGTTGAACGGCATGAATAGTGGCTTGAAAAGAGATTGTGAGATGATTATCAACAAAAGTAAAACAAGATTAATAGAATGTAGTGGAAATAAGAAATTCTGATGGATTTAGATTGGGACATTGGTCACTAAACGTCTGAGGGTTGCCCAGAAAGTAAAGCACATTTCTTTTTGTTCGACAGTTCATTATTGAACATAATGAGAATTACATACACGGAAGAATGGTGTTTTATCTACACACCCTATTTTTCGACGTAATCGCCAACCCGCTCTATGGCATTACTCCAGCACGAAACAAGAGCGTGTATGCCCTGTAGGTACCAATTCTTGTCGTGGTAGCAGAGCCAGTGCTTCACTGTGTGAATCACCTCCTCCTCGTCCTCAAAATGTCTTCCACAAATGGCATTCTTTAATGGCACCAACAAATGGAAGTTCGAGGGGGCTAGGTCAGGGCTGTCAGGTGTGACAGCCGTGGATGGTCTCCCTGACTACTGTAAATCGTGGAGCTCTGCAAACCGCCTTATGATGACCTCACCCTCCGTGCCCAACAACTAAGTGTATTTCTGTCGACAACAGATGCTCCAAAGACTTTGAACAAGCGTTTGTGAATCTTCCCCACATTTTCTTTATCTGCAGTGAGAAATTAAATGACTTCACGTTGCTTCTAACGTACATCACCCACAGACGCCATTTTGAAACTGTCCTGCAACTACACTATCTGTTGGAAGTGATGGAAACTTGGCGCGTTCACTCAGGAGACTTCAGATAATACATATGTAACGTTTCGTATTCATAGCATTGTTTTCGGCTGAGGAAAAAAATTTGTTTCTGGGCAACCATTAGAGTGGATGAGTTTTGGTATCAGAGTAGCAAAATAACTGATGGTGGCTGAAGTAGAGACAATTTAAAATTCAGTATGGTAATAACACGAAAACTGCTTCCTTAAAAATTAAAATTTCTTAACAGCGAATATAAATTGAAGTGTTTGAAGTGTAGTCTTGTACGGAAGTGAAATGTGACCGAAGAACAGTTCCGACAAAAAAGTAATAAAATATTTTTAAGGTGATGCTGCACAGACATATTTAAGATTATACGGTAAGTTGAAGATTAGATTAGATTAGTGGTACTAATTTTTTTATATATGAGATGAATGGAATGTAATTTCTAATATAACTGATTATTACAATGTCAGTATTTATACAGTGTCTGTATCATACATTACAACGTCCTTCAGACTTGCATGCAGGTCTGAAGCAACAGACATTATTTTGTCGATTACAGCTGTTGTAAATATTACGAAATTTCCTGCATTGTAATGTACAGGAAAAAAATTTTCTTTTTGCTATAAGAAGATTTCATATTTAATCCCTTTTCTCGGCAAAATGTATTCTTACACAGTATAAGCTCATTTACGATTATATGTTTTCGTAAATTGTGTTCCTTAAATTGTATTAATTTCCTAAATTATAATTTTGAATTTCTTTATTTTTGTAATAAACAATGTGAACTTGTTTTTCGTTTTTTAATCCAACTAAGCGATTAATTTTGTCCGATTGTGGTTGGAATGTCGTATTATATTACAGTCAGCAAAAATATATATTATTTGCGGTGGAAAAGTGAGAAAAGTATTACGTGAGGGGTCATAACATAAACAAAGAAGGTTTTTAGAAAAATAAAAGCGACACAACTTAAAAAAAAGAAATTAGTGATTACCTGATAACAACTCACATTCCACAAAAACAGAACTAAGGGTCCATATTGCTTTTGTTAGATTATAATGGCATTTACTGCCAAAAATGCTTACTTGAAATTCAAAGGAAGCTTGTACTATTTAAATACAGGTTTTGCAGAATCTTATGAGATGGGGAGGCGCTGGCCCTGAATCGAATCCACCTGGTGGGTTAACGATGAGGACCAGTGTCCCAGATGCAATTTATAGACTGTTTGCCACATCCCACTATGTGAATACCAGGCTGGTATCCATGTCCTGCATCAGATAGACGCTGCACAAACATTCAGAAAAATTTCTCATTCTTGCATGCCGAATTTACTCTAGATACAGACAGATGGGATACACTGATCCCATCCTGTGGGGTGAAAAGGTGGCTGATGACCTGCATAGTCTTCTTAAACCCGGAGTCAGCAATGGGATATTCTACTGTTGCGAGCTGCATCTAACCAGGCCCCAATAGTAATATTCTTGTGTGATTAAACGGAGTATATCCAGCGAGTTACAAAATAAAGCTAGAAAAGTTCACATAAATACTGTTTATTCATATATCAATAATTTTTATTAAAAAAGGCTTTCTATAGCAAAGATCAAATAAATTCTTCATTATTTTGACAACTGGTTTTGACAGATATAACTGTCATCTACTGGTCTTCAAAAATTTTTTGTTACAAAACGTGTTCATTGTGAGTTAGACCCTCATGTCATATTGCAGTGTGTCATTCATAGAAACGTCTAATTTTAGAAGTTGTGATTACTGGCGTTATCAGCTTTCATATGACTCACAATATGCACGTATTACTTCGTTGGTTCACTTGCCATTAATTTTATAAACTACTGTAATAACTTTTAAAACTTGGTGTCTACAATTATGCTTAAATTTTCCATGAGCTTGCCTCATCGTCGCGATTTTTCTGGTGCATTTAGTTCCTCTGCAGAACATTACGTATTTTCTGTAGAAAGATTATAACTATGCAGCTACTCATTTCCAATATCCGTAACCTCCATAGCATCCGCTTCCCCTGCAGGAGGAGAAGCCCGCTACTGCTCTCTGGGAAATACCCAAAGTCCTGCGGTCATCGCAGCTTTACCTGCATTCCTATCAGACCTCACTAGCCTTGCTCGCCCAGCTACCTGGCCCGCCGTCACCGGTCGCCACGGAATGAGCGGCCTTCCCAAGCCACGAGCTCTGTGCTTGTATTTGAGGAACGCTGAAAACAAAACAAAACAAAAAACTCTAAACATTGGCCGTATTCCACATTGCGTGCGGTTCGGAATGCCTTGTGAAAAGCCATGTAATGTACCAAAATGCCTCAAATAATTACAGACTATTGATGAGACTTTTTGAGGAGGTAATAATGCGAGGGATTCGTAACACCTCTGAGTACACATTTTTGCTATCAGACTTTCAACATGACGTCAGGAAAGGATTCAGCAAAACACAAAAGTTGCTCTTTTGTGTGAGGACCCCTTGCGGTCCTGTATGATAGCAAAGAGTTCGTTGTATTAACAAGAGCATTTCACTGTGGCAACTATGCTAGCACCCTTCTGCATGAACCTCTTTTTTAAAAATATACATACTGGATTTCGAATTTACTGGACTATGTTGACAAGCATTTTTGAAAAGAAAAAAGGTTTTATTCTCCAGAATATACGAAAAAATGTTTTGACGTATTTCTGACATACCATGTATGTAAGGTGTAATATCTAACAGTTCAGTGTTTGTTCTGACAACTAGTTTACTATGTGACTTAACTGCTACTTCACTCATACTCTCCAGTTGCACACAATCTACGTCAGTAGTCCTTTACTCATGTACTACGGAACACTTCTGTCTATAATTACATACAAACGACTGAATGACATGCAGTTACCTATACGGGCAGACTGACAACTAATCAAAGTTCCATAAGGCAAGGACAGATGATTTGTCTTATGTGCCGAGTGTAAAGTTAATTTGGGTGTGAACGTAGACAGAAATTGTTCAGAATGTTCCATAATCTATGAGTGAAAGAGTAATAGAGTAATGATGACGAAGTGTGCTATTGGACAGCGTGAGTTAAGTAATACGCAATACATAGTACAGGTATAGCAAAATAAAAAAGGAGAATGAGCTGCTACGCACTGTATCTTACATGCATTGTGTACAAGCAGTGTGCAAAAACATGTTTTCCTCATATTCTGGAAAATAAGACTTTTGTTCAAAACTGTTTCTCAATAAGGTCTAATGAACTCAGTAGCTGATGCATATATTTATTTCATTAAAAAAAAAAACCATGCAGAAAGTACATAGCGGCTGTATGGCTTGGTTGGCATGCAGGGTGAGTCTCTTAAGACTTGCACCGCAAATATTTCAGAATTGTCAAGTGCTACTGATGTGCGATTTTCACACAATGCGTTGAAAGTCGTGGGCTCATACTGTTAGCCAATCAACAGATAGAAATATTACCCAGAAAGTTTATTTTTGTGCAAAAATACACTTTTTTAAATGGAACAGTGCCTATTGACATTAACTGTCTAAAAATAGGGTAAATTAGAATGTTAGGTGGTGTTTGTTGCATGATTTTAGTGCGAGTCGTTTATGAGCCATCATATTTCGAAAAGCTTCCACACTGACTGACACTTATACTATCTGTAGTAGCATGCACTAAAGAACAACACAAGTGCATACACAGTTATGTGGATTCTGACCAGTAAAAAGAAAATTGATCATCACAGGTCGTGTTCAAAATGACCACAGGCAGCGGCGATTCACGCTTCCAGTCTAGTACGGAGCGACTGCTGCACACGTGCTAGCATTTCAGCGGAGTTGTGGAAGCAGGCTGCAGTAATATGTCGTTGTGTACCATCGGGCATAGTTGGTATGTGCTTGTAGATAGCGGCTTTGAGCTTATCCCACAGACAAATGCCCACAGGGGTCAAATATGGTGAATGGGTCGGCCAAGGTACTAGTACTCTACGTCCAATCCAACGATCTGAAAACAATTCGTAAAGATATGTTGTAGTACTTCGTGCACTATGGGCTGGACAGCTATCATTTTGCTTCTTCCTAGTCTGCAAGGAACGTCTTCTAACATCCATGGAAGACGATCTGTTGGGAGGCTGCAATACTTGCGCACTTTCTGTATTCCGTCTATGAAAAACGGGCCTAAATGTTGGGGGTTCACTATCCTACACTACCCGTTTACACCTCATGGACGCTGACGTTCCACCTGACGAAGCCAAGGGGGATTGTCAATAGACCAAAAGTGTAGATTTCAGCGGTTTACTTCGCAACGACTGGTAGGTATTGCTTCATCAGTGAACAACATGTACAAATATATTTTACATCTGGGTTCAAATGGTTCAAATGGCTCTGAGCACTATGGGACTCAACTTCTGAGGTCATCAGTCCCCTAGAACTTAGAACTACTTAAACCTATCTAACCTAAGGGCACCACACACATCCATGCCTGAGACAGGATTCGAACCTGCGACCACAGTGGTCGCGCTGTTACAGACTGTAGCGCCTAGAACCGCTCGGCCACTCCGGCCGGCTTACATCTGGGGTATCCCGTCTTAATACCCATGTAGAGAAGTTAACACAATCCTCATAATCGTTTTCCTGCAGCTCTTGATAGGCAGAGATGTGGCGGGGCGTAATCTGGTGAATGCATAGGACACGTGCCTGCATCATGCCACTTCCTCGTGTGATTGCGCGGGAGCTAATGTATGGTCAACTGCTGCCGCAGCAAGAACATAAATTTCCCCCTCTTCCGTCATCACTTCTTTCCTTCTGTCACGTCATCTACGTGTTACATTACCACTCTCAAGTAACTGGTTGAAGGGACTGATAAATAATTGCCAAGGTGGTTGACGTCTATTGGGATATCTTGCCGCACAAGCCGTACAAGAACGAACTACATGCTTCCTAGTCTCTTCATACATCATGAGCGCGTCGGCTTTTCCTGCGTTGGTAAATAACATAGTTCACTCAAGACCTACTACTTGTAATGTCACACACTAACCGACTAACAGCTCGCAGTTCACTCAAGGAACTGACAAGTACGCTGTAAGCAAACATAACAACATTGAATCTAACAACTCAACTGCGCAGGTTGAATGGCACAAACAAGTGTCAGTGTCGAAAATTTTCAAAATGCGGTACCTCATGCTAAAATCCTGCAGCAAACACTACTGATATTTTTGCTACTAGTTTGTTAATGTCAGTAGACATTGTTCCGTTTAAAAAAAGTGTATGTTTGCAAAAAAGTACACTTTCTAAGTGTTACTACAATCTGTTTATTGTCTAACAAAATGAGCCCCTGACTACCAATCTATTCTGTGAAAACCGAACATCAAGAGCACTTTCCATATCCAAATATTTGCGACGCAACTTTTTGGTGATTCGACCTGTACACTGACCGCTATGCAGTAAAGGGACTAAAAATTAAATGAGATGGAACCTTATTGCAGCCCGCTGTGGCCGAGCGGCTCTAGGCGCTTCAGTCCGGAACCGCGCTGCTGCTACGGTCGCAGGTTCGAATCCTGCCTCGGGCATGGATGTGTGTGATGTCATTAGTTAGGTGTTGTGGCGTAACAAGTTAGCTACGCCACACTGAGAAGGGAGCCGAAAGGCACGCGTACACACACGCCGACTGGCGTCAAGTCTGGAACTGGATACGTTATGACTGCTATAAAGAAAATACGTAGCTTTGGAATATACTTAACTTTTATATCTTCATTGTTTTAAAACGTTCTTGTAGAGACATGCTTTATACGGTAAGTATCAAACTATGTAAGGCTAATGGCGCCTTGCTAGGTCGTAGCCATTAACTTAGCTGAAGGCTATTCTAACTGTCTCTCGGCAATTGAGAGAAAGGCTTCGTCAGTGTAGTCGCTAGCAAAGTCGTCGTACAACTGGGCGAGTGCTGTTCCGTATCTCGAGACCTGCCTTGTGGTGGCGCTCGGTCTGCGATCACACAGTGGCGACACGCGGGTCCGACATGTACTAAATGGACCGCGGGCGATTTAAGCTACCACCTAGCAAGTGTGGTGTCTGGCGGTGACACCACATTAGGTTTAAGTAGTTCTAAGTCTAGGGGACTCATGACCTCTTTTTGGTAGCGTGACGATGACGGAGCAGCAGAATTTCTGAACCCAGGTCTTTCTAGCGAGAGACATCCCTTCTCGTACCGGCACACATGTTGTGTTGAATATTGAGGATTTATTGTGGTAGCAGGAGAAATGATACTTCTAACAGATTCCTGGTTTCCGTTCTATTTACGATCAATGTAACTTCTGTCCCACCCTAACTCACTCCCTCCCTCTCTAAGGGAGTCTGTTTACCATTACAAAACAAAATAAATTATTAAAATATATCGCAGTAGATAGGCACGTCAATGCTGTAATTTTACTGGTTCATTTTTCTGCCCTGGTATACTGTTTGGGCTGCAGAAGATGTCTCCAAACCTTGATATTATTCTATAAAAATGATGAAGTAGGCCTTCAGTTGTTCTTACTCACGAATACGAGCACATTCGCCGTAATGTTGCCGAGCTCTGTGTCAACAGTACACTCTCAATTGTCTAAACGATAACAGATAAATATTGCGAACGTAAATGCATGAAATACTCTACTGAAAAACGAAAGTTGTGGGTGAAATGCAATTAAATGAGTCGGTCGCTTTGTACGGATTAATTTAATCCCTTCTCGCTCAGACAGTTCACACTATTGGTTAAATGTCAGGAGAGTTCTAATTATAGGTTTATTGACCAATCGCTACGGCACCGTAGCTCAGAATTTTATATTCAGCGTGAAATGCTTCATTGTTACGTCATTCTGTCGCTCGACGAATAGCTTTTCACCACATTTTACAACTTCGTATCTCCCTTACAAATGTACCTCAGTCACCTAACCTAACGACAGCCATAGATGGGATTACATTCGTTTCTACGTATTTTTAGATACCTTTCCTTTCTAGGACACTAATAACTCCCGACCAGTGATTCTTTAAAGAACTGAACTCGCTCGTATAAGACAGCTTCAAATGTCTAATTATTTTACAAATAATTGATATTAAGCATGTGAAACTTTAGTGGCAGAAGACATTATGTGTAAGGCTCGTTGTAAGTAACTAAAGTCCTCTTATTCGCAAATAGTGGATGAACATAGTCTGGGTAATGTGGCGCAATGAGTTATGCTGCGTCAAGACATTTACAACTTCAATATTTGACTGATTGTGTTGAACTTTCAATGTAAGATTATACCTTTCAATGAGTAGATTATGGTAGCTTTTCAAATTTCTCAGTTCGGTCAATAGTTGTGTGAAACTCTGAAAGTCAAATTTTTTATGTCCTAGAAGCCTTTAGATAGGCAGCCTGAGATCATGTTACCGTTTTAGTCGTTTAGTAACAGGGATAGTTTGGTCGGTGTCTTCTTGACACGGATATAGTACAGCATTTATCTGGTTCTTTGGGTACTCGTAAACCCGACGTGTGAAGAAAAATTGCCCAGACAACTGTGTGACCTTCTGTGATTTCCTTTCATGACATTTTGTGTCTCGGATTGCACCACGTTGAGGCTGCACATAGCACAGAGTTAATACAGTGAAGAGAGCATTTGCAATTCCGTGTGTAACTGTCGGGTTTTGTACAACAGCTACAGGAAGGGTGTCGTGGTGGTCACCTTTCTCCTTTTTGTAGCAAACTTTACAGACGTCACTGCATTTTCATCCTCCTTCTTGAAAATTGAACAGTACTGACTTACAACAAAAATTTTTGTGAAATCTTATGGGAGTTAACTGCTAAGGTCATCAGTCCCAAAGCTTACACACTACTTAATCTAAATTATCCTAAGGACAAACACACACACACACCCATGCCCGAGGGAAGACTCGAACCTCCGCCGGGACCAGCCACACAGTCCATGACTGCAGCGCCAAAGACCGCTCGGCTAATCCCGCGCGGCGTATTAACTTACAGTCTGTGTTCTTCACAGGTATCATATACAGTCCACAAACTATACATTTTTATTATTTACTTTTGGCCTCTGGACATGTACCACTCGGCGAGATTCTAACACATGATAATTGGAAACAGCATATTATACAAATTAAGTTCTGCTGTAAGTTCCACATCTGCTCACGTGTGTGCACACGCGCACATACGCGCACACATGTTCATAAAGAAACAGAACACTTTGAAGGACTAGAGATAGAACTTTCATGTTCACAGGACATGTATATTAGTATATTCTGCAGAAATGATTAGCATTTGAACCTTGTTGACCCCGCAGCTTCAAGATCAACACCGATAACGCGGCGTAACACCACCTACCGGCAAAATGTGCCTGCTGCTCTCGTTGTCGCTATAAACCGAAGGTAATGGATCAGTATGTGACTTGAGAAGACGCCCAGGATGCCTCGCAGACGTACGCCGAACCATCTCGTAAAATCAGTGAATCTGAAAGAGGGCGCGCCGGCCGGAGTGGCCGAGCGGTTCTAGGAGCTTCAATCTGGAACCGGGCGACCACTACGGTCGCAGGTTCGAATCCTGCCTCGGGAATGGATGTGTGTGTTGTCCTTAGGTTAGTTAGGTTTAAGTAGTTCTAAGTTCTAGGGGACTGATGATCTCAGATGTTAAGTCCCATAGTGCTCAGAACCATCTGAACCATCCATCTGAAAGAGGGCGCTTTATTGGCGTGAAAGACTGTGATGTATCCATCCGGGGAACTGCTGCTCGCGTGAGACGAAATGCTTCGGCAGTGCAACGGGTGCGTGCACGGTGGTTCACGGAAGGCCGTAGAACACGACAAGGTGGGCCAGGTCGCACCACCCAGACCACCCACGAGAAGATCGACACCCCATCCGAATGGCAGTGCAGGACAGATTTGTGTCCCCCTCGGCTCTGGCGCAACTGTTGAACACATGGTACACTATCAGGGGTGACAGTCCGTCGCCGTTTATTACGGCACGGTTTACGTGCGTGTCGTCCACTTCTCCGTCTACCTTCGACGAATGTGCAGAAACATGCTAGACGGCAGTGGTGTAGGGAACGACGTCACTGGGGACAGGAATGGAATCAGATAGTGTTTTCGGACTATGATGCACTTCGGTTCGCCACAGACAGATGGAGCGGCATAGCAATGACTGCATTGACACAAGACATGCAGCCATTTGGGTGGGATGTCGATACATACAGGTCTTATGGTATGGGGTGCCATTGGGTACAGCCAAAAATCACAGCTGGTTGCGTGTCCAGGGCACAGTGACCAGTGTGACGTACGTGAATGACATCCTGTGACCAGTAGCAATATCTTTTCTTCACACCACACCAGATAACATTTTTCAGTAAGACAATGCACGACCACATGCTGCTGCACGAACAGGGGCCTTCTTGGTGTCACAGGATGTCAGCCTTTTGCGCTAGCCCGCCGGAACACCAGACCTGTCGGCGATTGGAAATGTCTGGGAGATGGTGAAACGACAGGTGCAGCACTGTCACCCAATGCCAACCACCACAGGTGAATTTTGGAATCAGTGGAATGCAATGTGGATGGCTATAACACAGCATGCCATTCGCACCTTGCATGTGTCGATGCTATCCTGCATGAAACATATTATCAGGGCCCATGGTGGACCTTATGCCTGCTGGCAGCAGGATATATGCTGAACTGGGGTGACTCAAATGCTAATCATGTCCTGTGAGTATGAGCGTTCTATCTCTAGCCCTTCAGGGTGTTCTGTTTTTACTGAACATTAGTGTTATATACTCTCAATATATAACACTGCCTGATACAGCAGTCGTGTGTGTGGGATATGTTTGCATGTGTGTACGTGTATGTGTGTCTATTGTTGATGAAGCCTTAATGGGTAAAAGCTTTAATTGTGAGAGTCTTTTTGTTGTGCCTATCTGCGACTCAGCCTCTCCGCTATATGGTGGGTAGCAACTTTCCTTCTCATAATGTTGCCATATATTTATATATGAGGGTCATTCAATAAGTAGTGCACCAGATTTCTTTTCTCAGAACATATTTATTGTTAAGAGTCAGAATTTGGTGACAATATACATCAACATGTCTTGTCCATGTCCTATTTTTCTACGTAGTTGTCGTCACGTTCTCGAACGTTGTGGAAGAGCATGTATTCCCCGCTGGTAAAAGCTCTTGTTCTGTAGACGTAGCCGTGTTTGCACTGCATGACTGACACTCTCGTCAACCTCAAAATGTGTTCCCCGCAGAGAATCTTTCAGCACGAATAACGGCATCCGCACTATTCAGCATGTCTGCAGCAGTGGCTGTGACAGGACGTCCCGAGCATGGCTGATCATGGAGCTCATTTCCTGAGGCTGTAACTTTCTTTACCCATCTCCCAACTGTACCCCTATTAACTGCAGCATCACCATACACTGGACACAAACGTTTATGGATGTTCACCACAGTTTCTTTTTCTGCATATAAGAATTCAATAAAAGCACACCGCTTGCAACGTAAGTCATACGTAGAAGCCATTTTGACGCCATACTACGGCTCTGCCATCTGCCAGAACGGTGCGAAATTTCACCGGCGCACAGAACAAACATCAGGAGGTTTGGCTGTGTGTACCGACGGCTTTTTTTAAAAAATGTAGGGCATTACATAATGAACGACCCTAGTACATACGGTGAAGAAAAATTCGCGCACTCGGACTTCACAGTGTGATTCCTCAAGTACCACTAATACAAAAATGTTTCACACAAAATTTCGTCCTGCGCATAGTTCGGGCAGTAAACGGACGTTAAAGATTGGCAGTCTGGCAACACTGTAATGACATGTATCGCAACTACCTCTGTCAACATAAGGCAGCAGTTCTCTGTCGTTGGTTAGCATGGAGGAGGTCTAGGGTTCGATTCTGGGTCGAGGCTTATTTTTATTTATTTGCTAAATGTAGTTTGCGTGGTACGATATCTGGCGTCTCAGTTGCCATCAGCTTTTACAGTAGGTCTTCTACAAAACATTTGCAGTTATGTACTACGAACACAGAACTGCAAGTACAATCGTTTTCATTGATCAGCCTTTAAAGAAGCCTTTTGCACGTCATGGAAGCGAGTTGTATCGCTCCACTGCCATCTACTAAATTCCAAATCTGTTTTCTGTAAATCCTCCCGTTATGGCCCCATCGAAACTATTTGCAAAGCACGTTGCTAGCCCTACTGGTGACGGAAACCCCTAAGGAAATGTAATGGTCCTGAACGTGACAAGAATGGTAATTGATATTAGTCGATTTAGTCGATGGGACCATCGGGGGAGGGTGCACACAAAACAACTTTGGTGTCTAATAGATGCAGTGGTGCGAAACAATTCGTGTCCACACACACCGATTTACCTGTATCTGTAGCTCTACACCATACTCGTATAAAAATTCATCGGAAAGCTGTCTTACCGAATTCTTCGACATTCATATCCATATGAGAAAACTACAAAGCTTAATTTTGTTGCTCTACGCTGCTCAATTGTTATCTATGGTTTACGACATAATTTACTATCTGCATCATGTACAAAGTAGTAGTATTTCATAATACGAAGTGTATCTGAACCTCAAGCCACAGAATGTGTTTAATGAAAATAATGATAAGGACGACCATGAAGTGTGGGAATAAGTCATTATTTGTTTGTGGTGCATTTAGTATCTGTCCGGAAACTATGTATGGAAATTTTGTGAATTAACATTGATAATGAATATAGTTTTTAATATGAATTAATGTTTCATAACATAAAGCAAGTACCTTGTTTTTTCATACGAAATATTGGATGTTGAGGCTTGGTAAAAAAAAAAAAAAAAAAAAAATTGAGTCCTGCGACACTGATTATTTATCCATACATTTATATATGGAACTCAGAACCTTAGGGGCCCACAAAAGCGCAGTAACAAAGTTTTGAGAAAAATAGATGTTTGTTCAAATAAAATTTGTAGATAAACAACCAGTCTCACAGGGCTGAATATAAATATGGCGCTGAAGACCTATATGACTTAGCAATACAAAATTCGTTTATCGTTCAATATTCACAAAAAGTTATTTATTTTTCTGTCTCTCTGAGCCTCTTTTATTTCTTTGTAGCGTCTTCTTCCTACCTTATTTTGCAGCTCTTCATGGCGGAAGTACCTGCTGTAGCTTCTACTCTCCGATGTTTCCATGGTCATGGAGACAAAGGTGTCGCAGGTAAGGTATTATTTATCTGGAGGTAAAGAAAGGATGTTACACCAGGCCCTATGGTGTAGGAAAACAGTAGGCATTCGAAACACCTTCCAGTCGTTTCGGAATGGATAAATGCAGGTCCTGTGTGGTTTTCAAGAGAATCTTGTACCATTCTTCCTGGAATATAGTGATAAGTTCAGGAAATTATGATGGAGGTGGATAGCTGTCACGATTCTCTCCAAAGTAGACCACAAATGTTCAAAATGTTGAGATCTAACGACTATGATGACCAGCAGAGATGCGACAATTCATCCCTTTCCTCACGAAACAATTCCTCGATGATGACAGCTTTTCGACCAGGGACACTGTCGTCTAGGAACACGAAGTCACGATTGAGAACAAACGCTGTAGCACAGGATGGACCAGATGAGCCAAAATGGTCACATAATCCTCGGAGATACTGCAGCCTTGCGGAGTAATCATTAAGGCCCATGGAACAGCGCGATGTCTGCCCAAAACACCGCTGAACCCCCGTCATGTTTCACTCTTGGCCGGCCGCTGTGGCCGAGCGGTTCTAGGTGCTTCAGTCCGGAACCACGGTGCTGCTACGGTCGCAGTTTCGAATCCTGCCTCGGGCTTGGATGTGTGTGATGTCCTTAGTTTAGTTAGGTTTACGTGGTTCTACGTCTCGGGGACTCATAACCTCAGATGTCAAGTCTCATAATGCTTAGAGCCATTTGAACCATTTTTCACTCTTGGGACGTAAACTCAGCCAGAAGCTGAAAACAGTATGAGACGAGGCTCATTCGAGAAAATGACAATCTTCCATTGCTCCACCCTCCAGGTTTTACGGCTTCGACAACACTTTTTTTACGTTGCTGGCATTCTCATCAGTGTTGAGTGGTTTTAAAATTCCAACTCTTCCTGCAATTTCCTGCTCATAGGACTCCTTCCAGTTGTTACGGCGCTGACAGGTTTCGCGGGTGTGATATCCAGTACTGCACTGATTTTTGCAGCTGTCGTCACATATTTTCCGTCATAATCCTCTTCGATGACAACCTGTTACCATTAGTCAACACACGCTTTCGTCCGCGTTGTGACTTAGCGGATGATTTTTTCCCTCTTTCCCTTTATGTGGTATAAATCTTCAATACGGTGCCTTTACAAATGCTGAACACTTCGGCTCGCTTGGTTACGTAAGCACCCACCATAAGAGCACCAACAATTTGCTCATGTGCGAGTTCACTCAGTTTCGACGTAATACCCCAACATCTACACCGAACAGTGTTCCGACCATGTCTAACACTTTCAGCGAATTGAGGATATTGCACACGTGCCGTTCGTTGTCAAATACAACAGTGGCACCTGCAGGCTTGGCTAGCACTGTATTTATGTCGAAACACGCATTTCTCACTGTTGCTACATTTTTATCCGACCCTTGTGTACAGCCGTCCAGAGTGGTCGAACGGATCTAGGCGCTGCAGTCTGGAACCGCGTGACCGTTACAGTCGCAGGTTCGAATCCTGCCTCGAGCATGGATGTGTGTGATGTCCTTAGGTTAGTCATGTTTAAGTAGTTCTAAGTCCTAGGGGATTGATGACCTCAGAAGTTAAGTCCCATAGTGCTCAAAGCCATTTGAACCCTGTGTATACAGATGATTCAGTTGCCCCTTTGCTGTCGTTTTATGCAACCCGCAATGTTATTAGTCGCCTTTATAACCCATGCGCGAGATTTTTATATTCTCTCGCTCGCTGCGCATTAACAATTAGTGCTACATAGAAAATGAGCAGGGACTTTTGTAGAAAATTTAATGTACCTTCAAGGGCACGCTTAAACTAATAATGTTAACGAAGCACCGGCCTTTGATGGTGGCTGGCTTATGAAGGCCAGATATAACAGTGCGGGTTGCATAAAACGACAGCAGTAGGGTAGCTGCCACAAGGTCATTAGGAACGGAGCACATTTCATATTAGCGATGGATGGGGAAGGACATCGGTAGTGCCCTTTCGAAGGAACCATTCCGGCATGTACTATAAGCGCCTTAGGAACATCATGTGAAATATGAATCCGAATGGCTGGACGGGGATTTGAATCAGTGTCCTACCGAATGCGAGTTCAGTACGGCATATCGCACGGTGGTCCTTTTCCAACAGTATCAATGCAGACCATGATTCTAGCAGTATCGCATGTGTGCCGTCATCAGCTTCTTGAATCATGATGTGCTGAGAAGCTCTCTTAGTGCTACATAAAATAAGAAAATTAAAAAAAAGTTACGAAGACAAGTGAATCCTCAGTTCCAAGTCGGTTGATGTGTTTCGATGCCCAGTGCAGAATGTAGCCTTCAACGCTCTGTACCTTCTCTCCCTTTCCTTTACTCCGTCCCCTTTAATACTCCTACCCACCCACCCCCCCTGCCTCCCTTCCACTCCCTCCTCCTGTCCTTCATAAGACTCGGGGGCTGAGTGCCATTTCCTGTCGTATTTCGTGAGCTTGTGGAAGTCGAGACGTGAGGCAACACAACCCGACAGCTGTGCCGTGAGTAGCTCATGCGTTTAGGGTGGTGTTCGCTGAGTTGCTTTGAGGATATCTAAGCCGTTAAAAGTTATTGTATTTTTTGTTTGCCGTGGTTAGTAGGAGCGCATTTCTGTAAGCAGTTCATGGATTTTTCTCCATCACTTATATCCCCGTCAGCTGTTTTCCACTCAGAATTACGGAATCGAGTCGAAGTTCTACGCAGAGCATGGCGTCACACCCCCATCAGTCTACCAGGGTGAGGACTGACAGAGGTTTTCATAAAATAGTGCCAGACATTGACAATAAACTACCCCAGCCTGCATGACCACTGGAGTTTAAATTTAAAATAAAGAACAACCGTCTTCATTCAAACGATTTTTTATTCTGGTGCACGATGAATTTCCAGCCCTGGAACCTCATTTTCAGGTGCTTTGACCGTCTACATTAGTTTTTTCACATTTAGGTTAATTATGGTCCTGGTAAGATTAAAATGGTATATTATAGAGTGGCACATTGCGAATACAAATTTACAAAACTAAGATAAATCAGAAAATATCCTACTGTTTCCATTAGTGGATATATGGTTGTGATGCACAGTATGAGTAAACATCTTTATGTTCATATACACTTTCCATTATACAGCACATTTATAAACGCAAGTTAAAACGAGTCAAAGAATTTCAAATGTAAAGATGCTGCATTTCTACAGTTACACAGTTATTATTATTTCGAAGGAGATACGAAGCTACTATATCTTTAATTCTATAGAGATATTATTTAAAAAACAAATATTCGTAAACATGTCAAATGTGGCTTTGAAATGATAGTACCTGCGTATTTGTAGAAATGCAACATCTCTCGATCTGAAATTTTATTACTTGTTTTAACTTTTACGACTGTACTGCAGAATCGAAAGTGTGTACATGTACATAATCATGTCTACTCATATTGTACTTCATAGCCGTGTATCAACTACTGGAAACAGTACGTTATCTTTCTATTCGTCTCACTTTTGTAAATTTATATTCACAATGTGCCACTTTGTAAAATGCTGTCTGTTCTTTATACATGGATAAAATTAAGTTAAATGTAGAACGGCGAGATTAATCAAAAGCAAATAAGAAGGTCTGAAGTTTTGTTCTTGTACTTCTCAGTTCTTTTAGTGTAATAGCTACAAACAATTATGTTACAGTAATACCTTTAAAATTCGTGCAATTGGTGTATGAAAATACTGTGAGTCGGCAAAGGTGATTCCTTACAAAACTCTCGGGTGACATCGTAGAATATTACTCAAATGTATGGAACTCATAAATGAAGAAGGTTAAATGAAAGGTACTGAATGTATACAAAGAAGATCTGTATGAGTGGTCACATGTTTAACCTACGGGAGCAAACGTATGGGAGATGCTGAAAAAGATGAACGGCAGGCGCTTGAAGATACAAACTATCTCGGAAAAGCGTACTTACAAAGTTTCAGAAACTGGCTCTAAGAGAGAAATCTAGGAATGTACTACAACCCACTACTTGACGTACAGTAGGAATCGCAAGGACAAAGTCAGAATGTATTTGTATGTGTGACGTTTGTTCTTTCTCTGCGAAAGAACAGACACCACACATGCAGGGGTATTAGTGCAGATATTTTAATCGTTGTGTTGGTTATTTCTTCTCTGCAACTGAACATTCTTCCCAGTGTTACAACGTTTACTGCCTGATGTTTTCTGTACAGTCGCAACTGCACCAATAGGTCGACTATGCCTCTCAGTATAGACTAACAATGTTGTGCCCATGTGTCCAGTGACCTGCTGTCGAGAGGAAAATAAGCATTAATGGTTTACTCTTGCCATATGTACCTCAACGTACTAACCATTCTAAAAACGTACTACACCTAACAGCTATAGTTATTAGTTCGCAAATGAAATAAATACCGATATAATGTTGTTCATTACACAGTCCTCAGTCACCAACATAAGTATCTGCACTTATACACGTACACCCTATACAAATATGTGCGTATACGACACGTGCCTTGATGGCGATATGATGTCTTCTGCGCAAATGCATTCACTCGTCCCGGGATTCAGTTAAATAGCTGTGAGCAGATAGGAGATAATGAACGGAGGTCACTACATACGTAGTACGCAGAATGTGGCAATTTGTGATGGGCGGGAGGCGTGCTCGTATGGCCAAGGTAGTGAAGCTAAGCGGTCTAGAGAAGCGCTCTCTGCCTTGTGCTTGTCAGTGGTTTAACGACTACAGATGTTTGTGTGGATATTGTTTTGTTGTGAAATGTGAACTTCATTAAAAATTCATCTACATTACCAGATAGTAAATACTGATATCTATTCCCGAGGGTCTCTAGCTTAACGAATAAAAAATTCTACAAAGTTTTTGCGTCTTACGCTCAAAAAAGTATTCACATTATCATGTGGATCTAACGTCTTTTTGTTAGAAAGGATGTTGCTGTAAGAACGTTCTCTTTCTATCGAAATGCCTTTATAACACGAATATTGAATTTAATTCATGTTTTATTCAACAAGCTGTTACGACAAGTCGTGGAGACAGGGAAAGGAAATTCATTAATCAAAACAGTGAGAACTGCAAATAGACGCCCAGTCAGCATGCATTTATGCACGGTGTCCAGAGAGTTGGTTTTTCTGTTATATATTGAAGAGGGCAAGCTGAATATAAAATTTCTCGTTTATTCAGTGAAAAGGACATAGTTGAATACATCAGTGCATAACAAACAAGACAACTATACCTACAGAATGCAGACGCAGACTAGTCCATGCATGGGAGATTCTCCCTTCAGTTTCGTAAACTGCCTGAAACGTGTCATACCCGTGATAAACGTTAGACTGTAAGGTCATTCTCAAGCTACTGCAACTGGGGGCTAGGCGTTCACTCTTCAAAGTTACTCTCTGGGCCACCAATTCACCATTTGATCACTACTTACAGAAAATCGACGGTTTTCCCACGAATATTTAGTACTGTAAAATAGCTTTTATGTCCTCCTCTTCTGCAGTTCGTTGATCGTCACTTCTCTTTGCTACTTTTTGTTAACAGTGTCTTACGAGCATCCATAGGCGCTGAGGTGTGGTTGGATTTAGTTTGCTCATTCCATTCACCTTAAAACAAACACGACATCTTGACCAGAAAGAATGTGCGCGTTAATGGGACGCAAAACTAATCATTTACGCAGTCCCTCCTTCTGATATATATGCCTTATTTCAGTAGGACAAAGACCTGTCAATATATATATATGCCTTATTTCAGTAGGACAAAGTCCTGTTACACGGGACGAAAGATAAATCATTTTTATCAGAAAGACTAGTAGCAATACTTCCCTGGGACGCGTTTGGTCGGCAACTAGTTCGTAGCGTTCTTCAGCCCATGTTGTTGATCTCTGTGGATTTACAAAATACGTGGAAGTTTGCGCCCCGTGAACACATCTAAAGTTCCTTGATTCTACGCACGACGTAATGGGTCTTGGCTGCTGTTTTTGATTGCCTTCAAATCGTACCGTATTATGGAAGTCATATGTCATGCATCTTTGTACTACCTGTGTGGACAAGGTTGGTCCTGGTGCATAGACATTAGGCGTACTTTTAGCCTCATGTTGTGTACCTCGTCCGCGAGGTTGCAGTTACAGTAAAAGTTTGCGTCGCTCTGTGCATGAGTAAGGATTGTTTACTTCTGTCCGTTTATCAATTTTGCGTCATCGGCTGTACCTGTCTCCCAAGCAAGGAAATATTAGATCAGTACAAGACTGCAATACTCCTTTAGAGGACGCCAGCACAATTCCAGCCTCCATATAAGAAGCGAATTTTACATTCCCTCTCGTGGCTTTGTCAAAGCAATTGGTATCAGATAATGAAGTGCTCCAGAAATACGAGCAGCGGACCATAGCAAGGTTATGTTTTCAGATGAATGTGCCGTTTATAGCAGCTCACGTGCTAAAAGTATTGTCGTGAGGGCAGAAAGAATTCTCATTACAAGGTCGAATTAGAAAGGAACCCACCTCACTTGACGAAATAGGCAGTGAATATGTCACACATCTTCTTGAACCGTACTCTTTTGAGGGGACTGTGAATGGCGCAGATTATTTACACATGTAGCAAACATGGTTAATACCTCAGACTGAGGGAAAGGGTCTCACAGAACCTATATGACAGCAGCAAAACGGAGCGTCTCCTGACTACGCTCTTGCAGTGCGCGAGTTCCTTAAAGAACACTTTCTAGGACGGTGGATAGGTCGTGGTTCATCAGCAACACCAGCTCCCTTGAAATGGCTATCAAGAAGGCCTGATCTCATCACACTTGACGACGCGTTAAAGGGAGTCATTAAGGCGCATGTAGCTGCAGGTTGAGGATGCATTTCCTTTCTAACAGCGGACACGCTCAAAAGACGTAAAGAAGAAGATGGAGGCATATAGAAATGTGTTTGCAGTGTGATGGGGGACTTGCCGATATATTTGACACTTAATGCGTAAATAAGCACTTGAGCTAAACCAAATCAAATCAATTAGCTTTCGATACTAGGGGTTACGTTGCTTCTCGCCCACCCTGCAAATATTTCAGATGATGCAGCAAAACTGTCACCAATTTTTGCAGTAGTTTTGAAACAGTTCGTTTTGTTTTTCTCAGAAAACCTGGAACACCATATAATAGATTCAAGTGGAAAAAGACGCGGCAAGTATCAGTTTTTTTTTAATTCAAATGACATTTGGTGGATGTCCTGGTGTAGTTAGATAAGAAACTAAATACGAGGATCGTTGGCCAGCAAACTATGAGAGGTGCAGCTCGACGTCCAGTTTTGGCATAGTATGGACTGAGACGACATCCAGTTTTGGTGTAGTATGGACTGAGTCAAGTTAAAAATTCATACATATTCTAACATGGATACCTCCCTTTCAGTGACACTGTAATGTAATTTCCTCGTCCAGGCATACGTAAGGAAACGACTCCAAGCATCAACTAGTCAGGGGACCACAAAACCAGTCTTGTCACACGTAATACTGTCACACCAAATTTGACTCTTAAAATAAAATAATTAGTTCTCAGCAACAACAGCACTGTGGAAAAGTCAAACTTGCACCATAACTTTTCCCCTGGAAACGTTCATGTTACCTTGGGACAGTTCAGAAGGAAAATAGGAATACGCAGTCACGAGTTGAGGCACAGGATACTTTCGTGAGGCGTGAGAGGTCGAATATAGGTCTGACATGCAGTTTTAACTTGTCAAGACACAATCAAAATGGTTCAAATCGCTCTGAGCACTATGGGACTTAACTTCTAAGGTCATCAGTCCCCTAAAACTTCTAAGGTCATCAGTCCCCTAGAACTTAGAACTACTTAAACCCAACTAACCTAAGGACATCACACACCGGATTCGAACATGCAACCGTAGCAGTCGCGCGATTCCAGACTGTAGCGCCTTTAACCGCTTGGCCACCCCGGCCGGCAAGACACAATCGTCGATAAAATCTCCTTCCTTCTTATTCCTTTCCTTCGCCTCTCTCCTTCTTCCCCCTTCCCCTCTTCTCCTCCATCTCCTTCCCCTCTTATACCACAACTGCTTCTCCTCTTCCCTCCTTTCATACCGTCTTCTCTGACTTCTTCCCACCTTCGCCTCCATTTCCTTCCCCTCCACTTCCTCTCCCCTATCTCCATCGGCTCATCTCTTATTCTCCGCCTCGTTCCCTTCACCCAGTTTCTTTCCCGTTTCTTCTCATCTCCTTCCTGTCCTCCAGTCTTCTGAGTCTTCTCCTTCCCACACTCTCCTTCATTTCCAGCCACTCTTCCCTCTTCTCCTGTAGCTCCTTTCCTTCTTTCCCTTTTTTTCAGCGTCTGTTCTACCTCCCTCCCATTTCATCAATCATCTCCTTCCCCTCCCCCTTTTCTCGGTCTTCTTCTGCTATTCCACCATTATTCGCCGTCTCTTCCCCATATTCACACCACCTTTTCCACTTCTTCTCGCCTCCTTCCCATCTTCCATTTCTCCTCTTCTATCTCCTTCTCTTCTTCTGCTTCGTCTCCTTCTCATTTGTGCCTCTTCTACACCATTTCATTTGTCTCCTCAATCTCTTTCTTCTGTTTTCCTGCTCCTCCTTTTCCTCTGCCTCTCTTCCCCTCTTCCACCACGCCACCTCCTCCGCCACTTCCCCTTCTGATTCACTTCTCCCCTCTTACTTCCCCTTCTCCTTTTCTTCACTGTGTCATTTTCCTTTTCTTTACCTTGTTTCTTCTCTCGGTCCTTGGCCTAGCCCTCAGTACCAAAGAGGCAGTACCGTTTGTGTTGGGTAATACATAATTTGCTACTACACTCGAAGTAGGATACTGTGCATGCCATAGTACATGGTGATAGTTATTGAACGATATGAAATAAAATCGTCATAACATCTGAAGGGTTTGCATTCAAACTCCACGGTTGGCCACGGGGCATGATGGGAACTGGTATGCACTGCATGGTTTGGTTTAGCGACGAAGCCCACTTTCATCTGGATGGGTTCGTCATTAAGCAAAATTGCCCCATTTGTAGGACTGAGAATCCGCATTTCGCCACCGAGAAGTCTCTTCATCCTCAGTGGGTGACTGCATGGTGTGCAATGTCCAGTCACGAAATAATCGGTACAATATTCTGTGACGACACGGTGACTACCGAACGGTGAATGGTTCAAATGGTTCAAACGGCTCTGAGCACTATGGGACTCAACTGCTGAGGTCATTAGTCCCCTAGAACTTAGAATGAGTTAAACCTAACTAACCTAAGGACATCACAAACATCCATGCCCGAGACAGGATTCGAACTTGCGACCGTAGCGGTCTTGCGGTTCCAGACTGCAGCGCCTTTAACCGCACGGCCACTTCGGCCGGCTAACGGTGAATGTTTTGGAAGATAATTTCACCCTCATTATCCAAAGTGACCCTGATTTCAAAAATATATGGTTCAAGTAAGACAGAGCTCGACCTCATTGAAGCAAGAGAGCGTTTGATATCCTGAAGGAGTATTTTCGGAACCGCATTGGGACTCTGCGGTACCCAGAGGCCACTGGCACGGGTCTTGATAGGCCTGATCAGAACACATGCGACTCCTTTTTGTGGGGCGATATTAAAGACAAGGTGTACAGCAATAATCACAAAACCATTGCTGAGCTGAAAACAACCATTCAGGAGGTCATCGACAGTATCAATTTTCCGACCCTTCAGGTGGTCATGCAGAAGACGTCATAACCTAAATATCTGTAGTGACGTTTACACTTTGAATAAAGCGTGTGCACGCCGTACTTCGTGATTAATTTTCGATTTTCTCACATAGTTCAATAACTGTCACCCTGTACACTTCCTAAATGGAAACTGACTGCAGAAGACAAATTCAAATGGCTCTGAGCACTATGGGACTTAACATCTCAGGTCATCAGTCCCCTAGAACTTAGAACTACTTAAACCTAACTAACCTAAGGACATCACATACACCCATGCCCGAGGCAGGATTCGAGCCTGCGACCGTAGCGGTCACGCGGTTCAAGGCTGAAGCGCCTAGAACCGCTAGGCCATCAGCGGCCGGCGCAGGAGACAATCCACAAGAGCATAAGGGGCAAAGAAGGTCATATGGGCATTTGGCTGGAAGTACATTGTTTTTCTTTGCTATAGGGTATTTATTAATTCATGATGCTTGTACAGTACAATTCTGTGATGAGACTAGAGGTTCAAAGGACAAGTTGTTCCACGATCCTCTAAGCATGTGTGAACGCGACGCAGCAGTGCCTTCCTCCAGGCCACTGGAGTCACAGGTAGCATGAATGCATTGTTCCAGTATCTGATGTGCAGGATGGGTTCCGCACACACTTCTTCTTTCAGGTGCTCCATAGGGCAGAGGTCAGGTGATCAGGTAGGGAACGGAACTAGACCACCTCGCCCCATCCACATGCCAGGGCAGAGGTTGTCGAGATGCCTCCACACGGAAATGTGAAAGTCAGCTCTAGCGCCATTACCCATCGTACCATCAAAGGCACGTCTTCCAGCAGAGGAGGCAAGATCACCTGCAGGAAGTGTACATTGCCTCACCTATGAGGCAGTGTGGAAAGATGACTAGTCCTACAAGCCAATCTCTAATGACCCCTGCTCATACACTGATGCTGAACGAGTGCTAAGGGTTCACTGCCACCATACTGTTGGGATTATCCATAGCACACAGGCTGGTGTTGCGAAGGTTGAGGATCTGTCTCATCTCTGAACAGCATGGATGACGAAATCCCTGAACTGTGCTGCCCTGTACGACGAATCAGTGGCAAAATAGCCAATAGAAGCAAATCCGTAGGTAGCAATACCTGCACGTGTTGTAAATGATAGGGATAGAGGCAGCTGCAGAAAATTTTCCACTCGGTCGTCTGGCTTGCCCATGCTGGCGCGCCACCCAACTGGTGCTGATACAGGGGTCATATTTTACAGTGTTCAATACCTGATCCTTCAAGGCCTCCTTAGCTTTGCTACCTCTGGGTCACGGGGCCCCGGGTTCGATTCCCGGCTGGATGGAGAATTTTCTCCACCTGGGCTGTTTGTGTTGTCCTTATCATTTCCCAATCATTCGGGAATATGGTGGAACTGGACTGTGAAAATATTGGGAATTCGTACAGGCGCTGATAACTGCGCCGTTCAGCGCCCCCCCCCCCCCCCCCCCCCAAACCAATCCCCATCATCATCATCGTCATTATCATCTTCCAAGGCCTTTGGACGTACAATGCTACCTCCTCTCCATAGTCACCCATTCCCTTAAACTAGCACGCCTCACTCAAACGACGAAGCACTTTTGCAAACAGTTTATGCTGCGGTTGCTGTAAGTGGGGACATATTTCCCGATAAAGTCGTGCCGCCGCCCTCCCATTGAAATTAGCCTGTCTGTATACAAACACCACATCGACCTGTTCCTGGCTGGTAAACAGCCCATCGTCCCTCATCGCTACACCAAACGGCACACGACCATACCAGAGTGAATCGGAACGACACTGAAGCAACTGCCCTCTGGTACCGATGTGTGAGTGCGCCGCCATCATGAATAATATTGATGACATCTTGATTGTGGATGATGACAGGGATAGAGGCAGCTGCAGAAAATGTTCCACTCGGTCGTCTGGCTTGCCCATGCTGGCGCGCCACCCAACTGGTGCTGATACAAGGGTCATATTTATGTTCATACACGAGTATGTACATAACATTCCCATTTGTGTGTTTTCTGTTATTGAAACTGTACTGTGAATAATACACTGGTGTCCAAACTTAAAGCAACGAAGTTTTGCAAGACTGCGCTCATTTTGCCACAGGAAATTATAACAGTGATAGCAAAGCAGAAACAAAGTAAATAATACAGAACATAAATAACTGCTAGACAGAAATGTTCTTAGTTATTTCCAACTTAACACATTTACACACTCATTCCGACACTTCTGGCAGTAATACAGGCCAGACAACGACGGGGCATGCTGTGAATAACGTCATCAATCTTATGTTGAGGCAGTAACACCTATGCTTCCTACACAGGTTGTCACAAGTCGTGGAGAGTGGCTGGTGGATGCTGACGTAATGCAACCTGTCTCCTTAGTGCATCCCAGACATGCTCTATGGGATTAAAATCGGGAGAGCGAGCAGGCCCCGTCATGCGTGGAACATTTTCCGTTTCCGTAAAAACATCAACCACCCGTTCTCTATGAGGTCGTGTATTATCGTCCATCAATACGAAGTCTGGGCACACACCACCTCACAACAACCGCATATGAGGTCCCAAGGTCTCGTCGCGATACATGACAGCAATTATACCTTGCCGATTCAACTGTACAATTTTATGAAGAGGTGTTAGTGGTCCACATAATACCTTCCCACACCGTTAGGGGTGCTGCTCGATATCGATCTCTTTCCACAGTGGTTGGGTCCCGAAACTGTGTTCGACGTTCCTTCCAGATGCAGATGGGAAATCACTCTCCAGACCAAATCGAGACCCATCTGTGAAAAGAACTTCGGCCCACCGTTCGACGTCCAGGTGGTATGTTGACGACTCCTCTCTACACGTCCCCTTCTGTGAAGACGCATCAGAGGTACAAATACAGCAAGTCTCCGACAATGAAGGCCGCTCTGTCAAGCCTTCTGTCACTGTTTTTCTCGATACATCACGCCCAATGGATGCTGCGAGGTCAAATGCCAGTTGCCATGCAGTACTAAGGCGGTACCGTCGTGCCCTTGCAGCAAAATAACACTGCTCTCTTTCTGATATCATACATTATCGGCCCTACTCTGGTCTTCCGGATACGGTTCCGGCCTCTATAAATTGCCACATCAGAGAACAGAACGAGTCACATTAAACTATCGGTCCACATCAGTCTGCGACTGTCCTGCTTCCCTTCTTCTTATGGCCCTCCGCTTCGGAGAGTCTGATAGGCGCCTTCTTTGCGTCATACCATCCATCTACGACTGTATATACACCGACTGTGGATGTGTGACTACCTGCTACACACAACTCCGTTTGATAGGTGCTCTGACGTCATCGTTGGCGCGGCTGTCCTTTGGCCGGAATGCCACCTTCCGTACAGAACACGATTGTATTCACTTCTGTTGACAGTTTGTATGATTATACCGTGAATTAGACACAAGACAGGGAATCAGCGGATTGTTGCTTTATTTTTGTGTATTTTATCTTGGCCTTCAACCAGGTAACAAAGTTTTTAACGCCTTTCCAGCCACATGTCTGTATGACCTTCTAACTCCTTTTCCTCTCAGGGATGGGTTTCTACGCTTTGTCCCCATTTACCAAAACCAACCTGAATGATGGCAACACACAACTCATATAGTAAAGCCGAGACCCAGGCATCTAGTTATACGCAATGCCACACTACTCAAACCATAGCGTCGAGACCCAAGCATTTACACTACGTGATCAAAAGTATCCGGACGCGCCCAAAAACATACGTTTTTCGTATTAGGTGCATTGTGCTGCCACCTAGTGCCAGGTACTCCATATCAGCGACCTCAGTAGTTACTAGACATCGTGAGAGAGCAGAATGGGGCGCTCCGTGGAATGCACGGACTTAGGACATGGTCATGTGATTGTGTGTGTCACTTGTGCCAAACGTCTGTACGCGAGATTTGCACATTTCTAAACATCCCTAGGTCCACTGTTTCCGATGTGATAGTGAAGTGGAAACGTGAAGGGACACATACAGCACAAAAGCCTACAGGCCGACCTCGTCTGTTGACTGACAGAGACCGCCGACAGATGAAGAGGGTCGTAATGTGTAATAGGCAGACATCTATCCAGACCATCACACAGGAATTCCAAACTGAATCAGAATCCGTTGCAAGTACTATACCAGTTAGGTGGGAGGTGAGAAAACTTAGATTTCATGATCGAGCGGCTGTTCGTAAGGCGTACATTACTCCGGTAAATGCCAAACGACGCCTCACTTGGTTTAAGGAGTGTACACATCGGACTATTGAACAGTGGAAAAGCGTTGAGTGGAGTGGCGAATCACGGTACACATTGTGGTAGGGTGTGGGTATGGCGTATGACCGTTGAACGTCATCTGCCAGCGTGTGTAGTGACAACAGTAAAATTCGGAGGCGGTGGTGTTATGGTGTGGTGGTCTATTTCATGGAGGGTGCTTGCACCCGTTGTTTTTGTTTTGCGTGGCACTATCACAGCACATTGATGTTTTGCTTTCCACTGTTGAAGAGCAATTCGGAGATGGCGATTGCATCTTCCAACATGACTGAGCACCTGTTCATGATGCATGGCCTGTGACGGGGTAATTACACGACAACAACAACCATGTAACGGACAGGCCTGCGCAGAATCCTGACCTAAATCCGAAAGAACACCTCTGGGATGGTTTGGAACGCCGACTTCGTGCCAGGCCTCTCCGACCGACATCGATACCTTTCCTCAGTGCAGCACTCCGTGAAGAATGGGCTGCCATTCCCCAAGAAACCTTCGAGCACCTGACTGAACGTATGCCTGCTAGAGTGGAAGCTGTCATCAAGGCTAAGGGTGGGCCAACAAAAAATGGTTCAAATGGCTCTGAGCACTATGAGACTTAACGTCTGAGGTCATCAGTGCCCTAGAACGTAGAACTACTTAAACCTAACTAACCCAAGGACATTACACACATCCATGCCCGAGGCTGGATTCGAACGTGGAACCGTAGCGGTCGCACGGTTTCAGACTGAAGCGCCTAGAGCCGCTCGGTCACAGGGGCCGGCTATGGGCCAACACCATGTTGAATTCCAGCATTACCGATAGAGGGCACCACCAACTTGTCATTTTCATCCAGTTGGCATAGTGTAATGATAGACTATCCTGATGGTGAGTGACAGCCAGTGGTTGGACGGCCCTGTGTACCAGACAGAGGGCGATACGCGGGCAGCACCAGCCATAGCGCTGCAGTGGAGAATCGATGCCGTGGCGACGGCCCTCGGCTGCACTCGTACTCTCCGCTGCCGCATCGGCAGCTCGGGGAGAGGAACTCCGGAGAGCCTCCTTGAGCGGAGAGGCCGTGCGTGGCCGCGCGGAATACCCTGGAGCGCCTGCGTCTGCCAGTGGCGTGCGGTGAACACGGGACGCGGCCGACAGGAACGCACTGGCCAGTAGAACGAGGTACGGCGCACTTTGCCGTCCGTTACGTACCGGTACAAACTTACTTTTCGTGGGTATTGTACTTTTTCAGCTGCGCTTTTCTAGCCATTACCAGTCTAAATTTTATATCCTTTCTACTTCTTCCGCCATGAGTTATTTTGCTGCCAAAAAACAAAAACGCATCCGCAACTTTAAGTGTCCCGTTTCCTAATGCTATTCCCTTAGCATCACCTGATTTAATTCGAATTCATTCCATTATCCTTGTTTTGCTTTTGTTGGTGTTCATCTCACGTCCTCCTTTCAAGACACCGCCCATTCCGTTCAACTGCTCTTCCAGGTCCTTTGCTGTCACTGACAGAGTTACCATGTCATCGGCAAACCTCAAAGTGTTTATTTCGTCTCCATGAACTTTAATTTCTACTCCAAATTTTTCTTTGCTTTCCTTTACTGGTTGTTCACTGTACCGGGTGATCAAAAAGTCAGTATAAATTTGAAAACTTAATAAACCACGGAATAATGTAGATAGAATGGTAAAAACTGACGTGGGGTTTTATTAAAACCAAAAAAAAAACCAAGTTCACAAAATGTCCGACAGATCTCTTGCGCGAGTCGTTTGGTGATGATCGTGTGGCCAGCCACCACTTTCGTCATGTTTGGCTTCCCAAGTCCCCAGACCTCAGTCCATGCGATTATTGGCTTTCGGGTTACCTGAAGTCGCAAGTGTTCAAGTGGCTCTGAGCACTATGGGACTTAACATCTGTGGTCATCAGTCCCCTAGAACTTACAACTACTTAAACCTAACTAACCTAAGGACATCACACACATCCATGCCCGAGGTAGGATTCGAACCTGCGACCGTAGCAGTCGCGCGGTTCCGGACTGAGCGCCTAGAACCGCTAGACCACCGCGGCCGGCCAAAGTCGCAAGTGTATCGTGATCGACCGACATCTCTAGGGACGCTCAAAGACAACATCCGACGCCAATGCCTCACAATAGCTCCGGACATGCTTTACAGTGGTGTTAACAACATTATTCCTCGACTACAGCTGTTGTTGAGGAATGATGGTGGACATATTGAGCATTTCCTGCAAAGAACATCATCTTTGTTTTGTCTTAGTTTGTTATGCTAATTATTGCTATTGTGATCAGATGAAGCGCCATCTGTCGGACATTTTTTGAACTTTTGTATTTTTTTGGTTCTAATAAAACCCCATGTCATTCCAAGCATGTGTGTCAATTTTTACCTCTCTGTCTACATTATTCCGTGATTTATTCAGTATTCAATTTTATACTGACTTTTTGATCACCCGGTACATATTGTATGCCATCGGAGTCAGGCTACAACCCTGTCTCACTCCATGTTGAACCACTGCCTCCCTTTCATGCCCCTCGATTCTTATAACTGCTGTCTTGTTTCTGTACAAGTTGCAGATATCCTTTCACCCGCTATATTTTATCCCTGCTACCTTCAGAATATCAAAGACAGTATTCCAGTGAACGTTGTCAAAAGCTCTCTCCAAGTCCAGTTGGATTTGCCTCACCTTAACCTATCGTTACGAGAAGTCGTAGAGTCAGTATTCTCTCGCGTTTTCCTACATTTTCCGGAATCCAAACAGATCTTCCCCGAGGTCGGCTGCAAACAGTTTTTCCATTCTTCTGTAAGGAATTCGTGCTAGTGTTTTGCAACCGTGACTTATGAAACTGATAGTTCGGTAATTTTCACACCGGTCAGCAACTGCTTTCTTTGGAATTGGAATTACTACGTTCTTCTTGAAGTCTGTGGGTATTTCGCCTGTTTCACACACCTGACACACCAGATGGAAAATTTTTGTCGTGGTGGGCTCTTCGAAAGCTATTAGTAGTTGTGACGGAATGTTGTATACTCCCTAGACCTTATTTCGACATAGATCTTTCACAGCTCTGTCAAATTCTTCTCGCAGTATCATACCTTCCATCTTATCTCTGTCCACAGCTCTTTCTATAACACTGCCTTCAGGTTCATCTCTCTTGTACAGACCCTGTATATACTCCTACCACCTTTCAAATGGTTCAAATCGCTCTAAGCACTATGGTACTTAACATCTGAGGTCATCAGTTCCCTAGACTTAGAACTATTAAACCTAACTAATCTAAGGACATCACACACATCCATGCCCGAGGCAGGATTCGAACCTGCGACCATAGCAGCAGCGTTGTTCCGGACTGAAGCACCTAGAGCCGCTTGGCCACAGCGACCGGCCCACCTTTCAGATTTCCCTTCTTTGCGTAAGACTGATTTTCCGTCTGAGCTCTTGATATTCACACAGCTGTTTCTCTTTTCCCCAGAAGGTCTCTAATTCTACTGTAGACGTTACCTCATTTTCACCTAATGATATATGCTTCTCAACCCTTACATTTTTGCTCTGGTTATTCCTCCTTAGTCATTTTGCACTTACTGTCAGTCTCATTGTTTTGAAAGTTTGAAGTCCTTTTCGGTTTCTTCAATTGCTGTAGTTTTAAATCTTCTCCTTTCAGCTATCTCATTCAGTATCTCTTGTGTTACCCAAGGATTTCTACTAGGCTTTGTCTTTTTACCTTTTATACCCTCTGCTGAATTCCCTATTTCACCTCTTAAAGCTGTCCGTTCGTCTACTGTGTTACTTTTCCCTGTTAGTCAACCGCTGCCTAATGCTCGCATTGAAATTCTCCGGTTCTTTCAACTCATCCAGGTCCCATCTCCTTGATTTCCTACCTTTTTCCAATTTCTTCAATGTTAATCTCTAGTCCATAACCAAATCCAGTGCTAAAATCTCTAACTATTATATAATCAGTCTGACAACTTCCGGTATCTTCAGGTCTCTTCACGTATACCGCCTTCTTTTATGCTTCTTAAACCAAGTGTTGGCCATGATTAAATTATGCTCTGCGCAAAATTCACCAGGCGGTTTCGACTTTCATTCCTTTCTACCGGTCCATATTCACCCACTATTTTCCCTTCTTCTCATTTTCCTACTACTCCTTCGCAATTTTCGTCTCTCTTAATTATCTCAATAATTTCCTTCATCTCATTATTCATTTATTCAATTTCTTCATGAGCAGAGCTAGTTGTGGCAGGTGTGGGCTTCGTGTGCTTCTTGGCTACGATAATGCATTCACTGTGCTGTTCATAGCAGCTTACTTCACTCCTATTTTCTTATTCATTATTGAACCCACTTCTGCTTTACCTCTATTTGACCCTTTTTACATAACTGCGAATTCAACTGACAAGGAGTCCTGTTCTCCTCGTACCGAATATCACTAATTCCCACTGTCTCTAACTTACCTTCCCAATTAATGGATCTAACATTCCACGCTCCGTTCCGTAGAATGCCAGTTTTGTTTATCCTGATGACAACGTCCTCTTGTGTATTCCCCTTCCAGAGATTCGAATGTGGGACTGTTTTATCTCAGGAATGTTTTATCCAAGCGGATAAAGTGTCACTAGAAGCGTTCCTAAGAGAGAATCTCCATCCCTTCCGAACTGACTATGCAAAAAATAGACGAGATGTGGCTCAAATTCAAAGATATAGTAGCAACAGCAATTGAGAGATTTATATCTCATAAATTGGTAAGAGATGGAACTGATCCCCTGTGGTACACAAAACAGGTCCGAACGCTGTTGCAGAGGCAACGGAAAAAGCATGCGAAGTTCAGAAGAACGCGAAATCCCGAAGATTGGCTGAAATTTACAGACGCGCGAAATTTGGCACGGACTTCAATGCGAGATGCCTTTAATAGGTTCCACAACGAAACATTGCCTCGAAATTTGGTAGAAAATTCGAAGAAATTCTGGTCGTATGTAAAGTACACAAGCGGCAAGACGTAGTCAATACCTTCGCTGCGCAGTGCCGATGGTACTGTTACCGACGATTGTGCCGCTAAAGCGGAGTTATTGAACGCAGTTTTACGAAATTCCTTCACGAGGGAAGACGAATGGAATATTCCAGAATTTGAAACACGAGCAGCTGCTAGCATGAGTTTCTTAGAAGCAACTCAAATCGCTTGATACGGGGAAGTCTTCAGGTCCAGATTGTATACCCATTAGGTTCCTTTCAGATTACGCTGATACAATAGCTCCCTACTTAGCAATCATATACAACCGCTTGCTCACCGACAGATCTGTACCTACAGATTGGAAAATTGCGCAGGTCGCACCAGTGTTTAAGAAGGGTGGTAGGAGTAATCCATCGAACTACAGACCTATATCATTGACGTCGGTTTGCAGTAGGGTTTTGGAGCATATACTGTATTCAAACATAATGAATCACCTCGAGGGGAACGATCTATTGATACGTAATCAGCATGGTTTCAGGAAACATCGTTCTTGTGCAACGCAGCTAGCTCTTTATTCGCATGAAGTAATGGCCGCTATCGACAGGGGATCTCAAGTTGATTCCGTATTTCTAGATTTCCGGAAAGCTTTTGACACCGTTCCTCACAAGCGACTTCTAATCAAGCTGCGGGCCTATGGGGTATCGTCTCAGTTATGCGACTGGATTCGTGATTTCCTGTCAGGAAGGTCGCAGTTCGTAGTAATAGACGGCAAATCATCGAGTAAAACTGAAGTGATATCAGGTGTTCCCCAGGGAAGCGTCCTGGAACCTCTGCTGTTCCTGATCTATATAAATGACCTGGGTGACAATCTGAGCAGTTCTCTTAGGTTGTTCGCAGATGGTGCTGTAATTTACCGTCTAGTAAGGTCATCCGAAGACCAGTATCAGTTGCAAAGCGATTTAAAAAAGATTGCTGTATGGTGTGGCAGGTGGCAGTTGACGCTAAATAACGATAAGTGTGAGGTGATCCACATGAGTTGCAAAAGAAATCCGTTGGAATTTGATTACTCGATAAATAGTACAATTCTCAAGGCTGTCAATTCAACTAAGTACCTGGGTGTAAAAATTACGAACAATTTCAGTTGGAAAGACCACATAGATAATACTGTGGGGAAGGCGAGCCAAAGGTTGCGTTTCATTGGCAGGACACTTAGAAGATGCAAGAATTCCACTAAAGAGACGGCTTACACTACATTCATTCGTCCTCTGTTAGAATATTGCTGCGCGGTGTGGGATCCTTACCAGGTGGGATTGACGGAGGACATCGAAAGGGTGCGAAAAAGGGCAGCTCGTTTTGTATTATCGAGTAATAGGGGAGAGAGTGTGGCAGATATGATACGCGAGTTGGGATGGAAGTCATTAAAGCAAAGACGTTTTTCGTCGCGGCGAGATCTATTTACGAAATTTCAGTCACCAACTATCTCTTCCGAATGCGAAAATATTTTGTTGAGCCGAACCTACATAGGTAGGAATGATCATCAAAATGAAATAAGAGAAATCAGAGCTCGAACAGAAAGGTTTAGGTGTTCGTTTTTCCCACGCGCTGTTCGGGAGTGGAATGGTAGAGAGACAGTATGATTGTGGCTCGATGAACCCTCTGCCAAGCACTTAAATGTGAATTGCAGAGTAATCACGTAGTTGTAGATTTAGATGTAGGACGCCATCTTCATTTAACAATCCAGTAGAACTACATGCCCTCGGGGAAAAATAGGGCTGTAGTTTTCCCTTGCTTTCAGCCGTTCGCAGTACCAGCCAGCAAGGCCGTTTTGGTTGATGTTACAAGGCCAGATCAGTCAGTCACCCAGGCCGTTGCCACTGCAACTATTGAAGAGAGTGCTGCCTCTCTTCAGGAAGCACACGTTCGTCTGACCTCTCAACAGAGGCCCCTCCGTTGTACGGTTCCCAGTGTCACTGTGGCACGAAAGGCGAGGTCCATGGTTCATGGGCAGGGAAAGATGGGGGGGGGGGGGGGGGGCATAAGCGTCAAATTTAGAATAAGAATGTGGAAACACTTACACCTCATTTGCAAACAACTTCATATAGCAGAATCACCAGCCTAATAGCATAAAAACGCCAATAAACAGTAACAATAATTTTTAGACAGTTTATATGCACCTACAATAACACACAGTATATCAGCTACAGTATATGCACAAAATACACCACGTTTCTGACCTGAACAAACTATTTCTTGAGATTATAATTTACGCCTAAAATTCCTGGTAAAGATTCTCTGTAATTGTGGTTTCCAATAAACCTACGGTCTCAGTCCACAGATTCCGACCTGTATGCCACTAAGTCACTCTTTTTTTGGCGTAAACCTATCAGCTTATCACTTTTGTTTGTGAGAACGTCGGTCGGTTTCACAGAAGAAAACAAACTAATTTGAATTTCACCGATTGTCGTTCGAAGTCCGTACGCTCGGACAACGATAGCGGCTACAGTGTAACCGCGCACGTAGTGGCTTACTGATTTAAACAGATCGGCCGTCTTCGTCCGATATAGGTCATCGGCGAGCCCAAGAGATGAATACACTAAACAGATTCAGAAGAATGTAGGTTGCAGTAGGTACTGGGAAATGAAGAAGCTTGCACAGGATAGAGTAGCATGGAGAGCTGCATCAAACCAGTCTCAGGACTGAAGACCACAACAACAACACCAGTAATCCACTCGCTTTCAAATCGAAATCGAGTTTTCTCATGGATCACTCCCTGTATTCTGTCGAGGATTTCCTTGAAAAATTAAGCTGATTCTTATGTTACGTTGTTGATTGCATTTATATAAGCTCATGAGTTGTCTTTTTTGGGATCATAAACATTTTATTTTATCTATTAGTACTTTTATATTGTAATTTCATGTACGGACATGTTCCATGACCTTGAAGGTTTGCTCCTCAATTTGGTCCTACGGAACTGGATGTGTAAATTTAAAAAAAAAAAAAAACGGCAATACTAAAAAGCCTCTCACAAAATTTTGTCCTGCCCATATTTCCGGAAGTAAATGGACGTCAAAGTTTAACACTCTAGCAACACTGTAATTCACAAGTACGGTAACTACCTCTGCGAGGAGTGCTGTGTAGTTGGTGCAGTGGATAGCGTTTTGGGTTAGCATGCAGGAGATCTAGTGTTCGATTCTGGATTGAGTCGAATTTGTTTCCATTTCTTAAATGTAGTCTGCGTGATGTGTTGTCTGGTGTCTTAATCACCATACAGCGTTTACAGTGGGTCTTCCACAAAGCATTTGGACTTACGTACTACGAACACAGATATGGAAGTACATATGTTTTCATTGGTCACCTTTTGAAGAAGAATTTTCCTCGTCGTGGGCGCGAGTTGCTTCGCACCAATGCATTTACTAGACACCAAACCTGTTTTGTGTGTACCTTCCCCCAACGGTACCATCGCTTGGCATAATATATATATATATATATATATATATATATATATATATATATATATACATCCTTCCTCGATGAGCTGTTGTGTTCAGTCACGATGGATTGATCATATTTCCTACATATTTAATTGTGACACTTTCTTGCATAATGGGGAGATTATGTGCAGGCTTCCTTTCCATGCATTGCGTTTTCTCATGAGAGACTTTTAGGCCAGTTTTCTGTGAGATTTCGTGAAACTTGTCCAGGGCAGATTTGGCTTCCTCTCTCTTTTTTCTCAGAATAGGGTTACCACTTGTGAAAGTCAGACACTTCTAGTCGATTCTCTGGTCTTCTTTAACTCCGAGCCCGATTCTGTTTCTATCCTCTTGTGTAGATCCAGAAAAGCGTTTTGAGATTATTACTTGTTCTTAAGTGAGGGCTGTGTTGCGTAATAATAACTGTAGATCATGAACAATGTCTTCCAAAGTGATTTATGCATCATGATTAAACCTACAGAACCAAATAGCTGTAAGTAATGACATCAAGTCGACCTTATCATTTCATGAAAAAAATGGTTCAAATGGCTCTCAGCACTATGGGACTTAACATCTGAGGTCATCAGTCCCCTAGAACTTAGAACTACTTAAGCCTAACTAACCTAAGGACATCACACACATCCATGTCTGAGGCAGGATTCGAACCTGCGACCGTAGAGGTCGCGCGGTTCCAGACTGAAGCGCCTAGAACCGCTCGGTCACAGCGGCCGACCTCATGTCATGACGTAAATACCAATATGTCCACATACCTCGAGACTTGTTTCGATCTTTTTCTGTCTTACCACAGCCACACAAGGACAAGAGTGCTAAGAACAATGATTAAGAATTATACCATGCGATGAAGAGTCGCTGGCGACTTGGAAATGGTAATGGAAAAACAAAAATGATATCATCACGAGAGGCGACTGCTTGCAGTCGTTTTTCAGAAACTTCATGCTTTACAGACATCGTGTTCCACATATATAATGGGTAAGAGTTCTAGTACTTTTCTGTTATTGCGCAAATTTTTGTTTTCAGCAGTTAATACGCTTGCCGTGGCAGTCTAATCATTCATAAGTTGTCACATTGATCAGTTTTTTCTCGTCGGTATTAAGATATCGTGAAAAGGAGAAAGAAGATTAATGTTTAACGTCCCGTCGACATCGAGGTGATTAGGGAGGGAACACCAGCTCGGCTGTGACCTTTCACACGAACCATCCCAGCATTTACCTTAAGATACGTAGGGAAATCGTAGAAATTCTAAATGAGGTTGGCCAGACTGCAAGTCCAGTGCGCTGATCAATGTGCTCCATCATTCCGTAAAATCCTGGAAACCTGATGGTAAATCACCCGTTTCACAGAATTTTTCACCAGTCACCTACATTGCAGTTCCTGTAGCTGTAAGAGCTTTAAGTTGGACCGTACGTAAATAATCAATGCCAGACTTGTTTGAATTTGTCTCATTGTGTGCTTCCTCTTCTTTCAAACTTAGTTCAGTTCTTAACCATCGTGGAGGTTTGAAAGAACTCATATTACGTGTCTGCACTGTGTGTGCGCTTGAAAAGAGGTTCCGCAGTTGCACTTCATAAGTCAACAGATTTATTTCATACTTCTCTCCAGTTATATTGTATCTTCTTGTACACTACGTCAATGCATACTTCATCATTTCTTTTTCAATTTCTGTTCGTATCACACTTTTCCATTCGCAAATCACGTTAATTTTAGACCTAAGAATCCTATTTTCTTGGCTTCATATCTCGCTATTAGCACCTCCACATTTTTTAATCTACTGCTTTGAATAGGTAACCTTTATAGCTTAGTAAAAGTTTCATTATATTTCAGTAGTGAGTCCAGTAAATGTTGCGCCTTTTCTCCCAGTCTTCTTCAAGCATAGCTATTCTTTATTGGTTTTGGAGGAGAGCGTTGGCTATAACCAGACGAAATGGAACTATCACAAATCTCTGGTGGTCTCTAAAATTTATTTTCATGACGTTCATATTTTCCATTAATTTTGCTTCCCATTCTATCATTTACACTTGCATTATAAATAACATTATTTGTGACTCATTATCAATTTCTACTGATTTGTCCCAAACAATTGTAAACAAAAATGTTCCGAAAGAATGTTTACCACTTTTTATAAAAGCAAATGAAGTAGAGATCCAATTAGAAAGGACCTGATGTTCCGAAAGTATGTTTACCATTTTTAAAAAAAGCAAATGAAGCAGAATTCGAGTAGAAAGGACCTGAGTCATGTGTCAGACGATTTACTCTGGTGCTGCAGTATAAACCAACGTGTCAACCGTGACTTACACAGACAGTACACAGACGACGTTTGCGAACATTATTAGCGGCAAATAATTATCATCATAGGTACAACGCCCTCTGGGCAACAACATCCAATTACTCCGTTATATTCTGAGTACCACCACATTCAGCGTAATAATATATCGCTATTGTTGCCGCTGTAAGGTTAATTAGTTATCTATATCGAGTGACAGCACACTATACGGCACACATTCTTTCCACCACGATGATCACGAAAGTATTTCCTATGCTGATAACATGCAGCAAATCCCTTTTTCTCTCAGCTGTTTCACCGTAATGCCTGGTTGTACCAGATCAACAACAGAGGAATTTAGTTATCCCCAAAAGATCCATCTATTTTTTTTACACCAAAAGAAATAGCATTCTGCAGAAAACCGTAAACACCTTACAGTTTTAACTATTTATTGGCTTGGTTCAAATGGCTCTGAGCACTATGGGACTTAACATCTGTGGTCATCAGTCCCCTAGAACTTAGAACTACTTAAACCTAACTAACCTAAGGACATCACACACATCCATGCCCGAGGCAGGATTCGAACCTGCGACCGTAGCAGTCGCGCGGTTCCGGACTGAGCGCCTAGAACCGCTAGACCACCGCGGCCGGCAACTATTTATTCACCATTAAGATCACAACGCAAATTTTTAGATGATTATAGTACTTGTACTTGTGATGGTGCTCATGAATAAATACTCTGTATTTGTCATCTACAAAGCTGGAATTTTGAATGTAAATTCGCCGGAATCGATAGGGAAAACCTACAGTCGCTTCTTACGCTTAGACATTTCTGCTCATCCGTGGCTGCAAGTTGTGTGCGCATCTGGCATTAACAGTTTTACGCAATAACTCAAGCCTTGTAGTTAGGAACTGTGTTATGTGTCTATAAGCCATCTAACTCATTGCGCGTAAATTACCCAGACAATATTCATCTAGTGTGTGAGAATGACAGCAGTTAGCAGCTTCCAAGTCTTCAAACGTAATTTATAACCTTTTCTAAAAAATGAATTTTTCATTAGTCTGTGGATGAATGAGTCGAAACTAATAAAGCCAACATAATGAGGGATTTGCTACTTAAGCCATAAAGGTTTCACGTGATTAATGCCAAATATTTAACACATTACCTCACATGAAAAGTAATCAGACATCTGAAGCTCTTCTGTCAAACGGAGTTCGATTCTTTGAAGAAAACAGACAGTACTGGCTTGCCCTTACACAGGGTGGTTGAGCTGCCCCTACCGACGTCGTTTCACGCAACCCTCAATGTCTTATCTGTCCTTCAAATAACACGGGCGGTATTTTCATACTCTCTCGCTCGCTACGTGCGAACTATTACTCTTACAGGATATTTTGTAAGAAATTTTAATGTAGTTAAATTTTGTACTGGGATACGATTTCGCTAGAGGCCGTAGTTTTCGAAGCATTGAAGAAAAACGTACAAAATTTATCTCCAAACGCATTCCCATTCCCACACTCAGCCCACTCTGGTTAGGATTTCTAGCATGTTTTTCATGGCACTCCCTCTTACCACCGTACAAAAATTTGCGACTGCACGGATTATTTCTCCACATTCGACGTTTTTTTGGCCTCCATTGACTGGCCTTATTACGTCACCAGCTCAGTCAAGCACTTACAAATTGTAAAATTGGCGTTTATGTAAATTTATACTAACAGTTTTGTGAATAACGAAATAATAAGCAACTGGTTGCATAGAAGAAATATAATGTCCTTACCGGTTTCAGGCACTTAAAGTTCTTCTTCAGAAGGACATTAGGTGATACTTCCTGGCAGATTAAAACTGTGTGCCGGACCGAGACCCGAAATCGGGACCTTTGCCTTTCGCGGGCAAGTGCTCTACCATCTGAGCTACCGAAGCACGACTCACGGTCGGTCCTCACAGCTTTACTTCTGTCAGTACCTCGTCTCCTACCTTCCAAACTTTACATAAGAAGGTTCGCAGGAGAGCTTCTGTAAAGTTTGGAAGGTATTCGTGTTGCACCAAGCTGTTGTACAACCCTACATTATTCATTGATTATCTGTGGAAGTGAAAAATTTAAACCAATGCAAAGTGTTTGAAGGCAACAAGTCGTTCAAAGAAGAAGAAGCCGTATCTCACCAAGCCTAGAGCAGCGTCGAGCGATGAAAATGTTAAACCGTTTTATGAATTAGTTCGGTGCGTCACAGAACGAGAACTCGTAAAAGGAATGCTCTCCAAATTTTTTCTGATCCCGTACAAAGGCAAACAGACCGCAAAATTCCATCCGCTGAATAAAGAATAAAGGCCATCCGGATATTTCCCGTATGGTATAAGAAATGGAAGGACGGATTGAAATCTTAACCGGACTGCAGTTTCCACAGGGCAAAAGAAATGTAGGAACAGACTTGAATCCACAGTGCCGTAGACAACGGCGTTCAGATCGATGCCGTCTTCCTTGACTTCAGGAAGAAATACTCCGTCCCGCATTGCCGTTTAGTGAGAAAAAAGAAAAATGAACTTATCGAGTATCGGAGCATATTAGCGACTGGAATGAAGACTTCCTTGCACGCAGAACTCAACACGTCGCTGTTAATGGAACAAATTGACATATGTAAAGGTAATTTTTGGAGTAACTCAAGGAAGTGTAATAGGACCGTTACTGTTTACAGTATACGGGGTGAAAATTTTAAGTTGACAAACCAGAACAACTCGAAAAATAAGCTCCACACGAAAAAATATGTAGAATCCTAATTTCATTATTTTCGAGGGGGACATCTGCTGGTGCAAAAATTAGCCCTCCAGCTATCCAGCAGAATCAAATTCTGCATAAAAAACTACGTACATTTTGTCTTAAACATTTGTTTTGATTGTTGGTAGTTGACACTGTAATTCAAGAAAAACCATGTTCTCATTTTCGCGTGGAAAATGGTACGGATAAATAAAAAGTACTTATTTACTTCGTAAATTTTGATTCGCTGAAACTAAAACTCTCCCTCTCTTCCCGTAGGGTAGGGTTCGAGAGAGAGCAATTAGAGTTTTACAAATGTTGACCAAAAAGATAAAATTAATATGTGGGTCAACATATGTAAAACTTTGCATTCTACACATTTTTTTTTGTGTGAGGCTTATTTTTCGAGTTATTCTGGTTTGTCAACTTAAAATTTACGCCCTGTATATGAATGATCTAGGAGAAAGCGTCGGGTGTTCTTTAAGGCTGTTCGCAGATGACGTGGGTTGTCAACAAAAAACTAGCAACACCAGAAGATAGTAACGATTTGCAGAATGATATCCAGAGAATTGATGAATGGTGCAGGCTCTGGCAGTTGATCATGAACGTAAAGGGACGTAACATATTGCGCATACTTAGGAAAAGAAATCCACTACTGTACAGCTCTGTATTGATGACAAACTCCTGGAAACAGTATCTACCGTAAAATATCTAGAAGTAACTATCCAGAGTGACCTTAAGTGGAATGAGCACGTAAAACAAATAGTAGGAAAACAGATACCAGGCACAGATTCATAGGAAGAATATTAAGGAAATGTAACTCATCCACGAAGGAAGCGGCTTATAAGGCCCTTGCTCGGTCGATTCTTGAGTATTCTTCATCTGTCTGGGATCCCTATCAGGCAGGACTGATAGAAGAGATAATAGAGAAGATTCAACGAAGAGCGGCGCGCTTCATCAATGGATCTTTCAGCCGGCGCGATAGCGTTACGGAAATGCTCAGCAAAGTCCATTGGCAGGCGTTACAAGAGAGACGTTATGACTCACGGAGAGATTTACTATTGAAGATCTGAGAGAGCACTTCCCTGGAACAGTCGACAAACATATTACTCCCTCCCCACACATACGGCTCGCGTAATGACCACGAGGAAAAAATTCGAGAAATTTGAGCCAGTTCAGAGGGTTACCGACGATCACTCTTCCCAAGTGCTATTCGCTAGTGGAACAGGATTGGAGGGGTCAGTTAGTGATACAAAAGTACCCTTCGCTACACAGCATTAAGTGGCTTGCAGCATATGACGCAGATTTAGACGAATCATTTTCCTCTCCCGTTACGCATTCCGAACCACTCTCGTCGTAGAAAGTTCGATGAAGCAGCAGTAGAATGGAGGTCTTTCAGCAGAGGCGGGCTTATCAGCAGTGAAGAAGACAAGGAATGTGGCAAGATATCAACACAGTTTCAGTTAAGAGCAATCTTTCAGCTAACGCATTACCAAGAACGAAATGAGTCATCAAACTGTCATCCATTAACTTAGCGAGATGGCGAAGTGGTTCAACGACTAAACCCGAATTCTGGAGGAGCTGGTTTCAAGTCACTGACAAACCATCTCGACTAAAGTTTTACAAAGTCCATAAAATAACAGCCTGGACAATTCGTTTGGAACGGCCACAGCCCACTTCCTTCCCCGTCTCGTATCTAGCCAAGCTAAGGGACCGTCACTAATGACCTTTTAATTATGGTACGTTAAAATCCGATATTTCTTCTTTTCAAGTTGGCTCCCACTACATACCAATACTCTGCTGAGACCAAACAGTTACCTGAAATATACCAGCCGACTACACTGGCTTATTGGTGTATTGCGGGATGCCAGTTTTACTACATAAACGAAGAACACAACTTTTGAGTCATAAGAACATTCAAATTTATTGATGAAGTTTAGCAATTTACACACTATTGCACTGTAAGCTAGCAGTGATTGTGCATGGTTAACAGTCTGAAAAACTTGTAAGGGTGTTGCAGGGTGTGCTGAGAAACAATTGTTAAGAAAAAAAGTCGATACTTTGCGTCCTATCCAAGTTAATTAACTGAGAAGTTAACCAATCACAAGTCCACAATTAAGATCGCGTTTCAAGCGGACTACGCAAGACTTGAAATTGAACCTTTCATCCGGAATGAACTTCATATTGCACCTCAAGACACCATTGGGATCCACTTTTCTATAACACAATATGTCGTATACTTAAAACTGATCAATGAGGAGGCGTGCACTGATATTGTGTGCCGACACACTCGTTGGCTAAAATTTAAGCATCCTGATGGCCATATAGGAACTGTAACGATCGACCACGCTGGATTAGGCCTTCGCACTCTGAGGGTCTTCGAGCTGCCATTAGAAGTCCCGCCAGATGATGTGATGACAGCTTTAAAATCGTGCGGCAACGTGCTAAGCCACCTGGTTGAAAAATGGCAAACGTTTGAGACATACCCCGTCTTAAACGGAGTGCGACAAATTAAGATTGCACTGACGAAGCATGTGCCATCCTATTTAGTAATTGTCGGCAGCAGAGCCACTGTCATGTACGACAGACAACCGCGTACTTGCGCCGGCTGTGGCCAGGAAGGACATGTCCGATCGGCCTGTACTGACTCAGACACCGGTTGGTGAAAAAAAAATGGTTCAAATGGCTCTGAACACTATGGGACTTAACAGCTGTGGTCATCAGTCCCCTAGAACTTAGAACTACTTAAACCTAACTAACCTATCACACACATCCATGCCCGAGGCAGGATTCGAACCTGCGACCGTAGCAGTCGCGCGGTTCCGGACTGCGCGCCTAGAACCGCGAGACCACGGCGGCCGGCACCGGTTGGTGAAGTTCCATCCCCGGCGACACCTACACTCCTGGAAATGGAAAAAAGAACACATTGACACCGGTGTGTCAGACCCACCATACTTGCTCCGGACACTGCGAGAGGACTGTACAAGCAATGATCACACGCACGGCACAGCGGACACACCAGGAACCGCGGTGTTGGCCGTCGAATGGCGCTAGCTGCGCAGCATTTGTGCACCGCCGCAGTCAGTGTCAGCCAGTTTGCCGTGGCATACGGAGCTCCATCGCAGTCTTTAACACTGGTAGCATGCCGCAACAGCGTGGACGTGAACCGTATGTGCAGTTGACGGACTTTGAGCGAGGGTGTATAGTGGGCATGCGGGAGGCCGGGTGGACGTACCGCCGAATTGCTCAACACGTGGGGCGTGAGGTCTCCACAGTACATCGATGTTGTCGCCAGTGGTCGGCGGAAGGTGCACGTGCCCGTCGACCTGGGACCGGACCGCAGCGACGCACGGATGCACGCCAAGACCGTAGGATCCTACGCAGTGCCGTAGGGGACCGCACCGCCACTTCCCAGCAAATTAGGGACACTGTTGCTCCTGGGGTATCGGCGAGGACCATTCGCAACCGTCTCCATGAAGCTGGGCTACGGTCCCGCACACCGTTAGGCCGTCTTCCGCTCACGCCCCAACATCGTGCAGCCCGCCTCCAGTGGTGTCGCGACAGGCGTGAATGGAGGGACGAATGGAGACGTGTCGTCTTCAGCGATGAGAGTCGCTTCGGCCTTGGTGCCAATGATGGCCGTATGCGTGTTTGGCGCCGTGCAGGTGAGCGCCACAATCAGGACTGCATACGACCGAGGCACACAGGGCCAACACCCGGCATCATGGTGTGGGGAGCGATCTCCTACACTGGCCGTACACCACTGGTGATCGTCGAGGGGACACTGAATAGTGCACGGTACATCCAAACCGTCATCGAACCCATCGTTCTACCATTCCTAGACCGGCAAGGGAACTTGCTGTTCCAACAGGACAATGCACGTCCGCATGTATCCCGTGCCACCCAACGTGCTCTAGAAGGTGTAAGTCAACTACCCTGGCCAGCAAGATCTCCGGATCTGTCCCCCATTGAGCATGTTTGGGACTGGATGAAGCGTCGTCTCACGCGGTCTGCACGTCCAGCACGAACGCTAGTCCAACTGAGGCGCCAGGTGGAAATGGCATGGCAAGCCGTTCCACAGGACTACATCCAGCATCTCTACGATCGTCTCCATGGGAGAATAGCAGCCTGCATTGCTGCGAAAGGTGGATATACACTGTACTAGTGCCGACATTGTGCATGCTCTGTTGCCTGTGTCTATGTGCCTGTGGTTCTGTCAGTGTGATCATGTGATGTATCTGACCCCAGGAACGTGTCAATAAAGTTTCCCCTTCCTGGGACAATGAATTCACGGTGTTCTTATTTCAATTTCCAGGAGTGTACTTCACTCCCCATCACGTATGCAACGGCTGCAGCCGCAACAGCTGTTCCTGCCCAGGATCGAAACACCATATTGAAGTCAATGGTCGATGACAGTGTGACGGACAACATATCCCCCTCCACGACGTCATCGGCAGAATTACCTCAAGACGGTGATCAGTTGCGCCACCGAGACGAGCCTAAAGAGAAGATGGAGGTCGAACCAGAAATTGTCCCGACTTCTGCCTTCCTACCAATGGAGACTGCGTCAGACGATTGCTGCCCGCACTCTGTCCGAAAACAAAGGTCCCCTAGAAAACGCAAGAAACGGCGCCATATGCCACCCGATGATTGCCTGCTTCGGATGTGTGACCCGGACAAACATCCGGCGTCGGAAGACACTCAGGACTCTACTACCACAACTCACCCTTCCCGTCACGATGCTACGGCGAATACAGTTTCTGAGCCTCGGACTGACAACACCACTTCTGCTACTGAACATGCGCGCGAGCGCTCTACTGACTGCACTAACCAACAGTTACCACCTGCTGCATCTGATTCTTGGGCGGAAGATGTCGAGGATGAGCCACAGCGCCCGGAGGATGCCGAGGGCAGAGATGCTCCCTCGGCTGTATCCAGCACCGACCAACCACAATGACTACGGCTGTATCATTAGCCTCTGTGGGGCCGCCCCTGCCGCCCACAGCTGGCCTCCTAAACAAACCAGTTGCCGACGTGGCTGACCAAACATACCGTCTGGCAATGATTAACATCAACAACATACGTGCCCGACATAACCTAGCGATGCTACAGGATCTGCTCAATGCAGCAAACATCGACAATGCGCTGCTTCAAGAGGTGTATGTCGCAGACTTCAAGGAACCATATGGCTACAAGACTTGGGTCTCACATGAGTCGGCCAATGGCAGTGGCGTGGCGATCCTCCTCCGTGAAGGTATACCCGCAGAAGACGTCGAGTATCTCCCTGACGACAGAGGCATGGCTCTTACTATCCAAGGAGTCAAATTTATTATCATCTATGCGCCGTCAGGATCTGGTCGAGGTCGCGAACGATCCACCTTTTTCGCTCATCCAATCACGCTCCTCTTTACTGGCCGTCAGGACGCCTTGATATTCGGAGGGGACAACTGTAGCCAAGCACCTAAGGTACAGTTACCACACCATTCTCCCTGCACAGAAATTGCGACCATTATAAATAATCTTCATTTGTTGGACTCGTGGCAACATGTTTGTGCCGATCGGCCCGGATTTACGCACTACACCAGCCATTCCTGTAGCTGCATCGACCGGATTTACATCTCGCGCTCCATAGCTGTGGGGACGAGAGCTGCCGAAGTTTGGCCTTTTCTGACCACGAGGCCTACATCTGCGCCGTTACCCTCGGCTACCAGAAGGTATGGCACAGCCGTGGCACTTGGAAGTTGAACGTCGCCCACCTAGCCTCTCAGGAATGTCGACGCTTTATACAGAAAATGTGGGATTCCTGTGGCCGCCGGCGTGGCACCTACCGGTCTACACTATCGTGGTGGTTACTATGCGCCAAACCAGCCCTCCGGAAAACCTTGATAGGGTACGGACGAGGAGTAGCAGCATGGAAGAGACGTACCACGGACTTTTACTACAGCATCTTAAGGCAATGTACAACATTGCCATACTCACCTGCAAGGCAGGTGACGCTGAACCGTGCCAAGGCACAGATCATCATATTAACACGTTGCCACCTTGTGGGTACGATCGTCTGAGCGCGCACTCAAGACAGTGTGGGCCAGGAGGAACCGTCCATGTACCACATCATTTCAGAACGACGGCGCCGACGCAGGACACTGATCCAAGCTATCACAACGGAAGCCGGATACCCAGCGCGACATAGGAAACGCCCTTCACGCTCACTACACTAGGCTGTACTCGGAACACCGACATCCCCCAGAAGTAATCGCCGAAATCTCTCAACTCACCTATGGCACGATCTCTCCCACTGCGGCAGCGGATTTGACTGCAGATGTAACGGAAGAGGAAATCATTGAAGCAATACAGGTGGAGGCTGCTCGTAAGTCCCCGGGACCTGATGGTCTTCCTCTGGAATTTTACCGGACATATCAACAATTGCTGGCACCAGCATTGACTGATATTTGCCGCGATATTATGTCTCCCACGACACAGATCCCTGGGGCGTTCTAAGAAGGACTGATTGTGCCCATACACAAAACACGAGGCGGATCCAGGATCAGTGATTATCGCCCCTTGACCTTACTCAACAGTGACATGATGATTTTCACCCGGATTCTGGCGGCACGCCTAAGCGATCGGTACAATGTGTTGTGTCGCAGGACCAGGCATCGTTAGGAGGTGACCATAATATTCGTACTGCACTGTGCCGATATTGAGATATGATCGCGCTAGCCAAAGCTCGCCAACTGCCAGTTTTGGGCTCACTCGACTTTAGCCAGGCCTTTGACAGAGTCGACCACACATTTTTGATGGAGGTACTGCGACACATGGTTTATATGGACGTCATAGTTGAGGTACTAATGCGTCTCCTACGCGGCGCGACGTCCAAGGTGCTATACAACGTCCGTCTCACGCCGCCGATACAGATCCAGCGATCGGTGAGACCAAGGCTTCCCTCTTTCGCCGATGTTGTACGCCCTCGTTTTGGAACCACTCCTCTGCGGCCTCCGACAACGCCTCACTGGGATGTCCCTTGGCGGACAGACTTTTTGCTGCACTGCCTATGCAGATGATCTGGTACTCTTTCTTCGCAGTAATGACGATGCTCGTGAAGCATTGGCGTGGGTGGCGACCTACGGCGCGGCATCGGGGCGCAATCTCAATCTCAACAAATCGCATGCCCTGTCTATCCGACGAGAGCGTCGCACCGCTACGAATCAGTGACACAATCCGCTGTCTTGGCATTGATTTCACATCTGACATGAAGCGTTCAACAGCCCTTAACTACAGGCGTTTATTGAATCAGATGAGGGCAGGAATAAGTGACCACCGTGTTAGACATCTAGACCTCCGGCAACTGCAACGGACGCGATATGCTAACGTCTATTCGGCGTCACGCATCCCCCATTTTGCACAGATACTCCCTATTCCACCTACTCTGGCTCACCGCATGTTGGCTGTTTTGGGATCCTTTGTTAGTACGGGCATGTTATTTAAGATTCGTTATGAGTCCCTAACCCTCCCGAGGACCGGAGGGGGCTTAGGCCTTTGTCATGTTCAGAACAGAGCGAAGGCCCTGTTCGTCAGCTGTCACCTGCACCTGTGGTGACGCCCGACGTGTCTCACAAGTCTCTTACCGCAGGCCTTACGACCGATCTCTCTCGCACCCCCTGTGATGATATCGGACGTCCCAGCACCTTTCTTCTACATTAGCCAATTCTTCCTTGAATGAAGCTACATCCATACCGCGCTACTACCCACACGCTTGATGATGACGAGGGCAATATATGCTGCCTTGCAACTGAACAGGACGCCGGATGTCACTAAAAGCAAAGTGGCATGTTTTGTGGCAGGCAGTGAATGCCACCACCCTTGATACTGAAGTGCAATCTGCATGGTACGTGACAGTTAATGGGAAACAGCTGTGCCAGTCCCGCCTACATCACATCCACCTCGCCGACTCACCCTTTTGTGCCACATGCCAAGTGATCGACACGGATGAACATCGTTTAGAATGCGGGTCGGCAAAGGACGTTTGATATTTGGTACGTCAGATACTGGCTTTTCTCACACACAACACTCTCGACAGGATAACTACCCGATCACTTCTTTTCCCTGATGAGATTTATTTCCCAAGAGCAAAAACGAACTCTGTGACGTGGATTAGCGGCCACGCTGTTCACTACCTTTTCGGTAATGGCGAAATGATAGTACCCTATTTTTGGTATTACCTCAACGAACGAAATTGTGCGATCGTTAAGAACCCTAAATACAGGCAATACTTTTATAATTTTCTTTGGAGCGCATTCCGTAATCCGCCTCGCCTCCGGATTATCGATGACATGAGAAGATAACCATCGCACCTGTTTCCAGTTTCTTTTCTTATGAGATTGAACAAACAACGGAAACAACACAACAACGAGAAGACAGTCATCGAAAAATTCGCAGTGGGCTATAGTATGGAGCATCCTTATATCGTAACGGAACGACTTTCTATTATTCTGGTTACGTAGTCGAAGAGGAAAGGCTTTCCTTTATCCATTTGTATAAAAAAATTAAAAAATAAAAATAAAACAAAAAACAAACCTTCAACAATTCTTTTTCCTTTTCTTCATTTTTGTTTTCTAGAAGTTTCTGTATCTTCAAACAAAGAAAAAAAAGGTGTTAACGGTGTTGGTCTTATTCAAATTTGTGTCAGTGTCGCCGTTTGCAACAGCGAGGTGTAAGGTAGGGACCTAAAATGACAGTTGATTCTTAACAACTACCTTATTAACAGCCAGAAGGAAGTAGCTTTCGAATGGGAACCTCAAACCTTTGATAGCAAGGCGCAAAGTCAACTGAATCCTCCAACTGAAGACACGTCTGCTGTGTCATACTCAGCATTAGTGACAGGATAGGAATCTGTTACTGAAGCACCTAAATTGTACGCATGGTAAAACGAGTGAGATATGCCTCCTCACCCGATTTAGGTGTTCGGATGAATGTGAATATGAGCACTTTCTAGGAAATGATGAAAATATAATAGTTTGTCACATAAGCTGCAGCAAGTGAATTCAACAGTTTCACAAACACGCAGTTTCTCTGTGCTCTGCCAAAGTATATGTTTTTACCGTTTTTGAAGTTGCGTTCCGTTTGGGAACTCTTGACTCTTGAATTCTTTTGTCGTAACATAGTTCACACCTGTTTATTAGTTGTTTTCATTTCTGTGAGACGTCTATGTGGTATCTTGCCTGCTCTCAGTATTCATAACGTTTTCTTACAACGGTAAGGTATTCTTAGCACGTGATTTAAATCCTATAACCAATGTGTAATACACTATGTGATCTAAACCATCCTGACAGTTGACTGAAAATAACTTACAAGCTCTTGGCGCTCTCCATCGGTAATGCTGGAATTCAGTAAGGCGTTGGCCCGTCCTTAGGCTTGATGACAGCTTCAATTCTCGCAGGCATACGTTCAATTAGGTGCTGGAAGGTTTCTTGGGGAATGGCGGCCCATTCTTCACGTAGTGCTGCACTGAGGAGATGCATCGATGTCGGTCGGTGAGGCCTGGCACGAAGTCGGTGTTCCAAAACATCCCAAAGGCCAGTCCATAACAGGGATGTTATTGTCATGTAACCACTCCGTCACAGGCCGTGCATTATGAACTGGTGCTCGATCGTGTTGAAAGATGCAATTGCCATCTCCAAATAACTCTTCAACAGCGGGAAGCAAGACGGTGCTTAAAACATCAATGTAGGGCTATGCTGTGATAGTGCCACGCAAAACAGCAAGGGGTGCAAGCCCCCTCCATGAAAAACTCGACCACACCATAACACCACCGGTCGTGGGGTAGCGTTCTCGCTTCCCGCGCCCGGGTTCGATTCCCGGCGGGGTCAGGGACTTTCTCTGCCTCGTGATGACTGGGTGTTGTGTGATGTCCTTAGATTAGTTAGTTTTAAGTAGTTCTAAGTTCTAGGGGACTGATGACCATATATGTTTAAGTCCCATAGTGCTCAGAGCTATTTGAACCATAAAACCACCACCTCCAAATATTATTGTTGGCACTACACACGCTGACAGATGACGTTCACCACGCATTCGCCGTACCCACACCCTGCCATCGGATCGCCACGTTGTGTACCGTGATTCGTCACTCCACATAACGTTTCCCCACTGTTACACATTAAGACCCTATTCATCTGTCAACGATCTCTGGTAGTCAACAGACGAGGTCGGCCTGTACGCTTTTGTGCTGTACGTGCCCCTTCACGTTTCCACTTCACTATCACATCGGAAACAATGGACCTAGGGATGTTTTGTAGTGTGGAAATCTACCGTACAGGCGTGTGACACAAGTGACACCCAATCACATGACCACGTTCTTAGTCCATCAGTTCCGCGGAGCGCCCCATTCTGCTCTCTCGCGACGTCTAATGACTACTGAGCTCGCTGATATAGAGTACCTGGCAGTAGGTGGCAGCACAATGCAACTAATATGAAAAATGCATGGTTACTTTTGATCACATAGTGTGCCAGATTCCGGCCTTTCAATTGCAATCAATACTTTAATAAAATGGCAAAAGTAATGTTAACCAGAACACTGGTCTAAATAACAATAGATTTATTCGTTCTTAACATCACATGACAAACAAACAAAAAATAGCTAAAGAAACGACACACAAACATTTTTATTTTACAAACGCATTCAATAATAGGCGGTGTATGGTGAACAAAGTGATCTGCTGAGGATCAAAACATCAAACTAACCAGAACTAATCACTTTAACTGACTTCATAAATGTGAATCCGTGGTATGGCCGAAAAACTACGCTACTATAGAATATCTATACACTACTATTCCATAAAGAAAAATATCGTTCCAAAGAACATGGTGCTGACGAGCATATATTGGATCCCTACGCTGTCGCAGATAACTCTTTACCCTTCTGCAGATCAGGGTCTCACACCACGATGCAGTCGCCGACTGGAGTCACGGACAACGACAATCTGTTACCAACGGCGCGCACGCGGAAAATATGCAAATACGCGGCCTTGCGTTCGGCTTATTCGGAAAGCAGGTACTTCCCTATGAGCCTCTGAAACCCCGGTGAATTCCAGTGTGCAGTTGGACCCGTTTCCTGGTCTGCCAATCCCATCTGACTCCGTGCCACGACTACGCATGACAAAATATGTCAAACACTTAGAAGGCCAACTCAAAACAAGTAAGTACAACCACGTATCACTTGTGTACGTGATGCCAGAATCAGTACCTCTGACGGTTCAGATGGTGACTGGCACAGGCTCTAAGTGGCACACTAGCAAAGCACGCAAGTCTCACCATCTTGAAAGTTTCTCGGGTATTCAGCCGGGTAGCATCGTCCAAAAGGAACGATATTTCGGCAAGCCAACTTCTTGCTATATTCAGGCGTGCTTGGTGTCTGATTGATCTCTGGTGGATGGCGACATTATATAGTCTCCACCCTTCTCCCGCAGCCTCCGTCTGGGCGCTTCTGAGTGGTCCGCGGTCGATGGTGGGGGAAGGGCGGCGCTGGGTGGTGGGGGAAGGGCAGCGCCCCGTGACAGATCATGGGCCGCAATCCTTCTGCGGCTACGGCCGCTTGCGCAACTCTGACGTCGTGGTGACAATGCTTCTTCTTCTGCTTCAGGTGTCCTGACAGGTGCAGAAGAAGAAGCATTGTCAGCACGACGGCAGAGTTCCGCAAGCGGCCGTAGCCGCGGAATGACTGCAACTAATGATCAGTCGCGGGTCGCCGCCCTTCCCCCACCACCGACCGCGGATCGCTCGGAAGCGCCCAGACGGAGGTTGCGGGAGAAGGGTGGAGATTATATAAAGTCGGCATCCACCAGAGATCAATCAGACACCAAGCACGCCTGAAGGTGGCAAGAAGTCGGCTTGCCGAAATATCGCTCCTTTTGGACGACGCTACCCGGCTGAATACCGGAGAAACTTTCAAGATTTCTGTACGCCGGGAAAACCTCAGATCACACATTTCACCATCTTGGTAGAGACCTGCCGTTCTTTACTAGCAAAGTGTCAGCACTAGAGTGTGTTCCTCTCTTTCTATCAGCCTTCCCCGCCAGCTCAGTAGCACAGCACATTTACATGCTTAGACTACACCGAATTTAGCACGAGTCAGTCACGAGCTGGAGCTCAGCATTCGAAGCTGGGAGACTGCCCCCTGCTCTGCGTACATAGATTTGACGAACGAGCTACTTTAAAAATCAATTGAGAGAAAAGGAAAAAAGATTCAGTTTTGTGGCCTGTTTCCCACATGTGTAAGAGGTATGCGCTATATGCGCTGCCTGCAATAGGCAAGGCATAGGAGAGTCTCTGACCAGAGAGCAGTATCTAGTTAGTTGTTGCTTGTCTCTAGTCGGCATTAGTCTTCAGTAGCCTGCGTGAGTCGGCAGTAGTCGGCAGTAGTCGGCGCGTGTCTGCGCTGGTCTGGACTCTGGAGGATGAATATTATTGTAGAAGGTAAAGAAGCAGCCTTGCGCATATCTAGTAATGTATGTGAATTGCCATCAGATTTCTTTTAAAAAATGCCCCAATAATAATTTTTATAATATAAAGTAATTTTTTTTAAAAAAAGCATTCATTTCAATTTAAAGATTTTATCCAATGAATAATTAATTCCTTTCACGAGTCACAAAGCATAGGCCAGCATTACACGGAGCTGTGCCGAAATTTTTTTATGTAAGAGCAGATATATTCGCAGTTTTTATTGAGGTAAGAATTTTTGCTTTTTTATTCAGAATACAGGGCCGCGGCGCAGCGCTGCTGTCGTCATAAAATTTACCAGGTTACTGAATTTTTTTAATTATTTTGGTGTTCAGGAATTTTTCTGTTTCGAACTTAACATTAAATGAGAAAACAATTTTGTGGGTACAGTAAATGTGAATGCATTTCTGCACGGAGACTATAAATGGGAGCCAATTTTGTTCCGAGGTTACAATATTTAAAATTCATTTAATTATTATTTCCGTGGGGAGGTTACACATGTTTACGCCATATCTTTGCTAAAAGCATGACCTGGATGGAACCACAGCCCTTCAAAAAAAGATCGTTATCTTCCGTTTCGTCCAATTCGAACTTCCCACATAACAGCCATAAACTTGCTAAAAGCATCGTGCCTTCACAAATATGTTTTGTAGCAGAGTCTGGACGCCTAGGCACCACTGACTTGTCCCACGGAAATTCGCAGAAATTCACAGCCGTCTCATCGGCTTCCTACCTAACAAGGGCCCATCCTCTGCTCTACTGCCGGTCATCAATGTTCTGCTCATAGCTCCACTGACTCCTCGCCGCTAGTCAGAGATCGGCGGACTTGGCCGTCCGCAAACGTTTTCACCCAGCTTCCGCAGAAAAAACCGCTCTCCTTGGCGCTCAGTCGCTGTAAAGTCTTACTGCAGTCAATTAGCTCGGCAGCCTCTTCCTTTGAATGCAGGTAAAGCTTATCCGCTATTCCTTCAATAGAGCGCACAAGCAAGAGCATTATCTACGGCCAACCATTTCATCGTATGAATGACGCCAGATCTTATCCAGTAGAGCAACCAAGTAATAAACATCATCTTCCCTAAGCACATTAAGCAGCATGACACCATACCAGAAGTGAGAGTCCCCTGCAATCTCTCAAGTGTGATAAATATTGTAGAATATTATACCAGTGCTCTGTGTGTTATCATTCATTTCGTAAAATTCCTTTTAATATCTGCAGTCACTGATGGTATACGGCATTGTGGCACCGATTCTCTCCTCTACGTTGACTAGTTAAATAATTAAAATCTGTCAATTACTTGGAATCAATGATGTTATCCTCCCAAGTCAGTTCTTTAATTACTGTAAGTAATTTTTAGAAGAATTACACATGAAATTCGGTGGCATCTGCTTCACGCATGTAAGCGTCCCTGTTTACTGCTTGTAAGTTGAAATCTCTTATTATTGCTATTGAGTGACTGGGAAATTTCTGCTCGATATACTCAAAGTTTTCTCCAGTGTTTCTATAATTACACCGTCACAAATAGGTGGTCTATGAAGACATCCAGTTGGCATCGAACAGTCCACGGGTGTAATGCCGGTTCGTAGTGTCCAACGGGCACAATATTTCGGCGATCAGACATGTCGCCATGGTCAGTGCACTGACGAACTGAGCTTCGACTAATATTCCCTGCTCTCACGAGCCGCTCCACTGCGGTCCACGTCCACGGCAACATATGGCGGTCTCGCGTCGACGTCTATCCAGATAAATACATCAATACAATCCCAGGCCCAAGAATTAAAATGATTGGCGAGTTGTAAATGAAGTCTAAATAGTTCCAGAGGGTTCTGATCAACGCTCTGGCGAGTAAGGTATACTGTCTTCCGTACGTTTATACTCCATCATGAGATTCTCGATATCAGTCGAGTGTACCTCTGGTGCTCTCGGCAACGATCTTTGATGGTGCGCACCGTCTATTCAATAAATGTCTTTCCACTTTGACATGGTGAAAGGGTATAGTACCGGCCGACGTTGAAAATAGGTACAACATTCTTCGTTTTTCTGGTCAGAACAACATATTTTTTGTAATAATAACTCAATTTCACTTAATACACCGAAGCTGGATACCAGTGTAGGAAAGAAGGACAATTTATTTATTTAACTGATCACATGTGCACTCCCACAAAATAAATCCCTACGTCCAATTTGGTGAGATCTGTGAAATTAATGAATGTATGGTCGTCTGATAACCGCAGATAGTGAATGTGCAATATATGATCATCTTTGAGACGGTCCTTTGGTCACCTTTGGTGGAACCAAAGAGATGAAATTTACCTGAACTTCGAGCGCCTGAAATGTGGCTGACCAATACCGTAGCATGGCGCTCCTCCACCTCGGCGGAGGTGCGAGATGACCTGAAGAACGGCCATGTTTCAGCACTCTGGCGCTGGATCTTGTGTTGGTAAGACCTGTCTTAAGTGTGCTCCGTAAAGACAAAAGTGTGGAGAGAATAGTATGCATGTGAAATACTTAAGAGTAGTTTGGAATAATTATTTCTCTATTTCAGGAACTTTTGGGGGGAGAATTAAATGACAGGCAGGTAATATTAAGGGGATCGTAGTAATCTTCAGATGTGACCAACGGTCACAATGAAACCACATGTAGCAGTAAGCTGGAATACTTGCGAGTGCTAGTACTAAATTGAAATACTTCCGAGTGCTAAAGTTAAGCTGAATTACTGGCGCGTGTACTATAAGTTGGAAATATTTAAGAAATGGCGTGTGCAGGACTTGAAATTAGAGACGAGCACTTCCACGTGGTGACTACTGTGTGAGTCTCAATCTCTGTATGAGACAAAGGATAAAGATAAGTACTCGTCCAAGGTATCAGTTGAGGACTCGCATGTGTGACGAATATGATCTTAATATTACTTTGCGTGTTATGTTTCCGCGTGACGCTAGATTCAAACTCAAATACTATGAGAGAGAAGCAAGGTGAGTCAGCCGTCTATCCAGCAACGCCACTTGGCTTGCATTGCACAGGAAGATGTGCATATATCCTCCAGAGTTCGAAGTAGGAAAGAACAGTTACAAAGTGGGGCAGTGTCGTGTGAAACTGGGATGAATACTAATTGAAGTGGGATAGCTGAAAGTGAAGTGATTCTAACGTTGTCACCATTCTTTGCGATGTATTCTGTGTTGCCAGTGTGATGTATTTCATGTAATTTAAGTATGTGTGGTTTGCATGGGAGAGCAGCACGATAGGTTCAGAGGCAGTGGGTTATGCATGTTCCTTTTTGTACCACTCGGTATGGAGTAAATTTTCGTGATGATGGGTGTGAGAGTCGAAGTGTGAGATATAGCAGAAGATCCACCATCCTATCCAAAAAGTGCATTGTAGCGTTAGATAATTACTAGACCATAAGATAGAGAATCACCAATGTAAAGCCATGCCCACTGGGCGGAGTTTCTCACGTGTAATTGTTGTATAAAATGTAATGGTGTGTTTAGGTTATCTTTGAATCATAATAGAATTTATCGGAATAAAACAGATAGTGAAAAGAAAAATATTGGTGACCTTGTCCTTCGAATAGTGTGTAGGCGTGATATCCAGAATTTATAATGTGTGCGCCATTCATATTCAGTGCGATGGCCACACGTTGATCAAAGTCGCTGGGTAAGAAAGAAAATGTGGTATTGTCAGAGCGTAGTGAACAATCAGCGTTGTGTAAATTTCTAATAGTCAGATTGCGTTATGCTTTTCCGTTGCGTAATATTCAAACAGGAGAATAATTTGTAGCTTGATTGTGGGCACTAGAGCTCATAATCAGTCATTGATGTTACTCGAGAAATAAGAATAAATCCAGTCGCTTGGCAGACCACTCATCTTGCAGGCCTGACTGCTTGATGCCGCAGTATGAGCAAGGCATGTGGGTGCCTCTCAATAGAATCTGGCAGCTCCGAGTAAAAACTGTCTTTTGCCCACCCAACAAAATAGGAACATTATTGGGAGGTATCAAAGATGATTTCGGTTTTTAGAAGGCCGGCGTTACCAGACTCCATGTCAGTGTTGGAGGACGTATATTGGACAGACACTGTGCACCATCGTAGATCGTTGCTGAGAACACGAGGCACATTTGACTGATGTATCCCGACAAGTCAGCGGTTTCAGTGCACTGTCTGTCTGAGAATCACGCGACTGAGTATGAACATACCAGGGTCTTGGCACAGCCTTCCAAATACTGGGACAGCGTCGATAGAGTGGCCATTGAAATTCACACCAGGGACGATCTCATCAACCGACATTGCAGCTATAATATTAGCAAAGCTTGGGAACCAGCATTGAATTTAATTAAGAAGGCTCTCAACAAGCAAAACGATCTGGCGATCTTGGCGTTCAGAGAACTTACACCAACGCTATCACAGACGCCGATGCTAGCATATTCGTGGCTGCGGGCGTGGACCGCGGGCATGGGCGGTGGACGAAGCGGCTCGGGGGGTAGCGGATATTAGTCGACCGCGCGCTCTCAAGAGATCAGTTCATCAGCGTACCTGACGAAAGCGAAATGTCTGATCGCCGAAATATTGTGCTAGTTGGACACTGAACCAACAGTAGACCTGTGTACTGTTCGATCAACAATACACCGGGAGAAACTCAAGAATCACATCCAGTTAACCTGTTTCGTCAATCTTTGATGCTGAGCTTCAGCCACATAATTTCGCATACATTTCCTATGAAAAACACATTAGAAATTATTAAGTATTGCTTAAGGTAGTAAATGTGCCATTGTCAATTGAATCCAGTTTATTATTGGGACACAAAATGATGACCTAAAACTTTGTATCGTATCGTGTTGGCTGGCCTTTTGCACGCAATAGCATAGCCATTCTGAATGGGATCATTTAGACAAGTCCTTAAATGTTTACCGGTGGCGTGTGGGACCAGATGTCAACTGACGGTGTGTGGAACCAGATGTTTACTCACATGTCATTCACTTGCATGAAATTACTGGTCGGTGGTTTGTGGGCATGGACCTGTGTCACCATACCGTTCCGGGTATGTTCACTTGCCTCAGAGCCGCCGAATTTAGAAGGCAAGACATCAGTACGAGTACATTATCATGCCTGTAAACCCAATGCTCCACGATTCTGGCCTTACGTCAAGAACAGTTATCCTAATGGAAGATGCCACTGCCTTCGGGTAATATATGAAGCACGAAGGGACGCAGGTGGCTTGTCATAGTGTTCCCGTCGTTCGCAGTGGTCAAGGTGCCTTCGATTACCACCACAGATCCCATGGAAAGCCAGGTGAATTTTCCCCATAGCATAATACTGCCCCTACCAGCCTACGTCCGTTTTTATCACCCGTTCTATTGGATGACGGCGTATCCTGAGACGACAGTCGATCTGATGTAACAAGAAACTTGATTCGTCCGAAGAGGCAACACGTTTTCGTTGGTTCACAGTTCTATCTTGATTGTGCCGTAACTACTGTGATACTATTTCACTATATCTTTGGATTAGCATGGAAAGACATAGGGGCTATCTGCTGCAGAGCACCATGTTCAACAACGTATGTGGAACAGTGCGCTCCGATGCATTTGTGCCTGCCGCAAAACTGTGCTCTCTCGTCAAACCTGCTGCAGATCGCCACTTATCCTGCTGTGGAGAGCGTGAAAACCTCTGACTTCTACGTTCTGTGATGAAGGGCGGACGTCCAACATGTTGTCATCTACTTGTGCTCTCATCATCGTTCAACCACTTTTCACTGATGCTCATGACAGTAACATATGAGCAGATAACCAGCTTCGCGTTTCCGAGATATTAGTTCTCAGGTGCGAGACCGTCACAAACTACCCTTTCTCAAATTCGCTTATGTCATTGCATTACCCAATTAGCGGCCCGTATCGTCACTATAATCATTCCCCATTCGCCTCCGCTCCGCTTACACAGATCCCTTATCGCGTTACAAGCTCACAAAGCCACCAGACGTGTTCAGTGACACTGTGGGCATTGGTGAAAGTGTAAATTCCAGCAGGTACTGAAGATTCCACCTTTACTCACTTCTGCTTTCGGCCACCTTTCTGTTTCTAGTATCTTACATGCATTGCTAGCTTAACATGAAAGGCTAATACTGGGACCTTGATGTGCAGTTAACTAATACTAATTTACGGTTTTCGAGGTTCCATTAAATTAAAGGGAACAGCATGACACTGATCAGCCAAAACATTATGACTACTGCCCACCGCAACGTTGGGTGCCATCTTCTGGAAAGGAGCAGACGCCGGCGGAGTTCACCCCAGTGGAGATATGGACTGCAAATGGGGAAATCCATTGAGATAAGCAACTTTGGCGAAGATTATTACTACCCAGAACCTGTGGACAAGTATCTCGGAACGGCGAAGCTGGCCGAATGCTAACGTGCTACTGTCGTGAGCATATACGGAAAGATACAGAAGGACAGTGAAACTGCTACAATGTGATAAATGGATGGACGTGCACGACTCTTCACAGAATATAGGGTTCCGAGGCTTGTCTGCTCTGTAAAATATGATAGATGGTGATCTGTGACATCTCTGCTGAAAGAGCACTATGCTGGTGCACGCACAAGTGTTTCGGAGCACATCGTTCATCTTGTACATTGTTGGACATGGAGCTTCGCAGCAGACCACACCTATGTGTCGACATGTTGACCCTACGACATCGTCAATTACAATTTCAGTGGGCACATGACCATCGGAATTCTACCATCGATCAATGGAAACGTGTCGGCTCTTCGAGTGAGTCACATTTTTACTACAGTAGGTGGATTATCGTCTCCACAAACGCAAGCCATCATCGAGGTGAAAATGGTTCAAATGGCTCTGAGCACTATGGGACTTAACTTCTGAGGTCATCAGTCCCCTAGAACTTAGAACTACTTAAGCGTAACTAACCTAAGGACATCACACACACCCATGCCCGAGGCAGAATTCGAACCTGCGACCGTAGCGGTTGCGCGGTTCCAGACTGTAGCGCCTAGAACCGCTCGGCCACCCTGGCTGGGCATCATCGAGGTGAACGGCGGCTTGAAAAGTGGAGTGCGCCACGGACGCAGGATGGTGAAATATTATGCAATGGGAGACATTCTCCTGAGCTTGCATGGGACCTGTGGTAGTAATCGAAGACAATGATAGCTGCGAAATACCTGCGTCCCTTCATGCTTGAAGTCTTCCCCGACGTCGATGACATCTTTCAGCGGTGTAATTAACAGGACCTTGGAGCCAGAACTGTGCTGTTGTTGTTTTGTTTGAGGAGCATTGTAGTGAAGTCATAGTGAAGTCACGTTGAAGTCTCGGCGACCAAATTCGCCTGATGAAAATCCTATGGAACTTATCTGGGTCCTCATCGGACGCCATCACCGCGTACGCAAATTAGCGACCCGTTGTTTACGCTAATTTATATGACCTGTTCATAGACATGTAATGCCACATAACTCCACAAACCTATCAGCAAATAATCCGATCCTTGATGCGCAAAATCAGTATGTATTTTGTTGCAAAGACGGACAAACAAGCTGTTAAACATGTGGTCATAATGTTTTGACTCACCATTGTCTAGGATAAATCGAACACCTTCCAGCCATCTAATTTCCGTACTGTTGTTTTATTTGGCTATCAGTTTCGGCAATTTACTAAACCATCTTCAAGACCCCTGACCGACTTGTAGGAAGATTCCAATCTCGCTTCCGGTCATAATAGGGGCCAGCAGTCAGATACCGGTATCTGTAGACTTCTGCTTGATACAGCCATCACTTCAACCATCAGTATACCCGAGTCGGTAGGTTATGGTTGAACTGATTGCTACATCAAGCAAACGTCTACAGATACCAGTATCTGACTGCTGGCCCCTATTATGACCGGAAGCGAGATTGGAATCTTCCTACAAGTCGGTCAGCGGGCCTGAAGATGGCGTAGTAAATCTACATCTACATCGTACTCCACAAGCCACCTAATGGTGTGTGGCGGAATGTACTTTTGTACCACTAACTGAGCCCTCCAACCCTGTTCCATTCGCGAATAGCGCGTGGGAAGAATGATTATCGGTAAGCCTCTGCGTTGGCTCTAAATTCTCGTAGTCGTTATGCGAGACGTATCTGGGGAACCAATATGTTGTCCGACCTGTTATCGGGAAGTGCTCTCTCGAAATTTCAGTAGTAAATCTCCCTGTGATGCACAACGCCTCTCTTGTAACGTCTACCAATGGAGATCGTTTAGTAGTTTCGTGTCCGCCCCAGTAGCTGAGTGGTCAGCGTGTCGGATTGCCGTCCTCTGGGCCCGGGTTCGATTCCCGGCTGGGTCGGAGATTTTCTCCGCTCAGGGACTGGGTGTTGTGTTGTGTTCATCATCATTTCATCCCCATCCGGCGTGCAGGTCGCCCAATGTGGCGCCGAATGTAATAAGACCTGCGATATGGCGGCCGGACCTGCCCCGCGAGGGGCCTCCCGGCCAATGACGCCAAACGCTCATTTCCATTTCCAGTAGTTTCGTAACGCTCTAGCCCCGGCTAAACGATCCCTTGACGAAATGCGCCGCTCTTCGTTGGATCTACACACTCTCTCTCTCTCTCTCTCTCTCTCTCTCTTCCTCTTCTATCAGTCCTACCTGGTAAGGATCCCAGATAGACGAATAATACTCAAGAATGGGTCGAACAAATGCCTTATAAGCCACTTTATTCGCGGATAAGTTTCATTTCCTTAAGATTCTACCTATTAATTTGAGTCTGGCACCTGTTTTCTCTCTATTTGTTTTACATGGTCATTGCACATAAGGTCGCTCTGGATCGTTACTCCCAGATATTTTACGGTAGATACTGTTTCATCAACGCTGAGCTCTACGGTAGTCCATTTCTTTTCCTGAGTATGCGCAGTATGTTACGTTTATTTACGTTCAAGGTCAACAGCCAGAGCATGCAGCCGGCCGCTGTGACCGGGCGGTTCTAGGCGCTTCAGTCCGGAACCACGCGGCTGCTACGGTCGCAGGTTCGAATCCTGCCTCTGGCATGGGTGTGTAATGACCTTAGGTTAGTTAGGTCTAAGTAGTTCTAAGTCTAGAGGACTGATGACCTCAGATGTTAAGTCCCATAGTTATTAGAGCCATTTTTGAACCAGAGCATGCACCATTCATAAATTCTCTGCAGGTCGTTCTGCAAATCGTTACCGTCTTCTGTCGTTGCTACTTTGGTATAGACCACTGCATCATCTGCGAATAGCCTTAAAGAGCATCCGACGCTTTCTTCTAGATCATGTACATGTGTTGTAAACAGGAACGATCCTATCACACTTCCCTGTCATATTCCGGATATTACCTTTACATCTATCGATTTAGTTCCAAAAATGGCTCTGAGCACGATGGGATTTAGCTTCTAAGGTCATCAGTCCCCTAGAACTTAGAACTACTTAAACCTAACTAACCTAAGGACAGCACACACATCCATGCCCGAGACAGGATTCGAACCTGCGACTGTAGCGGTCACGCGGTTCCAGACTGTAGCGCTTAGAACCGCTCAGCCAAGCCGGCCGGCATTTAGTTCCATTAAGAGCGGCGTGTTGAGTTTTATCTGCTAGAAAGTCTTGAATCCAATCGCAGGTTTGCTCAGATACTCCGTAAGCTGTTAATTTTTTCATTAAACAGCAATGCGGGACGGTGTCAGATGCCTTATTGAAATCAAGGAACACGGCATGAACCTGAGCACCGTTGTCCACTGCGCTGTGGATGTCATGGAGGAACAGAGCGACCGGAGTTTTGCAGGATCTCTGTTTGAGGAATCCATGTTGATTTTCATAGAGGAGATGTTCCATAGAGGAGATGTTCATTTTTTCTACAACAGACTGACGTCAATGACATAGGACTATAATTGTGCGGATCTGCCTTACGTCCTTTCTTAAGAACGGGAATGGCCTGTGCTTTTCTCTAGTCGTTAGGTACCTTGCTCAAGCGATCTACGATAAAGTACTGCTATAAAGGGAGCAAGTTTTTTCACATAATCTTTATAGAATCTTATAGGCATCTTATCTGGTCTTGAGGCCTTTCCACTACTAAGCGATTGTAGCTGCCTTTCAATTCCGCGATCGGTTATCACCGAAACTGGTAGCCCAATAAAATAACAGTCCGGAAATGGCACCGCTGGAAGGTGTTTCATTTGACATCCTGTACTGAAGAGCCGAATCCCGCATCCATCTCTGAAAAGATCGACATCCAGAGACCATCAGTGTGTAGTTCCCTCATAAAGGACGCAGTCGAATTCCTTCTCGGCCTTTGCCTGATCAGTCTTGCGCTGGGTTTTTTTAGCATTGGTGTCGACGGGGCACTATACTCAAATCTCCTTCCCTCGGTTTCGACAGTTGATCTTCTGATGACTCAGTACATGATCCAAGACCGAACAAACTAAGTGTACGGGGCCGTACCGCTAGTTACAAAGACAAAAGGGCGACGCGCGGTGTGAGAGGATCAACACTCGCTTTAACAGGGCTGGTGGTACAGTGGCCGAGTCGCCTTGTTAGAGCTGCTTTGTTTATGGCTTGTCTTTTGTCATCTTCCTGTAGCCACGTCCGCCCCCAGGGGCGGGCGCGGTGGACGCTACAGCGGTCGGCCGTTTGTCTTTACGAGACGACACTGGCGCAGGGACCTGCCGGACTAAAACTGCATCTGCTCTGTCAGGACTGTATCGCTCCTCTAAAAATAGATTACGTCAGACGATACCGAGGAAATACTTCTCAGTCCAAAGTTATTTTCTTGATGACGTCAAAAATCAGAAAAAAGAACGTATTCTCAAGCAAGTCGATTTCACTTCTGCACAAAAACATTATACGAACATCTTCATCAAGTTTTCGTACCTATGATTCAGAGTCATGTAAACAATTTTAACAGGCATCATGGCCGTCTCCGAAAAAGTTATTCATACGTAATATCCACTATTTTACATTTGATGTCCGCAGCTCGTGGTCGAGCGGTAGCGTTCTTGCTTCCCACGCCCGGGTTCCCGGGTTCGATTCCTGGCGGGGTCAGGGATTTTCTCTGCCTCGTGATGACTGGGTGTTGTGTGCTGTCCTTAGGTTAGTTAGGTTTAAGTAGTTCTAAGTTCTAGGGGACTGATGACCATAGATGTTAAGTCCCATAGTGCTCAGAGCTATTTGAACCATTTTTTTTTACATTTGATCATGTGAAATGAAACAACAATTTCACTGTTACCAGTCACCGTTTTATTTATTTCCAGGACGCGTTTCGAAGGTTTAAACCTCCATCATCGGGTGGGTTTGCATTAGTAAGTATTAAATTTGTGTGTGAGTTGTGTTACGCCCGCATCTCGTGGTCGTGCGGTAGCGTTCTCGCTTCCCACGCCCGGGTTCCCGGGTTCGATTCCCGGCGGGGTCAGGGATTCTCTCTGCCTCGTGATGGCTGGGTGTTGTGTGATGTCCTTAGGTTAGTTAGGTTTAAGTAGTTCTAAGTTCTAGGGGACTGATGACCATAGATGTTAAGTCCCATAGTGCTCAGAGCCATTTAAACCATTTTGTTGTGTTACGATTTCTGGAGGAACTTGTGGCACTGCCTAGTGGAGAAACGAGACACTATTTCAGAATTTGGTTTAGGATAACTTTTATGAAAAATTAAACTGATATCTAATGGTAAACATTAAATAAGTAAACTACAGTACCTTCAGTGATCACAGGTTCCTTTTGCTGTCATAACAAATCACATATGTACTGCCACATTTGTAAACAAATATGGCGTCTGGAATCAGCTGGGTGCAAAGGTCGTATAGCAGAAGTGAAGACATAATCGCAAAGTGCAAAGAATATACATCATAACAACATTATTACAGAATAATTGCTTTAAGCATTTGGCGGTGTTTGCTTTCAGGTGTCAAATATATGTGTGTGTACTTCAGGTGGTATATAAATCCAATTCTGACAAGTTAAAACAGCAAACATTCGTACTTGTTTATACAAACAGGTGAAATGTTAAAATGGCTTAAACATCATATTTATTGATAACAATTAGGTGAAATGTTACAGACTAAAATTTCAATGATCATATTGGCTACAACAGTAAAATAATACATACATTACACTCTTTGATTGGGGTTAATAAACATATGAGAAGTGAGAGGCAGGAGGCAGAAGGAGAGGTAGAGAGAGAGAAAAAGTGTGTGTGTGTGTGTGTGTGTGTGAGTGAAAGGGAGAGGGGAAGAGGGGGGGAGGAGAGGGAGGGAGAGAGAGAGAGAGAGAGAGAGAGAGAGAGAGAGAGAGAGGAAAGAGTGATTATTGAGAGGAAACATTTACATGGCAAGGAGTCTTAAGATTGCATGTTGCATATAGTAGCTGCCTAAAGGTTGGGGAATACATTGGTTAGTGCTATGAAATATGCAGATAGATATACATTTGTGCCAGTAGTTGATGTACATACAGTTTTAAGCTGACAAGGGTAAAAGCTGTTGATGTGATGAATTATCTTTGAATGAGGTCAATCTCTTGTACTCTTGGCAGCTGTCAATATTTATGGTAAATATTAGGTGTGTGTGTGTGTGTGCGTGTGTGTAAGTGTGTGTGTGTGCATTTTTGTGAGAGTAGGCAGTTGCTGAAAACGGAGATGATACTATTGTAAATATTGTCATTTTTGTCATTTAAGATAGATTCTGGTTGTTTCATTTGATGTTTGTATATTTGGAGTGTTTCAAGGATGTCTAGTTTTCTGCCTTTTGGTTGGGTGTGTAGGATGCTAATACTTGTGTTGTTAACATGGTGTTTTGTTTCATGCAAGTGTGTAGCTATTGCTGATGTGTGGTATTTTTTGTTTTTTAGTGCTGCCATGTGTTCCTTGAACCTAATCTCAAATGATCTGCCTGTCTGGCCTATGTAGAAGCCGTCACAGTCCAAACATTCAATTTTGTACACACCTGTGTGATGAAGTGGGTTTCGTGTGCCGATGTTGTGGGGTAACTTCTGTCCAATCTTGTTGTCTGTTGTAAAGGATATGCTTATGCCTTTCCATTTGAAGACATTGGCAATCTGGTATGAAATGTTACCCAGAAAGGGGATTGTATGGAAGATGTTATTTCCTTTTTGTTTTTTGTGTTGTGATTCCTTTGCCATTATTGAGTGTTTTAGGGTGTCTACTATGGAGCTGTTATAACCATTTTCAATAGCTGTTTGTTTTATTATTTCAATTTCTTGATCACATTTATCTTCTGAGAGTGGTAGTTGGATAGCTCTATTAATCATGTACCGGAATGCTGCCATTTTGTGTGCTGCGGGGTGGCAAGAGGAGTTGTGGATTGTGGTATGTGTTGTGGTAGGCTTCCGATAAATTTCAAATTGATGTCTGTTATTCTTTATTCTAATGGTAAGGTCTAGGAAATTTATACTGTCGTCTTTTTGGTGTTCAACTGTGAATTTTATGTTTTCATGGGAGTTGTTGAAAAACTGATTCCACTCACTGATGTCATCTTTAGTGCCTTTGATTAAAATGATGGTATCATCTACATATCTGTAGTAGTAGATGAGCCAAAAGAAACACACATTCTATACACCCTTCCTCAACAACACGAACATAACATTCACTGCAGAAGAAGAGGCACCACTCTGCAAAGGCTTAAAGCACAATGTTCAAGCTCCGTTGGATCAAAAGAACCAAGAAAAGCTCATCACTTGTGCAACACAGATCTCGACCATCGCCTTTAAGAAGCAAACTGACAGAATATCAGCCTGCCACATATTGTGTAGATTCTGTTGTGTTTCTAAGTGTTCTCTCATCATTGAATGTGTATGCTTGTTTGAGAATTCTGAAGAGTATTTTATTGAGCTTGAATGTTGGGCTGTTCCTACAGTTCACTATGGGCCTGATGGGGGTCCCGTTTTTGTGGATCTTTGGTTGTGATCTAAGGCAAGGTGGTTGTGGGCTCATTGTTACAATGTTTCTTGCTTCTTGGATGGTGAGTAGAAAGTTAATGTTGTTTGAAATGTGTTTAATCTCCTTATGTATTCTGGCTGTTGGATCTTTATGTATTTCAGTTATGTTGCTGGTTTGGAAGAAGTCTAAAGTTTTTTCTATGTATGTTGTTCTGTCCATTACAACAGTTGTGTTGCCCTTGTCAGCTTTTACAATTATAGCATTATTCACATTTAATTTAGTCTTAATGGTACGTGTAAGGGCTTCTTCTCTTTTCTTGTATGCTGGGAAAGGTTTTGCAATCTCCTTTTCAATGATTTCGTTAATTTTGTGGCAGGCTGATATTCTGTCAGTTTGCTTCTTAAAGGCGATGGTCGAGATCTGTGTTGCACAAGTGATGAGCTTTTCTTGGTTCTTTTGATCCAGCGGAGCTTGAACATTGTGCTTTAAGCCTTTGCAGAGTAGTGCCTCTTCTTCTGCATTGAATGTTATGTTCGTGTTGTTGAGGAAGGGTGTGTAGAATGTGTGTTTCTTTTGGCTCATCTACTACTACAGATATGTAGATGATATCATCATTTTAATCAAAGGCACTAAAGATGACATCAGTGAGTTGAATCAGTTTTTCAACAACTCCCATGAAAACATAAAATTCACAGTTGAACACCAAAAAGACGACAGTATAAATTTCCTAGACCTTACCATTAGAATAAAGAATAACAGACATCAATCTGAAATTTATCGGAAGCCTACCACAACACATACCACAATCCACAACTCCTCTTGCCACCCCGCAGCACACAAAATGGCAGCATTCCGGTACATGATTAATAGAGCTATCCAACTACCACTCTCAGAAGATAAATGTGATCAAGAAATTGAAATAATAAAACAAACAGCTATTGAAAATGGTTATAACAGCTCCATAGTAGACACCCTAAAACACTCAATAATGGCAAAGGAATCACAACACAAAAAACAAAAAGGAAATAACATCTTCCATACAATCCCCTTTCTGGGTAACATTTCATACCAGATTGCCAATGTCTTCAAATGGAAAGGCATAAGCATATCCTTTACAACAGACAACAAGACTGGACAGAAGTTACCCCACAACATCGGCACACGAAACCCACTTCATCACACAGGTGTGTACAAAATTGAATGTTTGGACTGTGACGGCTTCTACATAGGCCAGACAGGCAGATCATTTGAGATTAGGTTCAAGGAACACATGGCAGCACTAAAAAACAAAAAATACCACACATCAGCAATAGCTACACACTTGCATGAAACAAAACACCATGTTAACAACACAAGTATTAGCATCCTACACACCCAACCAAAAGGCAGAAAACTAGACATCCTTGAAACACTCCAAATATACAAACATCAAATGAAACAACCAGAATCTATCTTAAATGACAAAAATGACAATATTTACAATAGTATCATCTCCGTTTTCAGCAACTGCCTACTCTCACAAAAATGCACACACACACACTTACACACACGCACACACACACACACACCTAATATTTACCATAAATATTGACAGCTGCCAAGAGTACAAGAGATTGACCTCATTCAAAGATAATTCATCACATCAACAGCTTTTACCCTTGTCAGCTTAAAACTGTATGTACATCAACTACTGGCACAAATGTATATCTATCTGCATATTTCATAGCACTAACCAATGTATTCCCCAACCTTTAGGCAGCTACTATATGCAACATGCAATCTTAAGACTCCTTGCCATGTAAATGTTTCCTCTCAATAATCACTCTTTCCTCTCTCTCTCTCTCTCTCTCTCTCTCTCTCTCCCTCCCTCTCCTCCCCCCCTCTTCCCCTCTCCCTTTCACTCACACACACACACACACACACACACACACACACACACACACTTTTTCTCTCTCTCTACCTCTCCTTCTGCCTCCAGCCCCTCACTTCACATCTGTTTATTAACCCCAATCAAAGAGCGTAATGTATGTATGATTTTACTGTTGTAGCCAATATGATCATTGAAATTTTAGTCTGTAACATTTCACCTAATTGTTATCAATAAATATGATGTTTAAGCCATTTTAACATTTCACCTGTTTGTATAAACAAGTACGAATGTTTGCTGTTTTAACTTGTCAGAATTGGATTTATATACCACCTGAAGTACACACACATATATTTGACACCTGAAAACAAACACCGCCAAATGCTTAAAGCAATTATTCTGTAATAATGTTGTTATGATGTATATTCTTTGCACTTTGCGATTATGTCTTCACTTCTGCTATACGACCTTTGCACCCAGCTGATTCCAGACGCCATATTTGTTTACAAATGTGGCAGTATACATGTGATGTGTTACGACAGCAAAAGGAACCTGTGATCACTGAAGGTACTGTAGTTTACTTATTTAATGTTTACCATTAGATATCAGTTTAATTTTTCATAAAAATTATCCTAAACCAAATTCTGAAATAGTGTCTCGTTTCTCCACTAGGCAGTGCCACAAGTTCCTCCAGAAATCGTAACACAACACACACACAAATGTAATACTTACTAATGTAAACCCACCCGATGATGGAGGTTTAAACCTTCGAAACGCGTCGTGGAAATAAATAAAACGGTGACTGGTAACAGTGAAATTGTTGTTTCATTTAATGTCAGTAACAGTCACGGTAAAGCCTAACCTAAAAATGTTCGCATTTAAAGTTTGATCATGTAACTATGATCAAGTGGAGAACTGTAAAACAGACCGTATATAAAGAATGGAACTTACATAATACCACGGATATGACACATAATGAAATAACACATTATTGACATCGTACTTCAGCACATGTCTAAACTTCATTTTCCTTTCTATTTCATCCAACTCGTCCCGTAGGTGCGGAGGGTGGGCTGCCAGAAGTACAACATCCCACTCTGAAGCCAAGACCTTTACCTACGGAATTTTCGTTGGTATTTACAGACTGATAAACTGTTGGTTTTAATTTCTTTCTTTGGTTTAATTTATTGGCTTTCGGGGCATGATCATACATCTAAATAGCATCATGTCATTCATGACGACACGAACGTAAGGGCAACACAACACCTAGTCCTTCAGCGGAGAAAGTCTCCTATCCTGCCGCGAATCGAATCAGGTACCCTTTGTGTATGAATGCAGAATCTCGCGGTGATAGAATTGAATAAAATGTTCTCGGGTATCAAAAATGTTCAAATGTGTGTGAATACTTATGGGACTTAACTACTAAGGTCATCAGTCCCTAAGCTTACACACTACTTAACCTAAAGTATCCTAAGGACAAACACACACACCCACGCCCGAGGGAGGACTCGAACCTCCGCCGGGACCACCCGCACAGTCCATGACTGCAGCGCCCAAGACCGCTCGGCTAATCCCGCGCGACTCTCGGGTTTCCAACCGCTTCAATTGCTTAAAACTACGCGAGCTTTCGGCCAAGCACTCATTGGCCATTCTCAAGTGGTATGACTGCCAGTGGGGTGTTGGTGCGTCCATATATACGCCATCTGCCGGTTGTGACGTCACTGGTGCCCGTGACATTGCCATATACGGGCATGTTTTGAGTCGGCGTTCGGTGTGCCCTCTTCAACAGCCACAGAGCCACAGAATGGCAGCAAAGAAAGTTTCCTTTCCTGCTCTTCGTCGGTGGTCTTATTCTGATATTTCTCAGAAATCACTTCGTTGTGAGCCACCTACGCAAGGTATAACGGCTACAGCGCCCATCAAGTGAAAGATATTTCCGATATTTCGGCGGGAGTACACCCCACCATTTTCAAGGCAAACTGCAACGGACAGGCGATGTACAGGAAAGATAATACGCACTGAATATTAGTGCCACCAAAGATGCCCACAGTCAGAGATATTGATAGTGAGACTACGAACTAGCAGGTGAAGTAACGTTGACTCTATCCCTCTGTTTTTTGATAAGGGAGAGAACAGGATTCCAAACAGAGTTTAAACAAAAACCTCCATCCCTGTTTACAAGGTTGCTCGTTAATTTAATCTCAACTGCCTCCTTAATAACACTGTCCCAATAGCTGGACGTGCATGCTAATATCTATGTGTTGTTATATAGCATGAGGTGACCAGTATCCAAGCAATGTTCGGCAATAGCAGATCTGCTGTAATCGTGTGTGCCGTTTACGCTCATTACATCGGTCCTCCACGGTCCTGATAGTTAGCAAAAAACAGAGGGATAGAGTCAATGTTACATCACCTGCTAGTTCGTAGTCTCACTATCAATATCTGTACCTTTGGTCATCTTTGGTGGCACTAGTGTTCAGTGTGTGTCATCTTTCCTGCATCAGTCTAAGAACCGAGGTTTTAAATTTACCTGTACATCGCCTGTACGTTGCAGTTTGCCTTGAAAATAGCGGTGTGTACTCCCTCCGAAATATCGGCAGTCGCTGAAAATATTACCTGGCTGAATACCCGTAAGTTGTTTGAAAATTGTATACACCAGTACAAACTCAGGTCTCACATCTTCTTGATTTGACTGAATCAAGAAAGCAAAACGAAAGCGACAGAAGCGCAAGAGAACGTCGTCTAAATACTGTGTTCTCAATGACATTTCGTGCACTCGTGGCGGTGCAGTAACCACCATCACTCAGACGCCACCCATAGCAAGCCTCTCAGTCCGTCACTGCTCCGCACTCGCTCGTCACTGCCCTTCAAGTACTCGCACAATTTACGTCTTCTGCAGTGCTTAGGAGTGGGGTGAAAGTAAAATGCGTAAAATTTTAAAGTGATAAGTTAAAATCCTGTCCCTTTATCGTAATGTCTCCATCACCGTCCGAAACCATGCCTTAATCTCTCGTCTGCGCCCTCAAAAAATGGTTCAAATGGCTCTGAGCTCTATGGGACTTAACATCTGTGGTCATCAGTCCCCTAGAACTCAGAACTACTTAAACCTAACCAACCTAAGGACATCACACACATCCATGCCCGAGGCAGGATTCAAACTTGCGACCGTAGCGGTCACGCGGTTCCAGACTCAAGCGCCTAGAACCGCACGGCCACACCGGTCGGCTCTGCGCCCTTTCGCGAGTGCTACTCTTGCATCCAAAGGGTGGGAGCAACAGCCCGTTAGATTTTAAAAACGACCTGTCGTCCCATGGATTAAGAATCCACGTCTGTCTCTCTCACCCCTTGGGCGCCTTCGTCACCTCCAAAACGAATCTCGGTCGCACGTAGAGAGGACTGAGGTCCGGTAGATTTCAAACACTCTAAGCACGACCCGTTTGAGGCTACACTTTTTGCTCTCCCTTGTCTGTTCTGTACTTCTTTCTCATGTTCAAAACTGGCCTTCTCTATCGGATTATCGGCAGAACTTTTCTTTAACATGTGAGAAACCAAACCGAAGTTCCCGCCCTTTCTGGACCTTTTCCTTCCTCCGCCACCATGATGTGTGAATTCTCAACTGACCATGCACAATCACCCAAATACAGTAGCACATGGAATAAGGAACATAAACGAAATAAAACACCTAACATGTCCCGCATTCCTTCCAAGAGGCCTTAGTGCAGTTTCGGCAAGGCAAGCGTGATGGACTCTATATGGCGCTGTTGGCATGAAGTACAGGTGACATATATCGCCAATCTGTATGAAACGGACCGATAGTATCCTTTCAAGTTATTCGGAAGTGAACAAGTTTGAAGAGGAGACACGAATGCCATACACGGCAAAGGCATTTTTGAGGTCAAGGGATATGAAAATTGCGTATTTTTTGTTAGTACGTGGATGGGACAAAAGATTTGTGATGATGTGAGGAGCAGTAGTTACTGTTCAGAGGAGAAGTTATGACAGAAGCCACACTGGTTAACAGGAAGGGGTAAGTGTTGGTATAGGTGTTTATCGATGTGTTGGAAGTGGATGGATTCAAAGACCTTGCCAAACACTGAGGTGAAGCTGAAGGGTCGATAGGAGGGAGTATCATTATGATGTCTGTTTGAGTAAATCTAGGATTTTGGAGGTTTTCCACAGTGTAGGATAGTAGCCTGATGAGGGGAGCCTGTTGTGAAGAGTTGCAAGGATACTAGGAAGAAAGAGGTGCCAGTTAGCATAGGTAATGAAGTCGTGACTGGGACTAGCGTTACGGATTTTTTTTTCTTTTGTGTGTGTGTGTGTGTGTGTGTGTGTGTGTGTGTGTGTGTGTGTGTCATGTGCTGAGGCGGGTAAATTCAACTCTGTATTGTCCAAGTTGCGGAAACGGGGAGCATGCAGTGGGACAGCGGAACCTGTATATGTGTGGACTGTGAGCAATAACGAGTAGTCGAAATAAGGGTGATCAGAAATTGTGAATATGACGGAGAGATAGGATGCAAAACAATCAGTTTTGCTCAGCTCGTCAGGTAGGGGTTCGTTACAGTGAGGGAGTGAGTAGTGAGGAATGGAGTTGCTACTGGTTAACTGGTGAAAAGTAGCCTTAAGTATGGTGCATGTTTGGCGCCAATCTGAACATTTTTTAGCGTTGAGTAAGTCTCTGGTAGATATGTGCAACTGCAGATGGAGCGTGAGCATATCCCGGCTCCGAGTCAGCGGGAACGAGTGGTGTGGGAGAGGAGACTCACATAGGAGTGTAGAACCCATGGGAGGAGGGTAGGGCGGCAAGAGAGGGATGCGGGTGGATCTGGTGTCCAACAAGGCCTGTTGAAGGAATGCAGTGGCACGGGGGCTATCATCAGGATGTTGAAAGGTTTGTGGCTAGCTTCTGATGTATGTATCTGTAGATACCTGATAGGCATTCAAGTTGGTGAGAGAGTAATCTCGGATATGTTTTGGGCGAATATTTAGATTGGAGTCAGAAGGGGACGCTGAGTGGGGTAGGTATGTGCTCACTTCCAGTTGGATCTAGGACTTTAGATCAAGGAGATTGATAGATGCTAGACTGAAAGCTGGTGCTGCATTGCTTTCAGGACGGATGTGTTGTGGGACGGGGACGACTTAATCCTGGAGGGAGGGAGAAATTGTTACCCTCGCTGGAACTCTGCTGGGAATCTGCTTTGTATGAAAAGGTCAGCGGCAATAATATAGGTGGAAAAGGTATGGTGTATGTGGCCCAGTAATTGAATGAAATGCTGTGTCTACATTAAGCGAGAACAATGCGCATAATAAATAAAATATGGATAACTGCGAGTAGGACTCGCCCACCGAGGGTTCCGTGCATACTTAATTACGTATATAGACAGTTCTTCCGTCACAAGTATTTTTTTGCGAGAAATGTTTGACATCATTTGATAGTTTTCTTTGAATGTGTCTAATTAAAGCAGTTTAAGAATATGATACATCGTTGCAGATGTGGTATATCGCATTGAATTTGTCATGAGGATTTCCTTTTATCCAGTCGTATGATTTCGTCCCTTCCCACGCCTTTCAGCGTTTGGGCATTGTGATTCAGAAACCACGTTTACTATTAAGGCAGCGCCTATTCATAAATATGGACGAAAACCTCAATTAAGAGCTACTTATTGGCACTGAATAAAAAGCAAGTTTAGGATTGACAAAAGCACCAATAATAGGCGATATGTGAGAGGGACCAGTGATAGGCGATAACAGACAGCAGTCAACAATAATAATTTAACAACACCAAAACGATAGATTGCTTCTTATCAGAACTGAATGCGCCGGTCTGCGTCCACTGTATTACTTTGGTTGCTCCCACACACTGGTTTCTCTCGCAAGACATGATCGCAGCTCGTGGTCTAGTGGCTAGCGTTGCTGCCTCTGGATCACGGGCTCCCGGGTTCAATTCCCGGCCGTGTTGGGGATTTTCTATGCCCGGAGACTGGGTGTTTGTGTTATCCTAAACATTTTGTCATCATCATCATTGGTGACAGTGGCTAGATTGGACTGTTTAAAAATTGGACTGCGTAAAAATTGGGACTTTGTACGGGCGCTGATGACCGCACAGTTGAGCGCTCCACAAACCAAACATTACCATCACCATCGAAAGAGAGGAATGAATAATAAATGCTACGGATACGTAGAACTACAACCGATTGAATCAGTTGTTTTCATTCGGTTGTTCCTATCACTAGCTGCCAACACTGCGAGAGGGGTGCGTAGCTTTTTCTCCCTCTCTGCTATTCCTGCATCGGGCGGTCGAAGTTCTTGATTTCTTACTCTCGCGACCTAATGTCATAGCCCTGGTCATCTGCACCTGCATCTACATTGATACTCCGAAAGCCACCTTAAGGTGCTTGACTGTGGATACCCTGTACCACTACTAGTGATTTCCTTTCCTGTTCCACTCACAAACAGAGTGACGGAGAAACGACTGTCTATATGTCTCCGTATGAGCGGGAATTTCTCGAATCTCACCTTCGTATTCCTTCCGGGCACTGTATGTTGCCGGCAGTAGAATCGTTCGGCAGTCAACTTCAAATTCCGATTCTCTAAATTTTCTCAGTAGTGTTACTCGAAAAGAAAGTCGCCTTCCCTCCACAGAATCCCATTCAGTTCCCGAAGCATCTCCGTCACACATACGTATTGTTCGAACCCACCGGTAACAAATCGAGCAGCCCGCCTCTGAATTGCTTCTACGCCTTCGTTCAATCAGACCTGGTACGCATGCCAAACACTCGAGCAGTACTGAAGAAAAGATCGCACCAGCGTCCATTATGCAGTCTCCTTTACAGGTGAACAACTCTTTCCGAAAATTCTCCTAATAAACCGAAGTCGACTATTCGCTTTCACTATCACAGTTCTCACATGGTCGTTCTATTTCATGTAGCTTTGAGGCGTTTCGCCCAGGTATTTAAACGAGTTGACTGTGTCAAGCAAGACTCTAGTATGAAACTTCATAGTATGAAACTTGATAGTTTCATATCAGCGCACACTCCGCTCCAGAGTGAAAATCTTATTCCAAATGGTTCCAATGGCTCTGAGCACTATGGGACTTAACATCTGAGGTCATCAGTCCCCTAGAACTCAGAACTACTTAAACCTAACTAACCTAAGGACATCACACACATCCATGCCCGAGGCAGGATTCGAACCTGCGACCGTAGCGGCCGCGCGGTTCCAGACTGCAGCGCCTAGAACCGCTCGGCCACTCCGGCCGGCTATTGGTGTGACTTGAGCCATTTTCCAGTCTTTAGGTACGGACGTTTCTGTGAGCGTGCGGTTGTATATAATTGCTAAATATGCAGCTATTTTATCAGCGTACTCTGAGAGGAATCTGAATGCCCCAGAAAAGTGTAATAGGACTGCTATTGTTCTCTATACACATAAATGATTCGCCAGGCAGGGTGGGTAGCAGTGTGCAGTTTTTTTGCTGATGATGCCGTGGTATACCGTAAGGTGGCGAGTTTGTAGGAAGATTCAAGAAGATTTAGATAAAATATCCAGTTGGTGTGATGAATGGCAGCTAGCCCTAAATGTGGAGAAACGTACATTAATGCGGATGAGTAGAAAGAAGAAACCTGTAATGCTCGGATACAGTGTTACTAGTGTCTTCCACAATGATATTTTCGCCGGTCGTTGTGGTCGAGCGGTTCTAGGCCCTGCAGTCTGGAACCGCGCGACCGCTACGGCCGCAGTTTCGAATCCTGCCTCGGGCATGGATGTGTATGATGTCCTTAGGATAGTTAGGTTTAAGTAGATTTAAGTTCTAGGGGACTGATGACCTCAGAAGTTAAGTCCCTTAGTGCTCAGAGCCATTTGAACCATTTGAACCACGCCAATACCCAAAAAGGGAAGTAGGAGTAATCCGCTGAATTATAGGCCTATATCGCTAACGTCGATTTGCAGTAGGTTTTTGGAACATATACTGTATTCGAACATTATGAAGTAGCTCGAAGAAAGCAATTTATTCGATTTATTGACACACAGTCAGCACGGATTCAGAAAATATCGTTCTTGTGAAACATAACTAGCTCTTTATACTCATGAAGTAATGAGTGCTATCGACATGGGATGTCAAATTGATTCCATATTTTCAAATTTCCAGAAGGCTTTCGACACCGTTCCTCACAAGCGTCTTCTAACCAAACTGTGGGCCTACGGAGTATCGCCTCAGTTGTGCGAAGGGATTCGTGATTTTCCGTCATAAAGGTCACAGTTCGTAAGAATAGACGGAAAGCCATCGAGTAAAACAGAAGTATTATCCGGTGTTACCCAAGGAAGTGTTATAGGCCCTCTATTGTTCCTGATCTATATTAATAACATAGGATATAGTCTGACTAGCCGTCTTAGAATGTTTGCAGATGATGCTGTCATTTATCGCCTTGTAAAGTCATCAGATGATCAAAACTACTTGCAAAATGATTTAGATAAGATATCTGTATGGTACGAAAAGTGGCAATTGACCCTGAATAAAGAAAAGTGTGAAGTTAATCACATGAGTAGTAAAAGAAATCAGCTAAATTTCGATTGCGCGATAAGTCACACAAATCTGAAGGCTGTAAATTCAAATAAATACTTAGGGATTACAATTGCAAATAACCTAAATTGTAACGATCACATAGATAATATTGTGGGTTTGTGGGTAGAGCAAACCAAAGACTGCGATTCATTGGCAGAACACTTAGAAGGTGCAACAGGTCTACTAAAGAGACTGCTTACACCACGCTTGTCCGCCCTATTCTAGAGTATTGCAGTGCAGTGTGGGATCCGCATCAGGTGGGACTGACGGATAACACCGAAAAAGTACAAATAGGGCACCTCGTTTTGTATTATAGCGAAATAGGGGAGATAGTAACACAGACATGATACGTGAATTGGAGTGGCAATCATTAAAACAAAGGCGTTTTTCGTTGCGACGGGATCTTCTCATGAAATTTCTGTCACCAGTTTTGTCCTCCTATTGCGAAAACATTATGTTGGCACCCACCAACATAAGGAGAAATGATCATCACGATAAAATAAGATAAATCAGGGCTCGCACAGAAAAATTTAAGTGCTCGTTTTTCCCGCGTGCCGTTGGAGAGTGGAACGGTAGAGTGACACTTGAAGGTGGTTCATTGAACCCTGTGCCAGGCACTTTATTGTGAATAACAGAGTAATCACGTAGATCTGAGGAACAGTCGTCGTCGAGGACAACATAACTGGCTTTTATAACGTAAGAAGTCTTCGAGCCACACGCATATCTCTTAACTTATTCCATATGCTCATACCTTCGTTAACAGCCTGCATGGGGAACTGTGTCAAATGCTTTCCGGAAATCTAGAAATTTGCCGTCTGCCTGTTGCCCTTCATCTACAGTTCGCAGTATATCATGTGAGAAAAGCGCAAACTGAGATTCGGACCAGCAATGCTTTCTGAAACCACTCTGATTCGTGTACGTCAGCTTCACAGTCTCAAGAAAGTTTATTACAATCGAACTGAGAATATGTTCAAAGATTTTGGAGTAAGCCGAAGTTACTGATATTGGGCTGCAATTTAGCGGGTCCGTTCTTTTACCCTTCTTATAAACTGGAGTCACCTGTGCTATTTTCCAGTCGCTTGGGACTTTGTGCTGGGCGAGAGATTCACGATAAATGCAAGTTAGGTAAGGGGCCAGTGCCCCTGTAATGTCTCACTGATAGAATGTTCAAGTTTCACTCGGTTCTCTCTCTTGAGTCTGTCTGACATAAGACGCATATATGAAGATGACGTAAGGACGGATACAACCTCGGATAGTCTTACTGATCACTGTCAGTGTGGCGTACGAGGACTTTCGAGCACTGCGTATTCTGCTAGACTTCTCGTTTTAGCAGAAGCTAAGGAAAGTTATAATTTAACGTTCCGGCAGCGTCGCGGCTGTTAGATAGCGAAGAAAATCATTTCGACACGCAGAGCATGGAAAGTCGACGGCAACTTGTATGGTGAAGCATGCTGGTGTCCGTCTGAAGCGGTTTAAGGAGTAAGCAGAAAATCTAAATCAAGATTCTCCGTTAATTTATCTGGCTTACCCCGTAGCGTTCCTTTAATGTTTAAACGGTAGAGAAAAAAGGGAAACTCATTTCATTTATCTATAACAGCACAAGGCAGTATAATACCTTGCTGACGTACAGGAGTACATCAAGGAGATTAATATACACCGATACCATCTGCGGACGTTTCAGAATATCTAATTTATATCGTCCTTTCTTCCCTCTTGATTTACATCAGCTTCTTTTTCCTGTCACAGCTCTATATTTTAATACGCAAACATACCTCGCAACAGAAACTACGTTCTGCTTCAAATGATCTTCCACCACAGTTTTTGTCATGAATCTAGTATTGTAGCCTGCCTACACCCTACGGCAAGCTTTTCATCGACTGTGATTAAATCTAATTATCGGAAAAAGCACAAATTCCTAAGTAAAATAAACCGAAATAATGTTAGAAAGTGTACAACTAATCGTCAGTGTGATAATTTGATAGGTTGCCCTAATAACTCAAATGGCTCAAATGGCTCTGAACACTATGGGACTTAACATCTATGGTCATCAGTCCCCTAGAACTTAGAACTACTTAAACCTAACTAACCTAAGGACATCACACAACACCCAGTCATCACGAGGCAGAGAAAAGCCCTGACCCCGCCGGGAATCGAACCCGGGAACCCGGGCGTGGGAAGCGAGAACGCTACCGCACGACCACGAGCTGCGGACCCCTAATAACTACCCGATTCAAATGTGCGTAGACGTCTGTGGCACATACTTGCATTTTAACATGGTGTTACTACTGTATTTTCACAAACACTGCCACTGCGGTATCGAGCATGAAGGAATGACAGAAAATGTTGTCTGAGCACTGTCGCCTACGTACGTGTGATCAACTGTCAAGTAAGTTCAAATTCAAAACCACTGTCCACTTTACAAACGGCGGCCGTGACATTTTATTTAACAGCTATAGTTTCAGTAAACTGCTGGTCCATAATTAGCAAAAAATTCGGCCAACTAATCAAAACTAATATTTACAGGGCTACAATTATTGAAATATGAAAAGAAACGTAAATTAGTTATAAACTACGGCCTGCATACACTTTATTCAACATGTAAACGTCACTACAGATGTTAGGATTTAGGTTATGACATTTTCGATATGCCTGCCATAATTGGCGATGATGTGCGCAGACAAATAGTGAAATTCTACACCCTCTGAAGTGTCAGAACATCGTTGTTGTCTATGAACTGCTGAATGGCTGTTTTCAGCACAACATTGGCTTTGGGGTTATTTCTGTTCACCTTGTCTTTAATATAGCCCCACAAAAACAAATATCATGTGTTCAGATCCGGAGAACATGGCCACCATCACCTTGGGGATGAAATCATCTTCCAAAACCTTCAAGTACCGTTCCGTAGTGCCATCAAGGAATATCACAACGATTATTCCGTGACTGGACATTGCACACCACACAATCACCCGTTGAGGGTGAAGAGATTTCTTGATCACGAAATACGGATTCTCGGTCCTCAAATCCGCCAGTTTTGCTTGTTGGCGAACCAGTCCAAATGAAAATGGACTTCGTCGCTAAAGCAAACCATACAGCGTGTACTAATGCCCGTCATGCACCGCGGCCAACCTTGCAGTTTCAACGTCCTAACGCAAATCTTTCAGACGTTGTGACGATTTTATTTCATGTAGTGCAATAATTGTCACCCTGTATAATGGTACATGTTTGTACCTGACAGTCATTAGGGCAACATATATGTTTACGATTGGTTGGACACTTTCATATGTTCTTTCAGTTATATTCATTGGAACTGATTCCTTGTCCAGTAGTTGGGTACACTTCACCACGGTCGACTGCTAGCGTACTGAAGAGTGCACGAAAGTTACATAGGAGAACAGCAGACTCATAATTAATGTTGAAACGTCTTGGCAGATTAAAACTGCGTGCAGCACCGGCATTCGATCCGGCTCAGCTATCCAGAGACGATTCACCACTCGCAGTTATGCCGACACCTCTGTCCTACGTTCCAAACGCCACACAAACTCTGGTGTATATTTTACGAGTCGAGAGTCTTAACTAGTCAGCTGACTCGACAAGAGCATATACTCGAGAAAGACAAGGCTCCGGGTTCGATCCCAATCCGGCACGCGGTTTTAATCTGCAGAGAAGATCCATAACATCTCATACTCCGCTGTAGACGAACTGTGCCACGCTCAGAATCCAGACTTACCAAACAAAGCACAATTATCCCTAGCTTGGCGCTAGTATAGAAACCTAGGAAGGAAAATTAGGTGTATAGCATGCTGAGTACCAGGCATTGCCGAGGTACGTATATGTTCAAATTCTCTATTATTCCATCCCGTCCTTCCCCCTCTCTCTGACCACTCCTCATTCTCTCCCCGTCGAACTCCTCCCCCCTCTCTCTGTGCATCTCCTCGACCCCTCACTCTATGTCCATCTCCTCCCGCCCCCTCCCCCTCGGCCTCCCTCAGTCCATCTGCTCCTCTTCCCTCTCTCTGTCCACCTCCTCCTCTTTCCTTTCTCTCTCCATCTCCACCTCTCCCTCCTCTCTTATATATCTGGGGGATGGGGCTCGCTCTACCAACCTTCCTACGAGCGCTTTTTATGCCAACGACTCATAGATTGCTTTTGCTGTATTCTGCAATTCTGGTGTTACTTTTAATTACCCTTTTACGTAAGTTCCACTGGTCGACAGCACAAAGCAAGAACTAACCGGTGTTTTGGTTGATTCTCTATCGACGTATAACGTTTGGTACCCGTCTGAGTGTCTGACATATGAAGGTTTGGGTTGTGAACGTCATGGAGTCAGCAAGTCCTTGATAGATTTCCGGAGATTTTGTGTAACACAGGATGTCCACGAACAGATATGGCAGTTCCCGTAAATTATGACCAATGTGGTTTACGGAGGCAGTGTTTGAAGGTGCGAAGCTGCCGCCCAACAGCGTCTCGCAAGTGTTCCATTCGGTTCAGATCAGGTGAATTTGGTGGCCCAGACATCATCAGTGTGTGCCCGATTATCGTCTTCCCCAACCCCATTTGTAAGCGAATGTCGAGCGACTCATTCATTGTCTCCTTTTGGGGTGGCGACTGAAAACTTACGCACTTCTTTTGTTTAGAGAGTGATGGCGTAGAACTGGACGTCAACAAGCACGGCATCGACAGCGGTTAATCAAACAGGTATACGCGAAGCGCGCTGGCTTGTAAAATACGATGGTCATGCAGAACTGGAGTGAAAGAGGATTCACATTAAACGTCACGTCGGCAGCGAAGTCTTTAGAGGCGGAACAAAAACTCGGATTGGACAAGAATGGGGAAATCAACTACCCGTGTCGTTTTCAAATGAACGTTTCCGGAAATTGCCTTATCCGGTTTTTGGAAAGCAAAGACAACTTGAATCTGGATGGCAGAACATTGATTTGAACTCAACTCTTCCTGAACGTGAGTCCGTGAGCCATCTCGCTTAGTAACCGACCCACCCCAAATTCACATATCGTTGTAAGGTCACTGACCTGCCTGAACGTAGTAAGGTATCGGTGATCGAAGAGTCAAGTAGCGAGTCACTCAGTACGTTGATCGTTCAGAAAGATAAAAATCTCTTCACAAGCTACACTTATCAGAAAAATATTTGTTGTACTTAAATTGGTTCCTTATCACTCATTGAATACGAGCACATACACTTCATCTAATGCACTAAACGTACCCAATCCCTTTCCAACTTTGGCAACAGTAGCAGTTGATACGAACAATTAGTCACAACAACCATGCGCCAGCAGCTTGCGCTTGGACCTGAAAGACCAAAGACCACCGTAAGGCAAACATTTGTTAATCCCCCGACTAACGTATTTTTTAAATTCCGCAAGAAAATTTGGGAAACAACGTAAACAAAAACAGGCGGAAGGTTTCAGGTAATAAATCTAAAACCACGTAACTAGTATACTATACTGTCTTAGCCCATAGTCACACTATATTATGACAAAGTTGCAGACAACCTACACTGAGGTGAGAAAGCACGTGGGATAGAGACACGCGCGTATACACATCGTGTGCACAAGGTGTAAGAGGGCAGTGCAGTGGCGGACCTGTCATTTGTACTCAGGTGATTCATGTGAAGAGATGCCGACGTGATTATGGATGAACGGTGGAAACTAACAGTCTTTCAACGGGGATGACCTCCATGCCAAACACGCAAGTGGACGTCGCCCGGTAAATGTAGTCCGACTGCACAACGCAGTCGCCCTGGGGCCGTATGACCCCACCTCCTACCTTGCTAAAGGCGGCCGTCCCGGCGTGCTCGACATGGCACTGTTGAAGGGAGTGGACAACTGCACAGCTGCGACGACTCGAAACGCGCTCTCGTCGGATCACCTCCCGGTAATATTCGATCTGGAGGTTAAAGGTGAGCTACTGCAGAGCCACCGAAGGGCACTAAGGAAAGTCAACTGGGAGCAGTTTAGAGAGAGCCTGCAAGGCACAGTCATCGACATCCCACGCCCTGCAGACATAGGTACTGATGGGACTATTAGAAGATTTAATGCCGCTACAATACAGGCTGTAGAAAATGCATCCCCCAGAGGCCCACAAAGAATGAAAGACTTCTCCCGCCAGCTCCCCCCAGAGCTAATAGACAGCCCATAAAAATAGAGTCTTCCGTGAATGGCAGGTAACTAGAAGTCCAGTCTCTAAGCGGCCCTCAACAGGCTCAGGAGACAGCTGACAGTGGCGGCGAAAGGACATCAAAGTAGGGAATGGGAAGGGAAAATAGCTAGCCTGCAGATAAACGATAGGTTCAAATGGCTCTGAGCACTATGGGACTTAACTTCTATGGTCATCAGTCCCCACCCAGCCATCACGAGGCAGAGAAAAATAAACGATAGGTCAGCCTGGTAAATGACGAGGTACTTCCTAAGGAAAGGTCAAAGAGTCCCTCCCCTACAAAACGGGGGTGAGGTGATCTGCGAGCATGACGCCAAGGGCAGTGCCTTGGCCGATATCTACGCGGAAAACTTCATATCTGTAGATGACGCCATTCATGAGGAGCACATACGTGTAGTGCAGCAACTGTTCCCAATCTTCTTCGAGCAGGAAGCAGGAGCAGATATCGAAGACTTCGCGGAGGAGGAAGTAGAGGCACAATTGAAGCAGTTAAACCCGAGGAAAGCCGGTGGGTGCGACCAGCTACAAAACGTCATACTACTTCAGCTTTCTCAAACAGCCACTCGTCCCATCACCACGATTTTCAATCGAATTATTCAGACCGGCAACTTCCCCTCTGCAGGGAAACATGCAGACGTGGTTGCCATTCCGAAACAGGGCAAAGACATCAAGCTCCCGCAGAATTACGGGCCGATTAGCCTTCTACCGGCAATCTTGAAGGAATTTGAGCGCCTATGCTCTAAAAGGCTAATGGTACATGTAAATGCGGAGGAGCTGATCCCGCCGGAACAATTCGGCTTCCGACGCGGACACAGCACCGCACAACAGCTGCTACGTCTGGTGGAGGACGCGATGAGTGCCCTGGAGAGTCGACAGTACGCAGGAGCCGTGCTGCTTGATGTCTCTAGGGCCTCCTCTACAAATTGTTTGTACTTGGGGTTCCAAAGCCTCACGTCCGTCTCATTGAGTCTTACCTCAGTGTACGAACGTTCAATGTACGTGTGGGAGCGGGTGTATCTACAGCAAGGCCCATACAGATGGGAGTATCCCAGGGTTCTGTTCTCCGACCCCTGCTGTATTCCCTATATACGTCGGACACGCCAAAGGCTAACAGAGTCTCACTCGCTTTATACGCGGACGACACCGCGCTATGTACCTAAAGCACGAATGCGAACCTCATACGCCGCCGCCTGCAGACGGCATGTGACGCTGTAGGCATATGGGCCACAAAGTGGCGCCTCAAATACAGTACCAGCAAAAGTCAGGCACTCATCTTCACGAGGAAAAGAATCTCCATTGACCTACAGCCGGTGCGGATCATGGGAGGCCCCATCCCATGGACTCGCACTGCGAAGTACCTCGGGGTGACCCTGGAGAGGCACCTCACGTAGGGACCACACACAAGGGATATTAGGGGTAAAGCCTACAGAAGATTGAGAGCACTGTACCCAATCTTGAACCCGAAGACATCTCTACCCACACGCTGCGGGATTACGCTGTTTCTCGGCCTTATAAGACCGGTGATGGAATATGCGGCAGTAGTGTGAGGCAACGCGGCAGACTGCCACATCCAAAGATTGCAGGGAATCCAGGGTACAATACTCAGGATGGTCAAGAAACTCCCACGTGACTTCCCCACTAGGAAGTAAGATAATATCACAGAAGTGCAGCCAATAAAGGATAGAATAAAACAGACTGCTCGACTTTTCTACGCGAAGTCACAGCAGTCAGAAAACAGACTGGTCTCGAACCTCGGGAATAAACCACATAGAAGGGGCATCACAAGATGGCCCGACCTGCTACGGCAGTAAGAACCGTCACAGCAATGTACACTCATGATCATAAATTAAGGATAATGCTCATACATGGTGAAACAACGCTCAGGTGGGCGGTTTGCGGGTGTAAATCACTTCAGGGTATGACCATGCGGTGCATTTGACCTGCGGTCGTCGCACGGTGGCGCTGGCAGCAGTCCACATACGCTGAGGTGTGTTGGTGCATGTCAGAGTACGGTGCAGCGAGTAAGTGCGCAGACGTTTTTAGACGTGCTAATGGTGGCTGTGTGTTGAAAATGCCTCCAAGAACACATATTGATGATGTTATGAGGGGTAAAATACTAGGGCGACTGGAGGCTGTTCAAACACAGCAGGTTGTAGCACCGGCCCTACATGTGCCACAAAGGGTGATCTCAAGATTATGGCAACGATTCGAGCTGACAGGAAACGTGTCCGGGCACTACAGTACGGGACGTCCACAGTGTACAACACCACAAGAAGACCGTTATCTCACCATCAGTGCCTGCAGACGGCCACGGACTACTGCAGGTAGCCTTGCTCGGGACCTTGCCGCAACCACTGGAACAATTGTCTCCAGACACACAGTCTACAGACGACTGAACAGACATGGTTTATTCGCCTGGAGACCTGCAAGGTACATTCCACTGACCCCTGGTTACAGGAGAGCCCGTAAAGGCTGCTGCCAAGAACACAGTACATGGTCATTGGAACAGTCGTCCCAGGTTATGTTCATGGACGAGTCCAGCTATAGTATGAACAGTGATTCTCAGCGGGTTTTCATCTGGCGTGAACCAGGAACCAGATACCAACTCCTTAATGTCCTTGAAAGGGACCTGTTGGAGGTCGTGGTTTGATGGTGTGGGGTGGGATTATGATTGGTGCACGTACACCGCTGCATGTCTTTGACAGCGGAACTATAACAGGTCAGGTGTATCAGGACGTCACTTTGCACCAGTATGTCCACCTTTTCAGGGGTGCAGTGGGTCCCAACTTCCTCCTGATGGATGATACTGCACGGCCCCACAGAGCTGCCATCGTGGAGGAGTACCTTGAAACATAAGATATCAGGCGGATGGAGTGTCCTGCACATTCTCCAGACCTAAACCCCGTCGAGCACTTCAGGGATACTCTCGGTCGACATATCACTGCACGTCTCCAAACCCCTACGACACTTCAGGAGCTCCGACAGGCACTGGTGCAAGAATGGGAGGCTATACCCCAGCAGTTGCTAATACAGAGTATGCAAACCCGTTGCGCGGCCTGTGTACGTGTGCATGGAGATCATATCCCATATTAATGCCGGGGTACATGCCCAGGAAACAGTGGCGTTTTGTAGCACACGTGTTTGGGGACGGTTTTCTCAACTTATCACCTATACCGTAGACTTACAGATCTATGTCGTGTGTGTTCCATATGCGCCTATGCTATTAGCGCCAATTTTGTGTAGTGCCACGTTGTGTGGCACCACATTCTGCAATTATCCTTAATTTTTGAGCATGAGTGTATATTATCCACCATAAAATGCTCATCACACAATAGGACCAACACAAACAATAGGCACACCTAAAATACACATTAGGATGCGCAGAATAGTGCAAAGCACTTAACTTGCACAACCTAGAGATGGCCAGGCACTATCTAATTGGTAAAGAGCGAGTAGGGATCATAAGTAGAGCTAGATGTCTGGGGCATTATATTTCGGAAATCGTTAGGGAATTCAATATTCCGAGATTCATAGCGTCACGAGTGTGCCGAGAATACCAAATTTCGGGAATTACCGCTCACCACGGGCAACACAGTGGCCGACGGCCTTCACTTAAGAACCGATAGCAGCGGCGTTTGCGCCGTGTTTGCAATGCCAACAGATAAGCAACAATGTGTGAAATAACCACCAGAAATCAATGCAAGACGTACGACGAACGTATCCGTTAGGACAATGCATCGAAACTTGGCGTTAATTGGCTATGGCAGCAGACGACCCACGCTAGTGCCGTTGCTAAAAGCACGACATCGCCTGCAGCGCCTCTCCTGGGCTTGTGACCATATCCGTTGGGCCCTAAATGATGGGGAAACCGCAGCCTGGTCAAATGAGTCCCAATTTCAGTTGCTAAGCGGTGATGGTAGGTTTCGAGTGTGTCTTGGACCCGACGAAGCCATAGACCCTCGTTGTCAACAAGGTTCAAATGGTTCAAATGGCTCTGAGCACTATGGGACTTAACATCTATGGTCATCAGTCCCCAAGAACTCAGAACTACTTAAACCTAACTAACCTAAGGACAGCACACAACACCCAGTCATCACGAGGCAGAGAAAATCCCTGAACCCGCCGGGAATCGAACCCGGAAACCCGGGGGTTGTCAACAAGGCTCTGTGAAGCTGGTGGTGGCTCCCTAAGAGTGTGGTCTGTGTTTACATGAAGTAGACTAGGGCCTCTGGTCCAACTGAAACGATCATTGACTGGAAATGGTTACTTTCGGTCAACTGGAGACCACTTGTAACCACTCATGGATGTCATGTTCCCAAACAATGATGGAATTTTTATGGCTGACAATGCACTGTGTCTCTGGCCCAGAGTTGTTCACGATTGGTGTGAAGAAAATTTTGAACAACGATTTGGCCACCAAGATCGCCCGACGCGGATACCATCGAACGTTCATGGGACATAGTAGAGAAGTCTGTTCGCGCAGAACATCCTGCTCCAGCAACACTTTCGCAGTTACGGACTGCTATAGAGGCAGCATAGCTCAACATTTCTGCAGGAAACTTCCGGCAACTTGTTGAGTCCATGCCACGTCCAGATGCTGCACTGTTGTGCCGGGAAAAAGGAGGTCCGACACAACATTAGGAGGCTTAGGAGGTATCCCATACCTCTTGTCACCTCAATGCATTTATGATGTAACATGATCACAAACCCTTATATATATGTATGCTCTTCTTACTCGCGTGATTCAGGGTCCTTTGATATTAACACAGCAGTTAAACAGAAGATAAAATAGATTAACTACTACTCAAAATGAATAGACATGAAGCTTCATTCCCCAATTCAACTCCTCAGTGTTCATCTTACACGTTTACTACAAATCCATCTTAGTCTAAGCTATCACACGGTCTTCATTTTCGCGTGCTCTACGTCTGCTGTTTTATTTTCTGTTGTCAGCTGAATGGGAACAGTAGCTAAGTGCATAAAAAATAACAGGATTTACATCTTTTATCGCTCTTGCACTTATAGACACGAATAGGCTACCATTGTCCGTGGCCGTGATGCTACAGCTCCGTCGTAAGAAAGTACCGCAATAATACCGCAAAGTGCAACTGAGGGCGCTTTGGTCGGAGTATCGGAGTCGGCATGTAATTGGGTTTCCAGATGGAAGGAAGGACGGTACAACTACAGTTATTCAATCAAAACTGCAGTAGCCTTCATAATTATAGTTGTGAAGTGGATGGTCCATCACACAAGAGGTACAAGCCAAGTTATTCATATGTTGTATCTGTTTCTTTGGACCTTGTACAAGTTTCATTCGTCGTGACAGTTTCTATATCGCTGTCATCGTCAAGAGCTCCATATTCATCTTTTCTCTACAAACTAACATTGATTATTATATTCTCGATTGCTTCTTCCATTAACCCATTTCTGTGACAATATTCATTCTGGAGTCCTTTTATCGTTTAGCAAGCTTTTAACCGATCAAGTAGAGTAATCTGAAAGAAAGACTTCTTCGTTATTTGTTTTAAGATAGTTAAATTAATGGAGAAACATTTGTTCTGCAACTTTCTCTTTCATCATAGCCAAGATTAGCTCTATATGTTTTAAATCACAGTGCTATGGTGGGATCCTCAGAGCAGTATACCCCTAAAGTTTGCAATCTGCATTTGATTTAAAAACAGGCTTATTGTAACGCACAATTTGTAGAAGCTCATTCTTATTACGTTCGGTTCAAAACCGAATCTTTCAGTTATGCCATTTTTGCGAGTTGTAGTAATGGGGCTTTATTTGCTTGAACAGTATGATAGGTTGCCTTTTCCAGAACAACAGTACCACCAGCTTGGAAGTTATGAATCGTTTTCTCTTGTAACAGTGACGGCCGAAGTGGCCGAGTGGTTCTAAGCACTTCAGTCTGGAACCACACTACCGCTACGGTTGCAGGTTTGAATCCTGCCCCGGGCATGGATGTATGTGATGTCCTTAGGTTAGTTAGGTTTAAGTAGTTCTAAGTTCTAGGGGACTGATGACCTCAAATGTTAAGTCCTATAGTGCTCAGAGCCATTCAAACTATTTTGTTTTCTTGTAACAGTTTGTGATAATCATCCCCATTCATTGTTGTTGTTGTTGTTGTGGTCTTCAGTACAGAGACTGGTTTGATGCAGCTCTCCATGCTATTCTATCCTGTGCAAGGTGCTTCATCTCCCAGTACCTACTGCAATCTACATCTTTATGAATCTGCTTAGTGTATTCATCTCTTGGTCTCCCTCTACGACTTTTACCCTCCACGCTGCCCCTTGATGCCTCAGAACATGCATTACCAACCGATCCCTTCTTCTAGTCAAGTTGTGCCACGAACTTCTCCTCTCCCCAATTATATTCAATACCTCCTCATTAGTTATGTGATCTACCCACCTAATCTTCAGCATTCTTCTGTAGCA